>NC_135580.1:17520621-19012496 GCF_965152235.1 Eretmochelys imbricata | reverse complement strand
GAAAGACTCGTCCACCTCATCCCCCTGGTATGGTGGTCTATAGCAGACTCCCACCATGACATCACCCTTGTTGCTCACACTTCTAAACTTAATCCAGAGACTCTCAGGTTTTTCTGCAGTTTCATACTTGAGCTCTGAGCAGTCATACTGCTCCCTAACATACAGTGCAACTCCCCCACCTTTTCTGCCCTGCCTGTCCTTCCGGAACAGTTTATATCCATCCACATGTACTCCAGTCATGTGAGTTATCCCACCAAGTCTCTGTTATTCCAGTCACATCATAATTCCTTGACTGTGCCAGGACTTCCAGTTCTCCCTGCTTGTTTCCCAGGTTTCTTGCATTTGTGTATAGGCACTTGAGATAACTCACTGATCGTCCCTCTTTCTCAGTATGAGGCAGGACCCCTGCCCTCTCGCGCACTCCTGCTCGTGCTTCCTCCCAGTATCCCACTTACCTCAGGGCTTTGGTCTCCTTCCCCCGGTGAACCTAGTTTAAAGCCCTCCTCACTAGGTTAGCCAGCCTGCTTGCGAAGATGCTCTTCCCTCTCTTCGTTAGGTGGAGCCCGTCTCTGCCTAGCACTCCTCCTTCTTGGAACACCATCCCATGGTCAAAGAATCCAAAGCCTTCTCTCTGATACCACCTGCGTAGCCATTCATTGACTTCCACGGTTCGACGGTCTCTACCCAGGCCTTTTCCTTCCACAGGGAGGATGGACGAGAACACCACTTGCACCTCAAACTCCTTTATCCTTCTTCCCAGAGCCACATAGTCTGCAGTGATCCACTCAAGGTCATTCTTGGCAGTATCATGGGTGCCCACGTGGAGAAGCAGGAAGGGGTAGCGATTCGAGGGCTTGATGAGTCTCGGCAGTCTCTCCGTCAATCTTGAATTAAGTCAAACAGTTAAGGGACTGGGCAAAAGTGATGAGAAATGAGAGCCAGGGTTAGAAAAATGAGGAAAGGTAACATGAAAAGTACCAAGAAGAGCCTGTCGGGATCAACTCCCAATTTTACGAAAAAAATGGGTCACACTTTATGTTAAGATTCCATTTATAAATGGTTAAAATTATTAATAATTTTGTTATAGACCTGAGTAGAATGTATTACAAATGGTTAAAAAATATGTTTATAAGCCAAGGTTATAATCAATTTGTTGAGCAGCTGTACTCTAAAAATTGGTGAAGTATTTATTAAAACAACTATTAACATTTTAGGAACCTTTTATGTGCTATTTTTAAATGGAACTCTAATATAAAGTGTGACTAAAAGGCCCACTTTTTGAAACAGTTTGGACAGGCTGAGCTATGTTTAGTGGATGGCTGGGGTGTGTGGAAACATAGTTCTAAGTCCCCTTTACATTCCTCTGATTTTGGGGGCTGCCAGATAAATAAGGTGAGCAGGTTTTTGTTCACCATCCACGATGACATACATATTTTTAATTTCCTGATTAACAAAAACTGTCATTTAAATCTTCATCAGATGGAGATGATCTTTTATTGCCTATGTTCTCTTTTTTGCAGTTCCAAAACTAGTAGTTATTGTTATTGATATTTTGTTTCTCGCTGTGTTTCTAATGCTTCTTTGATGCATTTATTCTTCATAGACAAACAAGACAGATGTCCCATAGCCTCCCAAACTCAATCATTAACTTCTTCAACAGCACAGGAATGCAAACATTCTCTATGATGCAATTCTAGGGATTCTGAGAGAGTCCTGAAAGAGTCACCAGCACATTCTTTTTCCAAGTCTGTTTTCTCCATCATAGATCATTCGTAAACTGCAGTTGCTTACAAGGACCCCGCTAGCAAAGGAAGTGTCCAGGTGCCACTGAATGTCAGGTAACTCTTGTTTGGACACCTCTCATTAATCAGTATCATTTATACACCATGGTCTTGCCAAACAAGCACAATAGTCTAACTTTCAGTTGCACTAAGGCTGAGGGAAACAAAATTCTTGCTTTGCTTCCTTTATGAGAGCTATAGCCTGGAATAGCATTGCCTTTCCCCCCACCCCCCCCCAACAGCATTCCCTTTCACTAGTACTTAACTTGTTACCTGCTTTCTCTCCCCGGTTCTGTTCTGCATTGCTACCTTTCTATCCAGCTCTCCCCTGCATTTTATTTCTGCTTGGTATTCTTCTCTGCCATTGAGAACAACACATTGCATTTAGTCTCTTTGAAACACAAGTCACTGGGCATAGTCCAATATTTCAATCTCTTTTGATTTTTTTTGTAGTTTCTCCTTTTTATGCCCCATGTTTGCAGCAACACCTCCATTGAATCATAGAATCATAGAATATGAGGGTTGGAAGGGATCTCAGGAGGTCATCTAGTCCAACCCTCTGCTCAAAGAGGACCAATCCCCAACTAAATCACCCCAGCCAGGGCTTTGTCAAATCTGACCTTAAAAACTTCTAAGGAAGGAGATTCCACCACCTCCCTAGGGAACGCATTCCAGTGTTTCACCACCCTCCTAGTGAAAAAGTTTTTCCTAATATTCAACCTAAACCTCCTCCACTGCAACTTGAGACCATTACTCCTTGTTCTGTCATGTGCTACCACTGAGAATAGTCTAGATCCATCCTCTTTGAAACCCCCTTTCAGGTAGTTGAAAGCAGCTATCAAATCCCCCCTCATTCTTCTCTTCCGCAGACTAAACAATCCCAGTTCCCTCAGCCTCTCCTCATAAGTCATGTGCCCCAGCCCCCTAATCATTTTCGTTGCCTTCCGCTGGACTCTCTCCAATTTGTCCACATCATTTCTGTAGTGGGGGGCCCAAAATTGGCTGCAATACTCCAGATGTGGCCTCACCAATGTCGAATAGAGGGGAACGATCACGTCCCTCGATCTGCTGGCAATGCCCCTACTTATACATCCCAAAATGCCATTGGCCTTCTTGGGAACAAGGTCATACTGTTGACTCATATCCAGCTTCTCATCCACTGTAACCCCTTGGTCCTTTTCTGCAGAACTGCTGCCTAGCCATTCGGTCCCTAGTCTGTAGCAGTGCATGGGATTCTTCCATCCTAAGTGCAGGACACTGCACTTGTCCTTGTTGAACCTCATCAGATTTCTTTTGGTCCAATCCTCCAATTTGTCTTGGTCCCTCTGGACCCTATCCTTACACTACAGCATATCTACCTCTCCCCCCCAGCTCATCCACAAACTTGCTGAGGGTGCAGTCCATCCCATCATCCAGATCATTAATGAAGATGTATTACAAAACCAGCTGAAGGACCGACCTCTGGTGCACTCTGCTTGATACTGGTTGCCAACTAGACACCGAGCCATTGATCACTATCTGTTGAGCATGACAATCTAGCCAGCTTTCTATCCACCTTATAGTTCATTCATCCAATCCATAGTTCTTTAACTTGCTGGCAAGAATACTGTGGGAGACTATATACCTTGCTAAAGTCAAGGTATATCACGTCCACCGCTTTCCCCATATCCACAGAGTTAGTTATCTCATCATAGAAGGCAATCAGATTGGTCAGGCATGACTTGCCGTTGGTAAATCCATGTTGATTATTCCCAGTCACCTTCCTCTCCTCCAAGTGCTTCAAAATAGATTCCTTGAGGACCTGCTCCATGATTTTTCTGGGGACTGAGATGAGGCTGTAGTTCCCCAGATGCTCCTTCTTCCCCTTTTTAAAGATGGGCACAATATTTTCCTTTTTCCAATCATCCGGGATCATATTACACTGATTAGGAATGGGGCTTGGGAACTGAATGTGCTAGGGGCAAACAATAGGCTGCTCTCCTCAAGGTGGAAGCAGGGCTACCCTCATGGTGATTCCCTGCCTTCTACAGTGGGAATCCTCTTTTCTGGGGTTCCTTGGGCAGCATCAGCCAGGAGGAAACAGGGACTGAAGAGGAGCTATGAGGATATTTGAGGATTGGAACTCTCCTGATTGGAATGACCAGCAAAAAACTCCATGACAGGATTTTCATGGAGATTTTGTCTGCCTTAGCCCCTCCTGTGGGCTTTTCTATGGCAAGGGAAGAGTCCCTTTGAAAAAATGATGACTGAAATGAATAAAAGAAAGATTCCCACTCCCCCACAACTCTGTAGTCAAGTTACCCCTTTTATTCTCCTAGCTGACCTCTATATGGCAGCTGAGTTCTAGGGGCTGCTATGAAGGAATCACTTATACTGATCATTATGACAGGTGCTAGATGCAGGAAAAAAATTAACAACTCCAATCCAGTACTCATTTTATTATTAATAGTTCTTGTGTTAATGATGTCAACAGGGCACCCTTGATTGAATTACTGGTTTTATTCATCTCATGGTGGAGTCTCTATGTTATTAACTGTCAGCCTCACTTTGGAATTCAATAGACTCCAAGAAATCACACACAAAGAATAAAAATTTACTGATGATATTGGTAAAATTCACAGATAAGATGGAACTGAACACATAATTAATTAAATGCGTAATGCTGGAGAACAGATTTATTTATTTGTTTATTTAGTATTCTCCCCCTACCGCTATGCATTTCTAATGGAGGGAAAAATAAGAGTTAATCCAGACCATAACTATTTCTCGTTCTACAGTTTCTTTCCACTGATTATCACTCCACAGATATTATTTGCAGTAATTACGAGCTGAACCATCCTTGTAAAATAGGTAGGTAACTGTTATAGCGATTTTGCACCTTTCCTTGAAGCACCTTCCTGTGCTCACTGCTATACGAAACTTGATGGGACACTAGTCTGCTCTAGTAATGGAAGTCCTATGTTTTCCATTTTACAGATAGAAAAAGCTAAGGTCTTGTCTACACATGCAGTAATTTTGGAATAGTTGTGGAATAACTATTCCTGAATAACTTCATGTTTGGGCACTCTTATTCAAAGTTTAAATTCACACCCTACCTTCATCCAAATTAACTTTAAAGTGTAGCCAACCAAGCCTTAAGACACAGAAGTCAAAATTCTGTTTGTTATTCACACTAGTACCAGTGTCATTGACTCCAGTAGGACTACTCTCATTAGTAAGGTGAGCAGGATTTGGCCTGGAGAGGTTAAGGCCAAAATGTTCAAATATGGGTGCCTAAATTTAGTTACTTTAATTCGTGTTTAGGCCTCTGCATATGAATTATTAATCTTTACACTGGAAAGAGTCAGACAAGTTAGAGAGAACCAGGATTCAAAACTTCTACTCATGTGGGGCCTCTGCAGTCTTCAGCAGGAACAAGATGAGGTCCTTAGTTAGGAAACCAGGGGAAGGAATTGCTTATTAGGAATCTGTGGGCCAAACAAGTCCTCAGTGTATCACACGATGTAACATTACTGAATTCTGTGAAGTGACACAGGATGTAAATCAGACAGAAACTGGATTTGTATTTTCAGGAACCTGCCATTTCAAATGTATAACACCAAACAAAGTCCTCTGGTTTACAACAGAGAATTATTACCTCAACCCTGTAATAAAATCTCTGTCCACAAGTAATTCCATATTTCCACTGATGAAATTACCACAAAGGCAGAGAATTCAGCTTGCCAAATTTTAAACCGATAACTTAAAGCATCCCAATAGCTAATTTTTTATTATGTTTATAGTATGCATATGAAATACGTATAAGAAATATACTAGGGCTGTCAAGCGATTAAAAAAATTAATCCTGACTAATCACACAATTTAAAAAAATAACCTTGATTAATTGTGCTGTTAAACAATAATAGAATACCATTTATTTAAATATTTGTGTATGTTTTCTACATTTTCAAATGTATTGATTTCAATTATAACACAGAATACAAAGCATACAGTGCTCGCTTTATATTTATTTTTATTACAAATATTTTCACTGTCAAAAACAAAATAAATAGTATTTTTCAATTCACCTAATACAAGTACTGTAGTGCAATCTCTTTATCATTACAGTTAAACTTACAAATGTGGAATTATGTACAAAAAATAACTGCATTGAAAAATAAAATAATGTAAAACTTTAGAGCCTACAAGTCCACTCAGTCCTACTTCAGTCAATCACTCAGATGATGGTTACAATTTGCAAGAAATAGTGCTGCCCACTTCTTGTTTACAATGTCATCTGAAAGTGAGAACAGGCATTCGCATGACACTGTTGTAGCCAGCATCGCAAGATATTTACGTGCCAGATGAACTAAAGATTCATATGTCTCTTCATGCTTTAACCACCATTCCAGAGGACATGCATGCATGCTGATGATGGGTTCTTCTCGATAATGATCCAAAGAAGAATGGACCAACGCATGTTCATTTTCATCATCTGAGTCAGATGCCACCAGCAGAAGGTTGATTTTCTTCTTTGCTGGTTCGGGTTCTGTAGTTTCTGCAACTGAATGTTACTCTTTTAAGACTTCTGAAAGCATGCTCCACACCTCATCCCACTCAGATTTTGGACGGCACTTCAGATTCTTAAACCTTGGTTCGAGTGCTGTAGCTCTTTTTAGAAAGCTCACATTGGTACCTTCTGAGCGTTTTGTCAGATCTGATGTGGAAGTGTTCTTAAAATGAGCATGCACTAGGTCATCATCCGAGACTGCTATAACATGAAATATATAGCAGAATATTGGTAAAACAGAACAGGAGATATACAATCCCAAGGAGTTCAATCACAAATTTAATCAACACATTATTTTTAATGAGTGTCATCAGCATGGAATCATGTCCTCTGAAATTGTGGCTGAAGCACGAATTGTGGCCGAAGAACAAAAAATCTTTAATAAATTTCAGTTGGTATTCTATTGTTTAACAGTGCGATTAATCACACTGTTAAAGAGAAGCAGAGGCACAGGCCTGCCACTTGAAAGTGGTGTACCTGGGGAACTGGAAAAGGGTATCAAACTATCCAGGGACCATGATGATCCCTTATTAAAAATGGACCTTTTAATTATCATATGAATTAAGTATATGAAATGAGATGTCAACGTATGGGGGTGTTTGGGGGAAGATGGTCTTTGAATAAGACACAGACTGAAAATCAGGACTAATCACTCAATATCTCTGTGCCTCAGTTCCCCATCTGTAAAGTGGGCATAATAATGTTAGTTATTTACTTCACGCACTTGGTAAAGTGCTTAGTTATCTGGACTATAAGGTACAGAGGCTTACTATTCTATAAGGTTTCCAGTAGTTCAACACACCATTGAAAATAATATGTAGGTAGAAAAGATGTTTTCACCTGTGTTCTGGGGAAGGCACTAATGTTTGTAAAAGCTTATATGAAAGGCAGGGATCAGTACACAAGGATGTGAACACACCACATAGGCCACACAGTTATGCATACATATTATTGAGATGCTGAGTTTTGCCTTGAGTTTTTCCTTGGGAGGAATAATGAATTGTTTGCTTTCACTGTACGGTACAGTGCAAGTAAAGAAATTAGTGCAGTTTAAAAAAATCTCTGCTGTATACTATAATGTAACTATAATATGATATAAAGGCAGGTGTTTTTTTTTAAAAATCACTTTTCTTGGCATAGGAATAATTGTGGCATAAATTGTTACCAAGGTATTACCACGCAAAATATCCCCATTGAAGACAATGGGGATACTTGCATAAGCAGGAGGACCAGGATTAAGCCCATAATCTGATGTTTCCATGCCTAATATTTTCTTTCTCTTGATGCATTGTTCTCTTCCAAAGATTCTTCATAGGAGAAAGAAAATAAAGAAATATATCTAGGAACTGATTAATAATGTGCTAGGATTATCTGGCAACATTTTATACTTTATAAAGGACAACTGCCCTTGGCACAGAAATACTTCATTCTTTTTTTATGAGCTCTACCACCTAGAACAACAGCAGCAACAACAAGAGAGTATTTTGACTTAATGGCAGAGACTGGTACTGCAAGTGGTAGTTGGGGGGAGAGAACTGAAGATGGGAAATGGAAGGAAATAAAGAAATGATGTAGGAACTTATACCACCATGTAATGGATTCTATAAGACTCCCTGCTGCAATGGAAGTTCATGCTGTAAGGACTGCTAGGAACTGAATTCTTTTGTAACACAACGGACTTTTATTTTTAAACAAAAGCATCCTAGGAATTCTATGGTTCTGCTTTTGAATATGAGCTCTGAAGCAAGATAAAGCTGGCAAAGCATTCCTGAAGTGTTAATTTACCAACTGGGGAACTGTTGGGCTGAAGTGCTTCTTTTATGATTTAATTCAAAGTAATGCTAAAAACTGATTTTTCACATTTAGGGCCAAATACTTCCCACTTTGCAAACAATGAGACTATTTGTGTAAGTAAATATGTCTTCCGTGAGATTGGTGTTTGTGTAAAGTAAGGAGATTAAATTTTCACAGTATTGGGTGACTGAAAATGTGCTCATGTGATTTAGCAGTGTGGTCTAGGTTTTTACAGGCTAAAGGCCTAGATGATTGAATATAAGAAAGAGGTGAGTGTGAGTAGTTATTATGTATTCTTCTTTGACCCTAGTACAGGGTGGCAGTTGAACCCAAATGTCTTTGATTCTTGTTCCAAAATAGGCATATTTTTTTAATACAGAGAAAGACTAAAGAGACCAACATAATACTTTTCTGCGTGGGCCAGTAATATGCAGCAGAACACAAACACAATACAGTAGTAGCTGCTGGTGGCATACCGCTGAGGGACCACTATAGAATTGTACAAACATTGCACTATTGGGGGTACTTCTCAATGTGCACTCATGAAAACTGTTGCAACTGGCAGTTTTTTAGAAGCTCTTTGCAAAGAGGCACATGCTACAGATGCAGCCTGGGACTTATTTGGGTCTGTTAAGGACCTAAACATTGCTGAAACTGCTGAAGTGTTTCTTTTCAAGGAGTGAAGTACTTTGCAGTCAGCTCAGGAGGCAGCAAACTACTCTTCTTATCCCCTTCCCTCCCCAAGTACATCATGTTGTTTGTTGCTCAATAAATGAAGATGAGATTTAAAATTCCTTAAATTAATGGTACACCGTCCAAAAGTGATGTAATATTTTACAAGTTACTGTATCGACAGATGATGTGATAAAGAATGTAAAATTACAATTCTTATTTTTAAAGCTTTTTAACACTTCACATGACTTATGCAAGTAGTTGCATCAACAGCAATCAGCAACAAAAGTGGGCAATGAGTAATAACAACTATCAACCTTATGCTTAATAAAGAACTATCTGCTGCCTTCTTATTCAGACACAATTACCACTGACTTCAGTCTGACCTTTACATGATTTAGGATGACAGGATTTCACCTATCAAGAGGGAGTGGCTGACAGGGCATTCTCCAGAATGGCTCCAGGCCTCCAGCACTTTTGGATGCTCTCCCACTTAACGATCCAAAGATCCAGATTACAACTACAATACCCACCTGCGGAAGTGAAGAAACAGATTGATAGAGCCAGAAGAATTCCCAGAAGTCACTACTACAGGACAGGCCTAACAAAGAAAATAACAGAACGCCACTACCCGTCACCTTCAGCCCCCAACTAAAACCCCTCCAACGCATTATTAAGGATCTACAACCTATCCTGAAGGATGACCCAACACTCTCACAAATCTTGGGAGACAGGCCAGTCCTTGCCTACAGACAGCCCCCCAACCTGAAGCATATACTCACCAGCAACCACATACCACACAACAGAAATAAAGCCATCCTTTATGAAAGAGCTGGATAAACTTTGGCACAGTGTTGGATAAAAAGATAATGTGATATTCCATTTAGCTGGTCTCAAGATGAAACAAAGACTAGAGTTCTGGATAATAATATGGTTCAGAGGCTATTGGGAAATAATTTAAAAATCCAGCACAATTACTAGTAGTGGAGAAATAATGGAAGAAAGGAAATATAAATATAAACCACATTTTTCTTGTGAGTTCAGCAACTTTTGTGCACTTCTTTTCATAGTATGACAAGATCTACACTCTCCTTTAGAGCTGGCGGCCTGAAATTACCATATAAACAATTTGCAACAGAACCTGCAAATGCTATAGGACATGAGCAAATGATGCATTGACTTTATCTATCACAGTTGTATTTATGGTGTAGTCATTTGGAGCAGAAATGACTTGAGCTACTGATTTAAAAGAAAGAGCTGTAAGAGTTGGTAATCTTCTTTATACTGAACAATCTGAAGTGGTTGGCACAGCTGATGTGTAGACTGGAGTCAATCCAGAAGAATCAGCATTTCCCCCCCTTTTAATGCAGGTTTTTTAAAAAAATCAACAATGTGACTGACACAGCCATCCTAGCTCTGCGGGGATAGGGGGGAATGTTGCTTCTGTTAGACTTCTCAAATGTTTACTTACATTTTCCATGCCCAGAGGATTCAGAATTTGCTTTTTAAAACAACTTGTTGTTTTAGAGGTTTCTTCCATTAGAAACAATTAGCCTATCCTGTACATGCAGATAGGAAGAGACAGTCCTTGTCATAAAGAGTTAACAGTCTAAATCAGAGGTCTTCCAGGGGGTACATCCACTCATCTAGATCAGTGTTTCTCAGTCTGGGAGTTGTGAGCCCCAGGGGGGTCACAAGCCATGTCTGGTGTTAGGGACTGGCAAGCAGGGCAATTGCCTGGGGCCCCACACCACAAGGGGCCCCACAAAGCTAAGTTACATGTTTCAGCCCCAGGTGATGGAGTTTGGGCTTCAGACACCTGAAAGGGGTACAGCAGTCTGGAAAGTTTGAGAACCACTGTTCTCAATCAACAAGACAAAGGATGGGAGGGGAAAAAAGGGGCACAGAAAGATGTCACACAGCATCACTGGAAATGAAACTCCGGTCTCCTTTGTCCAGCTCCTGTGCTTGTTCCACAGACCACACTTCCTCCCTGAGCACATAGAACCCCTATTGACATAACTGGGAGTCCCTGTGTAGTGCACTTGCAGGATTGGGCGCACTATCTTATTCTCTAGAGGCTTTTCCTTTTCTACAAAAGAAAAATATTAGGGCAAAATTCTGATCCCTTCATTCACATGAGCAGTCCCACTGGCCCTAATATTGTTTCTTTTGCTTCAATGAATCTTAAAGTTAAGCACACGCTTAAGTATCTTTCTGAATCAAGGCCTTATTCTTCCATTTTGATTAGACTTGTCTGCTACTTGAAAATGATGACAGCATTCTCCAGATGTCCAAGTGCTCTTCTGCACTTCTCTTCCATGACCTGCTCCTGCACCCCTGAAGTCAGTGGCTTGTAGCCAGCTCTGTTGCTATAGCTGTATGGACATATCGTAAATAAGGTATAGGTATGAATTGAGGCAGTAATGCAAAAGCTGACAGATCTCAAGCCTGTAAAGACAGTAGCTTAGACAAACTAACTAGGCCCAAGGCTTAAATGTATGTAACTAACTGTGACTCAAAGCATCCTGTATTCACACCCTACACACTATTGTAATAATCTTTCTACAAAATATGCCTTGTGAGGTATCATCTGAAAACTAATAACTCACTAGTCAATAATATCATGGTGAAATGTATATAGCAATATTATATGCAAAGTTATGAATTCCCCCTTTACAATGTAACTTGTTCAAAACCATACAGCCCTGCTTAGGCAAAAGTTGTTAAAAAGACCTATCCTAAATAAAGGAATGTGTTTTTACCTCAATTTGCATCTAAGTAATAAACAGAACCATCAAGAATGCAGGAAGCCAAGCAATTTGCATTTTTGCAAACAAGACCGGGGGAGGCGGGAAAAGAGCATAGACCCTTTTTCATCACCAGACTCTATGTTGCCTTCTTCACTGCTTGAATAAACTTGGCTTTGGGGGGTAACCTTCAGACGAATCCATTTCAAAGGTTCACTGCAGTATAAAAGAAAGGGGCAGAAAACCCCAAGTTTTCTCTTTCACCTGATACAACAAAGGAACTAGCACCTTTGGGCCTCTGGCAGAGATTATAACTGAGGAGGGGGGTCAGCCACCATCTTGCTGGGAAACTGGTTGAGAAGAGCTATCTTGAACAAATCCTTGAACCAAACCTTGCTAGATTAAAGTTTTAGAATTTTAGATGTGTGTTTTCACTTTTATTTGCTTGTAACCATTTCTATATTTATACCTGAACTCACTTAAAATCTTGTTTTACTATTGATCTAAACCAACAGTGCTGTTTTTGTAATAAAGTGAATGTCCACTCTGGTTAATGTGTCAAGCTGTTTTGGGTTTTTTTGTCTCCTTAAAGGAGTGAACGTATCTTATTATTCTTCTGAATGTTGCAGGAGAGGACTGGACATGTCAGAGCACACGTGTCTGGGGAAGTTCAGGACTGGGATGGGTTGAGGTTACCTGCTAACATTAACCAAATCTGGTAAAGACAAAAGTGTGTCTGTGATAAATGCTGGCAGGCTGTTGGATTCAGAGTGGTTGAATCAGAGCTATCCAACATACAGAACACAAAGTTCATGCTGGCTATGTGTATATCCCAGGCTAGGAGCCATAAGTAGCAGAAGCTGTTTTGGGCATTCAGGGTTATAAAACAAGTGGTGACGCAACCTCTGACTGGTCTGAATTGTAGCCTAGAACGTGACACTAAACTATAAATGACCCTATATCACAAAAAGTCACGAAAGAGAATGATGTTATAAGTCAGTGTTGCTAAACTGCTTACAAGTAACCACAAGATGCTGGTTTATGCCAATTTTAGTTATTTGAAGTTTGGAACATCAGCAGATGTCCGACCATAAGAATGCCATGGTAACTAACTGATGTATATGCTAATAAGCTTGAGAGAAAAGCCTAATAACCTAGGGAATAAGGGAATCCCAAGCTTATTAAGATGAAAAAATTCAGATAAGGAAAAGGGGTTGAAACTGCTACTGAATATGCATTAAGAAAAGGGGTATCAGTGTAACACATTGGTCTGTGTGCCTTGGGAAATGCCAGGATGACACCCACTGGTGATTATATAATGATGAAGATGAGAACAATGAGGAAGATGATGACAGATACTTTGGGTTTCTCTGCAAGGGATGGTGTGAATAGTGCAAATGCTAGGTGCCCCGTAGTGTTCTCTCTCTCCTTTACCAGACTGCAATGTGTATACAGTTGTTTGGTTGACTAATATAAGTAAATATTACAAAAAGAGCACTGTGTTGTCCTTGTTATGCTCCATGGGATTCCCCTTTTATTAATTACATATCTACTGTAGTCAGTCTTGGGACTGAACCCTCCCCTTGGGCTGGGTAATTAATCAAAGTAACTTATAACTATATAGGCTGCAGGGTCAGACCTAAAAGACCCTACAGAAGTCAGTGGGAGTCTTGGATGACACCAGGATGTCAGCGGTCAGTGACCAATAAGCTGATTCCCATTAAATTCAAGAACAATAAGGGATTTACAATATCATTCCATCTGTTACTTCTGCATATTTTCTATTTTTAAAATTAACCCCATTGCAAGAGAATGGAGATCATTTAATAAGAGACAGTTTAGGTAGAAATGAAAAAAGAAAACGGTTTTACTCCTACCTCCTCTTTCTATTCATGTTATTATTTTAATAATATAATAATATTCTATAGAACTGTACAATACCTTACTGTTCATCTGTATATAGTGCTATTCACTGGCATTATCCCACAGCACCCGTCAGACAATGCCTTTATGGTGAAAGAATGGTGAACAACTGAGCTTAAATCACCCCATATTGTGACACAAGCCAATGAATTCCAGAAAATTCAGAGCTCAGGCTGACATAGTGTCCTCTTCTTGCTACTGTGAAATCTCATACTCCAAAACACAAACTGCTGGCCCTTCATGAAAACTCAGATTTTACTTTGTCTTCTGTGCTTTTTGTTAAAATTCCGAGTTACTTATGTGTGTGTGTGTGTGTGTATGGGGGGGGGGGAGGGGGGGAGGGGCGCATTTCTGTTTTTATATTTTTGTTGTTTGTTTTGTTTTGAATAAAGCAAACAAAAATCATGAAAGGTTCTAAATTGCATGTAATGTCTCCCTGAGAGAGTGGGATGGATTCAAAGGAGTCGTTCCACTCTTCTGAGTCAATATCTACACTTAGTTTTCATACTGTACAATAAATATGTATTCATTTTTAAAAGGCTTCCCAGAAGACAAGATTGGCTTTTCATAGAGCTGTTTTAGTCTATTAGTTAAATATATGTTTAACTATTGTAAAGCCTACTATTTACCCAAGAAATTCAATAGCTCTTATAGGGTAAACTCAGTAAATCAGGTGAATGCTCACTCATACATGCTTTTTAAAATGAATAATAAGTACCTTAAAGAACACAATGGCTCCCCTCTAAGAGCTTCCTAATGCTCTTAATGCTAGGGCTGTGTTTCAAAGGAAACACATACCAGAAGAGTGATCCATCTAATCTAGTCTGTGACAGGAACCTGTATCAAATGCTTCAATATGAGAAGTGAGCAATTATGGAATAATCTGCCCATAGGGGAACTTTTTTCCTAACATCCTTTCTTAGCAAAACCTACTGAAATCAGTGGACAGGCTTTCACTGACTTCAGTGGTTTTGGACCTGGCCCTTAGATGTCAGCAAAAATACAGACTTTTTCATGGAATTTTCCCTTTTTGGTTTCATGCTGTTTTGCACTAAAGATTGGTTCTGAAACAAAATTTAGCCACAATGTGGTGAATGTTTTAAAAGCATGATTTAGATGTCATTGGGTATTTTTGTTTTGTTTTCTTTCCATGCACGGACCAATGTATGTGTTGAAATTTGGTAATAAAAGGCACTTGTAGCATCATGTAACCTTATACTCAGAAACACCATGTGATGATAATATACATATTTTGATGCACTTTGCTATCTTGAGACTCTAACATCTGCAAGTAAATTAAGCAGACGTATATAGCAGAGTAGCCATGTGCACTGCAATGTCAGTTTTCTCATCATTTCTATGTTTCTGAAAAGCTCTATAATATTTTTGAAAGTTATATGTCAGAGTGTTATTAAAATTATAAAGAGTTCAGTGGTAACCATTTTCTGGAAAGGCCTTTCTCTTTCTTCCTCCAAGTGAAGTATCTCCCTTCTGCATTCTACACTTCCTGGGTGCTCAGATTGGTTCAAGGGAAAAAACAATCTTCTGAAACCCAAAATGCAATAGCTCTAATAACGGACAGTGAGATGTTGAAATGGTCACAGTTACTGTCAATTGACACACACAATGAGCCAAATCCTGGTCCCAGTGCAGTACGTGGAAAAATTCCCATTTACTATGATGAAACCAGGATTTGGCCTAGCCAAACAGGCTATTTGTTTTCTAAAAATTATTTCACATCCTTTGCAGCATTCCATAAGTGGCTACTAATAAACCCAGACTTGAGAAAATGATATTGCATGATTGAATGAGAATCCTTTTAATATATGGTGAGTATGGAGACAAAATGGCAAAATACAAATTCTTCTTTCATTCTCGCAATGGATTCTTTTTCAACGACTACATTTTAAAAACCTACATAGTACAAATAACTGATTTTTCATTGACACTATCTATCTTTCCAGTGTCTGATTAGCTGTTGACTTTATTTATAGCTTTGAGCATGTGATAGAAACATAGGGAAGAAGACATGAATCTTTCTGCCTCAGTTGACAAGGCAACTAATACATTACTAAGTCTCTTTCATTCTTGTTCCACTTACCTGTAAACCAACAGTGTCTGTTGAATTATTTTTGATATTGAATCTATTGATGAACTGCAAAGGTTAAAATTAAAGTGTGATTTATGCTGTAATCAGTAGCATGGTGCTAGAGTACCAAGTGATCGGTGCAAAATTATAACCATAAATATACTTCAGGATTTCCTTTATAACCTCTGCCAAACAGCTCTATATTTTTTCTCTTTCACTCTCTCTCTCTTTGCCCCTCTCCCTGTCAGAGATATTGTAGGATAAGAAATGCAAATAATGTGCTGATAAAGATCATAAGCTCTCAGGTCTTGATGACTTTGTGAACAAAACCCTGGTCTATTTCTTTGGAACTCCATTTTAACTCCTACTTAAAGTCCTTGAATAAATGAATCTCAGTGGTGTAATATGTGCTCAGTTTCTCATTGACAGAGGCTACAGATCATAAAACTACCAGACATAATTCACTGCAGTTCAGTACTGTTGGATGTATCCACTAGTATAAATAATTACTTAGCCATTGAAAGGATAATTTCTCCAAATCAGAATACAAGAGATGTTGATCAGACCCCCCTGGCCTTGTGTGGGCTGTAAGCTTTCAGCTGATGTTATGTTTGACAAGAAAAAACTCACTTTCCATGTACACGATCTGTACACGGGGATGTAGCATCTACCAAATAACAGGCTGTCTTTGAGAAAAGAAATGGCAGTTAAGAAATTAATTTTCCTTATTAAACATTTTTGGATTGTTGGGGTACCATTAAAATATAAAGGCCTTAAAATTGAGACACCCTGAAAATGCAACAGGCAAATTTCTCATGAATAATTTTCAAAATGATTCACACATAAAACTGAGTTTGAATGAAAAAAGCCTATCAAAAACTCATTTTCATAGGGTGTATATACCCCATGCTGTCCTGGCAATAAATGCAGCAACCACCAGCCAGGACTGATTGGCAGCCCCACAGCTGGGAGAATAAAAAAGTGGAGAAGCAGTGGTGTGGGGTGGCTGCCAAAAGAACAAGCAGGCTAGAGAAGGAAAGTCCTGCCAGCAAGTTGGTGAGAAGCTGCCCACAGACAACACGCCAGAGTAGAGACAATTGAGAGTACAGACTGGACAATCCTACACAACTAAAGGAAATAGAAGGGAGTTCAGGGCATTGCAGGAGGAGTTGAAGCTTGATTCCACCTGCCTGGTTTAAGCACCCTGAGTGGAGCAGGTAGGCCTATGTTCCCCTACAGACTCCTCAGAGAGTTAAGAACCAAAGGGGTTTCTAGATCCCTAAAAACCAGGAGCAAGCTAACCCCACCAAATATAAGGGGAAATCTCTATGCCCAGCAGGACTTCAGCTAACATCCTTCATAGCCCCAGAATACCATGGGGACTCAGTTCAGAGGAGCTGACTGACTACCCCACCAGACCGAGTGGACTTTGTGCAACACTCTGTCTGACCAGAGACAACGTTGTTACATTAGCACACCTACCCACACTATATTTAAAGACAATAAGAAATGTTGCCATTAAAGAATCATAAATGCTCTCCAACTCCCCACCCTTTAATAGATTAAGGGATAGAATAGGATAACATGCTGAAGATGGTACTAAAATATAAATATGAATAATTGCTAAATGAGAAGATTAAAAGCTTTGATAGCTATATTTAATGATTTGTAATTATGCATAACGAATGAGTATAGATAAGATAACACTTAGGCCAATTGTTTTTGCCAATTCTTCTTTTACATAGAATTGCTGGTCTACTTCAATTGGCATTATTATTGACAGACAAAGTAAAAGTTCTGGAAGTTTTGAGGCAAAAACACAAACTGGTAATTACCAGAAGCCTTTTACTGGGAAGACTGAGGAACAGGGTGACACAAAACAACATGACATAAAAACTGCACAAACAGTAAAAAAAAAAAAAATTAAAAAAATGAAGAAGCTGGGTACATTGAAGCTTGCATATGATTAATGAATAGGCTACATAAATAAATAGGTAATGTGCTAAAAGCTGACTGAAGAAAAGTTATATAATACGGAATATGAAGCTGTTTAAGAATTCAAGAATGTGGACCAAATTGGAGAAACACTGGCCCAGAATCTGAAGGAATGGGACTGAAGGACCAGACCAAAGGATGAGTGGAGGCAAAGACCATCATGAAGTATACCCATCATCACCCCAGTGCCCTGGAATGTGGTAACTTGAACCCACAGCCTATTCCATGTTGTCTGTTATTACTGTCTGGCATAAATATATGTTCAGATACTATAAGTCACAACAACTCTGTTTGAAATGGTATAACATAAATATTTGTATCTCTCTGAACTTTGAGATTTGGCACCAGCAATAGAATTTCCAAAATATCACAAGAGAATATTTTTGTAGCACTGTACTCTCAATCTGACAAGAACAGTAAAGTACAATACAAAACCATGAGCCCATTCTCAAGAGATTTCCAGGCCAATGTTACATTTCTAAGATGTTTGGTTAGCACTCAATACCTTCAAATTAACTTTAGTGAGGATATTCAATCCAAACCCAGCCAGGCCTTTGTCCTTCCATCATGTGATGTTAGACAACTGTGTTTCAACTAGACTATATGAAATATATGGGAATGTAGTCAGCCAGATTAGAGAAGATAGAAAAGGGAAGAGACAAATGGAAAAACATGGTACCATTTAAGAACTATAAGTTCCCTCTCCCTTTTCTTCACTATTGTTGGCTAGTTGGATGCACCAAAAGAGAAAAGCATCAAAGTAATCTACTGTGGAGTGGGTGTGGGAGAGCGGGAAGCCATTCTATAACTCTCTTGCCCTGGAAGACAAAGGTACAATGAAAAATTGCATTATTAGGACTTTGCAGAATCTGAATGACTTGAAATCTGAGACTGCACGATTCCTAAATCTGCAGGTAAGAAACCTTGTTAAGAGTCTAATCCCTGTGATGCTGAAAATCCGGATTTCCTGGAAGGAAATGCATTGCCAGCAATAGGCATAGTGCCAACCACGGGCACCAAGGTGTTAGGGGAGTAGAATTTCTGAAGCCTTAGCTAAAACCTTAAAGAAATCTGTCTCCTGATAGTTGCATGTTTTAATCATGCTGAAATATGTATTTGACTTTCCTGGACTAATTTAGTGCATATTTTTAAAAAAGGGAAAGCTCTTTTGGAATGTAACCTAAAGGGACAGATTTGTTAATGATGTACTGTTTTAATTGGTAATACAGTGATTTTCTACTTGTACAGCACCTGTGGGAAAGGTAGAACTAACGATGAATGAACCAGTTCTGGCAAAATGAGAATCATAAAGAACTTTTGCCCACATTTTTCAGCCCTAGAATATGTCTGGCAAATCTGTCTCTCCCTTTTACTCTCCTATGACTCATTGCTTAATATACTGAAGGTATGCAAGCTGTGGTCTATACCCATTCTTTAAGGAATGCAAGTAGAGCTCAATTCTCCCCTATATTGTTGGCTGGCGTACCTTGGAGGTATAAAGCAGCTTGGACTCCTCCTGATCTTGAGTGGTTTGGCCAAGTGACCATCTCCCCATTTCCAAACATAATGTGAATGGCTGTACCTAGCAGTGTCTGTGCAGAAATTTTGTTGCATTTATTCTGTCCCAGTTTAATGGAATTCCGGGGCTTCCCTAGAATTTGTTCCTTATAGTGACTGGCATGTTGCTGGAATCTCATTTCTCTCTTTGCAAAATCATTGGCTCCATGGACATTAGCATTTGCTTTACTGTGGATATTACTGAACTAATGATTCCTTCACATATGCCAGCCTGGCCAAAACTACACTATGGAACTTAAACACATAATGCTAAAGAAAGGTATGGAGTGAACACAAGACTAGACACTAAGAACTTACGAATTCTGTTCCCAAGTCTAATATTGTTTCTAACTGGTTTCAGAGTAACAGCCGTGTTTGTCTGTATTCGTAAAAAGAAAAAGAGTACTTGTGGCACCTTAGAGACTAACCAATTTATTTGAGCATAAGCTTTCGTGAGCTACAGCTCACTTCATCGGATGCATACTGTGGAAAATACAGAAGATGTTTTTATACACACAGACCATGAAAAAATGGGTGTTTATCATTACAAAAAGTTTTCTCTCCCCCCACCCCACTCTCCTGCTGGTAATAGCTTATCTAAAGTGATCACTCTCCTTACAATGTGTATGATAATCAAGGTGGGCCATTTCCAGCACAAATCCAGGGGGGAGAAAACCTGGATTTGTGCTGGAAATGGCCCACCTTGATTATCATGCACATTGTAAGGAGAGTGATCACTTTAGATAAGCTATTACCAGCAAGAGAGTGGGGTGGGGGGAGAGAAAACCTTTTGTAGTGATAAACACCCATTTTTTCATGGTCTGTGTGTATAAAAACATCTTATGTATTTTCCACAGTATGCATCTGATGAAGTAAGCTGTAGCTCACAAAAGCTTATGCTCAAATAAATTGGTTAGTCTCTAAGGTGCCACAAGTACTCCTTTTCTTATTGTTTCTAACTGTGATTGTGAGCAAATCACTTTCCTGCTGCCTATAAAATAAGGATAATACTTATCTGCTTCATTACGGTGTGTGAAAGTGAATTAGTTAGTGTTCATAAAACACTTGGAAGGTGAAAAGCCTGATAGGCACAGTGCTGCTAGAGAGGTTTAAATGTACTGAAATGTGTTAAAATGCTGTAAAGAAAGGCAAACCTACTCAGAATCTGAGTGTTCTTCATATTTTTATTAAATTACTAGGCCCATTTGCATAAAGGTTGATCATATTTTGTAAAGTAACCCTTTTTTAGAGAAATTAATCCACATCTCAGGAAAAATTGCCCAACTCTGTGTGAAATGTGGCTCCAAATATTGATGCTAAACATTCAAATGTTTGCAAACATTTCAAAGCAAAACTAGAAAATCACTCACAATTAAATGGAAAAGAAACCAAAACCAAAATTCTGCAGAAAAATGCAAAAAGGCATAAAGCGTAGAAAAATGACCAGCTGTTTTGCCTGGTTTCAGCCCCAATCATAAAATGAAGTAAAAAAGAAACATTTTGAGCTGAGATTTAAAGACAATAAATGACTAAGTGGCCCTGTAGGGAGAGTAAGAGATTGGGCAGAACATGAGATAAGTTGAAACCAAATGGTGAATAAATGAAAGTTTTAAATAGAAATTGGGTGGTTGATGTTCCCAGCTCAGGAAAATATTTTTGAAGCTGAAGCTCCTGCTGTAATTGAGTCTTCTTCTGCAAAGGAAATGCTAAGGAATGGATAACAGATTCATTTGCGACAATGAGAACTTCATTGCTACTACTCTGGACTTACATAGGACAGCTGCTATGAATTCGTTTGAAACATGATTAGGTTTACTACCCTCTGCTAAAGTGCTGCCTCACCAGTTTTGGGACTATAATAGTTTGGGTTTTTTCTGTGTGTGACCTGTTGTATTCAATTGAAATTGGTGCTGTGAAAGGACCCCTCATATTTTTAGTAGACTGAAATTACATTGCCCAGACATAACATGTTATTTAGCAGTGACTGAAAAGACACTCCACAGATCAAAAGACTGATTAAATACAGCTTTGATTTATCAGAGACAATATTAGACCTTTCCACTGCTGTTGTCATTTGGGCTGCATTGGAACATAACTTTCATGAGGATAAATTCACATTCAGACACTCATTCTTTTCTGGGATAAACTGGGTCAGGAAGATACATACTTCCTGTCTTTCAAAGATTAGAAAAACACTGTGATCATGAAAAAGCAGCTACCTCTAAGCTGAGGACTATGTCTTCATAGCAGAGAACAAATTTTCATTCATGATTATGGCCCACGTGTATCCCCAGACACTCACAAAAGGAGGATACAGCCCAGGAAGATGGGAGTTTTGTTTTAGTGTAATCATACTACACTGCTGGTAGGAGTATTTTCATTGGTAAATGTTTTCTGACAATTAGAGCCAGGGGAACCAATTGTCAGGATATCTGGTTTAGATCTGTCTGAAATTTTTCATTTGGAAATTTGATTAGATTTGGTTCAGGTGAAACATTTTGTGAATTTGTGTTGACTTCACTGAATTGCATCAGTTAAAAAAATCCACAAATCTAAATGATTGTTTGTTTCAAACCTGATTTCAACTGTATTTTTTAAAAAAAGATTAAAAACTCATAAATTAAATGAAACATTTTGTTTTGGAGCAAATTAAATGTTTCATTTGACCTGAAATTTGTGTGTTCCTTTTACTGAAAAATTCTAAATAATTTTATTTTGGGTTGATCAGAAACAATCCTCCCCATTCCCCAAATTCTTCAGTTTGGCCAGAAAGCCAAAAAATCAGTTAATTGCACAGCTCTAATTATGGTTCTATTCTCAGTTCTGCCACTGATTCATACTGTGGTTTTATGTAAATCATATCACCTTACTTCACTTATCTATATGTAAAGCTGTGTAATATTAGGCTTAACTGTTAGCTTGCATAGTGCTTGAAAGCCTCACGTAGATAATGACTCTGCAGCCCCTACTTATTTGGAATAACAGTTTCTCACATAACTAGTTCCAGTGAATTCACTTGACTACAATTCTTCCTGGCTTTTACATGAATCATGCAAATATACAATGGTGGGAGGGGCAAGAGGGAACATACAGATTGGGCAAAACCTGACCTTTAATTATACTTAAGGTCTGAATCTAATGAAATACACTAAATTGACCATTAAAATCCCTTTACAGATATGTGTACTTTCAATGTAATTGATTCCGGTTTCTGGGGGAAAGGAGGATAAACTATTTTGCAAATACAGGGTTGAGGGAACAAATTCTCAGGACTAAAAAAATTTTTTTTCAACAATGTGAAATATTTTGTGCGCTGAACACATCCAAAAACCTCCTTTTTCCCTGAGAAATGGGGCATACATTTCACAAAAAGGCAAGGATCCCTTGCTGTGATAACAAAAAATATTCTCCCTGTACAAAATGGATGAAAATACACTAATTTGTCTTACATGATGCCAAAACTTTGGTGTGTTCACAGTGAAAGGCTATGCTGACTGGCAGGAGTGGATTTTTTCCCCACCTGGATCAAAGCTACACATATTTTCATAATGCTGGATACCAATATCAATTACCCAGACTCATGCTGCGTAGCACCTTCTTTCAATAGGGCTACTTGTTGGGTAAACTTCTACTCAACGTGAATAAAGATTGTAAGTCCTCTGGTTTCATTCATTTATAATTCTGAAGATAGGAATGCTTGTGAAATAAGTCAGCAGTAAGTAATGGTAGCAGAATTGGGCCCCAAACAAAGGACATCCACATCTCTTCTCTGAGTACTTTTGTGGTTTCTCAAACAGTGGTTGGGGGATGGTTTTGAGACTTCCACTGAGGTTAATGAAACTGTGCATCTGGAGAAAAAGATGTATTTAGTGCTATTCACATTTTTCCCCAAGGAATTGAGCACATTCTGTTCATCTTGAAGCAGCATTTCATTCTGGGGATTTATAGGATATTTGATTAACTATCACCACATCTGCACTAAAGAAATTCCTCTAGGTGAAGATGGTGTTAATGTTACTGTGCAATATTATAGTCTGAAATACAGTTGCTGGGGTGAGAGACAGCGTGAAAGCAGAGTCTTTAAGAAAATCCCCCTTGAGGCTTCAGTTTAGGAGTAGGCGTCACAGGCTACTCTGTGTGGGGAGAAAAAGTAAATCCAAACTCTCTAAAGAGTCAAATTCAGAGGAACTCTATGAGGGAATTATCTCAGAAATGTCCTCATCCAGAGCCCCCTCTCTTTGGTTTTACTGAACTAAGATCATTAAAGTCAAGGGTTTGCCTATTTGGATCTAATTGCAGGATCAGGACCTAAAAGAGCCTTCAAACATTGGTCCTACATTTCTTTACACCAAAGCGTAAAGCGGATGGAGAAATAGATATTGTTAGCATTGAATATAAATGAGGATAAAATAACTTCTTCCTGACCCTAGCAATATCCCTTTAACTGCACAAGTGTCCACAATGTAACTGTAATATTATTTAGGTGAACTTATTAAAGTAGAAGCAAGGCAAAATAATACAATTAAAAACAATATTGGATTGTTTTTCTCAGTCACTTCTTATAATTGTATTGATTTGCAATTCATCGTTCTATTTAAAATTCAATATTAACACAATTGTAATGTATCAACCTTCCTCTGAAATCAATCCCATAGCCATTGCCAGGCCCCAATATGAAGTAATAGCAATGTTAATTTTATTCTGCCAAGTGCAAATTGACTGATTTATCACACCATTATAGAACCATCCTGCTCCTTGAATTTGTTTGAAAAATAAAGTGTGGCAAGAGAAGAAAACATACTAACGTTTCTGCACGTTCTGCTGAAAATAGCACTGAGAAGAGAGTTATTACTCACAAAAATTAGCAGTGATTTTTGGGGAAAGAATGTAGGCCAGATACTCCAATGGTGTAAATTAGCATAACTCTGTGAACTTCATATCCCCCCAGAAGCTTCTGACTTCAATGAAGCTACGCAGTTGAGAATCTAGTCCTCAGTGCAATATACTTGATCCGCGGAACTACAGGCCAGTCAGCCTCATCTCAGTACCTGGAAAAATCATGGAGCAGGTCCTCAAGGAATCAGTTCTGAAGCACTTAGAGCAGAGGAGAGTGATCAGGAACAGTCAGCATGGATTCACCAAGGGCAAGTCATGCCTGACTAATCTAATTGCCTTCTATGACGAGATAGCTGGCTCTGTGGATGAGGCAAAAGAAGTGGACATCTTATTCCTTGACTTTAGCAAAGCTTTTGACACCGTCTTCCACAGTATTCTTGCCAGCAAGTTAAAGAAGTATGGGCTGGATGAATGGACTATAAGGTGGATAGAAAGCTGGCTAGATTGTCGGGCTCAACGGGTAGTGATCAATGGCTCCATGTCTAGTTGGCAGCCGGTATCTAGTGGAGTGCCCAGGGATCAATCCTGGGGCCAGTTTTGTTCAATATCTTCATTAATGATCTGGAAGATGGCGCGGACTGCACCCTCAGCAAGTTTGCAAGTGACACTAAACTGGGAGGAGAGGTAGATACGCTGGAGGGTAGGGATAGGATACAGAGGGACCTAGACAAATTAGAGGATTGGGCCAAAAGAAATCTGATGAGGTTCAACAAGGACAAGTGCAGAGTCCTGCACTTAGGACAGAAGAATCCCAGGCACCGCTACAGACTAGGGACTGAATGGCTCGGCAGCAGTTCTGCAGAAAAGGACCTAGGGGTTACAGTGGACGAGAAGCTGGATATGAGTCAACAGTATGCCCTTGTTGCCAAGAAGGCCAATGGCATTTTGGGGTGTATAAGTAGGGGCATTGCCAGCAGATCGAGGGACGTGATCATTCCCCTCTATTCGACATTGGTGAGGCCTCATCTGTAGTACTGTGTCCAGTTTTGGGCCCCACACTACAAGAAGGATGTGGAAAAATTGGAAGGAGTCCAGCAGAGGGCAACAAAAATGATTAGGGGACTGGAACACATGACTTATGAGGAGAAGCTGAGGGAACTGGGATTGTTTAGTCTGCGGAAGAGAAGAATGAGGGGGGATTTGATAGCTGCTTTCCACTACCTGAAAGGGGGTTCCAAAGAGGATGGATCTAGACTGTTCTCAGTGGTAGCAGATGACAGAACAAGGAGTGATGGTCTCAAGTTGCAGTGCGGGAGGTTTAGGTTGGATATTAGAAAAACTTTTTCACTAGGAGGGTGGTGAAACATTGGAATGCATTACCTAGGGAGGTGGTGGAATCTCCTTCCTTAGAAGTTTTTAAGGTCAGATTTGACAAAGCCCTGGTTGGGATGATTTAGTTGGGGATTGGTCCTGCTTTGAGCAGGGGGTTGGACTAGATGACCTCCTGAGGTCCCTTCCAACCCTTATATAGTATGATTCTGATACTTTAGCAATTAGAGCACAGGATGGGGAAGCAGGACACTTGGCTTCTAAGCTCTGTGTAGGGCAAAGATTGTCTTTTTGTTCTGTGTTTGCACAGTGGGGTCCTGCGTCCAAAATTAGGATTCGTAGCAAGTATGATAATACAAATAATAAATAATAACTCTATTTCTGGTTCTGACACAAAATTTCCCCACCTGTAAAACAGGCATAAGAATATCTTCCAAATCTACTCATAAGGATGTTGTGAGGTTTAACCAAATAAAGTTCATAAAACAACTTGAGATTCTTAAAGGAAAACCTAAGGTGTGAGTATCCAACTAGATCCTTTCAATCTTGCACCTTATCTCTAGTATAAAAAGTTCTTCAGCCTAAATTATACCCCCAGCAACACCATTCTCATATGTTTAACAGATTGGAATTAAGTTAATAATTCTGTTGATGATGTTCAGGATGGAATATAATCCATCTGAACCTGAGATTCTCAGCTCTGCAGGGCTAAGGGCTTTTCCGACCAGTTGGATACACGGTATAGACCAGACTTTGGCAGCCTGAACCATTTTTTATTGGCCCATTTTTAAAACCTGCCAGTTTTAGAACCTCCAAAAACACAGACTTCTCCCACTTCATCTGAAGAGGAACTCCTTTGGCTATAAATAGCAGGCTGTTACAGTCAATTGGCTGTTGCCAATTACCAGACAGAGACATAATTGCACTCACTAAAACAGTGTGTGACACACACATTTTATAAATGGAAAGTGATTTGCTCAAATTAAGTTCTAGAAATGGACAAAGGTTCTCATTGTTTACAAACTAATTTGCCTGCACCTAATTTCAACACTGGCTCATCCTGACTAAGAATAATCTTTTACAGACCATTTTCATATACTATAAATCTGTCTCTTGTCCATACTGATTGCAGAGCTAATTTACTTGTGAACAGAAGCAGCTAATAAAATTACATCTTCTAAAGTAGCTGAGATACATGAAAAAAGACCAGCCGTTAATGTCTGATATTATTTAGATTTTTAAATTTTTTTTGACTGCTGGCATTATGCAAAGTGCAGTCATTTTAGTCATTGCTTCAGTTGCCACTAACTTTTCACAAGGATGTGTTTCATGGCCAGGAGCACTGCTTAATAAAAAAATAAGCAAAAGTATCTGTTTTTAATTATGTAAAAGGCAAAATAAGCTAACCTTTACTGATAACATACACTAAACTTGAATAAAGCACTAGCTTTCTTAGCAGAAGCCTGAGGGCCTCATGTGATAACATGAAAAATGGAGAACAGAAGTGCAATTATAAAAATGCTGCAAGTACTTATCTGATTATAATTTTGGCCCTATCTAATTGTGAAACATTCTGTTCTACTTGCAGTAAATTACCTAGTGCACAGTGCTGACTTCTGTTGTTATACATTCAACATTTTGTTCTCTTGTCATTTGGTTGTTTCTACTTTTATCAGTGAATCCTATTAGAAGATGGGTCTAATGTGCTTGAAAATTCCAACCTGTGTTCCTGAATTTTGGAATAAATGAAATAGAGACAACCTGGATAGAATCCTTCTCAGACTTTACACACAAAAGGGCAGTGCCTTTGGACAAGACTCTGAAAGTTTGAAATAGCTTTGTGTAGACATCCATTGGGAACAGACATGTTCAATAAAAATAGTTTATCTTGATACTGGAGTATGTTTATTCTCAGATCTCAAAAATCTGAGCCAAAACAATGGCAATGAGAGGCTCAGTACCTGGTGCCATGCTAGAGAGAACAAGATAACATGTATTAAAGAACTGGCAACAAAGAAAACAGAACAATGAATAGAAGAAACAAAAAAACAGTAACAAAGTTAAGGAAAACAGGCTCAGAGAAGATTGAAGTAAAAAGATGAAGACAGAATAAAAACAACAGGTAGCATATTCCTGTCCTAACTATAATCCTAACTCCACCATTTCTGCACATTTGTTTGGCACTTCTCCCCAGAAAATGTGCTTAATAAGCATCCCTTGATTAAGCCTCGCAATACTCTTATGATGTATTATCTTTCCATATTACAATGGGATAATTGAGGCACAGAGAGGTTACTTACTTATCCATGGTCATTATGAGAGCTGATACTAGAATCGAGGGGTGTGATTCTGTTTTGCGCCTCTAAGAAATGCAGCCCAGAGCTCAGCCCAGGGAGAGTGGGGGCTAAAATGTTCTTTTAGCTACCATTGGCCTTCCTGATCCTGAGCACTTCCAGAGGGTGGAGAGAACCTGGAATAATTTAGACACCCCAGGAAACTGTCTAAGTTATGACAGTCTTCTTGGTCTGCCCTAAAAGTTCCAGTAATGCTTGTTGGGTACCTGCCCCAGGTACAACTCTCTTTCCCAGAATCCCATCAGGCCTTGTGAGAGAGTTTTCTTATGACTGTTTTGCTCAGTTCTGGCAAGAGGGGACTCCTGCCCCCAGCCAGACCTGATGCTTTCAAGGCCCCTTATCTGCTCCAAACCTTTTATGTGGTGTATGGGGCTGAAGGAGGGAATGATAATTTTACCCTAGATCTCTGGCTTTGTAAACCTATGTTTTAAGCCCTGTACCACAATACTTTGCCTTTACTTGCTGTTGGTACCTGGTAAGGACAGTGTTTGTCACCATGACAGTACTTTGCTCAGGGACAGGGACACTGCTCTCAGTATTGGTGGCTCCCTTTTTGCTTCTGGGAGAGAAACTTTGGCTCACTTCGGATTCTTTTCCTGTAATGTGACATCAAAGCCTAGCTTACGAGAGTGTTGATTCTGTCCTTCTCCTCCTCCTTTCCCCCTCCACAAGGTGCTACAGCGATCATACACCCTCAGCATCTATTGCTCTTGCTGTGGTACAGGCTTGTGCACCACACTGATTGTGCTGGTTCATGCTGGATTGGCACTGTCTCACAGTAAGGGCAGTATGAAGTTGCATTGCCTCATGGAGGTGCTACCAGAAGAGGGGTAAATTATTGTACTTAGGGTTGGTTCTAGGTGAGAAGCTGCACCAGTATGGCCAAGAGATACATTGCTGTGGCACCTTTCCCTATGGAGCCCCAATCAGATTTTAAAGCTGCTTTCCCTTGCAGAACCTCTTAGGGAAAATGGTGGCAATATTGCTCTGTGAACCATTCTCTTTGTAGGAGAATTTTCACCCATGGTCTTGAATGTACTTATAGTACCCAGATTAAATACAGCATTTTCACCTTCTCTGTGGACAAATAGCCATCTCTTAATTTTACATCCTCTGTTTAATAGCCTCTTTTATAGTAAATAGTATTCTAGTGACTGGGGAAATAAGAGTTTCAAATATTTGTCTGGAAGTTGTCTGCCAAAATATATGACTTTCTAGGTCTAGGAGAGTTTACCATCTCTGAGCTAAGTGGGTGAGTGTAGATGCTTATATGGATCTGATTTTATGTGCAAATCTCCTCCCTCTAAACTTGGTCCCGTATGTCGCACCTCCTTTATGTCCTCATATTTCCAAGTCATGTTCAATGTGCACCTTGAGAGGCATGTAAAAATATAATGGAAAAAAGAATCCTACTTGCATTAGTAGCTTTTATTATACAATTACATTTAATTAAATCACAGCCTTATTATGCAATGAGGTTAATGGCAAATAAGCTAGTTTTCCGGTCATGACTACTTGTTATATGAGATACTATGGTCTGGATTCTGATACTCTTGATCATGTTGAATAGCAACTTATACACCACAGAATTCAATAATAGAACTGCTTGTGGAGCAAGGTATTACTCAGTGTGAGTAAGTGGATCACAGTCTGGCCCTATGATTGCAAATACCAAACTGAAATGGTGCAGGGTTGTTTACACATCAATTATAGTGGTGTATTAAAAAAAACAGAACAAAACTGAAATGTGCATTCACTTGTTTGGAGCTTATTTGAAAGTCATTTCTTTAAAATAAAATAATTAATAATAATTCAAATAGTTTCCACTGAGGACTGATACTGCAAAATGAGATGTGAAGATCAAATCTAAGAGGATTACTCTTTTCAGCACTTTTGGTGAGCTACTGAAAACAGATATGTGATGTACTAGTGGCTCTCAAATTTTGGTCTATGAACTATTTTAATGGAGATCTGATGGCTCATGTATGGCCTGATCAAAATCCACTGAGGTTAGCAAGAGTCTTTCCATTGACATTGATGGGCCTGGGATCAGGCCAATGGTACTGCATCCTACTACCTATTTCCAAGTATACAACAGCATTAAAAAACCCGCTAGGAATATACTAGCTATTTACCTTATGTTACTTTTTCATGTAATCAACTGCTGTAGTTGCCATATAACATGGCCAGGTGATCATGGCTAGGCAAGAGACAGGCAGAGACCATTGGTACTATCTGTTTATTTGTCTCTATTAACAAGCAAACACAAAAGATCTATTCCCTACAAAATGTGGACACAGTCTCTGGGAGAAGAATTCATATTCATATAGCTCTCACTTTGTTGCAAAACCTTTGTGGTTCACAGAACCAAAGGCTACATAAACTATTTGAGGAATAGTCTGATTAAGCAAATATGTCTCTAACTTAAATTCAGAGGTGTAAATAAACTCAGCATTTTGAATTTCTTTCAGCAATGTTCCTCCAAAGCTGGGGAACTTAACAACCAACAAACTCCAACCCTTAATGTTTTACAGTGATATTTCCATACAGACAGAAGATCATCATTTGGAGTCTACAAAACAATGTGGCCTGAGCAGCTGAGAATAAAAAAGTAGTTAAATGTGCTGGAAGTGCATTGCCTTAACATAAGAACTTAAGAACAGCCATACTGGGTCAGACCAAAGGTCCATCCAGCCCAGTATCCTGTCTGCCGACAGTGACCAATGCCAGGTGCACCAGAGGGAGTGAACCTAACAGGTAACGATCAAGTGATCTCTCTCCTGCCATCCATCTCCACCCTCTGACAAACAGAGGCTAGGGACACCATTCCTTACCCATCCTGGCTAATAGCCATTAAAGGACTTAACCTCCATGAATTTATCCAGTTCTCTTTTAAACCCTGTTATAGTCCTAGCCTTCACAACCTTCTCAGGAAGGAGTTCCACAGGTTGACTGTGCGCTGAGTGAAGAAGAACTTCCTTTTATTTGTTTTAAACCTGCTGCCCATTAATTTAATTTGGTGGCCCCTAGTTCTTATATTATGGGAACAAATAATAAAACTTTTCCTTATTCACTTTCTCCACACCACTCATAATTTTATATACCTCTATCATATCCCCCCCTTAGTATCCTCTTTTCCAAGCTGAAAAGTCCTAGCCTCTTTAATTTCTCCTCATATGGGACCTGTTCCAAACTCCTAATCATTTTAGTTGCCTTTTTCTGAACCTTTTCTCATGCCAATATATCTTGTTTGAGATGAGGGGACCACATCTGTATGCAGCATTCAAAATATGGGTGTACCATGGATTTATATAAGGGCAATAAGATATTCTCTGCCTTATTCTCTATCCCTTTTTTAATGATTCGTAACATCCCGTTTGCTTTTTTGACTGCTGCTGCACACTGCGTGGACATCTTCAAAGAACTATCGACGATGACTCCACAATCTTTCTCCTGATTAGTTGTAGCTAAATTAGCCCCCATTATATTGTATGTATAGTTGGGGTTATTTTTTCCAATGTGCATTACTTTATATTAATCCACATTAAATTTCATTTGCCATTTTTTTGCCTAATCACTTAGTTTTGTGATTTTCCATTCTGAAAATTTACCATTTATTCCTACCCTTTGTTCCCTGTCTTTTAACTAGTTCTCAGTCCATGAAAGGATCTTTCCTTTTATTCCATGACAACTTTATTTACATAAGAGCTTTGGTGAGGGACCTTGTCAAAGGCTTTTTGGAAATCTAAGTCCACTTTGTCCACTGGATCGCCCTTGTCCACATGTTTGTTGACCCCCTCAAAGAATTCTAATAGATTAGTAAGACATGATCTCCCTTTACAGAAACCATGTTGACTTTTGCGCAACAATTTATGTTCTCCTATGTGTCTGACAATTTTATTCTTTACTATTGTTTCAACTAATTTGCCCAGTACTGACGTTAGACTTACCGGTCTGTAATTGCCAGTATCACCTCTAGAACCCTTCTTAAATATTGGCATCACATTAGCTATCTTCCAGTCATTGGGTACAGTAGCTAATTTAAAGGACAGGTTACAAACCATAGTTAATAGTTCCGCAATTTCACATTTGAGTTCTTTCAGAACTCTTGGGTGAATGCCATCTGCTCCCAGTGACTTGTTACTGTTAAGTTTCTCAATTAATTCCAAAACCTCCTCTAGTGACCCTTTAATCTGTGACAATTCCTCAGATTTGTCACCTACAAAAGACGGCTCAGGTTTGGGAATCTCCCTAACATCCTCAGCCATGAAGACTGAAGCAAAGAATTCATTTAATTTCTCTGCGATGACTTTATTGTCTTTAAGTGCTCCTTTTGTATCTTGATCGTCCAGGGGGCCCACTGGTTGTTTGGCAGGCTTCCTGCTTCTGATGTACTTAAAAAGCATTGTTATTATCTTTTGAGTTTTTGGCTAGCTGTTCTTCAAACTCCTTTTTGGCTTTTCTTATTGCATTTTTACATTGAATTTCGCAGTGTTTATGCTCCTTTCTATTTACCTAACTAGGATTTGACTTCCACTTTTTAAAAGATGCCTTTTTATCTCTCACTGCTTCTCTTACATGGTTGTTAAGCAACAGTGGCTCTTTTTTAGTTCTTTTACTATGTTTTTAAATTTGGGGTATACATTTAAGTTGAGCATCTATTATGGTGTCTTTGAAAAGTGTTCATGCAGCTTGCAGGGATTTCACTCTAGTCACTGTACCTTTTAATTTCTGTTTAACTAACTTCCTCATTTTTGCATAGTTCCCCTTTCTGAAATTAAATGCCACAGTGTTGGGCTGTTGAGGTGTTCTTTCCACCACAGGAATGTTAAATGTTATTATATTATGGTCACTATTTCCAAGAGGTCCTGTTATAGTTACCTCTTGGACCTGATCCTGCGCTCCACTCAGGACTAGATCGAGAGTTGTCTCTCCCCTTGTGGGTTCCTGTACCAGCTGCTCCAAGAAGCAGTCATTTAAAGTATCGAGAAATTTTGTCTCTGCATTTCATCCTGAGGTAACGTGTACACAGTCAATATGGGGATAATTGAAATCCTCACTATTATTGAGTTTTTTATTTTGATAGCCTCTCTAATCTCTCTTAGCATTTCATCGTCACTATCACTGTCCTGGTTATGTGGTCGATAATAGATCCCTACTGTTATATTCTTATTAGATCATGGAATTACTATCCATAGAGATTCTGTGGATTCATTTAAGATTTTTATTTAATTTGATTCTACATTTTCTTTCACATATAGTGCCACTCCCCCCCAGTCCCCGCACGACCTGTTCTGTCCTTCCAATATATTTTGTACCCCAGAATGATTGTGTCCCATTGATTGTCCTCACTCCACCAGGTTTCTGTGATGCCTATTATATCAATGTCCTCCTTTAATATGAGGCACTCTAGTTCACCCATCTTATTATTTAGACTTCTAGCATTTGTGTACAAGTATTTTAAAAACCTGTCACTGTTTATTTGTCTGCCCTTTTCTGATGTGTCAGATTCTTTATGTGAATGTTTCTCATCTGATCTGGCCCATACTTTATCCTCTTCCATGCTCTCCTCCTGACTAAAACCTAGAGAATCTCTATAATAGACTCTCCTCTAAGAGAAGTCTCTGTCCAATCCACGTGCACCTCTGCAGCAATCAGCTGGGGAGAAATGGGAGAAGATGACACCTGTGAAATATCAGGCAGACTGGTACTGGCTTTATGAGAGAAAGCTAACCTCCATCGAACTGTGGCATTAGACTGGTTTCTGCTAGCTCATGCTTTCTCCATAACTGAGTGTCTAGAAGGCACTGTGCGTATGCATAAGAGAGTGCCAATTTGAGCAATATATCTATGGAGAGAAAATCTGTTCCCCATGCATGTGCCCGAAGGTAGAAAGGGCGTGTTCTTGGCACCCTTCACCATGGCCTAGGGAATGCGCACAGCTGCCCTCTGAAGGCATGTCCACAAATCCTCCTGCAGCTGAAACTCTGCTTGGAATTGCATCGTTCCCTCTGGAATCAACCTCCACTTGCCCAAGGCTTTGACTTTTAAGTTTTGTCCTGTAGCTAAGTCCCTAGGCTGTCTATGTTGGAGGCAGCCTGGCTGCAGCTTTAGGATCTGTCCATCTCCTATAGAGACTGCCTTGGTGTTGAACTAAGGAGGAGGAGGATGAGTTGACAGGGACTGCCTTATTTTTCAAACTTACTAACATTTTGCCCCCTTTTGGGGTTCAATGCACACAGTATCCTGGAGGCCTCTGCTTGCTGCGTGTGTCTGTCAGCACCCGGAGACTGCCCCCACAGCCACTCATCCTCTTGATTAAATTGGTAGGGTGGCTTTTCATGTGTCACATGCTCTCAGATCCTAATTCTGGAGATCTCAGCCCTGAGCATGGGAGACTTTCCCTCTGAATAGAGGGAAATACAGAATACTTGATAATTAATCTGACTGATTCACCAATCTAACTACTCAGGCCAGTTGATCTTTATGGTTAGAAAATGGGGGAAGGAGAGATTAAAACTGATGTCTTGGGCACAGAGGGGGAAATCTTTTGAGACATTAACAAAGTAGCCTAAAGAACTTTCTTGTGCAAGATTATGCATTTCTCTCCAAGGTATTGTACTGCAAGGCACTGAACTCTATTCCACCCTCCCTTGGTGGGAAAAGTCCTACAGATTTTAACAGAGATGAAACCAGTAAGGCACTAGGGGTATTTAATAGGATTGTTAAATTACTAAAGGCAGGGAGGCCTAGCAGTTAGGGCACTGGTCTGGCACTCATGAGATCTGGATTCAGTTGTTACCCAACAAGCAAGTGAAAGAGCTAACCTTGGGTGAAGTGAGCTGTAGCTCACGAAAGCTTATGCTCAAATAAATTGGTTAGTCTCTAAGGTGCCACAAGTACTCCTTTTCTTTTTGCGAATACAGACTAACATGGCTGTTACTCTGAAACCTTGGGTAAGTCACTTCAGCTCTCTGTGTCTCAGTTTCCCTATATGTAAAAGGGGTTTATGACACTGACCTTTTGTAAAGCACTTTGAGATGTATGGATGAAAAAGGCTATACAAGAGCTTGGGATTTATATTATTAGAACAGGTTGGAAAAGAGAAAAATAAATTGTCAGAAAATTGCCATTAAAAATTAAAAATTAGAACTGATGCTGAAAGCCTGTAGAACTATGGTATCCTTTCTACAGAATGCTAACTCTGCTCTAGTAAAATTCCATAGCAGGACCAGAATTCTCCCTCAAATTGTCCAGGACTTTTCCATTAGCATGGCAAAACAAATAACATGGGTTTTTTAAATTCGGAAGGGTCCCTTGTTTTGTATAACTTCTCAGCTGTTCTTTCTTCCATGGTTTGTTCCATTCCCTTTTCAAAAAAAGTGAAGCTCAAACTTCTTATCACTTCCATTTGGCAAAGATTTTTTTTCCTCCTTTGAAAGAGCGACCTTGGCTTGTGATGTTTATCTACTCACTCCTCAGTGGTGGTAGCTATTCTAGTAACAAATGTTTGTTCAGGTAATTTGAGTTCTTCCCAGCTAACTCGAGCAATTGCAAATCCCAACCTATTGTACATCTAGTGGCTTTTGCTTTAACGTCTCCAAGAGTGGATCCTAAATTCTAAGTTGATAGTTAGAAGCTAGTGGAGGTTTTCTTCCTGCTCTAATATTTTCAGAGTGGTTTACATTTTGAGTCATAACTATTTAGCAGTGAGTTTTTGCTACTGTGTTCCTTAGTCATCTTTCAATACCAGAGTAAACGGCTCAGAAGTTAATCTTGCACTGCCTCAGGGCCACTCTGGGGCTGACAGTTCATTATCTTTTGGGGGAATAAAATCTATTGGCAACTTCTGACTCCTGCAGTGTAATAGGCCAGGGGTTGTAATAGGCTCTGTAAGAGCAAAGCCAACATGGGGGCTATTCTCTTACTGGGGAGAAAGAGAACCTGTTACTATCCCATTGCCACTGTCAGAAAACCCAGTGTCTGAAGGTTGGAGCAGGGGAAGGTTGTGTAGGGTACATGCAGCTGCTGCTGGAGAGTCTCAATTTACAGCAAGGATTGAAAATCCCACCTTGTGTAGGCCTGGGGAAGCTCTCTCCCCTTTGCACAGATTTAAACAATGACCTTGGGTTCTAAAAAGAGGCCTAGCAGGCAAGGCTGATTCTTCACCGTAGATTTCAAAGCCCTCTCCTATTGATGTATCAATCAACAGGATCTTGAAACTGATCTGATATCCAAATGGTAAACAGTGAAGAAATAAAACAGAGAAAAGGGTCTCTGAATTGTCACATGATTGTGTGAAAATTCTGTTGTCTCAGATCTGTAAGGATGGCAGCTTTTGAAGAAAATATTCTAAAAGAATCCTGTGGCTGATGAATACCACCAAAAGGAGCAAATAAAAGTATAGATTAATATTTCAAGCAGTCTTGCAAAGAAATTCCTGACATATATTTCTTGATAGCGTATGCAATTATTGGCCAAGTTCATTACAGTACATGTAGCATTCAAAAGACATATGAAAGTAGATTGTGGCTTGTAACGCATAACTGATGCAGAGTAGGATGATTGTGCCTCAGAGAAGCATGATCTCTCTGGGGCTACTCTTTGTACATGGTGGACACACAGTCTGCATTACATTATGCTGAAGCAGAATATTTCTACTATGAGCCAGAGTGGCAGGGGATGATGTTATGCTTATAAGAAGCACACGGGATTTTTTCAGGGAAAAAGGCAATACGCTGCATTTATTGAGAATACAGCAGTTAACATATGCTTTTCAGTCACACCCACTCACCATGCACACAGTCCTGCCAGTTGATGTTTATAGTGACCAGTCCAGACTCTGGACCAATCTAGTGGCCAGCCAGATTGGTCACAGAGGGGAGCCGGGCTCTGTTGGTCGCAATCCAATGCTCCTGGAGTTTTGAAAAGATAAACCCAAAGTCCCATGGCCAAGCACCCCGTTCTTATCGTCTTTTTTCTCTGTTGAAGTCTATGGATTAATTGGTATTATCTTTTGATGTTAACATTCCAGAACACCACCGAGAGGGTCATCCTGTCCTGGTTTCGATTTAATCAATTGTCTTGTCTTTAGGGGTGCCAGCCTCCACCTCAGGGTCGTCAATCATAGAATCATAGAATATCAGGGTTGGAAGGGACCTCAGGAGGTCATCTAGTCCAACCCTCTGCTTCATTATGCCTTTCCTTCATTATGGATGCACGTTGATGGTTCTCTGGTGTCATTAAGTTTCTTGACTCTTCCTCTCTTGACCATCTGACTTTAACAATGGCCTTCACACTTTATCTTTTCCTGATGCATGCACTCCTCATTCATACAACCAGTCTTTTACAGAGACCTTCAAAGGTATACAGCAGTTTTTATATTGAGCACGAAAGTCATTGTAAATTAAACCTTACTAAATCTTGTAATCAAAACAGTTCACATTGTGGCCCGGGCCTTCAATATTCCTCTAATCTCCTTAACATAGGCACAATACAAGATCCTGTCTCTTACTTACTAAACCTTAAAACAAAGAATGTATATTTAAGTAGAATGCCTAATTTATAATACATATAGGAAACCATAGTAGACATTATAACTGCAGAAGACATTATATACACACACAGAGACCATGAAACAATACCTCCTCCCGCCCCACTGTCCTGCTGGTAATAGCTTATCTAAAGTGATCATCAAGTTGGGCCATTTCCAGCACAAATCCAGGTTTTCTCACCCTCCGCCCCCCCCACACACAAACTCACTCTCCTGCTGGTAATAGCCCATCCAAAGTGACCACTCTCTTCACAATGTGTATGATAATCTAGGTGGGCCATTTCCTGCACAAATCCAGGTTCTCTCACCCCCTCACCCCCCTCCAAAAACCACACACACAAGCTCACTCTCCTGCTGGTAATAGCTTATCCAAAGTGACCACTCTCCCTACAATGTGCATGATAATCAAGGTGGGCCATTTCCTGCACAAATCCAGGTTCTCTCACCCCCTCACCCCCCTCCAAAAACCACACACACAAACTCACTCTCCTGCTGGTAATAGCTCATCCAAAGTGACCACTCTCCCTACAATGTGCATGGTAATCAAGGTGGGCCATTTCCAGCACAAATCCAGGCTTTCTCACCCCCCTCCCCCAGAAACACACACACACACAAACTCACTCTCCTGCTGGCAATAGCTCATCCAAACTGACCACTCTCCAAGTTTAAATCCAAGTTTAACCAAAACGTCTGGGAGGGGGTAGGAAAAAACAAGGGGAAATAGGCTACCTTGCATAATGACTTAGCCACTCCCAGTCTCTATTTAAGCCTAAATTAATAGTATCCAATTTGCAAATGAATTCCAATTCAGCAGTTTCTCTCTGGATCTGGATTTGAAGTTTTTTTGTTGTAAGATAGCGACCTTCATGTCTGTGATTGCGTGACCAGAGAGATTGAAGTGTTCTCCGACTGGTTTATGAATGTTATAATTCTTGACATCTGATTTGTGTCCATTTATTCTTTTACATAGAGACTGTCCAGTTTGACCAATGTACATGGCAGAGGGGCATTGCTGGCACACAATGGCATATATCACATTGGTGGATATGCAGGTGAACGAGCCTCTGATAGTGTGGCTGATGTTATTGGCCCTGTGATGGTGTCCCCCGAATAGATATGTGGGCACAGTTTGCAACGGGCTTTGTTGCAAGGATAGGTTCCTGGGTTAGTGGTTCTGTTGTGTGGTATGTGGTTGTTGGTGAGTATTTGCTTCAGGTTGCGGGGCTGTCTGTAGGCAAGGACTGGCCTGTCTCCCAAGATTTGTGAGAGTGTTGGGTCATCCTTCAGGATAGGTTGTAGATCCTTAATAATGCGTTGGAGGGGTTTTAGTTGGGGGCTGAAGGTGATGGCTAGTGGCGTTCTGTTATTTTCTTTGTTAGGCCTGTCCTGTAGTAGGTGACTCTGGGAGCTCTTCTGGCTCTATCAATCTGTTTCATCACTTCAGCAGGTGGGTATTGTAGTTGTAAGAAAGCTTGACAGAGATCTTGTAGGTGTTTGTCTCTGTCTGAGGGGTTGGAGCAAATGCGGTTGTATCGCAGAGCTTGGCTGTAGACGATGGATCGTGTGGTGTGGTCAGGGTGAAAGGTAGAGGCATGTAGGTAGGAATAGCAGTCAGTAGGTTTCCAGTATAGGGTGGTGTTTATGTGACCATTGTTTATTAGCACTGTAGTGTCCAGGAAGTGGATCTCTTGTGTGGACTGGACCAGGCTGAGGTTGATGGTGGGACGGAAATTGTTGAAATCATGGTGGAATTCCTCAAGGCCTTCTTTTCCATGGGTCCAGATGATGAAGATGTCATCAATATAGCACAAGTAGAGTAGGGGCTTTAGGGGACAAGAGCTGAGGAAGCGTTGTTCTAAATCAGCCATAAAAATGTTGGCATACTGTGGGGCCATGCGGGTACCCATAGCAGTGCTGCTGATCTGAAGGTATACATTGTCCCCAAATGTAAAATAGTTATGGGTAAGGACAAAGTCACAAAGTTCTGCCACCAGGTTAGCCGTGACATTATCGGGGATAGTGTTCTTGACGGCTTGTAGTCCATCTTTGTGTGGAATGTTGGTGTTCTAACTGAAAATGAACTGAACGTACAACTGACTGTTTTATGGTTTATAATCTATTGGCCAGATTCTCAGCTAGTATAAATTATCATGGTTCTATTACTTCTGTGGTGCTTGCTGAATTATACTAACTGAGAATCTGGCCCTATAGGTGGAATTTTCAAATGTACCTAAGTGAATAAAGGAGATTTAGGTTGTATATTAGGAAAAAAGTTTCTAATTATATAGATAGCTAAGTACTAGAACAGGTTACCTAGGGAGGTTGCGGAATCCCCATCCTTGGAGATGGGGACAAAAACCTGTCTGGTATACTTAATCCTGCTTCAGCACCAGGAGGCAGCGGTGGGAGGAGAGGTGGACTAGAAGATCTCTTGAGGTCCCTTCCAGCCCTACATTTCTATAATTCTATTATTTAGGAGCACAAGTCTCAGTGATTTTCAATGGGACTTGAGCTCCTAAGTGATTTAAGGACTTTTGAAAATTGTACAATTTATTTCTAAACTTGTCTATAAAGTATGGTGACCTATGAGGAAATATCATAGACAGCAAAAATCCCTGGCTTTAAGAGTGTTACATTTTCTAACCTTTTCCAAGAGAGTTTCTGTTCCTGTAATTCACAGTTAGCTATTAATTCGTCGAACTTGGACTAGCCGAGCTGGCAAGGTCTATTTATATTAAATACACAAGATCCCAGACTGTGCATATGTGCCAGAAAACTCAAATAAAAGCAATATATAATCTGTGAAACTGAGGCAATAAACTGAAAATTATCAGGTGACATACATAACCATGTGAAATAACTACATCAAGTGTGATGCCTCAGAGTGAGCATGGAAATGAACATGCTGACCGCAATTTAAAGGATGTAACAATGCAAGAAGACTCTGTTAATTAGTCAAAAAACTATCCCAGGCGATATTGAAATCACCCCAAATCAGCAGCTCAGGTGTTTTACTCATTAGCTTATATACTAGATTCAAAAACTCTGAATAGCAAGATGATGGTGAAGAAATGAGGTAGTTACTAATGGGGAAAGTGAAGGGAAACTCTCTAGTTCGATTAACTGAAAGATGAGCAGAATTCCTTATCTTCAGCAATCTGCCTTAGATTGTGGAGAGGCTGTGAAATCCTATGGGGCATTGCTCTTGTATTAAATATGCCCATCTTGAATCTGATGTCTAACTCTACAGTATATTGCGTACTTCCTCATTTGTTATTTTTACAGCTTTGCATAACAGGTTAGATCAATTCAATAAGCAACAAAAATGTAATGAATTACTTACCATACTGAGTTAATAACCCAGTGTGGCCAGCTCTAATGATTTTATCACAAGTCTTGTGATATTTGGTGTTTTTCTTAAAACCACAGTTCCTGGAGGCATGAGATTACATGAGAATCTCAGCTTTTTTTTTTTTTTTTTAAAGCCCTATGATTGCAGAGAGAAGCTGTAAAATGTGACCTGAGTGCACCAGAAGCAAATACAAAGAAACACCAACATTCACTGTTTTAAAAGGATCTTGTGATTTTGGAGCTTATCTCATGATACTTTTAATGCCTGGGGTTGAGACAGCTGGTGATAAATCTCTTCCAGTATTGTACTTTCAGCAATGGCCAATGTTTAATGATTAAGAGAATGGTGGGGAAAAATCATATAATCATGATGCACTGAATCAACTGTATAATACAATAGATGAGAGGGGGAATACAATCCTTCCTAATCAATTTACGCCATGTGATTTGATTGCTTATATTCCTATTAGCTTGCGTAACTACAAGTCATTAATGGTCACTAAGTTAGCCAGGACTTTTTATATATAAAGACACCCTTAGTTTTTGACTTCATGACCTCCTGCAGCAATTAATGCTATAGGTTGAATACATGCCACATGGCTGGCTCCTTACTTGGCAGTGCTAGTTACAGTACTACAGTACATGTACTCCAACATGAGTAAGGGCATCAGAATCTGGCCATAAATTTATATTCCTGTCTTTTGCTGTTCCAAGCCATCCAGCAGCACCATGAGCACGAGAATAGACTAGTGGCCACTAATTTGGACTGTCTGATAAGATATAGGGGGTCAGATTTTCAGCTGGTGTAAGTCAATGTTACTGCATTGAAACAATGGAGCTATGCTGATTTATACGATATGAAGACATAGAATATCAAGGTTGGAAGGGACCTCAGGAGGTCATCTAGTCCAACCCCTGCTCAAAGCAGGACCAATCCCCCCAATTTTTGCCCCAGATCCCTAAATGGCCCCCTCAAGGATTGAACTCACAACCCTGGGTTTAGCAGGCCAATGCTCAAACCAAGAAGCTGGTATAAAGTGTACTAGATACAGAGGACTAACTTCCAAAAGACATATAGGGCCAGAAAGGCATTTGATAACCTAAAGATGCAGAAGGCGGCTAGGGGACTTTCACAAGAGCCTAGGTGTCTAACTCCCAGTGCAACCCCTTGATTTGAAAATGCAACTAGGCACCTGTCTACATTTTTAGGTGACCAAATACCTTTAAAAATCAAGTCCATGGTTCCTATCTTGTCCAAGCAGGAATTTCACAGAGAAGCTCTTGTCTAACTCTGAATCAACAAGCAGATTGATAATTATTAATGACTCATAAGTCATTACATTTGCATTCAGTCATGCTGATTTGATGGATGCATGAACAGATTCTCTTGGCTGGTGCTGTCATTATTTATTGTCAAAAGGAAAAGAGAGTTTAAACAAACAAGCCCCATACTTTCTATGCTTAGCATGCTGTCTCGGGACTGGATACAATAAATCCAAGGAATGTGGCACACACACATCACCAGGATTGGGTCACCATAGTTCATCAAGCACATGCAAAAGACTGGCAAGGACATTATTGTCTAAAGGATGATGGGAACCTAAACAGTCTCACTGAAGCTTGAGGAATAAATACAAAGGTGGATACAGTATTTCAGGAAACCATAATACTGCAGTAATAACTTAATTCTGTCTGTTGCTGCTGGGCTTTGATATTAATAGCAAACAATATATATATATTTAATTCAAAAGCCAACCAAAAGAAGTTAAGTATTGAGGTATAGGCACAGACAAGGGGCACACAGAGGCCCAGGTAGTTTGAAAAAGGGTAACTGCTTTATGGCAAGACAATGCAGAAGTAATTCAGATAGTCAGCACTACTTCTGTGGGTATTGAGACCTTCCAAACTAAACTCTTAAGCCCTGATCAACTTAAACAAAAAACAAAGGCTGAGTGGTATTTGACAGAATTCATTAAGCAGAGCAGGAATTTCCTAGCAGATGACAATGGATGGATTTTAAAGGGCCAGAATAGCAATTGCTACAGGAAGTGATGTTGCTGATTCAGTAGATGGCACTCTTTCTTCTGTATCAGATATCAGTATTGAACTAGTTTCCCAGCATGATGTTAAGGAATACTGAACTGTTAAAGGTGTGTTACTTTTCGGCTGAGATAGAAAACGAAAGTGCTGATTACTAGTGGCCATTATAGATCATATAGCAACTATTGTAAAAGTGGGATTTCAAACAATTACTCTGGCCAAATTCTAACTTATGTGTCAAAACCTGAGTTAGTCCTTAGTAAGACAGACTATCACTGAAGTCACTAAAAATTAAAACTAAATAAGGTCCTCAGGATTTGGCCCCAGGTAAAAATCTATTTTACCTCCCTGCTCTACAGTAAATTTTCCTCTGCAGTTCCAATGGGTTATGTAATGTGTTCTACCTACTGTCCTAACCTGTTGAGTTGCTGCATTCCTGTGGTTATGCATTCCAGTGGTGGCTGATAGACCCCTACCTGCATCAGGTGAATGTATTGTTTAATTAAATTAATGTTTGTAAAGCATTTTGAGATCATTGGGTGAAAGTACAAAGTATTATTTATATCACCATTAATATTATTTGTATCACCAAATATTATCTCTCACTACTAAGAAAAAATGGAAGATGTATCACCACGCCATGCTCTTTGTTCCCATCCAGAGCTAAATCATGTATAGAGAGATATAAGTCCACTAACTGCCTTTGAGAGTAACTTAGGTAGTAGAGGCTCATGCTCTTAGATACAGAGATTCTAGGTACAATCCCTGAAACCACCCAGTGGGGAACGGGGTGTCATTTTAAGGGGAATAAAGGTCTACGTTCCCTTATAGTACCATTCTACTCAGCGCTAGTTAGTCCGTAGCTGGAGTACTGCATCCAATTTCGGACATCAATGTATAGAAAAGATGTGGAGAAACTGGAAAGGATCAAGAGGCAAGCAACAGAGATGATGAAAGGGATGGAATGCAAGCCATACAAACAAAGACTGAAGGAACTGGGTACATTTAGTTTGGAAAAGAGGAGATTAAGGTGTGATATGATCGCAGTCTTTAAATACTTGAAAGACCGCCATAAAACAGGTGGAGAAAAGTTGTTCTCTCTTGCCACGGAAGGCAGGGCAAGAGGCAAGGGGTTCAAACTGCAGCATAGCAGATTTAGAAAATTTTGAATCTCAGGAAAAACTTCCTAACTGTAAGAACAGGAGGACAATGAAACAGACTGTCTTGGGAGGTTGTGGAAGCTCTACACTGGAGTTTTTCAGAAGGAGGCTGGATAGCCATCTGTCTTGGATGGTTTAGAAACAACAAATCCTGCATCTTGGCAGAAGGTTAAACTAGATGACCCTTGTGGCCCCTTCTAGCCATATGATTCTATAATTCTAGCTAGTAGTAAGGCTCCATACTCACCTGAGTACTCAGTTTAGGGCAGGGGTTTGGGCCACCACTTCCCACAGCTCCTAATTGGCTGGGAACAGCGAACTGCGGCCACTAAGAACTATGAGCTGCCCATACCTGTGGACACTCACGTAAACAAAGTGCCTCATGGCCTGCTTGTTATCCTGAACAAGCCACGAACCAAGTTTGGGAACCTCTGGTTTAGGGTGACCAGGTGTCTGGTTTTCGACTGGAACACCCGGTCAAAAAGGGATCCTGGTGGCTCCAGTCAGTACCATTGACTGGGCCATAGACTGTCCAGTTGGCGGTGCCATGCAGCGGGGCTGGCAGGCTACCTGCTCACTTCCATGCCGTGTGAGAAGCAGTCAGCACATCCCCCGTCTGGCTCCTATGCATAGGGGCAGCCAGGGGCTCCGCACACTGTCCCTGCCCCAAGCACTGACCCCACAGCTCCCATTGGCTGAGAACCGCACCTGAAGCCCTGTCCCAGCCCCGAGCCACTTTCTGCACCTTGAACCCCTCATTTCTGGCCCCACCCTGGAATCCACACTTTCAGCCCAGAGCCTGAATCTCCTCCCACACCCCAACCCCCTGCCTCAGCCTGGAGCCCCCTCCCATACTCCGAATCCCTTGGCTCTACTCCCCAGCCTCGAGGCCCATCCTGCACCCCAAACCCCTCATCCCTGGCCCCATCCCAGAGCCTGCACCCCCAGCTGGAGCCCTCACTCCCTCTTGCATCCCAACCCACTGCCTCAGCCTGGAGCCCCCTCGTGCACTCTGAACTCCTCATTTCTGGCCCCACCCCAGACCCCGCACCCTCAACCGGAGCCCTCACCCTCTCCCACATCCCAGCCCCCTGAACCAGCCCACTGAAAATAAGCAAGTGGTGAGGGAGAGCGAGCGATGGGAGGGGGCCTCGGAGAAGGGGTGGGGCATGGGTGGGGCCTTGGAGGCGGGACAGGGCATGGTGAGGGTCAACGGTGTTCGGTTTTGTGTGAGTAGAAAGTTGGCAACCTTAACTCAGTTACTCAATTTTATATCTCTCTGCTTTCCAGGTCTTCTTCACTAACAATACTGCCCTCTACTTCCTTACACCCTTTGAATCTGTATTTCTGCTTTACCTGCAGATTGCACACTGCAAAAGAATTGTGATAGTCTCTCCAGATTTCCCCATGGACTGTCGGAGTCTCTTGTAACACTCTTCAAAATCTCTGACATCTAAAATGGATAAGCAGTTTCAGAACATACAATTGTTGACCTAGAGAAGCTCATATTCAAAGAATAGCTGCAGTAATATTTCTGCAATTTCCACATCAGTGTGACCCTATGAAATCCCTTTCTTAAGTCAGGCCAATTAGTAGACAAACTGACCTCAGATAGAGAGTGAACAGTAAATGCTAGCCTTGGTGTTTTTGTATTCAGTAGCCAATGGCTAAAATTCCAATGTCAAACAGTAGGAATTCTGATGCTGCAAGAGAAACTAACCACCCTCATGAAACAGACCAGAAAATAAGATCCAAAGGGAAAGAATTAGGAGAAGAGGTCATCTGAGTGTACTCCCATGGAACAGAATGGGAAAACTTCACAACTTTTCTGTAAACTTTCACACAGATATAGGGACAAATTCTAATACCAGTTACATCTAGAATACAAATTTGGAGTGAGTCCAGAGAAATTTACATGGATAAACTGAGATCAGCTGACACTACTATGGGAGAGGTTGTAAGCACTTTGGAGTACAGAATTAGAATTCAAAATAACCTTGACAAATCAATGAGATGAAATTCAATAGAAAGAAGTGTAAAGTACTACACTTAAGAAGGAAAAATAAAATGCACAAATATAAACAGGGATATAACTAGCTAGGCAGTATTACTGTTGAAAAGAATTTGGGGGGAATATTGGTTAACAAATCAAATATGAGCCAACAAATTCATGCATTGCAAAAAAGGCTAATATCATTCTGGGGTATATTAAAAGGCGTCGTATGTCAGATAAGAGAAGTAATTGTCCCTCTCTACTCAGTACTAGTGAGAACTCAGCTGGAGTACTGTGTCCAGTTTTGGGCACCAAACTTTAAGAAAGATGTAGACAAATTGAAAAGAGTACAATGGAACACACCAAAATTCATAAAAGATACCAAAAACCTGACCTACAAGGCAAGCTTTAAAAAAAACTTGGGTTTGCTTAGTTTGAGAAAAGAAGACCAAGGACGGAGGGGACCTGATAACAGTCTTCCAATATGTTAAGGGCTCTTATAAAGAGGACGGTAATCAATTGTTCCCCATGTGCACTGATGGTAGGACAAGAAGTAATAGGTTTAATCTGCAGCAAGAGAAATTAGGCTAGGTATTGGGAAAAACTTTCTAACCAGGAGGATAGTTGGCTTCCAAGGGAGGTTGTGGAATCCCTGTCATTGGAGGTTTTAAAAAAGGTGTTAGACAAACCCCTCTCAGGGATGAGCTAGGTTTACCTGGTCCTGTCTCAACATGGGAGGAAGGATCAGATGACCTCTCAAAATCCCTTTTCTGTCCTACATTTCCATGATTCTATGATAAAGGGCTCTTTGTATCGTATACAGCTAGAGGAATGCTGATTGCCCTAACAGCTCCAGCATGTTTCTTGGTGAGCAGTTCAAGTGTATGCCCATTCCACCAGACTGTTCAACTCATAGCACTACTAAAGAGCTCTGAAATATTCTAATTTTTCCTATGGAAATGGACATAAGGGTCTTCCAATCAACAACATGATCTGTTCCAGAATTACAACAATACATTTTAAATTATTGTAAATCACCCGTGACGGGCATCATGCGTGAAATAAATATCTGCAACATCTGCATGTCTATTATATCAACTTATAATATAGAGTTCAAAATGACAATAAATACAATGATCAAAATCCTGAGAGGTGCTGAGTAACTACAACCCCATTGACATCTGTGAGAACTATAGGTTCTCAACCAGTCTTCAGCCACAGGAAATGTATTGTGCATCTTCTGAGCACCAGTCACTACTTCTGATGCCAGTGGGTCCATTCCAAATAATGACAACACTCCCACTGATTTGAGTGTTTCAGGGTCACGCCTAATATAGTTGCTGGTGCTCAGCACCCTCAGGATTTGATCCAGTGACATTAAACCATCCAGAAAGACAAATAACAGCAAATTAATTCCTCAAGTAGTTTGGAGAGAAAAGGCAGCTACAATGTCTCATCATCGACTTTTAAACCATGGGCATCCATACATGGATGACAATCATGCAACAGGGCATTCACACTACTTTTAGCTCAGCCAGTGCTTAAAATGTTCTGAAAAAAGATTGGGGGGGGGTCTACCATAAACTGGGTGCAGCAACTTTAGTAAGACAGTGCTTACAATGTCCCCCTCAACAACTCTGATTTTTTTTGGTTATTATTATTTATTGGTGGGGGCACTCTGTAGCCCTTAAGGATACGCCTCTGCCTCCCATACACACACACGCACGCGCCTTAAGCATTGAGCTCAGTTCACTATGTCAGATATACAATTGTGGTTGGAAAGTGCCAATTAAAAGTGGCAGAATGCAGTATGCATTTACTATCCTAGTTTCTCTGGATCTCAAAAACACCACAGCTCAGTATAATTAAGTACAATTTGGCAGCCTTTGCCCAAGGAAGACCCAGCAATGGGGTAACAGGAGAATTGAAGGTCAGGCCTGAACTGTCATCAGAAGCAAATGCAATGTATCTATAGTGCAAATGCACTATATCTATCTCTAGTAAATAATGTGCAAGAAATAGGATAGACTTGGAGGTATATAGTGCAGAGAAAGGAAAATGAAAGCAAAATCTCTGCTAGTCAGCGTACATGTGAGGCATAAAACCACATTAAAACTACCAACTTCATTAACACAAAAGTAGAAGGATTGGAATTCCATATAACGACACTTGTATTGGATGTCTGATTTTTTAAGGAACAAGATCTGTTTAAAGATAGCATTTAATAGTGTTAATGTGGCAACTAATTCATATCAGAAGTGAATAAGGATAAGAAATTTTACAAAAGGGACAATCGAGGCAATAGAATTAGCTGCTTCTGAGCTGAGGGCCTCACTCTTAAGTATCTTTTCGATTACTTTTTGTATGTGTAATGCAGTTAACATAGCATTTAAAATATATTAGGAAACATCAACTATAAAGCTGTTTTTCCTGTAAACATAAACTAAATGCTAAATTGAAATGGATTTTCTGTGGAATTAAATTATATCCATATTAATGCTAAATAAATTCATTCTGATAAATGTTTTACATTGAATACCAAAGTAATTCATAGTGATTAGTGATTCACTGTGAAGCATGTTGCCCCTCCTTGTTAGAGATCATTTATCACATAGGACTACTTCCCTCTTTCCCCTTCCCCCTGGGAAGAGGCAAGGCAACATTAATGAGGTATAAATTACATTTTATTCTTCATCACTTAGTCACCTCAATTAGTAAAAACAGCTTTTTAAAAAGCAAGGTACTTTTTCAGCTTCTCCTTTGCAAAAATAGGGAAGAAAGAGAGTCATGAAACAAAACCCATGTCAAACCTTGTACATTTCAATGCCTTATTCTATAAGCCTTCTTATAAAACCACAGCATGTTTACAGCTACATTTATAATGTCACAAAAATATTCCCCATTACACAATAGATACTTCTCAGAATCTAACTCCTACTTTTATGGTTGTAATTAATATCCTTATGCTCCTAACAACTATCTCCCCAAAAGGAAAGAGAAAAGAAACCAACAAAGAATATATTCCCAAGGCACAATAAACTTTTGCTTTTGAACTTTTCAATTTGCATACGCTTATTCACTTAGCAACATCCTCTTACATACCTACTCTTTCCTCTTTATATCAAAATGCCATATTCCTTTTCAAGGCAGAAACTACCACCCTGAACATTGCCAAATGATGTATATTTGTCAAAAAATAAAATTAGGCTTTCAAAACTACTACACATTTTTTAATTCTCAAGAATTCTCAATTCCTTATTTAAACATGGTGAGATACACAGGGAGTGAGGGATAGCTCAATGGTTTGAGCATTGGCCTGCTAAACCCAGGGTTGTGAGTCCAATCTTTGAGGGGCCATTTAGGGATCTGGGGCAAAAATTGGGGATTGGTCCTGCTTCAAGCAGGGGGTTGGACTAGACGATCTCCTGAGGTCCCTTCCAACCCTGATATTCTATGAGAGAGAGAGAGAGAGAGAGATTTTAGCACTTGACATCAAGGATCTGTTTTTAAAGGGGCTGCTGATGGATGAAAATTGATAACGAGAACTCGGAATGGGACATAGAAACTTTAAATTTTAGATCAACACTCAGCAACAACTGTCCAAATTCAACCAGAGTGGTAATCAAAAAATATTGCACATTTGATAGATCTCCCATTTGATAGATCTCCCTAGGTTTCCAGATCACAAATATGTGAATTATAGATCTGTTCTCTTTTTTATCTACCTAGCTATCATGTTTTTGTTGTTGACATTATTTTTAATCTTCCTTTTTATGGAGGAAATGCCAATAAATGAAAGAAAATCAATAATATTGACACCCTCCCCCAAATTAGGAAGCCATATATCTGACAAATAGAATATATCAGATTGCATTTGCAATACATACAGTTGTTACAGCTACTTTAACAATTAACAGATTTATTCCTTGAGTAGTATTATGTACTTTACTATTAAAGATTCTGAGTGTCCTTTATTATGACTGAGTTTATTCTTATCTGTTCTATGAAAATAATAAGAAATTACTGAAAAATAATCACAATCAGCATAAATTAGCATCCCGGTTGTCCATCCCATTCACTGAGTTTTAACATCATCATCTAGATGTTGCCCTTCAATGACATGGTTGTAGCATGTTAATGGGGAATATGCAGTGCTTCTGCCTATGCTTTAAAACGCTGTGGTTAAATATGGGACTGCAGTCTCCAGGGTTATCGATTACATTCCTTCCACCAGGACAAACTCCTTAAAAAGGAATGCAAATCTTTCCTGTTCTTTTGATAGGAGATACTATATAAAGCTGAGTTGTGAGATACATTGTCCTTCTTTGTCTAATCAAGTATTAAAGTAAACACAGGTTCAGGATGTTCTATCCATAATATTGCATTTTCCTGTAACTGACTCATTACGGAGTGCTCTGAAATAGAAATGAAGTATTGTGTAAGCAGAAGAAATCTGAAATATTTGGGACTGAATTCAGCTCTCACACCAATGTAAATCTCATGTAGGTGCATATGGCTATGTGTACACAATGAGCATAGGGGTGTGATTTCCCCTGCTGACATGCACACATTCACTGCAGCTGTTATCAAGCTAGCACAAAGACAAACAGCAATGTAGACCCTGTAGCATGGGTAATGGCAGCAGAGCCATGCCAAGTACAAACCTGCCTGAAAGAAGTGGGTTTGTGCTCAGCCCAGTTCAGTGATGCCTCTGCTGCCACTAGTATGCTTCACTTCTGTTTATACTCACATTAGCGCCATAAGAACTGGCGGGGAATGACACACTTAGCTTGTAGTGTGGCCATAGCCTTAAAATCCGTGGAGTTATGCCAGTATAACTAGGAACAGGTTTTGGCCTCTGATCTTTTCATAAGGCTGTGTTTGTTGAAAAAGAGTAGGAGAAATGTAAACCCTGAGTATCCAGAAATGAAGTGAAATTAAAGAATTAATCATTCCCTTTTTCCTTATCCCCATCCCCCACACTCAGAAAAAAAGAGGAACCTTAACAGTGAACTCAGCAATGACCTCCTGAATGCACGTAATGTGTGCCAGTCTGATGTGCTCACCTGTTGGTATAACTGATATAAACATGTTTGAGGTCACAATGTTTTGAGTGCAAGTTTGATGAAACTGGGGTATGTATTGCTTTTGGGTATTTGTTGGAGATGAAGTAAAAGCCATACAGAGCACTGGAGTGTTGAGGACAATATGAAGGTGGAAAGGTATGCACATGCCTTTCTCCTTAACTCCTTATTTCCATGCCTTTAAGGTTTTGGGTGGCTGGAGCATATGCTGCCACAACCTGAATTATTACCAAATGTAGTTTTTGTTTGTTATATAGAAGTAGAGGCCTGTTCTGTATCCAAGATGATATAGTGATTGGGCCAGATGCTGATACAGTTATTCAGGGGTTCTTAACTTTTCCATGCTATGACCCCTCTCCTTAAAGATTTTCAAGACCTTCCTCCCATCTATCCATAGAGAAAAGGAGAATGACCACAACCTATTTCCAATCTCCTTGGGGGTTGTGACAGCCAGCATGGTAACCTGTGCCCTTACTCAAAATTGATTTCAATGCAGTAGGTGCATACAGTAAGGTATTAGAACCTGACCCATAAATTATAAAACCTGCATGGAGAGCTAATGAGTCCAATATGTTCACAGACTAGAATCTTAACTGGCAGATGGAACAGGATGTTTGTGGTTTTGTCAAAGATGATTGTATTGGGATTTAGTTTGAGGTTTCTTTGATTGTTTTTGATAAGTAGGTATTAGACCTTAGACCAGTGGTTCCCAATCTAGGGGCATGGCTTGTTCAGGGAAAGCCCCTGGTGGGCTGGGCCAGTTTTGTTTACCTGCTGCATCCACAGGTTCGGCCGATCACGACTCCCACTGGCCGTGGTTCACCGCTCCAAGCCAATGGGGACAGTGGGAAGGGTGGCCAGCATGTCCCTTGGCCCCCACCACTTCCCGTAGCCCCCGTTGGCTGAGAGCGGCGAGCCGCGATCGGCCGAACCTGCAGATGTAGCAGGTAATCAAACCGGCCTGGCCTGCCAGGGGCTTTCCCTGAACAAGCGGCACCCCTAGTTTGGGAACCACTGCCTTAGACCATCCTGTGCTTTGCTGCACACTGGGTTACCCACATTTGCCATCCTTGCTTGTCAACTGCCCTTTTCCCCAGATCTTCCCATTTCATGGTGAGGTGCTTGATGTCATTCAGAACTGTTCGTTTCCATGTTATTCGCAGTCTTCCTCTCTTTCTTCTTGTGTTTTATGGCTTCCATTCAAGGGCAGTATTTGGTAAGCATTCTTTTTCCATTCTCAGCACATGTCCCAGACACTGATGTCTTCTTTTGGAGATAATTTGTGAGAGGGTACCTTGTCCAGTAATTTTTCTGACTTCTTGATTCGTCTTGCTATCTCTATATGTTATTCCCAATATTCTTCTCAGACATTTGTGATGAAATGCATCCAGCTTTTGCATATCTTTCTTGGTAAGTTGCCATGTCTCATTGCTATATGTTGTGATGGCGATAACAATTGCTTTGTACACCTTCAGTTTTGATTTGAGGGAGATGTTTTTGAGTTGCTGGATGTTTTTGAGTCTTCCAAATGCAGCATTTGCCTTCCTGATTCTTCTTATTTCCTCAGAACTGGTACCATATTGTCTGATGGTACTTCTAAGGTATGTAAAAAAAATTAAGCAGGTATACTACAGCCATAATCAGATAGACACATACATTTTATGCCATAGACAAGTATTGCTTGAATGGAAAATTCCTCAACAATTCCTGTTTTGAAAGAAATTTGTCCTGCATTTTGCTGCATGTGTTTAAAATTTTATAGAGACTTAAATAAGTGTGGTGTAAAAATATAACAATTCTGATATAGGGTGAATACTCCCCAAAACACCTAAAATATATAGCAGTGAAAATAGAGTATAAAATACAAAGTCTGAGTATGTATGGAAGGTTAACTTTAAAGGCGCATAAAATAAAAAGCAACTGTGAAGAAGAAATGATCAGAAGTTGGAGAAGAGGAAGAGAAGAGGACATGGCTCCTACCCCTACGTCATACATGAGTTTATAATTTGTAGCCCTGGAGACTGAGGTTGTCAAAACAAATAAGACAGAGAATAAGAACAATGTAAAAAGGATTTACTCAGGGAAGTGAAGGAGGAAAGACAAGAGGAGGAGGAGAGGAAAAGAAAAGGGTAGGAAGGGATGCAGTGAACTATAAGAAGTCAATTTGGTAAATCAGACCTTCGTTTGGGCTTATGCTCAAATAAATTTGTTAATCTCTAAGGTGCCACAAGTACTCTTTTTCTTTTTGCGGATACAGACTAACATGGCTCCTACTCTGAAACCTTTTACCACTGGATGTTAACATGTTACTTACTGAAGGTGAGAAATTGAAGCCAAAGAATCATGGGATTTGTCAAAGGTCATCAAGAAAAAGATAGATAGCCATGTTCCCCTCCTGACTGTGTGTCCCTAAATAACACTGCATGCAAATCTAGATAATTAATTATGGCCTAGGTGACAAAGTGAATGAGGTCTGAGCAGGGAAATGTCAATACTGGATTGGGAAAGGATTGATCTGATCCAAGATCAAGTGTTTCCTGCTTCCAGTATGGAAGATACAGCTGTACATATAAAACAGATTTTAATTCTGTTAAGAGGATGAGACCTGTCAAGAAAGTCTGTAAATACGAAGAGATACAAAGTGGGGTATATTTCTAGGGCCCTTGAAAGTTACAACATACAGGAGCTGAAGTAAACTGCCATTTTATGTCTATCCTACAGGTACGGAAAATGTGTCTATCTTTTCAACCAAGAGGGTTCATTCATACTTATTGTCAGAATCTTTCATGTGGAAAAAGATTGTCATCACTAGTTGCAACAAGATGCAATAGATGGTCCCTGGGATATTTTGGAAATCAAAATAAACAAAGTATTATTTAATCCTATTCTATTCAGGTTCTTATACCACACTTATCACTGTTGTATTTGAGCACCATCCAGTCATGCATTAAGCAAGGTGACTAATATCTGTCACTTGTTGTATGCTCTCGCAGTCTCTCCACAGGGTTAGATGTGTGTGCAGTGTAGTATCTTGTTTTGGTAGGCTGTTTTAGTTTTCTTTTGGATTTTCTGGCGTTTTTTTCTGTGTGCATGTCTATACATACAGACACATACCCATAATCTGTTATGTATTTAAGTTAGCGAAGACACTTTCAAAGAAATGAGCCTTGCACTTGCAGTGGAAGATGGTGAGATTTGTGTTGGTCATTAGTTCTGGCGGAGTTCATGCCACAGTGTTGGACTAACCCCCAAGAAAGTTTTCTCTGCTGCACAGATGAGCTTTACCTCTATTGTTAGAGAGTTCCATTGTATAGGGTTGCCAACTCTGACTGAAGCTATTCTGGGAGATTTCCCCCCCCAACATGACATAATGTCATTTTCTTAAAATATCCTATTAAAATCTCCCGGATTGCTTTCAATAGTCACCAGGAAATTGATGCCAATTCCAGGAGACTCCAGGTCAATCCTGGAGGGTTGGCAACCTTACCATTGTACCAAGGAGAGACATTGTTGACCATGCCTTCGTACCAGAACTTTAGGCAGTCTTTTAGATATTCTTGGCTCAGGCCATGAAGCACCTTGAAGATAAGGACCAAGACCTTGAATCTGGTTCAATAGTCTATGGAAAGCCAGATTCGATATTCTCATGGTAGCCTGTGTAGCTGAGGATATGTGCACTAGTTGGAATTTCTTAAGTACCAAAGTCTTCATGCCCAGGTTTATTACACTGCTGTACTCCAGTACACAGGTGAACCATTCAGAAAGGTTTATAATCCATACATGTCCAGGGAGAGGTCTACAGGTTCAACTTCTAATCCTGATTCTGATATTGAATCCTTCTGTTGTCTGATGCAAGTCATCGGGATATTAATTACTCCATTTACACATACTAATCAAGAACTAAATGCACCAATTCTGTGAACAACAGACAGGGCACACACAAATGGAAAATGGACTGAGATTAGAGCTAGTTGGAAAATTTTTTATCAAAAGAGTTTCCCATTAGAAAATTACGATTTATCAAAACAGTTTTTTTGTTGCAAAATCATATTCATTTAGACTAAATTTCCTGTAGATAAAAATATTCTGAATGAAAACAACTTTGTTTCAGAAAAATTCATTTTGGAAAAAATTGAAAAGTTTGTTTCAAAACAAACTTTTAATTGGGAAATCTATTTTATTTTTCTCAAATTTATGTTATATTTTATTTATATTAGGAGAACAGATGTTTTCAATATTCTTGTGTTAGCCTGCAATCATGTTTCTATGACACCAAAAACAGCTGCTCTTCTAATTAGTGCACTGAGTGCTTTTCTTATTTTCTTCTTCAAAGTGTCAATGTCAAACTTTCAATACAACACAAACAGGAGACACTTTGATCTAGAAAATAAGATAAAATATTTTTATCAGTACTAAGTAGCAACAGCCCTTACTGATTTTTAAAATATATAATATGAAATAAAGATTTTACTTGTACATTATATCATAATGACATTAAATATATTATGACATGATATGCCATCCAATATTATGCACTAATATTGAAATGTGAAAAATATTGAAAATAATATAAACATGAATAAACAAAATTTTGAAATTCAAAATCTGATTTCAAATAAAATTTCATTTTTTCTAAACCAAAATGTTTATAATTGATTTTTGTTCAAAAAATTTCATCTCACGTGAAATTTCAGAACTATTTTGGTTTTGTTCCAATTCAGAATGCAATGTCAAAACTTCCAGTGAAATGGAAACTCCACGTGTTCACTGGCTGTGAGACTCCTTTGAAAGTTTGTTTTGATCACGACTTGTGTAAATAATTGCTAATCACTACTTGTGCAAATAATTGCTCACAAGTGCAAGTGAGCGGTTCACAATCTGGCCTTCAGAATTCAGATGGATTGTCCTATCATGTAAGCCATAATTGAAATCATATGGATTTGGTCATTATCTGGGGCTTCAAAGCTATTTGACATTGCCCCATTCTTTTAAAATGTTAGTGACATTCTGTGATTTTTATTAAATACCTGTGATGTTTCTTTTTAATTTGTCACACAAGAGACAGCACAGGTGGCAATGCAGAACAGCAGGATTAATCTGAAATAGAAATAAGCTCTAAGGGCATTATCCTTCTGTCAATGTTTACACAAAATTCCCATTGACTTTTATGAGAGTCTTGCTACTTAATGATGCCAAGCTTTGGCACCATTTTTTTTCTAGTTCAGATGCAAAATATTTGATTGTCAAGAGTAGTGATTCTGAAGAACTTATTAAGAAATATGGAAACAAAAGTCACTTTGTAGGAATTACTTATAGGTGGTTTAATGCCCCCCTCAATTACCCTCTCAATCTCAATTTTAAAGAAAAATGGGGAAAGAATTTAGCCTTACTATCAGAAATCCGGGAGCATATCTGGCTTAATGGCTTCTAGAACAAGATATTAAGCGTGTAATACGGGACTCCAGAACATTTGTTGAAGACACATTGGTGTTAGTAAAAAGAAAAGGAGTACTTGTGGCATCTCACTTCAAGTGAGCTGTAGCTCACGAAAGCTTATGCCCAAATACATTTGTTAGTCTCTAAGGTGCCACAAGTACTCCTTTTCTTTTTGTGAATACAGGCTAACATGGCTGCTACTCTGAAAATTGGTGTTAGCAGTTAACATAAAAAATGGATTGCAGGAACTATTTTAGTGGCTAAAAGAGTTACTTTGAGAAAATCAAAATCTGCAGCTCCTTCCTCATGTACAGACTGGCTTAGTGACTTCACTACCACTGAATTAATGGAAAACATGACTTTAATAAAAACACTTGGAAAAATATGAGGATGTCTGGTCACACATGAAACTATTGCCTACTTTTGCGGTTTAGTATATTTAGTCCCTGATACTCAAAGGTTATGTTCTCACTTATTTAACTATTTAGTCACCTTAATAACTGATGACCTGCATAACCTCTACTGATTCAGGTTTTTTGGTTTGTTTTTGGTTTCTTTGACAGGTGTTACAAGTAATCAATGTTTAATTTTGTTTTGTTAATACATGTTTTGTTTTATGCGTTTATAGTCTATATAAAAAAATAATGTTAAAAAAGATTAGTGATTCTCAGAAATTGTGATAAATCCACTCTCTTATTTCTACTGTGCTTTGGTATGTCTGAAAAAGATCAGATATAGCCACTGCAAAAACTTCTACTGAATTCTAACTATCTTATGTGTCCATGGGTTACAACAGTACTGTTTTTTGTTTTGTCTTGTTTTTTTTGTTGTTTGTTGTTGTTTTTTTACTACCCCCTACAAATTCACTGCACAAGGTCATTCACTACGGAGATATCAGCTAATGACATCAAAATGTCAGACAGGCATAATCAGGATGGAATATATCAATAATTATTAACATTGTCCAGAGGCGAGGGCAACAGTTAAGCATTAGCAGCATGGCTACAGCTTAGATAAATAGGTAAGGCTCAGAATGGCCCGGAAACATATGGGCCCAAAACATAGAAGAGCCAATAAAAAGTCTTTGCTCACCTTGCAAACTGAAACAAATTAACAAAATACAATAACTTATTAAAAGCAACACCAAATAAAGAGTACAATTCCACTGATCTGCCCGTGAGATGGAAACAGCAGTAACTGTTTCTGGAGCACCACTATTAAGTTAACCTGTGTTGCCAGCCATGCCAAATTTCACTCTATTGTTCCCTGTACATCCATTTACAACATAATTATCAGTTATATACACAGTTTCAAGGCACATTTATAATCTAAACTCATGTGTGCCTTTTAATAATTTATTTTCATCCCATAAAATCTGGTTTCTCTTGTCTCATCAATATGCTTGGTAACATGCACTGCCAAGTCAGACCTGGCAGTCTTTAATGATGTTACATTAGTGTGACCTCCTTATTACACTCTCTTCTTTTTAACTTAGTAACAACAGATATCTGAGCTTTGATAGACAGATAGATCATTTTTTCCACACTGTTCATGGGGAAAAGAACTTCTTGTGGTTCTGAGAAATTCTTAATGAGATAGACACTCAATAATGAATTTACCATGGAAAGAGAGAGTGAAGGAATATTTGATTAAAATATTATTAAATAAATGGTTAGTTCCTTGTAGACTTAAGTGGCAGAATCATTGGGAACGTCACAAACCAAATACTTCTGTGTTGCCTAATCATCCAATAAAGAAAGTAGAACTAATTAAGCATTATGTCTGACAGTATGATATTCGCAACATCATTATACGCTCACAGCCAAACACTTAGCTGATGTAAATCAGCGTAGCTCTATTGACTTAAGTGGAACTACACAGATTTACATCAGGTAAAATTCTGGCACTGTTGTACAATGATGAAGCTGACCTGTTTCCTGAGATCTTGCTCCAGGATCTGTGAACTGTATTATATACAAAGAGGTTTAGTAGGGTGATGGTTAGAGTAAGATGTAATGAAAGATTATTTTGTCGGTGAGATATGGTAAAATCATTATATGATATGGTGAGATTATTTTGTCAGTGAGAAATGGTAAAATCATTATTGTTGTGCCTCCGAAGACCATGATAATGCAGACAAGTATATAGATGGGACTAGAAGTAAGGATGTCAGATTTATTATGTGTAATAAAATCTAATAGAAGTTATGCAAATTTACCTTATGGAAGTGTTTTATTCTGGAATTGTTTATAGACAATATTCATACAGGGACAAATCCTATCATCATTATTATTCAGTCTTTTACTCCAGTGATGTTAATATGAGTTTTCTCTAAGTGAGGGCTGTAGAAGGGTTTCAGGATTTGGATAGGACTGTACACTATCTTGTCTTGTCCAACATTTATATATACTTTGAAATATCTACTATTTTTTGAAGTCTGCTTAGCCTAATAGCAATTCTTTATAGCACTCTGTAGATTTCTGAGATTTCTCTATTTTATTTTTTCATTCTTATAACTGTATGTCATTGTTCTTGAAACAGAGGGAAAAGAAAAAATAATAGATCCATCTTAACAGGGACTCTAAAAACAGCAGTAGTTATAGCCTGATTACAGTGAAAGAAGTAATTGAAATGCTTTAGTAATCCTCTGGAAAAATTCCTTTACATTTGTTAAAGGTTTGATTTGAATCTTTTAATATGTAGAATACAATTTGCAAGAGCAGAAAGAAGAGGAGGTACCAAAGATAGAAATAAAGAGGGTTAGCCATAAGGGGTTCTTTCCCCCAATTGAAAGGCCTGAAACAGGATAGAAAGCAAAAGAATTCAGAGATAGCTTCTCTGATGCTTATGAGATGTGATAACTTTTTTTTTTGGTGTAAACTAAATTAAGGCTGTCCAAAGGTAACAGAGTGCCAGATTCTGATCTAAAAAACAATGGTGTAAACCACAGTAAACTCTGTTGATGCCACTATAATTGCTTGGAATTTATGCCAGTGTAACTGAGATCAGGATCTGGCCAAACAACTTTTTGATTTCTGGAGAAAAGATAGATTTTCTTTCATTTAAATGGCATTATTATTAACCTAAAGGCAGTCAAAAAAAGACACACTTGCTTTTATCAGCATTAAAATGTGATGTTACTTCAAAATGACAGTGGTAATATGTTGTCTTTTCAAAGGAAGCATGAGCAGAATAACCATGAGTAAAAGTCAGTGAGAGAGAGGATGTGTTAAAGATCTCAGCAAAGGAAATCCTGGCTCCTAAAACAGGTAAAAGTCTGTGAAGACTACAGAAAAGCAACTGAAAACTCCTCAATGACTAAACGTTTCCAGAACATGCTTAGAGCAGTCGGGAATGAAACTAATAATAATGCGTATGAATATGCCTCAAAGTTTCTTAAAATACTACTTTGCTTCCAAAAATTTAGCAACTAAAATTAAAATGCATGAACTAGTTTAAGAAAAGTAAGAATGATCTGGACCTCAGCAGTCCTTTGAATTGATTCTGATTATTTTCAGTTTGAAAGAAAAACTTCTAGTTTTACAATTTCAAACAACTGCACGCCTTGTATCAAGCAGGGTCTCACCAGGTTTGGTGATGTCTGCTGTGGGAGGAGCTGCTGCTTTTGAACTGCAACATTTCTAGCTAAGCTCTCCCTTGGGTCAGAAAGAAGACAATGCAGTCTATGGTACTGTTGAGCCAGAAAATGCATGGAGATCATAAGATTTGATTACAGGAATCCAGAACTCAGCAAAGAGTGTGAGACCTAAGACCTACAGCAGAGGGTGAAACCTTGGTTCCACTTAAGGCAATGGCAAAACTCACATTTACTCTAGTAGGGCCGGGATTTCACCTGAGATACTTTTTAAAAATTGGTTATGGTGAATTTTTTGGTTAGACTGGGAAGTAGAGGAGAGAGGAGTAGGACATAGAAAAGGGTGTGACAAAAAGACTTCCAACAGCTCAGATAATCATTTTAAGAGTCAGGAGTTCTCTCACTGAAGCAAATTGTGAACCTGCATTTAAAGACATATGCATTTTTTGAGGGGGTGGGGACAGAATGGGGAGGGGGCAGGGGAGTTCAAGTTCTATAAACTGGTCAAAAAGCAGCAAAAATTGTTTTTAAAAATATGTGCAAATTTTACTTGAAAAAAAAATCATGCAATATTTTCAAATATGAAAAAAAAATAATGAGCTGCTCTAGTTTGTAGAACTATTTTCTGAAAATATAGATTTTTTCCAAGATGCTTCTTCTGTTACAGTGTTTTTCATTTGGCCTTCTACTGGGAATTGACCCTTTCCCCCTCCTGCTGTGGACTCATTTGAATGGCTGCTTTCACCAATTCTCCAGCTGAGATAGAAACAGTTGCACAGATTCAGAGATGCTGTCAAAAGACTGGGGAGCAAGGATAGTAAGTTCCTGTGATATATTGAATGGGAGGATGTAGAGCAGTTTATATCCCATTTTCAACAAACGGTGATCATCAATACCTTGACTGGCCCCAAAATGAATGGATAATTTGTTTATTGACCATGTTAGCAGAAAGAGAACTAGGAGCCTAAGCAAATGTTCATTAAAGTCGAGGGGATTCTTTCTATTGACTTTATTGTGTTCTGCGCCCAATTCTTTCTATCATAGTATTTTAGCTGTTGGAATTTCTCATTCCTCCACTCCACTAAAGGAGCTCATTTTATAATTCTTAGCAAGTACTTAATAGGCAAACAATAAAACAATATAATTAATACCAGCTGAAGAGGTGATTAGAAGAAGTGTTACAAAAATAAAATGAAGTTAGAAAACATTGCTAGAAGCGGAGGGAAAAGCTTGTCTTCATTTAAAACCAAACACTGTTTTTCTATTTCTTTTTATCAAGATATTTCATCTTGACAAGTCCTTTAGCATGAATGTCTCAAAACTCCTGAGTCCTTGTACTTAATACAGTCAAGACCCTGAGCTCTAAACTGTCATATACCATTATCATGTTTCAGATGACATCTCTTATCCTCCCAACAGTGCAGATTTTACCTCATATTTGTGTTTGGTGTCAGCATCCTAATATATGATCTTTGATTATCAATCCAGTGCTTTGGAACTATAAGCAGACAACAACAAAGCATTAACTTCACAATGACTAACTGTATATTATTCCATGCACTTGGAATGCAGTACTAACTGTCAATTAATGCTTTTGAATGAGAACTGTCAATTAATTACAGTTAATTTATGCGATTAACTCAAAAAAATTAATCACGATTAAAAAAATTCATCATGATTAGTCTCAGTTTTAATCACACTGTTAAACAATAGAACACCAATTGAAATTTATTAAATATTTGTGGATGTTTTTCTACATTTTCAAATATATTGATTTCAATTACAACACAGAATACAAAATGTACAATGCTCACTTTATATTACTTTTGACTACAAATATTTGCACTGTAAAAATTACAAAAGAAATAGTATTTTTCAGTTCACCTCACACAAGTCCTGTAGTGCAATCTCTTTATCATGATAGTGTAACTTACAAAGGTAGATTGTTTTTGTTACATAGCTGCACTCAATAACAAAACAATGTAAAACTTTAGCGCCTACAATTCCACTCAGTCCTACTTCTTGTTCAGCCAATCACTAAGAGAAACAAGTTTGTTTACATTTACGGGAGATAATGCTGCTCACTTCCTATTTACAAAGTCACCTGAAAGTGAGAAAAGGTGTTTTCATGGCACTTTTGTAGCTGATATTTGCATGCCAGATATGCTAAACATTCATATGACTCTTCATGTTTCGACCACCATTCCAGAGGACATGCTTCCATGCTGATGACACTTGATTAAAAAATGCATTAATTAACTGAACTCCTCGGAGGAGAATTGTATGTCTCCTGTTCCATCATTTTACCTGCATTCTGCCATATATTTTGTGTTATGGTAGTTATGATGACGACCCAACATATGTTGTTTGATTTAAGAACACTTTCACTGCACATTTGACAAAACACAAATCCAGTATCAGATTTCTAAAGATAGCCACAGCACTCAATCCAAGGTTTAAGAATCTGAAGTACCTTCCAAAATCTGAGAGGGAAGAGGTGTGGAGCATGCTTTCAGAAGTCTTAAAAGAGCAACGCTCGATGAGGAAGCCAAAGAACCACTAAAAAAGAAAATCAACCTTCTGTTGGTGGCATCTGACACAGAATCCATCATCAGCATGGACACATGTCCTCTGGAATGGTGGTTGAAGAATGAAGGGACATGTGAATCTTGAGCACATCTGGCACATAAATATCTTGCGACGCTGGCTCCAACAATGTCATGCAAATGCCTGTTCTCACTTTCAGTTGACGTTGTAAACAAGAAGCATGCAGCATTATCTCCTGCAAATGTAAAAAAACCCTGTTTGTATGAGCAACTGGCTAAACAAGAACAAGGACTGCGTGGACTTGTAGGCTCTAAAGTTTAACATTATTTTATTTTTCAATGCAGTTATTTTTTTGTACATAATTCTACATTTTAAAGTTCAACTTTCATGATAAAGAGATTGCACTACGTTATTTGTATTAGTTGAATTGAAAAATATTATTTCTTTTGTTTTTTACAGTGCAAATATTTGTAACCAAAAATAAATATGACGTGAGCACTGTACACTTTGTATTCTGTGTTGTAATTGAAATTAATATATTTGAAAATGTAGAAAACATCCACAAATATTTAAATTAATCGTATTCTATTATTGTTTAACCGCGCAATTAATCGCGATTAATTTTTTTAATCATTTGATAGGCTTTTTTGAATATTGTGTTCAATAGCTTTGAAGATCATACTCAAATATGTATTCTTGCAGATGTAGAAAAAATGTCTAAAGCCACCTTTAATTGTTCAAATAGCTACAAGTTCTCTGTGATTTATAAATTACTTTTTGATAGTGGACAAATTATCCAGAAGAAGTTATCAATGTGATCTATTAAGTTATTTAGTAGCTGCACAACTACCACTTTGATAATTCAGTTAATAAGCACTATATGTTCTTCTTCCCACATGTCTGACCTTTAGTAATAATGATAGGTAGTTTCTTAGGAATATGAATTTGAGAGTGATTAAAGCATCTTGAAGAAAATTAGAGGCATTTATTGAAAGGCACACTAAAATAATTACTTCAGTGCTGCTTCGTTTATACAACTTAGATTTTGAATTCATGGGCCCTCAGTTACAATGGTACAATTCCCATTAACTAGACACGTTTAAGATTTAATCACTAGGATTTATAATGATTTGATCAACACTATAATATGAAATTGAAGAAGTCTCATGTGAGCTAGTTGCTCTGTTTGACCTCTGTCATGACTCATAGATATGGCTCATTTGTGGAAAAGAGACAGTTATAGAAGCTAAAGCCTTATGGACCAATAAACCATTACACTAGAAATGTGGGAGAGACCTAAAATCACTAACCAAAGTCATGCTAAAGCCATACAGTGCATGCTGGGACACAGGTCTGAGAACTGAACTTTGTGTATACTTTCTGAATCTCTGTCCAAAGTTGTTTTGTTTCGTAGGTTGTTGGGATTGGTTTTTGTTTTTTTTTGCTTTGTTTGGGGTTTTTTTTAGGCTAGCTAGCTAGCTAGATGCTTTTATACTTCCTAACTCACAAAGAGTTCATTTAGTTGTGTGGATTTTTGCTCTGAGTGTCAACAGAGCCAAAACTCGGTCCTGAAGTTGACAACAACATTACCCTTTTACCACAGGACAAAGAAGATCACTTTTTTTTCCTTTCCCCTTTGCCTATCTTCTCTTTTATCTGTGTTATGTTGGAGATATTGACCTGAAAACAAAATCAAATAAGTAAACTAGGAACACTTTAGTTGCAATTCAGTTAACATGTCAATCAATTAGGAAAATGTTTAAGAAATAAAGACTGGATTTGTAGCTTGCAAATATAAAAACTGTGCTGTTAGCATGTCCTGTTAGAATGTGTTTCCATGAAATGATTTTTCATAATTGTTTTTTTGAATCTGGTTATCAGTAATTTTAAAAGCAATGGAAAATTTCACTGTGAAAAAGAGAGAAGGGTGAAAAATGGAAACTAACGAAGCAGGGGCAGAGCATTACTCTAGTAATGATTCTACAATGACTGAAAAAGGACTCAGGTGGCAGAGGTGAACAACAAGTGTATCGGCTCTTCCTGGGCTCTAGCAGACAATTGGCCCAGAGTTCCCAATTGTTCATCTCTGTGGCAAGTAATTTTTATTGGTTAACTTGAAATGACAGCCAGTGCTTAAAACAGTTTGATGGATAAATCAAAGAGCTCCTGGGAAGAGACTGACTCCGTTTAAATAAAAGTAGGTCCACTGGTCAAGGAAGAATCAGAAAATGGAAAAGAATCAGAATATCATGAAAATGTATTTAGAAAGTCATAAATTGTGAACAGGCACGGAAAAAAAAACACTGCATAAAATTCAGTAAAAGCTGAGTGACTAAAAAAGCTGCTCACATCAGATTAGAGCAGTAAAAGATGGCATTGTTCAGTTGGTGAATGATAGAATAGAAATAAAGTAATAAGAAGGTTGAGAGATGAACTGGATGAGCACAACAGCTTTTAAAAATACACCGTGGTTTAAATAGCTCGCACTGGAGTGCAACAGCAGAAAAAAAATCATAAGCCTATCAGATGCAAGAGTAAAGGAGTGAATTGGGTAATTTACAGCTAGTGTTAAAGGAATGGAATGTGTTAAAGGAAAGGAATTTTGCATTTTTGCTAAAAGAAGCTACGGTGTGGCCAAAGACTGGTTGTGTATCAATTTTCACATAAGCTAGTAATTTGGCAAGATAAGTCAAAGTACAGAAAAGTTTGTTTCAAGGCAGAAAAAGAATAATAAAGATAAGTTCCTTGATGTTCTAAAAAAGATTTGACAGAGCTAAATAGAGGGGTACGTGATACGGTAGTTGGAACAGATAAGATCAGGCTGTTGTATTCATCATGTACTTCCTCTGTCCATAAATGGAGAATGTCACTAAGTTCAGCAGAATTTTAACTCGCTAGAAAAAGTTCTGAGGAAGGTATTTGGAAATTACATAGATAGTTTCTTGCAAGTGTGTTTTTGGAATCAGCCATTGTTTTCACCAACTCGTTCCTGATTATTACAAGGACTAGATTACAAGCTTATCACTGATCCATTTGTTGCTGTGAATACACTCAGTGGAAAGCACTTAGTTTAAAGAAGTGGAATATTTTGGGAATTTGCACAAGTGGATGAGAGTTAGTTTCATGGGAAAAATGAGCCCTGACAAGAATAATTTGAACGATGTGGTAAAGGCAGCTACTGAAATTTTGGGTAAACAAATGAATTCCTAACAGAAATAAGCCTGCAGAGGCTTCTGTTGGTTTATGTTAGCACTCTTTCTTCCTAAAAAACTAAAAGCCTTGGCAGGGAGGCACAAAGTGATGACAACTTTCCAAAAGCAAAGTAAAAGAGATTAAAGCCATGCTAAGAAACCTATTACAAAGACAATTGACTCTGGGGGCTTTTATCCCAGTTCAACCCTATCTACTGTTCCTCATTCTCCTCCTACATGGCACATAAGATTACATACCCTCAGTTCTCTGCCAAGAGGACAAGGGCCAAGAACAACTACTCTGAGATTTCAAGAAAATGTCCCATTCATCAGAATGTTCCTCTGCTCTGCAAAATCAAATACTAGACTTGGAAAGGATTCTGAGCATCTTCTCTGTTTTACAGTGCAAGGCAGAATTACAGCTCTGGTTGATTTAGGCAACTGAATTGACAGGATTGCAGGTGTGGATGATAAAGGCCACTGGGTTGATATAGTATACTTGGATTTCAGTAATGCAGGTTTTTTGATCAAAATGTCATGTGGTATGGAATTAACAGGGCACACATTAGATGGATTAAAAACTGGCTCTCTGACAGATCTCAACATACAGTTGTTAATGAGGAGATATTAATGAGTGGGGCTATTTCTCATAGGGCCCCCTGAGATCTGTTCTTGGTTTAACTTTTTTTAATATATTTACTAGCAATCTGGATAGCAATGTAAAATCTTTGCCTGTAAAGTTTGTAGATGACACAAAGGTTGGTGGGGTAGTAAATAACAAGGAGAAGAGCTTACTGTTGCAGAGTGATCTGAGTTGCCTGGTTAAACGGTCACAATCCAACACAATGCATTTAAATACAGCCAAATGCAAAGTGATACATTTGGGAACCAAGAACACAAGTTACAGCTACAGGATGCGAGACTCTGTGTTGGAAAACCATGACTCAGAGGAAGATATGAAGGTCATCGTAGATAAATGTCTCAACATGAAGTTTTAGTACAATGCTGTAGCAAAAAGGGCTAATACAAATCTTGGATGTATAGACAGGGGACTGTCAAGCAGAAGCAGGGAAGTGATCTTGTCTCTGTACACAGCATTGGTAAGACTGCTACTAGAACACTGTGTCCAGTTCTGGTGTATACACCACAAAAAGGATGTGGAAATACTGGAGTGAGTTCAAAGGAGGGCCACAAAAGTGATCTGGGGCTGGGAAACAAGCCTTATGATGTGAGGCTTAAAGAACTCAATTAATTTAGCTTATCAAAGAGAAGGTTGAGCATAAATTTGATGGAGGGCTTTTCAACCTTGTTGACAAAAGCATAACAAGATCTAATGGCTGAAAGTTGAAGTTAGACAAGTTCACCCTTGAAATAAGATGTAGTTTCCTAGCTATGAGAGTGATTGTTAACATTGGAAGAGTTTACCAGCGAGGGAGGTGGTGGACTCACCATCTTTTGGCATCTTTAAAATGAGATTAGTTATCTTTTTACAAGATGTACTTTAATCCAGTTTCTGGGATAAATTTTATGTCCTTTGTGTGTGGATCAGACAGGATGGCTGTAATGGTCCTTTCTGGTTTGGAATCTATGACTCTATGAGTCCCCCTGTTAATTTGCTTCCTTCATGGGTCACAGAGAGAATGGATTGCCCTCAACATGCTTATAACATGTGCAGCTCTGCACTAAGTGAGTGATTATAATCAAATCTCATGCTTCAGAGTTTCAGCTGGTCTCCTACCAGGGTGAGGAAGGATTTTTCCTCCCAGTGCACAAATGGGTAGATGTATTCTGGGTTTCCTCATCCTCTGAGGCATCAGTGATTAGCCACAGCTGGAGACAGGACACAGGATAAGGTGGACCAAAGCTGTTAGGTCAGTGGTGGGCAAACTGCAGCCCGTGGGCCGCATGTGGCCCATCAGAGTAATCTGATTGCGGGTCGTGAGACATTTTGCTAGGGTGACCAGATAGCAACAGTGAAAAAATGGGATGGGAGGGGGTGGTGTAATAGGCGCCTATATAAGAAAAGGTCCCAAAAAACGGGACTGTTCCTTTACAAATGGGACATCAGGTCACCCTACATTTTGCTCACATTGACCATCAGCAGGCACAGCCCACGCAGCTCCCAATGGCTGCAGTTCACCATTCCCAGCCAATAGGAGCTGCGGGAAGTGGCGGGCCACAGGGACATGCTGGCCACCGCTTCCTGCAACTCCCATTGGCCGGGAACAGAGAACCACAGCCACTGGGAGCTGCCTGCAGACGGTCAACATGAGCATAATGTCTCATGGCCTGCAATCAGATTACCCTGATGGGCTGCATGAGGGCCGCAGATTGCCCACCACTGGCTTAGGTGGTATAGAGAATCCTCTTTCTAGATGCCTAGCTGTTGTGTCTTTCTCAGGGTCATACTGATTGCCAGTCTTGGGATCGGGAAGAAATTTGCCCTCAGATTGCATTGTCTAGAACCTTGAAGGGGAGCAGGGGTTCACCTTCCTCTGCAGCATGAGGTGTGGTTCACCTGCTAGGATATCTGAGCATATCTCAGCTAACCATTTCCCTGCCATTGAGGGATCCCTGGGCTTTGGTAGTACCTTGGTGTCTCCTGTTCTTTCCCTGAAGCACAGTGTAGTCTCCTGAGAACTGAAATTGTTGAGTCTTATTAAGGTTTTAGGATATCTGGATGAAAGTTAATGGCCTGTATTATACAAGAGGTCAGACTAGATGATCCAATGGTTCCTTCTGGCTTCAAACTGTATGAAAAAACTGGGTGGAATGTTGATGGTCTATTAAACTGAAGGAATGTTGATGGTATCTTGTTTGATTGACCTGAGCAGAAACATCATTAGCAAATGACAAATTGATAAAAAAAAAGCCTGGAATCTGTATCCCTAAGTCTCAGACTAAAGAGAGAATATGCCATTCTTATGATAAATTGCAATAAATCAACCTTCAACACTGAACATATACGTGATTTGTAATCTGCATGTGATTCACATGCAATTGAACACCTCCTTTGATATATTTAAGGAAGATTCCATTGAAATGATATTGGGAGCCAATTTATCAACCAATAAAAGTCTTTATCAACTCAGAGGAGAAACTTTTGCAAACTTTCTTGAAAAATATACTGTCATTAATTTTAACAGGGAATTCCATTTCAAACTACATTATAGAATCCCAGGCAGTGGCAGAATCTTGAGAAAAACAAAACTCAGAATGTAACAGGAGGATTCCTCCTGCCTCCAAGATTTCTGATCACATGCCAGATTCCCATTGTAACAGATAACTATGATGGCATAGCCTGGTTGCTTTGCCAGTGGTGTTGAAAGTGGAACAGACAAAGTGGATTTGAATGTACTATTGTATAATCCCTCTATGAATGCAAACGTTGGATGTGATTTGGCCATCTTTGCAAGGGCAGGAGGTATGTGTTTCAATGCCAAACTGACATTAATTTTGGGAGCCACTCTGATGTGTAAAAAGAGTTGAACATGTTTGAATTATTTTAGTCAAAATGTGGGCTGGTTTGAGAAATTTCCCAGCAGAAGATTCTTCCGGGACCTAAGGAAAAACTGAAAGCAACTAGCAACACACCTTTTAACCAGTCACTCAGACACCACAGTGGTACATGCCATACAAGAACCTAAGCAGAAAGGAAAAGTACCATTATGCTTTACTGATTGGGAATTTGGGGACCTAACTCTCTTAGACTCCTTTGAAAAACCCAGATATGACAGCTGTCCTGTGTATTGGAATCTATGTGGTAATCAGACTAGTTGTAACTTTGGACCTGTAAGAAGGAAAGGTTTTTTACTCATCAGAAAAGGTGACTGTTCCCCTTTAGAGTGTGAAAAAATAAAATGAGGTCACAATGAAGCCTACTGGAGCTGAGTGATTCAGTAAGCGAATTTTCCATCCAAATTCGATCTAATAGTCCCACTTTTGGGAGTTGTAATATGGTGAAGACAGACATTAAAGGACCTGCCTGGGTATTTAAAGAAATAAACAGATTTTAAAATGGTGAAATTTGGGCTGACCCTGGTTATTAATTATTATTAGAATTACAGCGGTTCTTGGAGGTCCTAACTGAGATCGGAGCCCATTGTCTTGGACGATGGACAGAAACATAGGATGGGATTCACATAGATATTTAGGTACCTAACTCCCATTGATATCAGTGGGAGTTGGTCACCTAAGTACTTTTGTGAATTCAACCCATTGTGCCTTCAAGAGATCACAATCAAAATAGAAAGGACAGAGAATCGGAGAAAGATAGTATTATTTTTACCATTTTACACACGGGGAACTGAGGCACAGAGAGATTAAGTAACTTGACTAAGGTCCCATGGCAAGTTTGTGAAAGAGACAGGAATTTTGCCCAGTTCTCCTGAGTCCCATTCCAGTACATTAACCACAAGACCATCTGTCCTCTCGTTAGAGGATCTACTTGTGTTTTTCAGAGAGAATTGCTAATCTCTTAGTAGAAAATAACGCTTCTTAAGTTTCACCTTTCTGTAACAGGATCAAGTTGGTGTAGCTGTGACATTAGCCCGGAATGAATTTGTTCCATCTATTTCTATTGTGGGAAAAGAACCCAGTGCATACGTATGTAACACCAACAGACCCTGGTCGTTGGCAGGCAGGATTGAACCTGGGATCTCTAAAGCCAGGTGGTAGAATCTCATGCACTGATCTGAAAGCCACTTGGCTGTTAGCTAAGGTTGTAGAGCAGATTTATAATCTCTCTCTAAGTGGTCTCAGTGCCTCTAGATGGAACAGAACACCATCCCCATATATAAATGGTTACACATATAAAATGGTGGTGTCTAAATTAGCTGTTAACACTCAAGAAAGAGATCTTTGAGTCATTGTGTTTCAGTTCTCTGAAAACATCCACTCAATGTGCAGCGGCAGTCAAAAAAGTGAACAGAACGTTTGGACTCATTAAGAAAGGGATAGATAATAAGATAGAAAATATTATATTGCTGCTATATAAATCCATGGTATGCCCACATCTTGAATACTGCATGCAGATGTGGTCACCCCATCTCAAAAAAGATATATTGGAATTGGAAAAGATTAAGAAAATGGCAACAAAAATTGTTAGGGTTATTGAAGGGCTTCCATATGAGGAGAGATTGATAAGACTGGAATTTTTCAACTTGCAAAAGAGACGACTAAGGGGGGGATTTGGCAGAGATCTATAACATCATAACTGGTGTGGAGAGAGTAAATGAAATTAATAGGCATCAGGTTAAAAACAAACAAAAGGACGTATTTTTTCACACAATGCACAGTCAGTCTGTGGAACTCTTTGCCAGAGGATGTTGTGAAGGCCAGGACTATAACACGTTTCAAAAAAGAATTAGATAAGTTCATGAAGGATAGGTTCATCAATGGCAATTAGCCAGGATGGGCAGGGATGGTGTCCCTAGCCTCTGTTTGCCAGAAGCTGGGAATGGGCAATGGGATGGATCACTTGATGATTACCTGTTCTGTTAATTCTCTTTGGGGCACCTGGCATTGCCACTGTCAGAAGACAGGATACTGGGCTAGATGGACCTTTGGTTTGACCCAATATGGCCGTTCTTATGTTCTCATGCATATTTTGATTCCTTGGATATAAGGGACAATTATTAACCATCGCCTTCTTCATTGTAAGTCAGATACTTTCTTCTTGGACTGGGAAGGTAAAAGGCAGTATGGCTGTTGCTTGAATAAAAATAAAATGTTCCATATTGAGGTAGTGCAAAAGTAAAACAAAACTTCTTGGGAAAATTATGCAGAGGTCCAGCTTCTTGAAATTCAGGTGGGAGTGTAGAGGGGACAGGATTTAATCCAAGCTAATAGTGAAAGAAAACACTTCTCACCTCTCCCAGACAAAACATCTTAAATTGAATTTCACAGAAGATGGGTGAAGTAAACTACTCTTAGTGAAAGAACTAATGGGCTGTTCAAATCAGGAGAAGATTGCTGTTTCATAGTGTCATACTCATCATGAAGAGTGTGATATAAATACCAAGATGAATACATAGTCAATCTATCTCTGATAGAAAGGTGGTCTTGCCTGTGATGTGTTTTTGTAGAAGAAATTGTTTTTTTTGAGATGGGGAGAGTGGAAAGGGTGAATGGCCACTATAAAAGAAATTGAGAACATAGATAGGATATTCATTAAACAATAAAACCACTCTGCTTAGTTATTTTACCAAATAGCAGCATTAGAAAACCCATCAAACCCAGTATTAAAACAATGTTTAAACAATTATACCACTCAATGCCATTTCATTTACTCCAATTTCTTTATTACAATAATAATCAGGCAACTGCAAGTTAGCTTCTCTAATAACTTCTGATACAATCCAAACCTATATGCCACTGCTGCATACATTAGAGATAATTTGGACAGATGTTTTACTGACTTTAGCTTATTAAAATTCACCAAATATGAGCTGTCAAACTCAAACTGCTTCAAGCACAAAAACTATAAGATGAGGTAAAGGAACTAAGAGAACAAGACTGTGTCATGATGTGATTTCTTGGAAGGGGGAGAAAGAGAGGCTTGGGACAGCTAAACCAGAGAGAAAGTGAAAGAAAGAACAAGAAGCTAAGGCTGATATTCCAAACAATACTTCTAAGTATTTTTCCTCAACAGCAATGGAGAATAAAAGAGGAAAGTGAAGTACATGGTTTATATCCCAAGAATTTTAAGTTATTTTCTTTTTCTCCCTTCTCCCCTCCTTCCTTAACCACCCCAAAAAACCTTAGAAAAAAACAAAGTGGAGATAAAGATATGTCATGGGGGTTCCATGATCTAGTGGATAAAGCAGAGTACTGAGACTAAGAAATCCTGAGACGTTTTCCCATTTCTTACAGTCAGTTTGTGTGACTTTAGGCAAGTAACTTAACATCTGCACCCCAATTGATTTATTGATAAAAAGCACTATTAGCAATCATTAAACAAATAAAAATCTTTTCATCCTAAATTAAAACAGGCATATGCCATGAAAGTGACAGCAAAAATAAATAAATAAATAAATAAAATCCCCCAAACAAAACTTTGAATCTTTGAGTTTGTGGGGACAGCATATTTTATGGAAGATGACAGGTTTTTTCCCCTTCATTGGGCTTTTTATTAACACTCTTTTATATGCTTCTGTCTCAATGAACCTTCTGCATTGGGGCCAGATCCCGAAAGATGAGCATCCTTAACTCCCATTGAATTTAACATAAATTGGGTCTTTTGTAGTAATGAGTAATATTAAAGCAAAAGATGATTAGCATATGTTGTTATTCATAGAATCATCTTCAGCAGTTCTTGAAAATATTGCTGACTGACTGACCCCTTTGTAACTTCAGGCAAAGGCTAAATTACATGCATTAGGTTCATTGAGTTGCCTTAGCAACTCAGTACTTAAATCTGTCACCACGGTAGCTTTTCATTGAGCATCTGATATTTACCGTCACCCTAACCTCACTAAAGCAAGACAATGCCACCTGAAATTTGCCATGAGGTTCTCTTCCACCCCTGGAGGGTCTCTGGGGAAAGTTTGAAGAAATTAATGATAAATGATATTTGGGGCAGAAAAGTCATGGAAGACAAATATTAATGTATTTTTTTAAAAAAATACTAGCATATTAGATCACAAAAATGGCTTGATCTTGAAACTCAAGTTTTGATTTGTGTGTCTTGTTTTCAATGAAGAGCAGAGTCTTTGGACATTTTTGAAAGTTTGTTGGGTTAGTTTTAGAGTTATTAAAACCCTCCCCCCACACACACACATTCCAAGCCTCTATGAAATGTATAAGGAAACTACATTAGGCAATCTAATAAGTATTTAGCTAAAAACTGTGGATTTCATGGCACCATTAAGGCATACTGAGTTTAAAGAACTACTTTAAATCCTGCACACTGCAATGCAAACAACACTACCAGGGCTAAGAAACCTGCTGAGCACAGAGGCCTACAGATGAAGAAAGAATGATTAGAGTTAGATGTTCTATGGAGAAGAGACCCATAAGTGTCTACTTAAAACCAGAAAACACTCTTGAGGGTTGTTTGCAGAGCTCCTAAAGCACAGACTACTAGGATTAAAACTTGCTGGTAAACTCTGCAGGACAGATTGTTAGCTGCTACAAAATTAAAAAAACTAAGAGAGTAATTGGGCTTGCTTTTATAAGGTATGTTGTTGGCCCTAATTGAGGTGGAATAATAGGGGGTATGGTTTCCCCTGTGGGGGCTCTAACTGCAGGTATAAAAATCAGACTTGAGGTGCTTAGAAAGAGAGAACTGGTAGGATGGTGGTGGGTTTGTTTTTTTAGTGTTATTTCCTGGAAATGTTTTCTCTTGTAGGTTGTTTTATCTAAGGAGATCTTTTGCAAAGGCTTTATTCCCTTAGTAGAAAGATTTATGTGTGGTATTTCTCTTGGAGAAATTTAGGATACTCCCATGTACGCATGAAATAAACACTTCATCACAGAATTGTCATAGCCTAAGACTGCCTACTTTATTTTATTATACTCTTTCAAGATGAGAGCTTTTCACAAAGCTTATAAGTTTACCCTAATCCTGACAATGCATCTTCACCTGCTCAGATGGCTGATGACATGAGGAGGGGCAGAACTAAGTAGTTTACCTTAACTTTAAGTTTCCATTTCCAAACATATTTCTAATTTTTTAAAATTTCCCTTTAGTTATTAGTGTTCTAATAAAGATGATTTCAAAACAATTGATCAGGTATTGTAACCATAAATTCCTGCTAATAAAGTTAACCTGATAACTAATTAGCTAATGTTTTCCCCCTGCCCTTTCAACCCATGAAATAAGTTATTTATTTGCACAATGCTTAGGCACTTAGCCTAGTTCATTGCTTCTCATTCCAGAGGTGTTTCAGTTCAGTTGATGAGGCAGTACATGAACAATAATATATAGTACTTATTTGCTTTTAGTAATCAGTCACCAGTGTCAATATGCAGAACTAAATATAAAAATATAGATGAAAATCTGCCCCCATAATAGACCAGGGTGCTAGGTGCTGTGCAAATATAGAACAAAAAGACAGACATTGCCTTGTAATCTAAGTCACTATTGATTGCTTTCTACAATATTGGGCCATATTAGAAGTGCTCTTGGCCCCCTGAACCAAACTTTGATACCTTCATACATAGATGAATGTAACAAAATGTATTGAATAGTAGTCATTAAAAGTTGATATTTACCAACACTCATGTTGCATAACTGTATCTAACATAGCACAGTATACCACAGAATAGAAGATATTTCTGGTAACTATGTAACTGCTAGCACTTGTAAAAGTTTTGTTATGGTCTCTTTCTTTGTACTGTTGAAAGCCATCTGGTTATTTTATAGAACAAAATTCTACAAATTAAATATTGTAGAGGCTTAACATTCTTGTTGATTACAAATATATTGTGTCCTACTATTAATGTAGTACTAAATCTAAACACTAATTACTGAGAAGGATCTTAATATTCATTCACTATAGCTGTCAAATTTAAATACTTTACATTCTAAGTTACTGCACTTTTGAAATGAATATTTACAGTCTTAAGCTAATTTGTTTTGTTCTTTTCTAATAACTACTATCCTACTGATCTCACATCACTGTTACTCACTCATTTAACTTTAAATGTATAGATTCTCACTCAGTGCAGTAATTGTATCAAGAAAGAAATACGGTTTCAGTATGACTCATAATTTTAAGTTAATGATTTCTACGAGATCTGGGGTTTGAATACTACAATATTATCTGGATCCTCAACTTTGGTTCAACACATTATTCTTGAGTGTAAGAACTGGAATCATGCTTTGCCTTTACAGGATCTATACAAGAGGTTTGAAGTAGAAAGCTTCTGCTATCTTCTCCCACTGCAAACCGAGTTAAAATCAGCCCCAGAAAGAACTCTGCTACCTCTGTACACCCACATAAAGGCTAAGCAGAATCTGTCCCAGAGTGAAGGGGATGGAGGGAGAGAACTGGACAATTTAAAAAGCACATTCTAGGTTGATATTTTGGATTGTTGTTCAGTTCCCAAATGGTGTATTTATTACACAAGAACACATTATTATATCCATTGAAATACAGGCAACAACAACAAAAAGATATAAATGAGCATTTCAATGAAAGCCATATTACATGTATATTTCTTATATAAATTGAGATGTGGCAGAGAGTGACTAACTGTGCTGTTTATTATTGGACTATTAGAAAACTGAGTATAGTATTGTATGCAACTGTGTAAAAGCAAATACAAATAATGTGGCATCAATAGACAGTAGAGGGTACTGTAATGGACTTCTTTGCCTTACTATCTGGTTTGTGGCAGGATGTGCTTTGAAAGAGGTTCGGGGAATAGAATGCTTCCCCCATGGCCTAAGCAGTGGGGGACTTTAAGTCAGCAGGGGAAAAGAAAACCCGGCCCCTGTGGGCATTCAGCCACCTTGTAGTCCGCAGGAGAAGAGAGGGGCTCTGGACAAATTAGTGGGCCACAGGAGTATAGCAAAGCCTATTGGCTCCCACACATTTAATGGTAGGCTTTGGAAGCCCTTCCCTAAATTCTGGAGGCCATTCTGTGCAGGAAGAATAGCTGTAAAGAGGCAGTAGAGGATAACTGATAAATGGACGCAAATCAGACGTCAAGAATTATAACATTCAAAAAGCAGTCGGAGAACACTTCAACCTCCCTAGTCACTTGATTACAGACCTAAAAGTCACAATCCTACAACAAAAAAACTTCAAAAACAGACTCCAACAAAAACTTCTGAATTGGAATTAATTTGCAAACTGGACACCATTAAATTAGGCTTGAATAAAAACTGGGAGTGGATGGGCCATTACACAAAGTAAAACTATTTCCCCCATGCTTATTTTCCCCCCTACTGTTACTCACACCTTCTTGTCCACAGTTGGAAATGGGCCATCCTGGTTATCACTACAAAAGGTTTTTTTTTCTCCTGCTGATAATAGCTCACCTTAACTGATCACTCTTGTTAATGGGCAACATCCATTTTTTCATGTTCTCTGTGTGTATTATATATATATATATACATACACACAGAGAACATGAAATATATAATTTTCCTACTGTATCTTCCACTGCATGCATCTGATGAAGTGGGTTTTAGCCCACAAAAGCTTATGCTCAAATAAATTTGTTAGTCTCTAAGGTGCCACAAGCACTCCTCGTTCTTTTTCCTGATACAGACTAACACAGCTACCACTCTGAAAGGGGATTATAGAATCATAGGACTGGAAGGGACCATGAGAGGTCTTCAAGTCCAGTCCCCTGCACTCAAGGCAGGACTACGTATTATCTAGACCAGTGGTTCTCAAACCATGGCTCACAGCTCACGCATGCGGCCCAATTAGCACACAGCTACCCAGTTCACGCAGCAGGGGTCCAGGTTCCCGGCTGCCCAGCACTGTGGGGTCCCGGCTGCCTGGTTGCCCAGTGCTGTGGGGAACAGGCCGCCCAGCCCAGCATGGTGGGGTCGGGGCCACTGCCCAGCCCTGCAGGGTTGGGGCCTGGGGTCGGGACTAGGCCCATATGCAGCCCACAATGATAAATAGGTTGAGAATCACTGATCTAGACCATCCCTGACAGGTGTTTGTCTAACCTGATCTTAAAAATCTCCAATGACGGAGATTCCACAACCTCCCTTGGTAATTTATTCCAGTGCTTAACCACCCTGACAGGATGTTTTTCCTAATGTCCAACCTAAACTGCCATTGCTGCAATTTAAGCCCATTGCTTCTTGTCCTATCTTCAGAGGTTAAAGAACTATTTTTCTCCCGCTTCCTTGTAACAACCTTTTATGTACTTGAAAGCGGTTACTTTGTTTGTTCCAATCATGGTGAACCTTTTGAAAGCTAAGAGAGATTATAGTTTCAGAGCAGTATAAAGAAATAATCTGAAAACATATTACAAGGCTGAACCAGAATTTTGTTCAGCTAGCTAAGAGCCTGAGAGAAACAACAGGTGGGGTTTACTTGTCACAGCCGAAGGTCATTAGTGAGAATGCTAATGAAGCAGCAAAGAGGAAGGAAGAGGGTCATTGGGGTGTCTTCTTCCCCCCTGCCCAGGATAAAAGGGAAGAGTTGTTCAGATCACAATACATTCTCAGCATCTGTGAACTTGGAGGTGACTCTGCAGGGGAAAGTGAACCCATAGCATGTGTGAGCCCAGCTAGATGAAATGTGGGCACATTGAGGTCACTGAGGTTCAATTGATAGGGAAGCTAGCCCACTGCTTTTCCTCTGGTGATTTTTCTGAGTTTTGCAATACTTGGTGTGTTTCTTAAAAAACTCAAGACCCTGCCATTTAAAAATCAGTGTTTCTAGCCCTCAGGGTTGTGGAGATAAATATGGATCCTGAAGGCTCACAAACCAGAAGGCAAATGAAAGAACTCCAAATGTATTACTTTTAAAATCTCCTGATATTTTAAGCTCATCTCTTGCCTGTTTCCAGCACTAAGGGAGGCTGGCACAGTTGTATAAAGACTCTGACTGCATTCAGGTTTGTTGGATTTTTTGATAATGTGATTCACCTCATTCATTCAGGTGTCCCTGGTCCTACAGTATCAAAATACATCGAGTCTTCAGGAAAACTGTCAAGACGCCTTAAGATCGAACTAATCCTTTAAAAGGGGCTGTTTGAGTGAAAAAGAAAGAACCTACTTAGACTGCCAATATAATTCACAAAATGAATTTTAGTGATCTGTCAAGGGACTGTTGGAGTCAATATCTGTATCACATGAAATGGTAAACATTGTGGAACTAGAAAGCACCATTGCTTGCACTGCTAGACTAGCAAGGTGACAACCAGTCTGGTCTTTCAAATGACTGTGATAGTTTGAAGTTTTGAGAGTCTATTTGTACAAAAGGGTCAGCAAATCTTATGGTATAGTGATTTGTTTTCTTTTTTTTTTCCCTCCTCCCTATCTTAGGGACACTGAGCATAAAGCCAGAAATGCAAGGGCTGACCGTGGAATTATTGTGGTTATGAAAATGGCTGAGACTGTGAAAGAAGCAATGACCTAGAACTGCAGGAAGAATTACCAACAAGTAGCAAAGTGCTTAGGCTGTACACTGACATTTCTGATTCATGAATGATGATAACCTAATGGTGGAGGATGGATTATATTGGTACATCAGATGTAGTCTATTCTTCCAGGAAAGAGACCTTTTTGCAAAGGTGCATGAGTCTCTGACTCATAAGCACTGGACTTGTCAGAGATAAATGGGAGAGAGGCATGTAACCCTTGGAACAAAAAACACAGCTCTAACAAATTTCTGTTCCTCTTCCAGGGCCTTATGGAAAGTAAACTGACAAAGATTAGCTGACAGTCTGAGCTGATAGACTGGCATTGCACCTTCTTCTAATACCAGTGCTCCCTTGTGACACCAGTGTTTCCCCTCTGCCATGCAGTGGAAGATGTCCAGGGCTTTATAGGTTGGCTTCTCAGTGGTAGAGAAATCAGTGACAGAGTCTGGGTGAATGCTTAGTGTGACTTGCTTTATTATACAGAGAGAGAGAGAGAGAGAGAGTCCCTACATGAGATGGCCAGACAGAATGTAGGGCAATATCTTCTTTCAGGAATCTTAGCCCAACCCAATGCCAAGCTCCCAGGGAGCAACTCTGCCTCTAGAATTGACTTCAATCAGGGCTGAAAGAAGAGAACAATCTCTCCTGCTGCGCATACAGCTCCCTCTCTCCCAGAGCTGCCTCTGCACCAAAACTTTTAATAAACTATAACTAACAACACCACAATATGTCTTGCCAAGAGTCAAAACTTGCTTGCACACTCAGAAAAAGAACTTGGAAGACTAGGTGTAATAGCATCACCTAGCCTAACAATAGCTTAAAATATGTCTAATCCATTTATATGTCTGAATCATGTATAATTACTATGCACTCTACTGCTTTCTCTTAAGCATTACGCATATGTGTATGTACTGAGCATTAACCAACAATGATGCTGATTTACAAAGGATTTCTCTTGGTTTTGCATTTTAATTTCAAGGTCTCTATATGTAAACTAGTTATGGTTAAGATACAATAGATAGTGCTTACAATAATAAGTGATTTAAATGTTCAGTTACATTGTTTTACAAAAGAAATATATTCTTAGCTTCACTTTTTTCTTAACTTATTTTTATAAGTCTGAAATCTAATAAAATATTTGTTTCTTGCAGAACTTTTATATTCTGGGAAATGAAACAATGGCTAAAGTTACTAAAAGTTACTGCTATGAATTTTTGTTTATTATAGTTACACATGCACGAGGGAGTTAGCATTTTTATTCTGAAGTGAGCTGTAGCTCACGAAAGCTTATGCTCAAATAAATTGGTTAGTCTCTAAGGTGCCACAAGTACTCCTTTTCTTTTTGCGAATACAGACTAACATGGCTGTTACTCTGAAATCTGAAATCATTGTTTCCTACAGTCTTATAGAAGAAGGGTTTATGGGCATCTTTTGTAAAAAGATCTTGGGAAAAAATCCTACAGACAAATTTATGCTCCTCTGCTCAGGAAGAATGGCTTTGTGGCCTTTTGTGTGCCTTAGTTTTGTGCAGAACTTAGATACCACACTGATAGGTACTAAATATGAACCATAGCCCCCATCTTGAAATCTGGTCAGCATGAGTGGATCCATAGAGTGACTCATTGACTAAGCTGGATCCTGTGCAGGTGAAAGGATCAGCCAGTGTGGAGTCAATTGCAGGATCTGGGCTTGAAGGTGGATAAATGGATTGAGCTATGCTCTGCCATTGAGCTGTGGCAATTTTTGCAATGTGAAAAACAGAAAATTCACTAGATTAGTATGTGAAAAGAAGCAAACAGTACAATATATTTGCCAATAAAAAAATGTATCTCTATATTTTTTAAAGTATCTGTTGTTGATACATAGTCTATCCTTTCCATTTCATTATTCCTTTAGATCTTTATCCCATCAGCAAGAGGCAAGGACAACGGTAGTATTCTTTGTAATGCCAAGAGTATTTCTATCCTGCTGACATCAGTATGGAAACATCCCTTCAGTCCCTTCATTTCTGTTACCTAGGCAGACTCCATTCTTTTGCCTGTTGGCAGACTGCAGTAATTGAAAATTCATCTTTTATAACATCTTTTAACAAAATGTGCACATTTCTGAAAACAATGTTTCCCCTGAGTACTTTTACCTCTCTTTTGGGAAGGTGGGATGCCCTGCTTTCCTTTCCCAGATTGCTCTACAATCAAAAGAAAAGCTTTTTAATGTACTTTGTCCTCTAAAGCTACACAAACACTATAGGATTTGCCTACTAGTAGAGTTCATTGTACTCCCCATTTGCAGTAAATCAGGAACAAAACACAAAGACCCAGATCCTGAGATGTGGCTGAGGATACCTCTGCACAGATAAGGAAGGGTCCAAAGGTGGTTTTAAGAGACCTTTATCTCCTACTCCCTTACACCTTGAGGCTGGTATGATGTCATATTGGTCCCCAGTGCTAATCAGAGCAGCCTGAAGGATGATTTAATTTGAAGAGGATGCCAAGAGGCTGTTCCAGCAGCCAGGTATCATCAGGGTATAGAGCCTCCCTAGCTATGCTTTTTCTCTTGACTAAGCCCTTACACTGGCTAAGGGAGGGATGCTGGAATAAGAGCAATTATAGTGTCTATGCCACCCAGGGATTACCCTGTGCAGGGGGAATTCTCCACCATCTGGGTAAAACAGCTATAGAGCACCACCAGAGCTGAGTGTGAAAGTCATCCCATTAGGGAAAGATCAAAGCCGTAGAGTCTGAGCGAGATGACATTTAAATCAATGGTAGAACTTCTATTTGCTTCAATGGGCCCTTGATAGATCTCTCTTTAAAACAACTTTCAGAGTAACAGCCGTGTTAGTCTGTATTCGCAAAAAGAAAAGGAGTACTTGTGGCACCTTAGAGACTAACCAATTTATTTGAGCATGAGCTTTCGTGAGCTACAGCTCACTTCATCGGATGCATACCGTGGAAACTGCAGCAGACTTTATATACACACAGAGAATATGAAACACTTGATGATCACTTTAGATAAGCTATTACCAGCAGGACAGTGGGGTGGGAGGAGGTATTGTTTCATATTCTCTGTGTGTATATAAAGTCTGCTGCAGTTTCCACGGTATGCATCCGATGAAGTGAGCTGTAGCTCTCGAAAGCTCATGCTCAAATAAATTGGTTAGTCTCTAAGGTGCCACAAGTACTCCTTTTCTTAAAACAACTTTATTTTTCCTAATGCTCATCAGCTGTTGTAAAGGCTTATGCTTAAAATAATCACAGAAATACTTGCTGGAAAATCTAATCTACTGTAATTATTAGCATTTCAAACATCCAGAATAATCATCCTATATTTTTATTCTCATTTATTTTAGAAACTGAAGACACTTAACAAAAGTCTGCAGAGTAAGAGACAGTTCTGTTTTCTAGCCCAAATCAAGTACAAAGATGCGGTTAAGCCTCCTACTCTAGAGCAGTGTTTCTCAACCTTTCTGATACCAGGGACCACCAGCTTGCTGCCTTCCTAAACTGTATCAGGGAGATTGAGAAACACTGCTCTAGATCTTTCTTCTACCGTCCAGATGATTCCCTTATTCATGTGATGTAACACCTTCCTCCATAAGTGTAGTCACTTTGGAATCAAAGGCCTAATTGTGAACAAGGGTATCAGGAGTTGGCCTTAATAGATTTGAGACCACCCTTTTTTTAAGTCCTTTTCAACAACTTTGGTCTCTGATTTTATGGAGGGACTGGAAATCACCATTGCTATCACAATTGTCGTTCATTCTCATGTACTTGTGGGTTAGCTTAAAAATGCAATTTCTTATTGTAGGATCCAACTTTCTGTTGACACCAATAAACAGATACTTCTAAGACCTTCTGAAGAATGTGTGTTCTGCATTTTGAAACTTCTTTTGGGCTTTATATATTTTGGGGTTTTTTGTATAGTTTGGAACTTTCTCCTATCTGAAATAAAGTCATCACTGTTATGAGAAAGATTTGAATTGTCAGGCTGTGAATGATTAACTGGACATAAGTAATTTATATGTCAAAAACTACTCTGTTACATGTTATCTGGGCCTTTTATGCATATTATTGAGGGATATGTCATCTCTTTCAAAGTATAGATTGACACTTAGTGCCAGTTAGATAAATGGCAGTTCTTTAAATCTGGATGGCTTAGATGGTGTATCCTTTTTCCTTAAAGAAGTTCCTTAAAGAAATTCTTAGATTCATTATATGGTGAAAAAGTTTACCTATGCTCAGCACCTATCATGAGTGCCTAATACTGACTTTACCTCTGGGTGCTACTGCAATATGAATATTACATAACAAAAATAACAATGCAACTGAAATGAACCCATGAAAAGCACACCTGCTTGCATTGTTCCCACATGCCTATAGGATTCTTTCCTGGCAGTGCCTCACTATAATTCTTCTTTCTTGGTAGTGCACCCACAGACACATTCGAAATAGGTAGGCTTATGAGCTTTGGTGTTTCAACTGCAGCATATAGCCACACACAGTAAGGAAGGGTACTTTCCACCCCAAGGAAAGTATAAGAATGCACTCTATTTCATCACAGTACATTGCACCTTTCAGAAGGGTAGAGGGATAGCTCAGTGGTTTGAGCATTGGCCTGCTAAATCCAGGGTTGTGAGCTCAAACCTTGAGGGGATCTGAGCAAAAAAAATTGGGGATTGGTCCTGCTTTGAGCAGGGGATTGGACTAGATGACCTCCTGAGGTCCCTTCCAACCCTATATTCTATTATTCTAAGTGACATGACTAGCATTCATTACATGTGATTCTCTCTTTGTCAGAGACACTCTATCTCCTGGATCCAGCTGCACAGGAGACTAGTGCAAACTCTGACATCTCTTTTATGGAGATGCAGCATGCCTGCCCCCTGACTAGCCACCTCTGCTGGTCAGCACATAGCAGGGGAGTGGTGTGCACTCCTTCCGTTTGGTCTTATTACTCCATTACAGCCCTTGAACTCCTCTGAGCACAGAGGCTGCAGTTCTGGATGACCCTCATGAGACAGTGCAAGGGAGATGGAGATTTGCCTTTCTTTCTTGCACTATTTGACTGGGTAAATGGGAAGCTACAGTCTTTTCCATTGTGAATTGGGCCCAAGAGGTGGGAGGGAAGAGGAGGAGAGAGATTATTTATTGACCAGATTCTGCATTCAATTTTAGCTTAGATTTGTGGCCTATGGGGTTTGATAGTTCAGGGGACTGGAAATGAGAGTCTTTCACCTCTCCCTAGTGATTCAGATACAGCCCAGCTCAGTTGTAGCTTAAGATCATTACCATCTCCTTGCAATTTAGTAAGCTTTGAGGAATAATTGGTGATCTCAGTCCAGTTCAAAGTAACCCACTGTCCACAACACTGAAAACAGCTTCACAAACAGAACCAGCAAAGAAGCCAAAGACTGCAGCTTCTGGTATGCACATATGTTTTACTTGGTGTGAAGTTTGCCTTATGGTTGATGCGAATTACAGTCCATTTCCTTCTGGGCAGAATTTGGAATGTGTAGGCCTGCACTGGTATAAGGTAGAAATTAAAGGGCTGAAGTGACAGGCATGGCTGCTCTGCTTGATTTACTGATTTTAATGTTTACAAAATGTTTTGTTTGGTGTTTGCCTCACCAAAAATGTTATATCATTCAATGTTATAAATGTCTGTGCCTATGTAGTTCTGATGCTGAAGGGACTGGACCTGCTGAAGTTTTGCATCTGGCCAGAGAGGTGAGTGACTGCAGTAGAGTGGGTGGAGGTTCTGGATCACAGAAACCTACACAATAGAATTTGGTTTCATGAACATGTGTTTAGTGATCATTTTGCTGTATACATCTTAGATTACTTTCCACAACACATTTCCTTCTGGAACGTATGCTAATATGTTGGGCATTTGGTTGCATTTCAAACATGCTAGGCTGGTCCGTGCAAGTCCCAACAACTATAACAGACTACTACTTGCATTTTCGGTAATAAAGATTACATATTAAAGGCCAATTGATTATTCAAAATGTCTTGATATATGTGGTCAAAAGTTAGTTCTAGGAGCACTGAGTGCCATCCGATTGCACTCAAAGAATGGGAGTGCTAAATAAGGGTGCTTTTAACCATCCTGACCTGCACTGGCATACCAATGCATAGTAAAATAAAGATCTGCTTTCAAATATAGAGTCATACTGAGAACATCTTATGCAGGTGAACAATTAATTACCAAATAGTTCCATTTGTAAATGTTAACCTTGGTGAATGAGAACCCCAAACTGTGGCCCATGGTGATTTGCCAGCTATGTAAGCGTCTGATTTGTGAACCACAACGCTTAGTCTTAATGCAGCATTTATTCAGCTACTGAGTTGAGTTGTCCAAATCTACTCTTAAAATAAGAAATAGGTCCATAAAATCAAAACCAAATACAAAAAATTTCCTCCTTGTATAGCTCTGCTCTTGAGGCTGGTTTGTCTTTGGCTTTATTTTCTAATTTTCTGAGTCAGTCATAAAAATGGCCTCCAGGTGCCATGCAAAGAGGGGCCTGAGCTTACTGGTGAGTCAAATAGTTTGTGTCATCACTAGTTAATGTTATATTAATATTTTATCCTGAGGTATTTGTGTCTCTTATGAAGTGCATTTCAATTATACCAAGAAACAACATGAAGACTACAATCTAAGTAAACAGATTAACATAAGAACATCAATGTCAGCTCCTACCTGAAAGAGAATGAATGAGAAGTAATAAAGATTTTTTTTCAAAAAGTGACTTAAAATGTGTTATTTTTGAAACATTACAATTACTTTAAATACTTATAAAATAGGGAGTCCTGTGGGACTCATTGCCACAAGATTTCATTGAGGCCAAGACATTACAAGGATTCAAAAAAGGATCGGATGTTTATATGGATAACAAGAATAGTTAGAATTCAGAGTTTTCTCTCTCTCTCTCTGTATGTGTACAAATAATTAATTTTGGAAGGGATAAAAACCCTCAGAACACAAGGTGACTTCTTTTTTCCATAGACGGGTAAGGAGGAATCTTTCCCTACAGATATATTATCCTACATATTCTGTGTACTTTTTCCTAAAGCAGCTGGGGTGGACAGAATGGATACTGGACTAAATGAATCATTAGTTTGATCTAGTATGACAATTCCTGTATTTTGCTATTTTCTCTTCTATGATTACCTGACTCTTAACAGAACAGCATTGAAACCAGAATTTCCATTTTGTAGGATATTCTGATTTTGAAATTCAATTTGTTTCAAAAGGAAAATTTAGAGAAATTGATATGCTCCTGTAGAAAGTTTTAGATGAAAAAGTATTTTTTAAAGTGATGTAAGACATTTGGACACACTCAGGCAAGCTATTGGCACTGAAGAATTTATTGAATTTATGCTTTATTTTTCCTGTCTGAAAATTCCCCTCAAAACTATCACAATTTCCATTAATTTGTTTACAGGTTCATAGTTTGAAATTTTCCCTCCCGTATGCTTGTTATTACATGATAAATGTTTTACCAAAACATACTTCAGGCTAAGTATCACCTGAAGAGTGATCACTGCGGGTATTGCTTCAAGACCAATGAGAGCAACCCACAGTGTGTCCCTTAAATTTTTGACTCGAAGTGGCAAAACCTGCAGGATTTGCAGAGTATCTACCAACTCACATTTCCTGTTTCATAGGGGTAACCCTGCCCTCTTTCACACCAGTGCAATAGGACACACAGGCAGTAACCATCATGATGCTGCATTTTAAAATGTTCAGGGACATGTAGCCCCACCCCTCTGCTCACCCAGGTGTGCTCACCAGATCCTGTCTTCTTGTGCAGCAGAATCACACTCATTCTGCTGTGTCTGGGGCTCTCTCCCTTCAGAATTTAATTGGCTAGAGGAATTGCCTCTAGCCTTTAAAATTAGTAAATCAAACAGAGCTTGAAGTAACATTTACTAATCTCCACTGGAGTGAAAATGTCAATAATTCTTGATGAGTTTTGATACAGCAAAAAAGAAAATGAATTAACAAATCAGACTAGCTCCATATCCCTATTTCAGCAAAACAACATCTGAACATACGCAGCAGATGCAAATAAACCATGATGCCTGGCCTTTTTAAAGGTCATAAAATAACAAGCAGTTCTAGACTAATTGATATTGGCACATCCATTGTAAAGAGGGGGAAATGTGATCAATGATAGGATGACAAGACAGAAACCTACAAAATAGATACATCATAAAGAATTGACAAGGTCAAGGTAGTGCCCTCTCACATGACTGTATGGGTGCAAGTGTGAAGATTAGTGCCACATACACAAGATGGAGCAGAGAGAAGGGGCATGTTTTACAATGAAGATGCAATACTGAAGGAACCTGATTCAAAAGGAGGTTAGGTGCTAGTGAAGGGGAAAATAAAAGGTGAAAACTGAAAAGGTTTCACGGAGTGAAGTGTTCAAAGAATATTTATTTGGAATATATGAATAGAGAGGAAATATCAGTGAAGCATCACCATCTTACCAACGAAGTCAGGGGAAGGGAATGATGATAAATACTTGGGAATGGAGACTCAGAGAGAAAATGATCAATGAGAGGATGGGTCAAGTCTTAGTGAAACTTCAGGTCAGTTTTATTTTTGGGTGGCTTCTTTTTTTGTTTTTAATTAAGGATAAAGTGAAAGACCATTTAGACAACAGCATGACTGAGCGCCAGATTGGGACTGGCTTTGGGTCAGTACACTATAGCTAAAATACCACAAGAGCCATCTCCATGAGCTTGCATCTATGGGCTGGATTCAAATATAACCCTGGTCCTAAATGCAAGAACTCATCCAAGCTAGTGACAACTAGTGGTTCTAGGCACCTCAAAGGAGTATTAATTTCTCACTGGAGAGCAGTTAAGGAGTAGAGACCTTCAATGTCCGACGGTGCCAGCTCCATAATAAAGGATCATATGCTGCACTTTATAGAAGAGCGTAGCAGGTGCTGCTCTGTCCCGTGCTCTCCCTCAAACCTGCCGCAGGCACAAGGGCTCCTGGAGTTCTATTGGAGTAAGTCACCTCTGCACCTTCCCATGATGCTATGCCCAGAAGGGATAATCCAATCCCAAGTGAGCACTGAATACTCCATACTACAAACACAATACTGGGAGGTGGGGAAGAGGCCAAAGCTTGAGCTGTAGTTGTTCTAACATTACGAGGGTTTCCACTTGGATCAACAAGCATCCGTATAAAAATCAATGGAATTGTTACCCAATATCAATAGGCTTTTCAAAAAAAGGTTCACACTACTTGTCCAGAAAGAAAATGTGAAGGCCTAAATGAAAATAGTAAACTAGGTTTTGCGCAGTACATGCAGAGCTGACTGTGGACCAGGAACATCTGAATTAGCATTTACAGCAACTTAGGCTGGATGCTTTGGTGATTGCATACAGCCAGCACACGAATTTGTATTCAGTGTATTATTAGTAGGCATCTCTTTGATGCATTTTCACAGCAGGAATGAGAGGAAAAGATTGTTACATCTCACTTAGAATATTTCATCTCTCCTTTACATCAACAATTCCATCCTACATTACACCACTTTTTTTCCCCTTTGCAAACATTTGATCACTTAGCACATTTTAAGGATTCACCGAAAAAGACACCTTTTATTTTAACCACTAAAAGTCATGTTGATATTCAAATTAAGAAACCAAACAAGATAGCATATTTACTATTTACAGTGTTGGGATTTTCCCCAGGCCTCAACCTCCCGATTCCAAGGACACAGTTCAACTCCAGGCTTATTACTCAGGTTTTGTTATTGGCATATAGCAAAGCTAGGCTTTATCAGGCTTAAGCACAGTGGGGTGGGTATAGGGTGTACCACAGCTCCATAGCACATGAATATAAATCAGTTTATATACCTATTCTAAAACATGCTACCACATGCACCACAATCATATCACATGTTCTATGATTGGTCTACTAATTTTTGTAGCCAATCCCCATCTCGATCATGAGCTATTGACACACTGCACTACATGCTAGATTACAGCTACAAGCTATCACACATTCCTTTCTTCCCTACTATTTTTTATCTACTAACTACATATGATTTACAAGGCCACAGTAAATCTGTGCTTTGTCTATTGTTTACCTCTTATTTCTTCCTTCTGCTTCCGTACTTCATTCAGGCTAGGCCTACATTCCACTCCTTTTCATTTTTCTTTTAATACAACTTTTTTTTTTTCATTTTCATTAGGTTTCTTTGCCTAATTGCTTGATTTTTAAGGTTTATTGTTCAGCAACACATTCCGAGGATAACAATGGTGGTTACCAATTGCACAATCATGAAAAGTAAACTTAGTATCTGAATTATAGGATAGAGGCTTACTTCCTCTGGAATGGCCCACCATGAGTTAACTCTTTTTTGCAGTGGTGGAGTTCATCTCCTTTTCTTGTTCAGATATGAACTGACAATTGTTCTACATTGCACCTACCAATTCAGGTACATTAACTGATAACACATATGGGTGTGAAGAGATTGTTCATCAGTGATTCCAAGTCACTATTATCAATCACCTCCGTGGTTATATCTTCCAGGATCTGTATGCTGAGCCAACTGGGCCTGTATCCTAATCTGAACCAGAGAGGTGGGGGGTCAGACAAAAACACCCATTTCCTAGATCTGAAGAAGAGCTCTGTGTTACTCAAAAGTTCGTCTCTTTCTCACCAACAGAAGTTGGTCCAATAAAAGACATTACCTCACCCACCTCGCCTCTCTAATATCCTGGGACCAATATGGCTACAAAAACACTGAAAACAATATATTGCTGAGTGGCAGGTTGATCTTAACTAGATCCCAATTACATGGAAGAGTTATTCTGGAGGGACAGTATGGACAATGGAGCCCTAGTAAGGAAAAGAATGAGAACCACTGGTTTAGGGAATTTGAACATGAACGAAAATCTTAGCCTAAACTTAGAAGTTATAGGCACTGATAAGATCTGGGAACACTCCATTTCCAGCATCCCTCTTCAGAAATTACCAATTTAGGGGTAAGGGAATTATGTAGTGGAATGTGTTATAAAAGGAAGGTAGTTTCTTTAATCTCCAAGAAACATAGTGTTTTCTGTGTAGCTAGCTGTGTTCTTGTACTACCTGGGAATACTGCAGAAATGCCCCCCTTCACTGCTCTATTAAACGAGCAATTAACCAAGAGTTGGGATTTTCTGACAATGTGTTAATGCACTTTGCTTTAACACTAACACAGTGGGAGTAACTGACCTGCTACTGTAGCTCCAAGGAGCCAATGCATAATGCATACAACCATTTGCTGAACATGGTGGTGATGCCTGATGCACAATGTTATCTCCTTGCTGAGAAGGGAAGAAGGGAGGTGGTGCTAATTGTTAGCATAAGAGTATGCTGGAACATCATTCTTGGATGTTTCTTTAAAACATTTTGTTGCACAAGATACTTCTCTCTGGTCATTATCTCTGCTGCGCTGGATACTGCAGCAGACCATCTGCTGTTATGGCCTCGGTGCAGGGGGAGTGCTTATTAGAACTGTGCAAAATGTATTATCAATCCTCAGAAAAACCATACATGGTCTCATTGTTTCTTGGTGCCCATCTGTTTGTTTTCTCCATCTGCTGTGTATAGTCTTATACGTAAGCTATGTCTACACTATGAACTAGTGGTGTGATTACCTGCTTGCGTACACATACTCATGCTTGCGCAATGAGTATAAATAGCAGTGTGGCAGCCTGGACTGCGAAGGCACAGATGAGCCATGCTGAGTGCAAACCCTTGCAACTGTGGTAGCATGGACAGTGCTAATGGAAGCACAGCTCATGCTGGGTACAAACCTGCCTGAAATCAGTGGGTATGTACTTGGTACGGCTCCGCTGCGCCTCTGTTGTCACGGCCCATGGCACTGTGGTCACACTACTATTTATATTTGGGCAAGCTCTCATTGAGCTAATGCAAGTGTGTATACAAGGAATCATGCTCCTAGTTCACAGTACAGATGTAGCTTTGGATTGTAAGCTCTTTGGGACAGGGATCACCCTGATTTCTAGATGTTTGTCCAGTGCCCGGCCCAATGGAGCAACTGGCAATAATAATCAGGCTTAGGGGCCAAGGTCTGCTGCATTCACAAATCTTCACCATAACCTTAAAAGTTTGAGTACAGGGCCATGTTGTTCATCAAATAGATAATTTTTGAACTATCTGACCACTATCACTGGCCCTGAACAAGCTGCACCCTGCTTCCCACAAGGACAGCCAAAGGAAAAGAAGGGCCCTGCCATCCGTGGCTGGACAAAGGTGAGCAGCCTGAGTGTGAGCGAGTAGTTTCTGTAGAAAAGGGGTGATTGGGGACACAGAGCAGAAGAGACAATTTCTAAAACCTCTGAAGCAAACTTCCGACCTTTTTCATGAATCCAACACACAAGTTCTCACAGCCAAGGTGCCTGCTTCTCATGTAATGTAGCTCCTATTGATGTAAGTGAGAGCAGAGTTTGGCCAGTGCTAAGTGCTTTTAAAAATCCCACCCTGTATCAGAACTTTCATAAAATTTGTTTCACTGGGAGATGGGTGCCTCACACCAACAGGCTGCTGTGAAAATCCAATCTCAGGACTAATTCTGCATGTTCACTATGTATCTCCTATAGCAGCCACTTTACATTATGCACAGTTTGCAAGCAGGACGATTCAGTGTACCTACTGGCTCTTCCACATACTGCACTGGATGGAAGAGGAAATATTCATTCCTTCTGCACCTGCCTGGTAGTGCCTGTGCAATAAGAAGAGGTAACTCAGGGCCACCTATGACAATATTATACAAGTCTGAGTTGTGTTGTTGGTACCGTGACATTTTAATGTATAGTATAGTTGGAAATGAAGGTAACAGTTTTCTGTCACCATCAAATAATCCCTCTTTTTGGCAAGAAAGAGTGAATTGACAATCGGTGTGAACTGTATTTTCTTTAACTGCTTGGAGCTGGGAGAGACAGAATAACATGATAGGACGTCTATTGACAGATACAGTAGCATCAGAAATGTTTTAAGGATTAAATATTTCTTTCTCTCTTTTCTTTTAAATAAGGTGGGGGGAGAGTGCAAAATTTAATTTACTTCCAGACAGATACTGCTTGCAATAAGATTAAGATATCCTCCCTTCCCGCAAGACAAAAATAAACAACCATGAAGAAAAAAAGCAATAAAATGATTTTTCCCAGCTAGTAAGCTTTATTAGCTCTTCAAGAGAGTGTTTAGTTTATAAAAAGGAAAGGTTTTCTAGCTTTCTGAACTTGAGACTCCTAACTCATACCAACTCTCTCTGCTGAGCTCTTCATGAAGTGAAATATAGGGATTGAGTCCTGACTCAGCAAAATACTTAAGTGCATGTTTAGCTTTAATCGTGTGAGAAGTCTCACTGACTTCAGTCTGACCTTCAGTGAGGAAGTGCATTAGTAACAAAAAAAGATACAAAGGACTAGATCCTGCAGACCTTTACTTATCACCTTATTTATGGGATCATGGGTTTGCAAGATCTGGCATTTTGTTAAGGTCTTTCTGTTGCTGTACTTCATAGATCTTCTCTGGTACTATTCTTAAAGGACTGGATTGCACAGCCCTTACTCACTGATTCACAAGGACTTTGATCCCACAAATACTTAGGAAGGTGCTTAAACATTACTTGCGTAAGCAGTCCCATTAGTTTCAGTAGAACTGTTCATATGAGTAAAGTTATGCAAGTGCTTACCATTTTATAGATTTGGGGCCAAGAAGAATGTTCTTAGAGTCAATCTACCCCCAAATTTAGATAACTGCAAGACAACTGTAGTTTGACAAGTGTCCTCTGAAATATACAGAAAACGTCATTACTTCAAAGCACCTGAAATTCGTCAAATATATTTGTCTAATCTATTATAGAACTGAGTAAAATTTAATAAGTTAAATTATATTAGAAGCATTTTCCCCCACTTAAGAATCAGGAAGTGAAAATATTTTTTTTTCATTGAGCAAGCTCAAGTAAGTGTAAAATTAAACAAATAGTTTAAACAGTGAAAATGTAACTGGATTTTTTTATGTTTCTATTCTAATGATCTATGTTGTTAATATCTTTTGTAAATTTTAAATTTTAAAAAATCCCAAATATTTGCTTAAAGCAAATTTTGATTTGTGCAAAAATGAAGAGCGGCCAAATTGCAAACAACACATCTTAAATTTTACACTCAGCTACGCATTTCATCCAGTTGTTTTCAGTATTTATGCAGTTTTATTTTTGGTATTTATCTCAGCTTGGAAAATAAAAATCTGTGAACTCAGGTTCAGTTTTGCTTAGAGGTCTGATCCAAAGCCACTAAATGTCAATGGAAAATCAATGGATCATGCAGATAGTCATTTTAATGTTGTGAGTAGTGCAACATTTGTGTACCAACACTGCAAATGAAGGTATTCTTTAAATTTCCATTATATTTTTCCATCAATTCCTGAAAACATTTACCAGTGGTCTTAGGTTTTGAAAACTTATTTTTTCAAAATTTAAATTTTGGGTCAAATTTGAGTTGATAGTATCCTTTCATTATCCAAATACTACATCAGTTTGTTAAAGTATTACAACAATAATACATACAGTAAACATCACACTCCCTGGAAGATAATTTACTGATGTAAATGAAGTTGGTTATGGCTAGATAATTTATAATAATAAATATTAAACCTCAACAAATAAAACATCAGTGTTTCAGCAATGCAGTCGGAAATGAAATTGCATATCACTATGTATCAAGCTTACTATAAAAGGTTACTCCCTTTATTGTCTGTCTTCGTGTTTACACAGAGACTAAAAGCAATTAAACAGGATGTCCTTTACTGTGCAATGAACTCTAACAGCATCCCCAAATTTAAAATGCATTTAGTAACTAAAGAATTTTTGAAACAATTTATTTTCTTGCATTTTAACCTAAGTGACCTAAAGCTTCAATGTACAATCAAGCACAATTTTGCAGAGAAAACAGTTTGTGTCAGTGTTAGTCATTTAAATAACCCTGTAATGGTGTACTGTATCTACATTATATAAGTTTAATCATTTTCACATGCATTCAGGAAAAAAATATTTCAGCCTTGTGATTCCCCCTGCCTATCTTTTTTTGTAATTGAAAATATCGTAACTAACAGTTTGGCAATAAAACCTTCTCTTTCCAGGAAATGCAAACAATCACTCTTCAGGTACTTCTAACCATATCAAACTCAGGGAGTCTTCCTTTGGAATTAGAACATAATCACTCTTTTTACACAGGCACAAGTCTTGTTGATTTGGAGGGAACAGTAACACCATTGGGAGTCACCACATGGCGATGGTTACTGCAGATGGTCTTGACATTTTCTAACTGAATGAATAGCAATTGGATCTTGGAAGAAGGTTATCAGCTGTCATTCAGGTTTTTTTAGAAGCTGATCATATCGTCAGTAATAAAGTCTGTTCTGTCTTATCCCTGTATGACTAACTAATTTTCTTAGGTGTAGAACTGTTACCACAGGTTGCACTAAGGCAAGGAAACAAAGCATTTAATAGTGTCATGTCTGGGGAATGGCTATTGTTCATACAAATACCAGAGACCAAGAACAGTGTTGTGCAAACAGGAATATCTGTGGTTCATTATTTGTTATTCACTGTCTTTTGGTTTTGTATGTGTTAAAAATTTCCATCAGCCAGTTACTCCAGTTACTGAGTAGGAATAATACCATTTTACTTTTATAACCATTCACACACACACAAATGTCTGCAAAGATGTCAGATCTCATGAATCCCTCATGATATCCAAAGATCCCACTTCCTTGACTCTCTAAGTCTCTGCTTTTTCAGTGGCAGCAACGGGCTGCCAAGCCACAGCCCTGAACAGTAGGAAGTATGGAGCAAATCCACTCCTCATGATCTACAATGTTCATAATTAAGCTTTATTGGACTAGTTATATATTTGCTATCCTAGTTTGCCTGAGTAATCTGCAATGCTCCCCCAACCACCATGTCCTTTTACTATAGATTGTGCAGGATGCTTTTCACACTAAAATGTAGGTAGTATTTGTTGAAATTATTTTTACTACCAGAAATGCTTGAACTATAATTCTCAAAAGTGTCAGGTTCATGATCATTCCACACATCATCTGGATGGTCCAATAGAGGGGTTTACAGTCAGCCCTATGAGCATGGAAACACCTATAATCCTGAAGATATTCAAGTCTTGCAGGTGATATCTCAAAGCATACAAACAACCAATAACTTTCCCCTAAACAGGTATGTTGCTGATATTACCCCATCATCTCAAAGTGAGTGAATGCTGGCTCACAGCATACAAAAGTAAGTGAATCTGAAAAGCTATAGCAGCTGGGGGTACAGTACATGAAACTTTATTTAATATTTTCAAGTTTCTAAGTGACAAGATAGCAGCCTTAACTTTAATTAACTTGGAGCTGTGTATGCACAGCCTGCAAACTTGTAACTGGACATTTGCAGCCAATAAATGCCCATTTCCTTGGAGAGTTATCTAACAGTTTACCTCGCAAACTAATGGACCTTCACTGCTCAGTTTACTGAGACAAAGAAAAAGAATGAGGAGTACTTGTGGCACCTTAGAGACTAACAAATTTATTTGAGCATAAGCTTTCGTGGGCTAAACCCCACTTCATTGGATGCATGCAGTGGAAAATACAGTTGGAAGATTATATATATTATATATATAGTGACAGGGTCGGGGGCCAGATGGCTATAGGAGAGTAATAGAAGGCAGATATATTAGCCCCAGGCTAAGTAGATCCCTTTTCCCTGGGTAAGGTAACAGGGAAGGTGCCAGAACAATCAGGAACCTTCTGGAGACAATTAAGACAGACAGGCTGATTGGCTGCAGGTGTTCTAATCAAGAAGCTGCTAGAATCAATTAAGGCAGGCTAATCAGGGCACCTGGGTTTAAAAAGGAGCTCACTTCAGGGTGCATGTGAGGAGCTGGGAGCAAGAGGCACTAGGAGCTGAGAGTGAGAACGCGGACTGTTGGAGGACTGAGGTGTACAAGTATTATCAGACACCAGGACGAAGGTCCTGTGGTGAGGATAAAGAAGGTGTTGGGAGGAGGCCAGGGGGAAGTAGCCCAGGAAGTTGTAGCTGTCGCACAGCTGTTCCAGGAGGCACTCTAGACAGCTGCATTCCACAGGGCCCTGGGCTGGAACCCAGAGTAGAGGGCGGGCCCGGGTTCCCCCCCAAATCCTCCCAACTCCTGATTAGACACAGGAGTCGTCGACCTGGACTGTGGGTTCAGAAAAACGGCCAAGTTGAGAGCTGCCGTGAAGCTCCAAGGTGAGCAAATCCATCAATAAGCCCAAGACCCACCAAGGTAGAGCAGGAACTTTGTCACTATATGTATATGTATATAATACACACACACACACACACACACAAAGACCATGAAAAAATGGGTGTTGCCATACAAACTATAATGAGAGTGATCAATTAAGGTGAGCAATTATCAGCAGGAGAAAAAAAATATTACTGTTACACTCACCTTTTTACCAACTGTTGGAAATGGGTCATCCTGATTATCACTATAAAAGATTTTTTTCTCCTACTGATAATCACTCACCTTAATTGATCACTCTCATTATAGTGTGAATGACAACACCCATTTTTTCATGTTCTCTGTGTGTGTATATCTTCCTACTGTATTTTCCACTGCATGCATCCGATGAAGTAGCTTTTAGCCCACGAAAGCTTATGCTCAAATAAATTTGCTAGTCTCTAAGGTGCCACACGTACTCCTCGTTCTTTTTGCTGATACAGACTAACATGGCTACCACTCTGAAACCTGAGACAAAGAAGAAATCTGGACATTAGCCACTGATTCAAAACAACTCAAATCCATGTGTTTCATTATGACTGAAGCCAAAGACAAATATGAAGGCATTTGCTAAAACTAAAAGAAGCCACAGGGCAATTGATATAATTTTTTCATGAATCTGCCCTAATTGTTTTCTGTACTAAAACTGCATAATTAAATTTGTATTTGGCCTCCAAACACCATGTCTTCCAAAATCTGCCAGTAAAAATGAAAACAAAAACTTGTTTTGTTCAAAGTTTTTCTTTATGGTCAAATACGGTCAAGAATGGGCCCAAGATCTGAACTTCATCAAAGTTCAGCCATATATGTTTGTAGAGTTTTGATTTGCCCCATTTTAGAGAGAGGGACAACTTCCAATTCCAGATCCAGATATCTCTCACATTCAGTATTGCTAGGAACTGAGGATTGGTTAGGTCCCTATTCCTAAATAAATGTAAATACAAATTGCAAATCACCTTTTCAGGACAGGTTAAGCAATGTCTTTAAAAAGCATGTACATTTGGGTTTGGATTTTTAGTGTTTCAAACAAGGTTCAAGGATTTGATGGAGAAAGTGCACTTAAAAGAAAACAGAAAATAATCAGTAAAGGGTGGATAAAGGACAACGTAATCTCAAGTATAATAAAAGTTGCTGAGCCTGTAGCAATGCCCAAATGCATGTGTTTAATATTAATATATAAACAGTAATGCGCAAACTGTTTGGAATGGAATAAGAATGGAGTCTGATTGGAAAAAGGGCAGAACTGATGTATAAGTTTTCAATACTAAAACAAAACAATCTTGGGGAATAATCATCTTATTTTTCTTGATTGAGAGATACATTTTAGTGCTTTGTATTTAATTTGAAATATATATACTTTAGCATTAATTCTGTGTAAAACTGTAAGAAAAGAAATATGCCCTAGGACAGTATTACACTGTTTTGCATCCATCTTATAAGTATTAGCATAGTGCTTATTGTTTATGAATATGTGTGTGCTTCCGTTTGAAAAATAATGCATTGCGGTAAATATCAGCTGGCTAAATTGCAAACCCAAAAGTTAACGAAAAAAATGTCGGTATGAATATTCGTGCAAGTGCAAATCATCGCATGATGGCAAAATGTGACACATTTCATCACGGCCTGACAAAACACATTATGATTTAAAAATCCCAACTGTTTTTTCCTCTCAGTTTGTTCATCTGGACTAGCATTTAGAAAATGAATGGAAGGAGACAGGTCATTGTATCCATTACAAGGACATCATAATGTATACACTGCACAAATTCATTGAGGATTTTTTATGAGACTTGGGTGCCTCATATAACCCATTTAGACACAAGACAATTAAATTTGTTTTGTTTGTTTTTTTTTAAAAAGTCTTCTGAAGCACAACTGCATTGTGTCCCTCATAATTTAGTGGTGTAGCTATCTCATCTAGGATATGACATATTTAAGAGGGATAAGTATTTGAAGTACTGTAAGCATTTTCACCATAAGCACACATAATGAATGGATGAATATCCACCACACACATTGGATGAAAATCCACCACACACAATCCACCATGCACAATATTTTAAAAATCAGATGTCAGTTACTGTATTATCTGTAAGTATTTCTTCTTCCTGTTCACCAGGTTTTTCATTGTTTGCCACTTTGTTCAGATCAATATCTTTCATCTGTCTTTCAATTGAATGGATTACGTCAACATTTTGCTCTGTCCCAGCAAGCAAGTGGCCATTAGTAATATAAAGATACTACAGTAAATGGGTGTAATCTACAAAGATACTGAATATAATAAATAAAATGTATATAGTATTTAATAAAAAGAAAACATTTGGCCAAATTCATCTCTTGCCTACCTCCACTGACATCAGTGGAGCAACAGAATTGGGACAAATTTGACTCTCGGTGTTCTAAAGAAACATTTGGATATTGTTCCAACCTATCTTTACTTGGAGCATTTGGAGGATGCCGTTGAACAACATCGGAGATAACCAAACTTTGCCCAAACTTGGGCTGTGTTTGGGTATTACCAAAAGTTGAAGGCCACATTTAATTTTTATAAAATGAAGTGGCTGCCCTAATCTCTCATACAATCCTACAGAAATTACATTTCACAGCATTCCTTTATCTGGGAACATAAAAAAGTTCTCCATTTGGATCAAGATGGAGCATCTCATTCTGGGAACCCTAGTCTCTATAGTCCACATGTCCCTGTAATGGACAATTGTAGCTGCAGGTCACAGGATAGAATCCCCCCCCCCTTTTTTTTAAATCTACATATCCTTGTTCAAGCACTCATGCAGTCAGAATAATTTACAAATACAGAGGAATGATTAACTCCAAGCAGTGTCTAATTGTCATAAACAATGATAAGCCACCGATTAACTAATTGTCCCATCCATCAACTTTTCATTCATGTGGGCCTCCACTCCTTACAACTTTTCTTTCTTCTGCCAGACAGTTTTGTGGGCTTATTTTTAAACAAGAAATCAGGCTTACGAAGCAGCACAGCAGAACGTAGCCAAGGTGGTCTTTAGGTGAGAACAGACTTCAGCTAGGACTTGAAGGAATCCCGTTTCGTTTTATAATACCAGGTAACTGTGTAAGGGTAAGTGTGGAGCAGACACAGTTCCACCTTATGCAGCCGCAAAGGAACAACTCCTGTCAGAATGTATCACATAGGGATGCACTAGTTAGTTTTATACACTGAAAAAACTGCCTCAGCCCATCATGGTTCTGATGGTTCTCACCACCATGATTTCAACATCTGTTCTACATTCCAAGGAGCTTTCCAGAAAGGAAAGACACTGTGAGGCAGGACCCTGGGTTCAGTTTCCACCTGTGCTTAACTCACTATGTAGGTCTTTGACATGTTACAAAACTGCTCATTTCTTCAGTAAGCTCATCAATAAAATAAGTTTAATAATACTTATTAATAGATTTTAAGGCCAGAAGGGATCATTTGATCATCTAGTCTGACCTCCTCTATAACACAGGCCAGAGAATTTCACACAGTTACCCCTGTATTGAGATTGGTAACTTACGTTTGATTTAAGCATATCTTCCAGAGAGGCATCCAGTCTCGATTTGAAGACTTAGCTGAAAACTTAATTTGAAGTCTTCTTCCCTGGAGTGTTGTGAGTCGTCAGGCCAATCCAGCAGTCTTTACTCAGGCAAACTTTCCTTTCAGAGCAATAGGAATTTTGCCTGGATGATGACTGCAGATTCGGACCATAACTGGTTACTATTCACATTGAGTTTTGAGATTTTTGGAGAGAAAGGATGGTCTTGTGATTAAGGCACTAGTCTAGGATTCAAGCAATCTGGATTCAGTTTCCAGCTCTGCCACAGACTTCCTGGGCGACCTTGTATAAAGTGCTTAATCTATCTGTGCCTCTGTTCTCAGCCAGTAAACTTCGGATAATACTTGTTTCTCCAACCCTATGTCTTTATCTCTTTAGGCATCAGTTTTGCCTACACACTACACACACACACACGCACGCACCAATGTGGAACTCCACTGTATTTTAGTATTGATTTTGTGTGATGAAGCTGTTCATTTTCAGGGCCAGATTTTGACACTTTGAGTAGTACCTTTCTCCACGAATGGTCCCACTGATGGCTATGGCAACTCTGAACGAGTTAACATACTATTCAACACAAATCAGAGGGTTATAATATGCCCCTCAGTCATTAGTTGCTCATCGCACGCTTTAGGTGCTTTTACAACATTTAAAATTGATATTCTCATAAAAAACTGTTTGAGTGGAAATTAGCTTTAGTTAACCAAGGGCCTGATCCAGGATGGATTCTATGTTCCTAATGGGACCTGTGGGTGCTCAGTATGTCTGAAAACAGGTGCCTAAATATGGATTTAGGTTCCTAAACATAGACACCCAAATTTGAAAATATTAGCCCTAATCCCTAATCTATGTCCCCCAATTCACTCTTTTAAAGGGTGCATTATGAGAATTGTAGGTTTTGAAATTGTTTGCACAAAGCATAGTTAATTAATCAATTTGGTTTTGTTTTACAATAGGGTTCTTGTTGTACAGTTTGTCCCTTGCAATATAATTTAAGAGGATTACCAAAATCCATATACTGTATATTACTTTTTAATGAATGTAATTATTCATATTGTGTACTAAGTAACGTTTCCTGGAATCATGAAGTCCAAATGGCCCTTTTCTTTGTTTGCCAATGAACAAAATATAAAATACAACCAACTTAATGGAATTTCTGAACCAGTTATAATAATTCGCTCTATAGGTGGTGAAATACTCCTCAGTCCAGCCAGAGATGAAGCCTCATGAAATTCCACAGCTTGGCTGATAGATATGTTGAGCATTCTGCTGCAATGAAGATTCCCTTCCCAAACATTAGATAGCAGGGTGGAGGGAGACCTCCCTTTAATGGGGCTATCCTCCGATAATGTTAAATGACACATTACCTCTGTACTGGTGATCTGTGGTAAGAACCTATTCCCCCTTCCCCCTCCAAATTCCTCTCTGCAGGATTTGCAGTAGAAGAGGGAAGAGGTCTTCAGCCTTTCAAATAATTGGGGTGGGGGTAAAAATAAGAGTTTCTGTTTTTCTGTGTTCCTTTGTTTTCTTCTCTGCTGGAGTTAATTGAAGATTTAGGGCTGTAGGAATTTTTCTACCTGTACAGCTACAAGGGGCTGGAGGAACGAAAAACATGGTTTAGTATTATTCAGGGACTAAGAGTTTTTTACATAATCCCTATCTCCTTGCCCCTTCTACAGGTTCTCTATTGCTTGTTATGAAACTAATCTCCTTTTTTGCCCTCATGCTCTTGACCAGTCTTTCTACTAAATAAGTCATCCTCATGCATAACTTGTCATGTTCATGGCACACTAAGACAGAAATTAGATTTAAAAAACAATATGCATGGTGGAAGGTTGGAATGTTTCATTACTTTATTTGTTAGAATTCAGAAAAATAACAGAGCAAGCAAAAACAAAGTGGGCTGCTTCATTGAGCAAAAGGGCATAACTCACTACACCTTGCTCTAGACTGTTTTTTTTCTCCAGACTGTCTGTTGCTCCCAAATTGCACACTTCACTACATAACACTCTAGACTGCAGGGGGGGGACCAGGGATCAGGAAATATTCACCCATCCACCTCTCCCCTGACCCAGGAAACACACACTGATGAAGTGAGCTGTAGCTCACGAAAGCTCATGCTCAAATAAATTGGTTAGTCTCTAAGGTGCCACAAGTACTCCTTTTCTTTTTGCGAATACAGACTAACACGGCTGTTACTCTGAAACTTCTAAAGTGATAGCCTGCAACTCCAACACAATACTCAATTAACCACAGTTTATTCTTGTGGGTTCTTATACACACAGACACTTTCATCATCAAACCCAGGACCTTCAGCACTAAAAACATAGATTTCTGTCACTTGTTTTGGTTGTGAGAAAGAAGCCAAGCTAAAGTGAATGACTGCACCACAGCTAAAGTGGGGGCAGAATTTGTCTGGGCTTACCCAAAGAAGGGCAGCTCTGCTTTTTTGGAGGGGGAGGGGGGAGGAGAGGAAGAAGGTCAGAAACTGCTGTAAAAAAGGTGCTTGGTCAACTTTGCAGCAGTGACTCAAAAGCCTCCCTCCCTCCCAGGAATGTGCATAAAGGTTCAAAACCTGGGTGGGGCAAGTCTCTTTGCTCTACGCTGCGAGGAAGCCAGCAGCAATCAGGATTAAGCAGCATAGCTCCAGTGGCACAGAGAAAGGTGAGCTTGGGAAAACAGGAGGCTGTTTCCGCCTGGCCCCCGAGGCAGGACAGGGCAGGCAGAGAGAAGTCACAAGTGGGACGCAAGAGAGGTAATTTAGCAAGTAGAGCTCAGCTGCTTCATGTCAGGGGACAGAGTGGCTTCAGGCCAGTGTTTTCCCCAGGAGTTGAAATGGGGAGAGGGGGACTCAGGACTGATGGGGGGTGAGACCATGAGGGTGATGGTGGGCTGTATGGCACCATGGTAAAAACTGAAAAATGTTTCATGACCATTTTATTAGATTTTTAAATCACACAAATTAAAGTTGGCTACTCAAGCCTTCTGTGAAGCAGTACATCTACATCCTTCTTGGTGTCTTGTTATAATTTTGCACAACTTTGTTAATTAACTTCTTGAATGCAATGCATTCATCGTTGGTGACTTCTCGTGTGTCTGGTACTTCCATTCCTTGAATTGATATGCTCATTAGTTCATTCACATGATCAGGCAGAAGGCAACTTCTTTCAAAACACAAAATTCTATTCGATGATGAAAAAGAACGCTCAATTATAGCTGTTGTGACTGGGAGTAGCAAGAGATGAATTCCTACTTTTCAGCCCAGGAAACAGCAAAAAGATTGTGTCGAGCCACTAGTGATGATAAAAAAAAAAGAAGTTGACGTCAAATCTTCATTCATTCGTTGTATGATACTCCACTTTGTGTTCAAATTCTCTATTCTGTCCTGAGCACATGGCAGCCCCATTGCTGGTAGTGCCTCACTCCACTTAACTGTTGGTGTTTTATAAGACAGGGATCTGTAAAAAGTTACAAAGAGGTTAAGTAGAATCTAGAAGTCGCTGTTGTAGATTTTTAAGAATCAAGTCTGTGTACTTTTTCAGTTGTACTAACAAACACTTCTTGTCCTCTTCACTTAAGGATTCAATATAAATGCCTTTATTAGTCAACTTCTGGACTGAAGCCTTTGCTTCTTCCAGTACTTTTTCAATGGATAGCTCTCTGATTGCTTCAAATGTACCTTCTGGACAAGCTTTGCTGGACAAAGATCTACTACTGTTGTAGCAGATGCCTGGATGGCATTGTTTAATGACCCAAGTGGTTTCAACAGTAGACTTACAAAAGAGAGAATGGCAATTGTCTTCTCTGAATGTTGTAGCAAAAGTAATCCACCAGCCTCACTATTTAGATCCATCCCATCTTGGTAGATACTTTCCAAAGCCAGTAATAATGGCTGGAGTAATTTTAAGACAACAGCCAAGGATTGCTCATGAGAAAGCCAGAGGATTTAGGTAAAATTGTTCACTTTGCCTAATTATAGACTGTCTGGTTATTAATAACCAACAGGGTCATCTACCTTTCTTTAAACAAAATTATTTTGCCCAGTTATGAGCCTCCCTAGTTATCTAAAGATCTACTAGGATTTGGCTTCACAATAATTTTGGGAACAAAACCTGATCTCAACATACAAAAAGAAAAGTGCCCCCACCAAAGATGGATTCACTCTCAAAGGTGTGATCTCTGCTAAGGTTTGTTCTCTACAGAGAGACATACAGAAGACGTTGTAATGAAAGTAACCAGTTTATCATTGTGATTCTGTCATTTTTGTTGTTTTGTTTCATGTTTTCTTTTCCTTCCTTTAATAATATAAGAGCCAATGTTAAGAGTTGTGATTATTTTTCTTGGTCTTGATAATGGTGTCTCCTAGAGGTATCTAGAAGAACTCCTGTGACTAAAATAATGGGAATCACATTCCCTGAGATAGTCTCGTGAATAGTTGTATGAACAATTGTTGATAGTTGTATGATTTTGGCAGTAAGAGAAACAATGAGTAAGATCTAGCCTACCATTTCTTGTTTCACTGATCTATATATTTTTATTTGCAGTGTCGTTGTAGCTGTGTTGGTCTCAGGAGATGAGAGACAAAGTAGTTGATGTACTATCTTTGATTGGACCAACTTCTGTAGGTGGAAGGTACAAGGTTTTGAACTACACATAGCTCTTATTCAGGTCTGGGGAGGGAAGCAGAGTGTCTGAGCTAAATACAAGTTGGGACAGATTGTTAAACAGAACGGGTAATGCATATTGGAGGCAGTCACTTGAAATGAAATGGGCAACTGGGGATTAGATTGTTATATATAAAGGGTTTGAAATGGGCAATTAAGGGTAGCAGGCAGTGTGATATGTTACAAGTTGTTGTAATGAGCCATAAAACTAGTGTCTCTGTTAAGTCCATGGTTTTTGGTGTCTAGCAAAGTCATGAATTTAAGTTCACCGGCTTGCATTCTGAAGATATTATCAAGCTTTCCTTTGAGGAAAAGTATTGAAAAATGGAGCAGATCTCTTTTTGAAAAGCATTCATCTATGAGTATATGATGTTTTTGTCTTTTATCATTTTTCTGTGTGAGTTCATTTGAGAATGTAGTGAGTGTCTCAGTTCACCCACATAGTTGTTGTTGTGGCATTTGGTGCACTAGATGAGGTATTGGTATGAATCTTAAAAGGTATGTTGAGGGGGGTATTGATTGTCACAGCAATCGAAGTAGGTCTGCGGGTATTGCATCTGTTGTTCTGGCAGGTCTGGTGCTGCGTTAAGTTGAGAGGTCCTGGTCTGTGCAGAGCTTGCTTCTGATGATGATCTTGGCAAGGCTGGAAGGTTGTTTGAAGGTCAGAAGAGGGGGTTGGGACAGATTTCTTTCAGGATGTGGTCCTCATCAAATACGGGTTGTAATTATTTGATGATATCCCTTGTGGGAGTTAGTGTGAGGTGGTAGATACCAACTCGGGTGGTGTGGTCAGTGGGTTTTTTTTGTTCTGTATTGAAACAGGTTCTCCTGGGGTATTTTGGTGGTCCTTTCCATGATGCTATCTACTTCTCTGATGGAGTGTCCTTGTTTAGTGGAGATTTTAAGTGTGCTTAGGTGTATACCCTAGACTTTTTCTTAGGAGAAAATTCTGTGATATCTGAGTGCCTGGCTGTAGATTACAGATTTTTGGTGCGTCTGGGGTGATTTCTGGATCTGTGAAGATAAGTGTGGTGACCAGTGGGTTTCTTGTCCATAATTGTTAGTAGGGTTCCGTTGTTTAAGATAACCAGGGTATCCAGGAAGTTGATGCTGGTGTGGGAGTGTTCTGGAGAGTTTGATGGATGGGTTGTGATGGTTGTTGAAGTTGTATGTATTTGAGGCAGGCAGTTATACCATCATGGTTAGGGATGTTCATGTATAGGGAGATCACATCTGTGGGGGCAAGACTGTTAATGTTACAGAGTTTTGGGGGGAGGTTGGTAGTGTCTTGGAGGAACCTGGCCCTTTGTGTGGTGAGTGGTTTAAAGATGGTTTCTATGAGTCCTGATATTCCTTCAGTGAGTGCCATGGCCAGATATGATGGGCCTTGTTTGTGTATCTTGGAAAACACAAAGAAGGTAGCTTGGATGGCTTTGCGGGGGATGAAGTTGTAAATTTTTTCTTGAAGTCGTACGGGGAAGGATTTGATGGTATTTTTAAATTCCTGAGTTAATAGTTGTGTGGCATCTTCTTTGACTTCTTTATAGTAGGAGGCATCAGAGAGTTGTCTGTTGGCTTTGTTGATGTGGTGATCATGATTAAGAGCTACAATACACAACACTTCTAAAAGGCAAGCCTGGGAATGTAAATCCATAACTCTGCTAGACACCAAAACCATGTACTTAAAATTGGTTTTATGGCTCATAACAATTTGTGTCACTCTTCCCTTAATTCCTGACCTCATACCCTTTACACATAACAACCTAACCCCAAGTTGCCCTCTTCAGTTCAAACAACCCCCACCTCCAACATGCATTACTGCTGCTGTTCTACAATCTGTCCCAACTTGTATTTAGCTCAGACAGTCTGCTTTCTTCCCCAGACCCGAATAAGAGCTCTGTGTAGTTTGAAAGCTTGTACCTTCCAACTAAATATTTTCAGTAATTTTAAATAAATTGACTTGGTGTTCAACAATTTAAAATTACTCCTTCCTAGCTCACATACCTCTAGAGATGGAAAAAGCCCCTTTGCAACAGTACATGATTCTGAACACTTTATGGGCCTGATCCAGCTTCATTCATGTCAATAGGAATCTTTCCATTGGCATCAGTGGGAGTTAGATCAGGTCCTATATGGTAAAGTGTATTTGTTCTTCTTGTTTTGTCCAGTTTACAAAACCAATGGACCTACAGAAATGTAAAATATAATAATGTGGTCCTAAGGATACCTTTAGCCAAGGGAAAAATATTTAGAAATACATATATATTTGTTCGACATTTACTAAAGATTTGCTGCCAAATTATGCGATTTGCGAAGCTGACTATTGTTGGCATGTAGTTTTGAGGCAAGTTGGAATGTTGACAAAGATGTCTTTTATACTGTAACAAATATTTTAAAAGAAAGTGTTGATTTTGGTCAAAACTTTGCAGTTTTTTTAACATAAAATGTTAAAAATATTTCCAGTAGAAAAAGAGCAGAGGAAGTGCATGTTGGGGGGGGGGGGCATGGAACCTGAAAACTGATTTTTTTTCAATTTTCACTTTCTTGAAGAATCTTAAAGTTCTACCACAAAAAAGGGGGGAATACAGGGGGAAGCTTTTCATGGAAAATATAATGCTTTTTTTTTAAAAAAAAAATCAGCTCTACCCCTTGTGCTTATGCAGCATGGCAGGGAAATAAAAGTCCCATAGTTAGCGAAGACACATGGGGTAGAGGCACATAATAAACCACAATTACAACCACAATGCCTCATGTCCTTTCCAACATCTGGATGTATCTCATCCCTCCACACCCACCACATTGCAGAATAGCTCCGAGCAACCATAGGTCAGACTAGGGAGAGCTGGGGTGGAGTCAATCAAACAGATGCCCAGAGAAGCATGTTCTTTGTCAAGTCTATTAAACAGCAGAATGCTTTAAATATGGTAAGTCACTGCTGCTAGAAGTATGTGCCAGTATGTGGCATTTCAGTGCCATGTGCATGTGACAGGAGATGAGGTACACTATACAAAAGTGGTGGGTGCAGCTGGAAAGAGTCCTTCCGTGCATAAAGTTAAGCATCCACGTAGTTCTTGCTTCTAGATGCTAACCTCAGCACCTTTTTGTTGGCCTGTTTCTTTTCTAGATCCACTTTGTCGCCAAGGCAGGGAAGAGATTGCAGAATGTTAGTGGCTCAGGAGACAGTTGTCTTGTTGTAACCCCATAAAGGTTTGCCCCTAACAAACTGCTGATGCCTCACATAAAATAATGAAATACATTCCATTGATACACAATTCTGCTTAAATTCATTTTGTTTTCTAAAACTCATGTGATTGTATACAAGTATATTTCTGGGATTATGTTATAGAACCTATCTGGGGAAGTAATAGATCAATTATAATTTATCTCGAAATAATCAAATTACTAGGTATATAAGATTTTACATTTCTTTTTACTTAATGACATAGGAACCCAAAATCTAATTTACTATGTCCCTAGAGTTCAATTAAACCAGATGTTTGAAAAAGAGATAGTGAAGTAATTTTATTGGAGCAACATTCAAGAACATTTTCCAAACAAACCAGAAGCCAATTTATCTAAAGCTCTGTGTCCCGCATACTAAACCTTTTCTCATTGTTTACTTCTCATCTTAGAAATAATTTGCGTATAGGGCACATTTTACTGTGTCAAAATAAGAAGGACTGCAAAGTCACACTGTTTTAGTATCAGGGATTTGATTTATGCTCTCTTACAATATGACAAGATGCAGATAATTCTGCTTAATTGTAAGGTATATGCTGCAATTGCTGTTTGACAATTTGTAACCACCTGAAAATAGCCAGTATTGTATTGTTTCAGGGTTCAGAGTACAGCCATGTTAGTCTGTATTCGCAAAAAGAAAAGGAGTACTTGTGGCACCTTAGAGACTAACCAATTTATTTGAGCATAAGCTTTCGTGAGCTACAGCAGGGGTCTTTCAATTATTGATGAATTTAACAAAAACTGTATAAATAAATAGTTTCTATCCAGAAGCCTTTTATCAATAAGTCACATGCCCATTTTTAAATACAGAGAAGTTCAATATCTTTTTCACCATGACTTTGTTTCTGTATGTTTCAACAATCTCTTGTGGAAATCAATTTGCCACCTTGCCTCTGAATTAATAAGTATCTCAATTACATGTGAAATGTTACACTGCATTAGCATGAAGGTATAATTGATAAATGACCAAGTCATTCAGCATTTGGAGAAACCTTGCAGAATGGAAGGTCATGCCTGATGAGAATACAATAGCAAAAGTGTTACCATGTGATTGCAGTGATTTGACAATAATTACGGTATTACTCTTGCTTAGACAATGCTTAAACAACTCAGCTGTACTGACTAAAATACCATTTCATGGTAAGTTCTACAGGTCTGATAACTGCTGCTGACTGTTCTCTTTTATGTGTAACCAAGTGCTGTTTTCCCCTGAAAAAATACACTACTGGTTCATGCATGGAAGAAGGGAATGTATCATCTCTTACGCAACTCACATGTTCCTGAAGTAGCAGTGCATGGCTTTCTTTCACAAGTATGCTTTTTCCCCAACACATACACAGACAGCTTGAGAACCACTGGTAAATATACATATTTATTGTATTAAAATAATAATTGGAAAAGTTCACCGAGGACAGGTCCATCAATGGCTATTAGGAAGGTGGTCAGAGACACAACCCTATGCTCTGGACAACATGGGATAGATCACTTGACAATTGTCCGATTCAGTTCATTTCCTTTCAAGCATCTGGCATTAGCCACTGTCAGAAAACAGGATACTAGGCTAGGTGGACCACTGATCTGATCCAGTATAGCCATTCATAACTTCATATATAAAGCAGTATTACATTTAAAGTATTATATAGTCTGTCCAATCCTGAAGTCCTTCCTTTGGGATATGAACATTGTAATGCACAATGTTATTCCACAGAAGGATTAGAATATACACTCTTCTGGGGAACAGTCTGTCAGATGGAGGGGGCTGAAGTGGTGTGACATTATCCTTCCCTTATGCACATGACTCCATGGAAGGCAAATACTGAGGCCAAAGTTCAGCATGTTGTGGAGGAGACATAGCGCAGTTTGGAGGGAATGGAGTGTGGAGAGGGCCAGGCAAATTTTTAAACAAGATTATATATATATATATATACATATGTTTAAAATTTTGTTTAAAAATATATAGTTAGGTGAAAAATGCAAGTTGAGCAACATGGAAACATTTTGCAAATTGATGTCAACTTCTCTGAATAGTTTCTGTAAATTTAAAAAAATAATAATAATCCAAAGGCTCATTTCAACATTTTTTAAATGAAGCGTTTCAACTTTTTTCTTCAAAATGACTTTTCATTTTGAAATTTCCTTTAATTTTTTTCATGTAAAATGTTAAAAATGCCTGAAATTGAAACAAAACATTTCATTTCAAATTAAGCATTTTGTTCTACCCAAAACATTTTTTTTTTACTTTTCGATTTGCAGAAAATGTTGTCTTCAGTTTTACATGATTTTTTTTTTTCAGAATTGCTAGCAAACCAAAACATTCATTATTGACCCAGCTCTTGAGTGGAGAAAGCTTTTCTCTATGGCATCAGCCAGCTTGAATGGATTTTCCATGCCTCCTCCCATATCATACCACTGCTCCTTCAGGCTCTTCCCCATCATGACATAGGATAAGGAGCCTTCACAGACCTGGGTTGCCTCTCCTGCCTTGTCTCCCCAACCTTATTCTCTCCTTATTCACAATTGCGCAATTTCTGCTCCTAGAATGTCCTACTAAACAGCAGTTATTCAGAGTGAGTAGGACTCTACTGATTCCAAATTGAATGGCAGTTTTCCACATGGAGGGGGCTTGCTGTACCACAGAATGCTGTGGGAACTGGCAAAATGGCAATGTTTGGCTTAAGATCAATGCTTGCAAAAATCTGAGCGTTAGTATCAAAATAATCATGAGGTACAAACAGGTAGTTTCATACAACTAGAAACCCTATCATGTGCTTTTCCTCTACTCTTAAAAAAAGTAGAAACAGATTTCGTGAAGTCTGTTCACTTTTTGTGAGGTAGTCACATAGAGCTACATGATGGCAACCTTACTTACTCTTAGAAATACCTTACTCCACAAATGATCCCATTGACTTTGGGAGTCAGGGTGTAATAGATTTTAAGGGCAGAAGACACCATTGGATCATCTAGTTTGACCTCCTGTATACTATGTAATAGTCTGGACCTTAAGAGCAAAGCGTGATCGTAACACACTTTCATATACAGAATAGCACTGAGGGGAGAAACACCACCGAAGTCACCAATAAACATCTTTGTTGTTAATTCAGTTTTCTTCCTGAACAAAATTGCTTTCCATTTCCAAAGGAATCATTGTTCACTTTTTGGGTGTGTATGTGTGTGTGTGTGTGTGCGCACAAAAGCACAGGTTAATCTTCTCTTTTCACCAATTTCAACACCTGTGAGCAATTTTTGCATACTTCCAGCTACCGCACAGGGTCTTATCTTTCTGAGCTCAGGAATGTAATTTGGTAGAAGATGAAGGCTATCAGTTATGCTTGCCCGCCTCTCTATCCCTCTCCTAAAGTTAAGACAAACAACTGACAGTACTGAAAAATTATCATTCACCGTCACCAGGCAGATTGGAGGAGGCACCAGGATGTTAGCCTTTATGCATATGGCTAGAATGCTAGCTGCAGTTGCAGCATCTTTGTAAATAGTGCTCTCAATTAAGAGCTAGTTTAGTTTTAGAAACATGGAGTCCTCTTATGTTATTAGCCAGCACATGGTACCTGAAATATGGGGGCAAAGGTCAGTCTAGTGAGATCCACAACAATAAGAGTGTGATTAACAGAAAAACAAAGCAATACCTTGAAACACAGCAGACAGACAGAATGGAGGAAATCAGACCACTGGGAATGCTCGATTTCCAGACAAAGAACCTTACAGAAACATGGAAGCAAAAATTGATTTTGTATATAGAGCTGAGAGGCGCCGGGGAGGGTGTGTGATAAAGATGAGAAAATAATCTGACTAAGTTGTTTGAGGAATACTGTGATCCCAGACAGAGACCGTAGAGAAAAATACTGTTTTACTCAAAAATGAGAAGTAGAAGAGGGAATCGATACTTAAACATTACAGAGCTGAGAACTCTGGCCTCTACAGTAACTTTGGGGTCATTCCCTAAAGATTCCCAAATGAAAGATCATTTGTGTGACAAATTATTCCAGTTTACAGTAAAGCTTGTTGAAAGACACATATCTATAGCCAGATAAATGTTTCCAAAAAACAATAGCAGCTGAACTGTCCAGGGGAAGTATCAAAATGATAACAAAACATTAGTGGAGAACAAGAGCGCAGGATCAAGCTAAAGGAACAAAGAAAACAGGACAGACAGACCAATCAAAAATGCAAGCCTGATTAGAAACAGGAATTTGAACCTGGATCTCCCAAATCCCATTTGAATGCCCGAACCACCAGACTATTGGCTATCCTGGGGTGTGTGTGCGTGTCTCTCTCTCTCTCTCTCTTTTTTTTTTTTTGAAAAGTCTCATCTTTGTTCCGATATGGAATAAAAACAAATTTCAAAACCTCAATGTTTCATAAAACAGAATTATTTTCTAGCCAGCACTAGACAAACGTCATGAACTGATAGTGCAGCAAAAGAAACCAATCAATATGTAGCCCATCGGTGATTGCCAGTAGCAAAAAGTTCTCAATGGCAGGAGGCAGGTCCCTAGATGGGGAGGGCTCTGAATCACTACAGAGAATTCTTTCCCAGGTATCTGCCTGGTGGGTCTTGCCTACATGCTCAGGGTCTAACTGATCACCTGTTTGGGGTTGGGAAGGAATTTCCCTCCTGATCAGATTGGCGGAGACCCGGGGGGGGGGGGAGGGGGGGAGTGGAGTTTGCCTTCCTCTACAGCATGGGGCATGAGTCATGGGTCACTTGCAGGTTTAAACTAGTGTAAATGATGAATTCTCTGTAACTTGAAGTCGTTAAACCATGATTCAAGGACTCAGCCAGAGATTAGGTGTCTTTTTGAGGAATGGGTGGGTGAGGTTCTGTAGCCTCCAATGTGCAGGAGGTCAGACTAGATGGTCACAATGGTCCCTTCTGACCTTAGTCTATGCGTAGTGCCAATAATTTTTCCAATTCAGAAAGTTACTGAAAAAACAACCAAACGTATGTTCAGGAAAATGTTGCTGATTTAGGATGCGGTCAAGACCCTGCTACATGCCCGTGCAGGAAGTGAGGGGATGTAAGGTAGCCCCTTGCTATCTCAGTGTTAGCTACCTGTATTGTGTTAACACCATTAGGGTGAGACTCACTACTATGGAATTATTACCCCATATGTGCTTTCAATTTGGAGTCTGGGATTTCTGGGAATTTTCTGTAAGGGGCAAATTTTGAACGGCTTTCTATGTAGCATCAGTAAGGGTATCAGAATCTGGCTTGTCATCATCTGGACTTCTCTTCACACTAAAGCCCACCAGAACATGGGAAATTACCTGGAACAGTACATAAACCACCATATTTCTCTGACTCCCCCTTCTCCTTTTGTGCTTCCCATGCCTTCTCTCTTTCTTCCTTCTCCTCTTTCCACTCCCTTCCTTTCCTTTCTGTCATCTACTGCTTGGGCCTTCTATCTCTCTCCTCTGTCTCTTCCTCTTCCCTGCACACCTGTTGTCCCTAGTCCCTGCCTGGCCCCTCCTACTGTGTGGAAATACTTGTCATACTGATCTAGAACCCATTGGTCTGCTTTGTCTGATTAACAATCTCCCTATGAACCTGATTCTGAATTCCATTTGCACCTTGAGTAGCACTTATGCTTTCAATGATATAGGGGCTTGTGTATGACGGAAAATACGTTATCATAAAGAATTATTTCATGTTGCCCTGCCTGAAGAACAGTGCCTATGCTTGTCAATAGTTTCTTTTTTCTCCAGCTTCAGATGCTTCTTCCTGGTGTTCGTATTTAATAGCATATATGTGGTTTCTATTTCCATATTAAACTATTGGAGATAGGCAGCTAGACGTACCTCATCATGCAAGAGGCACAGTCAGAGACACCAGAGGTATGAAATATTAGGGTCCCCTGAATTGAGATTAAGCTCCAGTGATGATCCTCATGTAGGGGGCTCCAGTCCTGCAACTGATAGCAGCTAAGTGGACTGCTGCAATTGTGTGGAGCCCCACTGAAGTCAGAGGCATAATAGTCTATCCTCTTGCTATCAGCTGCAGAATCAGGGCCAAAATGACTAACTTTCTTGCTGCACAAAGTTATTGCATGCCTTTTAAAGATAAAATAATTTCAAGCATGTGGTGGTTGTCATCATATGTTAAATAAATATGATTTGGCTATGAAAAATTATTTTACCCACATGAGGCAAAATGTTCACCGATATTTAAATAAAATATCCTAAATTAAAGAGCCTTTCTACAATCTTTTTTTGCTGTATTGGCAGTTTGAGCTCCTACTGTGTTATCCCAGTATGTTATCATATCAAATTCATGCACCGGTGATTAAATGAGACAGCTGTAACAATTTTTAAATACTTCAGACTCCTTTCCATTTACTCCTACAACATCACTATTTATGCAGGTTGTGTTTTATGTTTTTTATATGCATTATAAAAACTTATTCATGGTGATGTAGTTTGTCAAATACTAGGAATGTATTTTCACTCTGATCATCCCTCGTTGGATTCAAATTCAGTGACTGTGTCCCCAGATGAATTACTTCAACACTGGGATCCATTACAGAAATGACTCTACAGTCCTTGAGCATTAGGCCATAGAGAATTTGCTGCTGGATGAATAATTGTGTACATGAAAAATGGAAAGGACTAAGCAGATGTTGGTATGTTGTGTTGATACAAAGAAACCGTGTTGTTGGTTCTTTTTAATCTGTTAACAAATATCTGAAAAAGTCAAGAGTAATAGTTTATGTTCTTCCAGTTTCATGTATTAAATTTGGGCAAATGGAGAATCTAGCATGATCTCAAGTTGGGAATCTTAATGATGGGCCAAATTTTCTCCTAATTACATTTGAGTAAGGACAGAGTAATTCCATAGAAGTTACTCCAGGTGTACCTACATGTAGCTGAGAAGAGAATTCAAAAAACTAGAGGAAAACTTCTAATAGCAAATTATTGATAGAAGCATAGGAGAATGAGACTTTTTAAACTGGTCTTCAAAAAATTTGCCGGGTAAATGAGAAATTTTGAATTATGACCATAATTATAAAAATATATTCTTTGTGTATAGTATTGCTTTTTCACAACAGATGGTTTTATCTGATATTACTCTACCAAATTCAGAAAATAATCAGAAGTATTTGAGTGAAAACAGGGGGAAATATTTTCCAGCTATTTTAATGAGCTGTTAATAAATTACACATTTAGGAAAATTAAACAGCTTACACTAACACAACAAATGTTTTTTTGACTTTAATGCCAGCCTAAATTATTTAAAATCAGTGGCCTCTCATTACATTACAAAATATCTTTTTAATATATAAAGATAACAGGATATGTAAATTAACATCATGAATGTTCAGCATTTTGTCCCTTTGAAGTGGATGCATTGATAGGCCATTCATGACTTTAGTGATTGCAAGCCCATGCATCATATTGTGAAGGCCTTAAATGATGTCAGTTTCCTTTTGGAAAAATGACTTTCAATTACTCGTGGGCACAATTGCTCGTGCAATTGTTTCAAGTTATTCAAACAGTGCATTTTTAATGAGTGGCTTGAGCTGAAGAGTTTGCTATACCTTAATTCAATTCTGAATATAGTCCTACAAGTGACATTGACTCACTTTTTTTTTTTAAGCTCTTTAATGCCTTTTTATTCTAGGGTGAGATTTTCAAAGCTGGTTGAGAAAGAAAGATGCCCAACTTCCACTAAACCTCTTGGGTTTTTTTGAAAAGCTATCTTATTCTTAATGGGTCTGATCCAAAGCCCACTGAATTGAATACGATGGGCTAGGGATATGGTCCTTTATTACTACTATTACAGTGATTTTATCACAACTCTTGTGATATCTGGTGTTTCCCTTAAAAGCTCCTGCTCCTGAAGCCATGTGATTACATTAGGATTTCATTTTTCATTTAGAAAATGAAGTTTTTAGCTCTCATGGCTACAGCTAAAAAATTGAAAATGTGATCCAAGTACTATAAATGGAACTCAGTATATATGTATTTAAAAAACAACCATGATTTTTAAGGCACTCTCGATTTTGGGGAGCCAAGACTTATGATTTTTAAACAGCTGTGCTTGACAATGCTGCAATTACTGTGCAGTACTTCATATTTAAAAAGGGCTGTAAAAGTATTAATAAATAATATTTTATATTCTGCTTTTAATTCATTAATATATGTGTGTTACAATATTTGAAGTTTCCCTTTAGTTTCATTGTATTTATTTATTACAAATATTGTAGAATAGAAGAAGAGGGATAAAGTAGTAATAAATCCTGTGTAATATGCTTGAACACCAAATCACATTTACATATTTACCTTAGATACAAGGGACCATATTTATGTGTGTTGTGAATGGCTACACTAACATAAGTCAGTCACTCTGGGCCAGATTCTGATCCCTGTCCTCACACTGATTAGCGTTTTACTCCATTGACTTCTCTGGAATTATTTACAGAGTAAAGCAAGTGAGAGGTTAATTATCTGGTCCTTTAAGAGAACGTATGTGCCTGTATAAGTTGCATGATGTTGAATTTTATTAACAATGTAAGTGTTGCCTAAATGTCTCTAGTCACATAGATATATTAGGGATGGTGTAGGTTTTGTATAGGAAATTCTGACAGTCCAAATTTGTTCTCATTCCAAACAGGAATAAAAAACACAAATCTTGACATTTTACTGTGGAACAGAAATTAAAAAAATAAAAAGCATTTGGTAACGTTGAAACATTTTGTTTCAATAATTTTCAATCATGTTGTTTCAGAATATAATATATTATGTACAATATAGAAAATAGTAAATATAATAAATGAATATGGACCAAGTATTACATTAAAAATGAAATTAAACTAAACATTCATGTTAAAATACAGCATTTCAACATTAAGAAAACAAAATGATAAAGCTGAGATGTTTATTTTGTCTTTCTCCCTCAACCATTTTGTTGAAATAAACACATTATTTCAAAATGTCTTGATTTTGATGAAAGTGCATTTTCTGACAGGAAAATTGTTCCACCATTTTTTTTCAACCAGATCTAGTGTAGTAAATACAAATGGAGGCAAGCTCCTGGGAATAGTCAGTTATATACAGCTTTGATGTGCTGCCTGCTGGAAACTATTTGGAGATCTGTCCAAATTAAACTCCCACAGTCCCTATTTTAAAAGGGTCTCTGAGTCTCAATTCCGCAAGGTACATGCCTAACTTTAAGCACAACAATATTCCTATTGATTTTGGTGAGATTATACATGAAGCTTAAAGTTAGGTGTTGCTGAATAGGGCCTTAGTGCCTAGTAACAAGCAAAGCGTCATGGTCCTACCTGCTTCCTCCAAATGCTGGTGGCTCTGAATGATATGCCCTGCATTAAACTTATTATTAGTTCCCATCCATGGCTTAAAAAAGTAATCTTTCAAAGAGCCTCCTTTAATTGTTACAAGTATTTCAATCACTTTCCCAGCCACAATGTCCCAGGGGACTTTCTGTAGCAGAATTTCATTTGAACTGTAGCTACCTGGGATGAAAAGAGGAGATAAAGACCAGATGGAAGTGGATCCTTTCTAGAATTCATGCATACCAGAATGATCCCATAATATTACTTTCACCATAGTATATTTTGTTTGTTTTCCCCAGTAATTAAACATAGACAATTTAAAATTAATGATATTATGGAATCAAAAATATATTAAATATAACCAAAATTATTCACTACAATTTGCACCATTTTTCACACATACTCTCTCACCTCCCTCCCCACCCTGCAATAGATTTACAACTTTCTTTAATGCTTTCATAACTTGGGGCCTGTCAAGGTTCCTCCCCCACTCTGAACTCTGGGGTACAGATGTGGGGACCTGCATGAAAACCTCCTAAGCTTACTTTTACCAGCTTAGGTTAAAACTTCCCCAAGGTACAAATTTATTTTATCCTTTGTCCTTGGAATATTCACTGCCACCACCAAATTCTAACTGGGTTTACTGGGAAACATAGTTTGGACACGTCTTTCCCCTCAAAATCCTCCCAACCCTTGCACCCCACTTCCTGGGAAAGGTTTGGTAAAAATCCTCACCAATTTCCATAGGTGACCACAGACCCAAACCCTTGGATCTGAGAACAAGGAAAAAGCATTCAGTTTTCTTACAAGAAGACTTTTAATAGAAATAGAAGCAAATAGAAGTAAAGAAATCACCTCTGTAAAATCAGGATGGTAGATACCTTACAGGGTAATTAGATTCAAAACATAGAGAATCCCTCTAGGCAAAACCTTAAGTTACAAAAAAGACACACAGACAGAAATAGTCATTCTATTCAGCACAGTTCTTTTCTCAGCCATTTAAAGAAATCATAATCTAACACATACCTAGCTAGATTACTTACTAAAAGTTCTAAGTCTCCATTCCTGTTCTATCCCCGGCAGAAACCAGCATATAGCCAGACTATAGACAGACACACAGACCCTTTGTTTCTCTCCCTCCTCCCAGCTTTTGAAAGTATCTTGTCTCCTCATTGGTCATTTTGGTCAGGTGCCAGCGAGGTTACCTTTAGCTTCTTAACCCTTTACAGGTGAGAAGATTTTTTCCTCTGGCCAGGAGGGATTTTAAAGGGGTTTACCCTTCCCTTTATATTTATGACAGGGCCTGATTCAGTAAGGTTCTGACATAGCTCATTCCCATACTGTGGAATGCCAAAGCTCTAACTGAATCTAGCCCTTAGTTATTACAGTGTTTCATAACTTTAGTTAATATTTTATTTGTGTCCACTTATCAGATCATAGTAAGAGACAGTCATGACAAACTGAAAGCCTGATTCTGCCTGGCTTATATATGGAGAGCAGTGGGAGGTAGAGGGTGCAAAGAACAGGGGGTTACACTTTTCTTACTCCCCTGTGGGAAGGGGAGCTAACCAGCAACACAAGGGAGGTAAGCTGTAGCCTGTAGGTTTGATACGGTGGTTGGCATACAGCCTCTGCATGCATAGGATCTCTGAAATGCCTCCTGGTACTCCCTCAGGCCTTGTGCCTCTCTACAACATGCATCACTATGGGATGTGCCTATAGGACCTGTTGACTGATAGACTGGTGGACTCATCTATGTAGAATGGAGACAGAGAGCCACATTTTGATGTCAGTTATAGTGAATTACACTGGAGTACCCTACTGGCTGCAGCACAGTTAATGACATCATACACTTGTATGAGTGAGATCAGAAACTGGCGCAGAAATGTTACTCTAAACTCAAGTTCTACCATTTCAGAGTATAATAATACTTTGGCCAATAATATGTTTTCTAGCATTTCATTTTCACATACAAGTTGATATTTAAATACTTTCTTTACATTCCTACACAATGAGAAAACCAATCTAACTCATGCATTCTCAGTAGTGATAGAAACTTGTATTCTGTAGATCATGTTGTTCAGGGGCTGCATAGGATGTTACAGCAATGTTTCAAATATACCATTATTGAGCAATATTGTTGCATTTAATTATTGATAATAGTGATCTTATTTTTCAGACAGCACTTTTTGTGCTTCTATTCAAGTCTGTAATATTGTTTGCATTATAAAAAAGTCACCCATTCTTTATGGGGTTAATTGTTCTCCCATTGAAGTCTTTGGAAATTATCCTATTGTTTAATTTACTTTAATAGAATGAGATGAAGATCTCATCCTGTAGCCATAAAAACTCCCTTAAGACTCAAACTTATACTGTTTCCCAGTTCAAACCATTTCACAAAAATATATTGCATTTTCTATGATGTACGATGCACCTCCATAATTTGGCCTTTTTCCTTTCACTGATCATTATTTTCACAAAACTCCCAGATGACTGAAGGATGGGAGGGACTGATTCATGGTAAGGGGTGAGGGACTGAAGTAATCAATGCATGCATACATGAATGCCCCCCCCCCCATTATATCACTTTCAACAAAGTATATTTTGTCAGTTTTCACCAACTATTAAAGTTAGAGAATTTAAAATTAATGATCTTATAGAACCAAAGATCAGACAACCTGTGGAACTCACTGATGGAGATGTTATAATAAAGTATAACTGGGTTAAAAAAAAATAAGAAGTTCATGGCGGATAGGTCTATCAATGTCTATTGGGCAGGGATGCAACCCCAATTCCGGATGTCGCTAAACCCTAGACGGCCAAAAGCTGGCACTGGAATACAGGGATGGATCACTTGATAAATGCCCTGATCTGTACACTTCCTCTGAGGTATCTGGCATTGGCCACTGTTGGAAGACAAGATACTGCACTAAATGGATCATTGGTTAATTCAAAATGGCCATTCTTATGTAATTGCGTATGGTGTCCAAATAATAAGTGGGAGGAACAGAAGGATAAAAGTAGCCAGTCAAAGACATTTGATGGATGTGCATACAGGTCCCAGTTCATGGAATAAGGTACTACTCAACACAAGTAATTGGTGGTAGCAATGGGCTTAGTGAAAGGCCCGAGGATGTAGAAGATGGAACATTCTCTCTGGCTCTCCTAGGACTGTGAAACTCTGTCCCATGAGATCTCAGAATGGCCACCACTCTTGCTTTCATTATCATTATTCATTTGTATTCTATTAGCATCTAAAGAACCCAGCCCAGATTCAGTGTCCACTGTAATTGGCCCTGTACAATCATAGTAAGAGTCAGTTTATTCCCCAAAGAGTTTACAATCAAAATATTCATGACTGATAGGAAACATTTTATTATCCTTGTTTTTCAGACATGCAACGGAGATTAAGTGAGGTTAAGTAACTTGACTAATGACATCCAGGAAGTCTGTGACAGCTAGGAAATGAGCCCAGATTTCCTGAGTCTCATCCCAGTGCCTTCATAACAGGGTTATCTTTCCCCTTTTCTCAAACAAACAACAAGAATAGCAGTAGCAGTAACAATAAGATTAGAAGAAAAAAGAACCCTCTACAAGTGGGGAGTAAAACAGAGAAAGTCTGTTTAATCTACTTGCTGGATTTAATTCTAAAGGCATTCAGATACTACACTGACAAACACGGGGGTACATTCCTATAAAGGACCTTTAGATAGGGGATGAATTTGAATTACAGGGTTTTTCCATCTCTCATTGCTATGAGTCTGTGTAGCATTCTCAGGTTCTCCAAATTCCAAAACAGGCTGATTTGTCAACCAGCCATTCAGTGTGTGATTCCTAATCTCAACAAATGAAAGCACATTTTTAGAAAGGCTGGTTTTGTACAACTGGTCTACCAAGTGCATTAATACTGGCTTGTAGTCATCTTCTCTCAAAGTTAGAAGCACAATGATAAAAAATTATTTACCTGTATGAATGCTTATTTTAAATACCATAATGAATGACATATCTTCTCATTTCCATTGTGGCCTTGGATCAAGCTAAAAGCATTTCATCTCATGGTTTAAGATATTTACCTAAACTGAGTTAGTGACACAGATCTGTATAATAGAAGCCTGTTAAAAACAACCCAGAAATCTTGTGCTATGATTCCATCTGGTATCACCAGCTAACAATGATTGGACTTAGTCAGTATTTGACTTTGAGACCTCTATGGGAACATATAGGTGCTTTTAATACAATAAATGCTATAGTCCCCAGCCAAATTTTAACTCCTAAACCACAGTGGCCATTCCAGTTGTAGGGGAGGGGAAAATTTGGAATTTGATTCTTACATTGGCTAGACTGGCTTTGTTCTCAGAAATGGTTACACTCAAAATTTCTAAAAATATTTTTTAAAAAATAAGGAGTACTTGTGGCACCTTAGAGACTAACAAATTTATTTGGGCATAAGCCTTTGTGGGCTAAAACCCACTTCATCGGATGCATGCAGTGGAAAATACAGTAGGAAGATATATATACACAATGAACATGAAAAAAATGTCTTCCTACTGTATTTTCTACTGCATGCATCCGATGAAGTGGGTTTTAGCCCACGAAAGCTTATGCCCAAATAAATTTGTTAGTCTCTAAGGTGCCACAAATACTCCTCAGTTTTTTTTGCTGATACAGACTAACACTGCTACCACTCTGAAACCTAAAAATATTAAGAGATCAAGGCAGAGATCAAGCATGGAACATTTCTGCCCAAATGATAAATGTCTCAAAGTCATACATAAAAACCAGGGGTTTACATCTGAAGGCTACTTTTATATTTGTCTCACTGTCACTTAACTTATAAGTAGATAGATACATGCATACAACTCATTTTATTGGATTTTTTTCAGAAAGAATAAGCTACACAGCAAAATATATAAATATAGCCAAGGTACTTATATGGCTCTCATTATTATAGTATCACAGCGCCACATACCCCTGTAGGATAGGAAAGTGCTATCTTCCCTATTTTACAGATGAAAAACTGAGGCATAGAACATAGCATTGAACCCAAGTCTCCCAACTTCCTATTGTGCAAAACAAAACAAAAGCAAGCAAAACAAAACACACATACAAAGAAAAACAGAAGAATACAAAAAAAAATATAATGTAAATTCACTTAACCAGCTATACATAAATATAAAATTATTACAAACTTCTTGCAGAAAATCATTTTTAATATATCTATTTCTTTAGCTGGTATGAATTTGAGAACATGTTTTATAGAACATGTATTGACCCTATGGACACAAATAAATGGGATTCTTTTTATTGGTTAGTTTTCCATTGTATTTTACAGTTTTGCTCACAAGAGTTATTAATTTAACAAGTGCATTGATTATTTTCAGCACTTCTGTAGCAGAGCGCTAGTGAAATATTTACTAGGGTTGCAAATCCTGTTGACAGGGTTGTAAGTAGTAAAGTTACTGGTGATAGCTCAGAAACACTGCAGAGGTGTTAAAGAATCTAAGCCTGTTTCCGGGTGAATATTGGAATTCCCGCACAGTAATTTTATGATATTTTGTGAAAAGCAGCTACACAACGATTATTAATTTTAGACCGAAAGCCAGGGATTTTCCTTTTGCCTCTCCAGGTTGAAATGGTAGTGGTGCTAGATGTGGAATATGCTGAGGCATATCAAAGATCCCTTTTTCTTCTGATTAACAGAATTTTTTTTTAATCACTCTTATTCTTAATATTTTCACAAACACCTCTCCCCTCTCTCTCGGCACAATTCTTATGACATCCTCTCCCTTATTTCTATTCCGGTGGCATGATAAAGAACTTGTGGGGGCAAGTGGGTGAGAAGTTTGAGAATTCTAGCCAGGGATTAGGGTTCCACAGATTTGTTTGAATCAACCCTGAACATTTGGAGACATTTTGAGATGTGCCCAGTGCCCAGCAGATGAATGTCAATTATAAAGCTAGAAAACAGAGCACTAGAATAGAGCTGGGTTAAAAGAGGCTAAGAAAGAAATAGCACTGGTCACCTTGAAGGAGGTTAGACCAGGACTAAGTGTGGTCTGACATCCCTTTGGAGTAATTTAATAATCTCCATAGGCAAATATAGTATCTTTGCTAGTTCTATACACAACCTTAAATAGCATTCCATGTTGATGAGTATGTGGGATTTTGGTTAATTAAGGGCAAGATTCTGCTCTGTACATTGGAGGCATGCTGGAGTAGCCTATGTAAATACCAAATAATCCCATGATGTGTATACCAGAATGGTAGCTCCATGACCCTTTGGATGAGTGGGCAGCTGCAGTATGTTCCTAGTCTACACTCAGCCACTTCTGCAAAGACAGGTGTAGAAGGCACTCAATGGGTGTGGAGCCATACCTTCTCCAACACCTATTAGAAAGCTAGCATTTGCAGAGATATGCTAGAAGGAAATAAAGTGAATAGATCCTGTACTGACAAAGACAGAATAAGAATGTGAATAGGTGAGAATAAAATAGATGTTCTCCAAGAGTTTCTGATCTGCCTCTGTCCTTTCCTGTCCCCTGCACACTCATGCTGATATTAGCTAGAATCTGGCCCTTTCTAAAAAAAAGGACATGAGTCAAAGATTAACAATGAAGGGGAAGTGCATCATTACACTGAATCAAGAGTAGATTGTTACCTAGGGAAGTGGTTCTCAACCAGGGGTATATGTACCCCTGGAAGTATACAGAGGTCTTCCAGGTATCAGCTCATCTAGATATTGCCTAGTTTTACAACAGGCTACATAAAAAGCACTAGGAAAGTCAGTACAAACTAAAATTTCATACAGACAAAATAAGAAAGGAAGCAATTTTTCAGTAAGAATGTGCTGTGACACTTTTGTATTTTTAGGTCTGATTTTGTAAGCAAGTAGTTTTTAAGTGAGGTGAAACCTAGGAGTACACAAAACAAATCTAACTCCTCAAAGGCGTACAGTAGTCTGGAAAGGTTGAGAACCACTGACCAAGGGGAGAGCTCCACAATATACCAGTGTGAATAAATTAATATAATTAAATTATTCGTATAATTTAATATGAAGATCAGGCAGGAAAATTCAAATCAAATTTATTACAAGCTATACAAATCTGGTGTACTCTCACTGTGTACATAGACCGTATTTAAATCTCAAGGAGAAACTTTTTGGCCTTAAGTGCTTCCCTTAATCATTGTGTAAAATTACAGAATGTAGAAATAATACTTTTTAAAATATAGAGGGGCTAAGTATTAAATTCTCAGAATCAGACATTTTAATATCCCCTGCTCCTGGCCAATTTTCTATAGCAGGGATGAACACGCAGAATTGAATGCTCATTGTCTTGCTAGTTTTCCAGGTAAATCTGAAGTGTTTTGTTCTATTATGTGTAAGTAGGAGCATTGCCAGCAGATTGAGGGATGTGATCATTCCCCTTTATTCGGCATTGATGAGGCCTCATCTGGAGTATTGTGTCCAGTTTTGGGCCCCCCACTACAAGACAGATGTGGAAATATTGGAAAGAGTCCAGTGGAGCGCAACAAAAATGATTAAGGGGCTGGAGCACATGAATTATGAGGAGAGGCTGAGGGAACTGGGATTATTTAGTCTGCAGAGGAGAAGAATGAGGGGGAATTTGATAGCTGCTTTCAACTACCTGAAAAGAGGTTGCAAAGAGGATGGATCTAGACTGTTCTCAGTGGTACCAGATGATAGAACAAGGAGTAATGGTCTCAAGTTGCAGTGGGGGAGGTTTAGGTTGGATAGTAGGAAAAACTTTCACTAGGAGGGTGGTGAAGCACTGGAATGGGTTACCTAGGGAGGTGGTGGAATCTCCTTCCTTAGAGGTTTTTAATGTCAGGCTTGACAAAGCCCTGGCTGGGCTGATTTAGTTGGGAATTAGGTCCTGCTTTGAGCAGGGGGTTGGACTAGATGACCTCCTGAGGCCCCTTCCAACCCTGATATTCTATGAGTCTATGATTCAATAAACACAAAAAGTGCTAAATTGGATGTAGAAGACTGCTACATTTGAAAAAAATATGGATTACTTAATCAGTCTCTGATAGCATAGTTAGGCCTAATTACCACATCATTAGACACACACAAAAATGGATCACAGAACACAGCCCTTAACATTTACAAACAGTAGATAAAAATATGAAACATCACATAACTTTATTTAAAGTGTAATTAGAATACAAGACACAGTGGTCTTCTCATAGGGCCCAGTCCTTCACCATTGAAGTCAATTAGAACGATGAGGCTCACAAAATATAGGATGAAATTGTGTGAGGGCAGGATTTCTCCCTGTTTTCAATAATCTTGAAAAATAACATCAGCATTGTGGTCAACACTTAGAACTGTAGGATTTTGTCCCTCAGTTGACAGTAATGAGAGCTGTATTAAGCTGTGTAAATAGGACGACCAGGATGAATGTCCCTTTCCCTCCTCTATCCCCCATAATGTGGCTTGTGTGGATTCATACACACCATAAATTTCGCTTTGAGTTTTTTATTCTAATGAAACCAAAACTTTCCAACAAAATTTTTCTGAAACTAGAGATAACCCTAAGTTATACTTAGAACTGATCAAAAAATGGAATTTCTCACTCACAGGAAATTCTGATGTTTCACTATTTGTTTTCATCCCAAATTGGGACAAAAATTGAAATTTTTCATAGAACAAAGCTTTGAAAAATATTGATTCTGAAGTGTCAAAACAAATGTCATTTTCAATCAAAACAAAACATTTGACATGTTTGACCTTGGGTCAGTTCAGCATTAATGATACCATTTGGTGGAGCCACCACACTAGCTCCTGAAAGTTGTAGTTTAGAATATTATTAGGTTTTGACTCTATCATTCCCTGTGGGGCACAATCCCTGGCTGGACTACATTTCCCATGATGCACCACAATTTTGGGAGTCCCATGAAGCACTGTGATATTTCAGCTACAGGTAGAAACCATGGTGCATCATGGGAAAATGTAGTTCAGCCTGGGACCACAGCCTGAAGGGGGGAATGAGGGGATGTGTGACCAAGAACAGCAACTCCCAGGAGCTTCCACAGCACTGCAAGCAGATAGATCCTTTATTGTCAGCCCCTTCTCAAAAGCAAATATTTCGAATCACATCAAGCCCCACCTGAACAGAAATGTTCTGTTTATATTTTCCCAATGGAAAATTCCACCAAAATTTATCTTTTCCCATGGATAACTTTGATTTTGATTATAACCTATTTTCCGATAAGAAACATTTTATTCAAAAATTTTCATTCAGCCCCAATCACACTATTTAGAAAAATCAAATCTCAAAATAACCCGAACTTTCACAAGAACATTTGGATGCATGATTTTGGTTCAGCATATGATAGGGATGCTGTGAAACTATCTGTGAAATTCCAGTACAGATGTCAAATTACATTAGAGTTTCTGGTTTGTGTAGGTTGTGTTTGATTTACGGGTGCCTCTATTAAATTTGAAATAATTATTATAATACACATGAATTGCAAACTGAAGTCTACATGGAGAAATGCAAAGTATTTCACTTGGGAAGGAAAAATGAAATGCACAACTACAATATGGGGAATAACTGGCTAGGTGAATGCACAGCTGAAAAGGATGTGGGGGTTAGAGTGGATCACAAATGGAATATAAGTCAACAATGTGATGCAGCTGCAAAAAGGTTTAATATCATTTTTGGGTGTATTAACAAGAGTGTCATATGTAAAACATGGGAGGTAATTGTCCCACTGGTGAGGCCTCAGCTGAAGTACTTGTCCAATTCTGAGTGCCACACTTTAGGAGAAATGTGGACAAATTGGAAAGCATTCAGAGGACAGCTACAAAAAAAAGATTTAGAAAACCTGATCTATGATGAAAAGTTAAAAAAGCAGGGCATGTTAATTTTTGAGAAAAGAAGATTAAATACAGGACCTGATAGTCTTCAAACATGTTAAGGATACTTATAAAGAGGACAGAGATCAACCGTTCTCTATGTCAACTGCTGGTAGGATAAGGAGTAACAGGCTTAATCGGAAGCAAGGCAGATTTAGGTTAGATATTAGGGAAAACTTTCTAGTTGTAAGAGTAATTAAACTCTGAAAGAGGCTTTCTAGGGAGGTTGTGGAATCCCTGTCATTGTGGATTTTTAGGAACAGGCTGGTTTTTAAGAACAGGGATGGCCTACATTTATTTGGTTCTGCCTCAGCATAGGAAGCTGGATTTGATGACCTTTCAAAGTTCCTCCCAGAATTACATTTCTATGATTATAATAAGTCTAGATGGTGAATTTACACTATAACCTGATTATGGGCAGCACATAACTTCACTACCCCAAGAGGACTCAGAGAGAGACTTTTTTCCTTGCTCCATCTTTCCTCCAAACAGGATACTGGCAAGTAAAGGATGATTATCCTCACACCGGAATCAGCTTGGTGTAGAGGAAGGGGCAGAGTTGCTGCACTTGGGAGAATAGTGGATACACAATGACTGCTTATACCATGTGACTAGACCCAGTGTCCAAGGAAGCAACACACACACACACACACACGTGTAGGAGATTGTCTTACTCTTGCTTATGCACCTGTGAAGCCTTGCAGGCTGGATCAAAATTTAACCCTTTTGTCACATTATTTCTTCGATCTCTTCTGTTGCAATGGCCCATTTGACTGAAAAGTGTAGATACCAGTTAGAAATTTCTCCTTGAAGAGTAGAGATTACAGATTTGCAAAACACAGTTTGCTTTAATGTCTCAGATAAAAAAAAATGTATAGGCATTATTCATATGAATTACATTAATCTTCACTTGGGTAATGCTTGGGCTGATGTAAACAGCTAGTGGCATCCCTCAAAAGCCATAATAAACTAAGAGTGTACAATTAACTGACTTTCTTAAATGTATAAACTGAAAGAAAGAAAGAAAGAAAGAAAGAAAGAAAGAAAGAAAGAAAGAAAGAAAGAAAGAAAGAAAGAAAGAAAGAAAGAAAGAAAGAAAGAAAGAAAGAAACCCATGAATAAAAACCAGTGACTAGAAGTTAATTGCGAATGTTTGAATCAGAGGAACTTCTGAAGCATCATATGTAAGGCTACAATTTTGTCAGGGAGTTTGTGGAAGTCACGGATTCTGTGACTTCCAAAGACCTTCATGACTTTAGCCCCAGTGGCTGGGAGCTGCAGGGTCCTGCCGCCTCCTGCAGCAGCAGGGAGCTGTAAGGTACTCCTGCCACCTGAGGCAGTGGGCCATCAAGTTCCCTGGCCACCATGGCGGGGCAGGGGGGGACCCCTGCAGCTCCCCAGCCACTGTGGCGGGGCAGGGGGATCCTGGCGCTCTGAGCCCCCACAGGTGGTGGGGGCCTAGGAACTCCCAAGCACCCCACAGCTGCCCAACCCCTTCCCATTTTATCATAGGTATTTTTAGTAAAAGTCAGAGACAGGCCACGGGTTTCCATAAATTTGTCTTTATTACCCGTGACCTGTCCGTGACTTTTACTAAAAATATTTATGATAAAAATCTTAGCCCTAATCATATGTAATTTTTGTTCCTGGATAGCTCTAAAGTAATAGGAGCTTTTAATTGCACCGACAAAATTCTGATTTCCCAGTACATAAATCAAGCTGAAGTTTTAAAAGGCATGCTATCTTGATTACACAGGAAGGTGATACACTTGACACATTCAGTATGGCACTTATTTTCTTTGTCTGATGTCACCACTTCATTTTCTCCCTGTCATCACCTTTTTTTAAAAAAAAATAAATTGATATATAAAATGTTCAAACGCTGAGTCTACAAGAAACTGATACTTATAGCTGAATGGAATGAATACAAGGTTTAAAGATATTGGTGCTCAACAGATGTATTGTTGAAAAAAAAAGACTAGATTTTTTTTTAAAATGTAGCTAATACAAGAAATACAAGCATAGTAGATCGTATTTGTTTTTCATTGGCAAAAGTTGTAGCAACCATTCTGCTGACTTTGGACTATAGTATCTATATCTAATAAAAGAATTGTACAAAGCTCATAGAACTCTGCTATTTCAACATATTCTCTATAGCTCAGTTATAGCAAGTATCCATTCAAGCTTTAGTTAGCAATTATGTGAATGAAGTATTCAAGTAAGATTAGCCTTTTTCAGTCTGCATATTTTCTAAGGTGAGTAAAAAAAACTGGGAGTTTCCAGCAAGTGAATAGAAATGTGGCCTGAAAATAGCAGTATTATCATATGCATTTATCATCCAGTCATATAAAGCATAAAAGAGAGGATTTATGATGTCAACAAAAGAGATGTTATTAATAACAGAGTTTTATAGATATCAGTGAAAATGTCAGATAGCAACTTTGTCAATGGATACACTTTCACCAGGGGAAAAGAGGTGTGTGAAATAGCTTTCGAGGTTTAGGCAGAACAGAAATATTATGCTACTGGGAGTATGCTTAGGAAGGGATTACGTTTTGGCTGACAGCACATGGATCAGTTGATACTTTAATAAAGGGGTTAGGTAGGCTCTTAGATCTTTGGAATTTTTGTAGGTAAGTACCATTGGATAATATGTAGTTAAAACCCTGAATCTGAGGTAACCCCCAGTAATACGGACATTTTTGGTAAACCCTCATTATCTGACTTTTCTGTTATTTGCAATTTGTTTCTTCTCCCCTGAATATGGAATTCATAAAGAAACCAATTTTGTTTATCTAAAACTCCGATTATGCAAAGATTTCAAATTCCCCAGAAAAATGTGGATAACTAGAGTTCTCCTATACAGCCCACTATGTGCAGGACAAGGAGATGGGGGACAGCAAGGGCCACGGCTCCACCCCACTTCACATTTACTGGACGCAGAGGAGAGAGCCTGCTGCATCCTCTCCAGGGTGACTCTGCAGGCATATTGGGGTGCAATCCAAGGAGTATTGCGTCTGAAAAATTCCTCCAGGAGCTGTACAGTCCAATACTCCCAAAGGTAGAAGATTCTGCCCATGGGTAGAATCCAGCTTATATTTTGCATGCAGATGGAATGCTGTCCACCTTCCCATTTCAGAAGCTGATCATCATTGAATATCCAAATGCAGAATGGTGCTTAAATAAAACAAGAACTCTCTGCCTGATAATCAGTTTCTTAACTAACTGATGCACTGGCCAGTAGCCACAAGACCATACATAATCAGTGTAACCATGACTAGCATAACCAATGTATATTAGTGGATAGCCAGTTATTGATATGAGCTTCCTGACAAAAAGGGCTTATGGGTTAGTAGAGTAAACTGGTTGTTCAGCAGATGATTATAAATCTAAATTGTTTATTCATCATTCAGTGGATTGAGTGCAGCCTAGTCTAAAAATAATTTGCCTTCATCTGAAATAAATTGAGGTATGCTGTTCTGGGATTAATTTTTGTGCCTTCAAAGATTATTTAGCAAGGCAGTGATTCCTAGGAGGTATGTCATTTTCATCTGCTCTCATGGCAGCTCTTCCTCTCCTTACTTGTCACCCACAGAGAGTAGCACAGAGATGGATCTGCTGTCATCTGTCACAGGAAAAGAGATTCCTCTCCCTTTTATCATATGACTAACACAGAAAGCAATTGTCTTCTTTTTTGTCATCCGCATTCCAGACAACTATTCTCCTTTTTTGTCACCTCTGCACGATTTCTCTTGGTTTTATCAGTGTTTTCCATAGTGCTAAATTTTACTGCTGCTGTTGCCAGCTGACTTTAATCCACATTAGTGGTAGCTTGTGATTCCTTTTCCTGAGCTCATCATACCGTTGGCTTGTATGTTCATTTTCATTGGTGATTTGGGGCGAAACAATGCAAAAACATGCCCACTAATCATAGAATATAGCTAGACTCCAAATGCTTACATAAAATGGCAGTGGCTAGGAACTTTGCACATTGGGTATTTTGTTTTTACGTAACTAGGGGGGTGCGCTACAGGCCAGAACCTCAGGTAGTATAAATCAGTGCAGCACCTTTGCTGTCTCCAGGTTTACATCAGCTGAGACTCTGGCCCTCTGTGTTTAACTCCCAATGGTATTAACGTGATTTATACATGTAGAAACCCCTCATTATCTCTGATGTGTTTCTACCATTCAATGATTTTTTTCCTCCCCACTCATTAAGACTTGATGAAGACATCATAGAATGGGGTGATTAGTGGAAAAAGGTTATTCACAAACATGTTAACAAAATCCAGGTAGCGATTAAATCCTGCCTTGTGCATTACACTTTTGGAGTGGTTACAAACCTTCACAAGACAAGAGTTCTGTGTGTCAGATCATTTATGAAAAATGATTTGTGGTACTGTAGTCAAAATATGCTCTCATGACAAAATTAACAATGGGAGGGAGAGGAATTAACACTGGAGTTGTTGGGGGTGTTTCTTTTTTTTTTTTTTTTTTGGGGGGGGGGGATAGGCATGAAGGAAGACAATTTGGAGAAGGCATCAAGGCAGAATGAGAGAAAAAGGAGCAAGGGCTACATTCAGTCTGTTACAAATAGTAGTAGTATTTATTCTTTGAATTGTGGTACTGCTTAGGACCCCAAGTCCCGGATAAACACTCCACTGGGCTAGGCATTCATTGTACACAGAATTAACAGATGGACTCTGACCAAAGAGCTTACCAAGTTCTTCCACCTCTAAGTATGAAAGATTTATTTTTTTTGTAGAGCATAGATACAAAGACTAGCGTGATTCATTTTGGTGATCAAAAGAGACCATGACCCAGATTGTTTCCTGTGTCAAGATCTGCTTGGTGCAAGCAGGTTTGGTAGAAGGGGCATGTGGGAACAAGCTATGCCTCCTTGATTCTCATAATACATCTGCAAACCCTGGATCCTCAGCATAAAATTAGTACAGTTTAAAGGTGCTCTAATTTACACCAACTGACTGTAGTCCCTATGGAACTATATATCAGCTGAAAACTGGAGGAGCATAGGCATGCACAATATGCCTCTACGTGGAGAGTGCAGTTAGCATAGAAGATAGTTATGTGGTGTTACACTAGCTCAGAGCGTCCTTATACTGGGGACTTCTCACCTGACCAGTTAGGACTAGATTCTGCCTCCTTTCACCACCTGAAAGGAACAAAGTAGCCAGAACAGAATGAGAGAGTATGGTCCCATATGACTATAATTTAAATCTAAAATTTTCTGACATTTTTTGCCAACCTGCATCCAGTGCAGTTATCCTACTGCAGTGTCAACTTATTAGGACACAAACATTCATTCTGTAGCTATGATTCCACTTCTAAAGACATATTAGCCTTACATCCACTGAACATGTTTGTAATGGAACAAAATCCTCCTCTTGCAGAAAGCTCGGTAGATGTTAAATGTAGAATTCATTTGCAGAATCCTAGCCCTTTCACGAGCAATGAAATAAAAAGCCTTTCCAAATTAAATACTCTCTAATTCTCTGTTCCAGTTGCACATTTTAATTATGATTCTAATGTACTGTAAATGTGACATCAGAATCCTTGTCTAATGCTAGGAATTTGGATTTAATTAAAAAAATAAAATTATACTAAGCAGATATGTTTAACGATTATAGTGTAATTAAAGTACGCAATCAAGCTTGTATAAGATACATAATCTTAGGATACATTTACAGTGTTCTCTCTGTAATCCACTCTGTATTATAAAACTAGCTGAGATGTACCTCCAAACTGCACCCTCGGTGTATAAACTTTTCTCTGAGCATTGTCTGCTGATGCATCTTGAATGATGGTTCCATGAGCACAGCAGGACACAGTTTGAGCTTCTAATTGCTCACACCATGACAGCTTTCTTTTTTATCTTTCTGTTCACATCTTACATTGTCCTCCTAGTTCTGCCTTTTTCACCTTTAACATTTCCTGCATAACCTATTTAGAAATGACTGACAGTTCAAAGTGGTATGAATTTACATTAAATACAAGAGGTTTTTGTAGCATAAATATTTTCTTATTTAAATTTTTAAAAGCTCTTTAAAGTATTATCTTGGAGCAATTTAAATAGGTTTTGCATTAGCATAAAAAGGACAAATTAAGTTGTATAGGAGACTGTAATGCTCCTACACATAATAGGCATGTTTTTCTCCCCCTTGATAAAGTAATGTTTCCCCTTTGGTATGTGTACAGAATAGCATTTTCAAATACTCCTGTAAAAATACTGGTGCTGGAATGGAGGGGGCAGGAGGTATTGAATGGTAACATTTTCATTAATGGAAAGGTTAGATTTTTACTAAACTAATGCTCTCACCCACATTCTGTAGAGACAGAAAATAAACCCAATCAGTGCAAATCACAATTTCATAATTGGCTTCCCTTTGAACCTTGGAAAAGAGAACTTTTAACATGCTTATAGCTCCTTAAAGACCAATCATCACAGTCTTCATAGAATGTTCAAGGCCACAATACTCAGATAACAAGATGGATTCAGTTGCAGTTATTCACATCAATCCATGGGGAAACAGGAGCATGGAAACAAGATACGTTTCTTTTCAACAAATCACACGTTTAGACTGAATATCTTACAGTACAATAAATGATGGCCCAACCCTCAAAGGTGCTGTGCCTCAATGGGAATTGAGGTCCCTCATCACCATGAAAGGTCAGATCCTAATAGGTTAGATATAGGCAGCCTATACAGTGTTCAACCCAACACAAGGGATTGTAGGAAAGCAACTCATCTTGCTTCCATACTTGTGCTCTTTTTCCCCCCGGTTAACATTGATACCTCTGCAACTGAATCTAACATTAGAGCCTTGTAGATTGACCTTGAAAGTTTATGAAGATTTTGATAGTATGCCAGTGAAGGCATTCAGCACCTTGTGGGATTGAGCCCTGAGAGATTAGATGCAGATAAATCTTTGCAATACATTTTCATGTGTCAATATCAGTCATTGGCAAAACTAAAAAGTTCAGAATTCAGGTTCTTTTTGGAAAAGCATGCAGACGTAAGGATACTCATCAGAACTCTGAATCTCTTGAATCTGCAAAATTAGGCTGGAAACCCCATGAGAACAAATTCTCTTCCCAGCACATGCAATCAGAAACCTGAAATGGAAAGATATAAATCTTTCTAGTTCAGAATCTTACAAAGACCTGAGTTTGGTTCAATACATGAACAAAGTTTCAGTTAGAGGGGGATGAGAAATAGTTCTTTACCCTTCCAAACTGTTTTTAAAAGATCTAAGCATATTGCACAAACAGGCTGGCATTTTTATTTGAGCCTAAGGGAGTAAGGCAGCCAACTGCCATTGAAAACCAATGGAATTTGGGCATGTAATTCCCTTTAGTCCCTTTGAAAATACCTGCTGGAACACATGTGGCCACTCTTCTAAAATCATTTGTCTGTGTGTTTTTAATGAATTATTTCTTAATAATAATTTATATAAGCACATTAGACAAGATTTTCAAAGAATAGTGTGTAAAGTTAGGATCCTAAATCCAGAATTAACCATTGGAGAAAGTGGCTTGTTTTTCAGAAATGCTGGACACCCAGGAGAGAGGAAGCATCATTTGGCTAATAACTTATATTAGAATTTTTATATTAGAGTTGTTTCTACCTTGTTCTTGAAAACATATCCAATATATTGATAATACAATACAATCCATGGTGACTGCCTTGAAATGAAAAAGAGATCAGGGTTGTGGTATTGGATGGAACACTTATTTCATTGTACAATAATTTTGGCTGGAAGAGGGAACTTAGGTTTTATTACTGGTTGTCTACAGATTTGCTGTTTGACATTGCACAAGTACCGTGGGGAAATTTTTCAAAAGGATGGCCTCCCTTTTAAGCCATCATAAACATTTGCATCTGTAACACTTGCACCTGCAATTATTACATTTGTGTCTGTAAATTGCAATTGTCAACTGTAAGCAACAGTGTCTGTTCACTGGTGTATGTCAGGCAATTAGGAGTCCAAATATTCTGGTGTGCACATTTAATTTTGTGGGCACATAGTTACAGTATGGACACAAATTGGCTCTGCAGTCAGGGATATCAAATATTAACATGGAAGAAAATGTAGGCCAACATTTTTCTTGGCTTCAGTTTCTTTCTTTAAAGCATGCATAATGATATTCTCCACTTTTGCATTACCTGCACCAACTATAATACCAGTATTTTCTAACTTCAATATGATTTGCAATATTTACTCTACATTTCAGGCTAAACCCTCAGCTGATGTAAATTTGTGTAGTTTCACTAAAATCAATGAAACGGTTCAGGATATGGATCTTCATGCCCAAACCAAATGTTTGAAAGCTGATCAAATGCTATAGCTCAATTTTGAGAATGCATGTCGTCCAAGAGTGGAGATGCATTCAGCTGCCTATTGTGAACTACTTTTAAACATTGCATGTAAGTGCTTTTCTGCAAAGAATTTGGCATATCATTAGTTTTAACCTATACCTGCTTCAAGTCTTTATACGAAGAGTCTGCGATGGCAAATGGTTTTATAAATCCATTTATTTTTAATGACATTATTGCATCACATATCTTGACTTGTTGAAATTATATGCACACAGAGCATCAATTACAAGTAAATAGTGAATGATCATGACCATACAAAATTCAAATTTTGTGTATAATAGATACACATTGTAACAGAACAAAGACACTGGTAAGTGCCAAAGTCAATCTATATTCTTCTGATGAGCTGAGAGCAACCAGGAAGCTCTCTCATCCAATGAGAAAGTAACTACAATGTCTGAAAATGCCAACGTATTTATTGGATGTTCTGTAGGAAACTAGACTCAGACGCAGACCGAGAATTATAGCTAAACTAAATTGAACTGATGTCTTCAGGATGGATCACAATCATTTTGTAATTCCTTTGTCCTTACATATAAAAAATAATATTAATAATATTATGCTAGTGTCTAGAAACCCCAGTCATGAATCAGGGCCTGTGTTAGGTATTGTAAAAACAAGGAACAAAAGGATGGCCCCTGCTCCAAAGAGCTTCACAATCTATGAAGTGGGGTTCCTATTATTTTTAATCATAACATTGAACAATCCATTTAAATAACAACAGAGTTCACTATGGTACCAGTAATTAACTTTGGAGTTCCTGTATAGATTCAGTGGCTGGGAAGCCCAGCCTAGACAGTGTAGAAGGGATCACTGCTATTCAAACCTCTTTCCCTAAGCACCCAGGAGGAGAAGAATCACAAATTTTGTGTCTGAGCAAGTTAGGAATTTGATATCTATGAAGATACAGTTGATCAAATTTTCGGCTGGTGTAAAATGGCAAAGCTCCATTGAAGCCAACATATAGATTTTGTCTCTAATGGCCTGATAGGTATAAATCAGGAATAGATCTATTGAAATTATACTGATGCTAATGTGGTTCAAATGAGGAAAGAATAAAGCCTTCTGTGGACACACCCTCAGGAGACAGGTTGGGAATTCCTGGTGCAGAGCTCACAGATCAATACATACATGTGGCAGAGTCAGAATTTGGCTCAGAGAATGTAATTCAAAGAAATCATAAGCTATGAATTCAAAATATCTGGCCTTGCAACTTACAATTTCTAGCAAGAAAGCATTAATCTTTCCCTCCCACTTCATAGCCCTCCTTATTAATATCAGCTTCTTCCTCACTAAAAAAATCTCTCTGCTTTGTCCACATCTTTCCTAACCTGAACACTTGTCCTTTATATTGTCTTCAGTTATATTTCCTCTCTTAAATTGTAAGTTCTTCAGATAAGGTTTCATGTCTTACTCTTAAAAAGAAAAGGAGTACTTGTGGCACCTTAGAGACTAACCAATTTATTTGAGCATGAGCTTTCGTGAGCTACAGCTCAAATTTACAGCCTCTATATAAATTATTAACACCATCATTATTGGAATTAGGAACAAATTCACTTATGCACATCACACTTTAAATCTGGCTAAACATTGATGATAGGCAAACTGGGAACATTTTCCTTTGTGTGCCAGCTTGCTTTTATTAAATAAAAGCTAAGTAGGTTTTCCTTTTCACAAGTCTGAAGAGAGTTTAACATGCTGATACATTAAAGTATATCGGCTCTCATATTATCAAGTCAAAATAAAGCATGCATGCCTTAAAGTGATACAGTAGGTCTAAAAGATGCTCTTCTTATTTTAGTTATTGTGGGCCAACTTCTGCCAATCTTACTAATGAGCATTACTCTGTCATTAGTCCCATTTTTTTCTCAGTAGGACTTCTGACTAAATCTGACTGAAATTATTTAATGTGAGGAAGGTCAGCCCAATCCCCCCTGTGAATTTTACTCTAACTCATTACTCAGAGTGTAAAGCTGTTAGCACATCACATAATATAGGATATCTCAAAAATGTCATGGACAGATCCAGAGTATCACATTATATGGACCATAATAGATCACAATAGCACAGAAATGAAAAAGAAATTAAACATCCAGACAGTAATTATATTAGACAAAAAATATGAGTTGTTGTTTTTGGTAACTTCATTAAAGTCTGATTTGGGTAAAATAAACATTATTTCTATCAGTCATTTTCAAAGTTATGAATTAGACAAACCCATAAAACCATTCTTTTCACATTGCTTTTCCCCATACAGCTACAGAATATATCACTGATAAGCACCAATTTAACACAAATAATTGGGCTGTGTAAAGGGGCTAGCTGGGGCTTGACCCTCTCCGGGGCGGCGGTGAGCCACACCGGCTCACTGCATACAGGTGAGGATTGGGGAATTAGTTTGGCTGCAAAAGTCTTCCCTAGCGGCTCTTGTGGAGGCAGAAAATAAGTAGAGTTATGCCAGGGCCCTAGGTCAGGGCAGGGCAATAATGCATCAGTAGCTCAGGCCCTCAGGCAGGGTTGAGCAGTGGCAGTACAAACAGTAGTGAACCCAGGCCCTATGTCAGGGCAGAGCAATAATGAGTCACGAGCTCAGGCCCTCAGGCAGGGCTGAGCAGTGACCGTACAAACAATAGTGAGTGCAGACCTCCAAACGGTTTGGGAGAGGGGGAGACTGCCACCCACGAGTTGGGTGGCAGAGGGGATGCGTCCCAGCCTGGGGCCCTAGCAGCGGTAGAAGACCCGCTGCTGAGTCAGTGGGGATCCTGGCCACAGCACACTGACATAGGTTCTGGCAGCGCTGCGGCCAGACTAGGGTCGGCTGCCCCCAGGCTACTTCCTGACTCCCCCTCTTGTGGTTCCTGTGGTTCCTGAGTCACGGTGGTGTCCTCCAGGGAGGTCCAGCACCATGGGTTCCTCAGGATAGTGGGCAAGCGGCAGGCCCGGCAACTCCTCCGGGTAGCGGGCGCAGGGCAGGCCCGGCAACTCCTCTGGCTGGCGGGCACCTCGGGGAAGTCGGGCCAGTCCTGGTGTGCACCTTGGGCCGCAGGGGCTTCCCAGTCACAGGCTAGGCTGGAGGCATCTGGCCTCCCCAGCGGCTGGCCCTCCAGTGAGCTCTGAGGGTGAGCCTTTATACTTCCAGGTCGCTCCCTGACCCTCTGAGGGGCAGGCTCAGAGCTCCCTAGCTCCACCCACCCCAGCCTCTGGATGGGCTCGTCCCTCTCCAGGGTGGCGGGGAGCCACACCACCTCACTACAGGCAGGTTGAAAAAGGGGAATTATTTTATGAAAAGGATTTCAAACAAATCAAATCATTTTCATTTCATTCAACATTTTTCTTGGGATTTTTTTTTTTGACTAAACCATTTAAAATAAAGATAATAATTAGAAATTAAGCATATTGCATTTGTGAGCCAGGGACCTTCCCCCACCCTTTGGTTCCTTATTTTCCTTTGGAAAAGGGAAAATAAAACCAAAAATAAATATTTGAAATGTTTTGTTTTACTTCCATTTGATTTCAGTTGAATTGCATTTTTTTTCATTTTGAATCCATTCCAAATATTTTTTTTTAATTTAAAATCATTTTGGTGGAAAAAAATCAGAAAATTCTGAATGATACAAACATCTTTGTGAAAATTTTCAGATCCCTCAAAACCCTATTTTTTTTTTAAGAAACCTCCCATCCCCCAAAGCTATTGAATAAAAAATTTCAAATCAGGCCTAGAAATAATTTCTGAGGTGTCATAGATTTTAAGGCCAGAAGGGACCATAGTGATCATCTATTCTAGACCTGTTGCATACACCTAATAGTTCCTGCATTGAACCCTTGAATTTAATTATTTTTATTTCCCTACACTATCTCACCTTTTTTCCTGTTCTGGGCCCTGACCAACAAAAGCTTTTAAGCACATGATTACTTTAAGCACACTCCTTTTTAAATTAAGGAGTGCGGACTAGATTTTTAATCCAGGGGTAACATTATAAAAAACACTTGAGTGACTGAGGACTCTAAGTTCCATTTTCAAATGATTTAGACTCCAAAGCACCTAAATTACTTTAAAAAATCTGGACTTTGGTGCTTTTGACAATTTAACTCCAGATGTATATTTTAAAATCCCCTCATCACCCATCCACTTTCAGCTTCTGAGTTTTCTTTTCATGTCAACTCACAGAAATACTCATTTCTCATACTGCAATTGATTTCTCCAAGGCTGCACTTGGTCTTGGGCTTAGGAGCTGACAGTCACTCCCTCTGATAATTTTATCTGTTTTAGCATTGCAAAAACTGGACTCTCCAAGACAGTCTCCCTGCTAGGCACAAGCCACTAACGAACAAACGACACAGAGCTAGGAATATTCAAGAGGCTTATTTATTACAGTTAAAAAACAAAATAAAAACACACCACACCTTGATCTACTCACTGTAGTTCTACCAAATAGCTTCAAAATAATGGCTGATGAGGCCAAATTAATATTAGCTGAAGGACACAGAAAGAGGAGTGAAGGGGCTTGTCTCTTAACTTCCCTAGAAGAGAAGAATCACTGTGAAAAGGCATTAATTCAAAAATCTGCATGTTCTAAACGTATGCCAGACTTTAAAAAGCTTCCTAACATATTATATATAATGTGGGAATCTTACTAAGATCAATCATTTTTTTCATCTAATGTAATACTAGCTCTAAGATCACAGGAAAATGTGTTGAAATGTAAGAAATGCAATGATTTCCATATTTTTTTTCCTGCAGTGGCCTGACATAACCCTATGTGATCCAAGATGAAAGACCACATACAGTGTGATTCTGAGGAGCCCCGTGCCACACTAGTGTAATCCCAGCTGAGAAGGCAGAAAAATATATTGGCAGCTGTCAATAAATCTGCGGGGGGGAGAGCAGTTGTGGCATGACAATGGCAGATCTGGGGTTTGAGATTACAGCTGGAGGAAAACGAAAGTACATCACAGAAGTGATGTTCATAGCTACCAAGAGATAGGACTGCTCAGAGTGTTCACAGGCTTTGAGCACCCCCTTCTGGATTCACATGTATCCCGGAGGTGGCATCTCATTTTCATTCTCAGCCTCTAAAGAGAATAAAAGCATCTTCCCTCCTTGGCTTCTGGGGAAAGCAGCAAAGCTGAACCAGCAGAGAGAGAAGGGGAGGCAGAGGATTAGAACGTTTAAAAGCTAGAACAGAAAGAGTCTTGTTCTTGAGAGAAAATAAATTGCACATAATGGAAACATAAATTGAGAAGTTAGAGATGGAAAAACTCTATTAGATTATTTAGTCCACTGGCGCTCAAATTTTTTTACTGGTGACCCCTTTCACATAGCAAGACTCTGAGTGTGACCCCCCCCCCCTTATAATTAAAAACACTTTTTTATATATTTAACACCATTATAAATGCTGGAGACAAAGCGGGGTTTGGGATGGAGGTTGACAGCTCGTGACTCCCTATGTAATAACCTCGCGATGCCCTGAGGGGTCCCAACCCCCAGTTTGAGAGCCCCTGATTTAGTCCATCTCCCTGCCAGTTCAGACGTGTGTCTAACAATTTTTTCTCTACCTCTTAGCTAAAATTTTGTGTAATTTATAAAGGACATAAGGGGTTAGGATTATCAGGTGACCCAAAGGCTCCTTTGCACTGCCAGAGTGGTGTAAAGGGGCCTTAGTGTAAATGCAACTCAGGCACAAAAAGCACAGGAAGGGAGAGATTAGAAAGAAAATTCCCATCCAACCCCTCCTGACTCCCACAGTGAAAGCAAGTCTTTCAGAAAGTCATAATTCTGCATGTTTAATTCATTTTTTGCTAACTAGAAACATCTCAGACACAATTTCTGTCCCTAGTTACAACTCCACAACCCAGGTGGCTTCAGGGAGCCCACATGGGTATAACTGAGAGTGAAGTGCGTCCTTTTCCTTCAGAGAGGAAAAGGACTTTGATTAATACAGCATATAGGGCATTTTGAGGTTGGTTAGCCTTAAAAGGCTGGGTGCTAACTGAGGACCTGAACTCAATATATTTGGCAAAAAAGAAGGATCTAGCATTTATCTGAGGCACTGATGAACTCTGATCTCTGTAATCACACAGTCCAAAGAAACTGATTCTTGACCATTCAAAGAACAAGTTCAAATGATTAATAGCCTTAATAGCCTTGTTTTAACCTGATTTGCTGTAGAGATACTGTGCCTTTAATTTGACTCCCCCCCTGCACCCAGCAAAAAACAAAACAAAAATAATCAAATACATTTCCTGTCCTAATTTGTACCATTTCTTTTTCATTAGCTGTTGCTCAGTTTAATAAGAGAAAAGTGACCTCAGTGGAATTTCTTATTTTAATTGAAAACCAAAAGATTGGCACTGACTCCCCGGCTGTACATTAAGAAAATTATACCCTTTTTAATTTCTTTAAATATATATTTTACCCCAGTCTGCACAAATCAAGCTGCCAAAACAAAATACTGGTAATACTGAACACCTACCAAAAAAAAAGCCACCTTACTTACAAACTCTGAGGACACATTGTAGCAATGAGCTCTGAGCTTTTGTAGAGGTGGTGATTGTATTTCATGAAGCACAGTCCCATGTCCTGTTCCCCATCGCAGAGGGGTGTGCACAAACTGCAATATTCCTGTCAGTGGCTGGTGGAGCTCTTTACCCCAGTGTCACTCGTACAAAATTGTCCCTGCAGTCCCCCATCTACAGACACTCAAAGTGTCTCTTTTCCCCATGAACGTAGCAGAGGAGGGTGACTAGGAAACAGCTTGTGCCCATCTCCCCTTCACCTTACTAGCACAGGGACAGCATTCGCTAGAACTTGGGTGTTGTCTCACTGTAATCTTAGTCTTGTTATTTATGGTACAATTTGTATCAAATTTACTGCTAGAAGCATGTTTTTTTCAGCTATTTTGTTGAATCATAGATGAGAAGGTCATAGTGCTTTGTGCTACAAATGAATCCAAAGTCATCATTGGTCAAGGCTATTTCTAAACTAACACTCCTATATATACCTCCAATGCATGACTCCCAAAGCAGCAAATTAATATGAATACATGTTCACTATGGCTGGGAAGCAGAGGTTATGCAGCATGTTTCCTCTCAATTTTCAGTATCCCTTTTGCCTAGACAGTATTTATGGGGTGTGACCTGACAGAGATAGGCAGGCCTCTATGTGAAATGATGTCAGGGAAACCTGCCTAGTCTCTAGTAGAAATACCCTTGGAAGATAATTGACTCATTCTATGGCTTATACCCTCTGTCTTCACTGGAGAAGGAGGAGATAGTATAAAACTGCAGACCAGGGGACCAATGGCAGCAGAGACAGTTAAGCAGCCATTCTGACAAGTGTGAGAGGAAGCCTGGCAGGAACACACGTGGACTGGTACTCCCTGCAAGTTACCCATATGCATATGGCTGAGGTCAGAATTCAACACAGATTCTAAGGCCACCTAGGTCTTGTCTCTACCCCTTTCCTAAATTATTACTGATATTTTTTATCTGGGTATTTTTCCCTTCTGTCAGTGGTTTCATGGAAGGGACTAATTTGACTACAAATGCTGTAGATTTCACATGTTTCTTCAGAACTAAAACTCTTTGCCTGCCCAGTTGAAGATCTGGTCACAAATCCAAATGTGAATGGTGAAAAATATGGCACAAAGGCATCTTCGAACCTCAGCAGTTTAGTAGCCAGGACATACTCTAGGCTCTCTCCTGCCCTTTGTAGAAAACGTGTTGCAATAATCTGGCCTGGAGTGGACAAGAGCATTTACCACTGTGGCTCGCTCCTCACCACAGAGGAAGAGGAGCACTCTTCTGACCTTCCATAGAAAGAAGGAAGCACTTTTGGGCACTGTTGTTCTTTGGAAAGGAAATCCTGGCTCACTGAAGTCAGAGGCAAAACTCCCATTGACTTCAGTGGAGCCAGGATTTCACACTGGGTATCCAGAAGTAGCAACGAATACAAGAGGACCCTGAGGATTGCATGCTACCTTGTTAACCAGGGGTGTCTGCCTTGGTAGATGTCATAGCTCTTACTGGTTTCAGAGTAACAGCCATGTTAGTCTGTATTCGCAAAAAGAACAGGAGTTCTTGTGGCACCTTCGAGACTAACCAATTTATTTGAGCATCAATGAAGTGAGCTGTAGCTCACGAAAGCTTATGCTCAAATAAATTGGTTAGTCTCTAAGGTGCCACAAGTACTCCTGTTTTTATAACTCTTACTAACACTTTTAAATAGAGGTGACTGGAGGACAACTCTGTTTCATGGTAACTTTCAAGGTTTTGGCATTTGTTTTCCTTCTGCATTGGAATGAAAACAAAACCTTTTGAACATTTTCACAAAAATGGAAGTGTGCTGGGAGGCGGGTGGTGGGGGGGGAAGAAGCCAGTTATTGTCATCACATGCTATTTCTTCCATGAATTTAGATGTTGAAATGAAAATATACTTTTCCCTCCTTTAATCTTTTGGAAGGAGGTAGAAATAAGAAGAGTCAATGGTGCTGCTGCTGAAGGTTAGCATAGGGATCGAAGTAAAAACTTTCTTAGCAAAACTTGATCCACCTTCCATTAAAGCCACTTGAAGGCTCCCATTGCCTTCTGTGGGCTTTGGATCAGGTCCCATGTGGAATTTCTCAATTCACCCAGTTTATACAGGGGAAATTTGACGTTGGTTGAAAAGTAGCTGGTTCATAATAAATCCAGTTAAAATGGAGGGAACAGAGGTCAACATGGCAAAATAGTTAAAACTATAGCTGGGTGGAACACTGGTGGCAAAATGCATGTTTGCCAATATATATACATATACTATTTCATCAAGACATATTCGTTTCTACTAAGTTTTTAATTGGGAAGGTTTCTGGGGTCAGGATATCCAGGGGTGGGGATAGATGAGGGGTTGGAAAGGGAGAGGGAGAGAGAGAGAGACACACTCTTCAGCTTGGTGATTAGGGTACTGGCCTAAGGGACCGAGGTTGAGCAGGAAATCCCTACTCTCTGCCTTATTCAAAACTCTGGTCTTGATCCTTAGTCTCTCACATGGCAGGCCAATGCTCTGCTTTGCACTGCACCATCCCAAATCAAACCGCACACATTTCTCTCTCTCCCTCCCCCTCCCTCCTTCCTTCCCCAATCAACCATGAGGAGACAAAAAGTCTATATTGCACAGATGGGTAGTTAGCTTCTTTTCTATTGCATTTGCAATGTTCTCTATGATGCGGTAGCAGCTGTGATGAGAATGGTGGATGTCCCCAATCTATGCTCCATTTAACTCCTGGAATTTTAGATTACATTACATTGTGTGGAAGGTAAAAACTCCTTCTAAGCAGTGAAGTGTAGGGTCCTGAAACAGTGTAAAGTTTTCAATAACTTTTGGGTTCATGTCTTCTGCCCATGATGGCATCTTGTTTGCACCTTTCTTCTACCATCAAAATAGACCTACCTGACACACAGTCCTCACAAATTGTATTTCCTAAAGCTTAGTCCTTCAATAAAATAAAATCAAATAAAATGTATTTTACATTTTATACTATTTACAGTGGTGCTATGTGACAATGACAAATAATCAGACAGAGAAAAAATATTTTACCACTGAGCAGGGAAGTCAGGATTATTCCTAAAATTTCTCTTTCACACACTCCCTCTTCCTCATTATAGACATTGTTTGTTGAACCCCTCCCAGTCCCATGTTCCTGATGTTTAGCTACAGATTTAAAGAAACAGGACACTTATCTTCCTCACACGTGCTTGTCATTATTGAGACTGAGCATGTACAAATATACCAGCTATGGTCAGATGAATGGTATTTGCCGTTGTGGTACATTGGAGCTCAGAATATCCCTGAGACACACAATGGGACCAGGCCTGAGATTTAATCTTAAAAGTTAGGTATGACAGAACCCAAGACAGTTTAAATTATTAGTGGCATGTATTGTCACTAAAATTTCACCAAGATAGAAAGACTAGAGTGAATAGTCCACTCATAGAATCATAGAACTGGAAGAGACCTCAAGAGGTCATCTAGTTCAGTCCCCTGCACTCAAGGCAGGACTAAGTATTATCTAGACCATCCCTGACAGGTGTTTGTCCAACCTGCTTTTAAAAATCTGCAATGATGGAGATGCCACAATCTCCCTAGGCAATTTATTCCCGTGCTTAACCACTCTGAAAGTTAGGATTTTTTTCCTAATGTCCAACGTAAACCGCCCTTGCTGCAACTTAAGCCCATTGCTTCTTGTCCTGTCCTCAGAGGTTAAGAAGAACAATTTTTCTCCCTTCTCCTTGTAACCTTTTATGTACTTGAAAACTGTTATCATGTCCCCACTCAGTCTTCTCTTCTCCAAACTAAACAAACCCAGTTTTTTCAATCTTCCCTCATAGGTCATGTTTTCTAGATCTTTAATAATTTTTGTTGCTCTTCTCTGGACTTTCTCCAATTTGTCCACATCTTTCCTGAAATGTGGCGCCCAGAACTGGACACAATACTCCATCTGAGGCCTAATCAGCGCAGAGTAGAGTGGAAGAATTACTTCTCGTGTCTTGCTTACAACACTCCTGCTACACATCCCAGAATGGTGTTTGCTTTTTTAACAACAGCGTTACACTGTTGACTCATATTTAGCTTGTGATCCACTATGACCCCCCAGATCCCTTTCTGCAGTACTCCTTCCTAGGTAGTCATTTCCCATTTCCCATCATGATATGTTTGTGTCTAATGTAGCAGATATAGAACTATTAAAATCTTTAAAGTTGAAGCTAACATGGGGGAAACCACAGGAGGCACAAATCTACATAAATGGCACCTTCACCACCTTCCTCTCCTTTCTTTATAGAGGCTGAGAGAGTGCATGGAGGTATAGTGCCAGGGTATACTGAGTTTCATCAGACAGTCAGCTAGCACAGCTCTGTTATGCCAGGAACTAAATGTAAAATCAGTGCACCTGAGGATTGAATCTATTGAGCAGTAGACCACTACTCAAATAGCCCCTATGAAATCTACTAGACTATTTGCATCGTTAAGATACTGCTCAGTTTGACTAATGGTGACAGATTTGAGAAACCAAAATTGGGGGACAAATTTGTTGATGAAAGGTGTCATTTTAAACAATTACTTTTTAGATCAGAACTATGTTTTCAGTGGTCCTGGGACTCCTCTTACATTCAATTTTACAGAAGAGTCACTTTCCTTATACTGTGACACAAGCATCCAATTTCCTTTTTTGCCTCCCACCCACACACCCCAAATTAGTGCTGACTGAGTTTCTGTATAAGTGATTTCAAGGCTAGGAGTCACTCACTTGCAAAAAGGAATACTATGGTCAGCTGATTGTTCCTTATCTAAATTGCATTTGGTTAATGTTCATAAAGTCCATGCAAAGGTCAAACTAATTATTATAAACATAATATTAATATTTTTATTTATAAAGTGTTCTAGGCTCTCACCAAAACCTATGTATGGAATTGTGTATAATAATTAACTGGATGGCCTCTAATGTCTTGGGACATAGACAAAGCATGTATATACTGTACAGGTGAGATTAAGAAGCATAACATTTTAGGGTAATGCCCTGCAAGGAGAATGAGGGTGAAATTATACTTAGGTTGGTAATGTCATTTCAATCTGTTTGGCCTGTGGATAGTTTCCTGCAGCCCTTGTTTAAACACTAGCAATGTATTGCTCTAGTTTAAATAGAGAAAGCTATTTTCACAGTTGGAAAGACTTGGAATGTATTTTTAAATGGAAGCTAGAAACCGCAGATTTTCTATCTGATAGAAATTATTAGAATTTGAAGAACCAATATGAAAATTACATGATGCAAATACATTTGGTGAGGATGGGAATGAGGTATTAAACAAGCATAGAAACTTTAATTCATCTTGATTAACAAAAAAATAGGGTAGCCAGCTGTGTATCAACAATTTCAAAAGAAAAGCAACAGAGCTTTTGTGACAGCCCAATCTTTTTGAAATGTCTTTTCTGTCTATGGGTGGATGAAAAGAATTTTAAATGCTTCCCAGATCTCAGTACATGTTAATGATGTAAAGCAAGAATGAAAGGATCATTAGTAGGAGTGAAGGAATGGGCAAGTGTACAGCTCTGCAGCCTTAAAAGTTTATATGTGCAATAAAAGTGTCCTTGTCCTGCAGGCTGAAGTCCATTAAATAACACTGGGGGCTAGATTTTCTAAACAGTTTGGCTCCTAATTAGGCATTTAAGGAAGGGCCTGATTTTCAAAAAAATGCTCAGCATGTAACAGAGCCCAGTTGTGACACCTACAATCACATTTTCAAACAAGTTTGGCACCCCAGATGCTGAGCTCTGTTAAAACTGTGGTCACAGAGATCCTGCAAAGACTTACACTCATGTCCTACTTTGTGTACTGTGAGTAGCCTCCTTTACTTCAATCCGGCAGGATTGGGGCCTTATTTTGGTGCCAATGAGCTCTCCTTAAAATCTGAGACCAGTTTTGGATGCTGAAATCTCCTAAAAAATCTGGTTTTTGTCTTGTAAGAACAAACACTTCCATCTTGCATCACAGCTGGAAGTTTAAGGCTTTAGGACTGTAGCATTTTGTGTTGTATCATATATAAATAACAAGTAGCAAATGCTTTTACCTACTCCATGGTACATAAGCTAAAATCACCATTTTTCAGTGCCACACCCTCCTCAGCTGCTTGTCTGTTCGTGTGAAGTCAGCTCCTCCATGGCTGGTGGTCCCCTCCCGCAGAGTCAGCTCCCCAAAGTCAGTTCAACACATGGTTCAGAATCTCTAGATGGGAAATCCAGAGTAAAGCACAACAGACCCCTTGGTCTCTGACAGATTCCTTCAAATATTTTTGTTGAATTTGGGTTCCCTACCTATCCACGGTCAACTGCCTTTCAGCTCATAATGACTAACTTTCTACAGCAGAGGTGGGCAAACTATGGCCCACGGGCCACATCCGGCCTGTGGGACTGTCCTGCCCAGCCCTTGAGCTTCCGGCTGGGAGGCTAGCCCCTGGCCCCTCCCCTGCTGTCCTCCCTCCCCAGCAGCCACGCTGCTGCGTGGGCAGCATGGCTGGTTCCAGCTAGGCAGCAGGGCTACGAGCTCCTGTTGCTCTGAGCAGCATGGTAAGGGCGCAGGGGGAGCGGGTTGGATAAGGGGGGCAGTCAGGGCGTGTCAAGGTTCCTTCCCCACTCTGAACTCTAGGGTACAGATGTGGGGACCTGCATGAAAAACCCCCTAAGCTTATTTTTACCAGCTTAGGTTAAAACTTCCCCAAGGTACAAACTATTTTACCTTTTGCCCTTGGACTTTATTACTGCCATCACCAAGTGTCTAACAAATATATAACAGGGAAAGAGCCCACTTGGAAAAGTCTTTCCCCCCAAAATCCTCCCAAACCCTACACCCCCTTTCCTGGGGAAGGCTTGATAAAAATCCTCACCAATTTGTACAGGTGAACACAGACCCAAACCCTTGGATCTTAAGAACAATGAAAAAGCAATCAGGTTCTTAAAAGAAGAATTTTAATTTAAGAAAAAGTAAACAAATCACCTCTATAAAATCAGGATGGTAAATACCTTACAGGGTAATCAGATTCAAAACGAAAAGGAGTACTTGTGGCACCTTAGAGACTAACCAATTTATTTGAGCATGAGCTTTCGTGAGCTACAGCTCACTTCATCAGATGCATACCGTGGAAACTGCAGCAGACTTTATATATACACAGAGAATATGAAACAATACCACCTCCCACCCCACTGTCCTGCTGGAATCCCTCTAGGCAAAACCTTAAGTTACAAAAAGACACCAAAAAAGGAATATACATTCCATTCAGCACAACTTATTTTATCAGCCATTTAAACAAAACAGAATCTAATGCATATCTAACTAGATTGCTTATTAGCCCTTTACAGGAGATCTGACCTGCATTCCTGCTCTGGTCCCGGCAAAAGCAACACACAGACAGAGAGAACCTTTGTTTCTCCCCCCACTCCAGCGTTGAAAGTATCTTGTCTCCTCATTGGTCATTTTGGTCAGGTGCCAGCGAGGTTATCCTAGCTTCTTAACCCTTTACAGGTGAAAGGGTTTTTCCTCTGGCCAGGAGGGATTTAAAGGTGTTTACTCTTCCCTTTATATTTATGACAGGGGGCGATTGGATAGGCATGGGAGTCCTGGGGAGCCTGCCAGGGGGCAGGGGTGTGGATAGGGGTCAGGGCAGTCGGGGATAGGGAGCAGGGGGGGTTGGATAGGAGGTGGGGTCCTGGGAGGGGGTGGTCAGGGGACAAGGAGCAGGGGGGGTTGGATGGTTGGGGAGTTCTGAGGGGGGCTGAAGGAACAATAATCCACACTGTGTAGAGTCAAGCACAGGAATTTATTATGCACAGTGTTGGCGGAGTGTCACTTTGCTTATCAATCTCAGAGACACTGCAGAACAATTAATTACAATAGATTATATAGGGTGCTCATTGGGCGGAGAGAAGTGATGGGGATGGGTTTCCAAGCCCCTGGATAGGTTCTAGCAGCAAGACAAAATAAGCACAATAAGCCAATGGTCTAAAAGATTACATAATGGCTCCGCTCAAGGCCCAAATTAACATATTGTTGACACACAGGTAATTACCCCAAACTATGTCTATTAAAGTGTATAAATTAAATCCTAATTTTGGGGTCCAGGGGAATGAGGGAGCAGCTCTCCTGGTGACCAACAGGTACATTCCTGGAGATTTAAAGCAAAAAAGCAGTAATTAGTACTTAACAACAACAATTGTTTATAAATTTACCCTTGCATTTCTGTGGGCTAGGACTGGCATACATCTGTGAGGGGAGGGTGTCATAACTCATGTCAATCATATTAGGCTTCTCCCTGTACTATGTCTGGGATCTGAGGGGGATAGTACCACTATCTCCTCCCTGCATTAGGGAGTAACTGTGAAGCCTTTCTCAGCACTTCATGTGTCTATAACTCATGATAAGGACGCCCAATTACATTCAGAGTTATGCTGACTCCATTTACTGACTTGAAACACACAAGGTTATCTGTTTACCCCAGTTTTCTCTTAGCCATGTATTGTTCTTTGTTAGCTAGTTCTCATCTGAGCCTATATGAAAAGTTCTTGGCAGAAACTGTAGTTAAAATTTTACATCCACAGCAAATGAATTTTGGCCCTTCAGGGGCAGTCAGGGGGCGGGGTCCAGATTGTTTGGGGAGGCACAGCCTTCCCTACCCGGCCCTCCATACAGTTTCTCACCCCAATGTGGCCCTCGGGCCAAAAAGTTTCCCCACCCCTGTAATAGGGGGTTTGCCTCTGGGCTGCCTACACCCTTGGCCGGTAGAATTTTATCCTGGATGTTACAAGCCACCTGGAGAATGGCGTTTGCTAGATTGTCTTCAGAATTCTGGTAACATGTCTGAAAAGCATAAGACACTAGCTGCAGACAATGACCCCAAAAATCTGCAATCAGGAGCAACTGTAAACATCTCCGTTACGAATTAAGTAATTCTATTTTACACCCAATATATAACGTTGGCATTTTGCGTGGAAAGTCTGAGAGGCATTTTGTCCATTGTTTGCAACTGTTCCTGAACTTGGTTGTCGTGCTGAGATGATGTTAATTCCATATCCAGGACAGGATTAAATGCTGAAGGGCTTTGCAATTTAAGAACTTAGTTTTAACTAAATTGAGCTTAAATTGCCAGTTGGACATTCACAAAGATGGGCTGAGATGCAGGATGGATGGAGAAAGGTCTTTAAAAGAGAAGTAGATTTGTGTGTTGGTGGTGTGAAGATGTTATTTGAAGCTTGTTGATAAGAGCACCTGGAGATGGAGTGTAGAGATGTTCTGAAAGCCAGTGGACTACAGGGTTTCAACTTTTAGGAGTGGCTGATGGTGTCAATGGCCACAACAAGATCAAGGAGAATAAGAAAGGGAGACAAAATGAGCCTTAGATTCCATAGTGAGAGTTCTCAGTGATCAAAATGAACTTGCTCACCAGAGTCTTCTGGGACCTCTCTGAGAGGAAAGAAGAAGTCTACCTAAAAACAGCTCCATCTACCCTTGCTCGATCCAATGTGTAGTTTAGTCATCACCAATAATGAAGTTTGTTCATAGGTCTAACAATGGGAACAAGGGCTATGTCAAGGTTCCTCCCCCACTCTGAACTCTAGGGTACAGATGTGGGGACCTGCACGAAAACCTCCTAAGCTTACTTTTACCAGCTTAGGTTAAAACTTCCCCAAGGTACAAATTAATTTTATCCTTTGTCCTTGGAATATCCACTGCCACCACCAAACTCTAACTGGGTTTACTGGGAAACATAGTTTGGACACGTCTTTCCCCCCAAAATCCTCCCAACCCTTGCACCCCACTTCCTGGGAAAGGTTTGGTAAAAATCCTCACCAATTTCCATAGGTGATCACAGACCCAAACCCTTGGATCTGAGAACAAGGAAAAAGCATTCAGTTTTCTTACAAGAAGACTTTTAATAGAAATAGAAGTAAATAGAAGTAAAGGAATCACCCCTGTAAAATCAGGATGGTAGATATCTTACAGGGTAATTAGATTCAAAAACATAGAGAACCCCTCTAGGCAAAACCTTAAGTTACAAAAAAGATACACAGACAGAAATAGTTATTTTATTCAGCACAATTCTTTTCTCAGCCATTTAAAGAAATCATAATCTAACACATACTTAGCTAGATTACTTACTAAAAGTTCTAAGACTCCATTCCTGGTCTATCCCCAGCAAAAGGAGCATACCGACAGACCCAGACCCTTTGTTTCTCTCCCTCCTCCCAGCTTTTGAAAGTATCTTGTCTCCTCATTGGTCATTTTGGTCAGGTGCCAGCGAGGTTACCTTTAGCTTCTTAACCTTTTACAGGTGAGAGGATTTTTCCTCTGGCCAGGAGGGATTTTAAAGGGGTTTACCCTTCCCTTTATATTTATGACAGGCGATTATTGAAGTGGATGAATTTTCATGGTGAAGGACCTAGCATTGTCAGGAGAGAGGCAGTACTGATTAGAAAACTGAGAGGCCATCGATAACAGCTATTTTCTGGGACTCTGTTAACCATCCAATCTATGCCATTAGTACACTCCAGTACAACAGTCATTCCTAGTGAAGCCATTAAAGACCTCACATACATCCAGACCTTCAAAACATATGGCCTTTAAATATAAATATAAGCCCCAGAGCCAGAAGGCTTAGACCAGGGGTGGGCAAATTTTTTGGCCCGAGGGCCACATCAAGGAGCGAAACTGTATGGAGGGCCAGGTAAGGAAGGCTGTGCCTCCCCAAACAGTCTGGCACCCACCCCCTATGTGCCCCTTCCCACTTACCACCCCCTGACTGCCCCCCTCAGAACCTCCAACCCATCCAAACCTCCCTGTTCCCTGTCCCCTGACTGCCCCAACCCCTATCCACACCTCCGCCTCCTGGCAGACCCTCCGGGATTCCCACACCTATCCAACCGACCCTGTGCCCTGACCGCCCCCCCCCAAAACCTCCATCCCATCCAACCACCCCCTGCTCCCTGTCCCCTGACTGCCCCCCAGGACCCCTTACCCATCCCCCCTACCCCCTTACCATGCCTCTAAGAGTGGCAGGAGCTCGCAGCCCCGCCGCCCAGCCAGAGCAAGCGCGCTACCCACGCGGCAGCATAACTACAGGGGAGGGGGAACAGCAGAAGAGGGGCCCAGGAAATTGTAGTTGCAAGAGCTATGCACTGCCCTTCACTATGGGCTGTGTCCTTGCTTCAAAAACATGTCTTCTAATAACATCTATTTGTCTATTGAATGATGTTTTGTACTGCACCCAGTTACCTTTGTATGTGTTTTTATATAATATAAACTTTAATTAAGGTGCCTGGTTCTGTATCACTTGTCTGTGTCATTCCCTGATGTTCGTAGGAGACATTGCTTTTCATGAGATGTACATCTGGCCTTCGGAAGGGTCCTGGGACAAAGAAAGAGGTACAAGCTGATAATGAGTCACCTCTGGGCACTTTGCTAATGAAAGTATCCTGTGAAAAATCTGCTCCTGCACTTGTAGAAATGTGATGCTAATTCATTCTTTCTTAGCTATAGTGCTAGCATTATTCCCAGTACACAGCATTCCCTTCTGAGTGTGAACAGACAAACACGCAGGTTTCAGATTCACTTAGCACTTTTTCTATCAAGATGTTCAGGATGTATTATGGACAGTAAATTGCAGTATACAACACAGATTCTAGCTATTACTCCTGACTTCTAAAGTGGCTACATTAAATGGATTACAGATATTAACAATTCAAACTGACACTATCTAGATTCCACTACACTGAGGTGAGAAAAATATCTACCTTTTCAACATTGTGGCGGGCAGCACAGAAAAATGTCTATGCTGTTCACGATTATATTGTTATTTGTATAATGGGAGCAGTGTGCTAGGTATTTTACACATGGTAAAATGACAAGATTCCTGCCCTAAAGTATTTTACAATCTAAACAGAAACTACAAATGAAAGGATGTGAGATGGAAGTGATATTTCATACACCTTCTGTGAGTTCCATCACTTTCCTTTTGAATCTTTTCCCCCCTTCTCCTTTACTTTCTCTTGTCAGTCTTTTGAGAGCATGCATTATTAGAAATTATAATCCTGCTTTAGGGCCTGATTCAAAGCCCTTTAATGGAATTACTCCTATTGACTTCAACAGACATTAAGGAGGGACTTGCAGGAGAAGGATGGAGATAGAACAGACTAGGTCTGAGAAGGATTCAACTTTAGATTCCCTAAAGCATATGTAATATGAAGGTCCAGTAGTTTAGAACCTCCCAAAGCTTGTCCAGATAAGGTCCTTAGCTGTCATTCTCTCTGCATGTACAAGATAACCTTTCTAAAGCAAGCTCCCTGCCATCCATTGGACAAATCCACAGCTGCTGTACATTTCCACATGAGGATCTGGCCCAGGATATACAGTCTATGATACACACAATTACTCTAAGAACTTTTGGTTTCACATTTTCATGTTTGCAGGCCCTAAATTCCTCCCCTTACAAAGCATAATGGCTGTCAATGCATTTCAAAGCTTAGCTTTATTTGGATCTGGTGCTTGAGATATAGCACATTACCCTGTTTAAAACTGCTGCAGGAAGCAGCATGATCCTAGGCCCCTTTGTATAAAAAGCTGTCCTTAGCCAAGAGAGCCATTTCATATTTATTAGTTTTCTCCCTCCCTGTGTCTTTCTAGTAGGAGCATTGTGGCTGGCTGCTGGCAAGAAAAGTCAGCCAGTTGAACTCTTTATCTATGTCTCTCCTCATTAGGCTAATAAGAAAATGTAACTGACTTTCAGCCTTTCTTTGAGTAAACTGGTGGCACCTCATAGGGGGCAAAATAGGATGTTTAACACTGATTCTACGATGCTCTAAATCATGCTAGTGGAATATAATCCCTTCATATCTCTTCCAGACAAGCTGCAGGAGTGAATACAATAAGGTCAGGGCAGTGGTAGAATTCAAGCCATTGTACATTTTAGTTTCAATCATTGCTGTGATTGCTCTCTCATCTATTAATCTTCCACTGGCTTAGCCCCATTGAGGTATCTGCAAGACTCAAAAAGCCAAACCTTCAAAGACAGGCTCTAAGTCTATGCCTGCTGTTCTAGGGGGGCTTCCCGCAGTGTAGGTGAACACTCCCTAAAATGATGAGATTATTATATGAATATTACAGTGGCTACAAATGCAAAGTAAAGAAACATATTATATGCACTTCTAAGAAGAAGAGAGCATGTGTTATTAGTCCCTGCAGATACTAGATTCCAGACTTCAGAAGGTCAAGATGGTTAAGAGAAAAAAAGAACCCCACATTCTCTCCTGTATCTTTGCTGATTTTTAAACTGAACTAACATTTTTTATGGTTCTTTTGCTCTTCTGTTTTCTGATTTATGAATATGCCAGGAGTCTCACAAGATGGCCTGTTCTTGTGAGATTTGCAGCCTAAATGTGCAGATTCAAGGGGTTCGAGAGTCATCTGGATAAGCACTCAAACTTTTGGATACTTATCTGAATGCAACCCAATCAATAGACTTTGAGGACTGCTTATCTGTATTTAAACACATTAGGGCAATTTTTTATTCTCAGAATTAACTTCACTGAAGTTCAGATTCACGCTGGTGTAAGAAGCACAATTTGGCCTATTTTTCCATAAACTTCAATAATTTTAATGAAAACATAGGAGTAGATCTTCCACTGATGTAAATTGATACAGCTCAATTGACTACAATGATTTCTAAGGAGTGATACCAATTTACACTAACTGAGGAACTGATTTCTAGTTGAAATATCCTTAGATTTTTATTTTTAACTTTATCTGTATATTGCTATAAGAAACCTTCATCATAAGCAGGAGAGGAAAAACTAAAGCAAGCTCTCAGTGGAGGACCACAGAAACAGTCCAAAATACTAGATCACTCATTCTGTATGTTCACAATGTTTGAAAATACAACAATACTTTAAACTAGTGGTCCAGTTAATTAGTTCTGAATTATAGTGAAAGTCTCACAGAAGTATTTATAACAGCTACATTTATACCAAATTAGTTAATCATGATTAATGCCTTTTCAGTAACTATCAAAGGAATTAACAATAAGTTTATTATTTTAAAGTACTACCAGTAACATTAAACTTCTCTGTTTGTATAATCCAGTGCAATATTGAAAGTTTAATGTTGTCATTGTCATCTCCAAAGGCTGGGCATGTGTGCTGATACTCAAAGCCAAGCTTAGCTCCCTGACTCAGCTCTTTGAACTAGAATTCAAGAACAGCATGGAAAATGGTTAGGAATAGGAAAAAGGAAACGCACTCTCAGACATTTTGCCCAGAAAAATATTACTTGATTTTTATTAGTTTAAACTGATAATGACATTCTAAATGTAGCCCCTCTACTGTATACTGAAGTAAATTTGTTATGAAAGATCACTCTGTCATGTGAAACTCCTGCAAAATCTGGACACAAGGGACTAGGGCAGAAGTCCTATTCCAAATGATAACCTTATCTCTGATTCCAGACACAGGAAGTAGACTAATTCATAAGATCTAAGAAGTGAGAGATGGAAGTGTCCTGTTAGAGCCTCAAGTCCAGCACCCTGAAAATTCAGGATATAGTCCCTAGCAAGAAGATGGATCAGATCTTGGATGGATACCTGATCTTGACCAGGGTTTTGTAATTATTTAGATTAACTTAACGGTATATTTTTTACAAGTTTCTTACGTGCTTTTCTCTGAAGCTTTTTTTTTTTTTTAAAAAAAAAAGAACACTTCTTCAGAGGCCTCATGTCATGGCGCATCTGCTCCTCAAGGGCTAAGCACATTGCTTGCACAGCCCTGCCATCCCCTGCCCTGGCATAGCTCTTTTTGCCATCTTGGGCTCCATTTTCCATTAGATAGGTTATTCCTGCATAGAATAGTGGAAGTTCCATGGAATGAAGCTGTCATAAATATAAAGGGAAGGGTAAAACCCTTTGAAATCCCTCCTGGCCAGGGGAAAGCTCCTCTCACCTGTAAAGGGTTAAGAAGCTAAAGTTAACCTCGCTGGCACCTGACCAAAATGACCAATGAGGAGACAAGATACTTTCAAAAGCTGGGAGGAGGGAGAGAAACAAAGGGTCTGTGTGTCTGTCTATAGTCTGGCTATATGCTGGTTTCTGCCGGGGATAGACCAGGAATGGAGTCTTAGAACTTTTAGTAAGTAATCTAGCTAGGTATGTGTTAGATTATGATTTCTTTAAATGGCTGAGAAAAGAATTGTGCTGAATAGAATAACTATTTCTGTCTGTGTATCTTTTTTGTAACTTAAGGTTTTGCCTAGAGGGGTTCTCTATGTTTTTGAATCTAATTACCCTGTAAGATATCTACCATCCTGATTTTACAGGGGGGATTTCTTCATTTCTATTTACTTCTATTTTTATTAAAAGTCTTCTTGTAAGAAACTGAATGCTTTTTCCTTGTTCTCAGATCCAAGGGTTTGGGTCTGTGGTCACCTATGCCAATTGGTGAGGCTTTTTATCCAACATTTCCCGGGAAAGGGGGGGTGCAAGTGTTGGGAGGATTGTTCATTGTTCTTAAGATCCAAGGGTCTGGGTCTGTAGTCACCTAGGCAAATTGGTGAGGCTTTTTACCAAACCTTGTCCAGGAAGTGGGGTGCAAGGTTTTGGGAAGTATTTTGGGGGGAAGGACGCGTCCAAACAGCTCTTCCCCAGTAACCAGTATTAGTTTGGTGGTGGTAGCGGCCAGTCCAAGGACAACGGGTGGAATATTTTGTACCTTGGGGAAGTTTTGACCTAAGCTGGTAAAGATAAGCTTAGGAGGTTTTTCATGCAGGTCCCCACATCTGTACCCTAGAGTTCAGAGTGGGGGAGGAACCTTGACAGAAGCTCTCAGGGTGTCCCTGAAATTCTACTGTTGGAGGAAACGAGGAGGAGACCCCAATGGAAACACACCCACTCCATAATGATTCCCCATTTACAATTATATTTTGGCACCTACCCATTAGACAGTTTTTAATCCATTTAATGTGGGCCATGTTCATTTTTTATGGATCAAGTTTTATAATTAAATGTCATGAGGTACCATGTCTTATGCCTTACAGAACTTTATGTATATTACATCAACACTATTTTTATCAACCAAACTTGTAATCTCATCAAAAAAAAATATACCAAGTTAGTTTGATAGGATCTATTTTCCATAAACCCGTGTAGATTAGCATTAATTATATTACCTTTTTAAATTCTTTATTAATTCAAGTCCCATATCAATAGCTCTATTATCTTGCCCAGGATCAATATCAAGCCAACAGGCCTAAAATTACCCAGGTCATCCAGTTTACCCATTTTTAAAAATTGGCATAACATTTGCTTTCTTCCAGTTTTATGGAACTTCCCCACTCCTCCAACGCATATTGAAAAGTCACCATTAATGGTCCAGCAAGATAACTACCAGTTATCTCAACCTGCTGATTTAAAAATGTCTAACTTTAGTAGCTTCTGTGTTATATCCGCAGAGATATTAGTGGAATGTAAAAAGTGATATGATGAGACTATATCATCTTCCCCTTGCTGTGCTCCCCAAAATACAGAACAGATATTTTTGAACAGTTCTGCCTTTTCTGCATTATTATTTATAATTCTACCATTCCACCTAGTACTGGACCAATGCCATTATCAGGATTCTTTTTGTTCCTAATATATTTTAAAAACTCGTTCTTATTATCTTTAGCTCTCCTGGCTATAGATTTTTCCTTGTGTCCCTTTGTCTCCCTTATTAATTTTCTACAATTCCCAACTTCTGATTCATATTAATTACTATCAACTTCTCCTTTTTCCATTTGCTATCTATAATTATTATTATTTGTCTTCTCTTTCCCTCTAAACCAGGTCATTTTTTCCACCACTGTGTCCTCCTTCCTTATTGCAGCTTTTGGGGCATGAAATAAGGTGTTCTTGAATGATTCCCAATTATCATTCACATTTTTTGGATTATATTTTTCTTCCCAGCTAATTTGACTCAATTGTTTTCAGCTTTGTGAAACTGGCCCTATTAAAACACCAAGGGAGAGAGAGAAAGAGAGCGTGTGGATGGATAGATAGATATAGATAGATTTACTTTTTAAAAAAAAAACAGTCTGGACTTTATTCTGCTTGCACACTCTAAATGTGATAGAGTCATGATCACTTGTACTTAAGCTACCATTATTTTTTAATTTTATGATCAGTTTCCCTTTACATGTTAAGACAAGCCCTAATAAATAATTCCCTGTGTTGGTTGCAAGGTTCCAGTCCACTGCAGCCCTACTAGATTAAGAAGGGCTGTATCTTTTGTTAGGTCCATTCACTATGACCACCACACACACATCTAATTTATTTATTAACCACCCTTCGCCATGATATTACTCTGATAATAAACTGTAAAGACTAATTTTGATTCTCACTTTGAATATGTGTACATTGAAAATGAACCCTTGCACAATGCACATAATGGTCTAGATGAAGAAATTAATAGGCTGTTTTGAATCAGGTTACACCTGGTTTAAGGGGGAAATCACCTTAGAATTAGTATTTTGAGCATATAGCTATTGACACACTTTTCTGAAAAATGAGCCTCATATGTCATACATCTAGCTGCAGGTACCCTACATGTTTACTTTGCCTACTTGCAGTCACAAGGGATCTTGTGCCTTCTCCTGATTTAATATGAGTGGTATAGAATATCTCGGCAGTGAAGGTTGATTATTATATTTCTTTCATGAGTATGAAAGTCTCATAACTCAAAGACATCACAAGTGTCTACAGAGTTTATGAGTTATTAAGGTTGGTCATGAGAAAAAAAAATATAATCACTTTTTACTGGTGAAATATTCAATTTATTTTATGAGAAAACTTTTTATTGATTACCATTCCAAGAATAGCAGGCAGGTAATAAAGCACTCAGGGGAGCTAGTTGTCCATCCGTCCATCTTTCCGTGCAGAATATATAACCATTGTTTTTTTGTCTTTAGACAAAGAGGCTCAGCAGCCGATAAGGGATTATGTTTTATTTAAATATCTAATGTGTTTTATTGCTCATATGTTAAAAATGATTATCCCCCTCCCCTTTCTGATTCATTCATTAATGTTTTCTCACAGTATGCCAGCCATGAGAATTTTCAGGTTGTAATAAACATTATGCTTCCTGATGCTTTTATAATTGACATCCCTTGGAAAATAGTTAAAAAGGAAAAGTTGACTCGCATAAAGAAATCTAAACATAGTGAGCCTGATTCTGTACTAAAATAGGTCCTGATTCAACAAGCCACTGAAGCATATGAGTAACTTTGTGCTCATGAGTAGTCATGTCAGCTTTGATAAGACTATTTGTGTGCTTAAAGTTGCACACACCTGGCTGAACTGGGTCTTTAAGTAACTTTATTGAAATTGAGGGAAATACACTATTGGAAATGAGAGCAGAATCAGGCCTAGAATTTATACCATAGTGATCTATTAATTTTATAACCTACATGATGAAAACTAAATGCTTTGGGAAAAAGTAGTGTAAAGGAAATGAATGGAGGACGGAAAGCTGCCAGCCTTACTGGGGTGAACAGGGTTTATTCAGTGAGAGCTGAGGTGTTTAGCAATCAAATTAAAAGGAAATGCTTAGTTCTGAAATTCTTATTTATCACTCTGTGTTTAAGCAAGACTACACTACTACTTTAGAAATGACACATGTACATCTTATGCTGAGAGATTCCTTGAATGTTTGGGTATAAAATTCATTCCATCACATTGTAAGATGCTGAAGTTTTACAAAAAGTGACAGCAGAAGACCCTAGTTCTTGTATTTCAAAATGGGATTTCCTGGCAATTGATTTTGTAGGAGGGAGGATTTAAAAAAACAAGTAGTGCCAATTTTATTTTTGTTGCGAGCACACGGTGGATTAAAAATACCCTGCTTGTTAGCAAGAATGGAAGCTGTTGTATTTATAATCTGCAGTGTACTTATAAGCATTTTGCAGTTTGGTAGGCTCTGACATAGTTATGGAAGACAGGAATGTGGAATGTTTGATTTCTTCTGAATGTAGACAGATCAGCTATTTGCCAAGACAGTAGGAGAGAGGGAACTTCCTGACTTGAAAGGTGAAAACCTGAGAGGGGATGTGAATATAGGAAGATCCCTGATACTCTGATATGGTAAAGAAAAATGTGGGCTAAGCCTGCAATGTACTCAAGTCAGAATACCAGAGCTGGAAAACTTAAAGCAGAAAAAATACTGTTAAATGTGTGCCTAACAGAATCTGAAGTAAGATGAAATGTGTCTTGTTAGTTTTGTTAATAAACCCCAAATCTGGGCCGGGTTCACCAAAATTTGTGGAAGAAACCAGGTAAAGTTACTAGAGCTACACTCCCAGGGAGGAGAGGGGTGCAGAGTTAGAGAGAAGGCACAGGACCTGTACAGGAATGTCTCTATCCCTTAGGAAGATTCAGATTTTGGAGGAGATCCACTAGGTTCTAAGGTAGAACCCAAGCTCATCCCTATTAAAGCCTAAGAATATAGTCACTTAGAAACCTCTACCCCACCACCATCCCTGCCCCCAGTCATAACAGTCATATTATAATCCAATGATAGTAAGTAGGAGAATACATAAGACTTATGAATGGTGATTTATATTTATGGGACACCTTTCACCCACGGCTCATAAAGCAGTCTACGGTCTTTACCAACTATTTATACAACATTTCTGTCCATACTGAAAAATTACCATTTCTGGGGTGCTGTGCAGCATATATATTACCATACAATAACAGTTTAGGAAAAGATCTGAGGCAATGTATGTGTAATTAGAGGGAGTGGACCAGGAGCCTGAATTCTGAGTTCCCAGTGTGGTCTACACCAGGACAAATTATTTCATCAGTTTGTGCCTCAGTTTATCCAACTTTAAAAACCCTTAAAAACTAAAATGGTAATATTCCTTGCACGAGTGTTGCTTTTTTGGGTAAAATTTGTAGTGATCCTGAGGTGAAAGGTGATAAATAACACTTCAGATTTTTTTATATCTGTCAAGGATTGTTGGCTTCTTCGTCGACCCACTAAAGCTGATTGGAAACTTTGTCCTGTGGGCAATTCTGATATTTCAACATTTATTTTTTCCTGAGTTGGATGAAAAGTATCAAGAGGTTTTGTGGAACAAAATTTCTAAAAAGATTTGCTTAAAAATATTGAAGTATTCAACTGAAATGAAATGTCTAGATATTCCTGAATTGAAATATTTAATTTCAGTTTGACATTGAACTGTATCTGCCTGAGATGCCATAATGTCTTATGGGAGTTGCAGTGTTGGTGCCTCATGTCTGCATTCACTTGAATAGACTTGGCTGCATGGCTGGACTACATTATCTATGGTGTGCCACATCCATGGACCTCCCCCCAGGGCACAATTAATCCACTGGGCACCAGCAACAATAATAAAATATGTACTACTTGGATTTTTAAATCCTCCCTATAAAATCAAGTGCCAGGAAATCCAATTTTGAAATACATGAACTATGTTATTCAGCTGTCACTTTGTAAAACTTCACATCTTACAGTGTGATGGAATAATTTTGTATACAAACATGCAAGAAAAATCTCAGCATAAGATGTACGTCGTAACTTCTCAAGTAGTATGGAGCCTTGTTTAAGCATAGAGTGATAAACGGGAATTTCAGAATTAAGCATTTTCTTTTAAATTGACAGTTAAAAACCTCTCACCAATACTCCTTGTTCACCCTGGGAAGGCTGGCAAGAGCAGCCTTTCAACTCACTGTGGGTGCCATAATGAGACAGAGTGGAAGAAATGGTGTCACACTGAGGTGAGTTGGAGATTTATACATGAAAATTCCAGTATCTAGGACCTCAGTAAAAATATATGGCTTCAGTCTCCCCTCATGTCTGTTTTTACACCCATGTAACATAGTTGACTTCAACAGAGTTTCTTCTGATTTATACTGTGGGGGCTTGTCTAGATGGTGAATTAAGATGAATTAACTGAAGGTGGGAAGTTAATGTACATAAACACATGAACTTGTGAATGAGAACATTCACATGGGGATTTAAAGTGGCCTTAGTTCACTGTAACTCAACCTTCCTTGGATTTAATGTGCTTTAATTTGTGCACACTAATTTAACACCTTTAGTTAACTCCTCTTAACTTTCTGAGTGTTGCTGGGTAGACAAACCCTAAGTCAGAGGATCATCCGGTTTATAGTCTTCTATGAGGTCCATATTTTCCACAAAGCCCTAAGGATGTATATACATAGAAATATTCAGATATTTTCTTTTACATTTGTGATTGGAGTTAACTGCTCTCTCTTTCATTTTGTCTGCTACTAAAATAAATGTCAGCTGGGAGCCAGGAGCTATTCTGAGAGTCCCTGTGAAAAACCACAACATAATTCAGGTAGTCAACAGAATTAAAATTAATGTACTGGATAAAATCAGTCAGGATTCACAATATGCTATATTAGGCACCTTGGAGCATGGGTATAAGAAATTAACATTCTGACTTGCCAATAGTTCTTGTTCAAAGAGGGCAGTAGCTGCATGAAAGATTTGAGTAATTTAAAGAAGTGTCATTTGCTAATTAAAGTGTCAAATCTATTTATTAACAAAGTTATTTCTAATTTCCCTATTCCATTTTTTTGTTTTGTTTTTCTCATAAATATGCAGCATTCCAGCATGGAACCCTCTGTATGTCTGTCATTAATAAAAGACCATTGGAAACATTTGTATGTAGACCTAGAATAAAAGCATTGCTGGGATATAATTGGAGAAGGTGTGTGTATCGGTATTGTAATATAATAAAATATTTAATGAAATCTTAAGGTATATGGGATATTTTGTCATTGCTAGGGTATGGCTGTTAGAAAATAGCTTTCAGTGTAAAATTAGTTTACATTGGAATTCATGATGTTTATGCTGCTGTAAAAGGAACTACAATAAACAAAAGAGCACATTTAATATGGATGGAATTTCCACAGACATCTATCAATTATATGAATGCTCTCCAGTTTGTGTTTGCTGTGAAATAAGACTATCACAACAGTGCTCTTTTGTCTAGCTTTTGATATTCCCATAGTAAGCATTTGAACTCAGGACACTAAAACTCATAATGAAGCCTTAATATAAAACAGAGGCAAATATGAGTTTTATATAGCTTCAGTAGAATTAAAACAAGTAGAGGAGCTAATAAAAGACAAACTAAGAGACATTTATGAACTTGCAATACATGACATCAATATGAAATGTTGGTAAATTAGAGGTCATAACCACAGCAGTATTTCACAGAAGTTAAATTATTGAAATGTTAATTAATTACATTGAGTGCTTTAAGACATCTTGTTACTCTTTCTGAGCTAATTTGTTGGTCATTTATGGAGAAATGTAAAATAAGACCTTTAGAAATGCTTGACTTCTTTAAAGATCTTAAATAACAAATTGTTCACTGTAGAATCATTGAGTTTGAAGGACAGAAGGGACCACCAGCTCATCTAGTCTGACCTCTTGTCTATCACAGGCCATCAAAAACATCCACTCACCTGTGCACTAAGCCCAACAGCTGAAATTAAACTAAGTATTACAGCCCTCAGGAGACTAATATATTGTGCCACATTCAAAGAATAAGAGAGTGCACCAGTGCCTGGGGCCCCTGCAATGTCAAGGAATTGATTAAGTGAGGTATGCCCAAATGATCCTGACAAGCGATACATACCACATGCTGCTGAGGAAGGTGAAAAAAAACCCACAATGTCTCCGCCAATCAGATCTGACGGAAAAAAGTTTCCCAATTCCATGACTGATGATCAGTTAGACCTTGAACATATGAGCAAGAAACAGCCTGCCAAGTGCCTGAGCCCTGGTCTACACTAGGGCTTTAGGTCGAATTTAGCAGCGTTAAATCGATGTAAACTTGCACCCGTCCACACAATGAAGCCCTTTTTTTCGACTTAAAGGGCTCTTAAAATCGATTTCCTTACTCCACCCCTGACAAGTGGGTTAGCGCTTAAATCGGCCTTGCCGGGTCGAATTTGGGGTACTGTGGACACAATTTGATGGTATTGGCCTCCGGGAGCTATCCCAGAGTGCTCCATTGTGACCTCTCTGGACAGCACTCTCAACTCAGATGCACTGGCCAGGTAGATAGGAAAAGAACCGCGAACTTTTGAATCTCATTTCCTGTTTGGCCAGCGTGGCAAGCTGCAGGTGACCATGCAGAGCTCATCATCAGAGGTGACCATGATGGAGTCCCAGAATCACAAAAGAGCTCCAGCATGGACAGAACAGGAGGTACGGGATCTGATTGCTGTATGGGGAGAGGAATCTGTGATATCAGAACTCCGTTCCAGTTTTTGAAATACCAAAACCTTTGCCAAAATCTCCCAGGGCATGAAGGACAGAGGCCATAACAGGGACCCGAAGCAGTGCCGCGTGAAACTTAAGGAGCTGAGGCAAGCCTACCAGAAAACCAGAGAGGTGAACGGCCTCTCCGGGTCAGAGCCCCAAACATGCCACTTCTATGATGAGCTATATGCCATTTGGGGTTCAGCCACCACTACCCCAGCTGTGTTGTTTGACTCCTTCAATGGAGATGGAGGCAACACGGAAGCAGGTTTTGGGGACGAAGAAGATGATGATGATGATGAGGTTGTAGATAGCTCACAGCAAGCAAGTGGAGAAACAGGTTTTCCCGACAGCCAAAAACTGTTTCTCACCCTGGACCCGGAGCCAGTACCCCCCGAACCCACCCAAGGCTGCCTCCTAGACCCGGCAGGTGGAGAAGGGAGCTCCGGTGAGTGTACCTTTTAAAATACTGTACATGGTTTAAAAGCAAGCATGTGAAAGGATTAATTTGCCCTGGCATTTGTGGCTCTCCTGGATGTACTCCCAAAGCCTTTGCAAAAGGTTTCTGGGGAGGGCAGCCTTATTGCGTCCTCCATGGTAGGACACTTTACCACTCCAGGCCAGTAACACGTGCTCGGGAATCATTGTACAACAAAGCATTGCAGTGTATGTTTGCTGGCGTTCAAACAACATCCATTCTTTATATCTTTGCGTTATCCTCAGGAGAGTGAGATATCATTCACGGTCACCTGGTTGAAATAGGGTGCTTTTCTTCAGGGGACACTCAGAGGTGCCCATTCCTGCTGGGCTGTTTGCCTGTGGCTGAACAGAAATGTTCCCCACTGTTAGCAATGGGGAGGGGGAGGGTTGAGGGGGTAGCCACACGGTGGGGGGAGGCAAAATGCGACCTTGTAACGAAAGCACATGTGCTATGTATGTAATGTTAACAGCAAGGTTTACCCTTAAAGAGTGTAGCCACTGTTTTTATAAAATGTGTCTTTTTAAATACCGCTGTCCCTTTTTATTTCTCCACCAGCTGCACGTGTTTCAATGATCACAGGATCTTCTCCTTCCCAGAGGCTAGTGAAGATTAGAAAGAAAAAAAATGCACTTGTGATGAAATGTTCTCTGAGCTCATGCTGTCCTCCCATACTGACAGAGCACAGACGAATGCGTGGAGGCAAATAATGTCAGAGCGCAGGAAAGCACAAAATGACTGGGAGGAGAGGTGGCGGGCTGAAGAGAGTAAGTGGCGGGCTGAAGACAGGGCTGAAGCTCAAATGTGGCGGCAGCATGATGAGAGGAGGCAGGATTCAATGCTGAGGCTGCTGGAGGATCAAACCAGTATGTTCCAGTGTATGGTTGAGCTGCAGCAAAGGCAGCTGGAGCACAGACTTCCACTACAGCCCCTGTGTAACCAACCGCCCTCTTCCCCAAGTTCCATAGCCTCCACACCCAGACGCCCAAGAACGTGGTGGGGGGGCCTCCGGCCAACCAGCCACTCCACCTCAGAGGATTGCCCAAAAAACAGAAGGCTGGCATTCAATAAATTTTAAAGTTGTAAACTTTTAAAGTGCTGTGTGGCATTTTCCTTCCCTCCTCCACCACCCCTCCTGGGCTACCCCTTATTTGTGTGATTAATGAATAAAGAATGCATGAATGTGAAGCAACAATGACTTTATTGCCTCTGCAAGCGGTGATTGAAGGGAGGAGGGGAGGGTGGTTAGCTCACAGGGAAGTAGAGTGAACCAAGGGGCGAGGGGTTTCATCAAGGAGAAACAAACAGAACTTTCACACCATAGCCTGGCCAGTCATGAAACTGGTTTTCAAAGCTTCTCTGATGCGTACCGCGCCCTCCTGTGCTCTTCTAACCGCCCTGGTGTCTGGCTGCGCGTAACCAGCAGCCAGGCGATTTGCCTCAACCTCCCATCCCACCATAAACGTCTCCCCTTTACTCTTACAGATATTGTGGAGCGCACAGCAAGCAGTAATAACAGTGGGAATATTGGTTTCGCTGAGGTCTAAGCGAGTCAGTAAACTGCACCAGCGCGCATTTAAACGTCCAAATGCACATTCTACCACCATTCTGCACTTGCTCAGCCTATAGTTGAACAGCTCCGGACTACTCTCCAGGCTGCTTGTGTATGGCTTCATGAGCCATCACATTAACGGGTAGGCTGGGTCCCCAAGCATAACTATAGGCATTTCAATATCCCCAATGGTTATTTTCTGGTATGGGAATAAAGTCCCTTCCTGCAGCTTTTGAAACAGACCAGAGTTTCTGAAGATGCGAGCGTCATGTACCTTTCCCGGCCATCCCACGTTGATGTTGGTGAAATGTCCCTTGTGATCCACCAGAGCTTGCAGCACTATTGAAAAGTACCCCTTGCGCTTTATGTACTCGCTTGGTGCTTGGTGCTCCAGTGCCAAGATAGGGATATGGGTTCCGTCTATGGCCCCACCACGGTTAGGGAACCCCATTGCAGCAAAGCCATCCACTATGACCTGCACATTTCCCAGGGTCACTACCCTTGATATCAGCAGATCTTTGATTGCTTGGGCTACTTGCATCACAGCAGCCCCCACAGTAGATTTGCCCACTCCAAATTGATTCCCAACTGACCAGTAGCTGTCTGGCGTTGCAAGCTTCCACAGGGCTATCGCCACTCGCTTCTCAACTGTGAGGGCTGCTCTCATCTTGGTATTCATGCGCTTCAGGGCAGGGGAAAGCAAGTCACAAAGTTCCATGAAAGTGCCCTTACGCATGCGAAAGTTTCGCAGCCACTGGGAATTGTCCCAGACCTGCAACACTATGCAGTCCCACCAGTCTGTGCTTGTTTCCCAAGCCCAGAATCGGCGTTCCACATCATGAACCTGCCCCATTAGCACCATGACACATGCATTGGCAGGGCCCATGCTTTGAGAGAAATCTGTGTCCATGTCCTGATCACTCACGTGACCGCGCTGACTTCACCTCCTCGCCCGGTATCGCTCTGCCAGGTTCTGGTGCTGCATATACTGCTGGATAATGCGTGTGGTGTTCAATGTGCTCCTAATTGCCAAAGTGAGCTGAGCGGCCTCCATGCTTGCCTTGGTATGGCGTCCGCACAAAAAAAAGGCGCGGAACGATTGTCTGCCGTTGCTCTGATGGAGGGAGGGGCGACTGACGACATGGATTACAGGGTTGGCCTACAGGGAATTAAAATCAACAAAGGGGGTGGCTTTACATCAATGAGTATTTCAGGCAGGACTTCACGGAGGGTTCCAATAAGAAATGGTGCACCTAAGTAATTGTTCTTATTGGAACAAGCAAGTTGGTCTGGCCTCTGATTGATACATGGCTAGATTTACCTCGCTGCACCTTCTCTGTGAGTGACTGCAGTGTGACCTAGACGGGGGAGGGGGGAAGCAAATGAGTACAAAACAAATCTGGTCTATTTCTTGTTTTGATCCACTCCATCTATCTTTTACATCTTTGGCTGGCAGCAGACGGTGCAGAAGGACTGCAAGCCATCCACATCTCATGGCTGCTTGGCAGAAGATGGTGCAGTAGGACTGCTAGCCATCCTCATCTCTTGCCTGCCTGGCAGAAGATGGTACAGTAGGACTGCTAGCAATCCGTATCGCCTGCCCGCTCACCATAAGATGGTTCAATAGGACTGACTGCAGGACTAAAGAGAATGACCTGGTCAAGTCACTCTAAATTTAGTCCTTGCGCCCATGTCTGCCCAGGTGCTCATGATCGACCTCACAGAGGCGACCAGGAGCACCTCGGACATGAGGATGACGGCTACCAGTCCTACTGTACCGTCTGCTGCCGGAAGGCAATGGGTTGATGCTGCTGTGTAGCAATGCAGTACCACATCTGCCAGCACCCAGGAGACATACGGTGACGGTTACCTGAGCGGGCTCCATGCTTGCCGTGTTATGGCGTCTGCACAGGTAACTCAAGAAAAAAGGCGTGAAACGATTGTCTGCTGCTGCTTTCACGGAGGGAGGGAGGGAACGGGGGCCTGACGATATGTACCCAGAACCATCCGTGAAAATGTTTTAGCCCCATCAGGCATTGGGATCTCAATCCAGAATTCCAATGGGCAGCGGAGACTGCGGGAACTGTGGGATAGCTACCCACAGTGCAACACTCCGGAAGTCTATGCTTGCTTCGGTACTGTGGAAGCACTCCGCCGAGTTAATGCACTTAATGCACTTAGAGCATTTTCCGTGGGGACACACACACTCGAATATATAAAAACGATTTCTAAAAAAACGACTTCTATAAATTCAACCTAATTTCGTAGTGTAGACATACCCTGAGAGAGAGAATTCTCAATACTACCTGAGATCACTGGTCCTATTCTGTCCTATGTCCCATCTCCAGCCACAGTCATCTCTGGTGCTTCAGAGGAAGAAGACTGCTCACCACCCATAAAAAAACATATGTTAACTAATAACTAAATTTTACTGAAAGTACCACATGGGGCTGGCAGCCTGAGGCCCAACTGCCTAGGACTGTCTGCCCAAGCCTGAGCCACCCAGGGCTGGTGGTTTGTTTATTATGGAGAGCCAGAAAATGAAGGCTCAGATAAGTGAAGTTCTACTGTATATCAATAAGACATTGTGTTCAACTGATATCTGTATCTATTATGGCAAGGGAAACTAAAGTTCAGCATTTCATTTTAATCACAGAAAAATGCAGATTTTTGGGGGGAGAAGGGTTAATCGGAGGGGTTTTTTTTTAAATCATGGAAAAGTAGGATCCATGATCATCACTTTGATGGAAACACTTGTTCAGTGGCCACTGGTGGTCAAAAATAATATGTTAGCCTGCATTCAGCGAGGCAGAGAAATTAATACTGAAAGTATAGTGCCATAATACAAATCAATTATATGCCTTACTGACAGGTTTCAGAGTAACAGCCGTGTTAGTCTGTATTCACAAAAAGAAAAGGAGTACTTGTGGCACCTTAGAGACTAACCAATTTATTTGAGCATGAGCTTTCGTGAGCTACAGCTCACTTACTGATACTCTGTTCCTCTCCCAGGGCATACCCTAGAGACCAGGGCAGGGTCTTGGCACTCACCCAAACTCTGGTCTGCAACCTCTGGGCATTCCACCACTCCAGTCCAGTTGTAAGTCCATGTAGTCCACTCCTTCCAGAGCTGTCAGCAAATAAATGAACTAATAGGGTAAGCATGGAAGGGTTTTCTCTCTTGAGAGGGTTTCTGGCAAGCTGTGGCCGCAAATGAGCTTAAAGACTAATATAGATTACTAGTTCCACAAAAGTGGTTCAGAGCCAAGCCTTACCTTCCTTTGAGGAGGGGAGCATCAGGCACTGGTCATCCAAGAAGATTTTGGCCTGAGCCAGCCCTTCTCCAGGAGCTGAGGACTATAGACCTACTCTCTTTTTTGGACTGTCCCAAACTGTACTGTGTTCTGTTTTTAAGCTACTTCCTTCAAGTCTGATCACAGATGTTGCAAGTCAGGGCTGATTGAGGTCTGAATAGCTCATTAACCTCATTTTACTTAGTGTGGGGTTTTCATACACCAGTTCACCTACTTTGATTGTTCCATTCAATAGTAGTTTAAGCTTTATTAAGAAACTTTAGCTTAATGGATTAGTAGAGTCATATAGAAAGCCCACTCTTGAAGAATTTGTTGGGATAGAGCCTACAGATCTGACTTATGTTTAGTATAGGGCTTTCAAGAGGTATGTTGATATCAAGATATTTTTCTTAATATTAATAGTTGTTGAAGTCTTTTTATTTTTTCTTTTCACCAAGAGTTATACCTAAGTAGTGTATGCACCCTTAAACCAACTTATCCTCTATGTGCTTAACAATCAATAAGACAGATTTTTGTTAGATATCTTATCTTTTATGTACAATAGCACAACTAAAATAGTATAATACATTTATAAGAAAATTAGCAGTTCTAAAGTAATGACAGGCTGCTATATTTCTTCAGGATGTCAGGAAGATCACTCAAAGTAATCAAAGCATATTTTTCCAACTGTGAATCTATAAATGATTGCTAACCTGTTTGACAACCAATGATAGAGGTTTGCATTATAGAGTTAATATTTTCATTGGTTGCTCTCAGTCTGAGATACGTGATGGTAACCAGGTGAGCAAATGAATTGAAAATAGCTTGTTCTAGGAAAAGCTGTTGATATGATATAAAGACTTAGATTTTAGATGAAGTATTTTCCTCTTAAGACCATAAGCTATTCAGAGGTGTGTTTCAAGGGAGTCCTGAAAAGAACCAGGACTGTAAAGGAAGGAGAAAATATGGGATCTCAATTTCCTTTCCTCTGTATCATTATGGAAATGAATAGTCAGCATGAATGTTATACGTATGCAGTCCACTTGTTAACACTACATGTGAAATTTGTATTTCTGCAGGATTAGTTGCTGTGAAGATACGGTAGGATTTTCTGAAGAATGTCAATGTCATACTTCAGCAAATCACATTTTCTACACCACAGCCGAAGTCAATATAACTTACATCGCTCAGGGGTGTGAAAAAGCCCTCCCCCTCCTGAGTGATACAAGTTTCACACTGCCGCCAGCATAGCTTCTGCTTCTTGCCAAGGTGGAGTAATTATGAAGATTGGTGAGCGCTCTCCCATAGCATGCCATGTCTTCACCAGATGCCCTGCAGCGGAGCAGCTGCATCAGTGCAGCTGTGCCGACTTAGCTCTGTAGTGTAGACTTACCCTTAGTGTGGAATCTGACTTGAACACTGAAGAAAACATATTTAATGGATGAATTACTGTATACTTACTGTATATTCCAGAAACAAATAAAAAGTACTAAGCTATGTATATCTGGGGTATATAGCCACAAGGCAATAATAAGAAAAACTCTTTTATCGAAATTAGCTGATAGTGCATAGAAGAAGTAATCTTAGAGAAGTTATGTGTACAATAATCGGTAGTATTTGTATAGTGTTCTAAATGGATGCAGCACCACAAAAAAGAAAGTTGTGGTAAAACAAATAACAGTCCTTACCCCCAGGCCCGCATTTAAAGAGTTCACACTGTAATAGCCATGAAGCACCGGTAAAGAATCACTTTCTCTTCACACTGAATGAGGAACTTTATTAGAATAAGGAAAGCGGCATTATCCCTAAAGCAACCGTGTGTCTTTGCTTCGTTGGGGAACTTCTGCTTAACACCTTCTCTGTTTCCTCTCCTGCCTGGGTTCCTGCTGTAAATATAAAGAGACCATAAGCATCCTCCCAGCTCTTCTGCATAACCAATCTGTAACAAGCAAATGGGGCCTTATCAGAATGTACCAGCTTCATCATTTAGACATCTTCAGGAGGATTTTGTTCAATTGATTCTCTCAGATTATCAAATCCCAAGAGGGCTAGTTCAGTAGGTATAGGAGTTTTCTTAACAGGTTATTTTCTTTCCACAAAGCCATGGAGAATGAACATCATTATTACCAAGAACACACATCAATTCAATTGGGATTTGAACAAGCAGAAGCTGCCTCTTTTTTCCTCTGCTAAGTAACTTGATTTGTCCCAAAACATGTAGGATGTCACTGTGACCAGTGGCAACAGGTGGTGTCCAATATTTGCCCTCATCCAGTTCCGAGTTTCATAGTTTTAAGTTTGGGTAAACTTTGGGCTGAATCCTGATGGTTAAAGAGGAAAGCTGTACCTTTGGCATCTCTCAGCCTCAGGTTTAGGGCTGCTTTGTCCCCTCAGAGTGAACCAAAGCAGCAATAAAGCTGCAGCAAATCATGTCTTATGCCTTCCTGCAAATGCCCCTAATAATAAACATGAATGGAAAGAAAAAAATCAAAGAAAAATATGCATGTCATCAGGTCTTAAAACATAGCATCTAGGGATCCATTTTCCAGGGCCAGATCATGACTTGCAGGAGACGTAGGGGCACAAAAGAACTCCCTGACCGTTAGGCTCTCTGTGCAAGGGAAGATCACAATAGCATCTCCTGTGTCATTACTGTAGAAAAAACATGGTCAAACTAAATTTATCTACATAAAATGTCTGCAGAAATGTCGGGGCTGAGGGGGAGGCCAATGGAGCATAAGTAGATACATTTTTAAATCCATAGACAGAGATAACTAAGAACTCAAATGAAAGGAGGGAAATATGAATATCAATCACCAATGTAAGTAACTAACTGGGTTTTCTGGAACTCTTGCAATCAACTGGCAGAGTGCTGCTGACTTACTCATCATTTTGATATAGTCGCTAATCATTTGTGACATGATTCACCAAAGATGACAGGTAAAAGAGAGAGAAGGCTCCTTTTAGAAACAGCTGAACTTGCTCAATGTGGCATTTTTTGACATGACATAAAGCCTGCTCACTTCATTTGGCATAAGAAGTTATTCTTGTCAAGTACACATACAGTAGCTGTAAAATACAAGTACTGTACTAGAACAGCTTGAACTTATCCCAGTGACTTTTGCTAACAAACACTATGAGACATGATTTTGATTGTTGCTGCTGCTTCTAATTTTTTTTCTGAAAGCTACAGTTACAAAAGTATTTTGAGCAACTGATTTCAGGCTTCTGGAAATGACTGTTTCCCGCATTTTTTAGAACGGTTCTTTAAAAAGATGGCAGTTTGTTGCAATCATAGATGTTTTGCCTTCCCACAGTGGGCACAGTCCTCGGTTGTGTCAAGTCCCTGCTGAGACATCTTGATGCCTTCCTTGACCTCAGGCTATCCAGGGGCCAATCAGGCTCTTGGCACAGAAGGTTCAACAACTTAGGCTGCTCTAATTTACAACATATAGAAGAGTCCGCTCTCCTCTCCCCTGCCCACAGGGGCGCGCTCACGCGTGCATACACACACACACACACACACACACACAAAAACCAAAACTCAAAACAAATTGGCCAAAAACATGTGTTTTCAGTTTTCAACCAGAAATATTTTTGTTCTTGGGTTTTCAATTTTTTTGACGAAAAGTTAAAATATTCTGTAGAAAGCAAAATTATTTGAAGGAGGGAAGAGACTGTGTGTGTGGGTGAGACCCTGACCTTGTAATCTCAGTTCCAAAATGCTTTACCCCTTTCGGCATTATCTTCAGAGCCTGAAAATATGGGGACACCTGCTAATTCACTGGGAAGGTAATATATTATTGCAGAAAAATATATTAATAGTTGGTTATTTATTATTACTACTGTTGTGGTAGTCCCTGATCAGCTAGGCGCTGTGCACACATAACAAAAAGGCTGGTTCTTTAATAGCCAAAGGGTGACTTATACTCTCTTCCACATTCCACACAGACCTTGATTGTAACATGAGCAAAGATTAGTGGCTCGTACACGAACACAACTATTGTATATCTAAACCAGCCAGTAAATGCATGTATCTGTTTGTTGTAATTCTTGAACTGCATGTCTGCAGTTCCTATTGAAGTCCATATGAGTTTTACATTCATATCAGAGTAAATCTGGGCCCAAGAAAAATATTTAGACCCTTGCATTCTTTGGGTATTATAGCAATAGATTTTAAATTTTAAAGGGATTATTGTACTTTGCAAATCATTAAGGTCATTCAACCAACAGCATTAATAAAATTGTTGAAATTAGAGGTGGAAAAGATCTATTACATTATTTAATCCATCCTTTTGAAATCTGTAGCTGCTGAGAAATGCATAACCTGCCATGTCTCATTGTTTAATTAAAGATATTATTTTAATGGTATCTTTTACTGTGACTTTCAGAATAATGGACTTCCATTCCCTTTATATATATATATATATACACACACACCTTCTTGTGATACATCCCTTTTGACTGTTTCATTGATTTGTTAATTCACACAGGTATGTGGCATCCCAAAATGGCACATCAGCCCAGAACCACAAGAAGTGAAGCAACACTGAAATAGCATAAGCATAAATTTGCTTTCAAGCTCTGCTCCAACTGACTCACCCAAAAACCATTCAGACCTTATTTTTATAAGATGACCCAACTGAGAGCAGGGTCATTGAAATAGACAGTCCTAGTTTCTGAGAACATGGGCCCAGATCCTCAAAGATATTTAAACGCCACTGAAATCAGCCTATGAGCACATGTACCAGATTAGGCCCAACACGTGATTTACGCGGCCAAACACCTTGTTAATCATTTTGGGTTTTAGGCAGGAGATAGCCAATGTTTCAGCCTCTTAGCATGTGCATTGCTGCCTATGTCTACATTGCTCCCTCCACTGGCAGTGGTGTACAAGCTATGCATAGCTACATGCTGCAGTGAAAAGCAGGTTGTGTCCCTATTGTGGCATCCAGTTATGTCCCAGTTGTGTAGCTATGTGTATCAGTGAAAGACCCTGGCAGGGGGCATGCAGTGGGGAGCTGATGGAGCCTTTCCCCACTGCTGGAGATTTTCCCTATGGTGGGGAACTGTGCCTTCCAAATATCTGAATTAGGCCACTGTTACTTTTTTAAACACGATGAGACTGCTGAAGGAATAGAAACCTAAGAATTTAATCTATGATGCATGATAACATGCAATATTTACTAGATCTAGATGGAATTTATATTCACATTGGTAAATTCCCATTGATTTACAGACCTGGATTTATCTCATGCCTCTACTATTCAGCACATTACTTGTCATTTAGAGATCAATACATTACTGCATTTACTCCAAAATACAGCTTATAAAAAATGTATACAGTTACAGGTGGGAAGTTAGTGCTGGAAAAGCAAAAGTTCTCAGTTTTGTAAACTTCAGATACATTTGAAGTCAGACTACAGCAGGCATACATGAAATGTAATTGCATAGGTTTAATATTGCTAAATACTGAGAAAAGTACTTATATCAGGTATCAATTTGACAGAGGCTAGGTAATTGCCAGTGTAACGGACAAATTTTGGCTTTTTTAGAACACACATGCAGAACATCCTTTATACAGTAATGGAAACTGAGACATGACATACAAAATAAACATAAAATATAAAATTGTTGGCTTTGAGAGCTCCACAGAGAAGGATTCTGTAACCAGGTGCTTGAGCCAAAGCCACTTAAAGTCAATGAAATGACTGTCATTGACTTAAGTTGATTTTGGATCAGACCCTACAGGCCAGATTTTCAAACATATTTAGGGATCTCAAAGTGCAGTTCGGTGTCTAGTGGTATTTTCAGAAGTGCCTAACTCAAACTGACTTCCCATTGATTCCAATGGGAGTTATGCTCCTGGGCACTTTTGTAAATCTCATTAGGCACCTATTTTTAGGCATTTAAAGTTATTTAAAATCTGCTTTTAAGTGTTTAGATACTATAGCGTTCAGTATGGTATAAGAATCCAGAAAGTTAAATTATTTTAAGACAAGGTCAGTCTGTCTAATTAAAATGCTTTAGATCTAATTCACCACTGCATTTTCTAGATTTATGCTGGTGGAAGCAATGGAGTAATGCTGGTGGGAAACTAGAATAATGCAACAGTGAATCATGACCTTTATTGTTGACAAGCCTACAATGTTGGGTACTGTGATGACTGATATTTGTACATGTTGCTTTCCTGCTTTGTGCTTTCGTCTCCCTGTTTCTGTTTCCTGGTTCCTGCTCCTGGGAACTCAGTGTTCTAATTCTGTTCCTGTCTCTGTCTCTGCATGCATAGTGTGGGCTGTTTGCAGTTACTCAGAGTCTGCTGCTACATATCTACTGTTTCGACTGTTATGTTATGGTCAGACTGTTGCTGTCCTAACTACTTCATGATTAGTACATGCATTGATTGACAACCTACCTGCATCTCTTTCTTTTGTATGTGTGTGGGTGTTCTGGGGCGCATTAGAGAATAATGTTATGGCATCGAGTGCTTCTATTCTTCAATCTATACTACCCATGCATCCTTTGGCTGTTGACTGGTGATACTGTATATGGAATTTCCAGAACTATGTCTTGATCAAGCAACTCTCCAACACTGCTGTAGAACTGCTTAAGCCATGATGGCATTAATATTTATGATGGACTCCCAGAACCTAAGTTTTTCTTTGATGCAGCTTGGCAGCACCTCAACAAGTATTTCAGCCTGGAGATTCTGTTCTGCTAAAGAGGAAAATGTTTTTTGAAGTTTGTCAGTAGCCCAATGAAACCATACGTGCATTTGTATGTCATTTGCAGCAGCTGGCCTGGGACTATGAATTTGGGGCATTTTGATAATCATGCTCAGGGCTATTTTTGTGACTGGCATAGCCAATGACTAGCTGGACAAATGGTTACTGGCCAAATATGGTAGAACTCCAACTTTTGATACTGTGGCTTTTAGGAGTGAAGTGTTTGAGAGGGCTCAGAGTGAAAGTAGTTCTGTGTCTCAAACTGCTGCTACCTTTGTGCCTACAGTTAAACCATTTGTTCCTTCTACTTCCATGGCCAGAGTCATACAATGCTACCTACTCACGCTCCATAGCCTCAGCAGCAAAAGTTGCCAGTTCCTCACTGTTTCTGCAGTGGTAGCATGGGTCACTTGGCCAATTTCCCTGGCTAGAAGTGGTTAGTTCCAGGCTTGTGGGAAGGGAGGACAGTAAGTTAATGTACCACTAGTTAATGAAGAGAGGAGGCTTGAAGTGCATACAGTGAACATGGAGCTACATGAAGACCGCCTTTACTAGGGACCTTGAGGTTTCCTTCAGTAAGATCTTCTCATGGGGCAAGATGCTGGAGCTGATATCCCATCTCATGGAAATTAATGGTATACCGCTGAAGTGCATGGTGCATGCAGGTGCAAGTTAACCTTCTCCCATCTGGGTTAGTTAACAATCTGGACATTTGTCTGAATACAGTGGTTATAAAAGCTTGGAATTCATATGCTTTTCAGACAGTGGATGAAACTGTAGGTTCTGTACTCTAAAAAAGGCATAGCCTTGATTGTTAAATTTTACACTCTTAAAGGTGCTGAGACAAATTATGTTCCGTTGCTGAACCAGAATCTGTGCTTACAACTTGGTATTATGCATAAACTCACACAGACCCCTCAGGAGTGATTGTGTCAGTTAGAATAGAAAGGGATACATCCCCAATATATAATGCAGGGACACCATGATTTATTTAACAATGACAATGTTCTGTCCACAAAATAAGTGTAGCAGCTGGATTTGAATGCCAAGCCCTTTTGCACTTGTGGACAAGATCCAAGCAGAATTACAGCACATGAAAGATAATGGTATCATTCAGGAGATGGAAGGGCCTATGGATTGAAGTAATCCATAGTGATCATATCCAAGAAGAATGGCAGCATTGACTATGCACAGATTTTAGGGTGCTTAATAAATATGTGAAACATGAGCAGTTTCAATTGCCAAACTTTGAAGAGGTGACATGTCAGGTAAGTGGATCCTGGCTGTTCTCTGTGTTGGATTACCAATCGGGTTATTGGCAAATAGCTGTGGTTGGCAGTTTTCAGCTATTATTGACTTTCAACATGCCTTTTGGGAGGTACTGCTATCAATGACTCCCTTTTGGGTTAGTCTCTGCTCCTGAGGTATTTTGGAGTGGTCTCTCAGTTCCTCAGTAATATCCAGGGTGCATGTTGCTATTTGTAAGACATTGTTCTCTTTGCTATAACCCTTCCTGAGCATAATGCTACTCTTGACCAGTTGCTAACCTGACTCCAACAAATTAGCATAAAGTTGAATGCAGCCAAGTGCAAATTTACAAAAGATACTGTAGAGTTTCTAAGGCATTAGCTGTCAGCCGATGGCATGAAACCAAACATGTGAATGGTTACAAGCTGTTGCCTCTGTAGTGATTTACATTTGTTCCTTGGCCTACTTCAATACATAAGTGGATATGCTCTGCTCCATTTTTGTATCCTTGACAAACTGCTTGGGATTTAACCTAGGGCAATTTGTGTGGACTAAAGAGGTAAAGCTGGCTTTTCAAACCCCGCATCAAAACCTCTGTCAGATCCAATCTTGTGTTAATTTTGATTCATGGATTCTATAGTGATCCAAACGAGGTCTGGGCACAGTTCTGCTGCAGGGGGGATGGCCAGTTTTATTTGTGTCCCATACTATTATCACAACAGAAGCAAAGTATTCCCAGATTGAGCTAGAGTTCTTGGAGATGGTTTTCACTATTGTACGGTTCAAAGTCTACTTAATGGGAAGACATTTTACCTTAGAAATTTTGAAATTTGCCTATTCTGGGCCCTTATCATAAGGCTGTTGACCTGCTGAGTGTGAGTTGCAGGAGTATGACTTTAATTTGTTATATATGAAAGGAAGAGATAATATACTTGCCAATGCTCTTTCAAGAAATTCAGCTGGGTTGCCACCCTCGTATGCAGAAATATTAGAGTACACTGGATGCTTTTTACTGAAAGATATGCCAATTGAATTAGGGCAGACCACTGACATCTTCAGGATGTTGATCTGTGGTGATATGTCCTGCACAAACAGGTTGGATGGATTCAGTCCTTAAGAGAATTTTGCCTACATTCTAAAAAATTTGTTCGAAGTTTGCAGTGCTACTCAACATCTCTGATGCAGAGGAGCCCAGGTGATTGTCCCAGCAGCATTGTGACAAGCAGTCCTGGATGTGGCTCATTAAGGGCATTTGGTAGTTACAAAGATGGAGGAATTTCTGTGTAGTTATGCTTGGTGGCCAGGGCTGTATTCAGACGTTGAGCATTGTGTGAAGGCATGCACAGCCTGCACAATGCATAGAACTACTCCTCTTCTGGCCCCTTTGAAAGTGGTGGTCATAGAGCGACCATGGCAGAATCTGCAGTGGATATTACTCGCCTCTCCATTGCACTGCATGGCTACACGATGTTGCCTGTTATAGACTATTACTCATGTTATGCCTTTGCATTCATAATTTCACAGTGCCCCCTCAAAGGAACTCATTTCCTACCTAATCACTCTATTTGCAAGGTTTGACCTACCAGAGAGCCTTGTTTCACATAATGGGACAGCTTTTGTAACAGGAGAGTTTGAAAGCTCTCTGACGGGTATTGGTACAGTATATTAGAAATCTGCTGTATACCATCCCCAAGGAATGGGATAGTGGGGAGACCGCATGGGACTCTGAAGAAGCATGCCTGGACAAGCAATGTATGTTAAATGAGGATATGGAAGGATTTTCGATACTCGTGTCATGATCTTGTGGCCTGCTGGGTCCAGAGCCTGGTGAATGCATTTGCTGCATGGAGAATGCATTGTTAACAGTGAGATATACATCTTCAATAGGGTGCCACTGAAATTTTTGGGGAGAAGAGAAGGAAATTGTGATGATGTATGTTGCTTTCCTGGTTCCTGCTCCATATTCCCTTTTTGTCTGGTTTCTTTTCCATGAACTCATTGTTCCATTTCTGTTCCTCTCTCTCTCTGAGTGCACATTTATGTAGCATGGCGTATATGCAGCTACTTGGTGCTTGCTGCTACATATCTCCCATTTGGACTGTTATGTTTTGCCCTAACTGGTTCATGGTTAGTACATATTTTGATTGACAACCTGCATGTCTTGCTTGTCAAGGCAACCTGCTAAACACCCTTTTGGGGGAGCCTCTTGGTAAATAGCAGCATATAACTTGCTGAGCAATGGCAGGTGGCGTAAGGCAGGGCCTAATACGCTTCTGCTTTGCTTATACTTAGGTCCTGATCCTGCAGTTGTAAGCTAGCAAGGTATCGATTGACCTCAATGAGCATTTGCCCTCCTTAGAAGTGTAGGGTAGGGTCCGAGTATAAAAATGAGTCCCAGGGCTGAGACTTTCAAAGCAGTCTAGATACCTCTTCCATTAATTTTAATGGAGGTTCATTTATCTAAATCCTTCAGACTGATTTGAAATGCTCATCCTTTATAGTCTACATAAAAAGTATAAAACCATAATTCTTGGAACAGAAAAGGAAAATCAGTTCAGGAAGAATGGAAACTGAGCTGTGCTATGGTGTACATTGTCACAATATGTGTAGAAAAGATATCAATATAGAAATCTTTCCATCAAAAGTGCAATTTGAATTACAATATGGAAGCATGGATTTCACCTGAGTACCTTCAACCAACTCTGCAACTACACAGGACCTTTCAGCTTCCTTTTGCATAGTACTTCATTATGCCTTTTGAAAATGACTTCCATTCCAAAAATGATGTGTTCTTTCTAATTTCTAGGCACAATTGTCTTTAACTGGAATTGAAGTAGATTTGAAGGGTTCATATGTTGAATTATTCTGATCCTTTGAAACCAATGATTATTCATAACAATCAGCTGTGATCCCTTGGCCAGAGTCATTTAAATGATGGTAATTTGAAGTGAAGGTGCTATCCAACAGTCGTTGCATAAAACATTTTAAACATGCTGCAGCTGTTCAATAAAATAAAGATTTTGTACAGCAAAGCAGCTGAAAGTGGAAAAGTATTGCATGCATAATTGACTAACTGATTATTTAATACACACTCTTCCCCCTGCTTGAGTTGTTCTAGCTCTTCAATGTAAAGTGGCCTAGAGATCAATCAGATAGGCTTGACATTTTTTGGAATATAGTAACATCAGAGGAAGTCTCACAAATCTGTTGTATGCCAGCCAAATTTGCTTGGAGTCCTTGTCACTGCTCCCATCTCTCTGAGAATTGAATGATGGATTACATAATTGCCTAAATGACTTTAATGACCTGTGCTATTTTGTCTAATGTCTACCCAATATCAGGAAGATTTATACATCATATGCATCCCCCAATTCATTTGACCTGTTCTTGCATATGCTGCATTATTTATCCCGGACAGAACTGCTTCACGAGAATTTTTTATCTAACATAAACTGTTCTAGGCAGAAATCACTGAGATTTTCATGACTTGAAAAGTGACTGAGATGGGAGAGCAGTTGTCTCTTTCTGACATATGAATTTTCCACTAGAGCAAAAGAGGCTGCAGAAGAAAGACACTGTCAGAAGGGAGTAAGAGAAGTGTCACTCCTGTAGGCAGACACAAACCCGGTTTCCTGGTTGGAAACAATGGCAAAGATGTGGTTTTGGACTGCTGCAGCCTCTCTTTCTGGACCTGTATTCCCTTCCTGTGCACAAATGTTTCTATTGCTGTTACTGATGGATCATAAAATCACAGAATGTTCTGAGGACAACAGCCGGGCAAGAGGAGAAAAGCTAGTCAAATAATTTTAATGGATAAGAAGATTTTTTAAAAATAAGGTCAAATTCACACAGTTGTAAATGTCTGCAAATCCACTGACTTCAGCAGAATTCTGCCAGTTTATGATGGTGGTGAATTTGGCCATAACTTTTGCGAAACAAGACAAGATGCTGTATGGCATTGGCTACAGAATATTATGCTTATAAAATGGATTCACCTGTCCCATTTCTATTTAACTGCAGAAACCAAGAGATCATTTTTGCCAGTAGAGAGAGCCAGAACTTGAAATAGTTTTGTTCTAGTCCCTTCTCAACAAGCATTACAACTCCTAGGGGACCTGATTAATGAAAGGAAACTTCTTCTACTCTTTTTCTCACCAAAATTTTAATGGGGATTTTTCTATCATTTAAATAAGACAGTTTCCTCCCTCCCCATCCTTCACGTCCCTTCCCATTAGCGTATTTACATGGGAAGGTATGAACTCAGAGATTCATGGAGCCTCTGAACCTCTTCCAGAATGCTCCTTACACCCACTTCCCGCTGAGGATGGTCTTCCTAGTTTCTGTCACTTTGGCCAGAAGAGTGAGTTAGCTTCAGACACTTATGGCTGAATCCCTCTCGTCACACATGTAGACACACAACATTGCACAGAGCTTGCTTTCTGTAAGCATACCATAGATGAGGCACTCATCTGTTTGTCCGACCTTAGGTGGTATGTCATCTCACCAACTATTTGGAGTCATCCTCCTCAACCCAAGCTCCCTCACCACAATGGGCTAGTCTCCCTGTAGCTACCAGATGCTGTCTTTGGAGCAGGACCAGTAACCTTCTACTGTCCCCATTCAGGCTGCCCTTCTGCCCATCCTGGTTCTCAGGAGACAGCCAGCTAGCTTACTATCCCCTTCTGCTTGTTTGAGGGGCTCAGTGGTAGTAGGCCTCTACCCTTCTGAACTCAGCTCTCTTAACTGATCATTCATTCCTTTTCTCTTTTACTTTTAAACCAAACCATTCAGAACACTGTTCCTCCTTACACCAATTCCTCTCCTTGTCCTGAAATTACGAGAGCCTCCATGATGCCGTTCATGTCCTACACTGCCAAGACAAAATGGCTCTAAAGAAGAAAGTGTAAGAAGCCACGGGTCACTCGAGGGGAATTGTCTAGTGTCATTGAACCAGCACATCTGCCTCTGCACAGGGTCTGCTGGTGGCCCAGCTGCTGTAATCAGGGGAAAGGGAGCATAGCTGGGGTTTCCCTAGGCTCTGCTGAGCCCTGGATGCTGAAGCAGCTCCTTATGGCCACTGACATCTGGCATACATTAGAGCCCTTAGGCTGCTATAATGTACCCTGGGGGACTAGACCAGCCAGAAGACAATACAGAATGGGGGAAGTGCAAAGGCCACATTTACACCACCCTTCTCCTAAACTGTGCTATTCTCTTCTTGGACATATCCATAAACCTAGACCATTGTTCCTATAGAAATTAACAAACACTGTTATGGATACTATAGCTTTCGTTCCATGGTTCTCTAACAGAGACCCCACCTGAGCAGTATTTGAAACTATTGTTCCAGTTGGTATGCATGCAAATCCCACTCATGCAGCTTTACATACCAGTTTTTCAAGACTGGAATAGCAAAATATCATGCAGCACATGTGCCAGTTAAGTTGCATTGAAGGGTTCTGATTTTCAGAGCCACTGAACATCACAGTTTTAGGGGAACTGCACCTCCATTGTCGCTGGAGGGCCTCCACTTAAATTTCCTGGCTCCCAGCAGTCGCTTCTCTTCAGTGGAGACTCGTGTCTCTCTCCCTCCTGACCAGGGGTTTTAAGACTGCACAGCTCCCTGCCTTACACTGTGCTCTCCCCAGCAAGCAAGGCTGCCTAAACGCCAGTGCCTGTCCATTGCGCTCTCTCCAAGGGCTATGACCACATATTGCCAGTAGTTACAAGTTACCACACAGCTCTTTCACTCTTAAGCTAAAAGCATTACAGAAAAACAACTAAATAAAAACTCCTGTAGCATGCCAAAAGTTTACCAGAGCTTACCCATGAGTCTTACAGGGCCCTCATCAGCCAAAGTCCTTCCAACCCTTCAGCAGCACTGGGACCTCTTTGGACAGGTCTTTTCTGATCCAGCAGTTGGAAAGAACGACCTAAGTCAGTTCAAGCTCATCCTTTTATACCAAAGCCCTTCTTTGTCTCCTACTCTCGGAAAAACCTAGCTTGAATAAGTATATCCAAACCACTCTAGAGTTGTTTAGTCTCCGTTACTTGTCTTAATGACACCCACTGGTTTTCATTCCTGTAGGAGCTGTGGTAACAAAATCATATAGAAGCTATTCAGAGATTTGGTCCCCAATGATACTTCATAGGATTGAAGTGCCTGTCACACGGAGCATACAAACCTGTGAACCCGTGGCAGCTGCAGGTTCCCAGAACTTCTGAAAATCAATCCAAGCTGTAGAAGCTGATGCAACCTGTTAAAAGATTAATAATACCCTGAACACCCTCACTTATTTCAGTAATCCTCAATCATACAGATAGTTCCACAGGACTATGTTTGCTGCTATTATTTGAGTTTGCAGGACTGGGCCTCTCATCCATGGTAGCCCTGAATTAGTTTACACTGAATTTATATTGAGATGGTGGGGAGAGAGACAGCAGCAATAAAGCATGATTTAGTTTTACAAGGGATATTTTATGGGGCGTTCCTGTTGGGTTCTTTAATGTCCCTGTTATATACAAAAAAAGTTGTTCTGCAAGGACAAATGAATAAGATATAAATAGCTGCACTCTTGAACCCCGTATAGACTGTGCAAATTCAATTATTTTAGGCTAAATATAAGTACCATAAGAGTCTGGGATCCAAACCAAAAATACAGAACTAAATTTCTGGAACACAAACAAAGATATTTCTTTGTCTCGGTCACACAGCAGATAATTTAATATAGAAAAGCTTGCATCAGAGCCAAAAGGAACACAAACACACGCACAAATTAACAAAAGCCCTGGGGTTTTAGTTGACTTCTTTTAAAGTCCATAGTGTTTGAAACAGAATGCTAATAACTGTGTTATTATTTTAAAGCTGCCAATATTTTCTGACATCTTACCAATACTATTACTCGGGAATGTAAACAATATCATGTAACCAAAGGAGATAATTCCATTTTATCATCCTGGTCTTCAGATTCCAGAAGATGTACAGAAATACACCCTCTCTACAGATGAAATCCATACATTTAGTAGATACATGAGCAAAACTGTGTACAGATATATATAGTGTAAAGGCTTCATCAAGATTTACATCTGACTAGATAAGCCTGTTAATACTGTCATTCACATACACATTTGAGGGGGACAGGTCTATAATTTCAAAGACATTATGTTTAAATTCTTTGCAGCAATAAATTTAAAAATGTGGGAATATTTACAAACAGAAAGATGATTTTTGGTTTTGATCAACTAATTTAACAATATAAATCAGTTTATTTTAATTATCTACTTGATTAGCAAGTTGTACTGTATGAGTTATATTTTTCTTTCAAAATGTAGATTGCCTTTTACAGTATTATATTATCCATTGCCCAATATATAATATGATCACTGCTGTGAAGAAAGATCTCTGATTTTCAAAGTGCTTTACAATGACTATAATATCTTTAATTTTTAATTAGTGCTCATCTACCACAGAAAGTCAAGAAAAGTTTATCAATTGCTAAGTAGTTCCGTTTGCTAGTTATTTTCGTGAGGGTTGCAACATCCCTTTTCTAGAATTTAAAAATATCACAGCATGAGCTAGGTATGGTATTACCAAAGGTCAACACTATTTAAAACATTTTAAAAAAAACAATCTACATCTGCTCTTCTTTGGCTCAGTTTTACTCTCAGCTATGTAAACACAACTCCCATTGAGTTGGCAGAATTCAGCCTTTGAAGAAAGTCTGAGCAGATAAAGAGAGCAAGTATACCTGCTGACTTTCAAAAGCCTACTGCAAGGGTAGTATGATTGTATGATGGATGGCTTGTCTGCACACGATAGATGAACTGTTTAACTATACTGATATAGCACAATAGTTAACCCAGTACAACCCTTATTACAATTACAGCTATACTGATAAATAGGTGTTTTATACCAGTATGGCCATTCCATATGGGAAGAGGAACAAGCTATAATGGTATAAGGCACCTTATCAGTATAACTGTAGCCAAACTAGTGATTGTACTGTATAACTATTTTGGTGTTTAAAAAAATAACAAAAAAACCCAACACTTTTAAACAACTAGTTATCTTGATACCAAACCTGTGTATAGACCAGGCCTGAAGAAGGAACAAATCACAAAAGAGTATTTGTGCATATTGCTTTACACAGAGGAATAAAGAATATAGTTGTGCACAATAAGGCAGATATCAAGCTGGTGCAAATCAACATAGCCCCATTAATTTGGATAGAATGATGGTGGTTTCCATCAGCTAAGGAGCTAGCCAAATCTACACGATTTTTACATTTATCATATGCCATAAACCCTGCTGTCAAATATATGTATTATTTTGGAAAAGTGTTAAATGTTAGATTTTACGTGACAAGGGAACAAAAAATTAGAGGCAGATTGGTTGGTATGTTCTGGCTGCTTACATAGCTCTGCCTGTATGACTATATAGGTTTAATTCAACAGGAGTCTGTGTGGAAAAGCACTGATGCAAAACAGCTCGGTTAACTGGTGAGTCATTCTGGATTTAAGCTGGTTTTTCATCACAAGAGACATGTAAAAGAGCCGGTGAACCTTGCCTGTAAATTGTACAAAATTACATATAAGACAAGTTTTACAGTGAATATAGCACAACTGAGAGCTACTATATAAATGAATGCTCCATGCAAATGAATACGATAAATAGCAATAAAAACGGTGATAGAGTATTTTTCAATACTCTCTCTATAGCTGCTGTACTGAATACTAAATTTGTATTCAAATACTGAATAAATCAAAGCAAAGTGAATTTAATTGGCCTATTAAACAGTATACTGCTAATGTATCTTGATGTAACTTTGAGCAGCAGTAGCAGTTGTACAGAAATAAGGATAAATATAAGGTGTCCTAAGATGTAATGATAACTGATTCTAACAGGTACTTAGAACGAGAATATTTGTTTAGATCAATATCCAATTAAGAGTCTGGCTATTCAGATTCTACTGTTTGGTTTCCCATCAAATTACTGAAGCTAAAGCTATTAGCAAATCTTATTAGTTTCATGCTGGTCTCTTGAGATATTTTCCACCTGACTACTTTGTGTCCCTTAAAAGATAATTCTAAACACAGTGTGATATTGATTGTTTCAAGGCTGTAAAGTTAACTGATCAAACGTAGCCAAAGAAAATTTTACTGTATATATAATCAATCTATGGGGTGAGACTAGTCAGCATAAGAGGCTAATAATTTCCACTTTGCAAGAGATTAACATCTAATCAGTAATTTAAAAATTGAATGGAGCCCTATTTACATTTGTAATCATACAGACACAAAGTACTACTGCACTAACTTGGCTGCAAAAGCATCACAAATGCGTGACCTATTAGTGTCTATAGGCATTTTTTTGAGGGAGAAAGAAGAAATAATATAGGGGCCCTCCTTTTCTGTGCTCTTGCTTTCCCCACAATTCTTTGTTATCCTTTCTGCCTGGTTGGCTAACGTTGAGCCTGTCAGACACCAGTCCAGTTTCTTTTGGACTCTGAATAACCACGTTTGTGGGGAAGGGCTCAGAGTCAGGGTTTCTTAGGGCTAGACTTGTGCTCCGAACTGTAACTCTTCCCGTGAAGATTCTAGACTCTGTGAATTGAGGGTTAGTGAACCAACTGGCTGGCTCTCTGAAGCATGAAGATGGGAGAAGGTCTGTCTGACTGCCACCATCAGAAGATATTTTGTGTAGAAAGTAGGATTAAAAGTTACTTGCTGTATTTCTGAAAAGGGTGGTGCTTGGCACTGTGATGGCGAAAGAAGAGGAGCTAGGAAAAGGAGATAGCCATCTTGAAAGAAGTCCATGGGGGCTACTCTTTCCCAGTCTGCCAAGAAGTTGAGATTCTAGATCCCTGTGTGGGAATCTCTTCTTTCTCCCATTCTTCCCATAGATATTGAGCTTTCAAGATGAATGTATCTTCTTCCTTCCCTCTCCATTTCAGCAGCCCCTAACCCAGACAAAATTCAAACCCTATATAACTTGAGTTTTGTATTTATAATGCTCCACAGAGTTTGAAATCCAGTATTTTAACTAATGCATTACAACCTCACCCCCACCTCTCCCTTACACCAAATGAGTTCCACCTCCCAAAATTCCCCTCTACTCCCTGAATAAGAGACAGAACATGGCTGATTCTCTCAGATGGCTAACATCAATAGACTTCCCACCTGCCTTACTTCTGCTGTTAAATGTCAATTGATATAAGTGGACTAGTGTCTGCTAATTAGACTATCACTTATACAGTTTAACTGGCATGATGTGAGAAGATGAGTCTACTTGTAAAAGGGATCTGTGACTATTGTAAAAGAAACATTGAATGAAAAAAACAAATCTCTGCTTGAATATACAGTCAGAATTCAATATCTATTTTTTCTTAACATAAGAAAGATGAGATTTTATAAAAACATAAGATTTTACCTTCAGCTCACTCTCAAAATTAAATAATCTACAGGGTTAACGCTTTCTCTCTAACTCACAGAGTTTAAACAAAGGCAACATTTAGTCCAGTTGGCTTTTGTATCTTTCTGTCGTTCTTGGTCCCTGGACAATGGAAGGGTGCTAATCATGATAATGTTACATAATACTATGACTATCTCATAAGTAAAAAGTGCACATGACTTAACAGGATCTTCCTAATGAGATATAGAATTCATGGCCTTCATAAAATCCATGAGGAAAACTTCAAGGCCTTGTTTTCTTCATATAATCAGCAAAATAGTTATACGATCATTTGTCTATAATCATCCATATTTTTAAGTATGGATCATTTTAAACCTTTAACTTAACTTGAGACTTCCTCTAACAGGGCTCACCAAAGTCAATGAAAGGCCATCTCTTGACTCCAATGGGCTTTGGATCAGAGAGTCTCACTAATCATCATGGAATGTGTCCATAACACCAGGAGACTGGACCTGATTATCCTCTCACGGCAGTTTGACATTACTGTAAAACCTGATTCTTCTTGCATTCACCCTAGTGTAACTCCACTGGAGTCAGAATTATTCTGGTGTAAGTAAGCAAGAAGAAAATCAAACGCACTGTCCTTTCAATAGAATTGTAACAACACTGTGTTGCTTAGTGGCTGTATTAAGACATATAAAGTCACTCTCATTTTATTTTTTATGTATGTATTTATATGGAAGGAATTCATGTCAATTAGTGACAATAAGCTAAGAAAATTGTCATCTTTACTGTTTTTTATTGTTTCCTCTGTCAAATATTTGTGAATGGTGCTTTACAGAAAATGTCAGACAAGTAACATAAGACTCATAAAAAACTTTGTAGCTTTCCAGGGTCTGGAATTAATATGAAGTTAGAAGAGAAAGGGACCATTGCAGGGGACTGGACTAGATGACCTCTCGAGGTCCCTTCCAGTTCTACGATTCTATGATTGTTCCACTCAAACCTATCAAGTTGCAGCAAATCAAGTAATTTTAATGGAGAAGTTCTAGTTTCCTTGCAGAATGCTTTCACTGTGACTAAAATGAAGCCTGCGTTAAGAAAAGAATTCCCTCCAATAGTTGCCAAAGTTGATACTTGAAGAATGTTCACAAAGAAACACGAAATTGTATCCGTGTGGGAAAATAAGTACATAGTTGATGTTACATTAAAACAAAACTAGCATGATGACCTACTTTCCCTGTTTTACTGAATCAAGTTATGTCTTGAGAGACTGGAGATCACCACTTAGACACTCAGAGTATCAAACATATTGCACACTCGAAAGCTCATGCTCAAATAAATTGGTTAGTGTCTAAGGTGCCACAAGTCCTCCTTTTCTTTTTGCAAAGACAGACTAACACGGCTGTTACTCTGAAACTCGATTTCAGTGACAGTTCAGAACTTGTTTTTGTTTTCCAGAGACAATAATATTTAGTTGCAGTGGCAGTTGTGCATCATATAGCTTTCTCTGGGAGTCTGTGTACATTGTCCGGAAAGTAGGATAATAAAAATGGAAAACTTTGGGATTGCGTGTGCGAAGTGGTAGTGGTGGTAGGGAGGAACACTCAAATTATTACAGACAATGGGCCAGATCCCGTAACTTGTACTCTTGTGAGTAGCCCTATTGATTCCCAACTGACTTTAAAGTCCCACTGGTGTAATGTGAAAGGGAATATTGCACATGGATCTAAAGATCTGACATTTTCCATCTTTGTAAAACTATATTCACTGAAAATTTCCAGCTGACATGTTTATCCAATACTTGTCAAAAAGAAATTTGGGCAGATTAGAGCATTTGAAACATTATCTGTTATACAGTAAACAAAAGGAACTGCGGTAATGTTTAAGTAGAAAAATAATTAAGTAGAAAAAAATCAAAGGCTTTTTTTTGTTGTTGTTGTTGGACAGTATGGGGCTTTTCCTCCAATACCTATTTTTGACTTCAATGGGGCTATTCATTTGCTAAAAGTTATCCCTCAGCTAAAATGTTTTACTCAGTTGGGCCTTAATTTTCAATATACTGCTGAGGTTTTTATATGTAAATTAAGAAAAGCAGACTTTGTTTTAAATAGAAGGATAAAGTCTGTTCTCTGTTGTATTTGTGTTAATCCACCATCATTTCATTGACTTTGGGAGAGTTGCTCTGGATTTATACCAGTAACTGGAACAGAAATTGGGTCTGCTATGTGCATTACAAAGAAATAATTTCAATGTCTCCATGAAGAAAAGAATGCCTTGGGTGATCTAAAATAAAATATTTCATACTTTGAAAATCCTGGAAAAAAGAAAAACAGTAAAAAGAGAGAACGGAATGCTCTGAGAACTTGGAGACATCAAGAATTCACTCTTGTTTGGTATACTTTCTCAGTACTTGGTTGCCTTTGGCATGCATAAAACTATGTTATTACATTAATATTAATCAGTCAGGCAATCACAATTGATAGCAGAATAAAAAAATGTTGATGTATCCAAGGGGGTCTTCAATTTTTAAAAAATTGTTCCTCAAGGAGTACTGGTCACGATGGCTAATGTTAACTTTTAAAGAGTAGAGCTTTTGTTTTAGAAGGAATACTAGATATGTGAAAAAATATTTATAAATAAAATACAAAACACTCTTAGCTCCCTAAACATTGGAAATTGAACCTATTTTGAAAATAACAGGCCCATTTCTAGGAAAGAATAGACAAAAATGGATCTATTTTCCTAGCAAAGAAGACATTTGAATTCAGTGTTCATACAAAATTATGTTTTTCATCCAGGTTGTTTATAAAGTGAAATTTGGGGCATGCAAAAAGCAAATTTCTATGCAAATTACTATTGAACATAAATTGTGAATCGGGAGACATAAGAAAAGGTATTTAAACTAATGCATTGCTTAGTCATATATTCCTATTTTTTAGAAACAGACTTATAATAAATAGATGTTATCAGTATGTTAGTGGTAAATTTAAGTCTGCCCAGACATGCCCTGGATACTACTTCAACCACCAACTTTAAATACCATAGACAGAGCAACAGGTACAGACAGTACCTGAAATCTGATTTAATGGAATATAGGGGATTTCTATAAATATTAAAAGAGTACTTTAATTACAGAAATAGTCGATTATAAATGGCACCATATTGCTAAATAAAATGTCTGTTTTATATCCACCCTCTTCCGTCTGTGGGTAAAAGCCTGTAGATAACATTTCTGTAACCTCTTCAGGGCATAGACTATTACTATGTGTTTGTACAGTGCCCAGCACAATGGGGCTCCAGTCTCAGTTGGGACCTCTAGATACATCATGCTAACCTATTTATTCTCTAATCAACTAAGGCCTGAAACAAAGTCCATTAGCATGATTCAAAAACTACCCATGGGCTTTGGATCAAGCCCTAAAAGCATACCAAGGAACAGGTGCCCTCCTTTCTTCCAGTCCCCTGCATCCCACTTGTGAAGATTTGCAAGGTCAAGCAAGTCCTTGCAAGGTCCCTCTACTGGAGCGAAAGCGGTGAGTGGGGGTGGGAGGAGAGGGCATAGGAGGATTATAAAATGTGAAAGGGGTTGACCGGGATTGTAAAATAAATAAATAAATAATAATGAAGTTTACTTAATGCCAGTCCCTGATATTGTAAAGTTCCTGACACTACAACTATGTGAACACTGAGGAATTTTGTTATTTAATAACCTTTAGTGCACTACCTAGTGTCAAGAACATTAAATGTCAAGTAGTGCAGCTTTTTTCTCCTCGATCTCCTATGACTGCATCTGTTACAAAGGCTAACTTACTGATTAATGGACTCCAAAGGAAGACTGTGAAATTGTGTTCACCATATTGATCACTGTCCGACATTTTCTGCCTCATACAGGGCTCTTTTTGTAGTTACCTCCTCTTATTCATGTGTTCCATGCATCTATTATATATATATGCATATATATATGCATCTATTCTGAGGTATAATTACAGGGAACAGAAATGGAGATGGTGTCTATTTACGAAAGGAAAATAGATTTTTCAGTAGTTTCGTACTAGTAGATGCAATGTTAGTTTCTGCCTCATTCAACCTGCTTTTAGCAGGGAGTTCAATTTCAGCAGAAGTAACAGAATTTGATGCCTAGGTCAAATTGGGAATATGTGAAGAAGATTGCTTCACTTTGTCATTATTTAGATGGACTATTTGGAACTCAGTTTCTAAAATTAGCACATTATCAGTTCTAACATGAAATAAGAATGTAGTTGCCTGTTGCAGGGTAGATCAGTGTGCTATATGTTAGAAAAGAAGTGTGTATTTTTATTTTCAGACAGGAAGTGATCCTGTTATCCTTACTGAAATAAGATATGGGCTAATAGATTTGTAGAGGTTTGTTTGCCTACGAAATCATTTAAACTATGCAGTATGTTTAAGTAATCAAAGCATTTTGATTTTTTTTAAACTTTAGAAATTTCAACACTATGTTCAGTTTACGTTAGACCCATTTGTATGGTCAGAAATGGCATGTGACACTTAAGAAGAAATAAAGGCAATTCATAAATAGTTTATGCAATGTTAGGTTTCTCAGGTTTTTCAGATGCATTGAAGTGAGCTGTAGCTCACGAAAGCTTATGCTCAAATAAATTGGTTAGTCTCTAAGATGCCACAAGTACTCCTTTTCTTTTTGCAAATACAGACTAACACAGCTGCTACTCTGAAACCTGTCATATAAAATACAGAATGTAGTAAGTGTGAAATATACACACACAACCGCCACTGAAGTCAAGGGAGTTTTGCATATATGTCTGCAGATTAAATTTGGATGTATATTTCTGAGATATCTAAAAAGCAAAATCTGTTTCAGACAATTGTGTTGGTGACTCAATAGATGGCAATGTATTTGTAAAAATAAAAAGCACAAATAACATTTGTTTTTCTTAGGGAGAGGGTGAACATTTTGTAGAGCTAACAGGCACTAAGGTGGCTGGATTAGGGAAGATTTTTGACTGTCAGGCTTTCTTGAAACATCACAGCTAGCAAAATAGAATACTGTGACATTGTACAGTAAGTCAGCTTTTAAACTAAGTTACTCTAACACAGTCATGGAAGCTAATTGCTTGTGGCCGCTTGGCCAGGTACACATATGCAAAGTGTGTATCTTGATCCTTGTTGGAGTAATGTAATGGACTCTTTCCCAAAACACAATACTCTAAGCTTTTAAAACAGGGCATTTACATGAGTATATCCATCTACTTTAACATTGTTCACATCAGGCCTGTAAAGTCCCATTTATAAGCACAAATTATCACAAAAAGGAATATAAATATGGCAAACTGAAATTAGTGGTCAGTGCCTCAGCTGATGTGTCATTTCACTCACTTTACGGAGCTATCCTGAATTACATCACAAGAGGATCTGGCCCTCTGTTTTTAATTTGGTGAAACATTCATCAATATTTCTCCCCACTGCTCATCCAGCTCTCTATTTAGCATTAAATTATGACAGCTGACCCAATGCAAGTGAATTACAATGAGCTCTGTCAACAGATGATTGCAAAGTGGATGTGAGTGAACCAGGACTAATGGTATTGGACAACAATTGACAAATAAATGTGTTGTGAACAAAGATAAACAATGTCAGTTTAAGACTGGTGACGTGGTGAAAGGCAAACAATAATGAACAATGTCAGACAAAGATTGCCAAACAGATTACGATGAGAAATGTCCTACCTATTGCCTAGCAGACTTAAGTAAATGAAGATAAATGACACCAGATGTTGATTGCTGATTAGTGAGTAAATGAGGGAAATGTGGGAGAAAAGAATCTGGAGTTGTTTAAAAAAAAAAGAGAGAGAGAGAGAGACAAAGCCAAACTACATAAGGTATATAAATATATTAACTATTTTATTATTCTCTGTAAAGAATAATATTAACTCTTCTTTTTTGTGGGTATACATTAAAATATGGTCTCTTCACATCATTCACATTTAAGATGAATGTTCTACAACTTTACAAATGCATACACAATTGATTTTCAGGTTGACCTAAATTGGCCTCCACTTGTAATCAGTTGTAACTGCAAAATAGTTTACATTTCCACTTATAAATACCTGAATACTTTAAAAAAAAAGGAGTACTTGTGGCACCTTAGAGACTAACAAATTTATATGACCATAAGCTTTCGTGAGCTGCAGCTCACTTCATCGGATGCATTCAGTGGAAAATACAGTGGGGAGATTTATATACATAGAGAACATGAAACAATGTGTGTTACCATACACACTGTAATGAGAGTGATCACTTAAGGTGAGCTATTACCAGCAGGAGAGCGGGGGGGGGGGAACCTTTTGTAGTGATAATCAAGGTGGGCCATTTCCAAAAGTTGACAAGAACATCAGAGGAGCAGCACCGGGGAGGGGGGAAATAAACATGGGGAAATAGTTTTACTTTGTGTAATGACCCATCCACTCGCAGTCTTTATTCAAGCCTAAGTTAATTGTATCCAGTTTGCAAATTAATTCCAATTCAGCAGTCTCTCGTTGGAGTCTGTTTTTGAAGTTTTTTTGTTGAAGAATTGCCACTTTTAGGTCTGTAATCGAGTGACCAAAAAGATTCAAGTGTTCTCCGACTGGTTTTTGAATGTTATAATTCTTGATGTCGGATTTGTGTCCATTTATTCTTTTATGTAGAGACTGTCCAGTTTGACCAATGTACATGGCAGAGGGGCATTGCTGGCACATGATGGCATATATCACATTGGTAGATGTGCAGGTGAACGAGCCTCTGATAGTGTGGCTGATGTGATTAGGCCCCATGATGGTGTCCCCTGAATAGATATGTGGACACAGTTGGCAACGGGCTTTGTTGCAAGGCTAGGTTCCTGGGTTAGTGGTTCTGTTGTGTGGTGTGTGGTTGCTGGTGAGTATTTGCTTCAGGCTGGGGGGCTGTCTGTAAGCAAGGACTGGCTTGTCTCCCAGGATCTGTGAGAGTGATGGGTCGTCCTTCAGGATAGGTTGTAGATCCTTGATGATGCATTGGAGAGGTTTTAGTTGGGGGCTGAAGGTGATGGCTAGTGGCGTTCTGTTATTTTCTTTGTTGGGCCTGTCCTGTAGTAGGTGACTTCTGAGTACTCTTCTGGCTCTGTCAGTCTGTTTCTTCACTTCAGCAGGTGGGTATTGTAGTTGTAAGAACGCTTTATAGAGATCTTGTAGGTGTTTGGAGCAAATGCGGTTGAATCGTAGAGCTTGGATGTAGACAATGGATCTTGTGGTGTGGTCTGGATGAAAGCTGGAGGCATGTAGGTAGGAATAGCAGTCAATAGGTTTCTGGTATAGGGTGGTGTTTATGTGACCATCACTTATTAGCACCGTAGTGTCCAGGAAGTGGATCTCTTGTGTGGACTGGTCCAGGCTGAGGTTGATGGTGGGATGGAAATTGTTGAAATCATGGTGGAATTCCTCAAGGGCTTCTTTTCCATGGGTCCAGATGATGAAGATATCATCAATGTAGCACAAGTAGAGTAGGGGCATTAGGGGACGAGAGCTGAGGAAGAGTTGTTCTAAGTCAGCCATAAAAATGTTGGCATACTGTGGGGCCATGCGGGTACCCATAGCAGTGCCGCTGATTGGAAGGTATACGTTGTCCCCAAATGTGAAATAGTTATGGGTGAGGACAAAGTCACAAAGTTCAGCCACCAGGTTTGCCGTGACATTATCGGGGATACTGTTCCTGATGGCTTGTAGTCCATCTTTGTGTGGAATGTTGGTTTAGAGGACTTCAACATCCATAGTGGCCAGGATGGTGTTTTCAGAAAGATCACCGATGGATTGTAGTTTCCTCAGGAAGTCAGTGGTGTCTCGAAGCTAGCTTGGAGTGCTGGTAACGTAGGGCCTGAGGAGGGAGTCTACATAGCCAGACAATCCTGCTGTCAGGGTGCCAATGCCTGAGATGATGGGGCGTTCAGGATTTCCAGGTTTATGGATCTTGGGTAGCAGATAGAATACCCCAGGTTGGGCTTCCAGGGGTGTGTATGTGAGGATTTGTTCTTGTGCTTTTTCAGGGAGTTTCTTGAGCAAATGCTGTAGTTTCTTTTGGTAACCCTCAGTGGGATCAGAGGGTAATGGCTTATAGTAAGTGGTATTGGAGAGCTGCCTAGCAGCCTCTTGTTCATATTCTGACCTATTCATGATGACGACAGCACCTCCTTTGTCCGACTTTTTGATTATGATGTCAGAGTTGTTTTTGAGGCTTTGGATGGCATTGTGTTCTGCATGGCTGAGATTATGGGGCAAGTGATGCTGCTTTTCCACAATTTCAGCCCGTGCACGTTGGTGGAAGCACTCTATGTAGAAGTCCAGTCTGTTGTTTCAACCTTCAGAAGGAGTCCACCCAGAATCTTTCTTTTTGTAGTCTTGGTAGGAAGGTCTCTGTGGGTTAGTATGTTGTTCAGAGGTGTGTTGGAAATATTTCTTGAATCGGAGACGTTGAAAATAGGATTCTAGGTCATCACAGAACTGTATCATGTTCGTGGGGGTTGAGGGGCAGAAGGAGAGGCCCCAAGATAGGACAGATTCTTCTGCTGGGCTAAAAGTATAGCTGGATAGATTAACAATATTGCTGGGTGGGTTAAGGGAACCACTGTTGTGGCTCCTTGTGGCATGTAGTAGTTTAGATAGTTTAGTGTCCTTTTTCTTTTGTAGAGAAGCAAAGTGTGTGTTGTAAATGGCTTGTCATGTTTTTGTAAAGTCCAGCCATGTCCAGTTTGTGTGGAAGGTTGTTTTTTTATGAGAGTATCCAGTTTTGAGAGATCATTCTTAATCTTTCCCTGTTTGCTGTAGAGGATGTTGATCAGGTGGTTCCGCAGTTTCTTTGAGAGCGTGTGGCACAAGCTATCAGCATAGTCTGTGTGGTATGAAGACTGTAATGGATTTTTTACCTTCAGTCCTTTTGGTATGATGTCCATCTGTTTGCATTTGGAAAGGAAGATGATGTCTGTCTGTACCTGTATGAGTTTTTTCATGAAGTTGATAGATTTCCAGCCAGTCCTTGCTTACAGACAGCCCCCCAGCCTGAAGCAAATATTCACCAGCAACCACACACCACACAACAGAACCACTAACCCAGGAACCTAGCCTTGCAACAAAGCCCGTTGCCAACTGTGTCCACATATCTATTCAGGGGACACCATCATGGGGCCTAATCACATCAGCCACACTATCAGAGGCTCGTTCACCTGCACATCCACCAATGTGATATATGCCATCATGTGCCAGCAATGCCCCTCTGCCATGTACATTGGTCAAACTGGACAGTCTCTACATAAAAGAATAAATGGACACAAATCCGACATCAAGAATTATAACATTCAAAAACCAGTCGGAGAACACTTGAATCTTTTTGGTCACTCGATTACAGACCTAAAAGTGGCAATTCTTCAACAAAAAAACTTCAAAAACAGACTCCAACGAGAGACTGCTGAATTGGAATTAATTTGCAAACTGGATACAATTAACTTAGGCTTGAATAAAGACTGCGAGTGGATGGGTCATTACACAAAGTAAAACTATTTCCCCATGTTTATTTCCCCCCTCCCCGGTACTGTTCCTCAGATGTTCTTGTCAACTTTTGGAAATGGCCCACCTTGATTATCACTACAAAAGGTTTCCCCCCCCCCCCCGCTCTCCTGCTGGTAATAGCTCACCTTAAGTGATCACTCTCATTACAGTGTGTATGGTAACACACATTGTTTCATGTTCTCTATGTATATAAATCTCCCCACTGTATTTTCCACCGAATGCATCCGATGAAGTGAGCTGTAGCTCACGAAAGCTTATGGTCAAATAAATGTGTTAGTCTCTAAGGTGCCACAAGTCCTCCTTTTCTTTTTGTGAATGCAGACTAACACGGCTGCTACTCTGAAACCTGAATACTTTTTGACACTTTCTTGTACAGACATCTAAGCTGATTGTGGGAGCAATATGCAGATACAAAAACAGAGGCATATTTTCAAACTCTCGAAATACAGTATATAGCATGGTGATGTTCTAGTACTACAAATTATTAATCTAAAGCTCAAAAATCTTCACATTTGACATTTGTTAAGATAAAATATCACTGCAAGTTTAATTATTGTGCATTGCTTTCCATGCTTTCCATAAGCATAATATGATCTACATCTATATTTTTTTCTTACACTTCTATTCATAGGATATTGTACTAGGGGCAAGTATCAGAGTATGAAACTAAAGGAATGATAATAATTCAGCCATATAATTATGTATTTGAATAAATAGTAGATACAAATACCAAAAGCACAGCCAAAGTGCATTTAAACTATAATTAGTGTAAATAATTACTTCAGTCACTGAGTTATAAAATTTGATGGATTTGTAACAAGAGTTATGTGAAATTGTGGTTTGAGTTTACAAGAGTTTATGCAAATATTGTCTTCATTTCTTATCAGCTTGGTATACAACCCTTCAAAGTTTTGCTTTGAGATTCAGGCTCAAACACACCCAAAATCTCAATGTAAACCTTTGCATAAACCACTAAGTTTTCACCTGGTTTTCTTATCAAAACTATACATTTCACATGAATTTGATGCAAAGCTATCTCAAATTGCCTTGAAACTATACCTAGACTTGCTCAAAATGTTCCTTAAGCTTCTTTGAAATAGGTTGTATGGTTTGAGTTTGTAATAGGACTGTAAACCTGGTAAATTTGCTCTACTACTGGAGAGTCATGAAACCCAGTTGAAGTCAATGTTGTTGCACTCAGTATTTGCTTCTCACTTCAGCCACTAATTTAATGTAAGAGACACAAAGAGGAAGAAGTCCTCGATTAAAAGGCGAATTTGAAGAGAAGCCTTTGCCACTTGGTGACATAAAACAAATTAACAAGATTCTGGTAAGACCAAAATCTCCCATATGGTCATGTCAAAATATTGACATGTCAAAGGAAGTTAGACCGGATGGCAGAATAGGCAGTGCGTACTTTGAGATGGTGCTGAAATGTTATTTAGACCCAGTGTCCACAAGGGCTAGAATGTTACCACTTACTTAGCTGTTATCAAATGGTGAGTTGTGATAACTGCTACCAATTGGCTATGAATTGTGCACACAACAGGGCTATGTTAAACTTCTTATTTTAGTTACCCATCCCCCCTTTCCCACACACTGTTCCATTCACATGTTTTGTCTTAGTTAGGCCTTGTCTACATTACAAAGTTTTGTCAACAAAGTGCCAGTGTAGAAACCATGCTTGATTTTATCTCTTTAATTGCCCTCCAGGAGGTGTCCCACAATGCCCACCCTGACAGCTCTAGTCAGCACTTTGAACTCCACTGCCCTGCAGCCAGGTGAACAACCATCTGCCCCTCCCTCTTAGAAGCCCCAGAAATTTTTGATATCCATTTCCTGTTTGCCCGGTGTGGAGAAATCTCATTGCAGGTGACCCTGGCAGGTTATCACAGCAAACGCTCTCCCACTTGGACCACTGTGGAGCTGCTGGATCCGCTCAGTATATGGGGAGAGGAGGCTATGCAGTCCCAGCTGTGCTTGAGCCGTAGGAATTTTGATACCTATGGGCAGATTTCTCAAGGCTTGTGCAAAAGGGCTATGATCAGGACATGCTGCAGTGCAGAGCAAAGATAAAGGAGCTGAGGCAGGTGTACCATAAGGCAAGGGAGGCAAACCATCACTCCGGAGCTACACCTAAGACCTGCCACTTCTATAAGGAGCTGCACACTATCCTCGGTGGCGACCCCACCTCCATAGCCAAGAGCCCCGTGGATACTTCAGTGGGACTAGAGGCAGCAAAAAGGGGACCTAACCCAGAGAATGAAGTCATTGATGAAGAGGTGGAGTTAGATGACCCTGTGGAGCTCCCGGCAGTGTCACCTGGTGGGGCAGGCAGCCAGGAACTGTTCACCACTCTGGAGATGTCTAGCCAGTCTCAGTAGTTGCTCTCCAGTGAGGAGAGGAGATGCCTGGTAAGTGGCTGTGGTTTGTGTAGTGTGGAGGTGGGTTCAGGGTATAGAAATGTAGAACGCTGGCTGTGTTTCTGTGTGATGGACATTTCCCAGAGTAGCTCATCAGTACTGCGGAACAGGGTGTTGATGCACACCGAGATCTCACAGGAATCCTCCAGAGAGATCTCTTGGAAAGTTTCCTGGAGGTACTCGGCAATCCTCGGCCAAAGGTTCCTTGGCAGGGCTGGTTTTTTCCTTCCCCCGTTGTAGGAAACTTTCCTGCACCATTTGGCAATCACTTGTGCAGGGACCAATGCGGCACACAGGTAAGCAGCACAGGGAGCAGGGCGTAAGCTACAAGCCTGTAGTAGAATCATAGAATCAGAGAAGGTTAGGGTTGGAAGAGACCTCAGGAGGTCATTTAGTCCAATCCTCTGCTCAACTAAATCATCCTAGCCAGTGTTTTGTCAAGCTGGGCCTTAAAAACATCTAAGGCTGGAGATTCCACCCTCTCCCTAGGTAACCCATTCCAGAGCTTCCAACCTCCTAGTGAAATAGTTTTTCCTAATATCTAACCTAGACCTCCCCCACTGAAACTTGAGACCATTGCTCTTTGTTCTGTCATGTGCCACCACTGAGAACAGCCTAGCTCCATCCTCTTTGGAACCCCCCGTCAGGTAGTTGAAGGATGCTATCAAATCCCCCCTCACTCTTCTCTTCTGCAGACTAAAAAAGCCCAGTTCCCTCAGCCTCTCCTCATAAATCATGTGATCCAGCCCCCGTTCCCCCAAACATTTTTGTTGCCCTCCGCTGAACTCTCTCCAATTTGTCCACATCCTTTCTGTAATGGGAGGCCCCAAACTGGATTAATATTCCAGATTCAGCCTCACCAGTGCCGAATAGAGGGGAATAATCACTTTCCTTGATCTGCTGGCAATGCTCCTACTAATGCAGCCCAATATGCTGTTAGCCTTCTTGGCAACAAGGGCACATTGTTTACTCATATCCAGCTTCTCATCCACTATAATCCTCAAGTTCTTTTCTGCAGAATTGCCACTTAGCCAGTCGGCCCCCAGCCTGTAGTAGTGCACGGGATTCTTCCGTCCAAAGTTCAGGACTCTGCACTTGTTCTTGTTGAACCTCATCAAATTTCTCTTGGCCCAATCCTCCAATTTGCCTAGGACCCTGGACCCTACCCGTGGACCCTACCCCTACCCTCCAGCATATCTACCTCTCCCCCAGCTCTTTGTGGTCCATGAATTTGCTGAGGGTGTAATCCATCCCATCATCTAGCTCATTAATGAAGATGTTGAACAAAACGGGCCCCAGGACCAATCCCTGGAGTACTCCGCTTCATACTGGCTGCCAATTAGACATTGAGCAATTGATAGCTACTCGTTGAGCCCGATGATCTAGCTTTCTAACCACCTTATAGTCCATTCATCCAATCCATACTTTTTTAACTTGCTGGCAAGAATACCGTGGGAGACCATATCAAAAGCTTTGCTAAAGTCAAGGTATATCACATCCACCACTTTTCCCATATCCACAGAGCCATTTATCTCATCAAAGAAGGCAATCTTGCAGGACTTGTCCTTGGTAAATCCATGATGACTGTTCTTGATCACCTTCCTCTCCTCCAACTGCTTCAAAATGGATTCCTTGAAGATCTGCTCCATGACTTTTCCAGGGACAGATGTCAGACTATGTAGTTCCCTGGATTCTCTTTCTTCCTTTATTAAAGATGGGCACTATATTTGCCTTTTTCCAATTGTCTGGGATCGCCACAAGTTTTCAAAGATAATGGCCAGTGGCTCTGCAATCACATCAGCCAACTACTTCAGGACCCTCAGATGCATTGCATCCAACCCCATGGACTTGTGCATGTCCAGCTTTTGTAAATAGTCCTTAACCTGTTCTTTCACAACTGAGGGATGCTTACCTCCTCCCCATACTGCGCTGCCCAGTGCAGTAGTCTGGGAGCTGTCCTTGTTTGTGAAGACCGAGGAAAAAAAAGCATGGAGTACTTTAGCTTTTTCCACATCTGTCACTAGGTGGCCTTCCCCATTCAGTAATGGTCCCACACTTTCCCTGACCACCTTCTTGTTGCTAACATACCTGTAGAAACCCTTCTTGTTACCATTCACATCCCTTGATAGCTGTAACTCCAGTTGTGCTTTGGCCTTCCTGATTACATCCCTGCATGCTGGAGCAATATTTTCATACTCCTCCCTAGGGATCTGTTCAAGTTTCCACTTCTTGTAAGCTTCCTTTGTGTGTTTAAGCTCACCGAAGATTTCACTTTTAAGCCAAGCTGGTTGCCTGCCATATTTGCTATTCTTTCTACACATCGGGGTGGTTTGTCCCTGTAGCCTCAATAAGGCTTCTTTAAAATACAGCCTGGACTCCTTTCCCTCTCATATTAGCTTGCCAGGGGATCCTGCCCATCAGTTCCCTGAGGGAGTCAAAGTCTGCTTTTCTGAAGTCCAGAGTCTGTATTCTGCAGCTCTCCTTTCTTCCTTTTGTCAGGATCCTGAACTCAGCCATCTCAGGGTCACTGCTGCCCACATTGCCACCCACTTCTACTTCCCCTACCAATTATTCCCTGTTTGTGGGCAACAGGTCAAGAGGACCACGGCCCCCAGTTGGTTCCTCCAGCACTTGCACCAGGAAGTTGTCCCTAACACTCTCCAAAAACTTCCTGAATTGTCTGTGTACTTCTATATTGCTATCTCAGCAGATGTCAGGGTGATTGAAGTCTCCCATGAGAACCAGGGCCTGTGATCCGGAAATTTCTGTTAGTTGTCCAAAGAAAGCCTCATCTACCTCATTCTCCTGGTCTGGTGGTCTATAGCAGATGCCCACCATGACACCACCCTTTTTGTTCTTGCCTCTAAACTTAACCCAAAGACTCTCAGTGGGTTTTACTGCAGTTTCATGCTGAATCTCTGAGCAATCATACTGCTCTCTTACATACAGTACAATTCCTCCAGCTTTTCTCCCCAGCCTATCCTTCCTAAACAGTTTATACCTATCCATGATAGTGCTCCAGTCATGTGAGTTACCACACCAAGTCTCTGTTATTCCAGTCACATCATAGTTCCTTGATTGTGCAGGACTTCTTGCTTGTTTTTCGGGCTTCTTGCGTTTGTGTACAGGGACTTAAGATAACTAACCAATTGCCCTACTTTCTCAGTATGAATCAGGAGGCCTACCCTGTTACACCCTCCTCCTTGTGTTTCCTCCCAGTATCCCACTTCCCCACTTACATCAGGGCTTAGGTCTCCATCCCTTGGTGAACCTAGTTTAAAGCCTTCCTAACTAGGTTAGCAAGCCTGCCTGCAAAGATGCTCTTCCCTCTCTTCATTGAGTAGATCCCATCTCTTCCTAGCAATCTTTCTTCCTGGAACAATATCCCATGGTCAAAGAATCCAAAGCCCTGTCTCCGACACCACCTGTGTAACCATGCATTTACTTCCACAATTCCATGGTCCCTACCTGGGCTTTTTCTTTCAACATGACTTATGCCTCAAACTCCTTTATCCTTCTTCCCAGAGCCACATAGTCTGCAGTAACCTGCTCAAGTCATTCTTGGTCTTAGTAGATGTATCCTCGCTTCCCTGCTTGACCCCATCTATGGAAAAGTGTAGGAGAATATTAATTTTTTCCCTAGTCAGCTGCACTGCAACCCTTGTGGAATGCTCTGTTCCCCATGTAAAGCACACCCACCCCACTCCCAGACAACACTCACTTTGCTCTGGATGTTCGCAGAGATTTGTGCTTGCCAAGGGTCAGTGAGAAAGTGATTGTAATGTTACAATAGGTGTATTTTACTGAAATGTTTCAATGTTGTGCATGAACATAACAATCATGCTTCTGTGCATTGTTCCTTCTGATTCAGCAGATGTGGCCTTCAAGAACACCCCACACACCAGCCGAGTGTTTCCGCCAGATAAGAAAGCACCTAAGATGGAGCAAAGAAGACATGTTCCAGGAGGTACTGCACTTCTCCAATGCAGAGAAAAGGGAATGCAAGGTGGAGAGAGAAGCCGAAACACAGGACAGAAAATAAAATCAGGAGTTTGTTAAGGATGCTACTAAGCAGATGATTAATGTCATGGAGGAGCAAATGCAGATGCTGAAGTCCTTAATAATGCTGCAGACTGAGCAGATGTGTGCCCGCCCTCCCCTGCAGCACATTCAGAACTCTTTTCCATTCCCCCCCAAAACTCTGCCCTCACAGTCCTTTCCGCTTCTCGGGACTTCTCGGTTTCCCCTTTACTCCACTCCCTCAGACAACTTTCAAAATGATAGCTGGACCTACACACAGCTCCGAAAATCTGCCCTTCCCAGGTACCTCCTTTCCCACCAAGCATCTTTGTGTGTGTGAATGTGTATGTTGTTTCTTGTGCAATAAAAGCAAAGTTTTTGACTGGTAACTCATCTTTATTTGTTTCCTACAAATTGAGATAGCAGGCACTACCAATGCATACACAGGCAGTTTAATCATTTGCTTACTGGAATGAAAGGCCCCAAATGTCACCATTGCTTCCTAGGAAAACCACATGTAATGTAACATTGCAGCACCAATCACAGAGATATACATTACTGGTTCTCATTTTCAAAGTGTTGCCTCAAAGCCTCCCTGACAATGAAAATTTTGCTAGGGAGTGTAAAAGAGCAATAGGCAGGGCTTTTCAAAGGTTTATGTATCGGATTCTGTACAGATGACACTGTCTGAAATGTCGGATTTTACATAGACTACAAGCAAAGGAATCATAAAATGCATGGTTGCTCTGATACCCATTAACTTGTTCATTCTTGCATATCAGTCTTGAGGAAGGTTATTACATAGCTTTGTGAAGCAGTGAACATCAGCGTTAAGAGTGATCTGAAACAAGCTCAACAAACTTCATGTTCACAAATTGAGGAACTAGTGATCAAATGGTAAAATTACAGGGTAGAAATATAGAGCCATTTACTAGCAGATAGCGCAAACCCCCACTGCATTCCTAAAAGTATCATACGGAAATGCAAAGCATTCTGAGTTCCAGACATTTAATAGCATAGATTCCACATATTAGCCCACCAAGAGCAACAGGAGTGGCAACAATTGACAAACAGGAAGAAGCCTAACGTCTAGAATTTTGCTTGTAAACACAACCCTACATAGGTACAGCAAAGAGCTACCCTGCCCCAGGAACAGTACTGGAGGCAAATACCGGAATGCCTTTCAGACAGTCCTGGTGGGCTGGGGAATCAACCCTTTAAATGACGACATACTTACCCTGCAATGCTGGCAAACTCTGCTGGCTGGCACAGAGAGGAGAGTATAGCCACAGCTCTGCCTACTGTAGGCTCCTTCCCATTTTCTCTGCTAGATTTGGGCACTGATTCCATGGAGGAATAGTTAGGGAGCAGTCCCAGTTCCCCAGGGGAGGGATAGGATTGACATTTTTTCCAACCCTTCCCCAGACGAGGCAATGTAAGGAAGATCCCACTTCTCTGTACAGCCACATAGGTTCTAGCCTGAATCTAGCCCCTACTTTGCAATGAATCATTCAACCAGCTGTGCTATGAACCTTCTGAGAGTCACGCATCCTTAGGTTTATCCATTATAACGGTGCAATTGAAAATATGAAGGTGCCTTATTGTGTAGACAGTTTGCCTGTTTTATCAGGGGCAGAAAAACTGCAATCCAACTCCAGAACTAGACCAACGTGACAAAACTCCTCATAAGCTCCCACTGATTGGAAACGCTAACTAATATATTCTTGAGAGGATTTTGATCACAAAAGCTGTCCTCATCTTTCACTAATGTGATTCCATGGCCAGTTTTTATTGTTGTTTTGTTATGTTAATGTCCACTGGTGGATAATCAATTATACATAATACAGATAGCAAGTAGAAATCAGTGAAGAAGAAATACTAATTTGTTATATATTAAAGATTTGATTTAAAGTTAATAATGGATCTTTATTTAAGATTAGTAATCATTTAAATGCCAAATAAAGACAAACAAAAACCCCGCAACATGCTGCTTTTGTAACAAACTGATATATCATAGTTTGATAGACATTAATATGGCCTCCATCTGAGCAGCGTGAGGTAGTGAAGTGCTATCATCCCCATATTTAGATGGGGAACTGAAGCCCAGCAAGACTAAATAGCTTTCCCAAGGTTGCACAAGAAGTCTGTGGCAGAGCAGGGAACTGAATCCTGGTCCCTGGCAAGTGTCCTAATTACTGGACCATCCTCTCTTTCTGTCCTTCTCCCACATGCATTTGGAATTGGAGCATAAATTTTAAGCATAACCAGCTACTGCAGATAGGAAACATGTTAGTTTGAATAGTTATTGCAGGTCCTTCTCTTTACATAATTTTATTCTTTGTAAGTTTCATGGGTCTTTGAAAGCACAGCCCAGAAAGAAGGGACCTGAGCCAATTTTGTTCAAATCCGTTGCCTATCATCAGTGGTCATTGCTTCCTGCAAAGTGCTGACATATCTCTTGCTAATAATAATAATAATGAAAAGTGAATTTGAAGCCAAAACAGTTGCTACCATCCTTACACTGTTCACCAATCAGCACTAGCTTCTAAGATGTTCTCAGGCTCCTTAATCTATAGGAAGTTTTAAAATAAAAATGATGTGTCACTAAAAATATTGTATCCATGTCTCAAGAAAAAAATCTGCAGATGTTTAAAGATGAAAACAGAAATACTCCCAAATTAGATACCCTACTCAACCTTCATGCTTATATACGAGTGCCCTGAGTCTAAGTATGGTGAAATACTTTTACGAGGCCTTTTTACAGAATATCTGTGGGTGGTCATTTAAAATATTCTGGCTTCTGAAGAACTGAATGAAGCTGAAATGTCTGTGAATATATGTACCATTGTTAATTCATCTATACAGCATGCCACTTTGTGCAGTTATTTGTCTTACGTGCTAGAGGAGATCTTTGACTCCACAGCCCTGATAAGAAGCCTCTTCTATTCCCATTACTCTTCATTTATTCCCCTTCTCTCAAGTATCTGTAATTTTTCCTCTCAATTACTCTTTAAATGTGGTGCCAGGTGAGAGCATGCATCCATGGATCCAGAATTGGTTCTAGTGATCATAGCTCCATTAAAGTCAGTGCAGCACCTGCCATTGACGTGAACAATTATTTACACCAGCTAAGACTCTCCCTTCTGGACTCCATGCTCTAAAGGGGCCTTTTTGCTGCAGCAGTTTCATCCTTCATTGTGACAAAAGCATCCCAAAATGCAAGGCAACTTCCATCATGTTCCCACAACTCAAAAGGCACAACATTCTGACACATGTCAAGGCATTGGGATGAAACATCACACAGCTGAACTGGAGTCCTTTCCTTAATTTGACCTAAATTAATAATATAACTTATTTTGTCTGTGCATAGTGCTAAATGAGCAATGATCAAAAGGGTGTTATTTTTCAGGCCACTTCTTAAACAACAGAACTCTGTAGAAATACTATTTAGCTATCCGACTACCACTTATTCATAGACATTCTAGATGTAATTGTGTGTAACTAAAGTATGTGGTAATGGATGTCCCAAGTCATTGCTGGTAATTATCTCCCAGTGATCCTATAACAGTTGGAAATCAACTCTGAAGTGCTAGCTGCCAGTTGTAAAACTGGAGGACAGATCTTCAGCTGGATCTGAAAAGGAATGTACAAATTTGTTCCAGCTGAGGGTGTGGCCCTGTGTATTTATTTTATAGTATTTTCTGATGGTGAAGTAAAATGAATCATCTTCTTTCTTGTTAGTCTCTAAGGTGACACAAGTCCTCCTTTTCTTCTTTCTACTGTCTATCTTGGTTGAATGAAAGTGTTCTATTAAATTTCATTCTTCTTCACCTTTTTTCTTCATAACCCATAATAATGAACAGAAAGTTACTTTAATAATGTGCTCTTGTAACTGCCTGTTAAAAACAGCCATTAAAATAATGAACTATGAAATTAATTTAAAGTACTGCAGACAATTCATCAGTAGTTTATTCAAGTTACACAGACTTTGTTTTAAAATTTGTGTGGAGATGCCTATTATCTGTTGCTAAAATAATGTTTTCAAAATCAACATTATACCTCATTCTGGAAAGGTCCTTAGTTAATTTGAACAGTGGAGCACTGCAAAACAAAAAACAGAGAACATGTTATGCAACATTTAGTTCTATTGAGCCATCCTGCACCATAATTTTACCAGTTAATCTATGTTTCCATTGTGTTTAATTCTCTTACTAGGAACCGACTGCAGATGGTCCCATCCTTTTCCACACACCTAAGACTATTCTCGAATAAATTATAATGGCTACAATATGAGCCCCCAGATCTAAGACAATTCATTTGTTATGGGAAGTTAATTAATATTTTCCCCATTTCTATGGAACATTTACTTTCAAACACATACTATAATCTAGAGTCTGGAACTTAATACTATTCTTTGATTATATAACAAGAAAATAAAAACTAAAAACTAGTTTCAGAAAACAAGAAAATGTGTAAAACTGCGGGGACTAAAAATGATTTCATGCATACTTATCCACAGTTGAATTTGAAGTTAGACTTAATGTGCAAGTGACAATATTCTGCATAATGTAACTTCACTGTTTTATAATAATAAAACTAAAAAACCCAAAATAGCCAAATCAAGCATATGTCCACATGGGATTAAATGGGTAGAGTTTGATCAGTTGCCTACTTTGAAGTCAGTGAGACCATTGACATACTTGAAGTTTAAGGCATGTGTTTAAGAGCCTTGCTGGATCAGGGCCTATGTGATGTAGCTCTTTAATCATTTGGCTTTTTTTCTGCATACTTGTAACTGCTCATTCTACATAAATTCTTTTTTCCTGAACGGTTACAAGTAATTCAGAGTCCATCCATGCAGATGAGCTAAACTAGTCCTTCCAATGTGCATTCCTGTGCACCTTACTCTACTAAATTTTATCTACTGTCAGGTTGCCCTATGTAGCTAAGGGAAATGTAACGTACATTTGAAGGAACAATTTTAACTGCCCCAGAGAGTTAGGCCAGTTTAGGCAGAGAGGAATTTCCAGATTGTTTTCTTGAAGGTTAGAACTGGCAGAGTAGGCAATTTTATGGGATGCCAAAGAATGCCTTTCCATGCATTGTAGCATGGTAAGAAACGCTTAAGGATCTTCTGTAACCGTTCAGCCTATAGGTTGTCCATTTTAATGACAGAGGTGGCAGAGCTTGAATGTCTGGTTAGGAAAAGTAAGCTATTTATTCAGTAAAAGGTACATAACATGAATAATGAATGACCTCTGGTGGAATCTGTATAGTCACATCCTAAATGCTTATTTATATCCATAGTTCGATCCGTAATGTTCCATGCCACATGCAAGTTAAAATTCAGACAGTACAAAATACATTCTGTTTTTATCCAAAAAAAGTTCAAAGGTCAAAATCTGAAACACTACAGTGCAGCAAACTGCCACAGTGTACAATATAGTCACGACATAAGTGTTTTATAAATACAATAGGCCAAACTCTTCTGGCTTCAGTGTTTTTGCCGCCCCAAGCGGCAAAAAAACACAAAACGAAAAACCTTGCTGCCGAAAATGGAGGCGAAGTGATGGTGCGGCCACTGAATTGCTGCCACTGCCGAGGGCAGATTCCTGCCCCAGAGCCTGACGCCCCTTTACATTACATAAAAGAGTTAAAAGGTGCATATTTAAAAATATATATAATCACTTGAAGATGATGAATTGGTTTTGTGAAGGCAAGCATATTTAAACTTGTTTCCTTCAAGCTTCAACACAACCTGGTTTAAGTCCTGTATCCAGACTTCAGTTTCAAGCTGAGGGAGGCTGGGAGTATGACTGCTTCACCTGGTTTGAAGTAGTTTCCCTTATATACTGGGTTTGTAGTTTGGTTCCATGGCTCTCAGCACCTCCACTATAAAAATTGTTCCAGAGCCCCTGGTTTCATGTGTACATTCAGATATTTAGATGCCTAAATGGTAGCAGTTGCAAACACCTACATAAGCAAAGGTCATTTTTCCAGATCAAAGCCCCATTGAGCTCCATTCAGTGTGTGGGTCTTGTGGATGAAGTCTCGAAAATCAGAAGTCTTGTCTCCTCTGATGGACATTAATATTGAGGGAGTATTTTTCATTAAACTAAGAAATATAAATGATAATTTAAATACAGTAGAACCTCAAAGATATGAACACCAGAGTTACAGACTTATCAAAAGTCAAGCAGCATTGCAGACCAAAAAAATAAAAAAGCCAATAATGTACTACAGCTCTGACGCGCAGGGCTTCAGCCATGGGTGGGAAGGGGGGCACTGCAGCCACAGGGTGTGGGGAGGGGGGCAGGGCTCCAGGCTTCTGACCCTCGGGAACACGGGGCTCAGGGCTTTAAACAAGTTGGTGAGTGTTTAGGCTCGGGCCTTCAGCCCCATGGCTCCGCTCCTGGTTTCAGCCCCATGGGGGAGTCACAGGGGCTCCTGGTTTCAGCCCTGTGGGGGACACTGGGGCTCAGGGCTTTAGCTATGAGGGGAGTGCCAATTTCAGCCCCAGCACTCTCCCTGTAGCTAAAGCCCCGAGTCCTGCCCCCACCACCCTGAAGCAGGGAGCAGAGCCATGGGGAACCCTGAGCCGCAATGCCCCCCGCCAAGGGCTGAGGCTGGGATCAGAACTGTGGGGCTGAAGCTCCAAGCCCCGGCGCCTCTTGTGAGGCTTGAAACTGGGAACAGAGCTGCAGGGCTGAAGTCCTGACCCCAGCACTCCCCCCATGTCTAAAGCGCTGAGCCCCAGTGCTCCCAGGGGCAGAAGCCCGGAGCTCCTCACCTGGAGCCCTGGTGCCCCAAAGAGTCAGAAGCCCGGACCCCCCCACACACCCATAAGCCTGACTTCCCCCCCACCCTGTGGCTGCAGCCCCAACCCCCCAGGTGGCTAAAGTCTGTAACCTCTTCTTCAGAGTTACAGAACTTTTCAGAGTTACAGACTGCCTCCATTTCCGAGATATCCATAACTCTGAGGTTTTACTGCATTAACTTTTTAACCCACTTTTAACTTTTAGGTGCCCCTATCATGCCAGTACCCAGTACATGCCTACTGTGCCTACTTGGAAATCTGGCTCTGGTTCTGGCTGGCTTCATTTCAGTGATCTTTGAGGTACGTGGTTTCTAAAGTGCTAGAGACCCTTTTGGGAAGAAACTTGTTATGTGGCATAAGTATAAAATATGACTATATTTCTCAAATCAAGACATTAAAAATTGAATCAATGGCTTTGAATCATTAAAGTATTCACTGAAATTAAAAAGATATGTGCTACCCCTTTTCTCTTCCCAGTGTCACTCCCTATTTATTGCATCTTGTCTTAAAGAAAGGGCTGCATTCTCAGCTGCAGCAAATTGCCAGGGATTTGGGCTGAAGTATGTAAACTCTGAGGAATGAGGTGTCTTTTCCTATGTCTCCACAGCACCTTCTATATGAGGATTCCAGTGAACAGATACCATTTTCAAGAAAAATCTGGAATTTCCCTGAAAAATTATAAGTATTGTCAGTATTCAAATAAAGGTATCAAGTTTCCATACTTCTTCACTTGACTATACCTACCTGCCTGATCAGTCTCTCTTTGGAGATTATATTTAAAGAAAAATCTGTTATCTGTGAGAGGTGCTCGATAAAGTTCTGTCCAACAGTAGAGAGATTCACCCTCCTGCAGAGTGCTGTGTGTGCCAGCCCTGGAGAAGTAGGCCATTCAAAGTGGCCAGAAACAAATAAATCATATGCTTATCAGCCACCAACAAAAGCACACACACTGCAGTGATGAATATGCACTCGTGTGGAGAGCTGCTCTTTTTTGCCATTAGAACATGTATTACTTACATCACATCTTTCATCAAAGTCTTCTAATTGTACCACACTTTCTGATCATTTAATTGCCGAGGTATATTTTGAAGATGCACCATATTTGCCCGACTCCTCCTGCACTATTTAAACTACAATGCAACGGTAAAAGCTTGCTCTCAGAACAACTCCTTTTCTTCATTCCCCCCCATTAGCATGAAGCACACTAGCGAGCACAAAACCCTGTTAATGCAAAATAAATGGTACATAGTTAAAAATCCTGAAGACTCAGGAATGAAATTATAGTTCAAATGGAAAAATTAAGTTGGCTGGGTTGCACATCCTGTATGTTTTTGCTCACGTATTTTACATTTTGAACAACTTGCATGGTTGCATTTCTGCACTAATTTAACTGTACAACCTTAATGACCTGTGTTAATGAGACAGATCCTCGGTTTGTGTAAATTGGCATTGTCCCATTGAAATCAATAGAGCTACCCCAGTTGACTCTAGATGAGGATCTGGCCTCAGGGATTTTGTTTATGTATTTATTTTTGCATTTGATTTCCCCAAAAAAGTGTTAAATAAAAAAAAAAGAAATAGACTGTGCTTAACATTAAATCATGGCTTTGAGGTTCACCTGACATTACGGTGAATGAGGTGTGGGCTTCCCTTTTGATAATGCGATTGATCGTGCTCCCACTGAAAGCATTTGGAATTAAGCCATTGAGTTTACAGAGGTACAGAGAGGGGCAACAAAAATGATTAGGGGTATGGGACAGTTTCCATATGAGGAGAGATTAAAAAGACGGGGCTGTTCATCTTAGAAGACAGATGGCTAAGGGGGGAGATAGGATATAGGTCTATAATGTCATGAGTGGTGTGGAGAAAAAGTGTCATTTACCCCTTTGCATAATACAAGAACTAGGGTTCACCTGATGAAATTAATAGGCAGCACATTTAAAACAAACCAGAGGAAGTACTTCTTCACACAACATACAGTCAACCCCCTGTGGAGCTGGTTTCCATGGAATATTGTGAAGGCCAAAAGTATAACTGGGTTCAAAAAAGAATTACATAAATTCATGGAGGACAGGTCCATCAATAACTATTAGCCAACATGGTCAGGGACGCAACCCTGTATGCTGGGCATCCCTAAACTTCTGACTGCCAGAAGCTGGGCCTGGATGGCAGGCTATGGATCACTCAGAACTGCCCTGTTCTGTTCATTCCCTCTGATGCATCTGGCATGGGCCACTGGGCTACATGGCCATTGATCTGACCCAGTATGGCTATTCTTATGAAAGTTCAATGAGAGCAGTACTGGGCATATTACTTGGCTAGGTCAATAGATTTGTTCGCACAGCATGGCAAACCACAGAGCAGCACAAGTGTTGACATGGGGTGGGGGAGGGCAGGGGGAGAGGGGTTGTTGGCAGAATATTTCAGAATTTAGCAAATTTTTGAAATATTCTTTATTTTATTTATTTTCCAGATAATTTGATTCTCCATACTAATCAGTAACAACTCTACCTCTGAGAAGTGTACTTTTTGAAATTATTACAATGGTGAAAAATGACATAACCAAATGGGTAATTAAAGGGACAGAGACACCTACAATGACCATATTTATGTGGATACCAGATGCTTGTAGGTATCTGAATTTTTGAGAGAGAATCAGGAGAAAATCTGCTGTTGGAGGTCCTGCGGTTCAGACCCAATCCCTCTTTCTCATAGTTTATGCACTTTTATTATGGAGATATTAAAAGATTTGTCTATGACATGGAATTTGGCAATTTTAGCTTTTCATCAGCCACAAGAAAAAGGTAGAAAAAATTGTTGTGACTTGCGTCATTTTGTGTATTTTCATGATCTGCAAAAATGGTTGTGATTTTCCATTTTCATTAGGATTTCACGTTTAACAGAAGCCCTTTTTCAGCTCTGTTTCCCCTTAATAGCACAGGTGAGGTCAAATCAGTTAAACAAAAAAACCCTCTGGCTTTAATGAAGAAGAATTTACAGAAGTGGGCAGATAATGACGGTTGGATCTGAATCATATATCTTAGATCTGCTAATCCCACTCCAGGCTAATCATACTAATACTACATATTCCTTGTATTTGAGGATTGTGAATGCACTTTAAATTATTAAATCAATGATTTAAAGGACCACTGAAGTCAATGTAAGCTCTGTCACTGACTTGGAGGTACATTGTATTGAAGTTAATGGGATCAGGATTTCAACTGAGATCATATGAACCTGTCTATAGCATTGAACTTCGCTCTTCAGATTCCCACTATGGGAAGGGTAGGTAGTTCAGGAAGTATTTTTGCTTTTCCTTTACATTTCTATTGCACTTCTATACATGAGTCAAAACACTGTTCAGACACTGAAGTCCAAACACCTGTAAAGTAAGGTATTTGGCTCCAATCTTTCCATCAATCTGCATAGGAAGACATTTGTGCCTGAATGGAACCCAAAGGACTTTAATGATATAAAACCCACCTATGTGGATATGGTTGCAGATTCCAGGCATATACGGGTACATCTATACTACAACAAAAAACCTGCGGCACCAAGTCAATTGGCTCGGGTTCACAGGGTTCAGACTACAGGGCTAAAAATTGCAGTGTACACCTTCAAGCTTGGGCTGCAGCCCAGATTCTGAGATCCAACCCGATGGGGTTTCAGAGACCTGGTTCCAAACCCACACCAAACATCTACACTGCAATTTTTAGCCCAAGTCCCAGAGCCCAAGTCAGCTGACCCAGGCCAGCTGCAGACCTTTTATCGCAGTGTACCCTAAGTGTAGGTGTTCCCAATTTATAGCTGAGAAAACTGATGCACACTAAAGTTAATTATCTTAGTCAAGGGCAAATCACTGTTTAAATAAAAAATCTGCATGGCTCAATGAAAAGTTATTTGATAAGACAGAGGGAAAGCAAAATAGTACTATCGTTTGTATCATAATGAAGAGCACTCTCTATAAACAGTAGCACCTCAAGCTCATTGTTATTGATTAAACAGAATCTTAAGAGCATCCGAATTTCCATATCGAATCATTTGTCTAGTATCTTATCTTTTGCAATGACCAGTAACAGAATTTCAAAGCAACACACAAAAACTCCTGCAGTAAGTAACTGTGGAATGATTGGCCCATAGGAAAAATTTAAATAAAAATCCTCTCTCATTTCCCCTCCCCTTGTACAGTATATTGCTTATTATGAAGCATTACCCCTTTCTCCATTCCTTGGCTTTCTGCCAGTGCTTGACTGTTTATAATTGCCTGGTGACATTAATCATTTAATAAAGATGCCACAGCAAGGTTTGGATTCATGAGCTCCGCCCCCCCCCCGCCACCACCACCGTTGTCGTCTTTCCTTATACTTAATGGGGCTGCAAACCTTATTTCTCACATTGCTGCTCCCAGAAGAAGAGTGATTTACATTACTCCATTCCTAATCTGTTTCCTGCTCCAGTTCCTAGTCTCCACTAGGAAAACAGAATTTGATGCATTTTCCACATCACACATTAAGCTCTTAGCTTAAGTAGTTTTAGAGGCTTAAGTATTGTGAATGTGTAGAGAAATAATGTATTTCAAGCATTATTTTATTGTTTTAGGATAGAGAACAAAGATTATTTCTTATAGATAAAAGGGAAGGATCCTTAGTTTGAGCTGCCTTTTCATTTGGTGATGTTTATTCATTTTTATTATGGTTATTCATATACAAAACTAGAGCAGTTAAACATTTATTTGACAAGAGTAATGAAATGCAGGAGGCCTCAGAGGGAAAAAATACCCCTTGTGATGCATGGAGTAGAAGGCAGCTTGTGTATTTCAAAGCATCATTGGGTTAGATGGATGACGTCTTGAAAGCTGTTAAACGCAGAGTTGTGATGCTGGCAAAAATTATTATTTCAAGTCCACTTGAACAAAAGTCTCTCACACCAGTGACATTTCTCTCCTTTTCTCCTACTCCTTGCAGCTGAAATTGAAAGTAGGTCATGCTGTAGCTGTTGTAGATTCTACATTAGAGAAAGGAGCAGGATCAGCAAATTGTTTAAGCTAATTAAAAACAAACATTCATGAAGATGTTTAGCTCTCTTTAGTGTAAAATTACCACTCCACTGACAGAAAGGGTGAAGATAGAGGATATCTGACAGAGTAGAGGGGCTGGATAAATCTTCAGAAAGTTAACATCTGGAATTTAATGCAGAAGAATTCAGTTCTGATAAGAACCCAAACATATAAGTACGAATTAAAGTTTTCTCAAGTCATCTAGACTTCTGGAGCCTACAAAGGTGAACTGAACATTTAAGAGTTGTAGCATTATCTGTTGGTGTGGAAATGCCATTCTAGTCATCCACTCCTAACTACAGTATCTACATATATTCTGTAAAATAGTTGGTTTATGGGGAGGATCAGTAAGTATTGTGGAAAAGGTTTCCACAAGAGCCTAGAATTTCAGAGGCATTTTTAAAACAAATTGAAAAAATTAAACTAAGCATGAAATACTGCCCATAACCTTTATTATTTCAATTATTACAGGAAATTGAAACTAAACAGCATGCAAAGTGATGAAGGAGGCCATATTTTCTTGTGGGTTGAGAATGGTGAAAGAAGCAGGCACCCTGAGTTCTAGCTGTTGCTCAGCCTCTGTTTGGCCATGTGATTGTGTGCAAGTCACTTAAGGCTAGATTTAATTTAAGACAGCCTGTGGTGCTCATGTATAAGGAGTTGGGACCACCCCACTCAACCCCAGGGGAAGCACTGAGAGACAATTTTGCCTTGGTGAAACAATGCCTCCCAGAGTGCCTTGGTTGCATGGGGAAAATGTGATTTGCAACAGCCCTTTTGGCACAGCAGCACACTCCCCCTTGGTGGCCAGATATATTCTTTGGCCAATTTGGCAGGGTGGGGAGAAGAAGCGAAGGTACGACTTAGCAATCTTCCCATTCATTTCTACTCCCTTTTTGGTGAATTATTCTTGAAAGCTCCAGGGATTGTAGCCTATACCCCTCTAATAAGTCATACCTCTTCAAAGGAACAGTGCTATGCCTATATACCCACACAAGTACCAAGTCAGCCCTATTTTGAGGTTTTAAGTGCAACCTCAGTGGTACATAGGCATTATGCTGGCCCTTGGACAGTAGCTGAATTTCTCCCTCTGTGAATTTTGCACAGCTCTGTCCCTTAGCTTGCTTTGCGACGGCCACCGTTTTGAATGTTTCTGATGAAAACAGGGAGGATTTTTTATACTAGAAGAAATTTAAATAGTACAGTGCTCTGCTACTGTGCTTTGTTGTATTCATTTTCAAAAAGCTCCCTTGAGGGACATTATTATTAATTATAGATTAACAAAGAAAATTCCATTCTGTAGTCTCAACAAGAAATCAAGATGGACTTCCTAGATCAGAGCCATAAGATTATATCTAACAACAAACCCAAGGAATAGAGATGCGGGAGCCCAAGGCAATCTACCACTGTATTATCAAAACTTGAGGGGTGCTGGAAAATGAAACTGCTGTGCAATTCTACTGACTATGCTAATAAATGTTAAGTGGGGTAATCACAAGGCTAGAGACAAAAAACAACAAATGCAATATTTGTTTTCTAACTAAAGTTTATTAACCCCTTTGGCAGCCTCAGTAGAGATTTTTCCAGACAGACACTAATATGAAATATATTAGTGCTTACAGCAGAAACTCAGGAGTTGTATCAAGAGCAGCAAATTAAAAAAATAACGTATTGTCAGTGGTTTGTATTATCAATGGACACAAATATAGATCTAGATTCAGCCCTTGGTGATAGTGTAACTGTGAGCACTGAGCAGTGGAACAGCCTCCCCAGGTAAGTATCATGGTGTCACAGGTAACTGAACGCTGCAGTCAGAGTGGGGCCAGTGGGTTGCACTGGCTGGTAAGGGGAAGTGCTGAATTTCTGCATCCCCAGGAGAAAGGTAGAGGAGCAAACACCACCTGCCTTCTATCCAGGGGTGCAGCGAGGTACAATTCTCACTACCCCAACTCCTGCTAGGTGAATCAGTCTCACTGTGTGAATACGGATTACTTACTTGGTGATATATACCCACATGATGCACATATGATGCGTTTCTGCAAGCTGTTACCTACCACTGTTACATAGCAGGATGAGATTAATTACTAGTCCATGTAATGATGATGGATGGCTACTAATATCTCTGAACTCATCCATAATACCACTCACCTGGTTAAGGAATATAATATTTGAAATAAAACTCCTCCTGGAATTAGCAATGTGAAAAGACTAGCTAATCCTTAAAATCCTCCAGTCCATTTACACACTTCCTATAGTGAGATGCTCAGCCCTTTGACACAATGGATTGATTGCACAACCACTCTTCATTATGGAATCTCAATTTCTTATTTAACTCCACCACTGAGTGTTCTTTAATAAAATGCCGTTTCTTCTGCACATTTTGCATATAGGGGAGGCCAGGTTATTGAATCATAGAATCAAGTAGGACTGGAGGGGATCTCCTGAGGTCATCTAGTCCAATCCCCTGCACTTGTGGCAGGACTAAGAATTAGCTAGAACATCCCCGACAGGTGATTGTCTAATCTGCTCTTAAAAATTTCCAATGATGGAGATTCCACAACCTTGCTAGGTAATTTATTCCAGTGCTTAACTACCCTAACAGATGGAAAGTTTTTCCTAACGTCCAATCTAACCCGTCCTTGCTGCAATTAAAGCCCATTGCTTCTTGTTCTATTCTCAAAAGCTAAGGAGAGCAATTTTTCTCCCTCTTCCTTGTAACAATCTTTTATCTACTTAAAAACTGTTATCTCCCCACTCAGTCTTCTCTTCTCCAGACTAAATAAAAACACAGTTTTTTCAATCTTCCCTCATATGTCATGTTTGCTAGACCTTTAATCATTTTCGTTGCTCTTCTCTGGACTTTCTCCAATTTGTCTACATCTTTCCTGAAATGTGGCACCCTGAACTGGACACAATACCTCATGTGAGGCCTAGTTAGCACGGAGTAGAGCAGAAGAATTACTTCTCGTGTCTTGCTTACAATACTCCTGCTAATACATGCCAGAAGGATCCACTATGACCTGCAGGCCCATTTCCACAGTACTCCTACCTAGACAGTCATTTCTCCATTTTGTATGTGTGCAACTAACTGTTCCTTCCTAAGTGGAGTACTTTGCATTTGTCCTTACTGAATTTCATCCTGTTTACTTCGGACCCTTTCTCTAGCTTGTCCAAATAATTTTGAATTTTAATCCTATCCTCCAAAGCAATTGCAACCCCTCCCAGCTTGGTATCATCTGCAAACTTTATAAGTGTACTCTGTATGCCATCATCTAAATCACTGAAGACATTGAACATAATACAATCCAGAACGGATCCCTGTGGGACCCCACTTGATATGCCCGTCCATCTTGGCTATGAACCACTGATTACCCTCTGGGAATGTTTTTTCCCCATCAATTATGCACCCACATTATATAGCTCCATCTAGATTGTATTTCCTTAGGTTTTTTTATGAGAAGGTCATGCGAGACAGTAACAAAAGCCTTACTAACGACAATATATACCGCATCTACTGCTTCTATCATGGGCTGCAGGTGCTTAGCATATCGGCAAATCAGGACATCAGTCTTCATATTATATGACTCAAGATAGTGCCCAGGAACAGTGTGAAGTCACAACCCTTAAAGTAGTCTTTCTAGATCTGGTTTTACTTATTTGGACCAACTACATGTATACCCTAGCATGAGGAATGATTTCTCTCCTCAAAGCTCTGGGGTGAATTGGTAAATGCAATCTCACAAATATGAAACAGATTAGAGGAATCAGACTCAACATTTGGAGAACCTGAAGCCCTAAATTTCAAGCACTGAATCAGAGTTCATTGTTCACTTCAGGCAGGGAGTATTACCCGGTCCTGTTCCAGAAGAGGAGGTCAGAAACGTCTTGGAGAGTGCAATATTGCCCATAATAATGCAACAGAAGAAACACTGGAGCCATAAATGTTAGCACCAGCCCGACAGGCAAATTTGCTAATACCATCCATCCATCATTTCCATGTGGCATTAGTAAGCTGAGCAATGCAGATGTTAAGTTAACAGAAAACTTCAGTAACAATCAGTGGTTAATATAAGCAAAGCTGCTCTGCCACCTGGTGAATATTTGTGTATGCAAGAGTCTTTTTTGCTGTATTTATCAATATACAAGAATAATTCAAGTACTCTCAGCAGCTTTTCTAGATGCTTATACTTAGATATTTGAATACTTGCAATCAGTTATGAGTGACTCCTTTTCTAGCACTACAGGGAACTAGTTTTTTTTGGTCAATAGATAAGTAATGTACTCACTTTTTTTTTTTTAACGGTACATGTTTTAATTTCTGAGGAAGAGTGATGAAATATTTGTGGGGCTGGGCAAATAATTTAACATGGCTAATGTATTTGATTAATTTCACCTCATTTTCAATTCATGAATTGAAGTCATGATTGTTTCAATTTACCCATTAAAAAAAAAAAACACCAAACAAGTAGTGCTCGGTCCATAACTTGTTTTAGAACAATGTATTGCAAGTATTTTATATTCAACATTTGAAATTCAAGTTATTTTGATTGGACCCAGGTCACCTGGTATGTTACTGTCCCCTGACTGAATGAACACAATCCCTTAAGATCAGCATGAATACTTTCAATTATAAACCTGAAATTCCCTTTCTGCAAATATTCTGAAATAAAAGCTTAAGTGGTTGTTCTGGCACAAATTCCTGCCAGTAAAACTTGGTCACTGGCATATTTATGACAGTTGTACCTAAAAGGTCACAAATCCAATCCAAGAAAATTCATTTAAAAATTGAAGTGAATATCCATGGGAAAAAATGTTTGCCATTTTTGTTTAATACTGTGTATGTATCTGTCCATTCCATATTGAAACGGGTTATTCCCCCCGTCTCCCTATCCTCCTAATGCGGAGGAATCAAGAACTAAATTAACCAAATGATAGGTTTCAGAGGTATCATAGCTCTTCTCTGGCCTAGATATAAAAATTACATAAGACATTATTGTTCACAGTGGTGTTGTAGCCGTGTTTATCCCAGGAAAATAGAGAGACAAGGTGGGAAAGGTAATATCTTTTATTGGACCTCTGGTGTTGTCTGGACTGGTGATCTGCTAGGTCACCCCAATCCTTGACTCTGGGAACCAGCCTTTACCCTGCTCTGCTGTAAGAACCCCCATTCCTGGGCTGTTCATGCACAGCCTCTGTGTAGGTGGCTCCTTAGATTATGCAAACAAATGACACTAGCCAATATCTCCGGTCCCAGACACCACCCTAGGAATCTTCATCTTGCAGTGCCCAGTTATGCCCAATGGACGCTGCAAGCTTATATGCATTCAGCAATTTAACAAAGAAATTGATGTGTACCAGGCTTGTTATCCGAAGAAGAGTCTCTGACACACTTCAAACCAAACACACTGCTTCAGATAGAACAAACAGATTTATTAACTACAAAGATAAATTTTAAGTGATTATAAGTCAAAGCATAACAAGTCAGATTTGGTCAAATGAAATAAAAGCAAAACACATTCTGAGCTGATCTGAACACTTTCAATGCCCTTACAAACTTAGATGCTTCTCACCAGAGGCTGGGTGGTTGCTCTTCAGCCAGGCTCTCCCATTTGATCAGTGCGTCAGTCACTTGGTGTGGTGTCTGTAGATGTAGGTGGAAGAGAGAGAGAGCATGGCAAATGTTTCTCCCTTTTATCATGTCCTCTCTTCCCTCTTGGCTTTGCTCCCCTCCCCCTTCAGAGTCAGGTGAGCATTCTTGTATTTTCAGACTGACCAAAGGAAAAGGGGTAGTTCCCTTCGGAGTCTAACCGATTCTTTTGTTGCTGCCTAGGCCAGTGTCCTTTGTTCCTGTGAGGCTGGGCTAGGTTTGTCCATACCTGCCCTGATAAGGTGTGAACTGCCCCTCTGCTCTTACAGAGTTTTTAAGACATGAGAATACATTTTCAGCCTCATAACTACATACATGAAATTATAACCTATAACATTACTATAACATTATGGTAAAAACAACTATCAGTGCATCATGAGCCTTCTGAAGACACCCAACATGACAAACTTTGCATTGGATACCACACCATTTTACAAGGATGAATATGGGAGTATTTGGTGTTCCCCCGAGGTACAGAGCATCACACCATCATAGTTCACAACTATGATGATTACGTCAATGAGGTCAAACAATTCTTCACACCCCCTATTATAAAGAACTCAAAGGCTACCACGCACCACTATTTACCCACGAATTCAAGGATCTCATCAAAACCTTCCCCAACCAGAGCCCCAAGAGAAACTCTACACCCTCAGCCCCCATGAACACACCCCAGGGACTTTCTACATGCTTCCCCAAGTTACACAAACAAGAGAACGGAGTCACACACAGCATATCTGGCCATGACACTTTTTCTGAAAGAATATCAGGACTCACAGAAACCATCCTCAAACCACTCACCACAGAAAGGGCCAGCTTCCTCCACGAACACCAGAATGTTAACAATCTCCATCAGAACAGCATCCTTGCCACCCTGGATATCACCTCCCTGAACATCAATATCCCTCACAATAACATTACCACCTCCTAACTGAAATATGGACATCAGATTTGCACCCAAAACACCTGGGCCAAACTCATCCATAACAAAAATTATTAGGGTATGGAACAGCTTCCATATGAGGAGAGATTAATAAGATAGGGAGTTTTCAGCTTGAAAAAGAGACCACTAAGGCAGGGGAGGATTTACACAGGAGGCCACAGGGCCAGGCACTAGGGCAACTCAATACCAGCACACCCGCTCCTCCCGCCCTCGACACTTCTCTCCAGCTGCGTGGCTGCCCCGGCTCCTCCTGAGTCCTCCGCCCATGTTTGCAGGGCTGCATTCCAAAATGGGCTTTTGAGCTGCAGCCCAGGGACCTGGGGCCCCCTTAGCCCAGGGCCCTGCAGCCCCTTTGTTCTGGGTGGGCCTGCCTGGAGGCGGGGCAGGGGGCCCTGCTCCCAGAATCGTAGCCATAGGGGTGGTGCCGCGCTCTGCAGAGCCACCTGTATTCCCCCTGCACCAAACAGAAGCTGCTCCAGGTAAGTGCTCTGCACACCCTGCCTGCCCCAGCCCTGTGCCCCCTCCCACACCCTAAGTCCCTAATTCCTGCACAGACCCCGCAGCCCCAGCCTGAGCCTCCTCCCACACCCTAACTCCCTCCCAGACCCCACACCCTCACTCTGAACGCCCTCCCAAACCGTAACTCCCTCCCAGATCCTTCAGCTCCACCCTGAGCCCTAAGTCACTCCCAGACCTCACCCCCACCCTGAGCCCCCGCCCACACCTCAACTCCCTACCAGACCCGCACCCCTAGCCCTGAGCCCCAGGAGGACAATGGAGAAAAAAAGAATAAAAAACGGGGGGGGGGGGAGATAAGAGAGAATGAAGCTGAGCACAGGGCCCCACTAACTCTAAATCTGCCACTGCAGTGAGGGGGGGGGGATATGATAGAAGTCTATAAAATCATGACTGTTGTGAAGAAAGTAAATAAGGAAGTGTTATTTACTTTTCTCATAACACAACTAGGGGTCACCAAAGGAAATTAATAGGCAGCAAGTTAAAAACAAACAAAAGCAAGTATTTCTTCACATAATGCACAGTCAGCCTGTGGAACTCCTTACCAGAGGATGTTGTGAAGGCCAAGGCTATAACAGGGTTCAAAAAACAACTAGATAAATTCATGGAGGATAGGTCCATCAATGGCTATTAGCCAGGATGGGCAGGATAGTGTCCCTTGCCTCTGTTTGGCAGAAGCTGGGAATGGGTGACAGGAGATGGATCACTTGATGGTTACCTGCTCTGTTCATTCCCTCTGGGGCCTGGCATTGGTCATTGTCAGAAGATGGGATACTGGGCTAGATGGACCTTTGGTCTGACCCAGTATGGCCATTTTTATGTTCAAACCATAGGAACAGCCATGGATACTAGGATGGCTCCCCAATATGTGAACTCTTCATGAGCCACCTTGAGGAAGCATTTCTGGACAAATGTGCCACAAAACCAGTGATATACCTATGATACATCAATGATATTTTCATCCTCTTGACAGAGAGCCAACTTAAACTCCCTCTAAGATTTCCACAACATCTTCAACTACCACCACCTATCCCTCAAGCTCTGTCTAGAGCACTCCCACCCCAGCATCAACTTCCTAGACAAAACAATTAGTTTCAACAATGGAATCACACAGATAGCTATGTCCAAGAAGCCCATGGTTCATCACACTTACCTTCACAGATCCAGCAGCCACTCGAAACACACCAAGAAATCTTATTTACAGCCTGGCATTCACATATCACAGAATATGCTCCAAGGAGAAAGTCTGGTATACATACCTTAACACACTTAAAAACACCTTCACCAGACAATGACACACACCAGAGAAGTAGATCACATCATAGAATGGGACACCCAAATACCTTGAGAAAACATGTTTCAATACAGGAAAAAACTCTGACCACACACCCCTACTTGTCACCTATCACCCAACACTGGAACCCAGATGAGGTATCGTTAAATAATTTGATGAGCCCCTCATCCTGAAAGCAATCTTTCTCAACCTCTCTCTTCTGGTCTTCAAACACCAACAGCGACTTTGTGTCATCGTCAGAAGCCAACTCCCCACAGACCAGGACCCACCAACTCAAAGGAGCACTTAACCCTATCATAACAGACACAAAATCCTGCAGACATAGCTCAGCTGCTACAAAGACAACACCCTTCAAGAGTCCTGGGTCCTACATATGCCTATCACAGCATGCGGTGTTCCTCATCCAGCACACTAAATAACTCTTCTGTGGGTGTAATCAGAGAGACAATCACTCCATCTCCTCTGTTTTAGAGTGACATATCCCTAGTCCCTTTGGGGCCTGATCCAAAGGCCGTTGAAGTCAGTGAGAGTCTGTTAACATGGATGGGCACTGAATCAATCCCCTGGCAGTAGCAGAGTGTATTTTGATTAGGCTAGAATACTAATCTAAAGGATATCTTCCTCACTGAGTTTGTGAATAAGTGTTTAAAGTGATAAGATACAAAAATGAAACGCACTACCTGGTTGGCAGCTCTGATACCATAAATTCTGAGAGAACATTATGCTTATTTGTAGTTTAGACTCATTATGGTCAAGTAGTATCCATCATGGGGAGATTACTCCTACAAAAAAAATTCAATTTATGGAAATCCATATCACAAATCAATCATGAGAGCATCTGGAACTGTGATTTACACACAGAGCAGAGTGTGTTCATACAGCAAATCTTTTGCACGGTATCCTTATTTCAAAGGATACTTACAGACATCCAAAGTGTGCAAAACTAGCAAAATCAATGATAACACCTTTTTAGTGCCTTTCCAATGTTAGCTATCCAAATACTTCAGTTTTTAATTTATTTACCCTCAACATTCTTGTGAGGTAGAGAATTATCATCCCCATTTTACAGATGGGGCACTGGGGCACAGAGAGGCTAAATGACTTGCTCAAGGTTACATAGGATGTCTGTGGTGGAGCAGGGAATTGAAACATTTCTTTTGCAAAGTGGTAAAGAAAAGTGTTAAAGACAGGAGTGCAATCAAATATACTGTGCACCAGGGAAAGCACCTCACCTTTATCACAACACACTCCGAATAGAGAGACACTTGGTCATTTCCCTGCAAACAAATTTGTGCATATAGAAAAAAATATGCCATCAGACAGATGCAGAGGAGGTCTGTGCAACAACTATGGTTGATGATTCCCTTTCATAACAAGACGACATGTTCATTACAGATAGATCATTATCATAGTAGAAAGCTGAATCCTCCAAAGATGTAAAGTGCTGTTAATTATGTCTTAGGATTGCTTACAGAACAGTTCTTCAGCTTATACCAGTTCCAGCTCACCCACCAGCTGATGAATCTACTGTTCTAAAATATAAGATTATGAATGCTCTTTTACCAGGAAGGTATCCAGTCACCTTTATTATATCAGAAACAGAAAATGCAAATGAATGTTGTATACTCTTTTAGTATCAATTACATCTTTTATATACTAGTGAATGGTGAATCTAAAGTTTTGTCACAGTAATGAGTTGTTTTGTGATTGAAAATGTGAAATCCTTGGGAGCCCATTAGAAAATCTGATATTGATGGAGATTTGCCAAGTTCTAAAGCACAGTAATTCAGACAGCTGCAAACTATTTTAAGATGTTCACCATCTGGGCACAGTTCTGCAGCCTTTACTCCCACTGGGGTGAAATTCATCTCTTAACAGGGGTCCGGTGCAAGTCCTATGCACAACTTAAGATCTATTTTGAGGTCTTAGAGGATTTTAAGTGACTCATAGGCCTTGTGCTGGCCCTCTGCACAAGGATGAATTTCACCCCAGATAAGGACGAGATTTAGAATCAGGCTTTTAGTTAGTGTTGATATTAGAGATTGGCCTAAAAGTATCTGAATGATGAATGTGACAGTTGAAGTATAATAGGCACAAAACCCTTGTTTGCATAACATTTGGGATTTGCTGAAAATGTCTCTCTTGCATTCTGGCACATAGATTTATATGCCCAAATTCCAGATTGTATTTTTACTTTGATACAAGTGTGGGGCATTAAATGTGCGGAATAAATGAAAGTGCCAGTTAAATATTACTTTTTTTTTAATTGTACTGTGTAATTTTTGTTTTTTAAACATGAAAATCTTTATCCAGGAGTGGTATGTGCCTAATGTAAAGAACTCGTTGAAAATGTTCTGACAGAAAAGTTTTCCTTCAGAAAATGCTGATTTGACAGAATAGTAGTGTTCCATGGGAACATGTTGAATCCTCTGAAACTTTTCATGGAAACCAGACAATCTGAGGTTAGCTTGCCAACTTACCAGCTGTCTGGAGTTTTAAAAATAAATCAATTTCAATTCTTCCAACACAATTTTTTGAATTTCCTTTTTGCATAAAACAGGAATTTCCATTTTAGGATTAGCTGTACTAATGAACATGTACATGGGGCTAGGTTTTCAAAAGTGACCATCTCCTATAATTGAGGCCAGATTTTCAATTTTGAGCATCTAAATGAAGTGGCTAGATTTTGACCAGAGCTTAGCATCTAGCAGCTGCTACATCGTAAGTATCATTAGCGCTAGGACGTTTATAACTAATAAGTAAAACGTTGCATTTCTATAGGCCCGTCCACTTGAGTATCTAGAAATGCTCTGTACATATTAATGAATTATGCCTCTCCACACTCCTGGGGAGTAAGTATTCTCATCATTATGGCCAGGGAAACTGAGGCACAGAAATGCTAAGCTCCATTTACAATTTCATCCAGAAATTCTGTTGCTGAGGCAGGAATAGGCAATTCCAGGAGTTTGTTAGCAGACTCAGGCCCTCAGAGAAGCATTATCAGCATACCCATAATGTAGTCCACGATACTGCAGCCATGGACATTGCTGCTGAATCCTCCCTTTGCTATATAATTGTGTTCCAGAATCTGAAGTGCCAGCAACTGCCTTATTTATTTATATAGAACCCACTTTCCCGCCAGCCATTGCTCCTCCTCACGCTGAGGGGGAGGGGCAACTTCCCCCTCACAGCTTATCCCTGTGGTGAGTTTGCATGCGAGTTCACAGAGAAAAATGATTGTTCAATCTTTATCACCACAGGTCACCTGCTTTTCAACGAGATTGCAGTGTCATTGTGGTATATATAAGCTATGTAACTGCTGCAGTTTTATTTTACGTGCACTGCACTTTTAAATATTTATGAATCTGCCATCTACAAAGCCAGAAGCCATTTTTGGACACAATGAGCATGCTACAGAGGAGACACTGCACTCTTGCTTCTGAAAGAAAACAAAACATTACGAATCTGAAATAAAGGTCATTCAGATGCTTTCTGGAGGGAAAACCCACCAAAAACCCAGCGACAAACATAAGATTGTAAACCTAACAAAGAGCACAGAGTAAAGAATTCACTGTATTTCCCTCTTAGGGTTTTGGTAGAAAATTGCATGGAGGAAAAATTGTCAGGAAGCAATCAAGACCCAGTGACATTCCTGGTACAAGTAAAAGGAAAATAATGAATGTGATGTCCAGAGTTACATGAAAAAGGTTCAAAAATAGAAAAGGGCATCAACATTGAAGCAGATGACTACATAATTACTGTAAAGAAGAAAATATGCTTTAATTTTCCAGCTGCCTGAGAAAGTTTTCTACTGTCTGCAATTTTGGTGACTTTGTCAGAGACCTTTAGAGATGGTTTTTGTTCTGAGAATTAAGCGCAAATTAAGAAAATTTGCTGAATGCTGTTTGTATAAAGAAACTGATCTCCTGGAAGGAGCTGTGAATAGAGAGTTAGTGTTTGAGTCTGCACAGAAATTCAGACTACTTGCTTCACACCTCGTCTGCTGTAAATAAGGCAACTTGATTCATCACACAGAAATCTTGCCTCCTGCAAACTGTGTTTGCACAGAATGCATGAATCCTCCTCTTGGACCAGCAACCACCTTCCAATTCCTTCCCATCCCTTTTCTTCTTGCTCATCCCCTTTCCTGCTCCATTTCTCTTTTTTTTTGCATTGCCACTACCATCTTCCTGCACTAACATTACCAATAAGTTCAAAGAGGACCACTACACTAACTACCACCCAATTTCATTTTATTTAGAAACATTTTGCTTATAGGCACAAAATTCATTTTCCTTGAATAATATGCCATTCTCACAAATGTTAGCAAAAGGCAAACATGAAAGTGGGGCCACATGGCATCGGAGTTCACTTTCTGATTCACCAAAATGTCTGAGTAGTTTTTCCTGCTAGCTAAGCTCATAAATATGAAGAGACTTGCTCATAGGAATTCACAACACTTGAACATAATTCACATCAAACCTCCTTCCCTCAGCAATGACAAATGGATCCACCAGACGTGTTTACAACCCCATTACCAAACTTTTAGTTCAACTTTGATGTGACCTGCATCTTACTGCTATACAGAGGGCTTTCTATCTGAAGAGAGAGAAAGTTTATATATTTCATTCAGAAATGAACAAAATACACTCAAAAACTGACTCCCTCCCCCACCCCGATAGCTAAAGAGATTTCTGACAGAATTGCTACCAGTGACAAAGGTAGTATATTAACATTTCAGGCCATGCTTTGATTTATATTTTCGTTAATCCACTTTATTTTGATCTATGTTCAAAGACAGAAACGGGATCCAATTTTTTTTTCAAAAAAGGTAGACTTTATTAACCACCTCGAAACTCAGACTTATTTTTGAAGATTGACCAGTATGCCATTAAGAACCATCCTTTTTATTTGCTATGGGAAACAGGCATGGCTTACTTTATGGGCATTATAATTGCTCAAAAAGTAGATAAAGGGGAAAAATTATACATTCAGATGGAGTCAGTGCTTGAATAAAATTAATGCAAACAGTAGAGGTAATTTTGGTACTGATTCTGCACAAAACTGGAAGAAATGAAGTAATCAGAACTGGATAAAATGAAGTTAACCTACATGAGACCAATATTAATTTGAATATTGCTCACTTTTCCCCCTCATAGTGAGTAATATTCAAATTAAAAGTAAAAATCAGAAGGATTCCTTTTGAGTGTTTCACTCAGAGTTACATAGAACTTTTGTTCCCTTTTATCAGAAATTGTGCAAATTAGTAGTGATCTTCAAAATATTCCAGAAATATTGAGATGAAATGCTCACCATGGCTCACAATTTAAGATACAACTGAAAAAGGGAGAACACATCAGCAAAAGGAAAGTTACATGCCCCTATGAGGTTGATGACTTACGAACTGATCCTGTTCCTATTTAAGGCAATGGAAAGAGTCACACTGATTTCAATGGGAATGGAGTCAAGTCTTTAGAGCCAAATCCTTACCCAGGATTTCAACTCATGAGAGTTTTGTCTAAGTATTATGACAAAGTTCCTCCTCTGCCTTGGTGGGTCCTGCGCTTATTGGCAGATTTTCTCGCCTCAGAGGTTCACGGCAGCCCGCAGTTTGGTCACTTTCGTGGCTCAAATTTGCCGTTCACTCAGTTAGCCTCATCACTGGCCAGCATGGGGAAAGGAAGAAGAACAATCCCCGCAGTTTCTGCTGATCCACCTAGTGGATTGGGGAACAGGCCAGAGACCTTCCCTTCTGGTGGAACCCACAGTCCAGTTCAACTCCTCCAGTATCAAGTAGGGAGTTGGGGGGATGGAGGGAACCCAGGCCTGCCCTCTACTTCCGGTTCCAGCCCAGGGCCCTGTGGATTGCAGCCGTCTACAGTGGCTCCTGTAACAGCTGTGTGACAGCTACAACTCCCTGGGCTACTTCCCCAGGGTTTCCTCCCAACAGCTTCTTTATTCTCACCACGGGGCCTTCCTCCTGATGTCTGATAATGCTTGTGCTTCTCAGTCCTCCAGAAGCACGCCTTCTCACTCTCAGCTTCTTGCGCCTCTTGCTCCCAGCTCCTCACACGCACACCACAACCCGAAGTGAGCTCCTTTCTAAACCTAGGTGCCCTGATTAGCCTGCCTTAATTGATTCTGGCAGCTTCTTGATTGGCTGCAGGTGTTCTAATCAGCCTATCTGCCTTAATTGTTTCCAGAAAGTTCCTGATTGTTCTGAAACCTTCTCTGTTACTTTACCCAGGGAAAAGGGACCTACTTAACCTGGGGCTAATATATCTGCCTTCTATCACTGTCCTGTAGGCATCTGGCCAGACCCTGTCACAGTATGTATTATTATAGTGTAATCTCGGTGCCCTATTGTGACCGCATAGTAAGAGAAAGTCCATGCCCTTAAGAATTTTATCTTCTCCATGGTATGAAATGACTTGCCCAAGTTCACACAAGGCTAGAAGCCAGGTCTCCTGAGTCCTAGTTCATTGAACTACCCAGTAGACTACATTGCTTCCAATAAAGGCTATAGGTTATGGACATTAAACCTAGGAGGAGAAAAGACTCAGGCTTGACAAACTATTATATCTAGAAGGTACTGAGAAGGACTTTTGGGGAGTTTGTGACTTTACATTAATTGAAATTAAAATATATTGCTTGGCTTTATCACTGTGACATGCTACAGACTTCAGTCTCAAGGGCAGCAACATTTGCATATAGCTTTAATTTCACTTTATTTACTTATTGTCACTTAGGCAGTAACAACAACTTCCTCAACATGATAACTTGCCTGGATTTTTGTTGCTCTTTGGGGCCTTTACTTTTTACCATACAAATACCATTAGCACTGTTTATTTTTGATAATTAAATATTATCAAATTTGCATTCTGTTCTCTTATGAGTTAGGTGTTAGGTACAGTAATTACTAGCCATTTTAATAACCTTTCCATAGGTTGCACTAGGACGTCTTCCCCTCGCCCATGCTATTTTGTGTTTTACAAAGTATTTTGCTTTAAAGGATTAATCATCACAAGAGTCTCTCACCAGCCTTTCCTTATCTTTTTGGTCTAAAGCATCAAGGCACCATTGCTCTCTCATTTCTAATATCTTCTGCTCATCTCTCCCTAAAGACATCTTGGATTATATAACCTCACAGAGGCTTCTCCTTTGATTCTCCATTGAACCATGTACTTTTTTGTGTCTATCATTTTCACAAGATGAAACCCTTATAGTCCAGTCCTTTCCTGAAAGAAAAAACGCTGGTTCTTTCCGACTTTCCTAAAACTTACTAGGCTTTATCCTTTCTTCTACAGTGATTATATAATTCAAAAAGAGTTATATAAAGAGCTGTTTCCCATTAGGGAAGTATGAGCTTATTCAGATCAAATCCCTGATTTTCAAGGATGCCAAGGCCTCTTGATACCACTCCAGCAGCATAAAGATACTATTAAAATGAGTTTAAACATTTTACACTAAATATAGGTTTAGGCACCCAGGTTTTAAATATTTGGCATAAGAGTCTATGAGGTCAGAGATTTTAAAAAAAAAATCTAAGGAAAAGGACATCTGTTTTCCATGTATGAGCATGGAGACAACCGGGTGAAGTAATATCTTACATTGGACCAACTTCTGTTGGTGAAAGAGAGGAGCTTTTGAGCTTACACTGAACAGCATCTCTGTGTAAGCTCAAAAGTTCATCTCTCTCACCAACAGGAGTTGGTCCAATAAAAGTTATTACTTCCCCCACTTTATCTTTCTGGTATCCCAGGACCAATACAGTCACAGCAACACTGCATATGAGCATAAACCGAGAATTTTATACTATTCTCTGGGGAGAGTATCATATTTTTAGTGTAGCCAGTCCACTATAATTTTTTCTTTCTGGCAAAGGAGAAGCAATCTGTTGGATGTAGGTGCAAAGGGTAATTCTGATCCCTCTGGCGAGCAAAGGCAATATATTTAGGCTGCACAGCTTCCTAAAATATATACAGTACTAAGGAGTTTATACTTCATAACAGGAATGCTGCTATCCAGCGTGAGAGTTAGGGGGAAAACTTTCTGAATTTTGCAATAAAATTGTACACATTCACTGAATATATTTGTGAGGAAGAATTATTACTGAAGTGTTGTTCCCTGTATGGAATTACTTTTAGATTTCAGAATGGATTAAACCAGGAGTTTTCTATAGGATGTTAAATGAGGCTTTATAGAAATTACTCTGAGACTTAATTAACAGAAAACTATCCTATTTATCAAAATTTTAAACTATCCTCTAGAATTATAATAGAGGATTGGATCCCTGCTGTAGAATTCTAAAGGTTAGTTTATACATTTTATGGGAAGGTTACTATTTATTAAGTTCTGTTGAACTTTTCCTTGAGGGTAAATTTCTCACTTTAAATGACATTGGTGAATCTAGATGACATTTCATAGGATCATTTATGTAATTAAAAGTTATAAAGTGGAAGTTTGCCAATTTTTGTTGCTGATAAGGGAGACCAGATTGATGCACAGAGCCAGTCTCAGTGTTTATGGATACAGAATGAAAGAAAAATAAGTTGAAAAAGGGCCACTTTAGAGGTCAGAGAAAGATTGCCTGCGAAATGAGTTTGTGGTGTTTAAAAACAGCACAGGAGCAATTTAAAAGGTGCCTTAAGATTCTTACCTTTGGACACATTCAGTGGTCAGGGATAAGGCACACAGAGTGACACTGGGCTTAAATTGGGATGTTATTTTACAGGCAGCCAGACTAGATGATCATAATGGTCCCTTCAGGCCTTAAAAATCAATTCAGCAAATCCATGAAAAGTCAGGATGTAAGAAAGACAGGACAGACTCTGCTGTGTACTGTAGCCGGTTTGCACTGCACCTTTGGTGTAGACTGGCCTCAAAGTGGCGGTAACCAGAACAAGGAGCAACACTTCAATGTAAGGGCAATCTTCAGTTGGCATAGAGCCAATGTAGGGGCTTTCTGTATTGCTAGTGAGAAAGGCGTGTCACTAAAAAAAGAGGGTGTAGTCCTGGACTATAATTTCAGGCCTTAGCGAGTTTCAGACTGTGTGACTCAGTGCAGGAGAAATATCATCTGGATCAGGGGAAAGCACAAATATGGGCTTTCAGCAATTTTGGCACCTGAATACACCCCAATGTGGTCCCGGTGCAAGTCAGATGCACCGCATGATCCAAAGTTCAGTAACTATCAACTCTTATTGCAAGTTAGCATCATATCCATAGTGGATCACATGCTCCATACTACAATGGACAATGTCATTAGATGCCTCTGAGGGATTGTGAATATTTCTACACAGGGAATTTAAGAGTATGAGGGCTGTATTTTTTTTTTAAGTTAGACTTTAGTTTGATGCCTGGCTCTTGCTAAACACCTTTTCTTTAAGACCCATAGTCTCCATAGATGACATGATCATTTCTCTCTCAACAGAAATAACTTCTGCTGGCACAGCTTGCATCACTTCATTATTAATCCAGAGAAGGGGACAGTAGGCTCAGATTAAGGCACATTAATGCTAAAATTCGTGGTCATATAAATAAGCAGTTCTTTTTTATGTATATACATAAGGAAGAGTGCTTTCTTCCTAGAATCATTTAAACATAGGCCATAAGAACAAGGGTCAGATGGTAATGACTTTCAGTCACTATCAGTCTTACCCAGATTCAAATGAGTGGTCTAGATGTGCAAGACTCGTCTTCCTCATTCCCAGTCCCCTGTAGCTGCTTTTGAACTTTCAACGAGAACTGCATGCCTTCCATTTCGAGTCTGATGTTTGGCCTGAGCTATTTTTTGTTCTCTAGTAAGCAACAAGACAAGGATCCTAGTTACCATATTAAATGATGGCCTGGAAGAGGGTCTACAGAGCTATTTCAGAGTGAATATTTTGATGGTATTGTGTGATTTGTGGCTTAAGTATTTTCTTTTAAGGGGGACGTCTACAGAAAGGGGAAAGGTGAAGCAAATAGTATGAGAGAGGTGAATAGCATGGAAAATAGCCCCCCCTGAATCTCCTCCCATGGTACTGACACTTACTCCGCTCCTGAGAGTAATAAAAGTGATAAAACAGAAAGTGTTCAGGTTAATCTATTGTTTCCTATGGGCAATTTATCAGATAATCTATAGACAAAGACTAAATGTGCATTAATGAAGCATCATAAAGATATATATATAATATATATATATATATATATAATTTCCTTCTGACTAAAGCACATTTTCTTACTCAAATCTTTACTTGGAAAGCAGAGACCAAACTATAGGGTCAGTCTACAGAAAGGGTTCCAATAACATTTGTTCCTCAGAACTAAGATGTTGAGTCTCCCAAGAAATAAACATACAGCTCTGCTTGAAAGCCAGTGATATGGTATGTCCCCATGTTAATAATTATTGATATTGAAATTTAAAGTGTTTATTTGGTAGAATATTTATTTGCCTTAGTTCTTTTGGCATTTAAAAATAATTGTTATTGAAATAAGGGAGCAAATCATAATAGGGTTATACCTTTTCACTCCCACGCCCAAAGAAAAGTTCAGGCTGCCCTTAAGAAGTTTGGCCAGCTCCTATTTATGTGAAGACGTTAGGGAGATTTATACCATACTATATACACTACTGACATAAAATAAAGCTATTATTTATTAGAGAAGACAGCGTACAATACCATTACTTTAAAACAACTTTTAGTCACACAAATCATGTGAAATGTATTTGTGAAATCAAATTGAAAATTAGACATTGATTAATATACATTTCTTTTACAGCTGTTAGTCAGCATTCCTATATACTTCAAACCCCAATTTTTCCATTCATAAACTTTGTTTTTAATGATAACAATATCTGGGGTCTCATCAGTACCATCACCAACACTTGCATTTTTGAAGGACACTGGTATGATTTATCGTATAATGCATTTCCTAAAAATGAATACAGAAATAAGTTAGGCTACCCAAGCCATCTGTATCATCTAATGTCCAAATTTATGCTTACTCAAGGTCAAGTTTGGCTTTTATTCACAAAAAAAGACAATGATAAACAAAGGCAATTATGCGCTGTAAAATAAGTGGCTAAACTTATACAGAATACACTTCGTAATTCATTTTTCTTCTAGGAAAGTGTAAAGGATAAGATGTGTTTAATGTAAGGAGGTGAACAAAATACAGTCCTGGTTTTCACTGAACTCAAAGGGAATTGTACCTGCATACACCTGATTTGAGTATGGCTCATTGTCTTTATGTAGTGAAAAGTTATTAAAGCTCTTTACCCCAGGCTGGCTTACATAAAATGATGATCTCAGTTGCAGGATAGCATGATTTCACATGTAGCTTCTATTGCAAGTCACACAGACAGGTGGTGTTCTCTGCTGACTGTTGAGTGTGCCATGGGTATGTTGTACACTCTATGAGTGAAAGAAGCTTGTCTCCAGCTATTAATTCATACTCCAGTTCAGTAGTTCTCTCACCTTTTCACATTCCACTAATAAAATAACAGTCACTCTTTTTTGTGTTTCCTCCCTGTTTTGTGAAATACAGTAATGGAAAATTAGCCAGTTTGTAACCAAAATGCTGCTCATTTACATTATATAAATATTTATGCTATATACTCACAAAAGAAAGGAAAGGTGACATTTTACCAACTGTCAACACCACAAAGTGATAAGGATTAGCACATATTCACCAGCAGGAGAGTGAATTTGTGTGGGGGGGTGGAGGGTGAGAAAACCTGGATTTGTGCTGGAAATGGCCTAACCTGATGATCACTTTAGATAAGCTATTACCAGCAGGACAGTGGGGTGGGAGGAGGTATTGTTTCATATTCTCTGTGTATATATAAAGTCTGCTGCAGTTTCCACGGTATGCATCCGATGAAGTGAGCTGTAGCTCACGAAAGCTCATGCTCAAATAAACTGGTTAGTCTCTAAGGTGCCACAAGTACTCCTTTTCTTTTTGCGAATACAGACTAACACGGCTGTTACTCTGAAACCTGTCACATATGCACTGTAACACTCCACAGACCAGTTCCTCAGCTGGTGCAAGACAACAATTTACACCAGTGGTGATCTGACCCTGCATCTTTAAAATGCTGTACAAGCATTAAGGGCCAGATTTTGTACCCCAATACAGGGCAAAGAGGACATAAAATCTACTCCAATCAGGCAGCTGAAGGCTTCCCAGATACTGACAAAATTCCTGGACAGCAGAAAGTGGGTGTGTTGGGGCATATTCTGCATTCAGGCAATTCCTAGTTGGTGTTAAGGCTTGTAGGGTCCTATTATTGGCAGTGAAAGTTAGAAGAGACACTGACTGTGTGTGTGTGTGTGTTATATACCTAAGATGGCACACAGTTAGGTTTGTCCCCTCTCCCAACTACAAGTCATGGGCTGAGCACAGCTTGGCCAAAACCAAGGATCAGGGCCTAAGTAATCTTCACATTACCTAATGAGGAAGTTAATACATGATATTAGTCTAAAAGAAGTGATATGCCCAAGGCCATAAAGCAAGTCAATGGTAGTGCTCATATGTTCTTGACCAGTGCTCGTAAGACTAGACACGCTGCCTCTGAACACACTTTTTACCTATATCTATATGACTTTTTGACAGTGCACTTAGACATATGAACAAATCATGGATTAAAGCCAGGCTTCTCTGTGTTTCCAAACACACATTTTGGAAGGTTTCTCCTGATCTTTACATTGCTTCCGTGCACTCTTAAAATTATGTCACTGCAATATTTATTGAAGTCCTTCCCTTAAAATATGCCAAATGTAATTACAGACAAATTAAAATATAGATAAGTGAAAATCTACAGATTTACACTTTAGAATGTGAATCATAATGGCTTTCTGAACTGAGTGGTGCACAAGTTCAAACTAGAAACACACAGTGCTAACATTATTGACTGCACTAGTTCATCCTCAGTTTACATTACAGGAGATACAAAGTGAGTCCTACCCAGAATGTGTACATAAAGCTGTCAGGATACCTATATCCAAAAGTCATACTGGGCTTCCTGAAGTACTTGTATCTTCACCAAAAGTACAGTATAGTCAAAATATAGCAACACATTACATCGAAAGCTGTGAACACGTTGAAAGCTCTAAAACAGTGAACTAGAGCATGCAGGTTTATGAACCAAATTCTGACAAACTGAGAGAACATAGTGCAAAGATTATACAAATTAATTTTAGAAGGTGGGTCATAGTGTAGTTTCCTCTATATTGCACTTCCCTTGAACACTATTTGTAGATTTCAGCTCGTACAAAATACTGGAGCACAACAGTCCCAGGACTTTGGCCTATCAGTCAGTGCACCTTCTATTCTGCCTACCTGTTACTCAGCAAGCATGATCCAAGATCTTACGTTGGTATGTAAAGAATACATTCGTATTGGGTCTGTCTACATAAGGGATCTTTTTTTTCCCCTTGACTCCCATCACTAAAATTGATGGGATTAGATCTGTTGACCATAGCCATTGCCATCTCAAAAGGATAGGAGGTGCAATCTTTTGCACTGATAGCATGTGACTCTGAAATGTTCTTTTCACACTATGGCATGTTCCAACTCTCCTTGAAGACACTCGGAGTCTTTCCTTTGGCGTATAGGGCTTAATCCCACACTTAATAAAGCTAAAGTTTACCAATTCTGATCAAGGTTCAGGATATTATTGTTCCTGTTTTAGCTGATAACTTGGAGATCAGGTACTATTGTAGAGTAGAGTGCATTACGAAGTGTATGTCTCCCCCCTACCCACAACCAATCTTCTAGAAAATTCAGATGCTTTATTTACAGCTAGGTCCTGTTTGCCAATCAAAATGACTGGTTTTAGATTTTTTCTGTCTAGCATACACCTTAATATTAATTCATTACTGTTGCTATTTTCTAATTATGGCTCAAACCGTGGCTCACAGTGTATCCAGAATGTCTGCCTCCCTCTCCATAAAAGTTTGAATAAGTCTAAGGCAATGTTTCTATTCAATTTAAAAAGTTAAATATAAAACATTTTTAAAATAGCTCCAGCTTTGTGGCAATGTCCTAGTTAATGAAACCTGAACGTGAAACTGACCAGTCTATTTTCAGCCTTGTGGACATGTTGGACGTAAAAGGACATAAAAGAAACAAGATAGGAGAAGTTATTTCTTTCTTTGTCCCTTCCACAAACAGAAGTTGGTCCTGTAAGCGGTGTTACCTCACTTACCTTGTTTCTCTCATTCTATTTACATTAATCGAACTGAAAGAAATACAAAAAATAGATTGTAGAAAGGAAGAATACTAATATAAATAATGAAGATACGATATTTACAAGACTTTCCTTTTTAATAATCTAAAAGTCACCTATGCTAGAAATGATATCAAATATATTTTAACATGACTATGTGTCTTTAAAATAGAAAGCTTATAAATAGAGCAGTTTGAGAAAGCAGAAGTGACACAGATTTGGGACTAGATGGAGTCCTTAGATTGCTATTTTAATCTGGTTTTAGATCTGGATATAGTACAGATGCTACATTTGCCTCATTGATCAAGGTTCTTCTCTGTGGAATGGACAGGACCCATGACTGCACGCACACAAATATGAGTGTAGTGTGACATGTGGTCATAATGTGCACAATTTAGGTACTGTCACATGCAAATAGCCATTTAGACATCTAAGTACTAAATTGTAAAGGGAATGTCTGCAGTTATATATTCAATCACCAGAACAGCATATACATGATTTGGAGTACTCATTCATGAAAAATCTTTGCCCAGGTGGCCGTATAGGTTGTAAACATAAAACTTGGGTGTCAAAACTTAAGCAATTAAATCTATACCGAGCCATCTCAATAAGTGGCCTGATTTTCAGAGATGCTGAATAATACGACTCCTACTGAAGTCAAGGTAAACCGTAGATGCAGCTATCCATGTCCAAATTGTTACAAAAAGCTTGAATACAACGGTGTTTTGACATAACTGTGAGCTGGTGTTTTGGCTGTTAACATTAATATAGATTATTTCAACTTATATTTATGGATGCATGGAATGGAGGGATATAGAGTATTAATACAATAGTCTTTAGTTCTGCAAGCCTTCATTCCAGCGTGATGTATACAGTGGAAAGGCAGTTGTAAAATAATGTAGCAATTTCAGCACATTCTTCTCAGGTCAAGACTGTAGTATATTGACACAATTGTAGAAGGGGACCAGGCAGTGTTCTGTAGTACCTTCTTATAGCCCTGAAAATAGTACCTTTCTCATGTGGATACTGCACAAATACCAAGGGTCACAATATTGGTTCTAGAAATTAGTTTGAACCGAAGAGGTTGGTCTGGTTCTGGATCTAATTTTATCCAAGATGTGGGGTGTTTAGATCAGAGGGTCTAGCCTGGCCCACTACAGAAAAAGCAGAGTCACCAAGTTCATCTGGATCAGCCTCTAGATCCCCAAACTTCAATTGTTTTGATCCAGGGGTTTATTTTTACTTTTGGACCCATCCCAAACTGCTTCGTTTGTAGTGCTCATGTTCTGCAGCTGGGTGGCTCCAAGCGGCAGTGTCCAGTCAGCCCCTGGATTCGGGTGACATTACAATAATGACATTGTATTACTGAATTTACTCTCAAGGTACATTTTTTAATATGAATTTAGCAGAGTTTTGAAGAGGGAAGTGTGTCAGAAAATAAGTTGTGGAAAAATAAAGTGAATTTTTGCCTAGGAGGCACAAAATGTGCTCTTTGTTGCTATACTCCATCACAGCTTAATCATGTGTCTTTATAACAATCTGAAAGTGATATTTAGACTTCTATTTGTACATGCTGTTTAGAGATTTGTTAGTTTTTTCCCTCCGTAGTAAGAAATACCAACAAATGCAGCAACATTTTTGGAAGCACTTATAACAAGTGGTATTGTATTTTGAACCTGTGGAAGTAGGATCCTCAGGGGGGTTTTGGTAAAGATCAAGCAGATCATTAGAAGCCCCTGCGAAATATTTTATATTGACTTTTTCACTTTCTGAAGCAGAAACTTATATTTATATCTTCAGTAGTTTGACAGTTACACCTGCAACAATTTTCAGATATGAAACTGAGCTGCAGAATAATACTGTAACAAAGGGAAGCATTCTCCACATTCTTAAAGCACTTTAGTGCTTCCCAAACTTTTGCCACTGTGATGTATACATCAGTGTTACTGTATCTGCTGTTTGGACAGAGTCTGACATATGGCTTTGTTTATGAGGAAGAATACCGATGTCAGTGTCTGTCATGGTCTCCCATCCTTTTGTACATGTAAATACTTGAACTAAGTACATGTGTGATTCTCTTCAAACTTACCCTAGGTTGCCTCAATTGGCAGTTGCTTCTGATCTACAGGGGTGCAAATAAGAAGAATCAGACCTGCTATAGTGTTATGTAGACTGAAACTGCAATATTCTGTCATATGCAAGTGTGTCACGATTCCCATAAACAATGTCAACAATTGTTTCGCACTTAGCTTTTTATTTTTAGATGACATTTAAAATTGAAAGCAACAGAAGCAGGCTGGGTTTGCGCATCACTTTAAATGTAAAACAGTTGTTGAAGAGTAAGGGACAGCATTACCTGATACACTACATAGTCATGCAGCATGGAGGCTGTAAGCAATAAGTAGGTCTTCTGTACACATCTTCTTGTAACAAAACTGCAGGTACTTGAGGAATAAAAGACTTTGCATTTTGTAACAGCCCGGAGAGAGAGACAGTCAAACTGTTCCGCAACTGCTTTGGACAGCCAAACTATAAAGTGGGAAAGGTCTGGAACGATAGGTCTCTGAAGTGTCTTAGCTCTAGTCTCCTCACTCTCTATTCACTATCATGTGTTTCATGTAGAAAAGATTAATCCTGATTTGGACCTGGAGAAAAAGGCACTAAGGAGCAGTGAATACATGAAAGTGTGCCCTCAGAGGTAGCTGTGCATCACCTAGATTTTACCTACGCATCCCATCACGTGCATCCCAACTAGCAGCAACATTCTTCAGCCCCAAGCCTTACACATAAGCAATGTAATAATAGAGTGCAGTTGTGCATAATCAGCTGTCCAGAATGCACTATACACATGGTAGTGTGACAGATGTGACAATATCCTGGGCAAACCTTATTGAATTAAGTTAAACATTTTTGGAGGTTTTTTTACTAAAAATGCAAGTGTTTTATGCATTATTGAGGAATTGTAAGGAACTTCTTTAGGAGGAGATGGGATTAATGCAATCTCTGGGAAGTGTTATAAACTTCAAAGAACCATTTGGGTTAAGAAGTTTGAAGTGGCTTTCCTAGGAAGTACTGTGGAGGTTTTTTTTTAAAACTATACCCTGGAGACTGAAACACATTATTTACTGATTACCTGCTCCTGGAGACTACAGATTACCCCCCACCCCTAACTGTATATAGGATGGACTAAACTAAGAAGAAGCTGTTATGAACTTGTGACCACAGGAAAAACTCCAGTGTAGGGTTTGAAGGACTAAGCACTAACCTTGTTGGAATTGGGGAATGACCTCTGGTAAGCTATTTAGCATCCATGTAGGTTGTTTTATTGTTTTGCTTATGTTTTCTATTTAATGCTTTTACCTTAAAAATAAAACGTTCTTGCTTAGAAATAGCTGTGTTGTAATTTATGACTGGGGCAATTACACTGTTATTAGTCTCTCAAGAGAAAGCAAAGCACAGACACTGGCCTGTTGAGGCAGTTTACCTTGCAGGGGAATAGCACAGTTTAGGCAGGGAACTGTTCCTCCTGGAAATACCTCAGCTAGAAGGGAGAGAGAGACAATCGCTGCCTAAGAGAAGTGATGGCCCAGAGGAACTGTAAGTCAGAGTAGGTGCCCTTGCTGGACCACTGAGGGAGAAGTACAGGTTTAGTTGCCCTGAAGTGTGATTTTCTGAATGGGCAGTAGGTCAGTTGCCAGTGTCTTGCAATGTACACTATATAGAAAAGCATACTCACTGATTCATGAAACTCACTAAGAAACTGACAGCAATTTATACCTGTTTTTGCACTCAAGACAATTAATCCTATGAGATCACAGTTCCATTGCTGAACTGATTGGTGCTGTGCATCTGGGCATTTGCCACATGTCCAAGAGATTCTCTGCCCTCTCCCGTTAAATTTAATGGCTACCAGGAAGTAGAGGCAAAAATGATGGAAAATGGTTTGTTAATTTTCAGTTTCTCTAGAAAATGAAAAATATCTGAGCAGTATCCTTGTCCTTGGCTATTGGGAGCAGTATGGGTTTCTCCCCCTCAAATACTGAGTTAGTTCTTTTAGCACCACACACAAAATGATGGAGCCATGAAACCCTTTTCTTGACCTCCATTTTTCAACCTATGTCTCATGTGTCACTCCTTTTATGGATGAAAACAAAAAGACTCTTAGTTAGCCCTGGAACAATTTAAGCATCATATTGCAAAGCATCTCTATTGATATGTATTTCTAAGTGGAGATGAACTGGGAGGAGGAGTCGTCTAGCCTGATTCAGGTTTAGGATAGCATTTAGGATTAAGAGATAAAAAGGCTGGAGCTCTGGGACAAGAGCTGCTCTTGTGATATTTGCAACATTTTGTGCCACATTCCAACTAGATTGGGAAGGGGAGGCAAAAAAGGCTCTTTTCAGTTTGGTATACATCACAGAACCAAATGCAGGGCAGGAGGAGACCTGGAGATTAGACTCTAAATAAAATTCTCCCACCTGAAATTTGGGTGAGGCAGAGTCAAATCTGAGGTTCTTTTGGGGGGCATTTCTCTATATAAAGGGCAACTTTTAAAAGACTCATTGTCTTCCTTAAAGATATAACACTTAATTATGAAATGTTTAAGGGACTCAGTCAAAGTTAGTTCAACCCCCACATAGCACACAGTGATCCTCCCCCCTTTTAATAAAAGGTTGCTTGCTTCAGTATGACATGGAGAATACAGGTAGACCAAAACAGTTATAGGTGAAGGTCTAACCAGGAGAGTTCAACACCTTCACTCATTACTGCCTGATGTCAAAGGGAGCTGAGGCAATCAGCATCTTGTAGAAGGTGTTGGACTAGAGGCCTTTACTGAGCAACTCAAAGCTTGCTGTATATCTTTGGGTTTCATATGCTTGGGGAGGAAAAAAACATATTTGCCAATTTATTTAAGTGGACACTAATGTTTTGTGTATATATATGACACACGGTGGACATGGCCCAGAGGCCCCCTGAAGGCCTCAGGGTCCTGCCACAGCCTACACCAGAGAGAAGTGGAAGACGAGAATTCTGCCAAGTTCTAGAATAGTTGAAGGGAAGCAGCCAACGAGAGAGGCTGCAGGGAACAGCCTATCAGGGACCACCATGGCCATGTAAAGGGAACTTCAGAACAAAGCAGCAACCAGTTGCTGTCCGCAGCTGGAATGGAGAGGACCAGGTCACTGGCTGGCTGAAAGAGCAGCAGGACCACGGATAGCTCAGTGTAGGCAGGGACTGGGGAGCTAAGAAGCAGCTCCTTGCTAGCTGCTAGGACTGCCAAAGGACTGAGCCCAGAGAGGGCCCCAGTGAGGAAGCCCTGGGGGTACAGCTCCATACCAGGGCCAGGACTACTTAAAGAATGAGGCTGGGGAGAGCTAGAGAGACACCAGCTGAGAAGTACGGAGATAGGCTCCTGGTGGCTGTATACCCTGGAAGGTATTTGTTCTGATTCACATACAGTGTGAGAGACTCAGCTGGAGGTAAGTCACTGAAAAACTGTCTGAGAAACAACTGTCCGGGGTCATCTGATCTGAAAGACTGCAGAGAAACCCAACCAGAAGGGGATGGTCACAAGAGGTATGTGACACGCCATTACAATATATAAAAATAAACAGACAAAAAACTACAAGTAGGCCATTTAAAGCAAACCTGATTTCCTGCAGCACTAATGGGGAAGCAGCACAATAATTCTCTCATTTATTACTTAAAAGGGAGTCTGTTCTTGTGTCACTTTCTTCATTGGGCCCCAAAGATTACTGGTTACAGCACCAGTTCAAGATGCATTTTGTTCCTAGCAGAGTTCCGTCACAGGTATTTGTAAACTTCTTCCTCTAATCCAGAATGTCCTGGGAAAGAGTTTCTTCAATAGTGGAGCCCCAGAGCTGCCCCAGGACATTCATAGTCAATTACTGGAATCTCTTTTAATTTATCTTCCACCTGTTTTATTTTCCCTCTATTTTTCTGCCCATTTATTTTCCCAGTCACTCTACCCTCAGTGGCTGCAATTAAAGTACATAATTAGGTGTTAAAATAAGGGATAGCATAGCTCTTCCTCCTCTCTTTAAAGCCCAAAGGAGCCCCCCTCCTCTCCCTGGCTGGAGCAAGCAGCGCTCCCCGCCACAGGTACTGTTCTTCCTTAACTGGTGTGGTAAGAACTCCATTTCCTGTTTCAGTCTACTTTGCCCATTGCATTTAACTTCTAATAGACAAGGCAAAGTGGCTGGATACATCTGACACAGGGTATTGGTACCCAATGTCCCACTCAGCATACTAGCAAATATTATCTTAATATGTAAGAGTTCTGCATGTGTTTTCTTCAGGATACTAATCTCTAACTTTCTTCCTCCATGTTCTAGGCTTAGGGAATTAACAGTATCATCACTAGACCAGCAATGTTACATATTTTCACAAGTTAGAAAGCCATACAAGTTTTCATGACCATGTTGTCACCATAACTCCTTAAATAAATGTAAAAAAATCCTAACCTGGATCCAACAGGACATTGGGTAAAAATGGTAGAAAGCATTAATATGAAGAGTTAATATTGCATTATTTTAAATTTGGCATAGGAGAAACTCACTGAGATGCAACATCTCATTTTTAGGAAAGGAGTGCATACATTATCAAAAAATAAAACAAATCTCAGTGCAGTGGACTCTAAATTCAACATGTCAGTTTAGCATAAAACTCATGAATATTCAGTGACTTCATATTGTTTTCAAATTAATATTTGATTTGAAGAACAGCCAAATAGACAACTTGTCGGTGTTTTTAAAAATTAGAAGGTTGAAATGAAAGGAAACAATTCACAACAAATTTTAACTGCTGGATGTATTTATTTCCTTTAATTATCCATTAAAATCTTAATGTACAGCAAGCCAGTTTAAGTCTTCAAGGCAAATTTGATTTATCATAAGTGGAAACTTCTCTGGCTCTATTAGATATGTTTAATATGGGTCCCATCCTACACCCACTGAAATAAATAGCAAGACTTGCATTGACACCATGTAAACATAGGGCACTAGGTAAAATAGGATAATGAAAGTTGCAGATATGAAAAAGCTTTGAGTACAGGCATAGGATATGATCCATTTCTCATGGAAGTCAATGGTAGTCTTCCAATCAATTTCAGTGAACTTAAGAGCAAGCTTTTAGGTACTGAATGTAGTTTTACCTGAACAATGGCTGTGCGATCAAGCACAACCCTGTAAAGCATTTAAATGCCACAATAACTGTTGCTATTTGGCTGACAGATTCTTTTAAACTCTATTTGGAAATAAATGTTTGTTCCTTTTTAGAGAGTAACTCTAACTCCCAGTTCTTACCAGGGGACTGGTGTAGCCACTAGAATATTTCCAATAATGCCTTCAAAATTCCCTTGGTTACATATACCTAAACCCTTCAAAACATAAGTTTCCTGTTCAGAGCTGGTCTCTTGTATCAGTGCATTACTTTTCCTATTTCCAATCAAATTTTAATGAAGATATTATTGTCATGATATTTACATCTCAATCATTGTAGAACTGAATTCCCATCATACTGCTGGTGCACATACTGTAAGTGGATTACACAATCAGATGCTGTAGCAATCATTTTGGTCAGTGTCAGGATGAAAATAATGGCTATTGCAACAAACTGTTGACTTCCACGGGAGATACTTGCTGAACACTTCCCGCCTCTTTTTATGCAAGATTAGCAGTGCAAGGAGCCTTCCTTGCCCCTGTCCCTCACTGACTTTGTGAAAAGGCCTGCCACAGTCCCAGTCCTTGTTCTCTCCAGATTGCCAGAGTGATGGTTGTCTAGCTCCACTGTAAGGATTAGATCCCTAAAAGACAACAGGGGACTGATCACACTTCCACTTCTTCCTTCTACTCCCCTATAGCCTCTTCCACACCCCGCTGTAAAGCTGCTGAAGGGGGTTTCATGTATCCCATGCTCACAAGCATGAAATGACTCCATATCTGTAAAACAAAGCAGGGTCTTTCTTAAGAGAACTATATACAGGATGCATCCGATAAAGTGAGCTGTAGCTCACAAAAGCTTATGCTCAAATAAATTTGTTAGTCTCTAAGGTGCCACAAGTCCTCCTTTTCTATATACAGAGAAGCATCAATTCTAGCCATACACACACGGCCTGACTTCTTAGTACACCCTCTTGACTTTCCTAAAGCACCCTGTGCTCCTCCCTCCAAATTCCATGCAGACTGATGTTTGATAAAGAATGTGGAAGCCCCCACTCTTCTGTGAAGCCCCTTAACCTTCCAGAGAATCTTGCTCAGGTTTCTTAGCTGAAGCCCCAAGGTGGGCCGTGGCTTTAACCAGCTAAAGTTTGGCTGGTTAGAGTGCAACTTTTGGGCTAAATTGTGTCATTTATCCATAGCTATGTGTTGAAAGCAATGTCAGATGCCTCACAAGTCCCCTACAGAGAGGTCGCTGTGCCACCCTTAATGAAGGTGCAGCATTCACTCCATTCCATGACCAGTAAGCTCTGCAGCAAGGGCAAGTTGAACACGCTCCAAACCCCATTCACACTTTCTTTGCAGACTAGTGACCCCTGTACTGCTAGCCAGCTGGAGTCCTTGCACTCTAGGATGCTAACTTTGCCTGGCACTCCTTGCAGATTCTCCCTACATGGTGAACCCATAGGGCACAAGGCACAATCTTGCCCATTGTGGGGTGTTTATTTATTGGTGCTCTTCACAGCAGAGGGATAATAATGGGAAGTATTAGAGGTTCTGATCTCATTTACACTAGTGTAAATCCAGAGCCTTTTCACTTCAACAGTTTCACCAGTGTGAATATGGAGTAACACCAAGAGATAGATTTTACCTATAGTTTTCCAGTCCACTTTTCATGCATGCCTTTCTTTGGTTACACAAAACAAATAATCTGAAACATTAGGACTTGATCTAAGGACATCAGTGAAACCCATGCATTAACGACTGTAAGAGTTTGTAACTACCTCAGGCCTACAAAAAAGTTTTAACATATGATCAAAGTCCTTTAGAGTAATCTTTGCAAAGCTGTGGTGTTATGCATTTGCAGCTCTGCTTGTTAAGAGACATAGTAGTAAACCTTTATACTTATACAGGAAAATGATTAGTCAAGGTTAAAGCTAGGACTATACCATTAAAAAGATGACAGCAAATACTTGACTGCTATTTACACATTCAGTGGCCAGATAGAGGAAAACTTGAATCTGTTAATGTTTCAGCTCACATGAGCTTTTCCAGAGCTTACAAATTGTGCAAACAGAAGCGTAAGTCTACAAGTTCTACACTTTGAGTTTGTAGCATTTTCAGAATTTATATTAGTATAAAATAATCCTCTGGTTATTCTCAAAGTGTCCTTATAGTACATATTTCTCAGTGCACAAGCCAGTTCTTCATTGGTGATGCAGTGTGAAAAAACAAGACGACTTAAAGGATTTGAATCCCTAGTCAGAGCTTCAGTTTGTTTGCTTCAGTGGAGCAACATCAGTGGAGGATCAGCCCCCATTGTATGAAATAGATCCTTCTTTGCATTGCACTCCTTAGGGCCCCAAGTCTGTCAATACTTGATTAGTCCCACTGAACTCAAAGGGATTATTCCTGTGCAATACGTTTTCATATATTTAAGAGTTCAAAATTAATTGGGTGTGTAAAGTTGCTCATATGCATGAATATTCACAGGATTGAGGCTTAAGTTTGTAAAAATGAAGTCATGCTAGATATAGCAGGAATCTCTCTGATGCTCCTCAAAGACATTCTTTTTAAACAAGGATGAATTATTCTGGAAAGTTTAATTATCTACATAAAAGAGTAATTAGTGTGAACAATATTCCTGGGTCATAGCTATTCCACAGAGAAAACAGAAAGCATGTCCCTCCCCCAATATAGATGGGCCCGCACACACACACACACATCTCACAGCTCAATGAATAGACATCATTGAAACTGTAGTGTTAGAACTTCTAGAAGAGGTAAGCACAATATGTAAATGATTCAATTCACAAACTGAAAATCCTACTTTCCAAGAAACTAAAAGCAGAAATAAGAGTAGATAATAGTAGGAGGGGAAATTCTCTGAAACATTAGCTTAAGAGTCACATTTCATATCCAGAGGTTCAGTCAGCCAACACTATCCCACTGATTTTGCTTCCCTCAAAGTTTGGATGATTATTCTAAATTGAGCCTTTAATATTTTTTTACCCTTCCTCTTGAGCCAAGGATTATTCTTTTTCCTACCTTCCCCTTTTATAAATAGCCTATCCTTGCCTTTCATTACAATTGCTTCTACCTGATTTCTTTCCCCCTGCCTTTCAAATCCACTTCCCTCATCCACCCACCCGCACCTCCATTCATCACAATCAGCCCAGTATGATCCAGAAATATTTTTGCAATCTGAAGCCAGAGTTGTGGAGAATTATATTATACATGGGAAAGTTTGAAATTCTGGGGACATTATTCAAAGAACAAAAATATAAGAAGTTTGAAGTTGCCAACTGGAACAGAGGGAACAGCGAGAAAGCAGGCTGTAGAAAACGTATTGTCTGGGACTTGGTCTGAAATTGAATTCCATATGAGCACAGAGTGTTTTGCATCCTAATGAGATACTTAATATTATCTAGTACTTGGCTTACTTTGTGACTAAACCAAATAGAGAAAGAAAAGAAAACAGAACACTGTTTGCAGAGCTAGAAGATATTGTACCTGTTGTAGGATAATAGTCTTTTTCTTCACAACCATCAAAAATAGCCAGAGTCCTGGAAACAGCAGATAACAGAAACCTTTCTTCAGGGTGAAGAGCTAGTTTTGGGGCAATGTCTTGTAGCCATTTGGCACACAGAACACCTGTTGACCTCACTGGGAATTCTGCTGTTTAGTATCACAAGGGTCCTGGACCTTTATGTTCTATATGTCAAGCTGATATTTGACTTCAGTCTTGGATTGTCTATCTGCATCATGATATTCCTCTTGCTGACTTTATTCTGCATCCTGGACATTCCTACACTGTCATTTTTGTGTGTTTGGAAAACATTGTCAGGATACAGGGACATTTAAATCAACATCTCTCTGTATTTAGCACATTTTAATGCTCGATACAGTGGATATTTTTTCCCTAATGGCCTGATTTGATGGTCTGACTAGCTGATTCTAATCAGCTTAACCACTTGCAGGTTTTTTGACATACACTGCTGCAATCTTCCAGAATCTACCTCTCCAGCCTCTCTCATCAATCAATGTGTTTATTACACACCTATAATAGAATCTCTAGGTTTACCTCTCCTGTTCCCCAGGTGTCTGATTCCTGCCTACTGAATACTAAGCTTCTTAGGCAAAATATATTCTTACATCTCTTCCCTGGGTAACTTCTATATAAGGGTGTAGAAAGGTGGACTCACCACTGATATGCCCCTAGTGGTTGAGCATGGCATGGCAGGCTCTTCTTTTCCAGCACCTCCTGCTAATGATCACCCCGTCCAGCTAGGGTCTCCCTCTTCTCATGACTCAGTCCTCAGCCAGCTGATGTTTAGTTGCACCCATTCAAGGGTAATGAAGTCCAACACAACAAGAGTCCAACATTCTTTCACGTGATTTCTCAGCCTTTGGTCCTTACATCCTTTTCTCAGGCCTTTAAATTGTCCTTATCCTCTTATGTCAGAGCTTCAAGCACCTTCTAGTGGCTTGCAGGGAAATCCAGGCCCATCCTCTACACTGGGTTCCAGTCAAGCGAACCTAGGACAAGTAGCCACAGTCTGCTCCATCAGATACCTTGCTGCTGTCTCCCTGGACTCCTTCCTACCATTATTCTTCCTTCAGACTTTTTCTCCAGCCCCTTCTTGGGCTCTTTGTAATGAGCATCTCCCAGAGCTCTTGTGCTTATCATTTTGTCAGGGTCAGACACAGGGGAGTGCTCCAATCCTGTATCTTCCAGGTATCAATCACAGAATCATAGAATATCAGGGTTGGAAGGGACCTCAGGAGGTCATCTAGTCCAACCCCCTGCTCAAAGCAGGACCAATCCCCAATTAAATCATCCCAGCCAGGGCTTTGTCAAGCCTGACCTTAAAAACTTCTAAGGAAGGAGATTCTACCACCTCCCTAGGTAACACATTCCAGTGTTTCACCACCCTCCTACTGAAAAAGTTTTTCCTAATATCCAACCTAAACCTTCCCCACTGCAACTTGAGACCATTACTCCTTGTTCTGTCCTCTTCTACCACTGAGAATAGTCTAGAACCATCCTCTCTGGAACCACCTCTCAGGTAGTTGAAAGCAGCTATCAAATCCCCCTCATTTATTCATATGACTGTTCAATATCAGTATCATATGAATAAATGAATAAACTTTTAGAAAAATAATACTGGGGTAAGTAGTCTAATTGTGCAGGTCAAAACACATTCGTTCTTCAGATCTGTTCTATAAACATATTCAGGGTCTAACAAAAATTGCTCGACAAATTCAAGATTTAATCAAATTATTTCAAGTGATGATTCAAGTGTCAAGTGGATGCCATTTTAAAAAAAACAATAAAATCAATACATGAAAATTGCCATGCAGAATACAGTAGAAATTATGATTAATAGGGCTGTCAATGTTAATCGTGTGAGTTAACTGCAATTAACTCAAAAAAATTAATCGCGATTAATCAGTTTTAATTTCTCTGTTAAACAATAGAATACCAATTGAAATTTATTATTTTGGATGTTTTCCTAAATTTTCATATATATTGTATTGTGTGTTGTAATTGAAATCAAAGTGTATATTTTTATTACAAATATTTGCACTATAAAATGATAAACAAAAGCAATAGTATTTTTCAATTCACCTCATAAAAGCACTGTAGTGCAATCTCTTTGTCATGAAAGTGCAAATTACAAATGTAGATTTTTGTGTTACATAACTGCACTCAATACAAAAACAATTTAAAACTTCAGAGCCTATAAGTCCACTCAGTCTGACTTCTTGTTCAGCCAATTGCTAAGACAAACAAGTTTGTTTACATTTATAGGAGATAATGCTGCCCTCTTCTTATTTATAATGTCACCAGAGAGTGAGAACAGGCATTTGCATGGCACTTTTGTAGCTGGCACTGCAAGGTATTTACGTGCCAGATATGCTAAACATTCTTATGCCCCTTCATGCTACGGCCACCATTTCAGAAGACATGCTTCCATGCTGATGACGCTCATTAAAAAAATAATGCATTAAGTACATTTGTGACTGAACTCCTTGTATTGTCCCCTTGAATTGTATGTCCCCTGCTCTGTTTTACCTGCATTCTGCCATATATTTCATGTTATAGCAGTCTCGGGTGATGACCCAGCACATGTTGTTCGTTTTAAGAACACTTTCACTGCAGATCTGACAAAACTCAAAGAAGCTAACAATGTGAGATTTCTAAAGATAGCCACATCTCTCGATCCAAGGTTTAAGAATCTGAAGTGCCTTCCAAAATCTGAGAGGGATGAGGTGTGGAGCATGCTTTCAGAGGTCTTAAAAGAGCAACACTCTGATGCAGAAACTACAGAACCCGAACCACCAAAAAAGAAAATCAGACTTCTGCTGGTTGCATCTAACTCAGATAATGAAAATGAACATGTGTCGGTCAACACTGCTTTGGATTGTTATTGAGCAGAACCCGTCATGAGCATGGACACATGTCCCCTGGAATGGTGGTTGAAGCATGAAGAGAAATATGAATTTTTAGCGCATCGGGCACATAAATATCTTGCAATGCCGGCTACAACAGTGCCATGAGAATTCCTGTTTTCACTTTCAGATGATATTGTAAACAAGAAGTGGGCAGCATTATCTCCTGCAAATGTAAACAAACTTGTTTGCCTGAGCAATTGGCTGAACAAGAAGTAGGACTGAGTGGACTTGCAGGCTCTAAAATTTTACATTGCTTTATTTTTGAATGCAGGTTTTTTGTACATAATTCTACATTTGTAAGTTCATCTGTAATGATAAAAAGATTGCACTACAGTGTTTGTATTAGGTGAATTGAAAAATACTATTTCTTTTGTTTTTTTACAATGCAAATACTTGTAATAAAAATAAATATAAAGTAAGCACTGTACAAGTTGTATTCTGTGTTGTAATTGAAATCAATATGTTTGAAAATGTAGAAAACATCCAAAAATATTTAAATAAATGGCATTTTCTACTGTTTAACAGTGTGATTAATCGTGATTCATTTTTTTAATTGCTTGACAGTTCTAATAATTAACAAATGTTTGTCTTTTACTGTTATGTTTGTTTTTCTCCAAACAGAAAAGAGTAACTGTACAACTTATTTTGACTGTCAGCATTTTCAGAGAACTAAGATTTATTTTTGAATTGTCTGATTGGCAGTCAAACACTTTCAGTCACTAAACAAAGCATAGCAAACATTCTCTTACATCACGGAGAGCTGAATGATTCTGCCAAAACATATGTTATCTGGTATTCAGATCTGCACAAATCTACTGAATTCAGTAGCGCTCTCTGAAGAAGCAAAAACCTAAGTCATGCAGAAACAATTGCTGAATTGAGACCTAAATGATCAGGAAAGAAATAATAAATGAGGTGGGTTTTGTAATTTTTAATTGTAATGAGCCATTGAAATAAAATAATAACTGAGCAAGTGAAATGGAGAAAATGTCACTTTGGAGAAAAATCCTGTAAGTATCCAAATATTATACATCTGTACCTCTATCATCCTGGAAACTGAGCTTAAATGACCTTGGAAGGACAATTTTAAACCACTATTAGGATGCTAGCACATTCTATTGGTGCTCAATCTTTTGCAGGCTTACACAATGATGTTCTTTAAATGACAGCTAGGAAAACACAACCTTCATCTATTTTTAAAATCTAATCTAATAAAGAACATTGCTGTAACAATCCTATAGCAACCCAGTTTGTTAGCAACCTGATCTGATAACAAGGTAATGTTTCCAAACATTGTGGATGTAAAAAATCAATTCTGAAAAAGATCAGTCTTGTATTTAAAACATTTTAAATACATTTTAAAATCCCAGTTGCTCACAAGCTCTCATACAGATTTGCTAATAGTCAGTTTTATAAATATTGGACGTGATCCTCCAGCAACTCCACATACAGAGTTCACATTCTTTGTAGCATTTCCAAATACCATGGGCCAAAACAACCCTTCCCATGGTAAAATCAATAAGGGAAGGAAGTCTTCTTGAAGATTCCCTCATGCAGATACCCACATATTTCTGTCACTAGGGAATAGCTTCCCTCTTGGAAGAAATGGCTGTGGGGTCTGCTCAACCTCTCAGAGCCCCAAAAATCTGAGGATTTGACTCATGTTATTTTAATGGTAAATATCACTAGAGAAGAAAGATGTCCTAACGGTTAGGGTCCTATCCTGGGACCTGGGACTCAAGTTCAGTCCCCCCCTTCCTCAAATTCACAAGCTTCCTGTGTGGCCTTGGGAAAGTTACTTAAGGTCAGATGTTTAAAAAGGTATTTAGTAGAGGAGGTTGGAGAAAGTTCAGTGGAATGTGTGTTTTCATCAAAATCAAGATGCTTCACAAAATGGGGTTGATTTCACTGGAATTTTGTCTGAAGAAAATCAGAAAAAAATTCTGACAATGTCAAAACATCCTCAGAACAATCGAGCTGAGGTGTTTTGGTTTTGAAACATCTATTTGCAGCTTTTTAGATTTTGTAATATATAATACAAGATTTTTAAAAAGTCAAAAATCAAAACAACTGTTTTGTCAAAACAAAACTTTTCAATCTGTCCAAAATTTGGGAAGGGTTGTCAGGAAGAGAATCTGAATTTTTCCTTTGTGAATAATTTCAAAATTTTCAATTTCTGTTCTGATTCAGAATGAACCAGAATTCTGAGGGTCTTGGTATCTTTCACAAAAATGGAACTAACATCGTCCGCATAGGTTTAGTATTTACACATCTAAAGCTAGAGAGTTACCTGTTAAGCACTTTTGAAAATCTTAGGTGCCTACCTGCATCTTTTAGTGCTTAAATACATTTTAAAAACCTTCCCTTAGCCTTTGTCCCTCTAAACACTGACCATCTATAAAATGAGGATATTAAGCAGTTCCTTACCTCCCAGTGGTGTTTTGAAAACAAGTACATATACATTCAGATAAGATACTATGGTGATAAGGGCCATATAAAGTACCTAAGCCAGATCATATACTGCTTATGTTACTGCACACTCTTTACAAACAAACAATGAAGGCCCAACATGGCATAACCATTTTCGGGCTTGAATCAACACACACTAAACTCAATGGCAAGTCTCTCTTTAACTTCAATGGACATTGGATGAGGTCCTTAATGCTCAGACTCTACCCAACAAAATGTATTGCAACCAGTATAACAGACACCACCTTCTATTCCAACCCTACAGATTTTAAGGCAAATTTTGAACCTCTTTGCCTCAAAAGGCCAAAACTCATACATAATTGGTACCTTCAGGAGGCCATAAAGAATTTTAGAAATCAAAAGAAAGTTTCCTTACAATGACCATATGAAAATAAATGGAAAGGGAATATATAAATTTCTAGTAGGTGGAAAATGTATATGTCTTATAGTTTGGATAAACTGTTTAAAAACAGTTCCTCTGAAGACAAATATGATTCTGTAACATGCCAATGTCTGCGATCTTCTGGGTAATACTGCTGGCAGGTTAGAGATGCCTGAGGGCACCCTGAGTTCATGTACGCAGTTTCTCTACTAAAATGGTATGAGACAAGATTACATCACATAATCTGCCATTTCCCTTCTTGCTTCAACCCCACAGGTGCAGTCCCCTCACAGAGCTGGTGAGTTTCCCCAAGATCTGCACTGAGGTTCAGCAAAGGAAGGAGAGCACTAGCTTGGGATAACTTGGTCTAGATTGCCATAAAATATGGGGGTTCTGATAAGCAAAGCATGAATAAGAATAAAGCCTTTTATTTCCAAATTCCACACTATAAGGTAATGTCAGTTTAAAAGGTTGGGGGAGGAAGGGACTCTGAATATTGCGTCCTTGGTAACACCAGACTAGACCCATGCTGATAACCATCTTGTAACACAGAAGGGAACCTAAACCTTTCTATTCTAAAAGATTGCAACTACTCAAATTACCATAAATTAAGGTGTTTAAGGGAAGGCTTTAAAAACATGTAAATCATTATGTGCTCAAAGAACAGCACCAGAATGCTACCTTTTGTACTCTTTTGATAATATCTAATCTGCCTGGTGGTATTCTGCATCTCATCTCCTTTATAGCATATGTCCAAGAAATGGATAGTTATTGAAAGTAAAGCTCTTTCAAAAGCGTTTGGAAATGTTTGCCATACGTGAAAAAAAGTTTTACTGGAGAAAACTGCATTTCATTGTGTGCAAATGAAACTGCCGTCTTCATTTACCAGGGCGGGTTGTTTTACAGGATGGTTTTGTAGTGAATTTTGATATATTGGTCCTAGTTTTTAATACATTGATAAGGTCAATAAAAGAAATATGAAAGTTTAAAACTCAAGCTGAATCCTATATCTGTGAACTGCAATTGTTTAGGAAATCCCTAGCTATTTTTTGTGCATGTGTGCTCAGAAAATGTGCTAGATTGGCAGCACTGAAAACGGAGGTCTTCCATTTTTCTATGGAACAGATACATCAAGGACAGAAATACGAAAAACTTGCTGATAATATTTCAGCAATGTCCAAGTTGAGGTACAACAGGAATCGGCAACCTTTGTCACATGGCACGCAGCCCCCATTGGCCTGGCATGGTGAACCATGGCCAGTGGGAGCCACGATCGGCTGAACCTGTGGACGCGGCCGGTAAATAAACCAGCCTGGCCTGCCAGGGGGCTTACCCTGGCAGACCGCATGCCAAAGGTTGCTGATCCCTGATGTACAAGGTGTTACTTAAACATGTAAGAAGATTGACTTTTTGACTGGCCATGGGGATTGAGGTTGCCAGTAGTAGCATTGTTGATAAGGTTACCAGTCGACTATGAACTAGACTGAAACTACCTGTTTATGTCAGGCACCATATTGGCCAAAGACACAGTAATCAGATTTAATTTAGAGGTTCTATTCCCTAATACCAATCACTTTGCCTGTCTAGTTTCTGAACGTTTTTGAGGATTTTGGTTTTCTGGGAAGAAGTTTTTATTTCAAGTTTTTCCAGTAAACTTCATTGTTGAAGGAATGAATCAGACCAATATTCATGTTAGACAAATCCCACAGTTGAGAGATTGGTTTAATTATGCACTGCAAATTCAGATACTTAACAGAACCTTTTGACGTCCCTCTTTTCCTTCATCAATTCAAATAGGCCCATCTTCCGTGTCCCGAACACACATTTCCACATTCCACATTTCCACATTCCTATGGTTATACTCCAATTAACTCACTTTCTTTGGTGGTAGAGAAGGTCACTCAGGTGTGAAACTCTGCTGGACTGGAGTCAGCTGATCTAGTCTCTTTTCTGGATCACTTTACAAGACAGACTTCCAAGTATAGTTAGTCCTGCCATTAGTGCAGGGGATTGGGACCTTCCAGTCCCTTTCAGTCCTACGATTCTATGAATACCTGCCTTAACCCCAGAGATGCCTGGAATTCACAAGATACAAAAAGACATGTTGGCCTAGCAGGTTGTTAGACACGCCGAGACTCTCAGTTCCATTTAAGAAAGGAAAAACCTGTTAGGGGCCATGAGGAGGATGGGATGAACTTTTTCTAATTCCAGGTTATGGATGAGTCCTCACTTTTTCCAGATCAATTCACACTCTACAGCACATCAAGGAAAGCAGTGTCACAATGATGAAGAAAGGATACTAACTCCCCCAGGGTTTCTCAAGCCTGCTCTCTTCAAAGATGGCAATTTCCTCCTCCACTCAGTTCAGTAAATTTCTGCCAAGATTTAACTTGGATTCAGATGATATATTAGGATCTTTATGTGAATGCTTGAAATTTTCTTTAAAACCTTGCCCACATTCCAGCATAGACAGACATGTAGTAGAATTCCTCAGAAGATATTTAAGGTGCGTTCCAAATATATTGTGCTGTGCCATCTTAATATTTTCAGTACTTCCAGTGTTGTATGGATTAAATACAAATCTCAGCTAGCAAATATAAATAGTCGTGTTAATTTTATTTCTGTATGGATGCAGGTGCATGAAGGTGTTTTTGTGCTCTCATGTTTGTCTAATATAGAGTATTTCTAAAGCACCCCTCACCTTAATATCTTAGTGCCAAAACCTGTAGATATTTCTAATTTACCTATTGTACAAGCTGCATTCAGTCTCTTCCAGTCACGAGGAAATGTGGCCTAAATTTTCAAACGTGTCTAATGATTTTAGAGGCCTCAAGTTTTCAGTGCCCAACATGAGTCAGATTAAAGAGCTGTAAAATTCTGAAATAGCTGAACATCCATCCTCTGAAAAACAACACCCAGATCCTCAAAACTAGTCAGTCTTCAATGTGAATTAGACACCTAAATACTTTTGGAGATCTGGGTGAAAGCCTCTCGAAGGTGTCCCAATTTGGGGTCCCAGAAATTGAGGCACCTAAAAATCACTGGCCACTTTTAAAATTGAGGCCTTTATTTTTGCTAATGGCTGTTGGAATAGGGAGGCTAGACTGACAGCACATTTAGCAATGTGCATAGATTAATAAAGGAGGTTTGATTTTATACTGTGGTTTTACAAACGCTCTCTCTCAACAGTCCACGGTAGACACATTACAGAGTTTACATATTTACATTTTGTTTTGCACCTTCATATGCTGATACTATTTGTAGTCAACAAAATTATATGGAGGGAAGGCAGAGTCAGATGTACTGTGTGATAAAGTTAACAATAAAAGAGAGACTTCAATACAGGGCTTCTGAGAGTTCGGAGGATGTCATTTAGACAAATACGGGGTTGTGCAGTCTAGCTTTTGGAGGAAAGAGTGTTAAAGTTTAAATACAGTATTGTATATCTGTATAAGTTATTCTTGGAGCCAGATTCATCTTTTTCCTAAGGTAATGTGAATGAAAAAATTGATAGCATTTTTATAAGGTTGCAGTATGTCAGTCACTGAATAAATATCTCATCCACAGAATTTTAATCCTCTTATCTACAGTTGGTAAGGATTGCAGTAATAATAGATATGTACTCCCTAAGCAGCAGCATCAACAAAGAGACATATGTGCTTTGGCATCTAATTGCATTAAATAAAATTTAGTCACTTTCCCTCCAATATGATGGTTAATATTTCATGCTAAAGGATATTGTTAAAAAGGAGAGTGAAATTTCACCCGTAGTATTTATTAGCGGTGAGCCTACGCTAGAGGGGAAGTTGCATTTTAGAACTTGATCTGGATCCAGACACCATGCCTCAAGCCTCTCTATATATCAGGCCAAACCAGAACAAATCCAATTGCCCTGAAGTTTTGGAGAAGACTGGATTTAGAACTGAATTTCTTGGCTGTGAACTGTTTCCAATACACATCAGTATTACACATTAAGCTTGTGTAAAGATTATATATTAAGTAAGGTTGTGCAAATATGGCTCAGTGTCTCTTCTCTCCTCTGCTGCTCCTGCTTCTGATATGGCTTTGCAGAGAGAAGTCCCTTCATGCTCTGTACTTGGTGTCGCTAGTGTGTATTTATCTGGTAAGAAGTCAGCACTCTTCCGCTTCCATGTTATAAGTAATGAAGTAGCAGAAGACAAATATATATATAATGAATAAAAGGAAGAAATGTCTGGAGATGTTTCTGTTGCAAGGAAATATCTTGGTTCCTCTAGAACACATTCAGCAACTGAAAGGAAGATTTAAGTTTCCTTACATTACTGCAGATAAGAATGCTTGGCTTCTTGAATCCAGATTACTATTTTGAATCTGTATAATGGAGGTAGAGTGTACCAAGAGGGAATCTGGACTGCAAAGATTTCAGGGCGTCCTCTTCCCCTTACAGGCACAAGGTCCACCAGTTAAAATCCCAGGTCTCATTTACCTCTGGGAGCTGGCCCTTTTAGCCATTATTCAGACCCGCTACTGGGCATGCCAGCAGGTAGCTTGGTTGCATCATGTTACCTGGTATCTATTTCCTACCCAATCCCATCTTTAATGTCCCTGAGCCAAATTTCAGCCCCCCCATGAATCCGACAAAAGTACGCCATCATCCCTAAAGAGCTCCAACACATTCTTCTGGATATCCCTTTGTGAGACAACTGAACCACCTGCACCTGTAAAGACTCTGGGAACACATGCAACCTCCCTTCCTCATGTGGGACCTCAAAACTCAAAATCAATTCCATAAATAAGCCACATCAATCTTAAAATAACCCTGAAACAGTGCCCTTCTCATCTCTAATTTAATTGAGGTTGGGCTTGATGACTTACCCTCTTTCCATCACATTGGGCCTTTCCTCTGTCCCTAGTAGCAAGTGAGGGCACCATGCTGACATCTACATTTCGTACACAAGTGCTTGTATTTGCAAATGGCATGGAAATATTTTCCTTTCTTAAACACGAAATAGACATTACAGCTGATATCCCCTTTTGAACTCTTGTTTTGGTACCCATAACCTGCTCTCTGTATAAACATGGTGGACTAGATGGCATAGAATCATGCACTCCACCCACATGTCCTAGTCCTTGTTTATCCCTGAGCAAACGTGGCTTGCCTGCTGCCCTAAGCCTAATCTCTATCATATCTCAGCCAGGCCCAACCCCCAAATATGGCTTGTGCCTTGAAATGACATCCATATGCCTGAAGGGGACTCCTTGCTCTGGGGTCCCCTTTTGCATAGTACACTTGTTCATGAAAGGCGAAAATCCAGTTCTCCAATGTCCGAGCCATTTTTGATTGGAGTCTGCTTTAGGAAGCCAATTGAATTTGTATTTCCTTAGCAACAAACTAACACAAAAGAACATACCGGTGAAAAAAAAAAAAAAACCTGTTGTGACCAATAGGATTCTCTACTGAAATATATTGAGTTATCCTTCTGTGAAGCAAGTATGCAATATAAAGGCAGCTTCATATCATATAGCATTTTAATAGCTGTATTCCAAAGCGCTTTACCGATTACAACAGTGGAATCACTAAATTAAATAAACAGATAATAGAAGAGATTAACTCCAATATTAAAAGGCACAGACAAGTGAGAAAAGCTGTTTTCCAATGAGATTTTAAAAGGGATGGTAAGTCAATGAGCTAGAGAGATTCAGAAAGGCTGCTCCAGGTAGGATCTTGAGAGGAAAAAGGTTTTACATTAGTGGCAAGATTATAAATTAAGACAGTGAGTCAACAGAGCACAAAAGAGCACCAGAAGAAGAGAAAACAGTATGGTCCAACAGAGGGAGGGATTCTGGAGACTGAGTTGTATTTCCAGTTCTCATAGTGACTTGCTGGGTGAACGTGGGTAGTCTCTCCACCTCCTGTTTCTCCTCCTCACACTCTTTGTTACATCTTTGGGGGAGGAAGGCAAACAGTGCATAGCACAGTGCGGGGCTCCCATCTCAGCTGGGTCTTCCTCTATGCATTAAAATATAAACAAGGGCCATCCAGAGAAAATCCATTGGGAGAGGGGGTTTTTTGGAAGAAGGGCAATCTTGAACTGTAGAGGAGGAGATTTCAGGTAAAAGTCAACATAATCATGCTGCTTTTTAAGTACGAGAAGGAGGGAAGCAGGATTCTGTCTATTCTGGAGTCAAAAGAGCTAGAACCTGGGAAGGCCATAGAAGAGAATGAAGATAGAATTCCAGGAAAGAAAGAGTCAAGGTGCAGCGTACATGGACTACAAACTGAAATAGGAAGTTTCCTCTGAGAAAGAGATTAGGAGTGGAATTCAACATTTGTATATCTTGGGGGTTTGAACTGATAAAGGGTGCAGACCTAAAATAAATGGCAAAACTATTTTCATACATACTTAGGTGGAAAGGACAGAACATCTTCCATTTCTACCCATATCTACATACAGAATCCAGTTGACTTCAATGGGAGTTGTCTGTATAACAACTGTAGGATTGCTTGCACATAAGGGTAGGTTGGGAAATGTTCATTCTGAATCATATCTAGTATATGCAAACTACTAACGCTGGAAATCAACATATCGGTCATGTAAAAATTTCTTATCACATTAGTTTGGATTATGCCTGAGTTCCAGGGATAATAATTCAGCAAGCTTCTGTTTTATTCCCAAACTCCTTAGAACAAGCACATTTATCACTAAATGTCTTGTTATTGCTTGGGGAAAATGTCTTCTAAATTGAGTTTATTGATCATTATCACCTATGTAAAACTTTAGCACCATGTATGCACGACAGCTATTACTCATACAATAGCTGAGCTCATTAAAGCTATCTACATAATTGAATTAAATAAATTAAATTAAACCTCATTTTAACAGAGTTGACTAGTGGGTCATTTCTATTCATGCTGGGGACAATAATAATACATAACCTGCATGCCTTCAGTCCCACTGCACTTAAGCCATTCTCACAAGCAAAGTTTAGAAGAAAGCCAATTCTTTTGCTTTTCTGCCAATTCTATTTTTAAAGAATTTATTAAAAGAGCTATTTCGCAAACTGAGACCATGATCCTATAGAAGCCTACTTGTATGAGTACCTTTACTCACATGAGTACGTCCACTGGTTTCAGCTATTTGGAAGGAAATACTCATCTTGGGTCATTTTATTCACATGCCCATCTGTAAGATTTAGCCTTAAAGTGCATTATGAAGAATTAGAATTTAGTAGTCTAATAACTTTGAACAAAAAAAAATTTCAGCTTCTAAAACTCAGATTCCTGAGAAATTAATTATAAACAGGGAAGGGAAATATCTGCTACATCCTAGGAGGAAAAGTAGGTTTATTAGTCATGAATATATACACACACACACACACACCCCTTTCTATACATTATTCATTTACCTTCAGTACTCTATCTACAAAGAAGTGGGCAACATTTTAAATTAAAGTTCCATTTATAAATGTTTATAATGTTTATTGAATGATAAGCAAAGCTACATCCTCAGTGACTTATAAGAAATGTTCTCAAATTAGCTAATAATTCTTAAGTGATTTTAAAACAAGATACTGTAGGCATATTTTCACATGAAAATAATGTTACAGCAGTGGACTGAGCCTTTACTATCTGATGTTTGTGATTTTAAATTATGAAGAACATTTTAAAAGACATAACACTGCTGCTATTTATTTTGTGTATAATAAAATAAAAAGGGACAAATTCTCCCCTTGGATACATGTGCACATTTCCTGTTTACCTGAAAATCAAGACCATCTGTATTTGATGGCAGATTATAGTCCACTGTGCATTTGTGTTATAAAATATTGTTAACATGTTGGTCAATCTACTGTCTTATTTTGTACAAAATATTCAAAGGATTTTCATTTCTCTAGACTTTGAAACCTCAGTTTCCTCTATGTAAGAGGGCTTGATACCTTTGGAGAGACGCAAAGCAACAGAACTAGTGGAATCTTGAACTCAAGTTTCTCGAGCAGGCAATACTGAACTCTTTTCCTTCTAATGGAAACTCCAACTTCTGCTCTACTGCTTCTCAGCAATTCATCACTAATTTTGTGTCCTATTTTTCCCTACCATCACATGTAAGTTGAACTAAAATTAAGAGTCAGTCACCATCTTTGCTGATCTTTAAGACTGCCCACCCCCACAGTACCAGCCATTTTAATGAACTCATGCTTTTGTTTTAACTCCTCACTTCAAGTGGTTTTTTCCAGTGTCTTCTCCACTTCTCTGAATTCACTCCTCACTTCCTCCCAGTTCTTCCCTAACAATCTTTTTTAGTCCTTAGTTAAAACAGTCCTAGCTGAGTGACTACAGCGGTTGCATTCCATACCTACTTATATCAGTATTTAAAGGGGGGAAAAGATAGATAGATAGATAGATAGATAGATAGATAGATAGATAGATAGATAGATAGATAGATTTTTCTTCTGGATTTCATACACTTACTGCAGAGACAAAGAAACACCTTGCTAATTAGATATAGTGTATATGCTGTGTGTATGCTTATAGTTATATACTAAGCCAACATTTTAGTGAATGAATATATCCAAATATGTATATTTGGAACAGTAACAATATCTTTTACGTAATTCTAAAACAATTTATCATAGACTTGAAAGGATGACCATTGAAGAAATAGTGCCATTAAAATATTTTTTCTTTGTGTAAACCTTCTCGCTTCCCAAAATATAACCAAGCCCTTTTAATAAAAGGGTTTGTTCAAAAGTGATGATCTGAGCCATCTTTAGTCTGGTAAACCCTTTAACCCAAAGGATCTCAAAACACTTTACAGTCTAGAGGTCAGTTAATCCCTTCTGCTTTTTGCCATGAGGAGGAAGAAAGTAGACTAGGAGCGAAAATTGTGTCTGAAAGATTGGCTCTCTCATATACATATGCCCCTCCACCAGTCCTGCCAAAATCCCTGTACAAAACCTCTGCCCATTCAGTGCTATGTTGGTGCTGATGGGAAGTGGCTGTGTGGAATGGGGGGAAAATTGGAAAGTCACAAAATCATCTCCTTGAAAACCTCAGTAAGAGGGGGGGCTAAGGGGCCAAAGCAGCAGCTGGAGATCCCTCTCATATAATTCCCAGGTGGGATAAAGACCAGGCAGCTGATTCTATGGCAACTGTTCCTGGCATAGTGCTATTCCAAGGGCATCATTCTGGGTACTCCTGAGAATCTAACCCAAAAGTTACAAACACATACAAATTGATACGAAAGAAAAAATACTCACACCACCACCCCCCACCCCATGCCTCCAGCCACCCACCCACAGTTGCATTTCACACAGACTCAGGTGTCCTGGCCTGTCTTTATCAGCATCTTACTGATTATTTTTCTCACTTCCAAAGTCTCATTTAGGCAACAGGAAAAACAGAAATCATTTGTATTTCACTGAGGTACAAACTGCAGAGCATCCCCACACAGACACAAAATAGACCTCCACAGTTACTTCTATTAGATAGAAACAGTAAAATGTTTCTCAACTATTTTCTACATAGTATCAAGCAGAAATTTTAACAAAGCCAAAGAAATAAAGAAGGAATTATAGTGTGGTGATAGACAAGCAGAATAAAAGAGGATATTTCTATATATGCAAATTATTTTAATGATAAAATCATAAACTCAAAACATATTTAGCTGGATTAGCTATACCTTATCCAAATCTCAGATTTTATAACAGAGTGGGTTTAAAATACTAGATTTGTCAAAGAAGAGGCTCACAGAAGACAAGATGCAAAAGATCCTATTTTGGATTTTTTTTCAATCTAATTTCAAATCAACTATCAATTTTTTGCTGCTTTTTTTGTATTATGAGAAACAGGACTCCAGTTTCAAAATTTAGGATGGGATAATACCATAGTTTATCAAATTAACCTCACTGCATTTTGATCCAATTATTTATATGACCAAATGTTAGGCCACAGAATTTGATATAGGATCAAAATAGGAACATGAACAGATATGGCCTGTCACACTGAAGTGACTGAAGGAGGTTTCAGGAGAAATTTAGACTATATAGTTAGAAAGGGAATAAGAAATAGGGTAAAATTTTCACCTACATAATTAGGCATCTAAGTGACTTATCAAGACTTATATTACATCTTTTAAAATGTCTTTTAACTAAAACAAGTTATGATTTTGATGTGGAAAATTAATGGGTGAGGTTCCAGGACCTGTCTTATCCAGTAGGTCAGACTAGATGATCACACTGGACTTTGCTGGCTTTAAACTCTGTGAATTTAAGTTCCACAAACTTTCAATGGGACTTTGGGAAATTGTACCAAAAGAGCTATAGGAAAAGTGTTGCCTTGTGCTACTAAAACCTAGAATCTTATGTCCCAAACCTGCATTGAAAATTAATGGACCTAAGTGTTTGTTTCTCTCTGTTTCTGTAGAAATTACCTTGTTTCAGCTCTTTGAAGCATACTTCTCAACATCGCACTTAAAAATTGAAAGCTCCTCATAGCTTACGTGAGTAATCACACATGGAAGTGTTAGACTTTTTGTATTGTATTTACATGCTATAAGGTTAATCTCTACTAGTGTATCAGTATTCAGAGCATGCAAGGAATGCAGCAGTAGGAAGGCCACCTGTCAAGCTGAAAAAAGAACAAGAGCTATCGGAGAGAGGATTCTGCAAAGTGACATTTGCTAAAGTGACAAGATAGAAAGTGCTCTCTATATCTGCTTAGAATGAGGGCGGCACCAAAAGATCTTGTGGACATGAAACCTTCCAAAGACATTTGGTGGATCAAGGATTGAACTATATTGCCTATCCAAAGACAGACCATCCTTACTACCTGGAACTAGTTGCATCAAATAGACATCCCAACCCATCTTTGAATTTGGCTTCATCATGTCATGTGCAAAAATATTTTTAACTAGTTCAATTAACCATTTAACAAAATATAGTATTTATTTACTGATCAAAATAAAACACTTTCAGTTAATGTTTTCTGTCTCCAATATACCCTTGACATATAGAACACATGCTGCCTGGATGTAGATTAGAAGCCGAGAATACTGACTCTAAGCTTGAAGATGATTTTATATATAAATCACACACACACACGGCAGGATATAGAAGTTTAAAATAGCATTGCAGGAAATATTCAGAGATTTAAACATACTTTATGATAGAGGTTCAAAACAAATTCTGAAGACCAGGAAGGGGACGTAATCCAGCCGCAAGTCATCTGCTGATGTATGGCTGCCTCCTACTGGAACATCTGTGCTATTACTGAACCCTGGGCCTCCCCCAGCTTTTTAGGTGCATATTAGTGTGAGGGGCAGAGTGAGGGAGAAATAGTGAAGCTTTGCTCTGTTATGCCAATCCTCCCCTGGTGTTACTTGTGGCTACCTGGCAATGCCTCTAGGTGGTGTTGGGGACTGAACTGTTCCTCAGAATCAGGGAACCAGAACCAAACAAAAGCTCTTTACAATTTTAATTTGTTCTCTAGCATCTAAAGTACAGAGAAAAACAATTTTAATATATTGTCTGTCTACCTTCTCTCAGTTGCAGCTGCTGTAAATTCTCCAGCATAAAGAAGGATAGATAGATAGATAGATAGATAGATAGATAGATAGATAGATAGATATGAACAGAGGCAGTTTGTCCACTGGACTGGAACTCAGGAAACTTGGGTTCTGTTCCCTACTATGCTATTGGATTGCTGTTTGACTTTGGGCAAGTCACTTTACCCCTCAGTGCCTCTCTTTTCCCCTCTCTAAAACAGGAATACTGAGCAAAAGAAGTAGGTATTGCACACATGTGTATTACTATCTTCAGATTTAGAGTAAACCACATACGTGTTTAAAATAAAGCTAATTTAAAATAATCTGAATTTGGAAACAAAACTGGTGGAGAGTATTCTTCATTGGAAATATTAAGCTGTAGTATTAATAATAATAATAAATTATTATTGTCTGACATGCTGCTGGAAATACCAAGAGTGGTGACCCATCATTACCCCTCCGCCTCAGCAAGAATGAGTTTTGCTGGTGATCAGACTGTGTGTCAGCTCCCTGCCACACCAGTCTGTCTTACTCACCAGTAAACTCCTCAAGACTCTCTTGACTCAAACCTTGCCTAGCAGGTAACAAGAAGTGAACTCCAGCCCCTGAGCTCCTCAGAGCTATTTCTCTGCAATGCACAGCCCCTGCCACTGTGCATTCACAGAAGATATTAAGTTCACTGCTCTGTTGGAGAGTCAGTACATCAAGGCTTATTAATTTATCTGGGGTAAATGCACCCTTCCCTTCAAACACAGCGCTGAATTGGTTTATAGTAAAAGTAAACAAACAAAAGCATGGATTAAGTGGGATCAAGTAAGAGATAAAAGGTACAGATAACTATCAATAAAAGGTGAAAACACACATAGACACACACATCTAAAACTTAGTCTAGTCAGATACAGTCTTTGTTCAACATAGTTTCTTTCACCCACAGTCTCCTTTCCAGACTTTAACTTGCTGTCCTGCCCAGGACCCACCAGAGAGCTCAATTTGCTTGGTTTCTTTATCGCCTCAAATGAAGGATAAAGATGGAGTTCTGTTTGATATTTATATCCCCAATGGATGTTTTTGTCTTACCAGTCAAGAAGGCGTCCTGCAAATTCAGTTTCCTCTGTCTCTTTGGGGTGCAGGCCCCATGTTAATTCTCTTTCTCTTGAGTTCAAGAACAGGATAACTCCCTCTGGTTTAGCCTGATGGCTTCATTTACTGCCAATATGTAAACTGAGGTACACGTTCCTTTATCTAGGACAGACCTGTTTATCATCTTTACTTAGGCTAGGTGGTCAGGTCTTAAACATGTTCAAGTAACATCATACAGAGGGAATTTATAACTTTACATCTAATGTTAACACATGTGGTTTACAAGGATATTAACAACCAGCAAGTTATTAGCTTTCTGATACCTCACAAAGCATACTTTGTACAATTCTTGCAGTAGTGTGTAGGGTGTGCGGACAGGAATGTAGAGAATTTGTTCTCCATGTGAGTCTCTTTCAGGCTCACACAGCACCAGTATTAGAGTTCACTTGTGAAACGGACAAAGGCTTTGAAGAAAATTTCTGCAAAGGTGTTGAATCTGCCACAATGCTGTCATGACAGTTGCTAGTACAACTCCGATTATTTATTTATTATTTGATTCTTAGAAACAAACATCCCATTGCCTAAGCCTGCAGATGCTTTCATATTAATAAAATGCATTTAAATAAAATATCATGCTGCCAGCAGTTAATAGCAGCAAGAAGAAATGTCCTCTGATCTGCCAGTTTCCCCTGATTATAATAAAAACATAGCACCATATTATGCACCTAGGGACTGATTGAGAGTCCACTGGAATCAATGCAAAGACTTTTGAATTCAGTGGGCTCTGGATCAGGCTTTCAGATACCATAGCTCTTATAATTTCCACCCATGGAATCTCTCAGGGAATACAGTAACAATTCCTTCACTATTGTTCCACCAGGGATTGTCCTCCCCCCTGAAGAATGGCCCACAAAGCCCACTCTCAAACCTGACAAATGCCAGGACAATCCATGAAGAGAGAGGCTCCATGGCTCAGCACCAGCTCTGGCCCCAGGGAGTGTTTTCTTTTCCAGAGAATCTCCATGGGGCTAGATAGGGAAGTGTGTGTGTTCCACCTATTTCTCTTCCCAGACCATACAATTTTCACACCACCCCTTGTGCAGATCGTTGGCCAGCATTGCACCTCTGGCACAGTTTGGTGGAAGAAAGAATGGTATTGTAGAAGCAGATGGGGTATGATCCTAGCCACTGACTTCAGTGGCTCCTGATTCCTTACACATGTGTAAAATCAGAACTCAGGCTCCAAACCCAAAGGTGACATCTCTAGCCCATTGCAGAGAAATCCTAAAAACAAAAATAGCCATAAGTGAAATTGTATTTAGGAGTCAGGCACCTAATACTTTTGAGGATCTGGACCTGAATAACTAGAAGGGCTTTGCACAATACCTTTTAATTTGGACTAAGTCAAACTAATAAAAGGTATAAATCCAACTTCCGCACTAAGGGCCCAATTTGCCTCTCATTTACATTAGGTTGCATTGATTTCAGCAGAATTACACCAGAGTAAAGGAGACCACAGTAAGGCCCATGCCCTTCAAAGATACCATGGCCCATTTTTATAGACCTTCATTTCATGCAAGAGGTTATTTATTCACATTCCTTGCAAATAAACAGTACAATCTTCACAGCAGCCAAGAGCATGACTGATCATTCATGTAACCAAGAGACACATTATTTGATTTCATAATTATTAGATGGTTCTTATGTTCCATTCCCAACAGTTTGAGTTCACTAACATGAAGGACAAAGTCCTCCCTTTGCAACCAATTATTTCAGTGCCTATAACCATTTGGTTTTATTGCACTGCGATTTCCCAGTTTCCCCTTGTACCTTTCCTTCAGGCAGAGCTTTCTGTAATGGTCAGATTGTGAGCTGTGTTCCTGCCCACATAAGGGAATAAAGCTACTTGTATCATGGGTAGCAGGGAATAGGAGAAGCAGCCTCCATGTGGTTGGGAGTGGGAGAGTTGGACATTAGGTGGGGCCTTGACTCAGTACCCTCCCTCCCCCATGAAACCAGCTAGTGCAGTTCACACAGCACAGGCTGATGTAATTTGTGCCAGATATAGAGCTGGAGCAGATTATTTCCTCCCTGGAAGAAGGGAGGAGTCAGGAACAATATTGCGACTTTGACTATGGTCCCTGGTCTCCTCATGGGGCAGTGCTGTCCCTTACCCTTATTTGTGGCAAAGCCACAGTCTAGCCTGACATTAGAAACACACAACTTGTTCAGAATGAAAGTTTAAAATCTGCATGGCTTGAAATGAAACCCCAGACCCAAAGCTCTAAAGCACCTTTGCCAAAAGCTTTGCTAAGGTTTGTGACTCTTTCCAGGAAACCTAGACCAACTCATAGGTTTGGAGATAAAACGATATGCCATTCACATGCCTAGTGAAAGGAAGTGAAATCCTGTAGCTTTTTCTGGGATGTGTATTATATAATGCCTTTCAAGGAATGATATTTGTAGGCACATAAAATGTTTGCAAGCAGCTGGAAGCACAACACTGTAATGTGTTGATAATTCTAAGTCCATAGTGATGTCAAAAAATGAAACTTGTCCAGTATAGAAAATTTAAAGCATACTGAAACTGTATTATGACTGATGAACACAATCAGTATGAATATTCAATACAGACACAGTGGTCACTGTTAAGCTAGCACTTGCCTACCTTCCTCACATGGCCCTATCTAAAATATTTTGATTTTTGTCCCCTTATGCTTAGAATAGAAAAAAAATGCAGTCTCTTGAATAACATTTACCAATAGATGCCATTCACTGGTAACTTGTAAGTGGCAACAACAGTATGCAACTAAATGTAAGGGGATTGTTGCCCCCTTACTAACATTCAGTGGGGGTGTTTTAGTTGCTAGCTCCCAGTACTAAAAGGGGGGTCGATGGGAAATCAGGACCCTGAGACTGACAAGCCCCAGGAACAGCGGGGAGAGGCCAATACTCCACGTCAGCCTGAGTGACAGGGCGGGCAGGGTAATCAGGGCGTCAGGAGGCCAGGGAGGTCCCGTCCTCTGTGTGAGCTGGAATTGCCTGGGTCAGACAGAGTGGGGCTGAGCTAAGGAGAAAGCAGGGGCCCAAGCTGAACTGGGGAGCAGAGCTGGGCCCGATCCAGAGAGAGCAGACCCTGTCCTGGGAGCACAGCTGCAGCCCCAAAGCCAGAGGCACAGCCCAGAGAGAGCAGACTTGCCCTGGGAGCAGAGCTGCAGCAACCAGAGCCAGAGGGGTCAGAAAAGCAGCCCACGAAGCAGGTTGGTGCTGGGAGCAGAGTCACAGAAGCAGCCCGCAGAGCAGACCTGTCCTGGGAGCAGAGCTGTAGCAACCAGAGGCAGAGGGGCCAGAGAAGCAGCCCAGGGAGCTGGAGGCAGAGTAGCAGCAGCAGTGCTGAGACAGAGTGGTGGAGCTGGGGCTGGAGCAGTCTGGAGCTGGGTATGGTGAGCAGCTGGGAAGAGCGAGGGGGACCCTGGGCAGCGGGCCCAGCACAGGGAGACACCTCAGCCAAGGGACTCTGCAGGCCAGGCTTGGATCGTAACCCCGACAGGGCGAGGGCATCATTGGGAAGAAGGGTCCTACCACTTAGAGCCTGAGAGCGTGTGGCCACCACCAGAGCGAGTGTCCAACCCACAGCATCCCTGCAGCACAGCCAGGGCCTGAGAAGAAGACCCGGGACTTACAAGGAACAACAGACTGTGAACTGCCCGGACATTCCAGAGACACTGTTTGTGATGTTCCCTGCCACAGAGCAGGTTGATGTGTTTCCTTTAACCTTTCCCTTTTTTCCTTATTCTTTTTTAAATTAATTGTTGATTAAATAACTTGCATTTGCTTTAAATTGTATGTAATGGTCAATGGGTCAGAGACGTGCCCAGTGCAGAGAGAGTACCCCAGAGTGGGGACACCCTAGCCCCTGTCCTCGGTGACCACAGCAGGGTTGGGGGGTCGAACCCCCCAGGAATCCTGGGCCCAGCCTTGTTGGGGTTACAAGTGTAAGCAGTGTCAGGATGAGCTCCACCCTGACATCTGGTGGTGAGGTGTGGCAAGTTGTGGAAAAGAACTTCAGGGGCTGATCTCATTTGCATAGGCACACCCACCACGCCTAGAATGAGACCATAGCTGCCCAAATGGTCACTTTGGCTGCTGTGGGATCCCCAGGGTCTCTGTTATTGGGGCAGGAAGAATAAATTGTTATTACCCTGATTATGGGAACTGTGCTTGGAACTGTATGTGGCCTTTTGTTATGATGGAGGGATTCACCATCAACTAAGTAGCACTCGCTAGGCAAGGGTCATGGGTTCCAAAACTGTGTGAATGGAGAGAGGCTGGGGACAAGTATTAATACTTGGTGGCATGGGCCCCTTGGTGAGGGCCTTACATGCTAATTACACTTTCTTCTCTCTCCACTGTAGAATATCAGAGCTAATTTTGATTTCATTAGAAGTCTAGTTATAGGCTGCTGAGCTCATTTTGGGCTGACAGTGCACTAGCACTGAGGCTCCCCTACTACAAGCTGAATTCACCTAAGAGCTGAAATCACTGAGTGTTGTGTTAAGTAGTGGGGGAGCCTGAAGATATACTGTGGAGCAGTTCGACGTGGAGCAGTTTGTGGATGGCAGGAGCTGCTTGTGGGCCGTGGAGCTGAGCGAAGGAGTTCGTGGGGCGGCTGGCGGAGCGGAGCGCAGCTGAGCGAAGGAGTTCGTGGGGCGGCTGGCGGAGCGGAGCGCCGCTATGGAGCTATGGGGCGGTCAGCTTCAGATCATGTAAGGTGCCTCTTACCCCGTCCCATTTCCACCCAGGTTGGGAGGTAAAGCTCCGCAGATAAACTTTCGAACTCTGGGGCTGCCCTGACCAGGGACAGAGACTTTTGGGGCATTGGACTTTTGGGACTTTGGGTGATTTGGGGTTGCTGGACTCAAGAACCAAAGGGAAAAGGGCATGCCCCAATTTGCCTGGGGTGGGTTTTTTTGCTCATGGGTTGTGTTATGAATCCTGTTGGTGGTGTTTCCCCAAGATAATGCCACATTGTTTCTCTCTGTTATTAAAAGGCTTTTGCTACACTCAGACTATGTGCTTGCGAGAGGGGAAGTATTGCCTCTTGGAGGCGCCCAGCGGGGGTGGTATATATTTGTCCCAGGTCACTGGGTGGGGGCTCGAGCCTGTTTGCATTGTGTTATTGGAATGGATCCCCTAGATATTGAACCCGGCCCTTGTTGCTGCCAACTCTGACGGGCAGAAGGGTTACACAAGGACTCTGCCAGATAGGAGAGTGGAAGGGGAGTCCTCAAGGGCAGGGAGGCCACTGGGTAAAGGAAGTGGCAACGAGGACTCAGATCCTTTCGCTAGCCCACTTCACCATGGTAGTGCAGAAGCCAGGAAAGTTCCCCACAATAGTGGGACTATTCTCCCGCTTACATTAAAAAAAAAAAAAAACACTGAGAAATTATCACTGATAATACCAAACTGATACATCCTGAAAAGAACTTTCCCAGAATAAAGAATTTAAATAAAAGGGGAGTATTTCAAATCACTTCAATATGTGGATTGTTTTTAAATAATCCTCATTTCTTCACACAATGGTTAGAATCACTGGGGATAAATCCTGAGTGTTTTAAATAAAGTTGTTCATTTATCTTGATCGTCTCGATTTATTAAAGTGATTACCAGTGTTGTTTTAATAAAATTGCACTCATTCTTATTCGTCTGCCCAGAATTCCTTAATGCTAATATTAAATACTCTACTAAAGATTTACAAGGTTAAAATAAATTATAATGATTGTTTATTTATTACAATTCTAATACTTTTAACAATTTGAGGCTGTTAAATTTGTTGTTCATGTGCATTTCTTAATCTATTATTTATTTCTTATATTTGTGATAGCTACTGAATATTTTAACATACACATTATGGAAAAATGTCTACAGATAATTGAAATTTCTTTATTTTTAATATCATTCCAATTTGCTTCATAGAATCAGGGCTTGCTGGATTGGATTTAAATGTAAAATTTTTTGTTTGGATTTTTTGCAATTTTGGCTCAATTTACATTATCAGTTTATTGTTAGGGTGGTTTAAGTTGTTTTAAATTTTATTTTGTTATATGCAAAGGAACAAAATAAACTGGTTTCTTTCTTCATGTTGTACATTTGCCACAGAACATATATGTAAAGCTTTCTGTACGTCTGTTGAGCATCAGGGTAGAATGATTCAAGGGTTTCTCTACACTTTAGGATAAAATTAATCCAAACTAACTAAAGACATGAATTTAAAACAGATTTGTTAAACTGCATTAAATCCCTGTGTGGACACACTTATTCAGAACTGAAGTGGCCTTAATTCAGATTATTTTAATTTACTCTATCATGTCTATAAGTACTGGAAAGCCCCTGTTCAACTTGCAGTAGCTTTCCTCCAGACACCAACTTACTGTGATTTTAATGAGACTATGGAAATATGGTTCAAAAGAATTTTCCCTGATTTAGCCACCTTGTCCTTAAATCCACTTTTACCTTATTATTCACAAAGGTTAAACTGCATTTTAACTTATAATAAAAATATAATAATGTTAGGATCAGGCAACATTCGCCAGTTTCTAAACCTGCAAAGGACTTTTGATAAGCAAATCTTCTAAAGAAAGAATACCAAGGGCACCATACCCAGGAAAAACTAGTGTCACATGACAAAAGGCAATACCTCAAAGAAAGTTAGTCTGCAGTATATAGGTTCTTTTGAATATCAGGGATAGGTGACTCAGATCGGAACCCCAGTGATAAGGTAAAGTACTTTAGTCTACATTCAAAAACCTAAAAACACTAGCTGATGACCCAAGATTGTGGTGAGGGCAGCTGTGTGACTTTTAATCAGTATCCATCTATTTACAGCTCTGCTTCACTGTGCACCGCTCTTCTTTGTGGTGAGTGCATTGAAGCCAATAGGAGGTGGGAGTGCTCTGCACCTCACAGGATACAGCATTCAGCCCACCTACTCAAGTCAGAGCCCAGGTGTGTTTTTGTGAAGGACACAGTGAACCAATTACTTTCAAAACTGCCCTTTCTTTTCCTACTGGGCAGCAGCTGCCCAGAGCTCCTACTTGTTCCAGAGCATGGTCTGGATGCTTGGCTTCATATTTTTAACTGTAAGATTCTTTTTAAAACTCAATTTTAAATGAAAGCCAGGGGAAAGTGGAGATGAGTTGTCTGAAATGTCACTCAGAGTCATATTCCAGAGGTGACTCTCTTCTTTGAAACTGCCCTCCTCTTATCCCTTCATTTCTCAAAAAAACCACCAAGCCAATACTATGAATTTCCCTGCGTGACTTCTCAGATGGTGATACACCCATGTAGAGCTATAGAAAGTGCCTCAACATCAAACCCATCAATTATATAAAATTCAACAGACATCAGATAAAACATATTCATAAAACACTTTCATATTCATGAATATTTCATATTCATAAAACATATTCAGAAACACTTCATAAGCCACCGCATATCATGAAAAACAGTTACAAGAATTGTCTAGTACTTGATTCCAAGGGAAAGGAAGAAACAAACTACTAAGAAATGATGGTATTCAGGAGAGATTAATTTTCCAAAGTTTCTTTATCTGGAGGAATTAGTTCTGACCTGAGTGTCTGTGCTCATTTTTAATCTTTTGTGGTGTATTCCTGTTTTGGGCCATTGGTGCTTGGGTGATTCATAAATAATGCAAGAGCCTTCTGGAGGTGAACTGGAATTCATGCTCAGTTATACTGTTCTAGGGACTAATTGTCAAAAATACGTCCTCTTTTGCAGAGAAAGAAATATTTCCGTAATCAAAAATGTGAGATTTCATCTGTTTGTGATTTTTTCCTAGTACAGTAGGATGTGCAGTGTACTCAAAGCCAGTAGCCACTCTGAGGTAGATTTATGGAAGGATATTTTATAGAAGCCCTGGACTTCTCCCACGAGAAAGTTAGGTCTCTGCTTCTTTGTGTTTTAAATATTTTTTCAGAAGGAATAAAAATTATAAACTATAAGCAGCACATGAGACATAACCAACATCTTGTGGGAGAAAGCTAATGTCAAGCCATGGAAGTTAGAGTGGTAGAAGTTGCTTTCCAGAGATTCATGGTCTGGAAAGTGAGTTAAAAGCTTAAAAACTCTGCCAGTCTTACTATTGATAGCAAGCTTCAGACTAGCACATGTGGCCAGATTTAGCCTAGCTCTATTAAGCTTTGGCCATCGTGGAACTTAATGACCACCACCAATTATGGAAATTCTTTCAGAAAGGGAAGGTTGTGTCAGTGATCCAGAAGGTGACATCACAGCCCAAAACGTAAGTGGCACAGATCAAGGCTAGGGCTTTGGCGAGTTAGCAAAGGGATGTACTGATTTAGTGTCCCTTCAATATCCTGAGTCAGCGGAGCTCCAATGCGCCTGTAAGTGCTTTGCCACCAATGAAAAACCCAAGGGGTGGGAGACAGAAGTACTAACACTGGCTCTGCCCTCTTTAAGGTGATCGCCCCACAAGAATCAGCTGTAACAGGAAGGTGACATTTACACTTACTTGAGCGATTTTGGCTGAAACTAGCTCATTTCTATGCAGGGCCGAACCATAATTCCATTCATAGAGTATCAGGGTTGGAAGGGACCTCAGGAGGTCATCTACTCCAACCCCCTGCTCAAAGCAGGACCAATCCCCAACTAAATCATCCCAGCCGGGGCTTTGTCAAGCCTAACCTTAAAAACATGTACAGAAGGAGATTCCACCACCTCCCTAGGTAACCCATTCCAGTGTTTCACCACCCTCCTCGTGAAAAAGGTTTTCATGCTATCCAACCTAAATCTCCCTCACTGCAACTTGAGACCATTACTCCTTGTTGTGTCATCTGCTACCACTGAGAACAGTCTAGATCCATCCTCTTTGGAACCCCCTTTCAGATAGTTGAAAGCAGCTATCAAATCCCCCCTCATTCTTCTCTTCCGCAGACTGAATAATCCCAGTTCCCTCAGCCTCTCCTCATAAATCATGTGCTCCAGCCCCCTAATCATTTTTGTTGCCTTCCACTGGACTCTTTCCAATTTTTCCACATCCATCTTGTAGTGTAGGGCCCAAAACTGGACACAGTACTCCAGATGAGGCCTCACCAGTGTCGAATAGAGGGGAATGATCACGTCCCTCGATCTGCTGGCAGTGCTCCTACTTATACAGCCCAAAATGCTGTGAGCCTTCTTGGCAACAAGGGCACACTGTTGACTCATATCCAGCTCCTCGTCCACTGTAACCCCTGGGTCCTTTTCTGCAGAACTGCTGCCTAGCCACTCGGTCCCTAGTCTGTAGCGGTACATGGGATTCTTCCATCCTAAGTGCAGGACTCTGCACTTGTCCTTGTTGAACCTCATCAGATTTCTTTTGGCCCAATCCTCTAATTTGTCTAGGGTTAGGGACAAATTTTGAGTGACTTTAGTGAAAATTTGCCATATTAGACTGAGTAAACATTGAGTTTAAAGGTAATTCTGAACACAGGAACAGTCAGTCTCAGCAATCTTCTAGGCCATTACAGGTTACAGAACCTTACATTTTCCCTAAATTTATAAGACAAGTCTCTAAGGGCACATCTACACTGGATCAGGGAGCAAATCTTCCAGGACAGGTCCACGGACTCATGCTGACACTCTAAAAAGAGCTGCATAGATAGTGCTTCGACATTGTGGATTCAGAGTTATGGATGTGTCCCATTAGATGGTGTTACATCATTCTTCTATTAAATTAACCCCACATTTAGAGAAGTGGTATGGTCTCATGGGTAAGGCACTGCATTAGGAGTCAGCAAAGGACTAGTATGACCTTTGTCAAGATGCTTAGGTATTAGATCCTCAAAGGTATTTAGGATCTAACTTCTACTGATGTCAGATAGAAGGTAGGAGCCTAAATACCTTTGAGAATCAGGGCCCTAATCTCTGTGCCTATGTTATCCCTTTGTCTGTCTTTTCTATTTAGATTGTAAGTTCTTTGGGCCAGGGTTTGCCTCTTACTTCTTATGTATACAATCACTAGCACAATGGGCCCCAATCTTGATGGAGTCTCCAGCCACAAAAGTAATACAAATAAATAATAAAGATGGAAAATGTAAGTGGATAAGAAAATAAATCTTACAAGCTCATAGTAAAGTTAAAGCTACGTTTATACTTAACCACCAGTAGTTCATAGCAAATATCCAGTTGCAGCAAACTATCACTATGTACTGTATATTGCTTCATATTTAGAGCTTCTGGATTGTTTTTAGTTCTGCCCACATGCCAACTTAAGTCTTAAAGAAAGCAATGAAAACTATATGAGAGCTGGTTCAAAGCAATTCATTTGCAAGTTATGTTTCTATAGCTAATTAAATAAGTTTCCATGTAATGCTTATGCGGTCAGTAATTTAACAGCCTAAAAGATTGATTTTGTCCTGTGCTTTGTGTATTCTTCTTCTTCACACTTCTCTAGTCTTTCACAAGGTTTATGTTTTGATGACATTCAGAACAGGAAGCCTTTTGATGAGATGATGCGGTTTTAATAAAAAATTTTGTATCGCATGGAACTATTATTCAGTATGTTATCTGTGAGGTTTAGTGGCTATTTCAAAGTATTTTGCTCAATGCTCACTCGTGGCCTAATCCGCAGACTCCACTTTCAGACTAGGCAGTGTGCTGGGCACTGAGTATTCCAGCAGATGGTGTCAACAAATGACACTTCCGTGGGACAGCTCAGTAGCTGCACTGCAGCCTGGGGAAGGTCTTTCTACCAAACAGCTGAAAGGGCTCTTCGCAAATATCTCATACAGCCCTGCAGCAGGGAGGGCAGGAGGATCCTCCACAATCCAAATCTTTGGCCCTTCCCCACTTCCCAAGGAGCCTCCATGGAGCTGAGCTCTAATACAGGAGCATACATTCCTGCACAGCCTTCCCCTCCCCAAATCCAGAACCCTGTTCTTTCACCAGGAGCAGGATTTGAGCCATATCATCCAAATCAAATGATGGGGATTACTACGGATGAAATCCTTATCTGTGCAGTGCCCAAAACAGGCTTGGTGTGGGGAAGATTCAATCTGTCCCCCACAGCCCATGAAGTAGCCACTACACTGGAGTAATACTGTCCATGGCCCATTAGGCTCCCCTGCATTAGTTTTTTGACCAGTGGATGTGCCTAGCCATGCTCCAAGAAATTCCCTCCCCAGACTGCCATAGGGTGCAATAGACCAATACTTAGCAGCATGCAGAGAGCATATGCACAGCTTGTCCCCTCCTCACATAGGAGGATTACATGAGTTCCACTGCATTTTGGGTCTTGTGTCCCCACGCATGGGATAAAGATCAGTGGACTTGTTCAGTTAAAGTGCCCATGTCAGTGGCACGCAGAATTTAACCCAAACATGAGCCACCCCTTTTAAGGGCTTTGAAAAATTTTCCGTGTCTTGATTGTCTTTTCTTTTCCTTCCATTTTCACAGCCTCTGTGCTTCGTACTTTCAGACAGAAGTGAAAGGAATTTGGCGTATGCGGGGGGAGGAATCAGGAGAAGACACCACACAACAACAGATTGTGGATACTTCCACTACTTTTGCTTCTGGCCAAGATACAAATTTCATAAGAAATTTTGTCTGGAATGTCCATCTCAATACTAAACCTCTTTGGTCTAGGATGGACCAGATAATCTTCAAAAAACTCTGAACCTTTTGGGGTTCACCCATTGCTAATTCTTCCCTGAATGCAGGTTAATGCTTTGAGTTAACAGTATTTTACCTTTCAGAAGAGACGTGAAAACTGTTCAGACTTAGCTCGTGGGCTCTTTGCATGAGGAAAGGGACTTACAAAAGGGAAGGCTTCTTTAAATATATATCCACAGTAACCTAGAATTCAATTTTTGTAGGCCAAATTCAACACCCAGCAAATAATGGTATGAGTTACACAATTAGCTTGATTCTCCATTCACATGCATAGGACTTATACTTGTGCAACTCCATTGATTTTAGTGGAGCTAATTATGACTTACAGTGAGAGAACAAAGTTCTTGAGATAGTGCTCATTCCAGCAATGCTTCCTGTACTTAAAATGGAAAGTATTAGAACCGCCAGTACTTAGAATCAGAACAAGCTATTTACGGCCTCATTTCAACAGGGTATTTAAATATGTGCGTATTCAGCTCGACATCAATGGCACTATTCATGTGCTTAAAGTTAGGCATGTGCCTAAGTAGCTTGCCGAGTCAGGATCTAAGTGTGACACAGTACATAGGAATCCGGATCAATGGATGTGCCAAATGAGTAATTTATACCCAGGGGGCTGCTGCTCTGCCGCATCCTCGATCTTCAGTATGGAGGGGACAGCTGGTCTGTTTACCTCCAGACAATTGCTTTGGGAGCCAGTATGACTGGCCCTTTCTCCACTAGCACCTCATTACCTTTTAAAATGAAGTTATCCTCCCAGCCCCCTCCCCACCGCCATTATCGTTATGCATTTTCAGTCCTGGTGGCTGCATTGTCACATTCAGGGATCCTATTTAGCTCATATTTTTAATGCCATACATTTAAGATCAGGGGGAAAAAATTAACATGTGTCTGCTAAGATGGCTGGGAGGCAGAGATGACTAGAATAGGAGGATTAGGGTGACTAGAAGGCAAAGGGAATAACTACTATAATCACAACCTTCTTCCTGTCAATTATCTGTGTGTGTAATCCTTTCCCCAAGAAACCCTCACAGGATGATTGTATGTATGTATGTATGTGTGTGTACACACATAGTCCCCAAGTGAGGGAATGCCAGGTACTGAAAACAGAACAGGAACAAATACAAGATTGTTAAAATGGAAAGACACCAAAAAAGGACAACAAAGGGGGCGGGGGGAGCCTACATTTGTAATCTTCAATTTAGCTAGTTAGGAATTAGAGCTGGCTGGGAATTTCCTGTCAGATGTTTCTCATTGGAAAACGCCTGTTGGTCTAAACTGAAGTTGTTCATGTAATTCTGTGGGATGGCAAACCCACTGCCTTACTCCTAGCACTCTACTAGGAACTATAAGCCAACACACCTGTCGTTAAGGCAACCCTTTTGATAACTTCTCCTTGCTTTTCTGTTCTTTCCCATTGCTTTTGGAGCCAGGAGAATTTCTCTGAAAACCTTTGGTACTAAATTATGCATAGTGCAGTACAATGCTTAGTCTTTTTTTTCCCCTTTTGAGAACCAGATAGTATCTTTAGCCACTCAGGAAATTGATATTTCATAACTCAGTCATCTCAAACACAAGATAATTTTTGTTAGGCATGTTATTAAAGCTCAGTATTCTTCAGCATAAAGAGTAAATCTGATTTTAGGTTTTAAAATAATTAGTATGGCAACCTTTACATTGATAATTATATTTTTAGAATCAGATACTGTAACTGGTAAATTGAACAAATACAGAATTAATTTGTTCAAGTCCCCAGTCTGACACAGGAAATAAAGCAGAGAATATAAGGTTTCATTTTCTATGTTAAAAATAGTAGTGCAATGCCATCTACTTGTTAGTTTTGAATACTGCTAGCTGAGGAAACAAGAACTATCTAGCATTCCTCATAGATGCTGTAGCCTTTGAATGTGTGTGTGTGTGTGTGTGTGTGAGAAAGAGAAAGAGAGAGAGAGAGAGAGAGAGTGAGTGAGTGAGAGAGCTATGTCAAGCCTTTAAATGAGAAATGATGAAATTAGCATGCATCTGGCATATTCAAAGCATCTCTTCTAAAAACCTACCCCAGTTCTCTCCCTTCCAGAGATATTGCTTCCCAAAGGCCAGATTTCTGGAAATCATTTCAGAGCGTCAATTTATCGGCACCTTCTGACACTTCAGTGTCATTCTAACTAATTGAAAACCTCGGCCAAGAGTCTGATCCTGCTCCCACCGAAGTCATTGAATGTATTGCCATTTCTATGGGGGCAGAATCAGGCTCCAAGTTCAGAAGTAGATTATGTAAAGTTTACCCTACTGATTATAAGATGCATACTTGTCTGGGTTTTGTTTTTTTTTTGGCGTATAAGTTTTCAAGGAGGAGTGTTAAACAGCTGCATAGAGCATCAAAGGGATGTTAGTCAAGTCAAGTGCAGATGAACCAGAGACTTAGTGTAAGAATCCCTCTTATCCCCTTACATGAGTCTTCCCATTACAAAATCCCGTATTATAAAATACCTGCAGAGGGGAAACTGTTTACTAGGAAACAAAGGAAGGAGGCGAAAACAGATGCTGATTTAGAACATTTGCTGATGTTTCTCAAAGATTTAAGATGACTCATTTGTTTATTTTCTAATTTTTCCCTCCATGTTGTCATGGTCTCCATGTGGGTCTCTCTATCAGTGGCCTGTAACAATTCTGTTTTGCTAGAGAAGTCTGTTTCCTGGAGCTGCAAAGACTGATGTATCCAGTGAGTTTGAAATGTAGAACAATTCTTGTTTCCTAGAAAAATAACCATTAGTGTGACTAAAAGCATTAGCAATGAGACATCTGATTATCTCCTGTACCAGTCAGATGCCATATCACTAGCTTTTCAACACTTCTCTTCCCAAAGCCTTAACTCTCTTTTCAAAGGGTTTGAAGTTCAGTTGGATTTGCTTTCTGAAAAATTACTTTTACCAAGTTTTGTGGGTTCCCTAGGACCAACCCTAAAACAGCAAGTCCCCAAGGAGGATTTCCTATTCTGTAGATTACTCTGAAAAGAAGAGGAAGCTGAAATAATAATACCAGGAAAAGATTATTTGTTACCAGTCTGTCTCATGAGAATAGCCAACCATATGCCCATGCATAGTCCATTCTATATGCATAGTCCATTCTACCACCCCAGGGGTGGGACTATGATTTTGATTCACTTTGTGAATGACCTCCCTGTGCCTCAGTTTATCAGTATTGCTACTTGAAACATTTTTTTTAAAAAATCACGAAAAAAGTCTGGAGATTGGCTTAAGAATAGTATATTTTGAGTTCTTTTTATTTGCCTTCTGATTTTTGAAGGTGTAGGTTACAATGGGGTTGTGTGCGTCACAATTTCCTAATTTACTCTGCAACCAAGAGGACTAGCAACTTGTTTTTTTAAATAAAATGAAAGCTGATAATCTCGATTACAGAACTCTAAAAGCAGAGGCTTAAAAAAAAACTAGTTATTGCAAGACTTGTGATAAGATCATGAAAGTTGGTGCCACTAATTTACCCATCTTAAATAGTTCATACAATGTTCTGAAGGCTTAATTAATTACCATTTGTAAAGGTATCGTTGAGCTGGTGGGCTAGCCAGAGGGACTCAGATAAGCCAGTGGCTCCTGCACACCCAGGGGAAGGGCATATAAACCCTGCCCCTCCAGCCAGAGCCCATCTGACACTCAAGTCAGTGAGCAGACAACCTTCTTTCCCAGCTCCTTTCCCTGATCCTCAGACAAAGGGAGGGTGGTGGTGTTCAAGCAAAGGGTTGCGAATGATGGCAGCCCTCAGGTAGGTAGAAACAAAGGAAGGAAGAAATGGTGACCTGCACTGTACATGTTATTGCTGGCTATTTCCCAGAGGAATCAAGTTAATAACATTGCAGCCTAGTTAATCCATATCCCTTGCAGCTTATCTTTCTTCCTGTGTGCCTGACACAATGGGTGAGAGCACATCTCAGCCCATCAGGCTTTCAAACTGCACAGCAAATTATCCCATTGTCAAAGCTGTGAATGAGGTGTAGTCTAATTCAAATCCTGAGAGAGGGAAGCCCTACATGCACATGTACACTTACTGGGCTGTTTCCAGTGAACTTCATTGATTGTTCATACAAAAGTGCACCTTCAATAGATCATTCTCTATGTTTTGTGCATGCAGATTGGATGCAGCTTCAAATTCTGCAGGTCCAGCTAAATATAAACAGTTGACATAACTGAAAGGGATATTCATAAAAGCAATTTATTTTTTTGAAAAATAAATCTGATTAAAACGCTATACAAGAGCAAGGTATTATTAAACAAACTATATACAAGTAGCAGGATGTTAACTCCTCCCACCCCCAAACTCTGATAAGTATAGAGTGCCCACAGTATGCTAGGTACTTTTACACAGACGTAAGAACATAGTGTCAACGCCTCAGTGAGCTTACACTCTAAACAACTAGAATAACAATGCCTGTCAGGGAAATATTAACATGATATGTTATTTAAAGTGTCAGCCTGGCACTCTCACTTCTGAATTAGTAGGATACCGGGCAATCTAACGTGTTAAATTTAATTCTCTTCCTTAGCTAACTTCTATGACTTATGATTTCTTAGTGCTCTACAATGGAAAGGGAATGAATGATATGAAGTCACCAGACATTCTGATGCTCCATGGATGTGACCACTTGAATGCATGGTCATGCATGGGAGACATGAAGGTAATTGGTATTTTAGTAAGAACTCATTCCTTAACATCTTGTTTTTACTATCTGCTCAACTACTACACTATAACCAGAACCAGAATTAAGATCTTTGAGCCTTTACATGTTTACAATTGCTATGGAAACCAGTCCTTTCATATCTTTACATTTGGTACATCTATCTTATTTTGTCTGCAGCTCTCAAGGAGGCAACCTGCTGTGGTATAACATAGGATAATAGGAAGAAATAAAAACAAAGCCATGGCAGTTTAGACCAGATTTGAAATAGGAAAATTCCATGAAAGGTCAGGAGAATTGGAAGTTGAAAGAGCTAACACTATTTATCCTTCTCTGTAATTGTTAGAGATGGATTTTGTCTGTGTATCGGACTATCCTTACGCTTAGGAATGTTTAGAAATAGATATTTACAGGAGGTTATCTTTCTCGTGTGCATTGTTTCATCTGAGCTTCCTCCAGTTGAGGTTGGTGCAATCAGTGAAAGTAGGCAGGAAAATCTGATGGATAGACATGTGTGTTCAGTGCCAATTTAGAGCAGCAGTTAGGGATCATATTTATGTTGCACTTCATATTTTGAAAGCACTGTGCAAACATTAATTAAGCCTCAACACCCCTTTCAGGCAGTAGTTATCTCCATTTTGTAGCCAAAAAACTAAAACAGAGTTTACATGACTCACTCAAGAAGACTACAGCAACAGATAAGCATCCAGAAGCCTGGCTGTTCATCCAAGGCTTCTGAGCCTCTTGGTCAATCTTTGGAAGAGCAGTCCCCTACCTGCAAGAATTTCAAGAGCTATTGCATGTGTCTGAATTAAATGATATAGTTTTGAGCCCTATATTGATCGCTGAGTGGTTCTTCTACTGTAGCTCTGGCTTTTACTAGAATATGAAATGAGGGTCGGTGAGTTGTATGGGCCCCTGGTGCCCGTGCTCCATCAATATGAGAGCAGGAGGGCCAGGCTCCACCAAAGTTCAAAGCCGGGTCTCTCCCCCGGCCCCGCGAGCTTCCCCTGGAGCATCTACCCTGGCCCCACCTGCCACACCCGGGCAATTTAAAGGGGCCTGGGGCCCCTGAAAGGACTATAAAAATGGCAGCTATGAACTCGTTTCTTGAAATGGTGTTTTCATGAGTTAGTATATATCAATATATAGGAAAGCTTGAGGTTTCTCCCACCCATCCAGAGATCTATTTAAAGTGGGAAAGTATCAATGCAACAGCAAGAAAAATAAAATCCTGATATAAAGGAAATATTACAAACATTGCTGAGTGTTGCAGGCATTGCCTTACATTACTGCAAGTGCCAGATTTCCAAACTACCTTCTGAAATTGCATAGCTAAATTTTGTGGTGCATGCAGGACAGACTTTGTCCAGATGCACTTTGCATCTGTAATTCACATCATTAGATACGAATTTACACAGTTCTAGAAACTGAAAACTTGACAGTCTCCAATCCTGTGTGCTACATTTAAAATTCAACACATTTACTTCATACCTGGCTCTTGAGTAACAGATTCGGGTAAGATAAAATCCACCCATTTTCTCCCAAACCTTGATCCATTTTTAGGGTCCCATATGGAGAGAGCTTTTTATTAATTATTAATTATTATTATTATTGAGGTTCTGAAATGCCTGAATTCTGCATTCCACTTGATACCAGAATCATAAGTGCCAAAATACCTCAGGAAGCTTTGTGGTAAGCACTTATGATATTTCCAGCTGGAACACAAAAGGCAGTGCTGGTTATCTCATGAGAAACCGTGTTTTGTGAGATAACAACCAAATTCTGCACCTGGAGAGTTAAAATAAGCATTCAAACATCTGAATTCCAAATATGCCTGAAGCCCAGGCCTTTGTACAAATTGCTGCACGCAAGATGCCATGTAGAAGGTCAGATCATGGAGTTAAGCCTCTGTCCATGTTGGAGGAGTGAGAGGGCTGCACTGCAAAGGAGACGTTGGAGGAATTCTAGCTGTCAGGAATTGAAGGACTCACACAGTTCCCTCCTTGCTCACTTTTCATTAGCTAGTTGAGCTAATCTAGGACAAGGTTCTCAGCTATCACAGTGATGGCTGCAACATAAGAATGAAAACAGAATAGTTACTTGCACTCCCAAGCAATACTTTCCCCAGCACAGAGACACAAAGACAGAGGAAGACTGTGTGCACCTTCTTCCTGCATCTATGTAGGATCAGCCACATCCTAGCTTTAGGGTCTAATCCAGGGCCCTCCTCTTTGACCAAGAAGGGCTTCTTTGCAGTACAGATGGTGGCGTTTCCCTGTGACTGAAGCAGTGGACTGTAGCATGTTCTCCTTCCACTGCAAGGAGTCCTGACCTACGCGAGTCCCTTACATGGCAGTATGCAGGGCTCAGGAGGTGATCTGCAGAGGTGAACCAAAAAGCCACAGTTCCTCCTGTACAAACCTGATTATAGAAATTTCAGTCACTACTCTGGAGAGATTAGGCTGAAGTAGTTTCACTCCCTAGCGGGGAGGGTGAAGAGGAAAGACCCTCTCTCCCCCAACAGCACACAGCTTACCTACTTGAGCCATCCACTGGGATCTGGAGTTGTGCCATACTACAAACCTGGAGGGGAATTAGGTATGCCATGCTGTAGGAACTAGGTGCAAATTACATTCTTTCTATGACTGGACTACTGTAGCCCATTGATCAAGCTTGTGTGCTACATTGTGTTGCCAGTCTTTAGCATGGACTGAGACAATTTGTCTTATTTATATAGCATTGTGGCTGCACCCAGAGCTATGAAGCAAGTGAAGCAAAAACAGGTGCCAGCCTTGAGGAGCATATACAACATCTGGAGCTGTTACTCTACAGAACTAGAGTGGAAAACAGTAGTTTTGGTTCTTGGAGGTCAGTATGGTGTAATAAATTTGTTGAGTTCCATTGGTACATGTCTTCATGATGGTTTATACAATCACCCATGCAATTGGCATTTAAATCTTATGTTACCCATCCTAATGTCCTTGACATCAGCCTTGGAGAGCTCTTTTCTCCATATCTCTTGATGTTAGGTAGGTAATACTTGTATAACCCTTTCATTATTGTTACTCTAAGTTACGCCCTCCCCTCCCAATTTCTGATGTGCATTTACCTGTCTAGCCACAGTATGACTCACTTTCCACAATTTTCATTTTGAGTTATAACAAAACCTTCCATTAGCTATGAAATTGGTTCCTCCCCTCCATCAGCCCATGGACTTTCCATCCCATCACTTTTTGTCCCTCCTTCTCAAGTCCATAAAGACATATTGGTCCCTAACTCCAGTTCAAATGAAGCCAGTGAAACCATTCTAATGCTCCCTGCTCTGGTCCAGTCATTTCACCTTAAAAATGGAACCCTCTGCAGCCAATGTTGGGGGGGAGAAAGAGGGGGTACATTCTAGTCAGGTAATTATAAATTTCATTCCTGTCGTGTCTTCCAGAAGCATAGAAAGCAATGAGACTAGCAGCTGCCAAATGTGACACAAGCCATATAACAATACAAGTTAGAGGCAAAAGGATAGTCCAGTGGTGAGGGCACTAGCCAAGGACCCTAGAAGACTTGGGTTCAAGTCCCTCTTCTAACAGACTGTCTGTGTGACTTTCAGCAAATCATTTAGCCTCCGAGACTTATTTCCCCATCCAAAAAAATGGGATAATAGTGTTTACCCACCTTACAAGGAGAACAGGAGGATAAGTGCATTAAGGACAGAGGTCCTCAGATATTATGATAAAGGGGAACATGAGTACCTAAGATAGAAAAGTCTGTCCTGCAACTACTAAAACACCATCACATGCTACATGTTTTTCAAAAGTATAAATTACTTACATTCAATGTAGTTTAGTTTCTTTCAACTTAAAAACAGAAAAGACCCTTAAATTGAAAAACAGACTTTGTATGCATCACACAGACACATCTGCTCCTTAAATGGAGCTCTCAGGAGGAATAGATGGCCTAGATGTTTGCGAATGGGACATGGAGAGCCTTATCTCTAAGACTGTCAGCTGAATCCAGAACAGGTTGGTCGTGACTGAAGAGTTATTTCTCGGAGAGGACTGTGATGCATAATGAAACTGCCTGCCCACTCTAATTTCTGTTGAACAGATATCCCTATCACAAAGGAACACTGCCACCATAAAAGGTATCTTTGATGACACTCTCAGTAGAGACTCCAAGAACTGGGTGGGTAAAGATTTCTCAGGCCTAGTGCTCCCCTCCAGCTCATCTTGTTAGGCAAGGTAGACGTGGGACAGTAGCAACCTAAGAAGATTCTTTCCCGCCTGTGCTGCCCTGTTTGCAGAGAAGCGACTGAGGAATTCAGCCTCCTCCACGGCTGCCAGTCTAGTAACTTTTTGTCACATGCAGATACATTATTTTTGCTTGAATAAGTCCTTACAGGGCCTTCGTGCCTATTGTGTTTAGTTTTATAATCCATGGTTACGAAACCCCAGCATTCTCTGATTTATGTACCACCTCTCACTCATTCTCAACACGTTCCATAGAAAGAACATTCCTTAAGCTCCAAGAATTTCTGATCTCGTCCCTGCTCTGTAAATTAAACCCTTGCCTGATTCATGAACTGTAAAAAATCCTTTGAGTTTTTATTAAGTTTCCTTCCAGAGAGTCCTATCAAAATACCTATTACTGCTTAATGTAATTAAACCTGCCACCTCCAGAAAGTGATAATCAAGTCTCATACAACAAAAACACAAATCAAGAGATAAACATGAGAATTAGGAAGTGTCTAAAAAATTGTATCGTCTGCAGCACACAACTAAATTATTCTCCTTGGAGATAAGAATGTTTTTTCATCCTTGAAAGGTGATAGTGAATCTAGCGAATAGCCAGGTGATCTAGTGAATAGCTCAGACGGGCAAAGGGGAGTTCAAATGGTTCCAGTGAAACTGGATCCCTCAGGGGCCCATAAAGGTCAAGCCACCTTCCCCCCACCCCTTTGAAAAACACACTTGAAGTTTCTTCCATAATGGGTCCCTAGTCAGCTCTATAAAGTCTCTCACTTTACCTTATCTGCATTCTTGAATTCTAACTCATTAATTTCACTTTATATACCTCTGAGTTTCACAGAAATGATCTTATACATGCATTCTCTCTGAATTTCAGAGATAGTTAGAACTTTCCATTGGAATGGCACAGCCATTCCAAACCTCACAATTCATTCACAGAGAGTTTGGTGGGCGAATCCTTCATCAACTGGATTTCCACCATGAATATCTAAAAGCACAAGAGTGGTGCTCAGGCCCATGAAAAAGATCAGAAAAAAGTGTGTTTCTTGGAACATGCAAAGTTCATCCATGTTCCTAGTGAACAATCTACTACTCACACTTCTGAGCCTTCCTTAACTAATGAGGACATTGATTCAGGTTTGTCAGACTTGGGTATTAGATTCTGATTCTGGGACAGAAAGTCATCCACTGGTTCTTCGAGCAACTATTATGGATGTGTTTGCTGAAAACTCTGATTATTGAAAGCATGGTTAGGATTTTGACTTTGACAAGGCAGATCTAGCTATCTGACCACAATTGATGGATTCCGTTCACTGCTTTTTAAATAGAAAGAAGTCCCATTGTTAATTTAGAATAAAACTTTTTAAACTTGAATGCAAAGGAAAGCAAATATTAAAATAGTTTTGTCAAAACATTTAGTGGAGAGTTACACCAGCAATCTTGGTCGATGTACAGTTAGACTCTTGCTTCCTTCACCTGTTTCGCTCTCCTAGCCAAATTCCCATCTTCTTTTGTGACCTGTAAAACTAGATTTACAAACTTTTTCCAATTTAGCAAGCAAATATGCCAACATGAATGCTTGAAAGAATATGTGGAGTCAGTTGCGTGCTGGATGGAACTTGCAGAACAGCTGGAAAAGGATTGTGCAATTGACAAAGGTATGCCAACCTGCTATCAGATGAAGGACACATGGCATAACATTTTGTTTTGTCTTTTGGATATTAGTGTCTATAGGTGAGGTGTTCAGGTTTGAGAGGTTCAAATGAGAGATTAGACAATCCTTATAAGGGTAATTGAATTTATTTGAACTTCTAGCAAGGTAGGAGGGTGTGGTGCAAGATCACATGGAAGATACTAAGATGAACTGAAAAGGTGATGTACTTATCAAACTCTATTCAGAATTCTCTGTTATGTTTGATTGTACTCTAGGCCTCTCCTGAAGGGATTAAGTGCCTCAGGTGTTAAGGTATGTTGCGTTTTCAAGAGAGTGAGCAAATGTTCTTGAAAGCATGGTAGATTTAATTGATATCCACACTAAAACAGGAGAGGATACTGCAAAGATTATTTTAGAGATGCTAAAAAGGATAGTTTAGATATGGCCAATTGCAGGGCACAAATTTCTGACAGAGATAACAGCCACAGCATACAAAAAGGTGTTCTATATTGAATTCAGCAAATAAATTAGTACACATCTTTCATTCCATGTGCTGCCCACCCACCAATTCTTGTTGGAGAAGTTGCTCCAATGGTTGTTCTAAGGTATTTTATATTTTGTTAGTTGTTCAAGATTCTATAACCTGTTTTCCACTTCTGCTAGTCACTGGGATGTGTGAAGGAAACAAAGCGTATTAGCACTGCTTTAAAGCTCCTGAGCATGATGAGAAGGTCCCCAAGGATAGAGGCAATCCATCCACTGTGAAGTCAGGTTCTAAGGAACATGCTTCTTCAGAAGTTGAAACATTAGGAATATCCATGCAATCCAAAGAGAAAAAAAATTCAAGGAGGAATGGAATGCCAGGCAAATTTTCAAAGGATGAAAGGTCATCAGATCCTGAAAAAAGTTTTTGAATATGCGGGTTTTCAACCCTGTCCTTCATACAATATTAACACAACTGGATGATAGGACGTAAGTATATTCGAGTTTGAGAAATGTTTGCTTCTTTGAGGGCAAGAAAATGAAAAATCTTAACAACCAAGACCTAAAGAGGCATGCTCAAAAGTTAGTAAACCTGGAGGATTTAAACTGTTTTGAGAATGAGATTGAGCTCTCTGCCAGCTTTTCCAAGTGAATCTTTAAGGATGGCTTGGAAATGAAGGTGCCCATTGATTTCCTTAGCTACATTCACAAAAGGTCTTTAGAACTGAGTTTCCCTAGAACAAACAGCACTGCTGCTAAGAAAAGACTAAAAGTAATCAAGACTGATCTAAGAATTTCCATGTGGCAGAAAAGGTTAAGTGACCTGGCAGTTACTTCCATAGAGAACTCAAAAGCAAGGTGGATAGACTGAGATGAGCTAATTAGATTGCTTCAGAGAAGGCTAGGAAGGTCCCTTTGTGAGAGTGATTGCAATGTTTTGTTTGTGGTGCACAGAGGGAAAAACTAGATTTAAGTCTTCAAACCAGGACTGGAACACTTGGCATGGCACTGGTGGATAAGGTATTCAACTGGTAGCCAGAAGAACCAGGTTCCACTCCCAGCTCTGCCATGAACCTAATGCGTCACCTAAGGCAAGTCTCCTCTTTCCCCTCTTCCCAACATTTTGTCTAAATTGTAGGCCCTTTGGTTTAGGGACTGTTACTGTGAATTTGCAAAGTTCTTAACACAATGTGATCTCAGTCTCTGTTAGGGGCATCTCTTGGTACTTCAAATAAATAGTATTTCCTATGCCACTTTGCTGCTGGTTAACTTAATCTTTGTTTGGTCTTTCAATTCCTTTAACACTATTTAAGAACCTCTCTAGAACTATAATAAAAATCTCTCTCTATATATATAATGCATGAATGAATACACTTTAGGATAAATGCATGATAAAGACAGTTATCACGCCTCTTAATTACAGATTCACCTGCTTGCACAGTGCACAATCAATGATTCGTTAATGCATTCAATTTCTGGGTAAGAGACTTCTAAGTTGAAAATATTCATTGGTTTCCTCATGTAAATTCTTCCCAATGTTATGGGGTTTGGGTGTCCTTACAAGGATTCCTAATAGAACCTCTTAAAACTGGCTGGTTCCTTTATTTAAAAAAGCATAGAAATGCAGAAACAAAATAAATAGTCTTTGATAAGCAGCTCAATTTGCCTGAGGCAAACCATCCATTCCCAAGAATGACTAAAATAACCAAGACAAATAGCCGAGACAAAGGGGCTAAGATAAACCTATACTAAGTTACAATATTGCTCTCATAAAATAGTGAGACAAACATAGCTAAATTGCTCCCGTGTCAGGCAGTCCAATCAAGTTGCTTGTCTGGGCACCTGCTACAGGACTTTTAGAAGTGGGTAAATACTTTAAAAAAACAAAACAACAACAAAACCCACTATTAATTCACTGTGACACTATACATGACATTACATTTGTTTTCTGGGACTATTCATACAAATCATTTTTTGTTCACAAGAATGTGCATGAGAAGTGAAAGTCTCAAATAATTGGGCAAATTTGTGTCCATAGGAAGCATCAAACTAAATGTGTTACCACTAGACTCCACAAACATTGAATAGTGGGAAAAGACAAAACAAATATTTCTCAAACATATAGGCTGAAATAAGTGAAATTTTTTGAGGTTGTATACAAAATGACAAATTCCTTAAAAAAGGAGAAAACCAAAAACCAGTCTTCCTATAACAGAAAAGAAATCAGTTACTTGCTAAAAATAGTGTGGCCATCTTTAGACAAAAAAAATTTGGTTTAAATTTATTGTTGCAAAATGTTTAAATACTGAGTGAACTGATTTAGTTTGTAACTGGGAAAAAATGCTAAAGATCATAAATGTTTTATACATTTCCAGTATAAAGTTACACAAAAATATTTTAATATAAATCTATCTGTGAGCAGGATATCTGAGAGAAAAACCACAGTGGACATACTAGGTCTTGGTTTTGCCCATTTGATATCTGAAAGATAAACTGCCTGTCTATATTTCTGCAATATTTGCAAGTCAAACTTTCTTACATTTTTCTTTTCTATTCATAGTCTGAATTTTAAAGAAAGACCAACACAATATAAGCCACAGGGGCAGAACCTGCACAAGTTTACTGTTATATTAACATCAGGGGCTTTATTTTAAATTGGCACATATATTTTCAAAGACAGAAGTGTTGTACTTTTTTATTATCATTGGTTTTCAACCTCAAAAAGATGCATTTGTCACCAAAAACCCAAGACAAGACACCACTAGAACTTTTTCATTGGAAATGTTCTAGTCGTGAATTTAAGTCATACCGTTTGTGCAAAAAGAGATGATTATGAAGCTTTGAAATAATGATGAGCAAACTGGGCTAGTTTGGATACAAGCTCAAACCACAACAGATCACTTTAGTGGTCTGAAGAAATTCTGGATAAAATGAGGGTTGTGGGGTGAACCTTATTGTGTTGAACCATGGGAGGTAAGTGGGTTTAGGGGCCAGGTGTTGGGCCATAAAGGATGAATAAGGTCTAGAGAAGTTTGAGCTCTTGGGATCTGATTTTCCACTGCCGAGAACCTTGTGTAGTCAAGCATTAGTGGCTATAAAAGTTCTACCTATTTAGAATCCTCCACTTAATTAATTTTACATACACTTTACTCACTTGCACTTTTGCAAGGTGAGTGTAAACAAGGTTCAAGGAAATGGAAAATCAGGACCATGAAATATAACACCTTTGGTTATCTTTATCCACCTGTACATTTCTACCAGCTAAGACCAAACTGTGGGGCAAAAGAAAAAAGTTTTTAAAGATGCTAACAAAGTAGTACAAGTGTTTTATAACCTCATTATTCCATTTTGGATGTAAATACACCACAATAAGATTGTGCTAACAATCTTGTGCGATACCCAAATAAGTGTGAGTTTAAGATAAGTTGAGCCAAATCATCCTTGCATTTACACCAGTAACTTAGCTGACTTCAGTGGAGTACCATCTGATTTATACGTGTGTTAGCAGGAAAAGAATTGGGGTCATGGGGTGAAGTCCTGGTTCCAATTAAATCAATATTAAACTTCCTCATGGTCTTCAGTGGGGCTAGGATTTCACCCATGATTTTCATTTAGGGCCAGAATTGTAAGGTGATCAGCACCTTCATGTTTCAGTGATTTGGATTCTCAGCATCTTACATGATGGCCTGATCTAAAAAGCTCACTGAAGATAATGGAAGTCTCTCCATCAGAAAGACCGATCTCAGTGGGCTTTGGATCAGTTTCTTAATGAGGGAGAGCTGAAGAGGTATGATCCCATATCTTTTCAGGCAGTTCTTTATGAGGATTTACTGGTTAATGATGCTTTTCCACATTGCAAAGTACCACAGCTTCAGGCAGGGCAATAAAAGCATCATGCATTTAATATACCCCTGCTGCAGCAGGAGATTCCACTGCAAGGGAAAGGTGGCGGGGAGAGAAAAAAGCTCCTTTGTCTAAATCAGTCCAGCTGCCAACAGAACTTTTTTTTTATTGTACAAAGCATTTTTTAATTTTCCTCTTCTCCTCCCACAGGAATCTCTGCATAATCCCTCATTTTTCCAGCCTGCATTAGATCTTACAGCTTGTAGAACACAGAGAGACTCAAGGCCACTGATACAATCAGTGAATATTCAGTGTATTCATTGCTCCATTTGTGGGTCCTATTTAGCTGCTTGAAAAATAAGTGGAAATGAACTACAATGAGAAAAAGTTACACATGAGGTAAAGGGGGATTCCCTTCTATTATTTTTGCATTTCAGAGGGGGAAAAATGAGGCTGCTTCACTTCAGACATGATGCCTTTTGCCTCAAGATTTAAAGAAAATGCATAATTTACATGAAAACCAAACCCCATATTAAAGTTCGTGAAATGAGAATTAAAGCTTTTAACATCACATAGCTTGTGACTAGAGCAGTGAGAATATGTTCTTTTTCTTAGAGAAGAATAGGAGGAAAGCCAAGTTCTTTTGAATAAGTGCCCTTGGTTCCTGACCCTCTCTGAAAAGTTTGCAGTAGCAAAAAGTAGGGGGGTTGCTGTATTTTTGTTTCTAGCAAAAATACCACTTTTTGCAAACTTGTCAAAGTCCAGACCCTTTTGGCCAAGGCCTGAAGGAGGTTATAAGTAAAACAGGAATTAACCTGGCACATCATAATCATCCCCATGGGAAGATCACCTCACAACATTCCAGTGACATACATGCCCAAGGTGTGGAGTGAGGATCCCGCCCGAGATTCAGGCAGGCTCTTGGGTGAACTGTAGACGGCCTGCACTAGAGCTGGGCAAACAGCGGATTTTTTTTAGTTCACTGGCAGTTCCAATCAGAAAAAAAAAAATGGATTAAATTGAACCAAATCCCAAACCTGTGGAAAATTTGGACAAGTTTAAAGAGAGCATTTGGGACACTGACATGGAGACCTCCTTTATAACCTTTAGCCTAGTGATTAAGTTAGAGCACTCACTGACACATGGAGAAATGGGTTTGATTCCTCTCCGTGCCCAGTGTGGAACAGGCCTCCCATATCCTAGATGAATGCCCCAACCACCAGACTACAGAGTCATCCGCAGGCTGTCCCTGTTCAAATCCATCGTCATGACGAATGGCTCTGCATTACCACTATGAATGACAATGAATAGACATTGGAAAAAGGGTTTGTTTTGGTCACAAAACATACATTGTGGGATGTATAGGCCAGGGCTTTAGACAACAGTAAATGAAGACCAAGACTCAGCCGGAGGTCAAGAGAGAAAAAAGTTATTTTCAAAGTGGAGATAGGAAGGTATTTAGAGGAATGCCACAAAAATGGAGGTTGGTTCTTTCAAGGTGCTTAAGCGAATAATCCCAATTAGTCAGGAAGCAGCAGGAGGCAGGGCATTTCCAGTGAACCGTTTCCGATCTGGAACATGCTTCCAAAATTAGCCTGCAGGGGCCTGAATTTGTTACAAAGAATATCCTCTTTTCATGGCACTGTATGAAAGGTGATGAAGAAAATCTTGTGTTTGGGGGGTTTCATGCATTTGAGGTTAGAACAGCAAAAAATAGAGCCATTGTGTAAATACACATTTTAAAATAAACGAAAAGGCTAAGAGCCTTTCAGATGATATTCTCAGGCTATATTAAACTAGGACTAAGTTTTCAGGGCTTTTACTGCAAAGTGGCAGGCCACAGGAATAAAATGATGACATGGAGTAATTGAAACATAGGGAGAAGATCTCAAAGTAAGATTCATCTTGGAAATACACAAGCTAATACAGCCGTATGTTCAAATATTTTTACACTTAGCATGTTTCCCCAGTTAGCAAAACTATACATTTTTAGCACTTTTAATCTCTCCACATAAATTAATCCCTTCAAACCTCTAACGATCTACTTGCTGAATTCCCTCCAGTTTTCACTCTCTCTGGTAATGAGGTGACCACAGATGAATGCAGCATTCCAGGTGTGGTCACACCAGAGCCATATAAAGAGTGTTTAATATCTATCTTCTGTGTTGCATGATGCCTGTGCATATGCAGCTCAAAACAGCATTGTCTTTTTTATTGTTGTAGGACATTCCAAACACCTAAGTCTCTTTCAAAGCACTAAGGTTTACCATTGGGTTTCAGATAATTGCTTGCATTGTTTTAAGGCGAGTCTCATTTCTGCACAATTCCTCCACCCCCTTCTTCACCTTCAGCAGTACCTTACTCTGTTCCTAATTAAATCAATGGTTCTATCTGTGAACTAGATACTTCAATGTCAGCAAGAACTCAAATCTTTATTCTGGCGATAGCGAACATCTCTGATAGCAATTTTGTTTTTCTTTGCACTAATTCAAGTTGTACTGGGAGAAAAAAAAAAGACTAGCATAAACAGAGGGGAGGTCAGGCTAACTATCCTGGATAGGTTTCTTTGTAGATGTTGGGAATACCAAGTTAGTTTTAATGGTGAACGTTTGGGTTTTGTATTTATAAATGGGCTATGCTACCAATTCACAGTCTGCCTGAGGAAGAGCTGGTGCACAGCTGCAGTGCCTCAGTAGTCATCCCATGGAATCCTCCTGTGGAGCAGAAGAACTGTAGCAGTTCTTACAAACATCCTCCTCTCTTGTGCCAACTTCCAGTGCAGGTAGAGTGACCAGATAGCAACTGTGGAAAAAAATGGGATGGGGGTGGGATGTAAATAGGCACCTATATAAGAAAAAAATCCCCCAAAACAAGACTGTCCTGATAAAAATGGGGCATCTGGTCACCCTAAGTGCAGTGGACATGGGAAACAAGACATTGCCAGCAGGGTCCCTTCCAGTGATCTCCTGTTGCCAGAGGAGGCCTTTGAGCCATAATCAGCTGAGTATACAATAGAGCAGCACAAGGCAGCTTTAACTCATGCAGATGAACAACCCTGAACCTAGCACCCTCCTCTTGTGTTGCTCCAGACATGGCTTAGATGCAGCCCATGATCAGGGACACTACCTACATATGTAGATACAGGGAGGACTTTAGTATTCAAGAAGGTCAGCCCTAAACTTCTTTTAAAATTAAGAAAGAGAATAATGAGGATTCACTGCTTGTTAAAGTGCCATTTTAAAAAAAAATGGCAAGACTCTGGAGCCCTAATATTTCGTCCCTCCTGTGCTTCCCCTCAAAAGAAACTAATATTTTGGATGTGAAGACAAAGACTAAAGTAGAACACCATTGCCATCATACTTTTCACTGTGAACAGCTCTGAAGCACTCAGCAATAATCTCTTACATAACTGCTGTATTCATCAACAGATAAAGACAACGTCAAGTCCGAGAATAACCCTGACAATAAAATTGCTGCCCCACACTATTATTAGGACTACAGTCAGTCAAATGCTGAAAGATTTTTAAAGGAATGTGGGGATTTGTATTTTGTCAGCAGTATACTGATGATGCCAATTCAATCATATGTTGGGATTTTAAGTTTCAAGGTAAAGCAGTTGCTCTTGTTCTTTCATCCATTCTAGCTTAACAGTTTAAGAGGTTCCCTTTTCCTATGAGATACCACCCCTGCTTCTTTATTTGGGGGAAATTCACCCCTGTGCAGAGAACTAGCACATTGTCCACCACTTAAAACCACTTCAAGCCTTATTTTGAGAGCTCTAAACAAGTCTGCTAGAGCCACTTTATTCTCTTTGACATCAAGCAGTGACCATTTGTGGGGAAAGGATTTTTGTTATTGACTATAATTACTGTGAATTATATTGAAGGCACTAGTAACAACTAGAATTGAGTTTACTTGAATACGGTCTCTCACACATATAGCAAAGGTCAAATTCTGCCCTCTAGTGCTAATGCTCAGCTCCCAGCTAATACAGTGGGATCTGCATGCACTCATATGGATGACAATCACCCCTATGCAGAGGGCACCACTTAGATCGTCTGATTAGGGATTAAGTGGTAGTTAAATGGAAAGTAAGTGATGCAAAGCCAGCACAGTGGTAAATTCCATGTGTCTGAATAAAGAACTTGTCTACAAATGCCTTATTTCTTACTTTTTTGGCTGGGATGGGCGAAGGCAGCAAGACCCAGTTGACAGCATTAAAATGAGTCCAGGAAAATTGGAGCGAATAACTAGGATATGTAGACATCAAAGTTATTTCATCTGTGTGTACATAGTTTAATAATTCTGGTCTGCATATGCACAAATGTAGCTGGGGTATTTTGAAAGTTAGTAAGAAACTGGTTTTAAAAACAGTTATAAAGGACGGACTTGACTTTTATGTGATGTCACATGAATGAAAGTAAGATAGATGGGCACGTTGGGGAGAGATGGGATAACATTTCAGTTTTATGAAACAGATTAAGGTATTTATGTGATGCATTCATTTTACCTGTAGGAGGGGCAATTTTTACTATTTAAACCCTAGGCTGGGGGGTAATCCAGAAGTGCAACCTCACCACAGGGTGCCAGGAGAGGAATTGTGTGTCAGGTCAGGAGGCACAGTCCCGCACTAAGGCCCTTGGAGCGCTGGTGATGTTGCAGCCTTCTTCTTGCTCTGCAATCTGTAAATTCCAGGGGCCTGCATGAAAGTGAGGAACATTGAGCCATTGCCACTACCACCTTGGGCAACGTGCGTGTCTGTTCCTTGTAAGAGTGTTTGAGGTGAAGGCTCCCCACACCTTCCTGCCCCACTGAGAGGGTCAGTTATCATCTGGCTCTACATCTGTAAGCAAGTCAGTTTTCCCAGCACAGAGTTCTCTTTTGACTATTGTCTTCTTTAAGAGTTGGCAGTATTGGTGTAGGCCCGGATCCTTGCACTGACTCAGTGCAAGTCAAACTTTGCATCCACATGGAGCCCCATTGAAATCAATGCAGCTCAACGCAGGTGCAAGGGACTAGCTGCATGGAGCCAATACCAAAACTGGCCTAGATCCCATTGTCAGATCTGTGTGTGTTTGCAGGAAGGTGTAGAATAGTTCAGTGTACCAATATCAAGAGAATGATGGGTCTACCTCTTCCCACTGTACAAGGCAAACTGTTGATAAACTATGTGACTGGAGAGTGCATAAGAAAAAGTGGGACAACTTTGCAGATGAAATATTTTTAATTGTTTAATTCAACTGAGCAAGTATAAATACTAGGAATGTGTATTTTCATGAAGTCTCGGATTCTCTATTATCCTTTTATAGCCTCCACTTCATTATCATCTCTATGCTTGGTTGAAAATTGGATTAAAATTATACAAATAAAGAGACCAATATACAATAATTCACAAATACAGAAGCTTGTGCAACAGTTACACAAGATTAATGTGTTTTGCTTTCTTGCTCCTTCCTTTCACCCCTGATAAAATTAAGCCTTAAAATTCATCTAAAAGACCACATCAAGAATCTAACTTAACCCCATGAAAACAAGTACTTCTGAAGCAACTCCAAATTTGATTAGAAACTGCCACTATCCTTTCAAATCCTAGTTTTCTAAATAATTTGCACACAGAGTGAAAGCCTGGCCTGACTGAAATCAATGAGAGCCAAAAGATTGTCAAAAGCACCCTAGTGATTTACCAGTCACTGCTCCTTGCACTTTTGCAAGTTCCATCCATCCCACAATAACCCAATATCCACTGAAAAATTCAAGTCAGACCCATCGTGCTGTTGCCAGCACCCAGTGCCGAGAGGCAAAGCAACAGCAGGGGTTGGTTCGCTACCCGGTGTGTTTCACCCAATAATTACAACGGGGTGGAGAAGCAGAAAAGTTTATTTGAAGCTTTAAAAAGGTATAGGGAGAATAGAATCTCAAATCCTGCACACAGAGCAGGAAGTTACACAGGCTTTTATACATTCTTTCTTTAGCATACTTATTTAATAGCAAGCTGCCCTAAGTATCCATATAGCCAGCCAATCCAGTTACCAGCTAGTTCCCTTGGTTTTTGTATTATTTGTTAAACTATACATAAAGCTGCTTTATTCAGCATTTTTCTTCCATATCTGCCCAGTTTGGCCTTGTTTAGTTTCAGGCAGTCTGACTCTGCAACATATTGTTGCAGATCCTCAGCATAACTGCTGCGAGTGCCTCCAGGTGGGGGGGCCAAGGACACTTGGGCCTAGTACGCAGAGCTGCTGCGAGTGCCTCCAGGCGGGGGGGGGGGGGAACACAAAGGACACTTGGGCCTAGTGCGAGGGGGCTTCATCAACACTCGTGGTCTTCCATCGAGTTACCTAGTGGCCATGCCCCAGTGTCCCCAACAACTCCCTCCTTTGAGAACACTCAACAGTCTTGGCTTTGAGTTTTTTTACTTGGGCTACTTATTTTTTTATAATAGGACTTTGCATAAGCACTTTGTGATAGCCCTGAAGAGAATGACTTATTAACTTTTGCAAAAGGGCCCTGACACATGATACTGCATAGCATAATACCATTAATACAAGCAATACAGGAAACAGAAATTTCAATAACAGGCTAAATAAACCACCAAGACGACAAACCCTAGCCTGAAAACAAGGTTTGCAACCAATCGCTCTCTGGGGCAGTATAGGCAACCTGTGCTCCGGCTCGGGCATGGGCCTCAGCCTGTACCATTTTTTTTATAGATTTTATAATTGCTATTATTTACATATACACAACATTGGGGCCCGACGAGGGCACAAACCCCCCTTGGGATGCCAAGAGATAGTCCAAAGCCAGCCTGTTTTGGAGGGAAAACGTCTTGAGCTGCTGTACCTTTTTATTTAATGTTTTTACTGCTGACCCTAAATCACTAACCGAGTCCTTTAACTTTAAGGCAACTTTAATTACCATTTGCAGCCTTACAGTATAGCGGACTATGCACGCCATGGCTGGCCCGGAAAACAGTGGCGCTATTTCCAGTACAGAGCACCCTACAAGCTTCTCGGTTGTGAGGGAATTTTTCATATTGCTTTTTAATGCTGTAGTCAGTCGCCGCAGGGTCTTTTCTTGTGACTCAACAGAGCTGTCTTGGGCATTTCTAATTTTTTTTTTTTGGGCAGTGTGGCAGTTATTGACAGATGAGGAACTCCATGAGCTGTATAACAGCTACCTGTCCAGTTGGCTGACAGCACCTTGTAAGCCTTTCGGCCACATACAAAATAGTGACCCTGTAGGGCCCAGTAAGGACTGTTTTTTAAGGGGACTCCTGGGATATTTAAGGCTGTTTTTTAAACAGTTTATATGCCCCTAAGGGGGCATTCCATCCTTCTGATTGGGTACAAGTGGGGGCGTTTCTAATTGTGCCGTTCAAATTACACTCGCCATAGGGACCACTACAAACCCACCATTGGCTTGCTACATTGGAGATATTAACTGGACGGCAAGTTATATCTTTAAACCCTTTTTTTGTGATAAGATTATTTGTAAGAGTTTTTCGAAAAGGCGAGGAACCATTACACCCACACTGCTGTCCTCCCCTTTTGGTCTTTATCCAATACCCATCAGCCCACTGTGTAATAACACAGGAGCTTTTTCCCACAGGATGCCCACAGTAATCAGATTGGTTTCGGGTAAAACATAATACTCCCTCAGTGAGTACTGCAACTGAATACTCCTGGTCCTGATAGGTGGCTTGCTGTAAAGAGGTCTTATTTCAGAACGGCAAGTCCGGTTTTTTTTTTGCTTTTTGGTGGCAGCTAATTTTGCTAAGGTCAAGGGCAGCATGTCAAGGGGCATTCCCATTTTGGGGGACAGTGGAGTTGGAGCACATACCCAGCCATCAGTCTGGTTTGTTAAAGTAGCAACATGGTGCGCCAGCGAAACAAAGGAGTTATGCTCCCGATATGCACAGTTTGGAAATACCAATACAGAGAATAACAATGTTACCCAATTAATTATTACCAGAATTTTTTTAACCCAGGGTCTTCAGTTCCTGGGTGGGCCCATTTTAGCATTAAGGTGCCCACTATTTGTGTTTTTTAAACAGTAGCGTTAGCCCGAGATTGTCACTAGATGAGGAGTCAGCAGGTTGGACGGTCCACTGTTCTGCTGACGAGGGGGCGGGTACTGCCTTCAGACGAGAGTGATGGATCCAGTTCTTGTGTCCCTCGATCTTAGCCGCTGTATGGGAGACCAGCAGGCCGGTATAGGGTCCTTTCCACTTTTCCTGGAGAGGCTCGTCTTTCCAGGTACGAACAAGTACAGAGTCACCGGGCTGTAAGGAGTGGACGGGACAGTCCAAGGGGAGAGGCTGGGAATCCTTGGTATACCTGTGAAGAGACAAGAGAACAGCAGACAGGGAACACACATACTGTGACAAAAAAAACATTACCCAGCTCCCATTCCCCTGACAGAACCAGGGTGCCATTCATAGGCCATGCCCTTCCAAACATAATTTCAAAGGAACTAAGCCCTAATCTACCCTTAGCGAGAATGCGGATACGAAGTAGGACGAGGGGCAAAGCATCAGGCCATCGCAGTGAGGCTTCTTGGCACACTTTTGAGAGATGCCGTTTAAGGGTCTGATTGGTACGCTCCACTACACCACTGGCTTGTGGTCTCCAGGGCGTATGGAGTTTCCGGGGATCTGTAAGGCATGTGAGATGCTTTGAATGATTTTTGACGTGAAATGTGTCCCGTTGTCAGATTCCATCCACAGGGGGAGTCCAAAGTGAGGAATGATCTTCTTAACAAACTTGAGGGCCACTGTTCTGGCAGTGCAATTACGGCATGGGAAGGCTTTTGGCCATCCGCTGAACCGATCCACTATGACAAGGAGATATTTGAACCCTTGGGTCCGGGGAAACTCAGTAAAGTCTATTTGCCACACTTGTCCAGGGCCCGGAGTGGGTTCCAGGGCAGCTGGTGGCACAGGATGTCCCGGTCGGGGGTTATTCTTTTGGCAGACTAAGCAGTCGGCTTGTACGTGGCCAGCCAGGGGTCGGAGTCCGGAAGTGATGAAGTATTTTCCCATTAACTGGATAAGTGCTTCCCTGCCAGCATGAGTGGTTTGATGTAGTTTCTGCAGCACCGGCCGGATCAGGCCCTTTGGTAGGAGGACCTTCCCTTCCGGGGAATGGAGCCATCCCTCCTTTTCCCGGAGACCGAGTTTGTCAGTTAGCTGTCTCTCCTCCCCAGAGTACTGAGGGGTTGGAAGCTCCCCTACTGATGGGATAAGGGCATGCATATGGGCGTTCTCAGTCTGAGGGGATGGCAGGGTGGCAGCATGCTTAGCCTCTCTATCTGCCCGGGCATTACCTCTGGCCACATTTTGATCCTCCCTCTGATGGGCTTTACAGTGTACCAACGCCACTTCCAAGGGAAGTTGTACGGCTTCTAGGAGCTGGAGGATTTGGGGCCCGTACTTGACTGGGGAGCCTTGAGCTGTCAGCATTCCCCTTTGCTTCCATAGACCAGCATGAGCATGTAGCACACCGAAAGCATACTTTGAATTGGTAAAAATGTTGACCCGCTTTCCTTTTGATAGTTCAAGTGGACGGGTCAGGGCTATTAGTTCGGCAAGCTGGACAGAAGTCCCAGCAGGCAAACCTTCAGCTTCCACAGTGTCATGGAGGGTCACAACAGCATAACCCGCCCTCCTTTGCCCATCTATTACAGTACTGCTACCATCAGTGTACCACTCATAATCTGCATTTGGGAGGGGTACATCCTTTAAATCCGGACGGCTGGAGTACTGGGTATCTATGATCTCTAAACAGTCATGTTTCTGTTCCTCTGTTTCTGGCAAGAGAGTGGCTGGATTAAGGGAGGGGCAAGGCTGTAAGGTGACTTCAGAGTTCTCTAACAGCTTAGCCTGATACTGAGCAATACGAGCCTGGGTGAGCCAAAGCCCTCCCTTTGCATCCAATAAGGCTCGGACCATATGGGGAGTATAGATTTGCATAACCCCTCCCAATGTTAGCTTCTCGGCTTCCTCAAGCACTAGGGCAGTAGCTGCGACCGCCCATAAACATGCCGGCCAACCCTCTGCAACCTGATCCAGTTGCTTAGAAAAATAAGCCAAGGGATGTCTCCATGCTCCTAACAGCTGTGTGAGCACTCCTAGGACCACCACCTTTCGTTCATGTACATACAACTGAAACGGCTTAGAGAGATTCGGCAGGCCCAGTGCCGGGGCTTCCATCAATTTTCTTTTCAGGATTTTAAATGTCCTGTCAGCCTCTATCGTCCAATAGAAGGGGTCATGATCTGCTCCTTTTACACAGTCATACAGGGGTTTAGCCCACAGTCCAAACTCTGAGATCCATATCCTGCAAAAGCCTGCCATACCCAGAAATGCCCTGAGCCGCTTACGATTACTTGGGGTAGAAACTTGACAGATAGCTTCCTTTCTTTTTTTCTTTTCGCTTGAAAGCTGACACTCCCCTTGCCTTAGCTGTAACCTGATTCCGCTCTACCTCAGACAACAGGGTTCTCAGGAGGATATTACAGTCGTCTCAATCCAGCTTGTGACTATTGAGGCACTCCTCAAAGACTGAAATAAACCGGCTTGGGTTCGTTGAGAATTCCCCAGCCTGTGTTTTAAAAGCTGCTAAGTCTATTGGATTGAACGGCACATGGGTGTAAACTTGCACAGTGGTAGCCTGACGTCTGTCTGCCCCTGGGCAAGCCACAACAGTCTCGGTAAGCAAAGGATATAGTCCCACCGAGGGGGCAATCTCTGTAACCCGAGGCATCCTACCCTTATAATGTGGAGGTGTGGGGGCTGAAGGGGACACCGGCTCTGCCATTACAGTGGGGGTGGGGGTCTGGGGACTAACATTAGCTACTGCTGAACCAGTCGGAGTCAAATTACAGCTCTGCAGAATTACAGCTCTATTCTATTTCTTAAAGCCATAAATGCTTGTGCATACAAATGTTCATTCCATTTACCCATTCACTGACAAAACAAAACTAATTGGACGATCATGTTGTAATTAATCGACCCTTCTGGTGGCCACCACTCCTGGTCCTCTAGTTCATATTGAGGCCAGTCAACTGTACAGAATCATTTTAATTGGCTCTTAGTCATCGGATCCGCACCAAATAACTTCCAGTTTGCTAGAATGCATTCTAGGGGCATACACCGTGCCCTAACCCCCGAGCTCTGTCCCTGTCCCATACCTACAGGATAACTCTGGGCGTCCCCAGGTTCCAACAGAGCATGCAATCCGGATTTCAAAAGGTTCCTACCTTATGCAAGGGACCAGTTCCTCACCGTCGTCAGCAGCTGCTCCTCCCCTAGGTCCAAGGGACCGGTTCCTCACTGTCATCCACAGCTGCTTCTCCACTATATGAGTGCGTTGCATTGTTGTGCCCTCCGCAGTCGATCAAATCACGTCTCCTCCAAGGCCCCCGATGAACTCACCGGTGCGCGCTGGGCGTCGGTTCTCGCCGCAATCCTCGACCTCCAGGAGGGGTCCGGGCAAGGCTAAATAGCAGCCTCGTCGCCCACCCAGGGACGCCAAAAGCTGTTGCCAGCACCCAGTGCCGAGAGGCAAAACAACAGCAGGGGTTGGTTTGCTACCCGGTGTGCTTCACCCAATAATTACAACGGGGTGGAGAAGCAGAAAAGTTTATTTGAAGCTTCAAAAAGGTACAGGGAGAATAGAATCTCAAATCCTGCACACAGAGCAGGAAGTTACACAGGCTTTTATACATCCTTTCTTTAGCATACTTATCCAATAGTAAGCTGCCCTAAGTATCCATATAGCCAGCCAATCCAGTTACCAGCTAGTTCCCTTGGTTTTTGTATTATTTGTTAAACTATACATAAAGCTGCTTTATTCAGCATTTTTCTTCCATATCTGCCCTGTTTGGCCTTGTTTAGTTTCAGGCAGTCTGATTCTGCAACATATTGTTGCAGATCCTCAGCATAACTGCTGCGAGTGCCTCCAGGTGTGGGGGGGGGCAAGAACACTTGGGCCTAGTACGCAGAGCTGCTGCGAGTGCCTCCAGGCGGGGGAGAGCGGGGGGCGCCAAGGACATTTGGGCCTAGTGCGAGGGGGCTTCATCGACACTCGTGGTCTTCCATCCCCTCGAGTTACCTAGTGGCCATGCCCCAGTGTCCAACAGTGCCAAGTTTTTTCACCTCTTCATAAATCATGGAACTTAGAAATGGAAGACATTTGGGGGCCATAACCAAAGCCTGTCAGGCCTAGCACTAGGTAGAAGTGCAATGGAGAAGAATCCTCCCTGCTCAGAATACAGAGCATCTGTTCGTCCACACAGAGGCTAATTCAGCCCAATGGATTTGGCCCCAAAAATCCATTTGGAGTAAAGACCCATAGTCCCCTCTCTCCCTTCCAATTACAGCTAATGTTTCTGACATTACTTACTTTCATCCTCCTTTTTAGCCTCTGAAGAAAGTCCAAATGAAAGGTTAATGCTGTGACAGGAGAAAACGGTACCATTATCAAGCACATGGGGGTTGAAGTTAATTAGCTCACACTACACAAATGGCTTTAGCCTGAGAGATCAGTATGTGAACTAGAAACATTTTACTAATTCTCATTTTCAGGCCAAACACAACAGCACTCAGTTTCTAATGCAAGAGAGTCATATTCCATTTCTAAGCCAAATAAAATGTGTCACTCGTTCTCTTTTAATAATGGACTAAATACATGACTAACCCCTACCACAATGATTGCAGACAATTTGGCCATGAAGTTACTCAGATAAAATTCAAGTTAGGCAGCGAAGTTAAATGGACCTCATTATATAAGGCGGCTAATTTCCCTCCCACCCCAGATTTGCATGTGGAAAGGAGGAGTCAGCCACCTCAGCAGTAGTGATGCTCTTTCTTCATCATCCAGAAGATGCCTAAAACCGGAGCTGAAAGTGCCCAACCTTTCCACTTTAGATCAACCCCCACTCCTTAAATTGAACACCCAGATCCCACAGTGGGTGATGACATTGGTACTTAGGCACATACATATTGCAGTTATTGTTTCCCAAGAGTGGCAGCTGGGCACCCTATTTAAGCAACTGCACTTTGGAAATTGGACTTTTAATAGAAATCTTTATTTGCTTTATTGAGAGCAAAGCTTTATTTATTGAGCAAAAGAGAATGGCTCACTTGTTTCATATTTGCAGAGGCATGACATTGCTTGCAGTGTCATTGTAACTCAAACTTGAAAAATGGATTAAACCTAAAGTTTTTCAAAATATACTAAAAAAAGCCATTTAAATGAGTGTGACATTACAGAACAGAATACCAAATAAACTAGACAGACTAAAGAAGATTAGGACTTTCAGTATAAACCTTATCCCAAATGGTGATCAGAACAGTGATTATCCTTGCCAGAAAATAATATTAATGTAATATTACTATTTAATCCAGAAACTCACTGGTGCATGTGGAAAGAAGACTTACTCCAATTATTGCTCTTTTTATACACGGGCACTGAAATGTGTTCCTTTAACATTTATTTAAATACGTAGACCCGAAGTCTTAGGATCTAATTTTCAGAAACAGTGAGCACCTGCAGCTCTAGTAGACTTCAGTTGGAGTTCAACCCTTCTGCAAGCCAGGCCTTTATTCTTCTCCCAAAATATATGTTTAAAAGAGTGGACTGAGTATTTCTCTCAGTTACATATGAAACTGCATGGCTTGTTTCATGCAGACCACATGAATCAAACTCTGCTATTTTAGTACATTTGAACAACAGCAGAGATCACTTGGCCCAGAACTGTCTGATTTGTAACCTGATTATCTATTCTGCTTCACTTTTATAGTTGCAGCATTTGCTCCATGGCTGTGGTGCTACCAAAAGCCTTAAGATATCAGAAGCAACCCTGAGGGGCAGAAAACCAAAAAAGCCTGGAGTTTCATGACAAACAGCTGAGATTAAACAAGTATACCCCACTTTTCTCACCAAGATCATTCCACTTGTCTACATCCAAACCTTTCCCTCTCCCCAAGACTATGGTATACTCCCACAATCGCCTCAATTCTGTATGATTTTAAGGGGAGAGGGCCTATTCTGCACCCCATTCCTCCCCCAAACCCACCAAGACTCCTTGAATAAGAAAGAGGATAAGTCTGCTGTTTCCACTGCCAGTGACTCCTTCACTCAGGCAGGGGCAGAGACATTCCACAACCCTGAACACACACGCTACCTCAGTAAAGATTATGAAGCATCTCCAGCCCTTTGCTCACTACAGAAGCCATTGTCAAGGGAGAGTTCCTGTACTCCTACTGCAACAGAGGAGTGTTCCCAGGAAAGCCTAATTAGATTAGGGAAGTAGCAGCACTTCCCAGGCAAACCCTTGAAGAAACACTGCCATCTGATGCCCAGCCCAAGGCTCCAATAAAATATTAAGGGGTCGATGGCAGGGCTCCAGATTACAGCAGAATTTTTATGGGACATAAAGTTAAGGAGGTGTCTTCAGGCCCCAATCAGTGGCAGGTGGGAGGAGTATGTGCTGGGATAACAGAGGAAGTAGATTATGCAGACAGCATCAGCTCAGATTCTTTATACAGCAGCACAAGCATGCACAGCATATGCATTTTTGGCTGGATGTCAATCCCTGCCCTGAAGAGCTTTCATTCTAAATACAGATGTTATTAAAGGTAAGCATGTTGAGACATGGTATTAGAGGAGAGAAGCACAAAAGTTGCAATAGTATGATCAAGAGGTTGCATTCTTTAGTACTGCAAATATCTTTCTAACCAATGGTTATCGACTAAAGTAGCTTATTCATATATGTGGTGTGGGTTTCTGAGGGAGTTGAAGAGTACCAAGTAACAAAGAGGTTCAGAGCCCATTCTTAAGCCTAGACCAAACACCATGAAACCTACAGAACCTGCACCCATTCTAATTCTGTGTAGTTTTTGAATTCTCTGAAGTCTTTCTGTCAAGGGTTGTGTCCTAAGGTCACACACTTGGGGTGAAAGCAGGCACCCCACTTACCTTATATGTCACAGCAGCAGTCTTGTGGTATGGGTGGTGTGCGCCTGCTGTACTTCTTGTCAAGTCCACATGCTTCCATGGGGATATAAAACAATCCAAACCAAACCAAAAATAGTTCCCAGACCCATGAGGGACCAGGCCACCTCCCTCCAACAAAGGAGAGGAAAGCAGTCTTTCAGGGTCTACAGGAAGTCTCATCTACTCCCCTCTAGTACAGCTAAAGGCCAAGAGTTACTCCTAGGGCTTTCAACAAAAACAAAAGTAACCAATCATCTTTTCTCAGAGGACTCAGGCTAGCTCTATTCTCAAACTTTTCCTCAGCAAGTAACCGTCTACCCCAGTCAGGGAACTCAAGCGCTGCTTGTTTCAGAGTGCCAACCAAGTGCTCAGAGCTCCTGCCTTTTAAGGGCTCGCCTCCAGGCCTGACAAGCCAACAGATGTGGGAGATGGGGCCTGATAGAGACCACAGGAGATCTTTCACCCCTTCTTGACTGGTGGGGTTAGCTGCCCCAGCACACTTGGATATATCCCTAATATACACAGTTTGGATTTGATTCATGGAAATACACATTTCTATTGGGTCTAATTCTTTAAAACAAGGTGGGGGGATTTTCAAAGGCACATGTAGCAGTAACCAGACAGTGATTCGGATGCAGTGATTATCCCAGCCAGTCCCCACTAGGTCATGTGAATTCAGACTGGCAGTAAAAGTGAGCCATATTTGCAGCACTGATACAGACTGGCGATAGTGGGTCAACCCTCTCCATGTCAGTTATCACATGACTTACTTCACCTCCTCCCTGCCAGAGTGTAGCTGGGCCTGTAGTCTCTTAACTGTCCAAGATTCCTTCTTTCCATCCCATTCCCACTCCCCTGTGGCAGTCAGCATCTTCCCTCGTGTACTGGGGCAGATAACTGGGGCTTTAAGTCACGTGAGCTCTCAGAATGTGGGCATGGCAGAGTGTAGGGAGCCAGGGTGGCTCCCCTCCGAACCAGAGGGTAAAGAGCCACCCTCTGAGCCTGAGTGGGCGGGGCCAGGCCAAGCTTCCGCCAATCCCCGGAAGGGGAAGGGTGGGACAGGAAGTACAAAGGGTGGGGCCCTCTGCCCAGTGAGGAGAGCACCAGGGAGGGAGACAGACAAAGGCTGCTCCCTCGCGATCCTGCTGCTGACCCAGGCGAAGCCCTGGGCAAGGAGGAGCCTGACCGGGGGGAAGGCCTGTGGCAACCAGGGCTGCCGGCCGCTGAATACCCAGAGGACCTGGAGGAGCCTGACTGCAGCCCGGGCCAGCGTGAGTCCGATACCGAGGGGGAGCGGGACTGGCCCGCAGCGGAATCCCTGGAGGAACCGGAGCTGCCCGCAGCGGAGGAGATGGAGGGACCGGAGCGACCCACCTGAGAGAGACCGGGTAGGAAGTAGCCCAGGGGCCCAACTACACTGTGGGGTGGGTGTGTTTGGTCAGCGGGCGCAGACTGCCCCGCTGACCCAGCGGCGGGACCTTCGCCTCCCGCCACTGTTAAGGCCCTGGGTTGGAACGCAGTGGAGTTGGGTGGGCCTGTGTTCCCCTACCCCGGCGCTCCCCTGCCTGAGGGGCGCGCTACTGACTCTTGCCGGCACACCTTCCCGCTAATTCCCCAATGCCCGGGAGGTGGGGCCGAGGCCTGCCATGGAGACCATTGCTCTCCATCGCCCCTAGGGGCTCGGAGGACCGACCGACGCCTGTCACAAGTGGTGGAGAATGTGGGCAGGCGATCCCAACCCCTGCTGAAAGGGGTAAGTGCGAGGGTGCCTCTGAAGCTCCCCTACTGGAAAGATGGAGATGGAAAGGCTTATCAAGTTCCTGGCTGACAGCCAGCAACAGCAGCAGCACCAACTCGTGCAACAACTGGGCGCCCACCAGCAACAGTTGCTCCAAACCCTGGGGGCCCAGCACCAGGAACAACAAACCCAGTGCTTCCAGCAGCTTGCAACCCTGTGGTCGGGCCATGGTAGCGCTCAACTGGAGCGGGCAGCCACCCCGACCCCTCCTGCCCCACCAATCCGTCTGGCCAAGATGGGGCTTCAGGATGACCCGGAAGCCTACCTAGTGACCTTCGAGCGGGTGGCCTCAGTGGCTGGTTGGGCGCCTGACCAATGGGCGACACTCCTCGCCCCATATCTGATGGGGCTAGCCCAGAAGGCTTACCGTGGGCTCCCAGATGATGAGGCCCGCATTTATGCGCGAGTGAAAGCGGCTATCTTGGATGCCTTCGACATTACCCCGGAAACCTTTCGGCGACAGTTTCAGGAAAAGGTCTACTCACCGGGTGCCAGACCCCAGGCGGTGGCCCAGGAACTGAAGGACGCGGGTACCCGATGGCTCCAACCCGAGCGTCGAACCACAGCTGAGGTGAAAGAACAGGTTATCCTCAAGCAATTCGTGCACATCCTCCCACCCCAGGGGAGGGCTTGGGTGTTAAGGCATCAGCCACAAAGTCTGAGCTCAGCCGTCGCGCTTATGGAGGACTTTCTCGAGGCTGAGGCCCCGATAGGACCGGCCGCCTGCCCCCCAAACCCTGAACCCAATGCACAGAAACTTGAACGGAGGGGGCCCGCCTCCCAAACCAATGCACCCCATCGTATCCGATGACCAGAAGGCGGCAGGACCGAGTTTTCCCGACAGCCCGAGTCAACACCACTCTCCGGCCCTGGACGCTGAACCCGACCACCAGGCCCCAGTCCACTCTGTGCCCCACAGGTGCCCCCATGCAGCCGGCGCGCCCAGAGATAGGACCTTGTTTCCGATGTGCGAGGATGGGCATCTGCAACGGGACTGTCCTGCAATGGACTGCAACTTTGGCCTGGTGTGCGCCGGGGAGCGACGGGCCCGTCTGCCCTCCGTGGCCAAACTGACAGCTCCCATGGAAGTCGCCGAGGTCTCCGTGGTGGGTCTAGTTGATTCAGGCTGTGGGCAGACCCTTGTCCGCCAGGCGCTCTTCTCGGACCCCCAGCAGACCGTCGGGGAAGTCCGGATTCAGTGCGACGTAGATGTAAAATCGTACCCCACGGTGCAGGTCCCCATTACGGTGCATGGAGTAATGCAGTTAATGAATGTGGCGGTGGCGTCATCCCTCGCCTATCCAGCGATCCTGGGCTGGGACTGGCCAGACTTTGTCGAGGTGCTCCAATCCCTACCCACCAAAGAGGCGTTCGAGGGAGCCCCGCCTGAGAAGAAGACAGGACCTGACTCGAGCTCCGACCCTGGAGTGGAACCAGGCCCCACCCCCAGGCAGGAGGGCCTGGAAGTGGCGGGTCCCCCTCCTGACCTGGTGGACTTTAGTCGAGATCAAAGGGAGGATCCTACGCTCCGGTTTGCCTACGAGCAGCTGGCCCGGATGGATGGTGAGGTCGTGGAGGCACAGCGCACCACCTAGTGGCCCAGGTTTGCACTCAACCACGAGCGACTCTACCGCCTTGACCGAGACCCCCAGACCCAAGAGGTCCGGACCCAACTCGGGGTCCCCCGCATCCATCGTCAGGCTGTCCTGAAGCTTGCACATGACATCCCGGCTGCCGGCCATTTAGGGCAGGAAAAAACTGTGGCCAGGGTCCTGGCCAGGTTCTTCTGGCCCGGCGTCCACCGTGAGGTGAAGGAGTATTGTGCGTCATGCCCGGACTGCCAACATGCAGCCCCGGCCGGGGTACAGAAGGCCCCCCTGGTCCCATTATCAGTCGTAGGTGTACCATTTGAGCAGGTAGCAATGGACCTGGTCTGGCCTTTCCCAAAAAGCAAGGCGGGCCATCAATACATCCTTGTCCTGATGGACTACGCCACCCACTTCCTGGAGGCCATCCCCTTAAGAAGTATCCCCGCCCGCACTATCACTGCGGAGCTTGTGAAGATCTTCGCAAGGGTGGGCCTCCCACGGGAGATACTCACTGATCAAGGGACCAACTTCACATCTAAGCTGTTCCGCCAGGTATGTGCCCTATTGGAGATTAAGAAATTGCAGACCTCGGTCTACCATCCCCAGACTGACGGATTGGTCGAGCAGTCCAACCGGACCCTGAAGGGGATGTTGCGGCGTTTCCCCACCCAGGATTTCCACCAGTGGGACCAGCTGCTCCCTCCTTTACTACTGGCGATTCGAGAAGTCCCACAGGCATCCACGAAGTTCTCCCCGTTCGAGCTCCTCTATGGGCGGCGACCCCGCGGGGTGTTGGACCTCTTGAGGGAGACTTGGGAACACAACCCGTCCACAACCCAGGGTCTCTTGCAATATGTCTTACAACTGCAGGGGCGGCTGGCGCGGGCGGGCGTGCTCGCAAGGGAGAACTTAAACACCGCCCAAAGAGCCCAGGAGCAGCACTACAATCAGGGTGCCCAGGCTTGATCATTCGGGCCAGGGGACCGAGTGCTCCTCCTGTTCCCCTCAGAGGAATCAAAGCTTTTTGCCCGCTGGCAGGGTCCATATGAGGTCCTCCGCCAGATAGGGCCGGTAACTTATGAGGTTCAGCAACCTGGTCGCCGTAAGGAAAAGCAGATTTATCATGTAAACCTCTTAAAACCTTGGCAGGACCGGGAAGGGCTCCTAGTGGCCCCATATCCCCCCGAACCGGAACTGGGGCCCCAACCACCCGAGGAGTCAGATAATGGTGAACCCCAGCTAGCAGAGACACTCACCGTCGAGCAGCGAGAACAGGCACTCTGCTTAGTGAGGGCGTTCCGCAAGACGTTCACCACGAAACCCGGGCGGACTACGCTCACCTACCATGTGATCCAGACGGAACCCGGGGTGGTGGTCCGAGAGACAACCTGGCCATTGCCGAGGCGAATGCGGGAGGCCGTAGAGGAGGAAGTCCAAGCGATGTTGGAGCTGGGTGTTATTGAGCCCTCCCAGAGCGAGTGGCGGAGCCCCGTCATTTTCATACCGAAGCCTGATGGGAGCCGGCGGTTTTGCATTGACTTCCGGAGGGTCAACGCCATCTCAAAATTTGACGCCTATCCGATGCCCCGCGTCGATGAGCTCCTCGACCGGCTCGGGGAGGCCTGTTATATCACCACTTTAGATCTCACCAAAGGGTACTGGCAGATCCCCTTGGATCCCAGGTCCAAGGAGAAGACCGAGTTTGCCACCCCTTCAGGGTTATACCAGTTCACCCAGATGCTTTTTGGCCTACATGGGGCCCCGGCAACCTTCCAGCGTTTGATGGACTGGGTGTTGCAACCACACACGAAATACACGGCGGCCTACCTGGACGATGTGGTCATCTATGGCAATAACTGGGATGAGCATCTTAACCAAGTAGCGGCAGTCCTCCGGGACGTCCGCGCAGCCGGGCTGACAGCCAACCCGAAAAAATGCCGAATCGGGCGGGAGGAAACCACTTACCTGGGGTACACCTTGGGCCGGGAACAGGACCGCCCCCTCATCGGGAAGGTCCAAGCACTCCAGGAATGTCCGGTGCCGACCACGAAGAGGCAAGTACGTCAATTTTTGGGCTTAGCTGGTTATTATTGGCGGTTTGTACTCCACTTCTCAAGCATTACGGCCCCGCTAACGGAGCTGTTGACAAAGGACAGTCCCCGCCAGGTGCATTGGTCCAACGAGTGCAGGACAGCCTTTCGAACCATCAAAGAACAGCTGTGTAGCGATCCAATACTCTTCAGCCACGACTTTCATTGTGACTTTATTGTCCAGACAGATGCCTCAGGCGTTGGGCTTGGGGCGGTCCTCTCGCAGGAGGTGGACGGGGAGGAACACCCGATTGTTTACCTCAGTCGGAAGCTGTTCCCCAGAGAATGGAACTACTCCGTCGTGGAGAAAGAGGCCCTAGCCGTTAAGTGGGCAGTCGATGCTCTCCGCTACTACCTCCTCGGGGGCCCTCTTTATACTGGTTACGGACAACGCACCCCTGAAATGGCTCAATCAGATGAAGGACAATAATGCCAGGCTGATGCGATGGTATCTCGCTCTGCAGCCCTATGCCTTCACGAGCCACCATCGGGTGGGACGAGACAACGCCAATGCGGATTTCCTATCCTGCCTCGGAGAAGGTGAGGACGCCAGCTCCGAAGATCGGGAGCTGGATTTGAGGGGTGGGGTATGTAGGGAGCCAGGGTGGCTCGCCTCCGAACCAGAGGGTAAAGAGCCACCCTCTGAGCCTGAGTGGGCAGGGCCAGGCCAAGCTTCCGCCAATCCCCAGAAGGGGAAGGGTGGGACAGGAAGTACAAAGGCCGGGGCCCTCTGCCCAGTGAGGAGAGCACCAGGGAGGGAGACAGACACAGGCTGCTGGCTGCTCCCTCGCAATCCTGCTGCTGACCCAGGCGAAGCCCTGGGCAAGGAAGAGCCTAACCTGGGGGGAAGGCCTGTGGCAACCAGGGCTGCCGGCCGCTGAATACCCAGAGGACCTGAAGGAGCCTGACTGCAGCCCGGGCCAGCGTGAGTCCGATACCGAGGGGGAGCGGGACTGGCCCGCAGCGGAATCCCTGGAGGAACCAGAGCTGCCCGCAGCGGACTACCCAGAGGAGATGGAGGGACCAGAGCGACCCACCTGAGAGAGACCGGGTAGGAAGTAGCCCAGGGGCCCAACTACACCGTGGGGTGGGTGTGTTTGGTCAGCGGGCGCGGACTGCCCCGCTGACCCAGCGGTGGGACCTTCGCCTCCCGCAACTGTTAGGGCCCTGGGTTGGAACGCAGTGGAGTTGGGTGGGCCTGAGGGGCGCGCTACTGACTCCTGCCGGCGCTCCCCTGCCTGAGGGGCGCGCTACTGACTCCTGCCGGCGCTCCCCTGCCTGAGGGGCGCGCTACTGACTCCTGCGGACACACCTTCCCGCTAATTCCCCAACGCCCAGGAGGTGGGGCCGAGGCCTGCCACGGAGACCATTGCTCTCCATCGCCCCTAGGGGCTCGGAGGACCGACCGACGCCTGTCACACAGAGTAACGTTAACTGGATGGGGTTCTGTCTTGCATAAGGGCGAGCACTCCTTCCAGCTCAGCCCCAGCCGAGGGATCCCCCCATCCCCAGACTTGCTCACAGAAGGAAAGAGGAAGCTGTGATTGTTGGTGGTCCCCATGGGCTCTCCCTACACACTCCTAGTATATGTAACAGAAAGCCTTTGCAAAAGATTACACTTTATAATAAGCATTGCCTAACTTTTCTGTGTGTTCTGTGGACTGGATTATACCAACCTGTCTAAAGTAGGGTTTTGACAGTTTGAAGGGGAACATGTTAGGCACCTAAATGCCATGTGAGTCTTTGAAAATTTCCCCCTAACTGTTTAAATGGCTTTCACTGCAGGTTTTAATTCAGGAACTTTGTCCTCTCTGTTGAACTGGGTTTGTTTCTGTCCCATGGTTTCCAGTGCTCCTGAAGAGCTATTAACTTGCTGTCAGCTGCTTATGCAAATTAGGGGAACAGACAGTGAGGGTTTGCAGCAGCCAGGAGAAAAGCATCCTACTGCACCATTCAATTCTGGTGTGTCCTACAGTCTCATGAATTAGTAAATCTTTCCAGTTTTAACTGTTCATTCTCCCTTCCTTCCTCTATTTACAACCAATAAAGAGACTATTTCTCCAATATTTCCATCCCAAGAGGCTGCACAGTTGTCAAATTCACAACCATGTACAATGCCTGAAAACTTCCCTTTCTCCTACCCATAAGCCAAAAAGAATTCTCTTTCCATAAATATTTTTCCTTTGAAATGAAAATCTTTAGTTGTTGAAATAGTTATAACCACATTTCAATTCCTTATTGATCCCTTTGTAATCGGTAATGATTTTGTTTGTTGCAGTCTGTTAAAATGAGTTTAACTCAGAGGGCCTAATGCTGATCTCACTAGTGTTGGTGTAAATCAGGAGTAACTCAGTAGATTTCAGTAGAATTATACTGGTATAAAACCAGTGTGTGTGAGCCAAGAAACAGGGATTTCAAGCCACTTAGTCTGTTCAGTTTGGGACAGATTTTCACGAGTAATATGCTGAAAGGCAGCTAGTGGAATTTTTAACGGTACCTAAGCAAGTTAGGGGCCTAAGTCCTAACCTGTTGTTTGCTTTTGAAAACACCACTAGGCTCCTAGCTACATATTTGCACACTTAAAAAAAAATGTTTGCAATCGTGGCCTTTTATTCCCAGACCCACAGTAAAAGCTGTATTTTTGTATTAAATGTTGAACCTTCACGAGAGCAGCTGCTCTCATATTTCCATCCTCCTAGGGCTGAATTTTACAACAGTATCTGAATCAAAACTAGAAAATAAGTCCTTTCCAAGTTTGGATTTAACTAGGACTCAAAACAAGTCAAGATATCTTCAGATCTGTAGATTTTAAATCTAATTCCCCTCGACCCCCCCACACACACTGAAATGTGAAGTGTTTCAGATTCAAGCTCCCAGTTTTGTCCTCTCTCTGTAAATTACTAAATTTGAGAAATCTGTGCCTATTATCTCTCCAAAGTGAAGAATTTCAGCAAATCACAACTCAGGATAATGTTGAACTTTTACTTCATAATAACCCTGATATCTGAGAGAAACTAGAGGCAAAACTTCCAGCCACCCACCAGTCTGTTTCTACATACAAATGAGCATCTGCGTGCATAGATTGCTCATCTAACTAGACTTTGCAAACATAGCTCTGCAATTTGCATATGCAAATTTAGGGCTTTTCACATTCAAATTAAAGCACCTGCAAGCATCTTTGAAAATGTTGCTTTGCTTTTGTTTAATCAGATCAGTCCTTTTCAATGCATGTCACATTTTTCAGCAGCTTTTCCTCAAGCCTTTATTGTTTTCATCCCTGCCCTCAGACAATTATTCATTGACTCAGATCATCTGCTAAAGTGGCATGAACAGACAATGGGAAGTCCAAGAAAGGAGATGCATTGAACTTACAAACACTCAAAGACAAAGAACATTTTTTAAATGTTGTAGTTCCTTGCATCTTCTTTTCTCTTGAAGAATAGGACTGAGCATTATAGATGGAGCAAGACGAAACTAATGACTTACTAATCTACTTGTTGCTTCATACACTCCAAATGCATAAACATTCTCCTTTAAATGACAGCTTGCATCACCTACCAGGTCCCTATCCAGCTGCCATGTCCTCAGACTTTCACAAACATTCTTGCAGGTGCAAACACTTGTGTACAACCTTGGAATAATCTAGCAGTTGCACGCTTGAGTATGTATTAAACTATATAAAAGGCACACACAAGTCGTAGGCCACTTGTAGCCAGTTCCCGCTGGAAGTGCAGATGTAAGTATGTCGGAACAAATTGAGTACACTAGGGGAGGCTGCCCATTGAAAATTTGCTCTCTAATCTGAGAGAAGAGAATAGCTGCTTAGCAATAAGATGCTTCAAGAGGAAATAATATAATTTCTAGCCTGAGGCAGTAAGGTTGACTGAATAGCTTCTACTTTGTCTAACCTCTAAACACTCTTAAAAGTAAGGAATATTTTAGTCAGAAACAAGAAGGAATGGAGATTTATCACTCTGCATTCACAAAATGTATCAGAGAGATGTTCAGGAACTTTACCTTTCTTAGGCAACTGTTGCATAAGTATTCTGTCTCTAATAAGGAAGGACTAATACACTGGCGGACTCAGATTTCGTGTATTCAGATTTTACCCTGGAACTGAACCTCTGAAAGGGGTCCCGGTTGTGTCAGCATCTGACACATTTTTGGGTGGAGGTACTATAACATTTCAAGATAATGCAGTTAGACCACAGGATTGCTGACAGCAATCTTCATGCTGAGTATCTGAACTTCGAATTAGTGAATGTCAAAAAGTAGCAGCATGCCAGGTGCCGTTAGTAGTGGGATCAGAGATAGGATGCAAGGTTAAGTGTAGACACTGATGGCTTTGACAGCCTAGCGAGAGAGAGAGAGGCTCAGAAGATAGAGGGGGGGAAAAGACCTGAGAAGAAAGATTTAAGAGCATTATGCAGAGACGCTTGGAGGCAGATAGGGTTGGTGGTGCATATGATGTAGAGATACTGATTACATTTCCTATTGTGTTTATTCATTTATTTCACGTAGCTCACTAAGCGGCAATCAAATTTGGGTCACTGTCAATTTGGACAGGATTTGAACCAGTGATTTAGAGGTATAACCCTCCACATTTTATTATCCAGCATCCATGCACCAACCTCTCCTCTTTAGAATCTGTATTTGAAATAAGAAATTTGGTTTCCAGATTACTCGTGGTTACAGAAGTGTAATCTTGTTAGTCCAGGAGACAAAGAAAAAGAAAAATGAAAAAGCAGATCTGTGGGTGGGAAAGGATGCGTGAGAGAACAAACAACACATGACAGACGTTAGTCATGTTGCCTAATGCACTACTGGAAGGTGCTCAGATACTATGATGATGAGGGTCATATAGGAACTTTTATAGAATAGAAACATTCATTGGACCAATAAAAAGACAAGCTTTTGAGACTCACAACAGTTTGCTTTTCAAAGTTCTGATGTGAGCCAGTGATCCAGAATATTGCCATCTCTCATTCCAATAGCAGATTGGAGCAGTGAGCTAAGACTGTGTGACTGGTAATGATTCCTGAAGAGATGTAGGATTTGTTTTGCTATCAATATGCACTAGTAAATAGTAAAGTACAATGAGACAAAACCAAATCATATAAAGTACACAATGGACAAGCTGATTCACCACTGGCACGACACCTCACGGCTGGGTGTGGTGTAGCAGCTATTTCCACTCTAGCACCCCTGGTGACAGTCACTCAGGTCCCACAAGGACTCTGTTCTCACAGCTTGTTCTCACAGCTTGACTATCTGGCAAAGTTATGTTTTAATTCCACAAGTCCAAAACGTCCCCATAACAAACAAACACACACCTACCTTACATAGGGCTTGTATGCCTCTTCTTCGAGCCCAGTAGGGCAACCCTGTCCTACCTTCTGTTCTGCACCAGGTCCCCTGTATTAGGCACCTAGGTCTGTTCCTTGAAATGTACTGCTGCTTTCCTGGGGCTCTTCGTACCTCTGAGCACCATGTTTTTCTTCCCTGCAGCCTATGCTCAATGCAGCTGATCCTTTGGTTCTCCAGACCTCTGGCTTCTCCCAAGGTCCTCCCGACTCCATCTTTCTCTCCTGGAATGCCACTCCTTCAGGCCTGCCTTTCTGTGCCTGGCCCCATTCCATCCCTGTGGCCTTTTTCCATCTGCCTTCACCAGGCCTTTTCCAGAGAGAAGGAACTCCCTATTGTCTCTCTCCTGGGTTTCTCTGTCTTAGGTCCCTGTCCTGGACATTCCCTGTATCCTTCACTTCCTTGTTTTATGAAGGTGACCCAGCTCCTTCCCAGCTGGGTCTAATAAATCAAGCCTGATACATCCTCCAAGTGCAGCAAGGTAGAATAATTGAGCTCTCGAACCCCTGAAATACTTGTGTTCACCTGTATGGTGTAAACACCTCAGGACATGCATCTCTTCACGTGAGTTAAGCATTCAACACCATGCAGGATCAAGCCTCTAATTCCACAGGTAGATTCTGGTCACTATATAAGGCAGCATAAATCCTAATCGACTCAGGCCTCTCCGGAGCTGAGTGCCTTCAACTCCCATTGAAATTGATGGAAGTCGAGAGTTCTCAGCATTATGCAGGATGGCTCTAAAACAAATAAATCATGAGTGGATTTTGAGTTTCTCACTAAAACCCCATTGCATAACTTTGCTCATTTCTTTTCTAGGTAAGGTTCGAATGTCTCTCTTGGGAGCATTTCCTGTTTACTTTCCATGTGACAACAATTTATGGCAATTGATGATGTGATGCCATGTTATGACATCAATATTAATAGTATCACATCAATAATATTTTTTTCCTGACCTGTGGAAGTCTTCAGAAACTACATCATATATGGCTATTTACTGAAGAATATGCTCACTTCAAAAATGCTAGCATATTGTACAGGAAAACAGAACAATAACTCTCATACATCAACAATTACTGCAAAACAGGACAGTCTTAAGTCTAATCTTAAAAATGTACAGCCAGATTCTGTTCCACACACACAGCCCAGTTGAAGCCAGAGGTCTTGCACACCTATAAACATGAGCAAAAAATGTGTAACTGAGGGCTCCATGAGTGACTCCAAAAAGGCACCCAGATTACATATTTAGTCTTGGTCTACACTAGGAGTGGAGGTCGAATTTAGCAGCATTAAATCGATTTAACCCTGCACCCATCCACATGACGAAGTCCTTTTTTTTCAACTTAAAGGGCTCTTAAATTTGATTTCCTTACTCCACTCCGGACAAGGGGATTAGCGCTGAAATCTGCCTCGCCGGGTCGAATTTGGGGTACTGTGGATGCAATTAGATGGTATTGGCCTCTGGGAGCTATCCCAGAGTGCTCCATTGTGACCGCTCTGGACAGCACTCTTAACTTAGATGCACTGGCCAGGTAGACAGGAAAAGGCCCGCGGGGAGGCAGGAGGCAAAATGCGACCTTGGAATGAAAGCACATCTGCTATGTATGTAATGTTAACAGCAAGGTTTACCGTGAAAGAGTGTACCCATTGTTCTATAAAATGTGTCTTTTTAAATACCACTGTCCCTTTTTTTTTCTCCACCAGCTGCATGTGTTTCAAGGATCACAGAATCTTCTCCTTCCCAGAGGCTAGTGAAGATTAGAAGGCGAAAAAAATGGACTCGCGATGAAATGTTCTCTGAGCTCATACTGTCCTCCCACACTGACAGAACACAGACGAATGCGTCAAGGCAGACAATGTCAGAGTGCAGGAAAGCACAAAATGAGGAGAGGTGGAAGGCTGAAGAGAGGGCTGAAGCTGAAAGGTGGCGGCAGCGTGATGAGAGGAGGCAGGATTCAATACTGAGCCTGCTGGAGGATCAAAGTAATATGCTTCACATATGGTTGAGCTGCAGGAAAGGCAGCTGGAGCACAGACCGCTGCTACAGGCCCTGTGTAACCAGCCGCCGTCCTCCCCCAAGTTCCATAGCCTCCTCACCCAGATACCCAAGAATGTGGTGGAGGGACCTCCGGCCACCCAGCCACTCTACCCCAGAGGATTGCCCAAGCAACAGAAGGCCGGCATTCAATAAGTTTTAAACTTTTAAAGTGCTGTGTGGCCTTGTCCTTCCCTCCTCCACCACCCCTCCCGGGCTACCTTGGTAGTTATCCCCTTATTAGTGTGATGAATTAATAAAGAATGCATGAATGTGAAGCAACAATGACTTTATTGCCTCTGCAAGCGGTGATCGAAGGGAGGAGGGGAGGGTGGTTAGCTTACAGGGAAGTAGAGTGAGCCAAGGGGTGGGGGGGGTTCATCAAGGAGAAACAAACAGAACTTTCACACTGTAGCCTGGCCAGTCATGAAACTGGTTTTCAAAGTTCCTTTGATGCGCACCGCGCCCTCCTGTGCTCTTCTAACTGCCCTGGTGTCTGGCTTTGTGTAACCAGCAGCCAGGCGATTTGCCTCAACCTCCCACCACGCCATAAACATCTCCCCCTTACTCTCACAGATATTGTGGAGTGCACAGCAAGCAGTAATAACAGTGGGAATATGAATGTATCCGATGAAGTGGGCTGTAGCTCACAAAAGCTTAAGCTCCAAAAAATTTTAGTCTCTAAGGTGCCACAAGTACTCCTTTTCTTTTAGTGGGAATATTGGTTTCGCTGAGGTCTAACCGAGACAGTAAACTGCACCAACGTGCTTTTAAACATCCAAATGCACATTCTACCACCATTCTGCACTTGCTCAGCCTATAGTTGAACAGCTCCGGACTACTGTCCAGGCTGCCTGTGTATGGCTTCATGAGCCATGACATTAACGGGTAGGCTGGGTCCCCAAGGATAACTATAGGCATTTCAACATCCCCAACGGTTATTTTCTGGTCTGGGAATAAAGTCCCTTCCTGCAGCTTTTGAAACAGACCAGAGTTCCTGAAGATGCGAGTGTCATGTACCTTTCCCGGCCATCCCACGTTGATGTTGGTGAAACGTCCCTTGTGATCCACCACTGCTTGCAGCACTATTGAAAAGCACCCCTTGCGGTTTATGTACTTGCCGGCTTGGTGCTCCGGTGCCAAGATAGGGATATGGGTTCCATCTATGGCCCCACCACGGTTAGGGAATCCCATTGCAGCAAAGCCATCCACTATGACCTGCATATTTCCCAGGGTCACTACCCTTGATATCAGCAGATCCTTGATTGCATGGGCTACTTGCATCACAGCAGCCCCCACAGTAGATCTGCCCACTCCAAATTGATTCCCGACTGACTGGTAGCTGTCTGGCATTGCAAGCTTCCACAGGGCTATTGCCAGTTGCTTCTCAACTGTGAGGGCTGCTCTCACCTTGGTATTCATGTGATTCAGGGCAGGAGAAAGCAAGTCACAAAGTTCCATGAAAGTGCCCTTATGCATGCGAAAGTTTCGCAGCCACTGGTAATCATCCCAGACCTGCAACACTATGCGGTCCCACCAGTCTGTGCTTGTTTCCTGGGACCAGAATCAGTGTTCCACCGCATGAACCTGCCCCATTAGCACCATGATGCCCATATTGCCAGGGCCCGTGCTTTGAGAGAAGTCTGTTTCCATGTCCTCATCACTCTCATCACTGCGCTGAGGTCGCCTACTCGCCCGGTTTCACTTTGCCAGGTTCTGGTGCTGCATATACTGCTGGATATTGTGTGTGGTGTTTAACGTGCTCCTAATTGCCAAAGTGATCTGAGTGGGCTCCATGCTTGCCGTGGTATGGCATCTGCACCAAAAAAAGGTGCGGAATGATTGTCTGCCGTTGCTCTGACGGAGGGAGGGGCGACTGACAACATGGCTTACAAGGTTGGCTAACAGGGAATTAAAATCAACAAAGGGGGTGGCTTTACATCAAGGAGAAACAAAAAACTGTCACACAGAATAGCCCCCTCAAGGATTGAACTCAAAATCCTGGGTTTAGCAGGCCAATCCCTCCCTCTGGTATTTCAGGCAGGACTGAATCTCCATTCAAGTTTTCACGGTGCCCCTGACAGACCTCACCAAAACGATTTTCGGCCGTTGATTTCACGGAGGGAGGGAGGGGAGAGCAAATGAATACAAAACAAATCTGGTCTATTTCTTGTTTTGATCCACCCCATCTATCTTTTACATCTTTAGCTGGCAGCAGACTGTGCAGTAGGACTGCAAGCCATCCACATCTCCTGGCTGCTCGCAGAAGATGGTACAATAGGACTGCCTGCAGGACTAAAGAGAATGACCTTGTCAAATCACTCCTAATTTAGTCCCTGTGCCCATGTCTGCCCAGGCACTCCTGACCGACCTTACCGAAGCGGCCAGGAGCACCTTGGACACAGTGAGGATGGTTTTCAGGCCTTTTGCTCAGTCTGCTGCCACAAGGCAATGGGTTGCTGCTGCTGTGTAGCAATGCACTACCGCATCTTCCAGCACCCAGGAGACATACGGTGACAGTGAGCTGAGCGGGCTCCATGCTTGCCGTGCTATTGCATCTGCACAGGTAACTCAGGAAAAAAGGCGTGAAACAATTGTCTGCCGTTGCTTTCACAGAGGGAGGGAGGGCCTGATGACATGTACCCAGAACCACCCGTGACAATGTTTTTTGCCCCATCAGGCATTGGGATCTCAACCCAGAATTCCAATGGGCAGTGGAGACTGCGGGAACTGTGGGATAGCTACCCACAGTGCAACGCTCCAGAAGTCGATGCTAGTCTCGGTACTGTGGAAGCACTCCACTGAGTTAATGCACTTAAAGCATTTTGTGTGGGGACACACAATCTACTATATAAAAACGATTTCTAAAAAAACGACTTCTATAAATTCGACCTAATTTCGTAGTGTAGACATACCCTTAGAAATAGTGCAAGGCCTGAGTGGCGCCACAAGAAGATTGCAATCTGAAACAAGCACTCCGTGGAGACACATAGAAATTAAGGGGACAATTCTGTCCTTGGTTTCCACAGGAATCAGAGGGTCTGTGAATTGCAGATTAAGACCTCAGTAAGGAAGTTAGAGTTATCACTTCAGTGTATACTCCCTGGGACACAAACAGGAGTTCTGACTCACTCAACCTGTCACCCCTACCTACGTGGACTGGGGTGGAGCATGTGTGTAAAAGGTATAGCCTACCTTCACCCTCTCCCTCCTTACCTCCTTTCTGAATGGTAGCACACCCATGTGATCAATGGAGAGATTGTGCACCTCAGGCCCTGGTCTTACACCATTAAAATCAATAGAAGATTTGCCATTGATTTTAGCGTGAACAGGATCATGCCCCAGCAGAGTACAGGCCAGACTCTGTGCACGGATAAAAAGAGTAGAGCTCTTTGCAACCTGCTCCGCTCTCATTCAATGGCCCCTGCAGGAACTGGCCAGGACCTGGACTTAAATATAATGGAGCTGTAGAGAAATTTAAATAAACAGAGCTAATTTCATACCCAGGACAACAATTCTATTGACTTCAGAGGAGTTACACTTCAAATGAATTTGGCTTAAAAACTACTATTTTAAAACCAACCCAAAGACTAATGGGGATAGCAGGTCAGACAAACCAGGGAGAAATTACAACAGTTTTCCCATTGTCCAAATTCAAAATGCTGTTGAAAAATGTAACAAAATGTTGCATATTTCAAACATTTTGACCCCCTCTATGAATGGGCAACCAGTGCGAATAACCATGAATGTAAGCATCAAAAATGCCTCTCTCCCCCTCCAGCTTCAGAGGTGGGGAAGCTTTATCTGGCCCAGCAGCGCAAAGAAACCCCTACACCCCTTTTAGGATTGCCATCCCATAGCCCTTGTTGGCACTCAGCCTCCTTGTTGGCTTGAAGAAGGGAGATGGAGGCTAATTTGGCTGGAAGGCTTATATTGTGCTGTTCTGTACAGCTGATGGTTCCTGCACATCAAGGTAGGTCTTATAAGCCCTTTCTGCTTGGCTGAAGGTGCCATTCTGCCCTGGAAAATGAAGCTTCTACCCCTTGGGATTAGAATAGGACCAGGTTATCAGGTTTTGCTGTGAGCATCCTGAAGGGCTAGGAAGGAGTTTTTAATTAAAAATTGGACTGGGAAGGGTGTGTTTTTTACACTTTCTTTTTGGCAGCCCAGGGAGCCAGTGAATAGGTTAGGTTACAAAAAAACATTTTGTCACATTTTGGCAGAAGCCTAGTGCAGGTATTTATTCAATAGGACATCTGGTTCCCTGCAATACCAGAATTGAAGTGGATTAGGAAAAGGTGTCTGAGGTTCCTAATACATAGGAACATAGGACTGGAAGGGACCTCTTGGGTCATGATGGGCAACCCCTTCATATAATCCCATTCATAGATTTATTGAAGTCCATTTTAAAACTAGTTTGGAGGTTTGCCCCTACAACTCCTATTGGGAGGCTGTTCCAGAACCTCACACCTCTTGTGGTTAGACACTTTCTAATTCCAGCCTAAATATATTCATGGTCAGTTTATACCCATTTGTTCTTGTGCCAACATTGTCTTTTAAGCTAAATAACTCTTCTCACTCGCTGGTCTTTAATCCCTTTACGTATTTGTAGAATGTGATCCTATCCTCTCTCAGGCTTTATCTGGTCCAAAGAGGTGACAACCCCATCTTTTCCACCCTCTTAACCTTCATACAAAGCAAGGGCAGTTGGGTCCCAGCAACGATGCTGGGATCGGGTTAATGGGGAGGAGGACCATAGCCCTCACTTAAGCGTAATGGGGGTTGGGGCCTAATCGCAGCCTTCCACCCATTGGCATGGATTATGGATGGAAGGATGACCTACACTGGTTGAATTATTGCACAGTAGTTCCTGACAGGTTATTTATAGTTGTGGCATAGTTGAACCACATGGCTGATGTCTTGTCTTTCTTTCTAGGATGAATGGAACAATTAAGTATTCAGAAGTCTATTCTGTGACTAATGAGTCCAGATCAGGATTTAGCAAGGGCATTACAAGCCGTTTTGTTCAGTCTGGAACAGCTAAAGAAAAGTACAACGTATGCCAACACAGCAAAATCTGCATACGGGCTAGCCTTTACAAGCAAGCTTGAATCCAGCTAGTGAGGGTAACAACAGCAGTGAAGACAGCACAGAGCAGGTAGTGCTATTGTTAACCATGTGCTATTGTTAACTATTTTAGTGCCATTGTTAACCATGCTTTCTGGATTCAAGCTAGCTCAAGTAGGCTAGCCCTAGCTTTTGCTGTGTGTAGACATACCCTTCATTTGTGTCTTGAAGCCTTAAAAAGGTTTCTATTTTTTGTTAGAGTGTTGTCCTGTCTTTTATCTGTCACGTGGAAGTACTACCTAGAAATGCATTTTGAACTAACTTCTTGCAGCAATAGGAAAGGCCAGGAAACTTGGCTAACAGAATGTTGCAGTAGTTCACATATGAAATATGGACTAACGTTTTAGATTAATCTAAAAAAATTCATACTGTAAGCCACAAATTACAGGGGGAAATTTCCTTTTGGAGAACCTCTTATTTTATTCATGCTCTTATAACAATCCAGTGGCATCTAGAGCAATTGCTTACATAGAAAACTAATGTATTTTTAGTTGTCACTACTGCAATGTGACAGCTCAAAATAAGGAAAAGGAAACACTAAAGCTAGAAGTGACCAACAGGAGCTGGGGACAAAAAAATGTGTCCCAAGTTGGTGGTGGTGGATGGTTTTGTTGTTTTGTTTATGGAGAAAAATGCAGATTTGGTGACATTGCCATATTTTGTGAATTCATGCTGGTTTCAGCAAATTGTTTGTTTTTAAAAAAGTCAAAATATTTCATTTTGACATTTTCAGAACAAAATGTTTCAGGATTTTTCAGTTCCAAATTATTTTGTTTAGGAATTTTCCTTAATGTTACTGGATATCTTCAAAATTGTTTTAAAAATGCTCAGACTAAGAATTTCATTTTGGGCTGAACAAGAAACATTTCAATCAACCTAAAATGAAATTTTGTTAAAAACTTTTGAATTTACCCAATTGTTTTAAAAATTTAATTTCCAGTTTAACAATTTTTATTCGTTTATTTTTCAGAGCTGCCAGAAAATTGAAAAACCCATTATTAATTCAGCTGCAGTGGGACATATCCATTTTCTCCATTTCACCATCAACTGCTCCATGGACCATTAGTGGCCAACAAACCATAGATTAGCAGTCACTGTTTTAGCAGATGGAGGAATAGTTAATTTTTAAGAGATACCAAATAAGTAATAGTGACATGACGTAGATAAGGATCTAGTGTAAACTGAAACAAATACTGCTGAAACAAGTGTTGAAAGCTATCAAACTGTATTGATAGCAACAAAATGTGGCCCAAAACTAACCTACAGACAGTCTCCATTAACAATCCTCAATTCTTGCATTCTTAAAGTCAAAAAGATATAAGATATCCATACATAGAAAGCCTGTTAGTCAGTAATACAGTTACTAACTTCAGGAAAGAAAATCTGAAAGGAATAGTAGGGTGGAGATTTTCAAAGAAGCTTGAGGAAATTAGTCACTCAAGCTATAAATTTTTAAATGCTTTAAGCATGTAAAATTCTGATAGGTGCCTAGCGGAATTTTCAAAAGTGCTTTCAAAATCTGCCCTCCCCACCACTGAATTTCAGTGGGAGTTGGGCACCTAAATCCTTTGAAAATTCCCAGCCTAGATCAGCGTATGGAGGATAATGAAACTCATGTGACTAGAGCAGAATGGAAATAAATTGTGGACTTATTCCAACAAAAAACATTTTCTGTCATTATTAGTTTTCCATCTGTAATTTTAGAGAAAGCAGAAAATGTCTAAGCTTCTCTACACATGGCTTGTTCAGTTCCTCATGAAGCTGCACAGGGGTAGCCAACATTTACCTGCTTGATCTTTAGAAACTTTTTACTATTATTTCCTGGGTTTTAGAATTTCTTATTTCTTCTTCTAAAATATACATACTGCTTGGAATAGAAAAATTCCTGTGGTAGTTCAGTTACTATCCCTGTGATAATTGTGGGTGAATGCTGACTTCTTAATAGCAACCACTTTAAACATAATGAGAAAAAGTGAAGGACGTGCATTGGACTACAGCAACATTTCAGCAATATGCATATGTTAGACAGCAGCTATTACTGCTGTACATATGTTCATATATACATATAAGGCTAGATTTACAAATGATGCCTGTAATGTAGTACAGGTTCAACTGTAGAAATGTGACAGATACAAATTTAATATATGCAATTCTATTGTACATATAATCTCAAATATGATGGTTAAAGTAAATATGACAGAGCTACCAAACAGAGTAGAAACCAAGTATTTCTCAGTTCCTGACTACGTAATACAAAACACCCTGACTACGTAATACAAAACAAAAAACCCTACACCTAAACACTAAAAATAGTTACAGTGTTAAGAAAACAAGGTGAGCTTCTATTATAGAAGGTCAGAATTCATAAAGGTCAGCCACATTTTGGAAACATGTAGACCTCAGAAAAAACCACAAGGTCGCTTTTAGCAAATCAGAACACTATTGTATTGCATGTTGATTACTGACAGAATACAAAGCCATCTGGTATGTAAACTCAGCCTCAGCAGATGCAATGCATTTGGAAAGTGAAGCATTCATTTTTATTGTGAACTAAAATTAGATCTAAAGTGTGCTCAAAAGCATAACTAAAACAGATTGTCCCTTCTAGCACTCATGTTGCAGACATTAATAAGGCCTGCATTTGCAGATTCTAGGTTCAGACCTTTGATCTGCTTATTATCCCTGTCAAGCTATTAAATGGAAAACATCTTTCCTTCAACCAAATATAACTCCAAGCAATCATGTAAATGGTTCTCTTAAATTTGTTAGCTGTTCAAAGTTGCCAGTTTAAGAAATTATGTTTTACCTTTAAAATCCTGCAGTATGAAAATTCACCTAGTTACAAAATACAGTTTTAGTAGTGAAATAAAGTAAAAGTAAACAGATAGAAATGTTTGAGAGAGGGTCACTTTGATATCTCACATATTGTAATTGCCACCGTTCAAAAGTAATATCACCACATTTGCTGTGGTATAGTAATGGTGTGTCCAGCTAAACTTTTGTTCTAACTTCATATTTTTCTTGCTAGCTAGTTCATTGTAAATTAGGCCTTTTGTCTCTGGAGAGTTGGGTTAAATTCAGTGTAAGTGGGCACAATTGTACTGAGTAAGCAGAGTTCCACTAACTTATGCCAGTGATGAATTTGGTCTTGGATTCAAATAACGGCTATTTGAAAAGGAAAAAAAAAAATACTACTGATCTCATCTGAGACCCTTGCAGTTATTTGTGATCAAAGTCACCATGCAGTTTTGCTCATTCTTATTTTCCTAACTGAATGGTCTCAAAATTAGAATGCTCAGCACCTCATAGGATTGAGCACAGTGTCTCCATCATTCTCCTGCTTCAAATCTTACCCCGACCCCCACTGACTGCTCCTTTTTCACACCACTTTCTCTTAAGCCAACTGTGCTGGAGGCTTTCAGGCTTTATCCTTAACAGTTTTTTTTACTGTCTTTCCCCCTTGACACCTCACTTTCTAGTTCCCAGTATCTATGCAGACGCTACTGAAATCCCCATCACCATTAACCTCCTCTCCATTATTATTTATTTATTCTTATCTCCTTGCTAATTTGCTTATCTTGACTGGTGGCTTCTACTTGGATCATAAATTTCCTGCTTCAGAATTATTCAAAGTCTTAAGTCATTCTTCTGGGTCCTGTTTTTTTCATTTGACTCCATTATCTGTCTCCTTGATACTGAACTTAAATGTGCTCCCAAGGGCAGAAATCTGGGGATCATCCATGATTCCAAATTTTCATTTACCTCCCACATCTCTCAACATACCAGGAATATAGCCAGAACACATCCTACCTTGACCCCACTCTTTAAGAGGAAAAAAAACTTTATTCATACCTTGATTGCTCCACTTCCAGTCTTGACTGCTGCAATTCCCTCTTACGTTGTCCTAAATCCCAACTCTCTGGCAGTCAGTCTATTCTTTGCAGCGTATGATAGATACTCACCATAAAGCATTATGGGGTCTCCAGCATTCAGAGCATCACATATAGTGTTCGAGAGGCAAATGCCCCCATTACAAAGGCACTTTGTGATTATAAATGCATTGCATGTCACCAGAAATCTTCCTTGAAACACAGCTTTATTTTGTACAGCTGGGGAAAATTATTATATTAGCCTTGTTTAACTTCCCTCACTGTTTCATCCCTAGACACAGCAGATTCATACCAGCAGATTTCACAAGCATTACACTTGCTTTACATTGGCTTTTAACCAGTTTGATTCTGGTGCCAAATTAGGAACATTAAACATCTCCTGGTTTTGCTCTGTTTACAGAGTCAGTGTTATAGCAACTATCAAAAGTCAACTCCACTCCAATTCTAGGAGATGGTTCCAGAGTCGGAGGAGGAGACATTCTGGAAGCCTATTGCAAAGGGCATCTGAGACATGCAATCGTCTCACAGAAATGTATTGCCTGACATCTGATATTGCTTAATTATAGCTTGTGGATGGTTAAACCAGTGAAGCAGTCTGACTGGCTATACATTATGAAGTACTTCATCCTAAATTTCCTTAAAAAAGTTCATGCATGCTCATTTTCTGTTATTTGCTCTTTTCAAAACATGTATATTTTCAGTGTTAGAAACTCTTTGGAATTTAGGTTTTGCCAGTTTTGATATAGGGGCTGGAGTATATAGTGCAGTTTACTGAGATCTGGTGTCCATTATCAATTCGAATCAGAAAGCTCTCACAAGTATATGAGCCATAATGGAACATTGCATTGTCCAGATTGTAAATTCCTTGATTCCACTGGTGAGCAGATACTTGTATGAGTAGTCCCATCAAACTACTCACCTACATATGTAATAGGTTCAGACTCTGGCCCATACAATAACAAAGGATATTTATTAAACAAACAATTTATATTCAGTTTGCATGTGTAAAGAATGTTCAATATACTTTGTCTTTCCATGGACTTTGGCAGAATGTCTGTCTAGGAGACCCCTTTCACGTTATAAATCTGCACTAAATAAAAGCACCTGTATATAAAATAGAAACTCATGATGAAACAAACTTTGTTTTGCTTCAATACATCAAACTTCAATGAATTCAAAACTCCTCTCACAAGGTTACAAGAAACCACTAAAAAATGAAGTAAGTGGCAGAAGAAGCTCCATTGGTGATGGTGCATATCCGCATTAGTGACACATTTTCAAGGGATACCTCATAGATTATAAACAACTTCAGGGAACTCTGAAGGCTGATGAAGGAGAGGAATGTCCAAATTATCTTCCTGGAGATTCTTCCTGTCCCATAAGTGAAGGAAGTTTCTGGAAGTATCCTACAGCAAGTAAATGGTGTAAGGTAGAGGGTTATGGTTTTGTGGAACATTGCTCCAACTTTTATGGAAAGAGTTGATTGTACAATTTGAAAGACCTCCATCTCAGTAGAAAGATAACCAAACTCCTTGGAGACAGGCCAGGTAAGCTAGTCAGGAGGGGGTTAAACTAATAACAAAAAGGGAAGGGGAAGAAAGGAACAAAAGAGTGCTCATTTAGCACAAAGATCAAGAAACTGCGAACAGAATTAATCAAGACAACAAAGGACAATAACAGAAGAAATTATTTTACTTGTCTACGGTAGGAGTCTGAGTAAAAACAAAAGTAAGTAAAATAGCTCATTTTGGTATGACTGAAAAAACCTGATGGGAAGATTCACGTGATTGGAATGTTAAGATTAAAGGTTTTAACCTATTTAAGAAAGGCCAAGTGAACAAAAGGGAAAGGGCCTGGCATTCTGTCAAAAATAGCATTACCTGTTTCTGAGCCACTGATAAAGCAGAAGTAAATGATTGTGAATGCTTATGGATCAATGTTCTAACCAGGGCTTAAATTCTTACAGAGTATTTCCCAGATCCCCCTACCCCACCACCCAATATGCTATAAAAACTCCAGGGAGTTTGAAAATATTTACTGGATCTCTGCTCTGGACAGCTCTGACTGAATTTAAGCCCCGGTTCTAACAGATAAAGCACAAGCTGGGGTATTGGTAGGGAGCTGCTACAGAAAACAGCTGTCACTGGAGAACAGGATAACCAGTTCCTTGAGCACCTATCTATAATGTGCTCTTAACAAATTTTTAAAAAAAGCTTTGTCACCTGGGAGACTTCAATCTGAATGACATAGGCTGGGGATGTCATACTGCCAATGCTAAAAAACACATCCTTTGAATTCCTAAAGTTTAGAGAAGACAAGAGTTCCTAACTCAAAGTGTGACATTCGCCAGGGAATCTTATATTAGACCTCATCTTGACAGATAAAAGAAACTGATCACAGAACTAAAAATTAATTGTACCTTAGATACAAGTGACCAAGACATGGTTATATTTGTTAAGTGCAAACAGAATAGAGTCCAAAGCAGTAAAATATATTTATACATATATAGTTGGTGCTTTAAATGAATCATTTTCATAAAACTAAAAACATTTGAGCCAAATCAATTGGGAGAAAGAATTTAAATAGACAAATGTGAGTAACTGGAATCTATTTAAGAACACTTTATTAAATGCCCAAGAGGCATAATCAAGAAAATAAGCCAACCTGCCTTAGAGGGAAACAGAAAGCAGATATTATAAAAATAACAAATAGAAGAAAGAGAAAGTTGGTAGCTTCTGATTTATATCCTTTACTAAGAACTGTAGAAAATTAAAAAGGGAAGCAAAAGGATAACAGAAGTTATCTGTGGCTAGCAGAATTAAAGGATAATAACAAGGAGTTTTTAAAATACATTAGAAAAAAAGGAATCCTAACAATGATATTGGTCCATTACTAGATGGAAATGGTAGAACTGTCAATGCAGATAAGGCAGATGTGTTGAATAAATACTTCTCTTCTGTATTTGCGGGGGCAGGGGAAGAGAATGTTATATAATATACTTTTCATTTCAACATTAACTAAGGAGTATGTTAAATAGCAGCTACTAAAGCTAGACATTTTTAAAAATCAGCAAGTTATCCAGGCCTGAATCCAGGAGTTTTAAAGCAGCTGGCCAAGATGCTCCCTGAATCAATATTGCTAATCAACAACTTTTTGTACACTGGGGAAGCTCCAGAAGCCTGAAAGAAAGCTAATGTTATACCAATATTTTAAAAGGGTAAACCTGACAACTAGGGTAGTTATAGGCCTGTCAGCCTGACATACATTCTGGGCAAGATAATGGCGCTACTGAGAGGGGACTCAATTAATAAAGAATTAAAGGAGAGTAATATTATGCCAGTCAATATGTGTTTATGGAAAATAGGTCTTGTCAAATTAACTTCATATTTTTAAATGAGTTTATAAATTTAGCTGATAAAAGGTAACAGTGTTGATGTAATATACTTCTGTGAGGCATTTGACTTGGTACTGCATAACATTTGGATTAAGAAATGACTCGAACAATGCAAAGTCAATATGGCACACATTAAATGGATTAAAAACTGGCTAAGTGACAGGTCTGAAAATGTAATTGTATTCAGAGAATCATCATTGAGCAGATGTGTTTCTAGTGAGATCCCAACAGGATGCCCCCCTGCATGCTAAGATTTTTATCAATGACCTGGAAAAAAACAAAACCATTACTGATAAAACGTGCAAATGACAAAGATTAAGGGAACTGTAAATAATGATGAGGACAGATCACTGTACAGAATGTTGTGGATCTCCTGGTAAACTCAGTTCAAGCAAATAATGTGTTTTGATATGGCCAAAACTAAAGTAATACATCTAGGAACAAAGAATTTAGGCTGTCCTTACAGGATGGGGAAAGCCTCCTGGAAAGCAGAGTCTATGAAAGACTTGGTGGGGAGGACTTGGTGGATAATCAACTGAACATGAACTAGCAATGCAACATGGTGACGAAAAAGGCTAATGCAATTTTTGGCTGTATAAACAGGTGCATATTGAGGAGTAGAGAGGTTATATTACCTCTGTATTCCACTAGCCTTGGTGCAACGGCTAGTGGAATAAAGTGCCCACTGCAATTGTGGCATCCCCAATTCAGGAAGGCTGTTGATAAAATGAAGCAGCTTCAGAGAAGATCCATAAGAATTATTTAAAAATTGGAAAACATACCTGACCATGAAAAACAGATTGAACTCTTAGAGTCTCCCTTAACAAAGAGAAGGTTAAGGACCTACATGGGGAATAGAAATCTAATAGTAGATGACTATTCAGGTTAATTCTTTGCTAGATTGATTCAATGGCTTGAGGCTGACACTAGACAAATTCAGATGAGAAGTAAGGTTCAAGTTTGTAAAAGTGAGAGTAATTAACCATTGGACCAATGCTACAGACCAATACCAGTAGAGTAATTAACCACTGGACCAATGCTAGGGATTGTGATGGATTCTCCATCACTGGAAATTTTTTTACTCAAGATTGAATGTTTTTCTTAAAAAGTTATGCTGTAGTTCAAACAGGAATTAATTCAGATCTGTGTTGTACATGAGGTCAGACCAGATAGTCATAGTGTTCTCTTCTGGGCTCATAATCTACTAAGTTTTTTTTTTCAACTAAGTCAATTTAGTCAGACAAACCACATTTCTAGGTTCAGTGGGTCCATCATATTAAGAGTATCTAGGTGTTCTAGATACACCTCTGATATCCCTCCAATACTGCAACATGGAAAAGACAATACCGTGTAGCAAGAGTTTTCAAACACGTAACTTTACAGAGAATTCTCTTTACCCTTATATAAAAGGTACAAAACACTTTGCAAACAATATGATTTGTGATAGCACTTTGAATCATTTAGAAAGTCTACTTTAGTGCTCCCAACTTAATAAGGTCCTGATCCAAAACACATTGAACACAAAGGGAGTCTTATCAACTTGAATGGGCTTTGGACCAGGCCCTACGTGCTCATGCAGAAAACTCTTCAATTACGTTACTCTGCAGTCCCTAGCTGTACAGTTGCACTGTTGATCAATAGTTAGAAAGTGTTAGAGAGTTGGCAAACATATGTCCTCCCACCCAGAACCAGAGTATCATAGAGAGACAGCCCAAGCAATATTTTTCAAGTAGCTCATAAAAGTAAGTAATTGGTGAAGGAAAGGAACAACGCCCTCCCAGATTCCAGTTACACAAACAAGCAGTGTCCCCCGACGCAGTCACCCCTCCCCCATTTCCCTAGTACCACTAGCATATACTACACAAGGCCTGCATATTCGCTACCACTTGGCAGACGAGTAATACGAGCCTCAGAATGGAACACTGGTGGTATCAGCAGTAGGGACAATATCTTTCTCTGCCAGGAGGTCCTTTGAACTTCCTCTGCAAGGAGTCCCACCAAGGTCGCTCTCAACATGTCTAAGGCTAATAATAAAAAATAGGTGTCAACTGGAATCATCATTTAGAAGTTCATTGTGTGACAGAGTTTTGTTTTTCCGCATATCATTAATTGGTATTGGTTTAGTAAAATTATGTTTTCCTCCATTCCAGGTGGGGGAATACCTAATTTGCTTTGTGAATTTGGCTTTCTACAAACTTTACTATGAGGGGAAAGTCTCTTCACTTATTTTACATGAGTATTTGTCTTATTATAGAAGTGTAATATAAAAATGTACAGCGATCACAGTTAGCTTTGACTGGAGGCCAGGACAGATCATCATCACAGAAAAGCAACAGATTAAAAATGAGGGATAGTCACTGCCCAGATTAAGAAGCTTTGAGATACCTCTCCTACAAAAAAAAATTAAAAGCAAAGTCAGATACTTGAAAGGACAAAATTAGAACTGTCCACTCTGTATTCTAGTGTGTTCTGATCATCCAATAAAAAGAAATAGTTCACAATCCATGAAGATCAGACTTCAAATTCTTCTTGTCTCCATCCATGGAATAACCTGCCAAAGAGGCTTCTATTTCTTGGTGTTGCAGGTCACTGGGCATAATCTTATAAAACAGAGCACAAGGATCAAAGATTTTCTCATATTATTTTCTTGGGATACTTATTTTCAACAACAACCCTTGTAACCATGAAAGCATATACTAAAAGCATGCTGCCACATTTAAAGAAATCCATTCCCATCATGAGAACTCAGAAACAGCCACCTTCTGTGCCTCAAACTGATTTTCTCCTCTTCCTCTTGGGTCAGTTTATTCACAAAAGCTGCCACCATAATGATGTCACATACAAGACAAAACACATGATGATCACTGGAGTCACAAGTTGGTTTACTTGCTGAAGACTCCTGTAGGGAAGGGAGCATCATTTACAATTTCAGTAGCAGAAAAAAATCCTGTATTTATAAGAACAGCTGGACATACTGGGGTTCTTTGTTTCAATTAAGTGCATATTCTTACTCATCTTCTCAGGGACACATTGTGGCAGGATCCTTGGGATCTGGGCCTGGTGGTCTGGAGGTCCCAACTCAGCAATGTTTGAAACAAAGACTCTGTGGGGTGAGGGCAGGCTTGAAAATTAAGATTGGGGATTAATCCTGAAGATTAAGTCTGGGGGAAAGGCAGGCTTGAAGGAAGATTTTTCAGGGTAACTTTTTTTCCTTTCTTCCAAATTTCCTTTTGGAAGGTGTCCTGATGCTTATGTAGATCTGGACTCCATTCAGTCTTACTACCTCCCTGAGTTTCATCCTTCAGAACAAAATCATTTGGATTCATTCCAATTATTGCCAACTAAATGATCAAAATGAATTTGAAAATGAAGCTGTAGAAGGAGATTTGATCTGGAGTTATTTCCAGTCCCTTCCCACTCTCTGTGCTTGCATTGCAAGCACATCTGGGTTTGTTACACTCAAAGTAGTACAACTCATTTTGAACATTTGTGAAACTGCAGTCATGAAAAATTCACTCAGAGGCAAATATTTCTAAAGCAGCAAGAATTAGAAGCAGCCTCATCAAAACCTTATGAGGGATTCTTAAAAGGCTCATATCAAGGTCCCTGTCAACATCAAAAATGACTATATTTCTCTAAAATATAAGCATCTTCTTCCATCCCCTATAGGGCTAAACATCAACAGCTACCATTAGGCTCCCGTGAGCATGCCCAGGTCACCCACCCAGCTGGAAGGGTCAGTCAAGGCTGCACACAAATTAAAACAATGATGCAATGAACTCCAGTATTATTAAGGGCTATATTCTCACTCAACATGCATAAGTAACTCTAACCGTAGTGAGATTCATGTTCTGCCCAACCGCCACAATACTGAAAAGCCAGAGGTAAAAAATTCCAAAGCAGCTGCGCTAGTGGAGCTGGACTTGGCACAGAAAACAGTGCCAGAGATGACAGATGGTGGAGTCAATGCTACAGATTAGCCCATCACAAAAGGCTGATGTTCACATTCAGCAACATGAGCTATCACTTATGCTGCCTGGTAAAAGTCAATATATAGTTATATACACACGGTGTATATGCCAATATAATTTCTCTTAGTTAGGATGATGAGTAGTGTCACCATAAGTGAATGTTTCTAGGCCATAACAACAGTCTAAAGTTAGTCACTTTCGTTTACTGGCATTAATAAAACTGTATCTAGATTAGTGCCGGATCCTAGACACTTACCATATTGTGCTGTCCCAGGGCTTTGGGCACAGTGGTTATTTCCGTAGAATCAGAGAAGATTAGGGTTGGAAGAGGCCTCAGGAGGTCATCTAGTCCAACCCCCTGCTCAAAGCAGGGCCAACACCAACTAAATCATCCCAACCAGGGCTTTATCAAGTCAGGCCTTTAAAACTCTAAGGATGGCGATTCCACCACCTCCCTAGGCAACCCATTCCAGTGCTTCATCACCCTCCTAGTGAAATAGTTTTTCCTAATATCCAACCTAGACCTCCCCCACTGAAACTTGAGACCATTGCTCCTTGTTCTGTCATCTGCCACCACTGAGAACACCCGAGCTCCATCCTCTTTGGAACCCCCCTTCAGGTAGCTGAAGGCTGCTATCACATCCCCCCTCACTCTTCTCTTCTGCAGACTAAATAAGCCCAGTTCCCTCAGCCTCTCCTCATAAGTCATGTGCCCCAGCCCCCTAAGCATTTCCATTGCCTTCTGCTGGACTCTCTAATTTGTTCACATACTTTCGGAGGGGTGGGGGGAAGGGGCAAAACTGGATGCAATACTCCAGATGTGGCCTCAGCAGTGCTGAATAGAGGGGAATAATCACTTCCCTCGATCTGCTGGCAATGCTCCTACTAATGCAGCCCAAAATGCTGTTAGCCTTCTTGGCAACAAGGGCACACTGTTGACTCATATCCAGCCTCTCATCCACTGTAATCCCCAGGTTCTTTTCTGCAGAACTGCCACTTAGCCAATCAGTCCGCAGCCTGTAGCTGGGATTTTTCTGTTCTAAATGCAGGACTCTGCACTTGTCTTTGTTGAACTTCAACAGATTTATTTTGGCCCAATTCTCCAATTTGTCTAGGTTACTCCAGACACTATCCCTACCCTCCAGTATATCTACCTGTCCCCCCAGCTTAATGTCATCCGCAAACTTGCGGATGCAATCCATCCCATCATCCAGATGATTAGTAAAGATGTTGAACAAAATTGGCCCCAAGACTGACCCTTGGGGCACTCCACTTGATACTGGCTGCCAACTAGACATGGAGCTGTTGATCACTACCTGTTGAGCCTAACAATCTAGCCAGCTTTCTATCCACCTTATAGTCCATTCATCCAATCCATACTTTAACTTGCTGGCAAGAATACCATGGGAGACTGTATCAAAAGCTTTGCTAAAGTCAACACATATCATGTCCACCACTTTCCCCCTATCCACTGAGTTAATTAACTCATCATAGAAGGCAATCAGGTTGGTCAGGCATGACCTGCCCTTGGTGAATCCGTGTTGACTGTTCCTGATCATCTTCCTCTCCTCCAAGTGCTTCAAAATGGATTCCTTGAGGACCTGCTCCATAATTTTTCCAAGGACTGAGGTGAGGCTGACCGGTCTGTAGTTCCCTGGATTCTCCTTCTTCCCTTTTTTAAAGATGGGCACTATGTTTGCCTTTTTCCAATCATCCTGGACCTCCCCAATCACCATGAGTTTTCAAAGATAATGGCTCTGCAATTACATCAGCCAACTCCCTCAGCACCCTCAGGTGCATTAGATCCGGACCCATGGACTTGTGCATGTCCAGCTTTTCTAAATAGTCCTTAACCTGTTCTTTCAGCACTAAAGTCTGCTCACCTCATACAGTGCTGCCCAGTGCAGCAGTCTGGGAGCTGACCTTGTCTGTGAAGACCGAGGCAAAAAAAAAAAAAAAGAGCATTGAGTACTTCAGCTTTTTCCATATCATCTGTCACTAGGTTGTCTCCCCCATTCCATAAGGGTCCCACACTTTCCCTGACCACCTTCTTGTTGCTAACATACCTGTAGAAACCCTTCTTGTTACCCTTCACATCCCTTGCTAGCTGCAACTCAAATTGTGCTTTGGCCTTCCTGATTACACCCCTGCATGCTTGAGAAATATTTTTATACTCCTCCCTAGTCATCTGTCCAAGTTTCCACTTCTTGTAAGCTTCCTTTTTGTGTTTAAGCTCACCAAAGCATAGCTCCATCATTATTTAGATCTAATACAGGAAGATATGTACAGTGTGCTGGTGAAAGTCTTAAACAGCAGATATTGATGGACTAGAGTAACATAACTAATTACAGGCAAATAGTCCACACAAACAGAGATCCTATACTTCAGGTCATGGGTTTGATTTCAAAGTGTAACAAGCCAAGTCCCAAACCTAGGGTCCTCTTCTCCTTAAAGTTTTTTTTTATCCTAAATAGAGATATAAATAGTGCTGCAGAGTCAATCCCTAACCTTAAAACACAGCACACAGGATGGAGAACTCATGGAGGTCTCCAGGATAGGAGGCATTTGAAGAACAGAAACATGATGGTTAACTTCAAGGTACATCAGGCATTTGTGAAGGTCCCTTCTCTCCAGGCTGTCTGTCAGTTCCTCATAGGATTGAAGTAAAAAATATTACCCCCCTTGAGGAAAAGGCTGCTGCTCACTGAATCCATCTTGATTTTCCCTTCCTAGGGAGGGATGCTGTGGCAGCAAGCTTATAGATGAGACCAGTCATTCAGAATTAAATTGCATTTGTCTGCAGAATCAGCTAAGCAACAGGGGAGATCTGTTCTTTAATTTCCCCACCTCCCTCCCCCCCGCCCCGCCCCACACCCTCTGGCAGGATATGTCGGTCGGGTTTTTGTGTCCATTAAATATTGTTTAATGCATCTCAGTAGTGAGTGGTGAACTCAGGATTCTCTGACTGTTTCAGTCTTTAACCCCTTAACATCACACACATACACATAGAGGAAGCCTTCTTTCTTGAAGTTTCCCCTGCCCCCCCACCCTTGTCACAGGCATAGCGAAAGATACAAAACCAGCTCTGCTTAACTGCTCTCTCCAAAACCACTATTAAGTCAATGTGCACAGTAAACAGGAGACAGGGAAATAGGAACAGTGACTCTCCCCCGCCCCCATGGTCTGATTGTAGGTAGGTGATGACGGGTGTCAGTTGTAGATCTTTCCTCAAGAAAGCAGACTCCTTGCTTCATCAGAGGTCAGGTTCAAAGGGTGGGTCAGAGTTAAGTTGTTGGATGAAGTTTCATTCTTTTTCTTGGTAGCAGGAGCCAGCTGAAATGACTTCAGGTAAGCAGACAAACATCTAAGGCAGGACTGCTTTTAAACCAATTAAATACCATGGTATGGGGTTCTACAAGCTTTAAATCCCAATTAACCTGTAATCTGGAGTGGCAGATAACGAAAAGGACAGATGCAGAACAAAAACCAAAAAAGTGATAAAAGCAAAGAATCACTTTCCCCTGTTAGGTATCTCTGGAATTTATAGTCCCTGAATCCATGGAGAATTATCTAGACTGTCCAGAGTAGTCCTGACCAGATTTTTCAGTAATTTTTTAAGACAAATAATCTTTGCTCATAAACAAAAACAACCTTGGGCACACCAACAAATATCCAGTCCTTAAAATAAAATTCCCAAACATGTAATTGAGTTCTCCCTAGAATGTCTTTAGCTAAGTGATTTAAGGCAACTTTCTAGAGTTCCATGGTAACAGTTCACAACCTATAATTCTTAAATCCATTACAGTCTCTCTGATGAAGAGAGACTATGTCAGTTCCATTTTTGTGACAGGTCTGCCTGTTTCCTTTCTGTCTTTGTCCTTTTACAGACACTCCCCGGATTACCCAAGACCCGATTTACACAAATCTGCACTTACGGAAAAAGTTCCGTAAGCTAGAAATAGGAGAGTTTGGTTTTTTTGCATGTAACATTTGGGTATACATTTCTGACTTATGCAAGTAACTCGAATTTTGTGTAAGACAGGGAGCATCCATATTCATCTTTTATTTGAAGACTAGGAGAACAATCTTTGAGAAATGTTTTTTTTCCTGTCCCATTCTTCTTGCTCAGTACCTCAGGTAGCATGCGACCAGGATTCATCACCGAATTTGGTCCGCTGGTTAGATCATTAGCTTCCCCGGCCCAGGCCAGATACTGACAGGGAGTACAATGTGAATGCTGATCTATGACCCCCTCTTGTCGCGGGATTATATTTATCTAGCCCAGGGGTCTCAAACTCAAATGACCATGGCCCAAGGGCCGCATCACTGACACCCACCCCTTGCTGCCCCCAGCCCCTCCCGCACTCCACCCCTTCCATGAGGCCCTACCCCCCCTCTTCCCACCCCTTCCCTGCCCCCATTCTAACGCTTTCCCCAAAGTCCCCTCCCCCTCCCTGCCGCCAGGGGGAGCAGGAGGGTGTGGTGGGGGCTCAGGGCAGGGAGTTGAGATGCAGGAGGTACGCAGGGTGTGGCAGGGGGCTCAGGGCAGGGAGTTGGGGTGTGGGGTTCAGGAGGGGTTAGGGGTGCAACAGGGGGTCAGGGTGTGGCAGGGAGCTCCAGACAGGAGGTTGAGGTGCAGGAGGGGTGCGGGGTGGGCAGGCAGGGAGTTGGGGTTTGGGGTGCGGGCTCCGGCCCGGTGCTGTTTACCTAGAGTGGCTCTGGGGTGGCAGTGGCGCACACCGGGGCCAGGGCAGGCTCGCTGCCTGCCTGGCCCCGCACCACTCTGCTCCGCTCCAGGAAGCAGCCGGAGCCACATCCCGGGGGGGGGGGGGGGGCGGGGCACACACAGCTCTGTGTGCTGCTCTTGCTGCTCCTCCAGGTACCTCCCCTGAAGCTCCCATTGGCCGCGGTTCCCCGTATCTGGCCAATGGGAGCTGTGGGGGGCGGTGCCTGGAAGCGAGAGTAACACATGGAGCCCTCTTTCCTCCCCCCTCCCCCCCGGGGCCGCAAGGGCATGGTTCTGGCTCGTGGCGCCACGGGATAGGCAGGGCGGCAGCTTGGCGGGCCGCACGAAATAACCCATGTGTTTGAGACCCCTGATCTAGCCCATGCTGTGAAAGTTGCATTGTTGAAATTTCTAGGAAAACCACATTCCTCAACAGGAGCTGTCAATGTAGGTCCCCCCCGCCCCCAAAAAAGACGCCAGGCTTCCTTTAAGGAGAACTGCACTTCAGTGAACTTGTATTCTGATTATACATTTAGGGAATTTAGACGTCAATTAAATGAGAATCAGCTAGAGTTAAAACAACATTTGAGTTGAAGTTGTTCTGTAAATCTAAAAGTGAAGGCCACTGTCCAGGAAAGATATAGTTGTGCTCACTTCTCTGTTTTAATTGGTATTAAATACCATTTAAAACAAGATAGCAATGAATCTGACACATTCTGAAGCCAATGTCTTAGCTGATTATTATAGTCTCATTCTGACATCAGCTTTTTCTGATTATAGAAGAGAAGTAGTAAAGATTTATGTGAACAACATGCATTTTGTGCTGACAGCATCCTATTTCATTAAACAGTACTATTATCTCATGTTGCCCTTCCCATGACTCCCAAGTTTATCTTAATGTGTGTTTAGATATTCAAGTGAAAGGAATTTCGATAAAACTATGCGGGAATGTTCAACTTGCCATGGTAGAATATCCTCTGACTTGTTTTTAATTTATCGAATCATGCTCCAATGAGTTTCTTTTAGTAAGAGTCTGTTGTTATATTCCTATCAAGGTGCTATGTTAAGTTGATCTGTTCCAATCCAAACTCCCCAAATGCTTTTTTGATATAATTGGGGAAAATTAACTAAAGACATTGTGTATTCAAAACATTAAAGCATTTTAAGATGGTTGACACTAAGTCTGAGAAAGGAGAAATTTCAGAATTTCATCTTTTTTTAGAATCAAATTCAGTGATGCTTTTTTGATATAATGAATATTCATAAGAGGTGAACGCATAATATATGGCACCATTTAGGCACAGTCCTGCACTAGGGGGGTAGTGCGGAGCTGCATAATTCCAGATAGAGTACGGGAGGCATTCTGCCTGGATTTCTGTAGTGCATAGACAAGCATACAAATGGTTACACCCTTCTAGGAGCTACAGTGTACGCCTGTCACCACCTGAGCCACCCAGTTCCACTGGCCAGTCTGAAAGGGTGGAGCCATGGGTCTTCATAATCTCCTCCCCCCACCATCCCTTTTAAAGCATCATGAGCCCTTGGGCTTGGGGGAGTAATTGAGAGCACAAAGTCTGTGCTCCCCTGAGTGCAAGAACTGTAATTATGCCAGGCCCTTAAGCAGGCTGCACGAAGTGTGAAGGAAGTTCTTTATGCCCCTTCCCATACTCCACTCCTAGTCAGGATCTAACAGAGGTTGTCTGCAAATGCTTCCCAATTTCCATTATTTTATTTCACTCTGATTAGACAATGAACATTTCATTGTGCCTATTCAGTGCTCAGTATTCCAACCCCAACCTCCTTCCTTAGTTGGGACTGGCAACGGAAGTCATAGGGTGCATGAAACAATCAGGAGGTGGGTCTAAAGAAGCTACTATGTATTTGAATCTGGTCACAGATATATTAAGTGAAATTACATGAATCCAAGAGGAAAATAAAGGTTTGAAAAATAAAAGGGCCCCATGATTTTCCTACATGGTCAAAAAGCTTGTACATTGTACAAAAGGGAAGTTCAAATACATGTCTTATTTAAATCCTCTGAAGTCTGTTGGATTTTCAATCCACTTTTTAGCTACAGCATACATGAAGAAAATTATATGCCAAGTATTCAGATATGACATGAAAGAGTTCTTAAGGGAAAAAGTTCTTCCATGTTTAAGACCTGCCAGACTTTTGTAAGCTGTGTGTTTAGTAAGGGAACAGTTCAGTTTTTCCTAAACTGCAGCCAAAATAATCCTATCAGCTAGAAACAAGAGAAATGTGTTGTCCTGACCAATTGTCAACATCCACTACTTATAAAACTAAAGTAAGGGATAATACAGTATATTCAATTACAATTAAATTCCAGTGTTTTCTTCCCAACAATCAGAATCTTTCAATTTTGGGGCATTTCCTCTATCCAGGAATCAGAAGATTCTACTGTCCCACAATCCCTGCAACATATTTCAACAATAACACAAAATCATTTCCTGTAGTCTATTTGGAGTGAGGTAGAAATGACATAAAACTTTGCATTAATACAATTTTTAATTAATACCATTTTTACAACGTTCTAAGAAGAGAAAGCTAAATCCTATCAGGACAGCCAATACAAAGGTCTCTTTATTAGGCAAAAAACAAAACTATTAGTATGTTTGTTCAGCAATTAGTAAAGTGTATATTTTAGCTAATAGACCTTTGGTAGTACTAATCAGAAAGAAACTTCCACTTAGAGCAAAGTCTTAATACTGCAGTGTTAGTCTGCAAAACAGAGTTTGATAAAAAAAAGATTATAATAAAACAATTTTTCCTAAAAAGTTATTCAAGTGTTGCAAATGAAGTGATAGAATTGCATAATACCACATTTAGTCCAGAGGCTAAAACCACTGAAATGGACTGGTAAAAACAATGTGGGGACAAAAGAGAAGGTGAACCAAAATAATGTAACATTTTTACAATCTTTGCCCAAAAGTGCTAACTATGACAGACAGTGGCCTGTTAAAAGATACTTAGTAGTATCAGATTTGAAAGCAAGTGGCAAAAATGTCAGTTTTACACTAGAAAGAATTGATTATTCAGTCTCTTTCAGGCAATATTGGAGATTTGCATGGTACTGGCTATGAACTGCTTTAACTGAGCTGCAGATCATATTTTCTTCCATCCCCACTCTGAACTACGTTAACTGCTCTCATCTGCAGACAGAGGATCCAGGATCACCATATAGTTCAAACAAACATCAGATAGAATAAGATCTCAGAAGGGTTTGCACATTTCTAGTGCAAATATCTCTAGGAATGTAATATGATTCTACCCTTTGGTCATAGGGTATGTTACAGCCACCAGGGGCTAGCTAATTTAAAACTACTGTTTCCTGCCCCTGAATTAAACCCCATTATAATAGCCCACACTATCACTATACCACTTTCTTTCCCCAAATCCCTGGCCCCATATGGTAGGATTTCTGAGTACATATGGTGGTTACAAACAAACAAGAAAAGTCCTCAAACTCTTGGGCATTTCCTTTTAACTTCATGGCCATCCACCAACTGTATTTTGAGAATTATAGAAATATATATCTTCAACAGTTATAATTCTGATAATACAATATAAAAGTCTGACACTGTTATCATTATACTTAGGCAAAGTAGATCTACCTACCTCAACTGCAAGGCAGTAGGCATCCTTATTTGCATATAGGAACTCCATGATTTGTGAATATCCCCAAATTTCCAAAAATAACCTACAACATGAGGGTGAATTATCCTCCATGACATTCTGTTTGTCCACTCAACTTTCTTCTCCCTCAGGCCCCACAACACAGACACCTCCTCAGCTGGAGAAGGTTGGACAGAACTCCTGCAGCATCAGTCAGTACCATTCTGGGTGCTGGCCAGGGGTGTCATTAACTGTGACCAAGTTGCTCCATTCCCCTGGCTTCTAGTGTGCTGCCTCTTCAGTGCTTCCATGTCCTGGCAACTGAAGGGAACAGGGACTAACCTCAGGACTTAATCTCTGATGCCCACATAGCTGCACACCACACCAGCACTTGGCCGCTGGACTAACCTAAAAAGATTATTCTGCCAAAGGAATATACGGCATGATGCTGAAGCAAAGTATATGGAGTTCCAATACACAATGCCACATAGAATGCACCAGCTGTTAAAACTGTTATAGAGTAATTTGCCTGAACTAAACAGGTGAGTGAATTTCACATCCAGTACCAGATGATGGAAATGAAAATTATATCTCAGTGTAAATACACAGTAATTCTGTTTTCTGTAACAATAAAACACCATACATTCAGAAAGTCTGTAGCAATCTACTGTAAACATCAGTGAAGCCCCCTCTTGAGAGAGCAGAGTACCAACAAAGTATCCAATGCAGGAATATTCAAAAGACACAAATCGCTAACAGCTGCAGAGAACGTCATGATTTTGGACCACATAATTAAAACCAAAAGTCATTACCATCTCAATGGCTTTGCAATGGTGCATGTTAAAAACAGTTGACAGTTTGTGTCCAGTCCCTAACAACCGGGTGTTCACAGCACTAAAACTAATATCACAATTGGCATCATTGCCATTACTATCTTGCCAGACAAGCCAAGGACAAAAATGGGTAAAAATGGAAGCTCTTAACTCCCACACGTGATCTGTCCAGCTTAGGGCTGAGGCATACTGGTAGAGTATTATGTGCCTGTGTTACAATTGCATAGATGAAGAGCGGACTTGGTTGTCTTGTGCTGTCACTTTGTTGCTGTGCAGCACAACTAAATTCACTTCAAATACTTCTGAACATATTAAAATGTACACACTAGTGGAAATGTGATTGAACGCACTTGTATGACACTTACATTGACTTCAGTGGGACCACTCATATCAGCATGTGATCATCCACTGAAGCCAGGGTTACAGACAATCTGGTTTTTGTGTTTTGTTTTGTTCTAAGTGCTGTGTAACCTTTTGATTTACATCTTCCCAATCACTACTTTAAAATAAGGAATAAAACCAAACTGAATGCTTTAAAGTTTGATCCTCTAGGGCAGTGTTTCCCAAACTTGGGATGCCACTTGTTCAGGGAAAGCCCCTAGTGGGCCACGCCGGTTTGGTCACCTGCCGTGTCCGCAGGTTCGGCACATCACGACTCCCCCTGGCCGCGGTTCGCTGCTCCAGGCCGATGGGGGCTGCGGGAAGCAGCGGACAGTACGTCCCTCAGCCTGCGCCACTTCCCGCAACCCCCATCGGCCTGGAGCGGTGAACCGCGGCCAGTGGGAGCCACAATCGGCCAAACCCGCAGATGCGGCAGGTAAACAAACCGGCCCGGCCCGCCAGGGGCTTTCCCTGAACAAGCGGCATCCCAAGTTTGGGAAACACTACTCTAGGGAGGTTACAGATAATTTATTAGAGGACTAAATGACATGTGAAAAATTAAAGACTTCATTTAAAATGAAGCAAACATGCATTGCAATATAACCATAGACTGCACTTATGTTCACACTGTAAGTTGAAATGATGCATCCAGGTGAGATTAGTCCCTGGGTGGGAAGAATGGGTCTAACCTTTCTCTAACAGTTCCTGGATGGTGTATGGCAGTGCCTAATATACAATTAGCATGCTACCCTTTTAATAATCATTACAATAACATCCTATCATTTGTTAGCATTAATCCTGCCCCTTTTACCATATCTATAGTTCTGCTACCATAATTAAAATCCCTTCTAAAGCCACACTGCTATTTCATATTAAACTCACCTTTAACATCTGCATAAATCCCACAACAATAATTATTAATATAGATAGCTTTAATGTTTTGGAAAATGCTAAAAACATTTATAAAAACTAGTTAGGACCCATAAATGTATACAACAATACTAGGTTTTATGCCTTAACTTATCTCTGAATTGTCTCTCTTCACTTTACTCACATCTTACAGGCCTCGCTTGATTATTGTCAATCCTATTTTTAAGAAACTTTTTTTTAGGACTAATTGTGTTTCAATACATTTTTATATAATAAAAGCAAGTATCATTTTTACACTACACATACCACAAAGCTAATCTGGCATCCTTGAGACGTCTAAGTAGTTGGTATATCTGCTAGATTGTTCCTTTAGATACGGCCTTGGATATTGGTGTGTAAGCTTTCCCACCCCAGGAGTAGCACCAGGAAGGTATGTTGTCTCAGACACTGTTCTGAGGTATAATTCCTCCCAAACTCTACTTTCTCACTAGGGATTTGTCCACTCAGGGTTCTGTAGGGGAGGGCAGAGGGATGGCTCTCCTCCCCACCCATCTTTGCAGCCTCCCAGCCCAGTTGGTCATGGGAGCAGTACTATGGTGCCTCCCCTCCTCCCTGTGCCCAGAGGTGCAATCCATATAGATGGCACGTGGTGTGGGGGAGCCAGGTGAAGGTCTGACACCCCTTTGCCCTCCTCCCCACACCATTTCCACACATCAATACATGATTGAGGGCTAGAAGGGGCCCCTAATTTTCATTTTAACCCTGAATTCATTGTGACAAGGTGGGTGAGGTAACATTTTGTATTGGATCAAGTTCTGTTTGCGAACGACACAAGCTTTTGACCTACACAGCTTTCAAAATTCTAACAAGATCTTTGTAAGCTCAAAAGCTTGTCTCTCTCACCAACAGAAGTTGGTCCAATAAAAATATCACCTCACCCACCTTGTGTCTCTAATATCCTGGGACCAGCATGGCTACAACAACCCTCCAAACTGAATTCATTGTCAGTTTTAGATGGTTTTACTGATGGACAAGAAATTCAAGTGATACAACAAACTATGTTGTGTGCCCTTAATTTGCATTTTGTTGCTCAAACTGAAGTTGTCTGGATAAATAAAGAAATAATCAATATTTAACTGATCTTTTGGAGTCTTTGAAATGTTGTGCCATTTAAGCAAGAAGTGTGGAATTAAAGAAGGCAGCTCATTTCCTTGTATATATATTGTTTAGCTCAACTCCATGAAAAAATGTAGATTAAGGCGTCTCTTTTACCATTTAAAGAAGAGCTGTGATTGCAGTTTACCACTGCTGCAGATACATACTCTGAAATATTTTCTCATATGGCTGCATAGTGACAGGTTTTGAAAGGATGAGTAAGATTACCCAGATTCTTTCAGTCCTTGTTTTCTTTCCAAAATGTCTTTCATAGTATCTTACAATTTATACACCAAATTTATACACCAAACATTACATTTAAAAATAAAAATTAGTAGAACCATACACACACACACACACACACAATCTGTATAGAACACTGTTTCCCAAACTTGGAATGCCGCTTGTTCAGGGAAAGCCCCTTGCGGGCTGGGCCGGTTTGTTTACCTGCCGCGTCCGGCCTGACCCGCCGGGGCTTACCCTGAACAAGTGGCATCCCAAGTTTGGGAAACACTGGTACAGAAGATTAGGTGAAAGAAGCCCCAGTATCTGAAAAGGCCATGTGAACGTCCACAAATTTCCAAGGATCGCTTCTTACATTCCTTGCATACTCCAGGCTCCCACTGAAATCAGGCTCCCACTGAAATCAGCCTTGGATGCTCTGGGGTCACATAATTAGATACAAATGTTGCCTGAGAAGATTCGTATCACCAACTAGGGCTCATCCACTTAGCAAGTTAGAGCATGGTAAACCAGGGTGTGAATCTACAGTGCACTAACTTACCATGTACTCACTGGCCATCTGGACCCTGCTACAGCATACACTACGGAACTTTTCATAGAATATCAGGGTGGGAAGGGACCTCAGGAGGTCATCTAGTCCAACCCCCTGCTTAAAGCAGGACCAATCCCCAATTTTTGCCCCAGATCCCTAATTGGCCCCCTCAAGGATTGAAGTCACAACCCTGGGTTTAGCAGGCCAATGCTCAAACCACTGAGCTATACCTCCCGCTTTCCCCCCCCCACAACTTTTAACGCATTGTGGCAGTATAGAGATAGCCAACGAGTGCATGGCAAGCTAAGGCGCTGTAGATTCACGTGCTGGTTTACCTCATGTTAATTTGCCATGTTGGCAATCCCTTATTTTATCTTGCCTAGTCTACCCTTTCCTTGTTGGGCAGTGGAAAAGTGGGTCTTTTTCCCTGAACTGCAGCAGTCGCTCACCTCCATACCATCCTTTAAAAAGAGAATCGATGTAGACTTAAAGCAGCAAAGAGTCCTGTGGCACCTTATAGACTAACAGACAAATTGGAGCATGAGCTTTCGTGGGTGAATACCCACTTGGTCGGATGCATGCTCCAATATGTCTGTTAGTCTATAAGGTGCCACAGGACTCTTTGCTGCTTTTACAGATCCAGACTAACACTGCTACCCCTCTGAATGTAGAGTTAAGAAATAAAGTGAACAACAGACCTTAACCCCTCCCCCCAAAAGAAATTTTACTGAGTGGATTAACTATAGTAGAGATTCATCTTGTCCAATTTTGTTTCCTAAAAGGACACAGCCAGTCACTGAATAACAATATTCCAGATGGCTCAAAATAGTACAGCATCTTTTTCAACAGAAAGTTCATCTCACTCCAAAAGAGAGACAAGTGGTTTTGATGGACATGTATGTCTTGTTGTAGGATTTGACACATTTCATGAGGTAGAAGAAGAAAAGCAATCTCATTTACAAAGAAATTTGAGCTTGCAATGCAATTTGGAAGATTAGAATAAGGAACATATAATCGACAAGACTAGTAATTAGAATTGATTTATTGCCTTCACTTATTAAGCCTATTATTATAATAGGAGTAGTAATAAAAGGGAAATATTCATATTAAAAACTCAATCGTCTAAATCTTTTGTTTCTATAGAAGCTTCAAAACAACTGGTTTAATAGTCTCCACTTTAACTTAGAATCAGGCCATATTTAGCGTCATTTGTTAATAAAATGTTATAAAATTAGTCAGTTCAAGCAAAATTTGAAAAACTAAACTTTAATTTGGAGTAAAACTGTGATATGATATTGTGTCTGCTTTAATTTTCAATTGTACAAAATAAAAACATGTTCCCAACACTGATTGTGCAACTCAAGACATGTTACCTAAGATACATAACCCTTCCTGACATTAGACCCAGTATAAAATGTTCAAAAGAACATAAGTCCTATATTCAAAAGTGACTTAGGCCCAAATCCTCAAAGGTATTTAGGCACTTAACACTTATTGATTTCAATAGGAATTAGATGCCCAAATACCTTTGGGGATGTGGCCTAAGTCACTTCTGAAAATGGGACTTGGATTCTTAAGGCACTTCGATACTTTTGTCAGTCTTACCCAGAGTACTAAAATGTGTTGACTGCACTCAACTCCCACAGGAGTCATATGAGAATTGAGGGTGTTCAGCATCCTGCAGGAACAGGCCTATAGTTTATTAGAAGTACAAGTATTCCATTTTCTTATGTCAAGGTTCCTTCCCCACTCTGAACTTTAGGGTACAGATGTGGGGACCTGCATGAAAGACCCCGTAAGCTTATTCTTATCAGTTTAGGTTAAAATTTCCCCAAGGTACAAACTTTGCCTTGTCCTTGAACCGTATGCTGCCACCACCAAGTGTTTTAAAAAAAGAACAGGGAAAGAGCCCACTTGGAGTGGTCTTCCCCCAAAATATCCCCCCCAAGCCCTACACCTCCTGTCCTGGGGAAGGCTTGATAAGAATCCTCACCAATTTGTACAGGTGAACACAGACCCAAACCCTTGGATCTTAAGAACAAGGAAAAAGCAATCAGGTTCTTAAAAGAAGAATTTTAAATTAAAGAAAAGGTAAAAGATACACCTCTGTAAAATCAGGATGGTAAATACCTTACAGGATATATCAGATTCAAAACATGGAGAATCCCTCTAGGCAAAACCTTAAGTTACAAAAAAGACAAAAATAGGAATATACATTGCATCCAGCGCAGCTTATTTTACCAGCCATTAAACAAAAGGAAATCTAACGCATTTCTAGCTAGATTATTTACTAATTTAACGGGAGTTGTAAGGCTGCATTCCTGATCTGTTCTTGGCAAAAGCATCACACAGACAAACACTTTGTCCCCCTCCTGATTTGAAAGTATCTTGTCCCTTCATTAGTTATTTTGTGCCAGCAAGATTCTTATAGCTTCTTACCCCTTTACAGGTGAAAGGTGCATCCGATGAAGTGAGCTGTAGCTCATGAAGGTGTATGCTCAAATAAATTTGTTAGTCTCTAAGGTGCCACAAGTACTCCTTTTCTTTTTGCGGATACAGACCAACACGGCTGCTACTCTGAAACCTGTGTATTTCAGTAACACACACACATATTATATATAACGTAACTCTTCTACCTAAAGCAAATAGCTTTTGACAAGTCAGTAAAAGGGACTGCTGATGAGAGCCATGTCCTGCTCATGTATTCTGATCTGTTTACACAGCCTTGGAGACTTTCAGTTTTTAAAATACTCCAGTGTAGTTTATTTAAATTTGCTCTTCCCACCGCCTTACTGATTCATACACCATAATTATTTACAGTTTCAGTTTCTCCTCAGTTCTCCGCCAACGAGAGAGGGAAGAGACCTTTCTACCCAGAGATCCTGCTTGGTTCTGGCTCTGCTAGCCTGCCTTTCTGCCCCCACCCTTTATTTCCTTCTTATATCTCCAGCATTAATGGGCCAATCGTCTTGTTAGTTCTCTCCCCCATTCTAATCCACTAATTAGGTTCCATACGCTCCAGCCTGGGGGAATTAATTGGTGTTTGGATACCAGAGTGTTGGTTCTAGGGTAGATAGCAAGTGTGAAAAAATATGGACACTTTGGAGGGGGGGCAGTATAGTTGCCTATATAAGGCAAAGCCCTTAATTTTGGGGCATCTGGTCACCCTAGTTGGTTCCCACCATTGTCACACTATCCAAGTGTGTGTTATCTAATCATTGTTTCTTGTGTGGGGGATTTTCAAAGGAGCCTATATAGATTAGGTATCGAATTCCTATCAAAAGCCAATGGAACTTGGGTGTTTAACTCTTATGCTCCTTTGAAAACCCCAGCCATTGCTTGCAGCACAGATTATGGAACATTAGTTGTTGGGCTGGAACTACTGTGAGCCTCAGAAGCTCAGGACGAGTGCTGTTTAACTGGGAGAGTTGGACGATAGTATGGAACATACTGTCTTTGCTTATGGATGATTGGCCTTGCCCTCTAGCAGCTAGCTCAGAAATAAGGAATATACTGCGCCAGATATTATAGGAATTGTGAGAAGAATGTATTCTTGGAAATCAAGGACCAGAATTAAAGGACCCGGCTCAAGTGCTCATGTGTTATTTAACTAGTAATTGTAGGTTGTTTTCAGCACTTATGAACCACTTATTTTATACCCCACGGTACTGAGCCAGCCCAACCTTGTACAGTTTATGACATCTAATGAGATGACATTTTGAGGATTTGTTCTGCAGTGCTGTAAAACATCCATGGCCTGATTTACCAGAGTGTTTCTGCAGTTTATGCCAATGTAACTCCATTGATTTCAATGCAAGTAGGCCTATTGTTATTTTTTCGAGCCAAGATTCCCCTGACAACTCTGTTTATCTCCTGTCATTTTAAGTGCAGGCATTTTTTATACTTTCTCACTGAAGGTATCTTTCCTCTTTCTGAATGGTATGGCAGTAGTACAGCCATTTGTTCAAGTATATACACACACACACACCCCATCATAAAGATTTTTGCCTTAGGTTGTGTTACTAGATTTTCATTTGAACAATAAATACTGACTTTCCAAGCCTTCCTCTTTGTCTTGAGTTCTCTCCGTACTATTTCTTTATTATCAATCACTTCCTGCAGGCCAATAAGAACTCCATCAGTAATGCTAGCAATAACAATCACAGAACACACATTCTCCACAATTCTAATCCTGGTTCAAATGATCTCCAGAAAACAAAATAAATGGATGGAAAGTCAGATCACTTAAGATATGGACTTCGAAATCTTATTTTAATTTTTGAAAATGTTGTCTTAAAGTATTTAAACAAAACAAGCAGTTATAATCATAATTAACCAAATTCTGCACTCTTACAACCTTGCAATCCCATTGGCTTCAATGGCAGCAGAATTTCTCTCAAAAGTCTTCAAGTACACGGAGGCCAAGTATTACTTTGGATAAATGATGTTTAGCACTCTTACAAAACTGGATAAGAAGTCCGTTCCTCTTATTACCAGAATTTAAATCAAGGGCACCTCGTTCCTATAGTCTGTGCACTTTAGCCATGGTAGAATTTAATTATATAATCCAAAACACAGTGAATCCAAGGGAAAGATTCCCTGTGATTTCAGCTACTTTGGAACAGCTTCTTGATGCATTGATTGGTCTTAATTTGGTTGTATATGTAGAGCTCTTATTCAGCCTATATATTGCAGTCTATCATGGCAGCAGCTCTTTTATACTGCTCATTCCCCAGTATCTAAACTCTAAATTAAAAATAAACTAGAGTCTAATTGTTTTAATTGCAGAAATAGTCTTGAATATTTGAACTGAGTTAAGGGGAGCAGTGATATCTGCCTGTGTTTACCGAATTTGAAGCAATAGCTCTGAGAGGTCTGATCTGCCCCATTCATCTTACATACCACTGATAGCTAATATTTTAAAAGTAATTTCACTACCCAAATCATGTCAGAAAAGAAAGGGATGATTGCATTATGATGATCTGCATCATCTACTGTGAGAAAGCTCATTTTGGCACCACCTGTGGCTTGGGAGATGCTCCTTCTTGAGTAGAGGGAATAAATTGTGGTAAGTGCAAGATGTCTAGCAGAGCCCACTGAAGTATAAAAGGTTCCTCAAAGAGGAGGTAAACACAGGAAGCCAAATAGACCATATGATCCTGACCAAGGGATGCTAAGTACAAGCCGGCAGAAGTGCATTTGGAATGCTGATGGGGAGCCAAGACCATGAAGCCCAAAGTCCATATATGACTATAAATTTCATATGGGTGGAGGAGATTATTTTTGTAGGTGGAGCTTTGAGAAAAAGTGATATTCTTCCAATCGACTCCCTGCTTGTTTTTTAAAGCAAGACCTACATAAAATGAAGGGATATAGATAATTTATAATGGAAAATATTACAAAAACATATCCAACAACTGTCTCGAAAAGTGCCTTGAGAGATGAGAGCAATGCCTGAAGTATTTACATAAGTAGGGATTAATGTAACTGTTAGTTCCAGATAAGCTGTACCATGATCCAGCTTCAGATGGTGTACAGAATGTTTACCTACATCAAAATCTTCAATCAGATATAGAAATACATTCAGTATTGTCCCGTTTAAAAAAAAACACACAAACAAAATACAAACTAAAAAACAGCAGTAGATACTGGTAAGAAAATAAATAAAACTTCAGTAATAAAATATTCATGCTTAAATTATATTGTCATCATGGGAAAGAAAATCACAGGGAGAAAATGGTTCATGAGAAAGATTGAAATCATGGTGGAATCCCTCAAGGGCTTCTTTCCTGTGGATCCAGATAGGAATTCCACCATGATTTCAACAATTTCCATCCCACCATCAACCTCAGCCTGGACCAGTCCACACAAGAGATCCACTTCATGGACACTACAGTGCTAATAAGCTATGGTCGCATAAACACCACCCTATACCAGAAACCTACTGACCGCTATTCCTACCTACATGCCTCTAGCTTTCACCCAGACCACACCACACGATCCATTGTCTACAGCCAAGCTCTACGATACAACCGCATTTGCTCCAACCCCTCAGACAGAGACAAACACCTACAAGATCTCTATCAAGCATTCTTACAACTACAATACCCACCTGTTGAAGTGAAAAAACAGATTGACAGAGCCAGAAAAGTACCCAGAAGTCACCTACTACAGGACAGGCCCAACAAAGAAAATAACAGAACGCCACTAGCCGTCACCTTCAGCCCCCAACTAAAACCCCTCCAACGCATTATCAAGGATCTACAACCTTTCCTGAAGGACGACCCAACACTCTCACAAATCTTGGGAGACAGGCCAGTCCTTGCCTACAGACAGCCCCGCAACCTGAAGCAAGTACTCACCAACAACCACATACCACACAACAGAACCACTAACCCAGGAACCTATCCTTGCAACAAAGCCCGTTGCCAACTGTGTCCACATATCTATTCAGGGGACACCATCACAGGGCCTAATAACATCAACCACACTATCAGAGGCTCGTTCACCTGCACATCTACCAATGTGATATATGCCATCATGTGCCAGCAATGCCCCTCTGCCATGTACATTGGTCAAACTGGACAGTCTCTACGTAAAAGAATAAATGGACACAAATCAGATGTCAAGAATTATAACATTCATAAACCAGTCAGAGAACACTTCAATCTCTCTGGTCACTTGATTTCTGATCTCAAAGTGACTATCCTTCAACAAAAAAACTTCGAAAACAGACTCCAACGAGAGACTGCTGAATTGGAATTAATTTGCAAATTGGATACAGTTAACTTAGGCTTGAATAGAGACTGGGAATGATTGATTCATTATAAAAAGTAACCTATTTCCCCTTGTTTATTCCTTTGGCCCGCCCTCCCCCCCCACCCCCCGTTCCTCAGACGTTCTTGTTAAACCCTGGATTTGTGCTGGAAATGGCCCACCTTGATTATCATACACATTGTAAGGAGAGTGATCACTTTAGATAAGCTATTACCAGCAGAAGAGTGGGGTGGGGGGAGAGAAAACCTTTTGTAGTGATAAACACCCATTTTTTCATGGTCTGTGTGTATAAAAACATCTTCTGTATTTTCCACAGTATGCATCCGATGAAGAGAGCTGTAGCTCACGAAAGCTTATGCTCAAATAAATTGGTTAGTCGCTAAGGTGCCACAAGTACTCCTTTTCTTTTTCTCTTTGGACACAAGGCACTGGAGAAACACAAAGGATTGTTATTTCAGTTACTATCTGAATCAGAGACAGTAGCTTAGCTTTGAAGATAAATATTGCATTGTCCAACAGAAAGAGAGACTGACTCCATGTTTAGTGATTGGTTACATGGCCATGAAAAGAAAAAATATGAACACCACACACACACACACACACACACACACACACAAAATGAACTTCACCTCCATGCAGAGCTAATTGGTAAACATTTTAATCTGACTTGTCATAATATCGCATGAACCACTATACAGGAAGGAGAGATCAAAGGTTCCATAACGGGTGGCTGTGTGTAGACAATGGACCAAAGAGAACCAGGGCTGCTGTCTCAATAAAACAAATGTATGTTATCAGGCCTTGCTGTACAGCACAACTGTATAGTCTACTTTATCTGCTCTGTTCCAGATGCCATTATGATTTTCAGTATTGTCTTGGGGTTATTTCTACCTTTGTGAGAACTTCATATTCTTAACAATTACCAATAAAACCAAACTTTATGTACCTGCTCTAGTACATGCCAGTAATATTTATTTTTATAACGCACTTTGGACTCCTGGTATGGCTTATATTTTAATAAAGGTTATTACAAAGAAATACCACTCAACCCAACAGGTCATTTTACAAGAGGACAAGTATATTGTCTGAACAAATATCTTTTTGGTGTTTTATAGCGGACGTATATATTCTGAATTAGGGCAGGCATGTTGTATTAGATTCACTGGTAACTGGTATTGCTCAAGAATATCATGCATATTCACAATGAATTAGACTCTGCCCCTCTATTGCTCATCTGACCAGTGAGGTAAAAAAAAGGAATAAGGTCCCCTCGCTACCTTCTTGCTCAGCCTGATCTTAGGTCTGAGGCAGAGTGTAGCCTCTGATCTCAGGATGCTCCCTGCTGCAAAAAAAGGGATAGAGAGTGGCAAGGAGTGGACAAAACCTTTTCGTCTTCTTTTCCAATTCACAAGATTCATGGGCCAGGCACAAAGGGGAAGCAATTTTCAACCTTTCAAAGGCTGCAGTAGTTTAGGGACAGATTTTTAAATGTATTTAGGCACCTAAAGATGCAGATACATAGGCACAGGAACTAGTGGTGTGGGGGGTGCTGCAGCCCCCCCCAGGTTTTATGGGGGTCCTGGCAGATGACCCCTCACTGAGGCTCTGCCTCTGGCCCCACATGTGGGGTCCCAGCCCTACGCCTGGGTCTCTGCTTCTGCCCCTCCCCCCCCACATGGGGTCCCAGCTGCTGGCTCTGCTCCCAGCCCCACATACATGCTCCCGGCCCTGCTTCTGGGGCTTAGGGTTGCCAAACTTGGTTGGATATATTCCTGAAGATTTCATCACATGACAATCTTTAATTCCTGGAGAGTCCAGACCAATCCTGGAGGGCTGCCGGCCCTGCGCCCGCCCCCAGCTGTGGCCCCAGCCGCCGGCCCTGTGCCCACCTCCAGCTGTGGCCCCAGCCGCCGGCCCCCTTACCCAGTCCAGGCCCTCTCCTCCTGGAGACACGTCCTTGCTCCTGGCCCCAACTCTGGAGGTGGGGGGTGCATGGACGGGGTAAGGGAACACTTAGTAGTGGGGGTGCTCCAATACCACTGTGCAGCCAGGTGCTTTTGAAAATCCTACTAGACACCTCCACCCAGATTCTCAAAGGTATTTAGGGGTCTAACATCCTTTGATTTCAATTGACAGAATCAATCGATTCTATCTTCAGATATCTAATTTGGCCCTACTTTCTCCCTAGAACATGAAAGGAGAAAGACAGGGAGTGTGATTGAGTTACATGCTTCCTCTTCATCAAGTCTGATCCTTGAAGCTGAATCTAGCCAATAATGGCAAAAGCCTTCGATCAGCAGCTACAGGAACAAGACCATGTTGTTGCAACAACAGTGTTCCAACTCCGCATAGCCCTAAGTAGAAATGAAATATAACTCTTATGAGATGGAGTTGATTTTTTCCCCCTCACTTAGAATAAGTGGGCTCTCATTTCAGTTTTTTGACACTAACAAATATACTAGAATATATTTGGATGCACACATTATACAGGGAATTTCTGATTTTTACATATGAAAGATGAGCAGAACCACAACATAATTTTGAAGGTTTTTCTTCAGTGTTATTTGCATTTTTGCACTTATGCAAAAAAAAAAAAAAAAAAAAAGCAGAGACAAAACACAGACAAAAATATGGAAGCTTGCAGGCACATACGCAATAGTATGCATGAACATTACACTCAGATGAGCCAGGATCTGATTCCTAAAAATCAGGCCCATAAAACCACTGCAGTAGAACATCATTGCAGTGTCAGTGTTACCTCATTTTAAAATAAATCTCTTGAATTTCACTTTGACGTTTATACAGCAACATAAAACCTGACCCTGTAACCATGCCTCTTCCCGTCATTCTCAAGCTTTTTCATTTTAATACGGAGATCGTTAAGTGTGCCAACTGCTCTTGCACTCAGAACTAGGCTGATCACATTCCCCTCCCACTTGCAATCCCATAATAATCTTGTGGCAACTACAGTAAATATGAACATAGGACAGTACTTCAAGGGAAGCATTTAATATATTTGACCTGTCTTTTAATGTCATTAAGGAGGAGAAGCCAGCACCATGTGACCTTCCAAGCTCTCCCCAGACCACCAGGAAGTTCTGTGGACCAGCAGGTCAGGGTCAAATCTGCTCCTCTTTCTGTGATCTTAAAGGTCCTGAAGAAGAGGAGCAGAATGCTGAGACCCTGTGAAGGCAGCCACACCACTTCTGTGTCATGGAGCTGGGTTCAGTATGGCAGAAGAGGGGGTAGGGGCTCTACCAATCTAAGAATCCAGTGGCCATTGCCCTCATGGAGCCGATGTACATATGAACACTGCAGCAGCAGCACCAAGCACAGCTGAAGAAAATGGATTCCTCCCCTTAGTTGTCAGGGAAGTCCCCCAACACTATGCCTTGCAATAAGGATTTGGCCCTTCATTAGCAGTGTAAAATAAAATGAGAATGTTGACTCTAAAATGTACATCCTAGTAAGGCTTTATTTGAATAGCTTAACTATGTTTAATTTAAATAAAGGATTAGATACTTAACTCTCACTTGACTTCATACAGTGATTCAGTAAATACATATTCATATAGATTATGTTATTTCCAAAGAAAAGATCCAAAAGTAATTAACAGAAATTTTTGTCTACATAATCAGAGGAAAAACTAACTCTGTATTTACCTATAATTGCTTCTAGATAATATGTACCCTACACTAAAGTGGTCATGTACTAGAAGTACTACTTAAAAAGTGGTTTGATGGGTCTCAATTACCATTTCTCCTGTCTAAACTACACTTTTAAAAAAATGTAAGGTAAATGTCATACAATGCAGTCAAGAGCATTTGTCTTTATTTTTCTTTTGGTGGGGTATTTAGCCCCCGTAAAATTTATAAATCTGCAATAAATGCGCAGCATCTTCTTCTATCACATATATAAAAAGCTGTCAATATATGACTTTTAGGTTTCTTCGGTGTATAGAGTTATTGTTTACATAACAGTTTTGATACAGAACAGTCTACATTTGCACTTAAAATCCTTTCTATAACGTGTGTAAAATGAATGATAGAGAGTTGAGCTGCTAAACCCATGAGGATTAGGTGGATAAATATCTGTCATTTTGTACAGCTTACACAGAACCAAGAGAAATGTACCGGAAGTTGTTTCATACACAAATGGACCTCTCTGTGCTTCACTTTAGCCATCTGTGAAAATGTATACTAAATCCTTGTCCCAAGGCTTGTGAGGTTTAATTAAGAAAATATACCATAGAAATATAAGTTTTGTACTATTTATTAGTAATTGTTACTGGTTACTTGAGTTTCTAAATAGCATTCAGGGTATTTTGGGGATGTTTAGGTACATGTAGCTTTATATAATAGCAAGCAAAGTTCTAAACATAAAAAACTCTAAATGTAAAGGGCCAGATCCACAACTGGTGTAAAGTGGCATAGCACCCTTGATTTTGATGGGGCAACCCCAATTCACACCACATAAGGATCTGGTTCCTAGAAGTGAGTAATGTTTGGAGACAGGTTATATGTAGTACTTCCTTAAAAATAGTTGTAAAAATGCACTTCCGTTTCCGGATCGGGGTTACTGGTGTTTTAACATTCCATTTACCATTTCTTAACAGTGAATCTGTAATTCGGTAGCAAAGTATGGATGTTTTATAAATTGAACTCTGAGGTGAAACAGATTCTGATGTTTGTTCAATTTATGTTAATTAAAGTGTTTATGAAAAGTTTAAATGCATTAGCACCCTGCACAGTTAGTTAACATAATCATATGAGACACAACTGTCTTTGTCTAAGACATTTTTGAGAATTTACATACCATATGTCTACAATAAAGCAGCTGATCATTGGAAAGAACTACCATGCGAGTACTCCAACAGAAGCAAGGTACAAGCCATCACTGTCAAACTGACTTTTCTCCTGAGAAGCTAGGCATGGGTGGTTCGACATGGATTTCCTATTCTTGACAAATTACTGTGATTTTATCTGTTTGCTCTTTTTAAATGGGAACTCTATTCCCAGAGCCATAATCTGAATCTGTTGTTTTTTAAGCCAGCCTAGTTATATTTCTTCTGCAGATTGCAATTATATTTCTAAACTATGCTTTGTATTGTTTGAGAGTCCAGCAAAGGGAAAAAAATTGTGAACTTTCAATTAACAAAATTGCCATAACATACAGAGGCTGTCACAATTTCCTCTTCTTGCTGATAGAAATAATTACCCAGCCCAAAGATAACCAGCACAAAACCACCATCAAATAAGAATAGCTCTTCGCTCCTGTCAAAGTCAACCCATACCTGCCGATAGTGGTGGGGCAGAGTGAGAGCAGCAGCTTCAGCAGATGTTACTGAGCATGCTCAGTCCATAGGTGCATACCCAGTGCAAGCCAAGCAGCAATTCTAGGGCCCGGGAGGGGGGGGGAACACATGACCCCAGATTCCACCCCCCCCTCCGCATGCATCACCTCTGCCTCATGTGTAAAGCTTTTTGAGATCTACAGAAAAATGATGGAGTACTAAGTATACTTTGTCACTTTGATCAGCGTTGCCATATAAGTGGCTTTCCCTGCTATGATTATAGAAGCCCCATGTTCTCAAGCCTGAAGGTGCCAGCAGGGCCATTCTAAACATTGCTGTCCCACCTCATCTCTGCAAGAAGACCTTTCCTGATGAACTCAACAACTCTGTCTACTAACATGACTCAGCGCCCATACCCATTACCAGCTATATCCACTCAGCTACCCCCAAATCACCCACAGTATATTGCTGAAGAGGGGAAAAAAAACAGTAGAATACCCACAAACCTACTCACTACTGCCAACCACTCAGCCTTCACCACCATATTGGTGAGAAGAAAGCCCTCCAAAATGCCCTTTAGCTGAAAAACAAAGTTTAATCATGAAGATCTCCTGATGCTGGATTTGTACCGGTAGTGTCAAGCAACTCAGGCCCCACAGCATTATGAAATCCTGCACCAGAAAAAGTGCTGCTATGCTAAATGCACTACCCTGCAGCAAGCCCAGCAGCAGGTTGGGAGCCGAAGCAGAAGCATTGCTAACAGCCTAGTGTTGCTATCTCCAGAGCTCCATACTAGCAGATGGGAGAGCAGTTGGCTTAGAGCTACCATGATTATAATCACCTTCTCTTGTTAATCACTACTCACAGACTTGCAGTAATGCCAACATAATCACTGGACATTATAATATTCTTCTGGACTAAGTATCAAAATGTTAATATTCAGAGACTTGGGGGGCTGTAAAGTCTGCAGCCATGAACCCAGGATTGTTTTAAGCAATGTGAAAAATTATCCCTCCTTTCTCTTTCAGAAATAGCCTTGAAAAGGTAAACTAGCCACTAGGATTCAGAGTAGCAGCCGTGTTAGTCCGTATCCGCAAAATGAAAAGGAGGACTTGTGGCACCTTAGAGACTAACAAATTTATTTGAGCATAAACTTTCGTGAGCTACAGCTCACTTCATCAGATTCATTCAGTGGAAAAAAAACCACATTTTTTTCACTGAATATATCCGATGAAGTGAGCTGTAGCTCACAAAAGCTTATGCTCAAATAAATTTGTTAGTCTCTAAGGTGCCACAAGTCCTCCTTTTCTTTTAGCCACTAGGAGTGATTTCTAAAATAATCACAGTTTATTAATGGTTCTGCCTAGAACTGCCCAAGATTAGCCTAACAGGCACATGAAATCCATGGCCATGTTTCTCTCAGCCTACTGGAAACCCCAGAGCAATTCTCATCTCCGCTGGATAGAACGATACCCTGGCTGCCAAAGAGTGCTAAAACCTTCACAAGCTTTCTGACAGCTGTCAATTATCTAAGTGCAGGAATCTGTTTCTTTACAAGAGCTGAGGGCATCACAAACATCCAACAGTGTTTTAAGCGCTCACAATATGATCAGCTCTTGAAGGTGAGAAAAAAAAAAAGTGTTATTTTCAAAGTTTATTTCAGAAAGAGAATTATTATTAATATTAATTGAAATCAACCAGGTTTAAGTCTGAACTTTAACGTGATGAGTTTGCCCCATGTTCTTTGATTGGGGAATCCCAAACACCAGAATTGTCTGGAAGTGTATATTTTAAGTTAATGGTTAACTGTATAAACAAGACAACACAGCTTTTTAGATACATTTTTAGGTAATTAGAACTCTTTGAAAAATGAGATCTTTATAAATCAAAATGGGGGGGGGGACAACAATAAAAATTGTCAAATTCACATTTAAAGTTTATCAACTCTAATAATGAAAGGCTGTTATACACATACCAGCTTTAAATAAAGCAACACGTGAACCATGCCTCTGGTGACCAACCCTAAACCATTGATCAGTATGGGTTTTCTCTTGCAAAACCCAGATGAGGAGGTCTTGCAAAGCAGAATCTAGTTCTTGGGTATTGCCCCTCTAGTGAGGGATCAAACACTCATTTATCTAACCCTCCAGAACAATGGCTGTTTGGATGCAGCATGACCCGGATATCAAGTCATTTTTGTTTCTGCAAATCTCAATCCCAGTAGCAAAGGGTTTGAAAAAAACCCAAGTCACTTCCTAATGTTTTCCCAGCTCCTAAAACAGAACTCAAACATTGTTATACATCCTATTGCAAACGAACCTTGCAGTTGAACAGTACAAAGTGGAACTGCTCCCACAAATGACTGAAAACTATCTCCAGCCCAATCCTTCAAGGTGCTGAATGCTCTCAACTTCCACTGACACCCGTGGGAGTTGTCTGAGCTCTGTACCAGCTTCAGATCCTTCAGAATTTAAATTCAAAACTAATCATGAGACAGTATTTTTTATTGCAAGTTGCAATAAAAAATGAAAGAAAAGTCACCTGCTTCAACCAGTGAGGGAGAAAATTCTCTTATCTGGCCTGCACCCTAGTTTTATTTGATATACACTTCCCTTTACCTAATTTTTAGCTCTACCAATTAGAGCCCTTCAAAGCAGTCAGTACATAATGGTGGGCTGGTCTAAACTACAAAGTTAGGTCAGCTTAAGTACATCGCTCAGGTCAGTGAAGTTTCATGCCTTATGTGGTGTAATTAAGCCAACCTAAGCCCCAGTGTAGACACCATTAGGTCAATGGAAGTTTGTTGACCTACCTACCGCCTCTCGGAGAAGTGGCTTTACCACAGGGAGAGAAGAATTCCTCCCATTGCTGGAGTGAGTGTCTACACTACAGCAGCACAGTTGCAGGGCTACAGCTGTTGCACAATAGCATTTCTAGTTTAGATGTACCCAATAACTTCAGCAGACCTGTTGGTCAGTTTGCTGCTTGCAGCTGTTCTCCCTTTCTAGAGCAATTAAAGGAATTGGAGGCGTTATTTCCAACCAAGATACAGCAAGAAGTCACACAGATCTAAGCCACCCAGGTTCTCAGGTTGCTTTTTAAATCCTGTAACTTTGATAATGCTGCCACCCTGAGTTTTGAAGACATAAACGACACACTGACAGCTGTTGTCTGTGAGGACAATGAAAATTGACAGATTTAGCCAAGTATGAAGCATGACAAATTGTAGCAAAGCAAAAGGAAGGCAGTGCTGCGCTCAATTCAGAAGTGAGCTGACATTTGCTAGAAAACTCATGGGAATTCTTCAGACGATCTACAAGACACGTGCTAAACGTTACTTGCATTAAAACAAAAGCTGGTATTGATCGCAAAATAATTTGCTTTTAATGAAGACTGAGGAATAATAATAAAAAACATAAGAATCACTCCTGGTTTCAGTCTTCCAAGTATATTGTGGCTTACTTGCCTTTTAAACATGCAAGAGAAGCTCATAAAATGGGACATGACCACATTAGCAAATTCCCTGCATCCTTTTAGGCCTTTGCTCCGCTTTCGTTTTGTTTGCATCCCATTGAGCTGATTTTCTTCCTTCCTTTTCAAAGGCCTGATGAGAAGTAAAATTCTCAGAAGCTTGTCCATTTTACCCAACTGACGGGATCACCTACAAGTATTTTTTTCCTGTTTCTTTTTTTACTATTATACTGGAACAGTACAGCTTACACTCAGAACGCATGTCGTTTCTGTAGAGCAGTAGCGGGCAACCTGCTGCCCGTCAGGGTAATTCACTGGCGGGCCGCCAGACCATTTGTTTACGCTTGCACGGCCGCCCGCAGCTTCCAGTGGCAGTGGTTCACCGTTCCCAGACAATGGGAGCTGCGGGAAGTGGCAGCCAGGCCCGCGCTGCCTCCCACAGCTCCCATTGGCCGGAAACAGCAAACTGCAGCCACTAGGAGCTGCAGGTAGCTGTGCAAAGGTGTTTAAAACAAAACACAAACAAACAAACAAAAAAAACACACACACAATGGTCTGGCAGCCTACCAGTGGATTACCCTGACAGGCCACGTGCCCACCACTGTTAGAGAGTATATACACAAAATAGCCACAGTTGTGGCCTAATTTTCACCAGTTTAAACTATGGCCTACATTCACTTGATGTTTATAGGATTTTCCTTGTGTAATTTTCAGTTTTATTAAACAAATTTGTCTTTGTCATCCTAAGAATTTTCTCCAGCTTCCATAAAGTTCGATTTCATTTGCTTTAGAATTTGTCAGAACTTTAGCCTGGTTCTTGTATGAATTAAAAAAAAATAAAAATCTTACATTTAAATATCACTTTTCAACGCAGAGAACTCTGCAAACTGACATACAAACACGTACAATTTTGTCTGCCGCCAAAATGCTGCTGCATTTCATCCCAGAAGTAATGTTTTAAGAATGCGCAGCAGCAGACAGAAGTTCAACCCTGGAAAAGGACAATAGTCTTCTATTTCAGCTGCATGTTATAAGTTTTTGTAAGCAGAATGTAATTGTAAAATGTAGCCCTAAAACAGGAACCTATTGCTGTGTATGTGTAATCCCCTTTTCTCTCCATCCCCCACCCCTTTTCTTTTTTCTGTTCAGCCAAAAGCCTTATTGAGGTCATTACAGTTGCGGTTTCTACTTGCTCTAAGTTGATGTGGAAGCATTCCCAGACAAGGCGACAGTATGGAAGCTTGAGTGACTGCAAACTATTTCAGCATACTCGGAGTAGTACAGGAAGCGATTAACCCCATTGAGAAGCTGTTTTGAAGCCAGTGTGGAAGTTTTCATTAAGGGCAGACTTTCCTGTATATACATACAGACTTAGTTAGAAGCTGGAGGCTCCTGACGAATCAGTAGTAATTCTATCAGGGCCCAGGGGTACAAAACTGGCAGCCACTGTGAGCACTGCAAGGAGGAGACAGAGCTGCCAGGATAATCTAGACTGAATCTGTGGATTGGCTCTCCATACAGTTTCCTGTAATTTTACCAAAATCAGTGGGACTGAGATTAGGAAGAACATCAGAAAGGAGAAATTATAGACAGGAGGCTAAGTCTCTTTGTGAGTTGTATCAATCATTGAACCAAAGACGCTGTATGAGCCTAACAGCTACAATAATTGTCTTTATTTGAAATTGTGTATGTGCTCAATATTGTGCATGCTGAAACAATTGGTAATGAGGTACAACAGAATGTTTTATCCAGTTGCCAATATAATCCCCAAGGTGAGCTGACATGGGCAAAAGATCTTAGGTCCATATCCCAATCCCTGTACTTATTCTGTGAGGTTTAAATAATATATGGCTCTGTGAGAGTCTTCATTTTAAAGGAAAACACTACATCTGTAGTTGGTGATGTTAGGCTAGCTAGGATGCACTGTAACTGCTGTGCTGTAACAGTTCATATTTTTATATATTTGGGGTGCTATTCAGTAAAAAAAATTGAAAGTGCTGAGAGACAGAGAAAGAAAAAGGTCTTATGGTAAAGGTTGGTACTGAATTCCTAAGATGAAGAAAAAAAGGGGAGTGAGTCCTATTAGAATTTCCACCCTTTATCATTTAGAAGGTTCCTATAGAAAACCCAGATGTAGTCTCTTGAAAGGATATGAATTCATAATCTGTGCTTAAGTCAGACAGAGGAGTTCTGTAACACAGAACTGACAAGCAAATCACAACTAGCACAAGCCTAGACTTCTCTCCCCTAGATGTAGGTTGCATATGGAAGAATCAAACATCCCACACCCTGATTTCCTTAGGAAGTTGCTGTGTATTAAATGCAAGGCGCACAGTGCCTTTTGTTCAGTGGTGTGATGCAACATATATCTGAGTAGTTTACAGAGCAAACAAAGGAGTTTCCCAATCAATATATATCAGAAAATGCACTCATTGTCTCACATTCTCTCTAAGCAGAATTCTGTGCAGAACTTCAAACAAAGATGAAGCTTGTTTACAGCTGAATTTAGGCATTTATAGCTTCATATCGCTTATGCACTCACCTTCAGCACTTGATCCTATGATCACTGAAGTCAACAGCAGCTCCCATTGAATCCATAATGCAGAAGGAATTAACACTTTGGTTATTGTCTTAACCATGCTGTACAAAACATCTAATAGCCCTGCTTTTGTGAAAAGTGTCATAGGAGCTTAAATGGCCACAAGTGGTCAGGGTGATACAGCTCCTCCAAAAGCCATTTCATACAAAATTGCTTGCCAAAGACTAGTGTTAATACAACAAGCCACCTTCTGAAATATTGTTTCATGCAGTTTAGTTAGAGTAGAGATGCATTGGACAGGTACAGGGAAATTAGGTATTAAATAATTTACTGCCTTAGTGCAAGATTGGAGCTTTAAGTCACTCCCTGTGTACAGGAGTGGCAGGAAGAGAAGCTCTACCTTCACCCTCGCTCTTTAGAGACTAACAGTACAGTCTGTGCTGGACCACCAGTTCTTGTGGCCAAAAGGATTAAGGATCAAAAATGATTGCTGGCCCATATACATGGGCACAGAAATGTTAGGAGACTGCTCCTTGCATTCTTCCCCTGTAGTGTAGCGATTGTGTGTGTATACAGACATTAAGAAGTATGGTCTTGTGGTTAAGTCACTGGAGTGAGATTCAGGAGATCTGTCCTGCCATTGCCTGCATGTGACCCTGGGCAATCCTCTGTCCCGCAGTTCCTCATTTGTAAAATGGGAATGGTCTAGCTTGAGCTTTTAGGCTAGAAATTACTCAGGATAGAGTCTTGCTATTGTTTTGTATAGTGGCTCACACAATGGAGCCCTGATCTTGGTGGAGACCTTTCAGTGCTACTGTAATAGCAATTCTATTAAAATAATAAAGATGTTGCCCTCTTGCAGCTTGCCCACAGAAAATATGAGTTCTGCTACTATGATTAGCTGAAGTAGTAAAAACCTGTGGTTTTGGAGAGGAGAGAGAGTAGGTTTCTAATCCTGGCTCCCTATTTAGTGTGTGGGTTGAGTTGGATAGAGGATTAATAGTGTCTGTTGCCAGCACCCATAGATTCTTTATGCACTCCTTCACACCAAGACTAGCCACAATCTAATTAGCCCTTATAAGCACTCACATCCAAACAGTGAGCCTGTATAATCATGGGTTTTCATGCCATGAAAATTCTACACTGGGACTCAAGATGGGTATCTAGGTCTATCCACTCGGCAACAGACTCTTCTCTAGACCTACATCCCACAAAGCTTTAGGTGCATGTTTAGTTTTAGGTACAATGAGTAGTCCCATTACTTCACTTCTCAGTGCTTCTGGTTCTCCTTCTACCCTGTTGTCTGCCATTACAGTACCTAGACAATAGGCCCCTAGGCCCTACTGTACTACAAATGATCACACACTTTGGTATGATTCTGTATCTTACTCTTGGGGAAAGAAATCTCAGTCATGCACTGTAATAAGTCCTGTGTAGAAAATGAAATTTTGCCACACACAATAGCTTAATTATTCAAAGAATTTAGTGCTCTTATGGTTAAAGTGTTTAATTGCTGCTTATACAGTCATGGACAAGCACCCTTCAGTCTGGCCACAAGGGTTTTGTGATGCACAAAGTGCCCAATTTACCCTGGGGAATAAAAAAACCAAACAAACAAAAACACCACACATACCACTCAGGTGTAGGATATTTCTTGTTATTTTGTTTAAGCCCCAAAGAGCTATGCTTTCCCTAGGGGACTGAATGTAGAGTGAAACTGACTAAGCTCACAGACTTAAGAGTAGTTAATTTCACACTGTGAGCAGAACTGCAAATGAGGAACATGATCTGAGTCCAGCAGTACTTGCCATCACTTTTCTCTTTTGAAGACAGTGTTGCTGAGTTCAAAGGAGAGGAAAAAAAGAAGAGCTGGAAAGGAAAGAGCTGAGGGAGCTGGGCAGCAGGAGGGAAGAGGCAGAAACATACACAGAATAATGGCTAACTTTGCAGATAGGCTATCCGGAACAGATAAAATAAAACACCCCCAAACCTACCACAAAAACTGAAACACCTGAGTCTTCCATAACTGTTGCCTTTGCCTCACTTTCCAATTCTGGGATCTTTCCAAGACAAAAGCAGAAGTAGTGATTAATTCCATGTGATAAACTATTCTTGTAAAGTTTCCTGCCCAACCGTATCTACCCAAAAGGCTTGGATCTTTCAATTGGCTTAGGGTAAACTGCTGAATTTTGAGTGCTTAGCTGTGTCTAACTTGAACTCTGAGCCTCAGGATCATAGATCTATACTTCAGATGTTGATCACTATAGTGGTCCCAATGGTACTAACATGGATGGATGAATTATATATACACACTAGGGCTAGGGGGAAGAGGTTTCAGTGCCTCGAGAACTGAAAGAAAATTTTGGTCTCAGTCCTGCAAATCTTTATTCACATGAGTAGCCCTAATCCAGCAAGGAGGTCTGACCTGACACCGGTTTAAATCCAGAGTAACTCCACTGAAGTCAGAGTTGCACTGGTCTAAAATCAGAATCAGGTCAATTAACTTCAATGGGGCTGGTGGTTAATGGCCTATATGTAAGGTCCTTTTAGCACCTTACCCTACTGCTCCTTTCAGATGAGCTGTTTCTTATAAGAATGGACAGGCTTCCTGTGGGAGGACCAGTGAACATTGCTACCATTTCATTTTTAATGCCTCCAAAGATACGTCTAGACTGCAATCACGTGGTATGACTGCAGCTTGAGCAGACGTACCCGAGCTTGCTCAGGAACCGGAGCTATGAAGCCACAGTGGCATGCACTTCAGCATGGGCTACCCCTGAAAGTAATGTTCTAGGGTTCCTGGTGGGCTTGTACAGCTCACACAGAAGTGCACAATGCTACCGTTTCACAGCTCTAGTACCCAAGCTAATTTTAATCTAACTAGGTTGTGTATCTCTACTCGAGCTGCAATCTTTCCCAGTGTTTGCAGTGTAGAAATACCCTAAACCACACAGAGGATGAGGGAGGGAACAGGTTGGGGAAAAGTGCGACAAGCAGAGAGGATAAAATAAGATGAGCCAAGAGCCCTGGAATTCATAAAACTGCCTTTGCTTCTTGGTCTTCAGTTTAGCTACCAACAGATTTATTAGTGCCTTGTTATTTTTTTTTTCTATTGCCATGGTAACTGTTAAGCAGACAAAAGGAAGGAAAACACCAAAAGGAAGGAAATGAGGCACAGAACAGATGGCCTCTTTTTATTTAACAAGCCAACTTATTGTCCAGATAAAAACTCTTTTCTCCTTGGCTCAAGTGAAATCAAAAATTGGGAAGATTTTTTGAGGTAACTCGTAATGAAACTGAAATATTGACTTATTGTACAGGGATGATTTTACTCCGGGAGGGATCAGTTAGAGGTTTGTTCTGAACTCCAAGCCAGGGATAGTCTGTTGTTGCACTGGAACTAATCAGAAGGCAAATGGTGACTAACAGTCACCTCCCTAGGTCCCCCGCCCCACTCTGCAGGAGAAAGTACTCTGTCAGGTACAGCCCACTCCCCCTAGGCTGCTGGCAAGCTGTGCTCTACCCACTCACTGCCCTAACCTGCACACTCCCAACACACATGTGTGAGAGGGGCATGGCAGCCCTATAGGGGCGGGCATCCTCCCACACTGCTACTTGCAATCTAGATGGCCAGTAAGGTGCCTTTTCAAGCATTGATATTGTTAAAACTGAAGACTTTGTTATAATATAAAGGATTTTAAAAAAACAAAGATGCTTTTTGATCCTGTAGAACCCCAACTGTCTGGATTCCAGTTAACTGAAGCGGTCATCCCAAGATCAGATACGTCATCTGAGAGCTGTAGCTTGGGTTAGCCAGGGTGGGGGAAAATAACGGGAAGTTGCTGTACTGGCTGGGTTCCCCAGTGCCAGATATAGGACAAGGAAGAGAAGTCTTTGCATGCAAAGAGATTTCAATGCATGAAGTCATACCTGGGTTGATTTTTATGTGGCTAAATACTCCATTGACCCAACAACTTCCCCAGTCCATGAAACTCTGGATTCCTGATGTTTCAAGCGTCTTCCAAGATATTTGGATAATCAAGTTTCTACTGTATCTTAATACCTGAGATAATACCTAAAGGTATACAAATGGGTTGAGTATTGGGGAAAATGTATCTAACCTAAGTGGCAGAAAGTCCACCATTTGAGTCTCAATAATGCAGTGTTAGGATCTATTCTGCATCTGCAGGGAAAGGAACAAGATCTTTTCAGGATCTCATTTTTCTGAGTCTATGACTCAGCTGTGCCAGTTTTACCAGCATCATTTTTGTTGGGATAATTCCGAATCCTTCTTCCCCACCCCACAAAGTTCTTCCCCCAGTTGTTTAAAAAAAAAATCTAATAGTAAATATGACTGGATAACAGGCAGGATCGGCTCTAGGCACCAGCAAAGCAAGCACGTGCTCGGAGCGGCACAATTCCAGGGGCAGCATTCCAGCTTTTTTGTTGTTGTTGTTTTGCTTGGGCAGTTGCGCTCTTGGAGCAACAATTTTTTTGCCTGGGGTGACAAAAAACCTAGAGCAGGCCCTGATAACAGGGTAGCTGTTATCTAGTAACCGGTGTTAGATATACTGACTCCAAAAGTGGATTACTGGGTAAGAACAATCATGCTACCCATAGTATAAAACATCCTGGCATGACTCAGAATTGTTTGGCTACTATTACTTCCTGTTCCAAACACACACCCAAATGCATTTTACTCCCATTAGAGCGCTTCTGGGAGGGAGGGGGTAAATAATTTTAAATAAAGTTAGTTATTTTCTCTTTTGGCAATTGTCTTTGCTGAAGTTAAAAAAATAAACTAAAAAGTAACACTTCTTTCTATAAAGAGTCACCATTTCTCGATTCAGGTTACAATTCCTGAAGCTCTGATGACCTTCTCAGGGTTACACTGCATATCGCACCATACATACCTAAGGTAGCTCAGAAATTGTATTACAGTAAAAGCAACTGAAAGGAATTAGGATGCATTTTTGCTTCAGTGGCTGCAATAGACATAAAGGGAATCTTCTGAATGCTGTGTACTTCATCCGTTCCAGGCTTTGATTTGTTTCACATCTTAGAATTTCTACAGAGAAGTCAGCCAAAATAAAAATGACAGTTCTTAAATTTTACATTACAGTTCTGTTAGATTTAAGGTTTGTCCTTTATTTTTGTGGCAGGAAAATAAGAGGGATAACATGCAGGAGAATTCTCTATATTATCAGGAGTATATTTGTGAGCTGGTTTTTATAGCACTGTGCTCGATGGCTGTTATATTCGTCCCTCGAAGCAGAGCACACTAAATTCCGTCATGAGAGAAACTGCTGTTTTAAATAGTTTTAAGGTCACTGAATGGAAACCTACTGGCTGCAAATTTTGCTCAAAAAAATCTCATCCTGGTAGTATCATGCAGCAGTAATGGCATGTGTTATTTGATATGGATGCCTCAAGTGACTAAGACATAGCACACCTTCACTACTGTTCAAATGCCAACCACAACTTTAATTGCTTAACTAAGCAGCAATAACCATAAAGGGTTAGAGCATAAGCACCTGAATACCCAGCAGTATCCCAGTCCAGGGGGTTATGCATCACTGGCCATATAGAGCCACCAAACAAAGGGAAATATCTTTAGCCCTACCAGTCCAATCCTTGGGACTCAGACAATTGCCAGAGCCCCCGATCCACTCTTACCTTGTGGAAGAGATGAGGGTGAAGATGAAAGGTGTTTCAGTCTATACCAAGCCTTGAAGTCAACACCATGCCCTGCATGAGGTCCCAAACAAAGATTTCTTCTGCACTAGGGTTTGGTGACACGTTATCCTCTGCTATTACAAAAGTTTCCCCTGAATACTTAGAATATATCAATATAGAAATAAACCACCACATCAAATCTCCAAGGTGTCTTAGGGAAAGCAAAAAAACTCTGTGCATGACAGTCTACTGTGGGTTAAATTCTTTCCCAGTTTGAACAGGAGATCAGCTGATAGCCAAAGCACCCAAGGGACTTACATTCCACAAAACCAGTGACCATGAACAAGCCACATCAATTAAATAGATAGGGGGAGCAATTGGGAAGAAAGCACAGAGCCAACCTGAGTGCCCTGCCATAGTGCCTGCATGAACAATGCATCCTCTTGGGAGTAGGGGTGAGGACCAATAGCAGTCCAGTTGCACCAGGCCACAAAGGATTGTGGTTAAAGTTGTCCTATTATGACTCCTTCCTCCCTGAAGGGGAAAGGAATGCAGAGAGAAGGGTTCCCCTTCCTCTTGACCTCAAGGGCACCAAGGGTATCTATTCCCCTGTCAATCTCATTAAAGCCCCACCCCTATAGGCAATGGAATATTACCAAATTATCCCTTCCAGTCAGTCAACAGAATGACATTTGATAGATGCTAACAAACTGAAAATTGCCTACAGAGAGCTAAATGTGTAAAATTGCAAACAATATGCTAATAACTAAATCAAGTCAAAAGAAAAGGAGTACTTGTGGCACCTTAGAGACTAACCAATTTATTTGAGCATGAGCTTTCGTGAGCTACAGCTCACTTCATCGGATGCATACCGTGGAAACTGCAGCAGACTTTATATATACACAGAGAATATGAAACAATACCTCCTCCCACCCCACTGTCCTGCTGGTAATAGCTTATCTGAAGTGATCATCAGGTTAGGCCATTTCCAGCACAAATCCAGGTTCTCTCACCCTCCACCCCCCCACACAAATTCACTCTCCTGCTGGTGATAGCCCATCCAAAGTGACAACTCTTTACACAATGTGCATGATAATCAAGTTAGGCCATTTCCTGCACAAATGTGTGGGGGGGTGGAGGGTGAGAAAACCTGGATTTGTGCTGGAAATGGCCTAACCTGATGATCACTTTAGATAAGCTATTACCAGCAGGACAGTGGGGTGGGAGGAGGTATTGTTTCATATTCTCTGTGTATATATAAAGTCTGCTGCAGTTTCCACGGTATGCATCCGATGAAGTGAGCTGTAGCTCACGAAAGCTCATGCTCAAATAAATTGGTTAGTCTCTAAGGTGCCACAAGTACTCCTTTTCTTTTTGTGAATACAGACTAACACGGCTGTTACTCTGAAATAAATCAAGTCAAACATTAAATGCATACTAGTACAGATTATGAACAACAGGCAAGATTCTTCTCTTAGTTACTTCATTCAGAATCCAGATTAATGCCCCCAGAGTCAATGGAGTTGTTCCTGATTTACACTGGTGTAACAGAGCAGGATTTAGCCATGGTGGAATACTGTAAAAAAATTAAAAGCACACATTGGGACATCAGATGTTTTACCACACACCAAAGTGTCTTACAGTGATCTTGTTTTATCACAGGAATGCCCATGCTCTCTAGCAATAATCTTCTAAGATAATGGTAAGGTTGAGGAAAGTATTTAGGCCTTTGCAGAAAGCCAATACAAATAGCCTTGATAACCCAGACCTTACCTCTTCTGAATTAGTCTGACTTGCTTGAGAATTTTCTATCCTTCTCCTCAGACTCCCTAAAACATAGCTACAGCTCTAATCACGAGCCATGATCCTGCTACTAACACAGTCTTCAACTGATCAATCATCTTCTTACCCCCACACTGTTGCATTTTACACTTCAGTCTAACAGCTTCTTCCTCTTCAGGGCTCCTCTTCCATTCCACTCTTCTGTGGCCCCAGGGCTTCTCCCTGGAGCCTTTCAGTGAAACTCAAAAGTGAAACAAGCCACAGCAAAAGAAACAGCTGCTCCTCTCCCTCATACCTGAACTTTTAATCCATCCTGGGTCGTTCCCAGCACTCCATTCCCCATAAAACACTGATTCTAGTCTTGCCCTTAGTTTGGAGTCTCAATCCTATCTACCCTGTCTGCTTGTGGGTTGGCCTTCTCTCAGGCCCACTTCAGGAGTCTCCTTACCTCTGCTACCTCCCAACAGGGCCATGAGATAAACTCCCTCCTCTGTTCTCTACAATCAAGGGAACTTCAGAGTTCCTTCTCTTCTCTTCTCTTCCCACAGATTCCTTCTAATTTGTGCTTTCTTTCTTTATAGAAATCACCCAGCACCTTCTCTAGCTAGGCTTCATCTTTAATTAAGCCTGGCTCACCATCCAGGTGCAGACAACTAGCATAATTGGACTCAAGCTGACCTTAACCCTTTTAATGGCATCATGCCGTATAAAGAACAAACGTTTTCTGTCCACATGACTTTATTTTAGATTAAGAGAAAAACACTATATAAGAAATAAAAGTAGACACTCCAGGAGAGAGCAGTGTGTGTTCCCTTTGAAACTTACTGCACCAAAACTGAAAGCAAAATGACAGCTGCCTACATAATTCCAGAAATGTAAAAGGTGCTATCCACAAAAAACTGTAATAACTATATAGCTACAGTACACACAATATCGAGAAGAGGAAGGACAGAATGAAACTACCAACCATCTAGATGCCCAGGAGTACCATCTTCAGCATGTCCTTAACTATTTGAGGAATATGTAATGCAGTAGGAACACTGAACAAAGTGTATGGACAGAATCAACTATAAATTGCTGATATTCCAGGGGAATGTTAACATTGAGCAGAATATCTCTGCATTCCACCATCAAATGGGAGACTCTGCTCATCAGTGCACTATGATTGTTTAGAATCATGCATGTTATAAGTTAAAAAAATGAAAAATAGGTCAAATCCACTCTAGTGTCTTGTCTGTGAGTAGAAATATCAATACCACCCACACATCCTTGCTGGAAGGCAATATTACTATGGAAAACTTTCCAAAGTAGTGGAAGCCACATATTGGTTGTAAGTACAATGACACTTTGAAGACTAGGTGTTGCTGGCAAGAACTCTTAGTGAACTGCTGTTTGCATTGGGAACAGCTGTCACGATGACCAGCTTAACACACAGTTAGGACAGTTATTGCCAGAAAATAGTGCTACCGCCACATGACATCACTGTTCACAGTGGGTATGAAAAAATTGTTGCCCAGATATTTTAAGTTATTTTGGTGTTGGGCTGATTAGCATAGCAAAGGTAAAGTACCATATTTTCAAAGTATTTAGGCACATGGAAAAGAAGACAGGCACCTAGTAGGGTTTTAAAATATGCCTAGGCACTTTTGAAAATCCCAGTAGGTGTCTATCTGCATTTTTAGGCACCCAAATACCTTGGAAAATCTGGCCCTATGAGATTTAGATTAGCAAGATCCATTTGCAAAACTGACATAGGCGCCTAAGTCAATGGGAGTTAGGCACCTAAAAACCAAAGTTTGAAAGGTTAGGTCAGGTGTTGCAACGCTGAGTGGAGAAACACCAAAACCCCTTTACAAATCTAGGTCCCACTGACTGTACAATCCTGTGTTACAGCCATTTCAACCATTTTCTTGCTAATTAATGAGGATTTCACCAATTCTAGATTAGGGATCTCTGAAAGAAATCGAAGGAGGAGGAAGCGGACTGGAGGAGAGAGAGTATCTACAAAAATAACTTGGTTAGTGGCAATGGTGGAAAAACTGTTACAGAAAAAGAGCTGTACATGATTGTTCAATGGAATTTAAATAAAATATAAAGTTTGCGTCAGTTTGCCAGGAGTTTTTCTGAATACTACTAAATCTAACAAGAGCATCCTGATACTTAAAGATAAATGAAAGACACTGAAGTGAAAGGCTGAATTATTCATAATTAACTCTTTAGCCAACAAATTTGGCCCATTTTAGCTGGTCACAAAATATCTGTACCAAGGACGTGTCTTAGAATTTATTCTCTGTTCATAACTGTTATGACATCAAATCCTTCCCCATTATTGCTTCCTGCAATGTGCAATATAATTCACTAGTTAAGCTGTTTGATTTGTCACCTAGTTCATATGGCATTGTTTCTGCACCACGTCTAGAAAACTCTTTCATAAATAGGGTCATATGTGGAAAAAAATATCTTTTCATCTTTGATTTTCAGAGGGAGAAGGTGAACTGCAGAAAAAAGCCCTTTAAGGGGGAGAGGAAAGGAGAGAGTGAAAACGAACGTGAAAAAAAAAAGTGTCTACATATGAACACCCATGTGTGCATATTGTGCCAGAATATAACCAGACCTAGAACACTTTAAAACTCATTCTGTTCTTCTTTATACAATAAAGATTATATTTGACTCTACATGGATCTCAGAATAAATACTTGAGCTCCTGACTGACTAAGTGAGAAAGTCAGAAGTTACTTTTATTCCCTGTCCAGTAGACTTTATATTCAAATTTTCCTTTGATAGTTGAAGACTTATTTTGACACCAAATTACTGCTTATGTATGTACATGGATAATGCTATTTAAAAGGATGTGGGTAGCTCCTTTTACTGGCTTATTTAATTGCCTGAAGTCTCTGGCTAGGAAGATCTGGGGAGCCATGTCAAACTACATTGTTTCATATAATCTGCTAGGGCTGTCAATTAATTGCAATTAATTCAGGTGAGTAACACAAAACAAATTAACTAGATAAAAACAGTCATGATTAATCCAGTTTTAAATCACACTGTAAAGAACAGAATACCAATGTAAATTTATTATAAATATTTTTGGATGTTTTTCTACATTTTCAAATTTATTTCAATTACAACACAGAATACAAAGTGTACAGTGCTCACTTAACAGTGCAATTAAAACTGCAATTAATCACAACTGTTTTTTTAATTGTTTGACAGCCCTAGTATCAGTGGAGTGCATTGATTGAATCCTCTGGTTTCCATTTTTCTTTTGTCATACTGTAATTCAATATGGGCATTACCACACATGCTCAGTGCTCACAAATCCTTTTCTGTCTCATTTTATTTACTGTATTAGTGCCAGGTCTTTTGCAAGGGGATTTAGAGAACCCATGCCTTACTGCTGGATTGTTACATCCCACTATACATGTTATCTCATGCAGTCATTCACAAACTATTCACCACAGTCAGTAATGGTATTTATGTTACTCCCATGCAAACATTACATGAACTAACTTGCATGGTCGTCCCCATACTACAGAGGGACCTATGCAGGAGTCTCTAGGAGCTAGAGTGAAGGGGTCAGGAACACAAGGTGTTTTTAGTGCATCCTCTCCATTGAGGACAAAGGCCCAGGAAGGGACATGCATCCTGGTAATGAACAGGGCTGGCAGATGGTGGAGATGGGAGGGCTTCAGGTTTCTCGACCATAGGATCTGTTCCAGGAAGGTGGTCTTCTGGGAAGAGTTAGAGGAGGACCAGATAACAGCCTTTAACATAGTTGAAGACTGTCATAAAGACAACAGTGAGGAATTCTCCATGTCCACTGAAGGTAGGACAAGTAGTAATGAGCTTAATCTGCAGCAAGGGAAAGTTAGGATAGATATTAGAAAAAAAACTCTCTTACTCTGTGGGTAGTTAAGCTCTGGAACAAGTTTCCAAGGGAGGTTGTAGAATCTCCAGCCTTGGAGGTTTTTAAGAACAGATTGGAAAACACCTGTCAGGGTGGTCTAGGTGTCACAGGCAGGTCATGGGCAGCCAGACCTAATGGTCAGAATCCACAGTCACGAGCCAGAAGCCAGAGTCAGACTGGTCGGAATACCATGGGGTCAGAGGCAGGAGACAAACTGGAGGTCAGGAACTATGAGTCAGATGCCAGGGGTCAAGCCAGGCTGGAATGCCAGGAAATCAATTTGAGGACACACAAGGCACACACAGTCCAGAACAGCATGAAGCCCAGTTGATAATCTTTAATGGTTAATGCTCAAATTTCACCCATCATAAACTAGATTCAGCCAGCATAGACCCTAGTGTAAAGCGATAGTGACAGAAAGTCTGCTTATATGGGAGAGATTGTAACAAATATCCACATCTCTTTCTCTCTTCTAATCCCAGAAGGGCCCAGGGGAGCTCAGAAGATGGGTGGTACTAGCCTTGAAGCTGGTGTGGACAGAGAAGCCATTGATGTTCAATGTATTCCCATCAGGATCCTCTACTACCTCCTACAGAGCCTCAGCAGTAACAATAGTGTTCTCTCTACAGAAAAATCCCAATGGCAACATTAGCAGTGTGCTCCCTTGAGGTGAATTGTCCATGTAATACAGCATTAGGTCTCGGATAGTGGCCAGGACCAGATATTCCAGAGGAAGAAACTCTAAAGTAGGCAGATGTGGGATAATCTCCACCCATAAAAGGCTTCATCTAACACTTAGAAATTGGTTAAAGCCCTGAAGCATGAAGGTTTTATAGCATGTCCAAAATTCTAATTTCACTATTCAGTCTTACAACTCTGGATATTCCTATTATCCATGTAAATATCCTGACTGAGGGGTGTGGTGACTGGTAGAGTGGATTTCAAAAGGTGCTCAGTACTGACCTAGCTCTTCTCCTATTAAACGCAGTGGTAAAACTTGCATTGATTTCAGAGGAAGCAGAGTTAGGTTAATGCTGTGTGCTTTGGAAAATCCCACCTGCAATGTAAATCTCCTGTTGTGAGCTTTGATGCAGTTTGCAGTCCTATTTGGATACTGTAGTTTAGTCACACTGGTGTATTTTAGCTAAGCAACAGCGACATACATGCTTAAATGGACTTTACAGTGGATGGTATTTATTCATATTTTCAAATGAAAATTGTGAAAGAAACACTTTTGCAGGTAGTTATGTTCTAATATTGTTCTATGGTAGGCTTCTGAGCATTATGCTTAGTCTTTATATAATTAAGAATATTGTTATTGTAAATTCCTATATCCTACATAATGCGAGAGGAATTAGCCAGTGAACCTCTGTAAATGCCATATTTAAAAATCATTCTTGTTTTATACAGAGGCATATGTTCAGCAGACATTAACAGATTTATCATAGTCTTTTCGGAGGTTCCTGAAAAGGCCAGTGAAAGTTATATCCTTAAATGATTAATGTAGCCCTTCAGATTTTCATCAGAGTTTACTTTACTATGGCTAGATTCAAAACCCTTTTTGTATATTACCAGACCACATACCAGCATAGTAACAAGACTCAATAAATACAGGGTTGTTTTGTTGCTGCTTTACTAAAAACAAATTATAACCAAGGATTTTACATTTAGATTATCTGTTTTCAATATGGACAAATTCATTATTTTCACAATATGCTCCAAATTTAAGTGCATTCACCAGAGATTAAAAGAAAGCAAGCACTCACTGCCAAACAAGTGTTTGTTTTTTGTCTTCATTACCATGTTTACAATGTAAGACACTTGTTCACATTGAGAGATGTAAGATCAAGGGCAAAGCTCTTTTCCCCCTTGTGGGGTGATTCATTCGTATTCTCTACCATGATAATTGATGTTAAGACCTACAAAATGTTGCTTGCATTTGCAAAGTGAACATATGTTAAGAAAATAGATTGCTAAACACAGATGAAAAAGTGAGATAAAATTATATGCTATCTCTGTGGACTTTTGAGCTATGGTAGCATATACGCAGAGCGATTATCAGTGTTTCAATGTAAAACTGATGCTGTGCGTTTTGTCAGTAGTTCATGGAAAAAGAAGTATACTTTGAAGATAAAGAGTCCCTTTTTCAATCCAGCCTTCCATTGTGTGCTCATTTGTGCCTCATTAGGGCTGGATCCAGACAGGTGCCGAGCACCTTCAGTTGCCCTTTGGGTTCAAAGAGCACTGAGGGCACACAGCTAGAGCAAACACTTGTTAGTGGTATGGGCAGGGATTAGGAGCAGAATGGCACATGTAGTTCCAGCAGAGGTAAGTGCTTTATTAAAGACTCCCTGGAAGTGACCCAGATAGTCAGCAGCTATTTCGGGGTTTAGAAAGACCTGCAACTACTCTTAGCACATCTGACAGGAAGCATCGACCCAAAGAGACAACTCAGCTTTTGAGCATCTCGCCCAAAGTCTCTGCTCCAGAAGAAATTTTTTTATACAGGTCATTTGAGAATATTTGGTATTTTATAGAAATTCAGAGACTGATCTAAAAACAGTCTCCCCCGCTCCCCCGCCTTTTGCTATTCTGTTTCTACCAGATGCAGAGAACAAGATCATTCATGGATAGTAACATTCAGGTCCCAGTCAGCATATATACATTGGATGAATGCTAACTTCTTCTGTCAGGTCCAATGGTCCCAGAAAGCATTGGCTGTATGAAGATAACAAAACCTAGAGTGATCGGAATGGTTTTAATCAAGAAACCTGAAGACGACTTTGTTCTGAATGAGGGCAGTTCTCTCCTAGGAAGCTTGTTTTCATGGAGTATTTTACATATGCAGCACAAGGCTCCCAGTTTTGATTTCTTCCTACAAAACACTTTTGGTTCCCTGAAATAGAGCATCTGAAATAAAAATTAAACATCAGACTGAAGAAAGATCACCACATTTTATAAGTGCTTTCCTTTGAGATAGAGGCTTCAGTGCAAAAAAAATGCAAAGAGAAAAAACCCACTCACCCAGTATTTTCTATTATGCTTTTATATATATATTTTTGAGCAGGGGAGTGATCATATTAAATGCAACTTGCAGGTATGGTTTCCTCACTTCCTAGAGAAAAAGAAAGCAGCAGCTAGGTCATATTCTACAGTCTTTGAATGGCCCAGAGCTCCATTTTAAATTATTTGGAGTATCCCATGTAGAAGGAATATGGCTGACAGGGTGGGGCATTGTATAGCCCAGTGACTGATGTACAGCACCTTTCACCTCTAAGATCATGAATTCAAAACCACCCCAGGTTGGTGGTGACAGAGCAATCACCATCTGATGTCTGTTTGGTGATCTGTCTGACTAGAGTCAGAAATTGGAGTCCAGTCCCTTCCTAATGTCTAAATGGAAAAAAGCACCATTACATAAATGGTGCCATGTCTACAGAAAGATCAAGTTGCATTCCTGGTTCTCCACCCATTGCTCATTAGGGACAAGATTCTGGGCTGCATCCAAGCTACACATCATGGAGAAAAGGAGCATTAAGACATCTTTATTCCCCACCCCCAAAGAAAGTAAGTTTTGGTGCTCTCCAGTCCTGGGGACTGTGCAAACCACCACAAGCTGATCATCCTCAAAACTGCATTATTTTATGCCCAGGTACTTATGAAGCCAAGGACCATTGTGGCATTTAAAGGTTGCCAGGGAAAAGATGCTCCAGCATAGTGCTTTTCCTTCAGATATTCCTCCTGAGCTGGAGGCTAGTAGAAGGTTGTGTAGGACTCACTGCAGTGGCCTTACACTCCCAGAAAGTCTGGGAAAGATCCTCTGCTTCCTGGTTAAGCAGGCTTTAAAGGATGCCAGAGTAATGAAAAGTTACTTTAACAAACCATGGATCTTAGTTCTCCCAGGTTCCCCTTCTTGAATTTTGAGGGCAGCAGAAAGAGTGATTCATTGTTAGAAACATAAATGCCCTTCACCTTTGTTATAAATTATAATAGCAATTACATCACTATTAATTATGTTGCATTTTCCGTTGCTGTGAGCTGCCTTCAGCAAATAGTTATCTATATGTAGATCATTCAGATATGAACAGCTAATGGATTTAATCACCTGCTGATCTTCTAAAACACTACTTCACTGCGTACCTTGTAGTGTACTCAACAGAAAAGATGCCATTAAAAACTTGGGAAAAACTAATCTGAAAATCAGAATAATCTAAAAGCCACATCTCACATCAACACAAGTTAGAAAAAGTAAAAGCTATATGGGTCTTGCTCAGATTGTAACTGAAATAAATAAGGATTCACTAGCTGTAGGTCAGCAGAAAAAAAAAATTTTTTTAATAGAAATATTCTGCTTCCATCTCATAGTTCTTATAGTAGATTCATGGTGGACTATTCTTTCTGTGCAAATCCACACAGGATATCACCATGACAAAATACTATAAGCAGAGGATGCTCCCACCAAGTATTGGTCCATGCATATGAAGAAGTGGGGGTTTTACCCACAAAAGCTTATGCCCAAATAAATCTGTTAGTCTTTAAGGTGCCACCGGACTCCTTGTTGTTTTTGTGGATACAAACTAACACTGCTACCCCTCTGATACTTGCCACCAAGTATTATGGGTCTGTCACCAGGATGACCTTATCACCACAGAAGGCGGGTGGGATGGGAGAGGAACGAAGCCAGAGAGCAGAGCAATCCTTAGAATAAAGGTGTATCCATATTTGTTTTACCAGAGTTTTATACCCATTTTGCTCTTAGGTCCAGAATTTAAGTTCTGAGGACTCTGTTTTTCTCAAGTCCATTTAAAGTCTTTTCCTTTTTGGGAGCCCAAACTTCAAGGAATATGACTGACAGGGATGACATCTTTTAAAGGGATGCAGGCCCAGTCTATGTCCAAATTCTCCCTGGTTGGGTACTTTTCTTTCTAAGGGTCTGTCACATTCTCCGATACTCTTCTCTGCTCCTGGGCTCCAATTTAGTGTTGCTGGGTTACTTTATAGGCTCCACACTGCTAGCTTTCACCACACCATCCCTGAGGAAGCAATAGCACATCCTTCCAGGAGCTAAGTTTTCTCTTCCTTATATAGGCTCAAGACCCCTTGCACTTCCAGCAGCCTCTGGGGCATTGTGGTTGATTAAAGCCAACTTGACCACCTACAGCTGCTGGAGGGGGTGGGGTGTTCTCCTCCCTCCCTCCCTCATGTGAGACTGCACTCTGCCACATGGTCCAAAGCCCAGCTTATGGACTCCCATTGACTTCATTGGGTCCCTCTGTGAGACCCTATACAAGTGGGGGGGAAGAGAGACAAAACTTCTAAGCATGCACTTATCCTAGTATGTGACTAAGACTCATCACAAAGAGTCTATTTGTAAAATTATAATTGGTAAGAAGCACAAAATGTAGGATTGATTTTTCTATGACACATTTCAATGCTATTATCTTCATTCATCCAAATTTGTGAGGGATATAACTGTAAATATGATCCACAAGCCCCACTTGCAATGAAGGGCAGTTGGGAGGTATGTTGTTGTCACGGCCAATAAAAGGATGTATTCTTGAGAGGAAGGACAATCCAGTGATTATGGCACTGGCCTAGGCTTTGGGAAACTTGGATTCAAGACCCTGCTCTGTCACAGCCTTGCAGTGTAACCTTGAACAAGTCACTTAGTCTCTGTCCCAGTTTTCCGTTCTCCATCTGTAAAATGGGGGTGATAGCACTTCCCTACCTCATAAGGCTGTTGTGAGAAAATGTGAAAGACTGGAAGATACTTGGATACCTTGATAATGGGAGCAACAGAAGTACCTACAATAATTTTAGAGTTATTTATAAGGATAGGATTGAAGCAAACACACTTCACTGTGAGAACTCTATGAAGACAAGGTGCTCTCCAGTCTGAACCTTTTCTGTACAAGATCTGATTGGATCAGCAATGCTGTCGCCTCACAGAAACAGATAGGAAATAGATAAAAGTGTATAATTTGAAATGTACAAAGACAGACAAGACAAGGAAAGACAGGATCGGATCAGTGCAAGTGTGTGCAGTAAAAAACTACATGCCAGCTGTCAGCATTTCTACATTTTACTTTTCTCAATCAAAGAAATACTCACCACCTCTGTAAAAGATTTAGAAGTGATCATTGCAATTGGCAGCATGGGTTTGAACTGCAAATGAACCTATCTGATAAGATACTAGCTCCCATACAGATAGAGATCAACCTACGCCACTTCACTGAATACTAAATAATCAAAGCAAAAAGTGTCGAGCTTTGTAATAAGACAGCCCAGTCAAAAGACACAAGGAAAGGTGTTGCCCACGGGCCTATAATTCTCTGTTTAACCTCAGTATGTATTAGCAATACAATTTTAAAAAGTCCTAAGTCAGTTAGGGCTGAAAGTGAATAGGACTTAACAGCTTAAGTGCCTAAGGTTCAGATCTTCAGAAGTGTTTAGGCAAGACTGAAATCAAAGGGAATTAAGCACCTAAATACCTTTTGAGGATCTGGACTAAAGTCACTTTTGAAAATGGGACTTAGGGAGCCATTGATTAAAATGTTCAAAAGGCATCCAAATAGAGCTGATAGGGAAATGTCCACTGGAATGGTTTTCCTTTGGAAAATACTGATTTGGAAAAACTAAAGTCTTCCATGCCTAGTTTCCTACCAGCTCACCCACTTCCCTGGCTCCCCACAGAGCTTTGGGAGATAGGACTGGCACTTTGCAAAAAAAAATCAGATTTCTGTTCTTCTGAAATAATTTTTTCAAAAGTGTCCCTCATATGGACAATTTTGAAATTCAAAAAGTTTCCAATTTAGAATCCCCACTCCCATCCCCCAAGAAATGCAGAATTTGACATGGAGGAAAATTCTGGTTCTCATACAGTTCTAAGCCTAAATCATTTAGTTGACTTTGAAAATGTTGCCCTATATCCACAACTTAAAATAGCTCTCAAACTATGAAGCCCAGTTATCTTTTTGCTTTGTTTTTACATTGTCTCGCACAATAGGCCTTGCATCTGCCACAACAATTATAAATATGACATTAGCCATTAAAATGTGCAAAAGGGACCCAAATGAGGAACAAAACCGAATGGGAAGGGGAAAGAGAGAAATGTTGAGGGATTATTTAATATATGCAGATTTCTAAATAACCTATAAAAATATATCCATAAGGGTTATTATAGCCTCATTACCATGATGAATTCAAACTGGAACATGTGCAGAGAAGGGCTACTAGGCTGATCAGGGAATGGAGGGCATATCTGTCAAGGTTCCTCCCCCACTCTGAACTCTAGGGTACAGATGTGGGGACCTGCATGAAAAACCTCCTAAGCTTATCTTTACCAGCTTAGGTCAAAAACTTCCCCAAGGTACAAAATATTTCCCCCGTTGTCCTTGGACTGGCCGCTACCACCACCAAACTAATACTGGTTACTGGGGAAGAGTTGTTTGGACGCGTCCTTCCCCCCAAAATACTTCCCAAAACCCTGCACCCCACTTCCTGGACAAGGTTTGGTAAAAAGCCTCACCAATTTGCCTAGGTGACTACAGACCCAGACCCTTGGATCTTAAGAACAATGAACAATCCTCCCAACACTTGCACCCCCCCTTTCCTGGGAAATGTTGGATAAAAAGCCTCACCAATTTGCATAGGTGACCACAGACCCAAACCCTTGGATCTGAGAACAATGAAAAAAGCATTCAGTTTTCTTACAAGAAGACTTTTAATAAAAATAGAAGTAAATAGAAATAAAGAAATCCCCCCTGTAAAATCAGGATGGTAGATATCTTACAGGGTAATTAGATTCAAAAACATAGAGAACCCCTCTAGGCAAAACCTTAAGTTACAAAAAAGATACACAGACAGAAATAGTTATTCTATTCAGCACAATTCTTTTCTCAGCCATTTAAAGAAATCATAATCTAACACATACCTAGCTAGATTACTTACTAAAAGTTCTAAGACTCCATTCCTGGTCTATCCCTGGCAAAGACCAGCATACAGACAGACAGACACACAGACCCTTTGTTTCTCTCCCTCCTCCCAGCTTTTGAAAGTATCTTGTCTCCTCATTGGTCATTTTGGTCAGGTGCCAGCGAGGTTACCTTTAGCTTCTTAACCCTTTACAGGTGAGAGGAACTTTCCCCTGGCCAGGAGGGATTTCAAAGGGGTTTACCCTTCCCTTTATATTTATGACAATAGATTCATAGATTCATAGATACTAAGGTCAGAAGGGACCATTATGATCATCTAGTCTGACCTCCTGCACAACGCAGGCCACAGAATCTCACCCACCCATCCTAGGTGACTTCTTTTCCTTTGATTATGCTGTCTTCCTTTGAGAATGCACCACAATTAATTTATCCCCCAATACAGTCAAAGCTAAAAATAAATTTATTCACAATCCTGAAAAAAGATTACATTAAAACAGTGTACCACAAAGCTTCACAATTCTACCTAATGGGACCTCACTGGGCAGGCAAAATGAGTAATACATTTTTGAAAATCTCACAAACTAAAAGTCCAGCCCTGTCCTTCCTTAACTAAAAACTCTAGGTTCAAATCAGCATCTAACCTCTCATGCTTCCTTCTTTCTCCCTCCTTTCACATCTCACTTAACCCTGGACTCCATGCAGATAGGCTCTACTCCTCTTCGGATCGTTAAGAGTCTCTTTTTGAACTCCCAAGTGCTATCTGGCGTTAGCTTAGATACTATTAATGCCCTTCCTCTTAAACATCAAGAAGGCCGGCTCCTGGGTCATCTTTATCAGTTTTAAACTATTTCTGATCATGTTTTCCTCCTTATTCTATTGTCCCCCAAGACACACAAAAACATAACTTTAATAGCGGCAAAGAGTCCTGTGGCACCCCATAGACCAACAGACATACTGGAGCACAAACTTTCGTGGGTGAACACCCACCCCGCCGGACGCATGCAGTGGAAATCTCCAGAGGCAGGCACAAACATGCAAGCAAGAATCAGGCCAGGGACAACGAGGCCAGCTCAATCAGGGAGGATGGGGCCCTCCTCCAGCAGCCGAGGTGTGAACACCAGGGAAGGAGAAACCGCCCCTGCAGCTGGAGAGCCAGCCACAGTCCCCGTCCAATCCTGAGCTGATGGTGCAAAACCCGCAAATGAACTGAAGCTCAGCAGTCCCTCCCCGAAGTCTGGTCCCGAAGCCCCCCGGCTGCAGGATGGCCACCCCCAAATCCGCCACCGTGCGTCCAGGGAGGCCGAAGTGCTCTCCCACAGGTCCCCGCACACCGCCACTCCCAATATCCGATCCGTGTCCATCCATCCCCCCACGCAGGGACTGTCCAGCCCGGCCAATGCACAGAGCAGAGGGGCACCTCCGGCACATGGTGCCGCGTGCTACATCGGTGGACGTGCAGGTGAATGAACCGATGATGGTGCGGCCGATCTGGCCAGGTCCTGCAATGGCGCCGCTGGTGTAGACACATGGGCAGAGCTGGCACCGAGGCCCGCTGCATGGATTGGCTCCCGAGCCAGAGCCACCACGGTGCGGTGCGCAGTTGCACAATATCTTATGAAAGAAGACTGGAGGACCTTGGCTTGTTTAGCTTAGCAAAAAAAAAAAAGCAGGGGCTGAGTGGGGGATATGATTTCTCTTTATAAATACAGCAAGGAGGGTGAAGAGCTATTTCAGGACAATGCTGGCACAAGAACAAATGAGTATAAGCTGGCCACGAACAACTTCAGACTGGAAATTTGAAAAAAGCTTCTAACCATCAGAAGAATTAAATTCTAGAACTGCCTATCAATAGGAGTTGTAGGGACCAACAACTTAATTTGTTTTGTGAGCGAGCTGGACAAAGTTAGTGCAATTGTATGACAGGGTTCCTGGAGGGCTGGGGTCAGCACGTTTGGGGCTCACTTATGGTTTCCTTCTCTCCCACCATCATAGTGCTGTGCACACAAGCATTTATGTTGGTGTAATTATGTTGCTCAGGGGAGTGGTTTATTCACACCCCTGAGCGACATAAGTTATGCTAACATGGGCTGTAATGTAGACCATAGCCTTAGGCTTGGCAAAATTTGATTTTTTACTATAAGTTTGATGGATAATATAAATATTTTAAGCATTTTTCCTATTTTTATCTATATAAAGTTTCATACGGGTGAAAAATTACCGTTTTTCAATTTTTATTGATTTAAAGTTTCACAATTCTGGGAAATTTAGCAGGTCATACGATTTCTTAATGACAATAATGCTGAGATCCAAAAAAGTTAATTTTTTTATAACCATTAACATACAAATTGTAATCACATGTCAAAATATACAAAGTAAATAGCCTCAAATCCAAATCTGATAAATTTCCAAGCATCATTTTTCTTACTTTACCTATCTGTAAATTTTAATAACCGATGAAAATATTATTTCATAGGTTTATGTGGGTGCAGTGAAATCAACATTTGCCTATAATCCCTCTACATCTGTAATCCCTCCTAATCTGATGCGGTGTTGAAATTGCCTGTACAATATTTATTGAGCTAAAGATTTGCACCCCATTTATTTATTTTTCTTGGGTAAACTTTACAATGGCTTGCAGCATAGGGTCAATGTCTCAAGAGACCACCACATGCTTCTATTGGTCTACAGTGTAAGACTTTAATGAGGCTTCTTTATTTTCATTGTTTCTGGGTATAATTGAACAGGGAACACATGGACGCGTCTCTTGAAAATCTAGGATTAGAAAGTATTCATATATGCTGTTAACTGCTTCCTCAGATTCAGGCAAATTCATCCCTGCTTTTAGTCATCCATGGGCTTATTCCAGGGAAGAATTTGGTCCATTATCTTTTAAACAAGCTTTATCCAATACATCATTCTGAAGATCAATAAAAGAAAATACTTTGTTATGAAATATAGAGTTACCCTGCGGAACTCACTGAGACAGGATATTTATGTAATCCTTGCAATTACACTGTCAAGGAAATTATAACAGCTATGAATTCTTATGCTTTAGGGGATAAATGCCTTTCTATCTGGGGTGAGGAAGAAATTTCCTCTACAATATCATGTTTTATTTCATTTCTCATTTTTATATGCATATAGGTAGAGAAGAGCCCAACATGCAAAGCTTGAATACAAATCCAAAAAGTTTGGTTAAGGCCATCTCTAGCCTGATTTTATGCCTTTTTCTGAAGCTTCTAGACTCTGCCATGTTCAGAGACAGAATATTAAATTGATCAGAACTTTTAGTCAGTTCCAATATACCAATTATGTACTTATAAAATATCCTGAAGAATGAAAATTCGTAGTTTTAAAATTATAGACAAAAACCAAAAAGTTCTATGTTCTTCGATGAAAAAATTCAGCAAAAATTCCAATTTAAAGATTTGGTTTTTCCACCTGTTCTTAAAAAAAAAAAAAAAAAAGAGTGCTGTTTGTTTCCTGCTATAAATCCCACTTTACAGTACTGTTATCCTTGTTTATCTGTAAATACACAATGATAAATTAGAATTCCAAAAAGCGATATTAATAAATGAGTTCTGGGCAATATTTTTATTCTGATAGTAAACTACCAAAACACTACATGCAACAGCAAAGGTAGAATGGATATAACTACAATTCACCCAGACACTGCAACTAGGTGCACGCTTTCAAATATATACACCTATATTACTTATAGGTGACATGGAGTACTCTAGTATATAATGCTGCTGTAAAAGATACCGTGGTTCAACAGTACACTGTTTAAAATTAGTTTTCAGCACAGTCCTCTGCAACACTGCTTCACTTACTAAATTCCGTTTAGACACTGTGTCAAAGATACATTGTGGATGTAGTTCCACGCATTTGCACCAGAGAGGAATTTGGCCATCAGCATCCCCTTTGGTTTGAGATTCATTTCTTACGTGTCTTTTATGAGTCATTTAAGAGAGGATTCCAACTGAAGGTCATCGTCATCTCTATCCAGTGAATGGGCTGTTAGGTAAAATATCTTTCTTTTATTTCTGAATAATTTGGCAAGATCTAAAAATAAACTAGAACTTCACTGAAGCCTTGGAATACATTAGGTTATATAATATGTCATCAGAAGACTTCAGACATAAGTTACACATTCAACCTCTAACTCCAGCTTCAATTTGGGAGGTGGGGAGGCTATGATACTCTACAGTGCATTGATCCTTTGTTCTTTAATCTTATCTCAATGCTGTACTTTTCACATTAACATCAATGATATTTGCACTTCAAATTGGTTTTTAATCAGTGACCTTCTTTATAGAAACTCCCCCTCCTCCCCTCCCAAATCTCATGTTAAGATTTGGTCACTAGCTTCAGTCGCTCTAATGGTAACTTGAATGCATTTAGATTTAAGCTTTCTGCTGCAACTTATCTGGTAGCTGTGGAGGACCAAGAATTCACTACTCTCTCCACACTTCCGATTCTTATTATAAAGGATTACAACTTAAAATTAAAAAACAGTGTACATAAAAACAATCCAAAATAAACTTAAAATGCCATAAGACTATTTACACTCTTATGACCCCTTATCAACTGCATTTAAATAGTCCTGAACAATATTATAAAATACGGTCTTTGATGGATCTGAACAGTCTTCCAGATCATGTTTGCACTTGTGTGGAATTTTTGCATGAAATTCCCTGTAGAGTGGGCTCACTTAAGAACGGCCATACTGGGTCAGACCAAAGGTCCATCTAGCCCAGTATCCTGTCATCTGACAGTGGCCAATGCCAGGTGCCTGGGAGGAAATGAACAGAATTGGTAATCAAGTGATCCATCCTGTAGCCATTCCGAGCTTCTGGAAAACATAGGCTAGGGCCACCATCCCTGTCCATCCTGGCTAATAGCTATTGATGGACCTATCCTCCATTAATTTAATCGGGTTCAAAAACAGAACTAGATATAGTCTCGGCCTTCACAACATCCTCTGGAAAGGTGTTGCACAGGTTGATTGTGCATTGGTGTGGAGAAATACTTCCTTTTGTTTGTTTTACACCTGCTGCCTATTAATTTCATTTGGTGGCCCCTAGCTCTTGTGTTATGAGAAGGAGTAAATAACACTTCCTTATTTACTTTTTCCACACCAATCATGATTTTATAGATCTCGATCATATCTCCCCCTTAGTTGCCTCTTTTCCAAGCTGAAAAGTCCCAGTTCTATTAATCTCTCCTCATATGCCAGCCATTCCATACCCCTAATCATTTTTCTGAACCTTTTCCAATTCCAATATATTTTTGAGAGGGGTGATCACATCTGCATGCATTTATATAGAGGCAATCTGATATTTTCTGTCTTATTAGCTATCCCTTTCTTAAGGATTCCCAACATTGTTTGCTTTTTTGACTGCTGCTGCACACTGAGTGGATGTTTTCAGAGAACGATCCACAAGGGCTCCAAAGATCTCCTTCTTGAGTGGTAACAGCTAGTATAGACCCCATCATTTTATATGTACAGTTGGGATAGTGTTTTCCACTGTGCATTACTTTGCATTTATCAACATTGAGTTTCATCTGCTATTTTGTTGCCCAGTCACCCGGTTTTGAGAGATCCTTTCATAGCTCTTCAGAGTCTGCTTGGGACTTAACTATCTTGAGTAGTTTTGTATCATATGCAAATTTTGCCACCTCACTGTTTACCCCTTTTTCCAGATCACTTATGAATAAGTTGAATAGGACTGGGCCCAATACAGACCCCTGGGGGACACCACTATTTACCTCTCTCCTTTCTGAGAGCTGACCATTTATTCCTACCCTTTGTTTCCTATCATTTAACTAATTACCAATCCATGAGAGAACCTTCCCTCTTATCCCATGACTGCTTACTTTGCTTAAGAGCCTTTGGTGAGGAACCTTGTCAAAGGCTTTCTGAAAATCTAAACACACTATATCCACTGGATCCCCTTGGTCCACATGCTTGTTGACCTCCTCAAAGAATTCTAGTAGATTGGTGAGGCATGATTTCCCTTTACAAAATCCATGTTGACTCTTCCCTAACAAATTTTGTTCATCTATGTGTCTGAAAAATTTTGTTTACTATCGTTTCAACCAGTTTGCCTGGTACTGAAGTCAGGCTGACCAGCCTATTTGTCAGGATCACCTCTGGAGCCCTTTTTAAAAATGAGAGAGGGATTCGTTCACTTTTGACATGGTATAGCGTGAGGACATAAGACACAAAGAGCTATACTTTAAGCAGTCACTACAGAAATTTATAGTTAGGGGATTTTATGTACCTTAATGCAGTGCAACACATCCTGGTCCCCTCTATTTATGGTGGAGTGCCAGGAACTCTATAATCATACCACAAATAATCATTCTAATGTAAGAAAATGTGATGACAGTTTGAAGGGGTAAGCTAGAAAGAGCAAAAGCATTTTAGCCTTCTTATATTTGAACGGGTGGTAATATCTCACTTTTGTATGGACATGGAATTGATCAGTCCATGATGAAATCTGTATTAAAGTTTTGAAGGTATTCAGAATATCCTACCCTTCATTTTAAGGCAAACATTCATTATGATCCCAAAGTTTAAAAGGTCCTGTTCATCATCCATTCCCCCCACCTCACACACACACACACACACACACTTTTTATTTACATAGTAGGAGCACTCATATTGGTACCTGATTTCACTGTGGCATGAAGAGGAACTCATCTCAGTAGTGTTTAAATACACAATTTTTTTTTAAATGAAGTGACAGAAGTGTCTAACTTTTAAGAGGACTATTTTGGAATGCAGCATGAATATATTATGTAGATCTACAGAAGCCAATATACAGTATAGGAGGTGTGGGTGATTTTGTACTGGGATGTGCAGCATGATCCAGTTTTAAAATGAAGGGTAGGATGTGTTGACATGATTGTGCAAATGTAGGAATAGCTATAGGAATAGCTATCCACACAGGGACAAATCTTCTGCCCACAGCAAAGACCATGTAGCTCTAGGCAGATATGTAAGGAGTCAGGAAAGAAGAATCTGAACTGGAAGTAGCATCCTCAAGGCTTTTTTTTGCTTCCTTCCCACAAGGGAGAAAGAAAGACAATAGCACTAAACCCTACCTGCCCACTCCTGCCCCTACATGAGTGTGGGGAGCTCACGCCCCTAGCCCCTTTTGTGCAGTGGAAGTCAATGGGTTCCACTGCCATGGGGCTCTCACTGGCAGCAAAGGAGAAGGCTGCATTTATCCCAATATGAAGCATTTGTTTATGTCTGCAAGTGATTATTTCCTTATCTAAATACCTTACACTCATATACTTTTCGTCCAAGGATCTCACACAACTTTTATAAGGATTAAATTAATGCTCATAAACCCCTCCGAAGTAGTCTGTGTGTTCATTTTAAGGCTGGAGAATGTGCGACTTGTGCAAGATGGCACCACAGTGGCAGTGGTACAGAACCCAAGAATGAGGATTTCCAGTCCCCGTCTCCAGCCACTGCCAGGATGGCATCCCTCAGACTAGATGATCTGGCCTTGAAATCTATGTACAAGTGCCTTTATGAAAGGCTATTAAAATGAATAGGTCAAATCCTCTCTCCTTGCACAAAGCCTGAGTAAGTGAGCTCTGGACAGAGGTTCTCCACAAGTATCAGGAGGTTGGGGTGAGAAGGGAGAATTCTCCTTCTTCCCCTCAGGCTGTATAGCAAGTCCTGGGTTGCTCTACAAAGTCCAGTACATCCCACAGGCTACAGCATTATGAGAAGTGAAGAAAGGAGGTCGCTGATGGATTCTAAGAGTAGCAAACCCTTTGAACTCTGCCATGAACACAGAGAATTTAGGCGACAATGGTATGCACACACCCGACACAAAAAGTGGTACATGGTATTTTTAACCACACATCCTGAAATAAAAAGCCTTAGAAAAGTTTACCTCTAATCTCTAATTGCAAGTTACCACATAAGCCTATGTTTCTGAATGTAGGTGTTCTACTTTCTTATTGAGTGATTGTTGTTAGGCTTAGTGATGGGAAGCCAGTAATGAAGGGTGGCAAAACTCTGGCCCTTTCATATGCCAGTGACTTTGTCAAAACCTCCATTCATCCCTTCACTGCTAAGGAGGGAGCTTATTTGCCCGGATACGTTTTGTAATGATGAGTCTAAAGGAAGCGGTCTGTGAGTTTCCCCACCTTTAGTCGGCATGGTCTTTCCTATGGTTACACAACTCTTATTGCAAGATGAGCACAAAATAAAAGAAAGCTGCTGCAGCTATTTCACCATCGCCCAGACCCAACAGAGAGAAAGAAACAGTTTAAAAAAAAAAAAAACACACACACCATAGAGCTGCTGGTAGTGTACCACAGCTGCTACATATGTACCACATCCGTGAATATAAAGAGCATTGAATAAAACTATTGCTTTCTTTGAGGTTTGACGTGACAGAACTTACATACTTCTCCATTTTAACTGCATAAACCAGACTGTATCCACCTATTCATACTGCATCTCAGCATACAAAGTCAAAGTGAAATACCTGAGCATAGTTCTCTTACTCTGTATGTACTATGTTTACAAAGTTACTGGTGGGCTATAAGGTCTGCACATATTATACAGCTACCATATAGGATTTATTCAGCCCATTAACTACCAATAAACCTAAGTGAGCAATGGGACATTTTATTTGTCATTCTGCTGCTGAAGTGTACATTTCACATTGGATAAGTAGTGATCATCAGTAATGACTTTTTTAAAAAATACCTTCAGAAGATAGTCAGTGAGGTAATTTTCATATCTTCTGTTTAGAATATGGTAGCATAAAAGGCAATGAGTCTGCAAGGTCCCAAGTGCCCTCAACGTGCAGTGGAGTAAACGGAAGTTATGGCTCCCAGCAACTTGATAATGGTGTATAACCCCAAGCGAAGACCCAATCCAAAGCCCACTGAAGTCAATTAAAAACCTTTCCATTAATGTCAGTTACTTCAGTAATGAGTCATTGACATGACCCCACTAGCAAGTTAAGAAAACACCAGTGATCCATTTTCAATTAGTGCAGTACATCATCATGGGAATTGAGATAGAGTTGTAATTGATTCAGCTTTTGAAGCAGGTAACAAAACTCAGACTGGTTATCCAGAGCTAGCGTAGTACCTGCCATGCTAATATAGGTTGGTGGAGAGAGTCTGACCAGTAAAGGAGAAAATATTACAAATACATTAGGATTCTCCTTTGCCACTTTGGTCTGCAATGTTATGTAGTCTATTTATCTATAAGGATGCATGTACTGAATCATGTCCAAGATAAGACTACCACAGGATGCTATTGTTCAAACTGCCACTAATGTCATGGCTAGCACTCTGGCATGGAATGTATATTAATGTAGTTGTTACTGAAAATATGATGGGGAAAATCTGATACGAAAAGCAGAGTAATAACAAATGAGTGGGTTTGTTGTCATGGGTGATATTGTTTCCTGCAGCATGAGATAAGAAAGTACAGTTTCTATTATTCTGCAGCAGGTGAGCATCATCTTGGGTGATAGCACAGAAAAAATCTTTTAAAGATATTCACTTACAATGAGTAAGCTGCAGTGAAAGTCAAGTGTAACAGGGCTTTCTATTGCTTGCAGTTTAAATTTTCACTATGATATTTTCACCAGTTCCCTAAAACTGATTATTCTTATAGCAATGCCAAGTTTTGTGCTTGTTTGCTTTGGGATGGGGGGGAAGAAGTAAAACACAATATTCTCCAATACTGCCTAATTTTCAAGTGTATCAGCAATTGAATTGGGACATTTTTCACTGGCTTCAACACCTGCTCAACTAGAAATCTGATCTTCATGCTACAGACAGCATAACTTTTCTGACCTTTTGTTCATTTATGCAATGGATCACTTGGGAAGCACTCAAAAATTAATCATTTCACCAGCCATGGAAAACTTGCTTCTTCTTGACCATTTTTATCCTGCTGTGCAAAGTTTAATTTCTTCAGTGAAAAAGAAACCATGTCCAGTTAGTGTGACCCATTGCAGTAGTGTTTCCCACAGAAAAGCATCAATGCTTTGGTCCTTTTTAAATATATACACAGTAACACTGAGTCATTTCCACAAGACCTGTGCGCCATGTTCCAGGCTGCAATTGTGGCATTTAGGTGAGCTGGGTATATACAGCTGAATGTATTTCTATTTCTATCTAGGCACTTACAGAGTTTACAGGCATTTACGCCATCACCACAGTATCTGAACACTTCACAAATATTAAATAACTTGCCCTCACAACAGCCCTGTGAAGAAGGGAATTTCTATTCTCCCCATTTTAGAGATTGAGAAGATTTTTTCTTTGCCTTTGAAATTTTCTCTGGTGGTAACTTAGTCAAGGTGTCAACCCCTGTACCACGCAGCCAAAGGCATAGTCTGGTAAACTGGTACTGCTATCCAAAGACATTGGATGCCATAGTCTAAATTATAGATTACAAATTATTGATATGAATATCACAATACTGTCTAAGACCTCCATCCTGCTAGGCACTGCAGAAACACCAGCTCCAAACCTGTGATGGGTCCCATCTACATGAAGTCCTGTTGATTTCAACAGGGCTCCAGGCTGCCACAAGCATCTATGTGGCACTCATTGCAGGATTGAGGCAACAGAACAAAAGATAAGCTGAGATGCAACAGCGGATGGAAAAACAATTGATGCGGGCGAAAGGAAAGAGTGAAGAACACAGTAATAAGAACACGTTTTAACTTACAGCTATGTGCATAACTTGGTGGATTTGAGTGGAAATTAGATTGGGTTTTTAGTCATGATATAAATAACTCACATGAGAGATTTTGTAAATTTGGGCTTTGCTAGGTTGCAGGTAAGTATAAAATGGCTCTCAGGTATATGGGACTGAACTGACTCCCCCTGTCCCCAGCCCAAAAAAATGGCTACCACTTTTTCTTACAGTACCGCCTTAGGTGATTAAAACATAAATACAATTTTCTGAGAAGCTACAATTTAGTTGTTATCCAGTTACTTCTGATAATAAACTTACTTCCCAAGGGCCAGATTGAGATATTTGAACACTTGCCATAGGGACGCAGTTTTACAAGGTCATCAGATACGACAGTGATAGGTTCAATAAAAACAAGAAGAGAATAGAAGTTTGATTAAGCATGGCTAAACTGCAGGGAATTTGAGGTTTTGTAAACTTGTCAAACAACTGGTGTTGGGGAGGGGGGAGATTTACAAAAAAGACTAGTTTTACAGGACTCATCTATCATTTAAATGCACATTTTTTAACATGAATCAAGGGGGAAAAATATAACAAGACACTGTTTCTAATTTCTAATGTGGTGCGGCCCTTTGTTAAAATTTTGCCAGCACACTTAAGGGAGCACTGGGATGATTTTCATGCCTCTGATAGAACTTCTCCTCCTAGATTGTTTACTCTGAACCTCCTCTCCCCCCCACCACGCTTGGGAGAGGCGCCTCAAACATGCACAAAACTAAAGCATTATCCTATTTCAAAGCTTCCTTCAAACTCTCCTCTTCCACGATGCCTCCAAAACACTTGAAAATGGTTGGACAGCTAGTGCGCCAAGACTAATGATCATCATGCTGACCAATATTGTCCCATTGTTGTTATACTCACATCTGTCTCGTCATCTTCTTAGACTGTACACTCTTTAGGGTAGAAACCATCTTTTAGGCTCTGTACAAACGGAAGTGCAATGGCGTTCTGGTCCCTGACTGGGGCTGCTGGGTGCTGTGGTAAAACACAAACAACAGCTTCTATACCCACCATCCCTACCAGATATCCCCAGGACTCAAAAATATTTCTGAAGCGCAAACTTTACCCTGAAGAGTAACAAGAAGGGTTTCTTCAGGTATGTTGGCAACAAGAAGAAAGCCAAGGAAAGTGTGGGCCCCTTAATGAATGAGGGAAGCAACCTAGTGACAGAGGATGTGGAAAAAGCTAATGTACTCAATGCTTTTTTTGCCTCTGTCTTCACTAACAAGGTCAGCTCCCAGACTGCTGCGCTGGGCATCACAACATGGGGAATAGATGGCCAGCCCTCTGTGGAGAAAGAGGTGGTTAGGGACTATTTAGAAAAGCTGGACGTGCACAAGTCCATGGGGCCAGACGAGTTGCATCCGAGAGTGCTAAAGGAACTGGCGGCTGTGATTGCAGAGCCATTGGCCTTTATCTTTGAAAACTCGTAGCGAACGGGGGAAGTCCCGGATGACTAGAAAAAGGCTAATGTAGTGCCAATCTTTAAAAAAGGGAAGAAGGAGGATCCTGGGAACTACAGGCCAGTCAGCCTCACTTCAGTCCCCGGAAAAATCATGGAGCAGGTCCTCAAGGAATCAATCCTGAAGCACTTACATGAGAGGAAAGTGATCAGGAACAGTCAGCATGGATTCACCAAGGGAAGGTCATGCCTGACTAATCTAATCGCCTTCTATGATGAGATTACTGGTTCTGTGGATGAAGGGAAAGCAGTGGATGTATTGTATCTTGACTTTAGCAAAGCTTTTGACACGGTCTCCCACAGTATTCTTGTCAGCAAGTTAAAGAAGTATGGGCTGGATGAATGCACTATAAGGTGGGTAGAAAGTTGGCTAGATTGTCGGGCTCAACAGGTAGTGATCAATGTCTCCATGTCTAGTTGGCAGCCGGTATCAAGTGGAGTGCCCCAAGGGTCGGTCCTGGGGCTGGTTTTGTTCCATATCTCCATAAATGATCTGGAGGATGGTGTGGATTGCACTCTCAGCAAATTTGCGGATGATACTAAACTAGCAGGAGTGGTAGATATGGTGGCAGGTAGGGATAGGATACAGAGGGACCTAGACAAATTGGAGGATTCGGCCAAAAGAAATCTGATGAGGTTCAACAAGGATAAGTGCAGGGTCCTGCACTTAGGACGGAAGAATCCAATGCACCGCTACAGACTAGGGACCGAGTGGCTAGGCAGCAGTTCTGCAGAAAAGGACCTAGGGGTGACAGTGGACGAGAAGCTGGATATGAGTCAACAGTGTGCCCTTGTTGCCAAGAAGGCCAATGGCATTTTGGGATGTATAAGTAGGGGCATAGCCAGCAGATCGAGGGATGTGATCGTTCACCTCTATTCGACATTGGTGAGGCCTCATCTGGAGTACTGTGTCCAGTTTTGGGCCCCACACTACAAGAAGGATGTGGATAAATTGGAGAGAGTCCAGCGAAGGGCAACAAAAATGATTAGGGGTCTGGAACACATGACTTATGAGGAGAGGCTGAGGGAACTGGGATTGTTTAGTCTGCAGAAGAGAAGAATGAGGGGGGATTTGATAGCTGCTTTCAACTACCTGAGAGGTGGTTCCAGAGAGGATGGTTCTAGACTATTCTCAGTGGTGGAAGAGGACAGGACAAGGAGTAATGGTCTCAAGTTGCAGTGGGGGAGGTTTAGGTTGGATATTAGGAAAAACTTTTTCACTAGGAGGGTGGTGAAACACTGGAATGCGTTGCCTAGGGAGGTGGTGGAATCTCCTTCCTTAGAAGTTTTTAAGGTCAGGCTTGACAAAGCGCTGGCTGGGATGATTTAATTGGGGATGGGTCCTGCTTTTGAGCAGGGGGTTGGACTAGATGACCTCCTGAGGTCCCTTCCAACCCTGATATTCTATGATTCTAAGAAACTGTGTGTGTCTTTGGAGAGAACCGGATTGCACTAAGTGTCAGCTGTTTACAAAAACTGTTCCCACGTCTCCAAATTATACAGTCTGTACCATGTTGTCAGGTTATGCTCAATATAGTTTTCTGGTACAAAGTCATAGCATTTGCTGCAAATGCTTTTAACAACTTTTTTTGGCAGTTGATGCCCTGTATATTGCTTATGGTCCGGGGGAGAGGAGGAAAAAAACAAAAAAACAAAACACCCACTGTTTAGAAGAGGAAATAAATTATTAGATTTCTCAGACCTCAGCACCTCCTCACTGTAAGCACACCCATTCGTGGTACATGGATTTGTTACAGAACAAAGGACAGATTTTTTTAAGCAAACCGGCCCTATAATTTTCCTCACAACTTCTTTATACCCAATAACTATCAAACTAGTATTTTTTTTTAAAAAAAAAAAAACTAGCACAAAGTTTTGGATCTGGTGATCCTGATTTTCTCCTCATTTATCCTGCTATGAAACAGGAATAACTCCTGACAAAAACAGAATCAGACTCCAGATCAGATTTTAATAGTACCTTAAAACTATAGCCTTGTGCCCATCGTACTCAGATTTATGTAATGATCCTGTAAAGGACAAGTAGTTCAGGAAACTCCGGCTATTAACTTTTGTAGGAGTATACATTTAAGAGCAGACCAAATATTAGCTAAATAACAGGGAAAAAGAATTACAGAAAAATATGGGGGATGGGCTTCTGCCACAAAGTTTAGATGGATCCAGGCTTACCCAGTAAAGCTTGTTCAAGCCTACGGTTTTGATTTAGCCTATCTGAACTGAATGCTAATAGAGACAATTGCATGGAAACAAGATAATTGTATTTAAGATTTCATCTGGTTCTCCTGCTTATTCCTCCCCTCAAGTCAATTTTATTTTGTGGCATTCCCAATGTGACTACAGAAATTATCACAATATCACATACAGGCAGGGAGTAAGCAACAGGATCAGGGTAACGTCTAAAGAATGAGGGCTCCATTTATATGCAAATAACCTTAGTAATTAAAATAAGGAAAGGGAGAACATGAGAAGTAGATGATTCCTATAGAATCAAAGCAACAAGTAACAACTAAGACAATGACTGAGTACCCGATTTCTGGAGTGAGGACTGCATGCCGCCAGTGCAAGGTTTTTGACATTGAGGACACTAGCATCTCTTGTGAGTGGTCCTGAGTAGAGGATTAAGAGCAAAATTGATCCAGTGGAAGTATATTTTTTTTAGTCGAGTACAGAGTAATGAGATGCTTGATGTTTACTAGATTTATGAGCTCAGTTGACTACCATCTTTGGATATAATCTACAGCCCTCTAAACAATTGTTATGGCAAAGCCTAAACTAGACTCATTTGGCTAGCAATAAGCTTTCTGTGAAGTTTGCTCTGGTTCAACAATTAACTATTTTTCTCATTCCCCTAGAATTATCTGATTGGAACATTCTGATCACTATAGTGAACAGGGCAGGTTCCCATAGCATGGCCATGTATTGGTAGGTAAATTCACCTTTTTTGTGTGTGTCTATTGATGACATTTACATCTGCTACTTCATGGACTTTAGCCCAGTAAGCTGAAATTGTACTAGTATTTTCTGCTCATCAGGAATAGAAAATATATTCTGATCTTCAGTAGCCAGGATGTCAACAAAGTGGCTTCCTGGCACCTGGGAAGTTATATCCATTAACACCTAGAATTCAATTTTCAAACATACAAGTCTCATTTACCAAAAAGCATCACAAGTTCTGCAGACCAGGGGAAATACAGAGCAGTGAAGCAAGCCATGGGACCTTCACATATGGAACAGTTTGAAAGCAGATTTACCATGTCCAACTTTTAAGAATTTTGTAAAGCCTTTTGTTTTTATATAAGTTGTTTTAAAAAATTGCACTAGAGTAACACCCTTTGCTCTCCATTACTGCTTCACCTCTCACTGTGAAGCACTACTCCCCATCTATAGCCAATTTTTGGCAAAGAGGAAGCCTGATCCACTAATACAGTTCCCTCCTGAGCCCCCAAAAGGCAGTTTGCTACACCCAAACACAAAAATGACAGCTTTCTAAATTCCATATGGGGAATCAATTTTTTTTTTTGCTTAAGTATATTAATGCTCCTTGATCATCACCTCAACAGGAAATCCATTCTGCCTATTAACTAGGTGTGTATAAAATAACTTCTTTAACATGTTAGTGGATAGAAATCATTTATATTGCCAAAACAATGAGGACACAAACGGCCAAATACACTCTCTCCCCCAAAGAGTTTCTAACCAACAAGGATTATACTCCGAACAGTCACTGTAACATAGCAATTTTAGTATAAATTAGTGCCATCTAACTAACTCCCACAGTTAGAGTTAAAATACCAAATTTAGATCTGAATGTCAAAATAACTCAATTCAGAGCCAGAGTTTGGGACTGACCCATTGTAAAAATTAAAAGGAACCATTTGCAAAAATTTAATCCCAGTCTCATTTCTACCTCAATTGGGTATGTTTGGATCCAGTGCTTTGCACCCACTTCTACAGCCCAAGATTACTCACGTCACCACTGGTGCAGGCTTTCAACAATATTTCAGCACTTCTGCCTCCAACCAGACATGCAGAGAAATGTGTCCTACACATTTCTCTGCAGGTCATGTATAAAACTACACACTCTGAACCTTTAAACGTCTATGACCCTGCTCTCTGCAGGGGCATCTGCCATCTTGTGAGTGAGGAGATACAAATTCTACTCTCTCAAGGAATCTTTACTCTTGTTCTTTCTTGTTTTGCTGTTTCCTTTAATCTAAAAAGGTCATTCAGACTGAATATGTATGCTTGCTTTTTGTATCTAGAAAAGAATGAAACACAAGACAAAGCAAGCCATCTATATTCAAACATCCAAAATAGGTATGAGTAGATTTGAGAGGAAGAGTTCATGTGGGGACTTCGTAATTTATGAGTTAATTCACTCATCTCTAGTACTATCACAAGCTTTTCAAAAGGGACATTTGAACAAATCCAGAAGTGCTGAACCTGCATTCTACCCCGAAACAGAGAGCATCACACTCATTTATCATTTAGGGCAACAATGAGAGCGGCTGGGAATGCCATTCTGGCAATTTGCTTAGGATGGTGTACTGCAAAATGAGAGTCATACCTAGGATACATTACCCTTATAAGAATGCATGAAGACCCAGGGTTAGCTGGTGTATAAGTCATTTATGATGACATATGGATTACAGCTCTGGTTACCAAGTAGATGGTTTGGTTGCATTAGCTTTCTGATGAAAAATAACTCTTACAGAATGGGCAATTCATTTGTGAGATCCATAGAGAAATGCGACATTTGCCAAAGCAATTAGTTTGCATTCAAAAATATGTCAATTACCAGGCAGACATTTATGTGGAAATGACTAGAGCTGGCTAAATTATTCTTTGTAAATAATTTATCCACTGAATTTAGCACTTCTTTTCTGGTTGTGATTTTGTAGATCTATTTGTTATTGGTAATTGTCTGCTGCACAATTCATGTAAATATATTTCAGCTTATGGGCTGCCCACAAGCTGTTCACTTCTGCTGTTTACTATTTGTAGCATGTGAATGGTCACCTCCAATAAGTCACGTTATTCTTTCTGCTCCCTGATTGAATAAGTGAAATAGGAGAGTAATGAACAACAAGGAACTAATAAATGAATTCTTGTCCATGTACAAATACCCTTTTTTCGCATGCAAAAGTGGGCAGTCACACAGAAAGCAGCTATTCCCCTAACATTCATTTGTGTGTTTGAATAGAGACTAAAATGGGTCAAGAATACAAGCTGTTTGGAGTCTGAACAGCTTATGTCATCTTATTTTACATCTGTATTTCACAGCCAAAAGCATGGTAGGCCCCTCGGAGTGCATACAAAAACAGTCCATGCCAGAAAAGTTTACAGTCTAGCTTGATCTGACACAAAGCGGGGGGAAGCAAAACAACAAGGATGAGGAGGGGGGAGGCTAAAAAGAGCTGCAGGAGTCACCTGGTGTGCACCCAGGGGGAGCAGCGGATTTATTTTCTTTATACAAAATAAAGCCTCTGGTGACCCTTCCATGTAGGTGTCATGGCAAACGTGGCTCTTGGGGAAGAGCTTGAATCGGGAGACACCTGATGCCTTTCCTGAGCTCATGTATTTCCTAAGCAGGAGGCAGCATGGAAAAAAGTTCAGAGACAGTTATGGGAGAAGCACACAACTGGAGCTTCAAGCCTTTCACCACTGGTGGAGAGGATGGAACAGCAGGCAATATAGTAAGGCTATACCTGCACTACGTACCACTGGTGACGGAGTGTTGTGTACATGTAGCTAAACATGCCTGTGAGAAGCACACCACAATGTCGTGGGTAGCTACATATGTCAGTGAAACATTCAGGGAGAGGGGAGGCACTGGGGAAGGATTTCATCAGCTCCCACTGCTGGAGCTTCCATTGTGGCGATGAACAGCTCTGGCAGAGGGAGGCACCAGTGACCGGCGGGGAAAGGCTCTGGCAGTAGGACATTGTAGTGTAGATAGGGGAGTAGAGAGCACATAGGTTTGTGCTCGAGTACGTCTTTACTCCACTCTCCTAAGCAGGGTCTCACCATCTACACTACTATTTTTTAGCTATGCAATGGGGAGTCTACCTGTATCTTCTTTACATTGTGCTGAAAGAAGGGTGCAGTGTAAACATACCCTAAGACAGGACGGGATGAGGGAGAGTAGAAAGAGGCAAAGTTATGTGAGGGCTTGAAAGCAAAGACAAGAAGTTTAAATGTAATGATGGAAAGCCAATAGAGGGATTGACAAAGAGGGAGGAAGGACTGAAAACAGTGTTCTGCAGTATTTGCCCAGCTCAGATAAGGATGATAAATGCAAGAAGAGGGTGTAGCAAAACCTCATTGTCCCAGAGCACCCCTTTATGACAGTGACATACTGCAGCAACTTTGCCCCAGGTTCCCATGGTTTTGTCACAACTCTGACCAGCCACCAACACCTTACAGGCTGCTTCAATTACTTAGCCCTCTAGCTAAGTCACATTTAGCCTCACCTCCTTCCAGGTTATCGAAGTCCAAAGTAAACAAAGCCAGATCTTGGCTCCAGTCTCAAACTGGGCCCAGCCCCTTCTACCCAAGTGGGTCTGTCTTCTCTCCTGTCATTCAAGCACTCCTGTGTCCATCTGCTGGGCTCAGCTTTCACCTTTCTATCTCTCCCTTCAGTCCCTCCTGAGCTCCTTTTGGCTGCTCCTTGCTCTTGCCTGAGCAGCTACTCCAAGGCCTTCCTAGCTGCGGCTTTCCAAATGCCCTTGACTACCTTGTGCTCTCCCTCAGTTCCTCACGGGTACCACACTATGGGGATGGACGTGGACCTGCACCATTGAAACCAATGGGATTTTTATTAGTGACACCAACAGGAGCAAGAGCAGGCTCTGTATACATTGTCTTATTGGTTGGATGGTGATACTACTAATAGTTTCTACCAATGAGCCTAATAACCAGAATGCTGGTGTTATTTTACGTGATACAGGGTTAAAAAAAAAGTAGTAATTGAATTGCCTAAAAGACTGTCTTTTTACCACCTTTGTAGCTTACAAAGGCTTAATCAATGAAAGGCCCTTTTTCCAAGACAATTTAGATTCAGATTGACAATTTGTATGCCAAGTTTCAGCATGATGCAAATTAAGTGGACTGAATTATGAACTCCTGAATAACTGGGTATACAGTGGAAATGGCAATGAATACTTAGTTACAGCATCATAAAAATGATACTATAAATACCAGACGTTGGCAATGCAAGAAAAGAATGAGTCTGATATGGTCTATAACTTTGGTTTGCTATAATTTTACCATACTTCATTAAGGGTTGACTTTTTTTTTAAACATAAGTATAATGCTGCCTTAATTGCTTTTACAATTGCTAGCTAACTTGAGAGAGTACAAATCATTAGGATGATCAGGAAAGGGAGCAATGCTTAATGGTCTTAATTACCTGGCTCCTAGACAAGGCAAGCCATACACTTGTGCCTTGTTCTAGTGACACTGTGGGATTGTACTGAAAACAAGTTGACAAGATTTGTGGCAATGTAGCTCTACAATAGCAATGTAACATGGCTGGGAGCTTTCTAGAACAGCCTGCAAATTAGTGAGTCATTGGAGTATTAATTTTCCAAATCCAAGATTTAGTTCTTGCCTTAGTTAATGGACACTTTCACTTCTTCCAGAGGTTATTCATTCTTCACCTGTAAAATGAAAACTATTTTTGTCTTCCCCATGTTTAAAAATACCCTGTTAAGAGAAAAGAGTGAGCAGAATGCATTGGATAGAGATTCTTGGCACAAATAAAGATAATTAGTCTCTCATATAGATCTATAACCTATATGCTGCAACATTCTTTTTCTTCAGTTAAGAGAATACATAGAACCCTACGTTAATTGTCTTTGGTTCCTTATTAATAATGGTTCTTTAGTAATATTCTCTTTTTTTACTTGAATTGTTAGCCAAATTCAGGGCCTTGACGGTTGTTTCAGTAAGGAGGAGGAGAAGTTGATGTGATTTGTTTTATTGACAGAGAATGCATAAACCCATTTCCCTAAATGCAGCAGGAATTTAACAGGAGGCTGCTTCTTTGCTCACAGTCCAAGCCCCATTTTTCTTAGCCCAGCCCTGAGAAAAAGCTAATCAGTTCTTCAATGGTTTCCTGCAGTGGAGTGTAGGTTGCTATTGTTTCAGTTATCTATGTCTATAAAGGAAATCAATCATTTCTTAGGGTATGTCTACACTACGAAATTAGGTCGAATTTATAGAAGTCGGTTTTTTAGAAATCGGTTTTATATATTCGAGTGTGTGTGTCCCCACAGAAAATGCTCTAATGCATTAAGTGCATTAACTCGACGGAGTGCTTCCACAGTACCGAGGCTAGAGTCAACTTCCGGAGCGTTGCACTGTGGGTAGCTATCCCACAGATCCCGCAGTCTCCGCTGCCCACTGGAATTCTGGGTTGAGATCCCAATGCATGATGGGCCTAACATTGTTGCGGGTGGCTCTAGGTACATATTGTCAGGCCCCCGTTCCCTCCCCCCTCCCTCCCTGAAAGCAAGGGCAGACAATCGTTTCGCGCCTTTTTTCCTGAGTTACCTGTGCAGACGCCATACCATGGCAAGCATGGAGCCCGCTCAGGTAACCGTCACCGTATGTCTCCTGGGTGCTGGCAGACGCGGTACTGCATTGCTACACAGCAGCAGCAAGCCATTGCCTTGTGGCAGCAGACGGTGCAATAGGACTGGTAGCTGTCATCGTCATGTCTGAGGTGCTCCTGGTCACCTGTTTGAGGTCGATCAGGAGCGCCTGGGCAGACATGGGCGCAGGGACTAAATTTGGAGTGATTTGATCAAGTCATTCTCTTTAGTCCTGCAGTCAGTCCTATTGAACCATCTTATGGTGAGCAGACAGGTGATATGGATTGCTAGCAATCCTATTGTACCATCTTCTGCTGAGCAGCCATGAGATGTGGATGGCATGCAGTCCTTCTGCACCGTCTGCTGCCAGCCAAAGATGTAAAAGATAGATGGAGTGTATCAAAACAAGAAATAGACCAGATTTGTTTTGTACTCATTTGCAAACCCCCCTCTGCCCCCATCTAGGGGACTCATTCCTCTAGGTCACACTGCAGTCACTCACAGAGAAGGTGCAGCGAGGTAAATCTAGCCATGTATCAGAGGCCAGACTAACCTCCTTGTTCCAATAAGAACAATAACTTAGGTGCACCATTTCTTATTGGAATCCTCCGTGAAGTCCTGCCTGAAATACTCCTTGATGTAAAGCCACCCTCTTTGTTGATTTTAGCTCCCTGTAAGCCAACCCTGTAAGCCGTGTCATCAGTCGCCCCTCCCTGCATCAGAGCAATGGCAAACAATCGTGCATCTGAGTTGAGAGTGCTGTCCAGAGCAGTCACAATGGAGCACTCTGGGATAGCTCCCGGAGGCCAATACCGTTGAATTGTGTCCACAGTACCCTAAATTCGACCTGGCAAGGCCGATTTAAGCGCTAATCCACTTGTCGGGGGTGGAGTAAGGAAATCGATTAAGAGACCTTTAAGTCGAAATAAAGGGCTTCATCGTGTGGACAGGTGCAGGTTTACATCGATTTAACGCTACTAAATTCGACCTAAAGTCCTAGTAGAGACCAGGGCTTACATGTATCCCAAGTGAAGGCCATCTGTTATACTCCCTGGTTTCAATGGAGTTAACACATTGCATAACAATACTTAGCACACGTTTCAATTAGTTATTTTCCATTATTTGAGTCTGTTTAAAAAAAACTAATAATAATACCACCAGTTAGTCAACCTGTATCAATTAACATTTATAAATGTGCCACATGCTAGAGGAGAAGGCGGGTGGTGGTGGTCGGGGACTCTCTCCTCCGGGGGACTGAGTCATCTATCTGCCGCCCTGACCGGGAAAACCGAGAAGTCTGCTGCTTGCCAGGGGCTAAGATTCGCGATGTGACGGAGAGACTGCAGAGACTCATCAAGCCCTCGGATCGCTACCCCTTCCTGCTTCTCCACGTGGGCACCAATGATACTGCCAAGAATGACCTTGAGCGGATCACTGCGGACTACGTGGCTCTGGGAAGAAGGATAAAGGAGTTGGAGGCGCAAGTGGTGTTCTCGTCCATCCTCCCCGTGGAAGGAAAAGGCCTGGGTAGGGACCGTCGAATCGTGGAAGTCAACGAATGGCTATGCAGGTGGTGTCGGAGAGAAGGCTTTGGATTCTTTGACCATGGGATGGTGTTCCATGAAGGAGGAGTGCTGGGCAGAGACGGGCTCCATCTTACGAAGAGAGGGAAGAGCATCTTTGCCAGCAGGCTGGCTAACCTAGTGAGGAGGGCTTTAAACTAGGTTCACCGGGGGAAGGAGACCAAAGCCCTGAGGTAAGTGGGAAAGCGGGATACCGGGAGGAAGCTCAGGCAGGAATGTCTGTGAGGGGAGGGCTCCTGCCTCATACTGAGAATGAGGGGCGATCAACAGGTTATCTCAAGTGCTTATATACAAATGCACAAAGCCTTGGAAACAAGCAGGGAGAACTGGAGGTCCTGGTGATGTCAAGGAACTATGACGTGAATGGAATAACAGAGACTTGGTGGGATAACTCACATGACTGGAGTACTGTCATGGATGGTTATAAACTGTTCAGGAAGGACAGGCAGGGCAGAAAAGGTGGGGGAGTAGCACTGTATGTAAGGGAGCAGTATGACTGCTCAGAGCTCCGGTACGAAACTGTAGAAAAACCTGAGTGTCTCTGGATTAAGTTCAGAAGTGTGTGCAACAAGAGTGATGTAGTGGTGGGAGTCTGCTATAGACCACCGGACCAGGGGGATGAGGTAGATGAGGCTTTCTTCCGGCAGCTCACGGAAGCTACTAGATCGCATACCCTGATTCTCATGGGTGACTTTAATTTTCCTGATATCTGCTGGGAGAGCAATACAGCGGTGCATAGACAATCCAGGAAGTTTTTGGAAAGCGTAGGGGACAATTTCCTGGCGCAAGTGCTAGAGGAGCCAATTAGGGGGGGGGCGCTTTTCTTGACCTGCTGCTCACAAACTGGGTAGAATTAGTGGGGGGAAGCAAAAGTGGATGGGAATCTGGGAGGCAGTGACCATGAGTTGGTTGAGTTCAGGATCCTGACGCAGGGAAGGAACGTAAGCAGCAGGATACGGACCCTGGACTTCAGGAAAGCAGACTTCGACTCCCTCAGGGAACGGATGGCCAGGATCCCCTGGGGGACTAACTTGAAGGGGAAAGGAGTCCAGGAGAGCTGGCTGTATTTCAAGGAATCCCTGTTGAGGTTACAGGGACAAACCATCCCAATGAGTCGAAAGAATAGTAAATATGGCAGGCGACCAGCTTGGCTTAATGGTGAAATCCTAGGGGATCTTAAACATAAAAAAGAAGCTTACAAGAAGTGTAAGGTTGGACATATGACCAGGGAAGAGTATAAAAATATTGCTCGGGCATGTAGGAATGATATCAGGAGGGCCAAATCGCACCTGGAGCTGCAGCTAGCGAGAGATGTCAAGAGTAACAAGAAGGGTTTCTTCAGATATGTTGGCAACAAGAAGAAAGCCAAGGAAAGTGTGGGCCCCTTAATGAATGAGGGAGGCAACCTAGTCACAGAGGATGTGGAAAAAGCTAATGTATTCAATGCTTTCTTTGCCTCTGTCTTCACTAACAAGGTCAGCTCCCAGACTGCTGCGCTGGGCATCACAAAATGGGGAAGAGATGGCCAGCCCTCTGTGGAGATAGAGGTGGTTAGGGACTATTTAGAAAAGCTGGACGTGCACAAGTCCATGGGGCCGGACGAGTTGCATCCGAGAGTGCTGAAGGAATTGGCGGCTGTGATTGCAGAGCCATTGGCCATTATCTTTGAAAACTCGTGGCGAACGGGGGAAGTCCCGGATGACTGGAAAAAGGCTAATGTAGTGCCAATCTTTAAAAAAGGGAAGAAGGAGGATCCTGGGAACTACAGGCCAGTCAGCCTCACCTCAGTCCCTGGAAAAATCATGGAGCAGGTCCTCAAAGAATCAATCCTGATGCACTTGCATGAGAGGAAAGTGATCAGGAACAGTCAGCATGGATTCACCAAGGGAAGGTCATGCCTGACTAATCTAATCGCCTTTTATGATGAGATTACTGGTTCTGTGGATGAAGGGAAAGCAGTGGATGTATTGTTTCTTGACTTTAGCAAAGCTTTTGACACGGTGTCCCACAGTATTCTTGTCAGCAAGTTAAGGAAGTATGGGCTGGATGAATGCACTATAAGGTGGGTAGAAAGTTGGCTAGATTGTCGGGCTCAACGGGTAGTGATCAATGGCTCCATGTCTAGTTGGCAGCCGGTGTCAAGTGGAGTGCCCCAAGGGTCAGTCCTGGGGCCGGTTTTGTTCCATATCTTCATAAATGATCTGGAGGATGGTGTGGATTGCACTCTCAGCAAATTTGCGGATGATACTAAACTGGGAGGAGTGGTAGATACGCTGGAGGGGAGGGATAGGACACAGAAGGACCTAGACAAATTGGAGGATTGGGCCAAAAGAAATCTGATGAGGTTCAACAAGGATAAGTGCAGGGTCCTGCACTTAGGATGGAAGAATCCAATGCACCACTACAGACTAGGGACCGAATGGCTAGGCAGCAGTTCTGCGGAAAAGGACCTAGGGGTGACAGTGGACGAGAAGCTGGATATGAGTCAGCAGTGTGCCCTTGTTGCCAAGAAGGCCAATGGCATTTTGGGATGTATAAGTAGGGGCATAGCGAGCAGATCGAGGGATGTGATCGTTCCCCTCTATTCGACATTGGTGAGGCCTCATCTGGAGTACTGTGTCCAGTTTTGGGCCCCACACTACAAGAAGGATGTGGATAAATTGGAGAGAGAGTCCAGTGAAGGGCAACAAAAATGATTAGGGGTCTAGAACACATGACTTATGAGGAGAGGCTGAGGGAGCTGGGATTGTTTAGCCTGCAGAAGAGAAGAATGAGGGGGGATTTGATAGCTGCTTTCAACTACCTGAAAGGGGGTTCCAAAGAGGATGGCTCTAGACTGTTCTCAATGGTAGCAGATGACAGAACGAGGAGTAATGGCCTCAAGTTGCAGTGAGGGAGGTTTAGATTGGATATTAGGAAAAACTTTTTCACTAAGAGGGTGGTGAAACACTGGAATGCGTTGCCTAGGGAGGTGGTAGAATCTCCTTCCTTAGAGGTTTTTAAGGTCAGGCTTGACAAAGCCCTGGCTGGGATGATTTAACTGGGAATTGGTCCTGCTTCGAGCAGGGGGTTGGACTAGATGACCTTCAGGGGTCCCTTCCAACCCTGATATTCTATGATTCTATGATTAGGGCCATTTTCATATACTCAGTTTCATTATTGTAACTTAAATGTAGGGCCCTAAGGGAAACAGCCTAGAGCAGGGGTTCTCAACCTTTTCCTTTAACCCCTCCCCCAACATGCTATAAAAACCTCCATGGTCCACTTGTGCCCAAGAACTGGTTTTCTGCACATAAAAACCAGGGCCAGCAAGCAGGGCAATTGCCTGGGGCCCCATGAAGCTACGTTGCTCAGGCTTCTGCTGCAGCCCCAGGGGTTTCAGTCCCATGTAGTGGGGCTTTGGCTTTCTGCCCTGGGCCCAGTGAGTCTACCACTAGCCCTACTCACAGCCTCTGAGGGGGTCCTGGTTGAGAACCACTGGCCTAGAGCGGTGTTTCCCAAACTTGGGACACCGCTTGTTCAGGGAAAACCCCTGGCGGGCCGGGCTGGTTTGTTTACCTGCCGTGTCCACAGGTTAGGCCAATTGCGGCTTCCACTGGCCGCGGTTCGTTGTTCCCGGCCAATGGGGGCTGCAGGAAGCGGCACGGGCCGAGGGACGTACTGGCCACCGCTTCCCACAGCCCCATTGGCCAGGCACAGTGGGAAGTGGCGGCCAGTATGTCCCTCGGTACACACCGCTTCCCGCAGCCCCCCATTGGCCGGGAACAATGAACCATGGCCAGGGGGAGCTGCGATCGGCCAAACCTGCGGACGCGGCAGGTAAACAAACCGTCAAGGCCCGTCAGGGGCTTTCCCTGAACAAGCGGTGCCCCTAGATTGGGAAACACTGGCCTAGAGTATCATTAAATGCTCCAGGAACACATGTCAGGAATGCCACTTGGTTTAGAATTTCGTTCAGTTTTTAAGAAGAGAAGTGACAGCCACTTGAGTTAAATGCCGAGGTCACACAACGAGTGGCAAAGCCTGGTCTAGAACTTGGATTTCAGAAATCCACTTTCCCTCAGAAAGCTTCCCTCCAACCATCACATCATGGGAAGGAAGTTTGCTCAATTGCAGAATAGGCCACCTCAGAACCAGCAGGATTCTGACCTTCATATTGGCTTTGGGGGCCTTTCCATCCTTAAAAATGCTGCTCCATTCCAAGGGTTCCTCTAGCTAATGCTGCCTAGAGGAGTCTACTATTGCCTTCAGAGGATTCCTCATTGAGGAACGTATCCAGATACTGCATCAACTAATTGTCTGGCAATTTTTCCACTGGTGTCTTGTAAAGAAGGTGGTAATCATGCCCTGTCCCAATCCATCCACTCGCCAGCTTCTGATCTCTTAGTCCCTAAATCCCCACCACACACACAGGATGGGAAAGGTCCTCTAGAGCCATTGCTAATATTGGGGAAATAAGGATCTTGGAATTTACCTTGCTGACAAGAATTACTCATCTCTGATCTGCAAGTCACTTCTATGCAATTAACATTAACCTAATCACATCTCTGGGAAGAAGATATCCTCCCATAGAACTATTGTAAGCCAAAAGTATTATCCATGCTGTGTTGTCCATCATCTCCTAGATATCAAACACAAGAATCTCTAAGAAAGGAATTAAAAGAGCATTGGGAAAATTCTAGTAACTGGAACCATACTGAAACAGGTTTCAGACCCTGTAAAAACATCTGCTCTTTGTTTTCATGTTAAATGATGCGAGGCTTTGTTCTTTTCTAGATCACTGCACGGGATACCAGCGGTAGTAGTCAGTGTAATTTATTTAAATCTTTAATTTTCTGCTCAGTAGCAGAAATAAATTAGCTTTCTAAAAAGAGAAGTGAAGAGAATTTTTAATATTTTAGGTTTACGATCAGGTATTGAGGCAACTGGTGGATAGTCACACATTCACAATCACTGCCACTGTTGAATGAAACAGCATCCTGCCATGCAAAGGGACAGAATTCAGTTTCCAATGTGCATAGAACTAATGTGAAAACTAAAAGCTGCAGTCACGTATGAAGAGTCCTCTTGCAAATCTTATTACTTACTAAATATGAAAACAGAGCCAAAGCCTTACCATAAGCCTGCAAGGAGTGCTTTATGTACTAGGGTTACCTCATTTACACTTTAAGTGGCACTCAGTAAAAGCTGAGATGTGTAGTCGATATCAATGCCTTCATAATAAGGAGGACCTCATGAATGATGGAGTTCAAAGCTGTTTCACATAACTTCCAATTAATATTTTTCAACTTTTCTTCCCAGTATGGAATGCACACTTGGCCAGGGGTAAGCTGTCCCCTTGGTTTATGCTGTACCCTTCTGGGCAACCAATCATGCACAAAGCTGGCCTTCTCCCTTCAAGCCCATGAGGAGACCGAGTGCCCATGATGGAAGGAAACAGGTGGGGAAAGAGAGGGTGCAGTGGCAATAATGTGGCTGAAAGTTTTCTTCCCACTGCTGATGAAGACAACGCCTCCGAGTCTGGAGCATTTTGGCTGCTTGGAGATTCTTTTCCAAAGCTAGCCTGAAGCTTAAGGGAAACTAAAACTCACCACAAGAAGATTCTTGGAGTTGTTCTTCAGGTATTGTGTACTAATATGGCACCTACGCCAACATTTGACTGTCTTAAATTAGGTATCTAAGTTCATATTTATATAAACAGCCTTATTTTCATGGTTCCTAAGAACCCAGTCAGTGGAAACTGGTCATATGGCTTATCATCATCTATAGCACCTTCTACCAATCACATATTAGTTGTGTCTGTAACATGCTTATAACATCTAATTTGTTAGCCTTTATAAGCTATTTGTAAATGTACCCTTAACACGAAGTGTGACATTTTTCTGTGAACTTCATTTCAAGCCAAAACTTGCCACTTTTCCTTTTCACATGAGGCTCTTTGTAAAATACTTTCAAAATTTCTCAGCTTTCTAAAACCACTGTCCACTTTCCTATGTAATAGCTTTAACAGTTCTCTCTTTGTTTTTTCTTTAAAGAAAAAACAATTTGAGAAGTGAAATGAATGCAATACCAAATGGTGGGATCCTATGAACTATGTTCAGAAAAGCATAAAATTATCTGCATTTGAAGATTGATTAGATTTTACTCTAATGCTGGTACTGTATGTTAAAATATTTTTCCCCTCTGCAGTTACAGGATATATAGTGGAAAAAAAGATGCCAGAGAAATGATGTCAACATTTGTAATTGCACAACAATTATTCTTCCAATTTACCAATGACCTAAATAAGTCACTAATTAAGTAGTTTTACACTATCAGCTTACCCAGTTTCATTATTGGCATCGTGCCTGTTTGTTATAGGGGGCCCGAAAAACCATTAACCACTTTTGTTTAAATGGGTGTTATGAAACTGGTGGACATTACACTTTAGCTAGGCACTGAAAGCCATAATATAACCCATAACTGGCTGCTCAGAGATGCTCAGCCCAGTGCCACCCAGTTCATACCAGCCTCCCCTGTTGCCCAAGAAGCCTGAGATTTTAACTTAGCCAGATAGCACTTCCTGTCCTGGGCAATATAAACAGACTGAGGTTCCTTCCCCACTCTGAACTCTAGGGTACAGATGTGGGGATCTGCATGAAAACCTCCTAAGCTTACTTTTACCAGCTTAGGTTAAAACTTCCCCAAGGTACAAATTAATTTTACCCTTTGCCCTTGGATTTCCACTACCACCACCAAACTTTATCTGGGTTTACTGGGAAACATAGTTTGGACACATCTTTCCCCTCCCCCAAAATCCTCCCAACCCTTGCACCCCACTTCCTGGGGAAGGTTTGGTAAAATTCCTCACCAATTTGCATAGGTGACCACAGACCCAAACCCTTGGATCATAGAACAATGAAAAAGCATTGTTTTCTTACAAGAAGACTTTTAATAGAAGTAAAGGAATCATCTCTGTAAAATCAGGATGGTAGATACCTTACAGGGTAATTAGATTCAAAACATAGAGAATCCCTCTAGGCAAAACCTTAAGTTACAAAAAAGACACACAGACAAGAATAGTCATTCTATTCAGCACAGCTCTTTTCTCAGCCATTTAAAGAAATCATAATCTAACACATACCTAGCTAGATTACTAACTAAAAGTTCTAAGACTCCATTCCTGTTCTGTCCCCAGCAAAAGCAGCATATAGACAGACACAGACCCTTTGTTTTTCTCCCTCCTCCCAGCTTTTGAAAGTATCTTGTCTCCTCATTGGTCATTTTGAGTAGGTGCCAGCGAGGTTACCTTTAGCTTCTTAACCCTTTACAGGTGAGAGGATTTTTCCTCTGGCCAGGAGGGATTTTAAAGGGGTTTACCCTTCCCTTCATATTTATGACAGAGGACAATCCTAAGATTGACATACATCATCCAGAAGGAGTCTGAGGAGTTTATAACAGGATTATTTGCAATAGCAGGAGACTGGACTTCAAGATCCAAGAGATCCCTTCCATGTATAGACTCGCAGTCTTTAAGGTCAGAAGGGATCATCAAGTCTAACATTCTTCACCCATTCACTCCTGGGATAGATCCTTAACCTCTTGTTAAGTTACTGAAGTCCTCAAAACCATAGTTTAAGGACTTCAAGTTACAGAGAATTCACCCTTTACAATAGCTTACATCTGCAAGTGACCTGTGCCGCTTGCTGCGGAGGAAAGGAACCCCCCCCCCCCCCCAACACACACACACACACACACACACAGGGTCTCTGCCAGTCTGATGGCCGGGGGGAGAATTCCTTCCCAATCCCAAATATGGTGATCAGTTAGACCCTGAGCATGTGGGCAAGACCCACCAGGCAGATACCTGGGAAAGAATTCTCTGTAGTAACTCAGAGCCCTCCCCATCTAGTGTCCTGTCTCTGGCCATTGGGGATTTTTGCTACTGACAGTTGCTGATGAGCCACATACCATTGCAGGCAGTCCCATCATATCATTCCTTCTATAAATGTATCAAGCTGTCTTGAAGCCAGTTAGTTTTTTTGCCCCCCACTACTCCCCTTGGAAGGCCCTTCCACAACTTCACTCCTCTCTGATGGTTAGAAGCCTTCATTTAATTTTGAGCCTAAACTTCTTGATGGCCAGTTTATATCCATTTGTTCTTGTGTCCACATTGGCACTTAACTTAAATAACTCCTCTCCCTCCCTGGTATTAGTCCCTCTGATATATTTATAGAGTGCAATCATATCTTCCCTCAGCCTTCTTTCGGTTAGTTATGTTCCTATGATTCACAGAACCAATAACTGATTGCAACAGTTCTATCCAACATCCTTATTACTGAACAATTTGTAGTTTCTTTGCCCTTTACACTTATTTTTGCCTTGAGAAATTTACTTAGTTAGACCATTACTTATGGGAGGGAAACTCACAGCTGGCTCCTCACAGCCCTGATTAGAACACTCCAGCATTATTTGGAAGGCACTCAAGTTACCCGACTTTCTATGGTCATATGCCCAGTTGATTCCACATTCTATTATCTTTTCTTACGGGTATTAAAGGGGGGGGGGGGGAGTCACTCATGGCATAAAGGTAAAGTCCAAAGGAAAAAGCTCCACCAGCCAAAACAAGAACAAAAACATCTTTATTCAGCTGAGCCTTCAGATCTTAACCTTCTTCTGGGGAACATCACTCATCTTGGTGCTGCAGTTCCTTATGTTCCACACAAACTTTTATTGTTGAAAATTTACAAACATCATAGATGAGTTATAAACAAGAGGAATGAAGCCCAAAGCATTTTGATGTTCCAGTAAGAATGATTGTGCGTGTCCCTCCTTTGGCTCTCACACACCTGTGCACTTGGGCTTTGGTAGGTTAACAGGTGTGCATCCAAGTTATTTTAAAAAGTGTCAGATAAAATCTCATTTTCAAAAACACACACTTATGAGGCAAGTTACAGCATCAAGGAAATGCAACCTTTCTAGTTATGGTTTCCAAGGTGTGCGGTGTCCTGCTGTGAGGTAAGGGAGAGAGTCATTGGGCCTACAGTCTTTCTATATATATGGTAATCTAAACAGGGGAACTATTGGTCACTGTACTCTCTCTCCATTTTCATTTATTTCATCTCTTCCTATTGAGCTATTATTGGGTCACCTGCTTCCTTCTGAAAGTCCTCCGACAGCTCCCACCAGGAGGCCAGTTATTGGCAAGATAAGAGAGCCTGTTGAAGACCTGACAGGTTGGCACAGCAACTTAAAAAGCCTATGAATCTGTAATATTTGGCTTAGCCCAGACAAATAAAAATCACTACTTTGCCTTACATTTCACAGCACTGGGTCATGCTGTGCTACCTGTTACTCACAGTGACTCGATCTTCATTCCTTGAAGCAGCCTTCCCGATTTCAACAGGCATGCTCACAGAGTAAGCCAGGACACAGTATAGCATAGTCTGACCCCAGAATAGTTTCAAAACCAATTCTGCCTCTTTTACCCCTTCTAAGGAAAGGGTCTGATGGGGAAGACTGTAGGTGTTCATTTTTGTCCTCACAGACTTTAAGGTCAGAAGGGACCATTATGATTGTCTAGTCTGACCTCTTGCACAACACGGGCCACAGAATCTCACCCAGCCACTCCTGTAATAAACCCCTAACCTATGCCTGAGCTATTGAAGTCCTCAACTCATGGTTTAAAGACTTCAAGGTGCAGAGAATCCTCCAGCAAGTGACCTGTGCCCCACGTTGCAGAGGAAGGCGAAAAACCCCCAGGATCTCTGCCATCTGCCCTGGAGGAAAATTCCTTCCCGACTCCAGATATGGTGATCAGCTAAACCCTGAGCATGTGGGCAAGATTTCCCAGCCAGACACCCAGGAAAGTATTCTCTGTAGTAACTCAAATCCCACCGCATCTAACATCCCATCATAGATCATTGGGCATCTTTACCACTAATAGTCAAAGATCAATTAATTGCCAAAATTAGGCTATCCCATCATAACATCCCCTCCATAAACTTATTAAGCTTAGTCTTGAAGCCAGATGTGTCTTTTGCCCCCACTACTCCCCTTGGAAGGCTGTTCCAGAACTTCAATCCTCTGATGGTTAGAAACCTTTATCTAATTTCAAGTCTAAATTTCCCAATAGCCAGTTTATATCCATTTGTTCCTGTGTCCACATTGGTACTGAGCTTAAATAATTCCTCTCCCTCCCTGATATTTATCCCTCTGATATATTTATAGAGAGCAATCATATCTCCTCTCAACCAAAAGAAGCCAAGCTCTTTGAGTCTCCTTTCATAAGACAGGTTTTCCATTCCTCGGATCATCCTAGTAGCCCTCTGTACCTGTTCCAGTTTGAATTCATCCTTCTTAAACATGGGAGACCAGAACTGCACACAGTATTCCAGATGAGGTCTCACCAGTGCCTTGTATAACGGTATTAACACCTCCTTATCTCTACTGGAAATACCTAGCCTGATGCATCCCAAGACCACATTAGCTTTTTTCACGGCCATATCACATTGGTGGCTCAGTCATCCTGTGATCAACCAATACTCCGAGGTCCTTCTCCTCCTCTGTTACTTCCAACTGAGGAGTTCCCAGCTTATAACAAAAATTCTTATTAATCCTTAAATGCATGACCTTGCATTTTTCACTATTAAATTCCATCCTATTACTATTACTCCAGTTTACAAGGTCATCCAGATCTTCCTGTATGATATACCGGTCCTTCTCTTTATTGGCAATACATCCCAGCTTTGTGTCATCCACAAACTTTATTAGCATACTCCAACTTTTTGTGCCAAGGTCAGTAATAAAAAGATTAAATAAGATTGGTCCCAAAACCAATCCCTAAGGAACTCCACTAGTAACTCCCTCCAGCCTGACAGTTCACCTTTCAGTAGGACCCACTGGAGTCTCCCCTTTAACCAGTTCCTTATCCATCTTTCAATTTTCATATTGATCCCCATCTTTTCCAATTGAACTAATAATTCCCCATGTGGAACTGTATCAAATGCCTTACTGAAATTGAGGTAAATTAGATCCACTGTGTTTCCTTAGTCTAAAAAAAAAAAAAAATCTGTTACCTTCTCAAAGAAGGAGATCATGTTGGTTTGGCATGATCTACCTTTTGTAAAACCATGTTGTATTTTGTCCCAATTACCATTGACCTTAATGTCCTTAAGTACTTTCTCCTTCAAAATTTTCTCAAGACCTTGCATAATACAGATGTCAAACTAATAGGCCTGTAGTTACCTGGATCACACTTTTCCCCCTCTAGGGATATGTTATTTCTGGAACTCTATTGTCTCTGCCAATTAATATTTACCCATTCCTGCAGCCCTTGTTCACCTGAGCCCAGGATCAAAGTCACTATTTTATTCACTCATGAGAATGTATTTGTGCCATGAGCCAGATCTTCAGCTAGTGTAAATCAATATCATTCAAAGCTTGAAGTCAATTGTGCTACATCAGCTGGGGATCTGGCCCCATTTAAAAAAAAAACAAATCCCTTTACAAAGAAATACATTAAAGGCTGAAAATGCAATGGCATTGTATAGGGTTAGCACAGCATTTGGGTATGTTGTTAAGAAAAAAGTACATATTGTATCCCATAGGATTTAAGCCAAATGGTATTTCATATCAAGAAAATATAGAATTTTACATGAATGGCCAACTGGCTGGAAAACAGCATGCAACACAGCAGCAGGGATACCAGAAAACAAGGATTTAATGCTTGGAAATTAAAAAAACCAAAACTGAACAAAATGCAGCAAATTGTGAATATCTGTCAAAAAAAGTACAGTCACTTGACATCAGCATTCCAGTCTAGACTACAACCTAGGACTACATCTAAATCTACAGCCTTACTGTTTGCATGGTAGGTACAGAAAAGAAGCACTCCATCTTCCCTTCCCACACCATGCATATTAGACAAGGCAAGATGTAATCCTTAATGTGCTAAGATTGAACATAAATCCAGTTCTGGTCACTGTGCTGGGCTATCCATGTGAGTCTGCAGGAAACACTTCAAGGGAGTGGGATTAACCCACTCTGCCAACTGAAGAAACCAAGGTTTTGGCCCATAAATTTCATAGATCGCTAAGATCCCTGTCAGTCTTGATCATATGCCAGGAAGCACAGGGTCATCTGCATGCAAGTGTTTTGCCTTAACAGCTCTACATTGATGACAACTTCATGACCTGGACCCATAAGAAGAAGGCCCTTGAGGAATTCCAAGATTTCAACAATTTCCACCCCACCATCAACCTCAGCCTGGACCAGTCTACACAAGAGGTCCACTTCCTAGACACTATAGTGCTAATAAGGGATGGACATAAACACCACCCTATACAGGAAACCTACTGACCACTATACTTACCTACATGCCTCCAGCTTTTATCCAGACCACATCACAATCCATTGTCTACAGCCAAGCTCTAAGATACAACCACATTTGCTTTAATCCCTCAGACAGAGACAAACACCTACAGGATCTCTATCAAGTGTTACCTGGTGTCCTTTCAACCCAAAGCTCTTGTTAACTTTTACTCTGTGTGAGGTGGTATCAGGAAATAAATCAGGTGAGACACGGCCATCTGACTTATAGATGGCTGGCACAAACAGGACAACACAAGAATGCTTTCACTTAAAGCTAAACTTTACTTAGTCTTAAGCACTTATACACACGTCCGCAACAGGTTAGTAAACCACCACCAACCCTTGATAATTACCAAAGCTGAGTGTGGCTCTTGAGTGACACAGCGGCAGTTTGTCTGCCAGGAGGGAACACAAGATGCATCCAGAAGGAGAGTCCAGACCTGAAGAGTCCCACCACCTCAAACTTTTCCCCTTTATTTATACATTAGTAATAGAATGACATGTCCCTTAAAGCAAACTTGTTAAGTAAGCAGTTTCAATGGTCAAGCGAGAGGTTCCTTCTGATTATCGATTAACCAGCTGTGGGTTTTTCCAGAGTTTGCAGCCTTGAGGCCCCAACAGACATTCCTGGGGCATGTCCTGCTCTTCTAAAATGCATGTATCAGCAACTTCAACACAATTCTCATCTGGAAGGATGTGGGGTCAAGCTGCCCTCTCTGTGGCACCCACAACCCCCCAACCCCTCCTGCCTTGATTAAACTGAGACTGCTGAATGGCCAATTTACAGCCTGCTGACTTGGCTGCTTTTAGCAATAAGCTGTAGTGGTTTCAGGCACTTTACTAGTTTTCCAAAGTCTCCTCATACACAAGCGTTCTTAAAACTACAATACCCACCTGCTAAAGTGAAGAAACAGATTGACAGAGCCAGAAGAGTACCCAGAAGTCACCTCGTATAAGACAGGCCCAACAAAGAAAGTAACAGAACGCCACTAGCCATCACCTACAGCCCCCAACTAAAACCTCTTCAGCACATCAAGGATATAAAACCTATCCTGAAGGACGATCCCTCACTCTCACAGACCTTGAGAGACAGGCCAGTCCTTGCTTACAGACAGCCCCCCAACCTGAAGCAAATACTTACCAGCAACTGCACACCACACAACAAAAACACCAACCCAGGAACCAAACCCTGCAACAAACCATGGTGCCAACTCTGTCCAAATATCTATTCAAGGCACACCATCATGGGACCTAACCACATCAGCCATACGATCAATGGCTCAGTCACTTGCACATCTCTCAATGTGATATATGCCATCATATGCCAGCAATGCCGCTCCGCCATGTACATTGGCCAAGACGGACAGTCTCTATGCAAAAGAATAAATGGACACAAATCTGACATCAGGAATCATAACATTCAAAAACCAGTAGGAGAACACTTCAATCTCTCTGGTCACTCAATAACAGACCTAAAAATGGCAATTCAACAACAACAAAAAGTCAAAAAACAGACTCCAACGTGAAGCTGCAGAACTAGAATTAATTTGCAAACTGGATACCATCAGTTTAGGCCTGAATAAAGATTGAGAGTGGTGAGGTCATTACAAAACCTAAACCTAATTTTCCCAAAACTAATTTCTCCCTACTGTTACTCACACCTTCTTGTCAACTGTCTGTAATGGGCCACTAATTAACACTTCAAGGAGTTGTTTTTCTGCCCTTGGTATCCTGCTGTTAATTGATTTCTCTCATGAGAATAACCTCACCCTTGGTAAGGCAACCCCCATCCTTTCACGAATTTATACCTGCTCCTACATTTTCCATTTCATGCATCTGATGATGAAGTGGGTTCTAGCCCATGAAAGCTTATGCCCAAATACATTTGTTAGTCTAAGGTGCTACAAGGACTTCTTGTTGTTTTTGCTGAAAACACAGCTAACACTCTGAAACCTATCCCCACTCCCCTAGCTCCGTGGCACCATTCCTCTTTTCCTACTGCTAATGAGAAACACTTATCAACATGCATATGAATTATCTACAATAAAAAAGTGTTTCATTTTGCATCCAAAGAAATCAGAGAGTCACATGATCACTTACATCTGTGTAAGATTCTATGAAAATAGAAAAATTTGGGGAAGAAGTGTCCTAATGAATGACGAAATCACTCAAACATTTTTACCACAGATATAAACAGGTCTACATTGGAGGAATATAATGCAACATTTTGGCTATACTCCAACAGCTGCTAATATTACAGAGATGGGATATGTTATCTAAATTATGTATGTTTAAAGTAAGACTTCAAGCTCAAATGATATTAAATTCTCTGTCAAGCAAACAAGTTAAACAAAATATTTTAAAATCTACAGATTATAGAGCCCGACTCATATAAAATCAACCCTAGAAGCTGTGAAATCATATATCCTGTAACTAACAGCTTTCTTAGTCAAGGAACATGAAAAATATTACGAAGCTAATTATTCCAAAAATAAAACCAGAATTACAATTTGATTTCTAAACAGCTATTCACCTTTCTTAAATTTTATACAGCAAAATCTTTTTATTCATTGTTTAGATTGCAGTGTGATACATAGTCAGCTAATCTGACTCGAAAGGTGCGTGTCTTATTTTCCATTAGTCTCAGATGTTACAAATAATTCAGTTCATAAAACTGATCCACTCACTAAAAAACCACCAATAAATAAGAAAAAAGACTAAGAACTTCATTCAAAAGGAGAAAACAATGAATATGAAGAACCTTGTCTCAGTTTATTGAAGTGACCAGTGTCATATTGGACTATTTGCTGTTGTGTATATGGTATTCAGCACAAAGCTCTTGAAATGAGCCTCAAAGTCATTGTGAGTAAGCATTTTCTTATTTTGCCACTGAAGAAACCAATTATAACAACTATAAGAAATATAATTGCATGAAATCTTATTAAATGAATATTAATACTCCAACAGAGCATAATAGAATTGTATTTCCAAGTTTTGCCACATTTCGTTGTTGGATGATCACTGCACAGTAATATATATATTAAGTGAAATGTCCTGGAGAATTAAAAACCACTATAAGTCAAAATGTTAATTAAAATATGCTGTACTTCATAAAAATGATATTGTACTGGAATAGTAGTTTACAATAGAGGGAGTAGATATTGTGAAGAACACTGCTTGGATGTTTCCTTTCCCAAGGCTAAGAATTTAATGAGGGGGAAGCAGTGGTACGCTACCCATGGTCTATCCACAATTCCAAATTCTGCCCACAAGCCCTAAATAACCAGTGCAAGCTGAAAAATGTCAAAGCTGTGACGAAAATTTGTTGGAATTTCAACTTCTGACAAAAAGACTGAACAAAATTAATATGAAACTTTTCAGTCATCTCCAAAAATAACTAGATATTGCTGCTAAACTGATCAAAAGTGAAAAAGCTTGTAATCTGGACATAATTTCAGAGTTAATATCCCATTGAGATGAATGCTAAACACTTCTCTTTCCATGTCTAAACTCTGATATTTTTTCTCCATTAATGATTTTCCCCCCTAAATTCCTGATGGGGGTTATTTCTAGTTCAGATGGTCTAGTGGTTGCAACATTTGGATCCATAGTTTAGACCAATCATCCGCTGTCATCAGCATTTAACACACTCCATCATATCCTGCTCACAGCAGCCCTAATTGACACAAAACTTAATGCACCAGGGACAGCCAAATGGTTCTTCTATGTTTTCCCAACATTGCTAATAATAATGGAGCTGAAATAGTATAAGCAGTGTTGGGAGCACAAGTGTAGACAAAGCTAGATGGCACAACATGAGTTCCAGTTTAGAGAATTATCTTCTCAACAGTAAGGACTAGCAATTTAACACTTAAGACAAAAATCTTCCTGTAATTAAAAGTAACAAGACTAACATAAAAGTGCTGGATACCACTCTAAACTGGCTCAATCTGTCCAGTGTCTCTTACATACTCAGACTTTGCCAATGCAAGAAGGGTATTTTCAGGTGATTTATTTCCAAGCTCCCATATTCCCTTACCATCCCTGATGGTCCAGAAACTGAGCTGCTACAGACCCTTTTAAACAATTGTGACACTTCTTTATTAAAGCTGATAAATGAGTGGTGATAGTAATTTCCCCAATTGAAAACTACATATGGAAGAATTAAATGGCTCTAAGAAGCTCAGAATTAGAGTTCCTCCATTCTCACTGAGGTGATTAGCATCCTTAAAAGAAGAATGATTCATATCATAATTAAGGATGAACATAATAGCTCTACAATGGCACTGCAGCGGAGTGTGGCTACTTACTGAGCTCCTCCCTCCATCCCAAGGGCAGGGGTCACTTTACAGGCATCCTGCTCAATTTGTCTCCTCTTAAACAGTCCAGACTGCAGTGGGAGATCATGGCTCTTCTGTGGCAGGTTTAATACCAAATAAAGTTCACTCAGACCTCAGCATTCTTAGTCACAACATAATCCCACAATCCTTGAGTCTCCAACACAAAATCCAAATCACAATTCATACTTAGTTCTTGTCCTTCAACCATATGCAGAGCTCATTCTGTCAGTCTGCTCCACCTGAAGCTGCTAGTTCCCAGACCTTTCAGGCTAGAGCTCACTCCTTCAGCTCTGCTTCCTTCTGTTATCAGCAACTCTTGATTCCTGAGCTACCCTCTCTTACTGCCAGACTTGCTGTCTTTAGCAATCACCTCCATTCTCTTAGCTCTACCCATTTCAGCCGCCTTTTATATGGATCACCTGATTCCTCTCATGTGAGGCTCATCCCGTAATCAGGACTGGCTTAGCCCTAAGGCTCTGCAGCGCACAGGTAAGCCACCCCATGACAGGCACAACTGCACCACACAAACAAGAGTCGGGGGGAACACAAACTCGTCAATGTGATTTGCAGATTGGAGGGCAACACTGGAAGCAGGATGTCATTTAGACAGTACACTTCACTCTCCTACTCGGACCTGTGGAATCTCTTTATCAGAGTTTGGGATCTATGGATCAAAAGGGGACAGCCTAATGTGGGAGAGGGAAGGAGTTGGGCAAAGGCTGCTCTCTACAGCAGTGGTTTCCAAACTTGTTCCGCCGCTTGTGCAGGGAAAGCCCCTGGTGGGCCGGGCCAGTTTGTTTATCTGTCACGTCTCCAGCTTCGGCCGATCGCAGCGCCCAGTGGCCACGGTTCGCTGCTCCAGGCCAATGGGAGCTGCTAGAAGCGGCGCGGGCTGAGGGACGTACTGGCCACCTCTTCCAGCAGCTCCCATTGGTCTGGAGCAGTGAACTGCGGCCACTGGGAGCCGCGATCGGCCAAACCTGCAGATGCAGCAGGTAAACAAACTGGCCCAGCCCGCCAGGGGCTTTCCCCGCACAAGTGGCAGAACAAGTCTGGGCACCACTGCTCTACAGCATCATACTCTTTCTGAAACACATAGAACAACCCAGGATAAATTAAGGTGAACCAAAGATCCACCTCTGGGAATTTGGGTAACCATATAAGTCTAAAATTGCCTTTATACAATTGCACTCTAAGGAGGAAATACACCCCCTGCAAAAAATATACATATACATATATTCTATGATGCAAGTAGAAACAAATTTGACTGGAGAGAAAGAAGTAGGTGCAGAATGAGAGAACTCTTCATCATATTGCCTCAAAAGAAAAAAAGGTAAAAATAAAAGTCACTCCTCAAATAGCATCTAACTCATTGCCTTCTAAAGAGCTTTCAGGCACTGTGTATGAAAGTGCTATGTAAAGTTAAATCCTATTCTCTTCTTGCAGTATAAATATTAGAGAGAGAGAGAATACATTAAAACATATTGGATAGTGTTGACCTTTTGGTGTTTTGCCAGTTTGTGAATACGGCAAAAGCTTGCTAAGCTGTTCCTCCCTCTGTTCTTTAATTCTTTAGAATATCCCTCTTCCACTCGTGGCAGTGAGAAGAAACCTTTTAATTGAAAATGCATGCTTGTCCTTTCATTCAAAGGTTCTCAAACTTTTCCACAGAGTGAACCATAACTTCATATATATTCATGTAGACCACATAAAAATAAATCAATAAATAGAGGGATACAAGGTTTTTTGTTTTTTACCATGCTCACAGAATATATAAAAAATACCTGAGTGCTTTTGTGGGAACTTCCCAAAACATTTCACTGGTAGTCTGAGGCCCAGTGTAGAATCATAGATTATGAAGTCAGAATGGACAGCTATGATAATCTAGTCTGACCTCCTGTATAATGCAAGCCAAAGATTTCTGCATCAGGCCCATAACTTCCATTTGATACAGACAGACATGTACCCTTGAGAAATTGCAGCCTATAAAAAAGAGAAAATTCTGAGACAGTCATCAGGAAGGTTGAGAATGGAGCAACTACTTTACTCTGTTCATGGCAGTTGTGAACACATATTCATATTTCAACTTATAAAACCCAGACAATATATATTCTCCAGGAGTTTAGGTGCTGATATAAGATACAATACAATTCTGATTCCATACAACGGGCTGCTTATCTTGCCCCCTAAAGAAAGATACATGCCCTCCCATCACAGCTATTCATGTCACTAAACCCCTCCTAGTTACAGCCATGAGAAGTTTATTCTGGGCCTTATCCCAGTCTCATCAAAGTCAAAGGGAGTCTTTCTGTTGACTTCAGTGGGTTTTGGATCTAGCCACTCTGTTTATAAGACTAATGATTTGCTGGTTTGTTATTTCAGGGTAAAACATCACTGCATTATCTTGTAATAATCGATCAAGCTATTAATGTGTGGCAAAAGCTCAGCTTCCTGTGCTTTTTTGCATATTGTTTTATTATAAGCAACTTTATGTGTATTCAGGTTTAGTTTCTGAATATACAAGTGCCTCATAGAATTATAGAATCATAGAATATCAGGGTTGGAAGGGACCTCAGGAGGTCATCTAGTCCAACCCCCTGCTCAAAGCAGGACCAATCCCCAATTAAATCATCCCAGCCAGGGCTTTGTCAAGCCTGACCTTAAAAACTTCTAAGGAAGGAGATTCTACCACCTCCCTAGGTAACACATTCCAGTGTTTCACCACCCTCCTAGTGAAAAAGTTTTTCCTAATATCCAACCTAAACCTCCCCCACTGCAACTTGAGACCATTACTCCTTGTCCTGTCCTCTTCTACCACTGAGAATAGTCTAGAACCATCCTCTTTGGAACCACCTCTCAGGTAGTTGAAAGCAGCTATCAAATCCCCCCTCATTCTTCTCTTCCGCAGACTAAACAATCCCAGTTCCCTCAGCCTCTCCTCATAAGTCATGTGTTCCAGACCCCTAATCATTTTTGTTGCCCTTCGCTGGACTCTCTCCAATTTATCCACATCCTTCTTGTAGTGTGGGGCCCAAAACTGGACACAGTACTCCAGATGAGGCCTCACCAATGTCGAATAGAGGGGAACGATCACATCCCTCGATCTGCTCGCTATGCCCCTACTTATACATCCCAAAATGCCATTGGCCTTCTTGGCAACAAGGGCACACTGCTGACTCATATCCAGCTTCTCGTCCACTGTCACCCCTAGGTCCTTTTCTGCAGAACTGCTGCCTAGCTATTCGGTCCCTAGTCTGTAGCGGTGCATTGGATTCTTCCATCCTAAGTGCAGGACCCTGCACTTATCCTTGTTGAACCTCATCAGATTTCTTTTGGCCCAATCCTCCAATTTGTCTAGGTCCCTCTGTATTCTATCCCTACCTGCCACCATATCTACCACTCCTCCTAGTTTAGTATCATCCGCAAATTTGCTGAGAGTGCAATCCACACCATCCTCCAGATCATTTATGAAGATATGGAACAAAACCGGCCCCAGGACCGACCCTTGGGGCACTCCACTTGATACCGGCTGCCAACTAGACATGGAGACATTGATCACTACCCGTTGAGCCCAACAATTTAGCCAACTTTCTACCCACCTTATAGTGCATTCATCCAGCCCATACTTCTTTAACTTGCTGACAAGAATACTGTGGGACACCGTGTCAAAAGCTTTGCTAAAGTCAAGAAACAATACATCCACTGCTTTCCCTTCATCCACAGAACCAGTAATCTCATCATAGAAGTCGATTAGATTAGTCAGGCATGATCTTCCCTTGGTGAATCCATGCTGACTGTTCCTGATCACTTTCCTCTTGTGTAAGTGCTTCAGGATAGATTCCTTGAGGATCTGCTCCATGATTTTTCCGGGGATTGAGGTGAGGCTGACTGGCCTGTGGTTCCCAGGATCCTCCTTCTTCCCTTTTTTAAAGATTGGCACTACATTAGCCTTTTTCCAGTCATCCGGGACTTCCCCCATTCGCCACGAGTTTTCAAAGATAATGGCCAATGGCTCTGCAATCACAGCTGCCAATTCCTTTAGCACTCTCGGATGCAATGCATCCAGCCCCATGGACTTGTGCACATCCAGCTTTTCTAAATAGTCCCTAACAACCTCTTTCTCCACAGATGGCTGGCCACCTACTCCCCATGCTGTGTTGCCCAGCGCAGCAGTCTGGGAGCTGACCTTGTTCGTGAAGACAGAGGCAAAGAAAGCATTGAATACATTAGCTTTTTCCACATCCTCTGTCACTAGGTTGCCTCCCTCATTCAGTAAGGGGCCCACACTTTCCTTGGCTTTCTTCTTGTTGCCAACATACCTGAAGAAACCCTTCTTGTTACTCTTAACATCTCTTGCTAGCTGCAGCTCCAGGTGTGATTTTGCCCTCCTGATTTCATTCCTACATGCCCGAGCAATATTTTTATACTCTTCCCTGGTCATTTGTCCAATCTTCCACTTCTTGTAAGCTTCTTTTTTATGTTTAAGATCCGCAAGGATTTCACCGTTAAGCCAAGCTGGTTGCCTGCCATATTTACTATTCTTTCGACACATCGGGATGGTTTGTCCCTGTAACCTCAATAGGGATTCCTTGAAATACAGCCAGCTCTCCTGGACTCCTTTCCCCCTCATGTTATTCCCCCAAGGGATCCTACCCATCAGTTCCCTGAGGGAGACAAAGTCTGCTTTCCTGAAGTCCAGGGTCCGTATTCTGCTGCTTACCTTTCTTCCCTGTGTCAGAATCCTGAACTCGACCATCTCATGGTCACTGTCTCCCAGATTCCCATCCACTTTTGCTTCCCCTACTAATTCTTCCCGGTTTGTGAGCAGCAGGTCAAGAAAAGCTCCCCCCCTAGTTGGCTCCTCCAGCACTTGCACCAGGAAATTGTCCCCTACATTTTCCAAAAACTTCCTGGATTGTCTATGCACCGCTGTACTGCTCTCCCAGCAGATATCAGGATGATTAAAGTCGCCCATGAGAACCAAGGCGTGCGATCTAGTAGCTTCTGCGAGTTGCCGGAAGAAAGCCTTCTCCACAATGTTGGATCATAAAGATACCTGATTTATTAACATTGTTAGTAGCTGCAGCATACACTGCTCATACAGTGAATTTCGGACTCTTGTTCCTATATGGCAATTGCTGATTGCTAATGTTAGCCATAATGGCTTTTGAAGTGTATTCAGAAAGTTGGATAAAAACTGTTATTATTTTTAGCCTACACCTGCAGTACTTAGCAGTGCACTCATGCCACCTATTGGCAAATTGCTTATGAGTCACTAACATTCCTGCTGGGCAGAGCAAAATGTTTTAGCTATGAAGAATTATATGGTCTGTGTTCAAAATGGAGAATAATTAGGCGGGGCGGGGGGAACAAACTTTCATTTGCATGAGTTTAATTTCTATTGCAATTAAGGGATTTTTACCCTTGTGCTGTGATCAAGACCATAAAATCTGTAAATAAATAAAGTGAATAACTTGTTTGAAATAAAATATCTGATAGGAGAACTGGAAGGAGTAACAGCTACTTCTGCTATACCCAATCCAGTATTGTTAACAAGTACTTGGGCAGAATTATTTTTACAATCATTTACTATATTGTCAAACTTGCTTTCATATAAGGTGGGAAGGTATTCATGTAGGTATGGTACTCTATCTGGCCAAAGGAAGAAAAATGAGCAGTGCTCGGAAGATTTTGCCAGCTAGCTAAATGAGAACAGTTGGAGTGACACCCTTAACACAAAGAATTCTTTGCCTATTTGAGGAGGAGCAAAACACTCAGACACAGCAGTTTGCGGAACAGTGGGTCAAACTCTCATCTCAATTATATTACATGAGCGTAAGGCCTGGCGGGGTTCGTCATTAAGATATGCCAGATGCAACTGAGATCAGAATCTTAGCTAGTGATTTTGAGGAGAGCAGAGAGTATATACTAGCTGAAGGTTTGAACTAGACCTGGCTGTCATTGAAAAATCAAAATTAAAAAAAAATCATTGTGGGAAATTTTAATGTTGACCAAAAAATTAAAAATATTATCAATTTTTGTTGAAATATTTTTGGCTTATTGACTGGCTTTGGGGTGGTCAAAGTTTTCAGTTTTTGAAACTGTTCACTGAAATTTTAAAAAGTATAAAGAAAAATTTTGCTGTTTTTTCAACCAGTTCGATTTTGAACACAGCTGCTTTCAGTACTCCTATGAGTTTTAAGATTTGCTCTTGACAGTGTATTTTGCTATTGCTGCCATTTAAATTGCTGTTCAAAAGTATAAATCCTTCTAAGTAAAATAAATTAGTACCTGCTTTACTCATTTTCCCCCAGCTAAACGTCTACTCAAACTTGGAGTCTATTCTTCCTCAGCCACCCAGAAACCAGCAGACAGGTGAGAGAATTTGAGCTATTGCCAATGAAACTTACAGTTTTATTGTTGGTTTCCTGTGGTGGTGTACTAATAAATAACACTTGGAGTATACACAGTGCCTTTCATCTGAAGAGAACAACGTGTTTTACAATAGTTATTTGTTACCCTATGAGGCAGATATTAGTATTCTGATTTTACTTGTGGGGAAAGCAAGTCAATGAGGAGTTTTTGTTTTTTTCCTTTGTCACTGAGTCAGCCTGTCCTCTCCCACTGGGGGACTGAGATTCCTGGCTCCTCATTGGCCCAGCAAATTATCTATATAAATCACTCCATCTGAAGCTCTTTGTGGCTTTGCTAGGTGTTTCTAGTCTAGTCTGTCCCCACTCCAGACCTTAAGCAGTCTGGGAAATGGTGTCTGGAGGTTCTGGAGCCATTATTGCTGTATTCCAGAGGGTAGGACCCCCCAAGGATCAGTTCAGTATTCCAGGTGCTGGCTCTCTTTCTTGTGAGCAATGTAATGGTTTGTCATTGTCAGAGCTGGGAGTAAAACACAGGAGTACTCCTTGTTACTCATCCCTGTGCTCTAACCAATAAACCCCAATTCCTTTCATAGCTGTACCTTTAAGATGAAAAAAAAAAAAGGACAGCAGGTGGTCAACGCTAATTGAAATGAGAGTCCAAACTCCGCCACTTGCCTGTGATTGGCTGGATTGCAAAATGTCTGTTCCAAGAATTAGCAGAAGCCATTGAGAAGACAAATGTGCCACAGTATAGTCCAGTGTTTCTAATGCACCACAGTCCTTCTCATTCAAATGCTAGTCTCTTTACTTCCTCATAAGTCAAAGGGTCAGATCCCCAGCTGGTGTAAATCAACGTAGCCCCACCGAAGTCAGTGGAGCTATGCTGGGCTTACATCCGCTGAGGATCTGGCCCAAAATACTTAAATTATTTCAGAAAGTAATCTGGTTGCTTAAAATTATTGTGATGAGTTTTTTAGGCTAAACAGGTTTTGTTCTCTGGATTCGGTAAGGGTGCCTTCTTACCATAGTTCCCAATAAAACAATCTGTATTGTATAGCCACCTTAGGGAGTGTTTCCACTAAAATGACCATAAACAAAGCTATAGGAGTTGTTTGTTGTAGATAGCAGAACATATTCTAATTTTCATTACAAAATCTGACCACTGAGAAGACAGGGACATCTTGTAATTCCCAGTCTTTAATACACAGATGTGATATACTCATAAGTGTGTCTTTTTTGAAGGTTTTCTGGTCAATAGCTCAGAGATCAGGGATGTGTCAAGTATTTGCTGTTTCAGTGTTCATTTCTGTTGAAAACTGGAGCAATGTTGGCATAAACCCCACGGACATACTTTCCTGTCAGTTCTTTTCTTCAGCACCCCCTACTTGTCACAGTCACTCTTTAACTGCATCATAGAAGCAAAGTGACAGGTTTCAGAGTAGCAGCCGTGTTAGTATGTATTCGCAAAAAGAAAAGGAGTACTTGTGGCACCTTAGAGACTAACCAATTTATTTGAGCATAAGCTTTCGTGAGCTACAGCTCACTTCATCGGATGTATTCAAGGAAAGTTCAGTCTTTGGACTAAATCTCAGTGGAAATGTACAGATATAGCAAATGTAATGAGTACTGTCACACAAGAATCCTTTGTAAAATTTCCCACTCAGCACTGATTTTCAGCATATTGGAAATGTCACATTCACAATTTCATCTGTGAGTCTGAAGATAAGAAGACACTGATATTCAGGAGCCACAGCAGTTTGCTGCTTGCCAGTAATTTAATCCACCACTTCATCAAATTTGGAGCAGTGACAGAGTTTTGAACTGTGGTAATTATGGCCCTCCAAGCTATGAGCTCATTCCCATTTGGTCCTTAGTTTTGCACTGCCTTGTGATCTTAACGTTCTTTATTGGGCTAAAAGTGAAGAGAGATGCAGAAATTGGACCACTGACTAAGCCACCCTGATGTCATCTTTCAAACTGTTGGCAGTGTGAGAGCCCAATGGAGCTCTGAAATAATGTTCAGGGTGAAATTGGCATGGTTAAGATGTCATTCAGAGCAGGAATTCCTTTGGTAGCAGGTTAGCTGAAGATCTGGCAAGTCAGTAAGGGGAATTTGGACTGAAATCCAGTCCACGGGGTTGTTATGTAATGAGATCATGGAAAGAAGAGTTCAGATTATAATTTTGGACAAAATAAAAGTGCTGCACTTTTAAATCCTTTTTTCCTCCTGGTAGATGGATGGAGACAAAGAGAGAGAGAGAGAGAGAGAGTATGTGTGTGTGTAACCAAATAAGGAACTACAAGACACTTATCTAAACGTCACTAATTTTTAAAAGGAAAATGATCTTGCCACATTTCCCCAACAGGGAAGTCCTTTATAACTTGACTAAAATCCTTTGGATACCTTCAAAAGTCCTTTCTAGGATTGCCTGCTATTATCCATTGCGGCCACAGTCACCATCTTTCTGAGTGAGGAAACATCTGGAGAGGAATTTCTTCAGTATGTATTAAAGGTGCTCCAACCACTGGTCAGATACTCGGTGGTGTGAGGCATTTTCTGCTCCCAGGCCTGAATAAACTGCTTTTCCAGCCATTCTCCAAGGGAGCAAGAAATAGTGTTTGAGAATCCAACTTGTGCATTTATATTTATAAAGAACACGCCATCACAGGATAATGCCTCTGTCGCTTTTGTGACATCAGAGAACATTACTGTACCTGGCTGGCCTGTGCATGGAAATGATATTTTGTCTTTGTTTAGCTAGGCCAGTGGTTCCCAAACTTGTTCCGCCGCTTGTGCAAGGAAAGCTCCAGCGGGCCGGGCCAGTTTGTTTCCCTGCTGCGTCCGCAGGTTCAGCCGATCGCGGCTCCCAGGGGTCGCGGTTCGCTGCTCCAGGCCAATGGGGGCTGCTGGGGAGTGGCACAGGCTGCGGGACGTTGTCATGGTTCCTTACCCACTCTGAACTCTAGAGTACAGATGTGGGGACCTGCATGAAAAACCCCCTAAGCTTATTCTTACCAGCTTAGGTTAAAAACTTCCCCAAGGTACAAACTTTGCCTTGTCCTTGAACCCTATGCTGCCACCACCAAGCATGTTAAACAAAGAACAGGGAAAGAGCTCACTTGAAGATGTCTTCCCCCAAAATATCCCCCCAAGTCCTACACCCCCTTTCCTGGGAAAGGCTTGATAAGAATCCTCACGAATTTGTACAGGTGAACACAGACCCAAACCCTTGGATCTTAAGAACAATGAAAAATCAATCAGGTTCTTAAAAGAAGAATTTTAATTAAAGAAAAGTTTCAGAGTAGCAGCCGTGTTAGTCTGTATTCGCAAAAAGAAAAGGAGTACTAGTGGCACCTTAGAGACTAACCAATTTATTTGAGCATAAGCTTTCGTGAGCTACAGCTCACTTCATCGGATGCATGAGCTTATGCTCAAATAAATTGGTTAATTAAAGAAAAGGTAAAAGAATCACCTCTGTAAAATCAGGATGGTAAATACCTTACAGGGCAATCAGATTTAAAACATAGAGAATCCCTCTAGGCAAAACCTTAAGTTACAAAAAGACACAAAAACAGGATTATACATTCCCTCCAGCACAGCTTATTTTACCAGCAAAACAAAAGGAAAACAAAAGGAAATCTAACACATTTCTAGCTAGGTTACTTACTAACTTAACAGGAGTTGTAAGGCTGCATTCCTGATCTGTTCCCAGCAAAAGCATCACACAGACAGACAAACCCTTTGTTTCCCCCCCACCTCCAGATTTGAAAGTATCTTGTCCCCTCATTGGTCATTTTGGGTCAGGTCTTATTGGCAAACCCGGGAGGTTCTTATAGCTTCTTAACTCTTTACAGGTGAAACGGTTTTGCCTCTGGCCAGGAGGGATTTTATAGCACTGTATACAGAAAGGTGGTTACCCTTCCCTTTATATTTATGACAGACGTACTGGCCGCTGCTTCCAGTGGCTCCCATTGGCCTAGAGCAGCGAACCACGGCTAGTGGGAGCCGCGATTGGCTGAACCTATGGACACGGCAGGTAAACAAACCGGCCCAGGCCGCCAGGGGCTTTCCTTGCACAAGCGGTGGAACAAGTGTGGGAACCACTGAGCTAGGAAATTAGATGCATTTAAGGCAAGTAAGATGTAGTGGATCTTTTCAGACACATCACACTCTCTTTGGTCTCAGTAAAAGTGCTTGCTTAATACACAGAAATGTACTAATATTAATGTTTTGCACTTATATGGTGTGTGATACAGCCTGGCCAGAGGGCAGCAGGAGTGTGTTAGAAGGGAGGCTTCTTCCCTGTAGAGGGAAGAAAGTTTGCTATAGATTAATTAAAGCACCTGAAGCCAGTCACCTGGTAAAACCCCCCTGCTTCAATCAGGCAAGGGAAGGAATTGAAGCAGAGTGGATTTGTGTTGGAGCAGAGAGCAGTTTGGAGAAGTGCTGCAGTGGGCTAAGAAGACCAACACCCTAGGTAAAGGGACACCTGGTTTGTGCAGAGAGAGGGCAGGAAGCCCCACAAGCTGAAGGGCAGGAGAGGGAAGTAGCCCAGGGGAAGGAACCACTAGTTCAAGTGGTTTACTGCTATCCCTAGGGCCCCTGGGCTGGGACCTGGAGTAGAGGGTGGGCCCGGGTCCCTCCCTCTCCACTCCCCTCCTCTAGGACACTAGTGGAACAGTTAATACCCCAGTTCAGGGGTGAGAAACGGTGCCCTAAACCCTCTCCAAGAAGAGAAAGTGTGAGACCCATCAAAGTAGTGCTGGCAATTTGCCACAGGTGTAATTAATCTGAGAATCTCAAAGAGCTTTACATGTAATCATTAAGTCTCACAACACCTTCCTTGAGAGAGGCAAGCATTTTATAAATGGATAAGTGACTTGTTAAGATTGCACTCAGTTTGAGTGATTTGAAGCAAAGTAGAATTAATTAGTTCTTTGCTTCAATCAGTCAACATATCTCTCTCCTTTCTTGGACTGCCTGAGGGAAACGTATAGGGAAACCTATACACATACTCACAACCTATTTTTTTTTCTTTGCTACAATATGTATCAAATTCAGTCTCATCTCCTCAGCCTGCTACCACAGTCTTTAGAACAAAGCTTCTTCTCAACCATAAGTAGATATCAAGAGCAACAAGAGATGTGGACTCATGGGAGTGATATCTGCAATGTTAAAGCAGCAGCTAGTAAGAGCTCTCCTTTGATACCCAGGAGTAGAAAGACACACACACACACACACACACACAGAGTGAGATTTGTGACCATGAGCTGAAGGTCTGGATCAAGACTTTAGGATGTCCATCCAGTACAAGAACTCATGTGTGACTTAATTAATGGTAAAAAGAAAAGGAGTACTTGTGGCACCTTAGAGACTAACCAATTTATTTGAGCATGAGCTTTCGTGAGCTACAGCTCACTTCATCAGATACATACCGTGGAAACTGCAGCAGACTTTATATATACACAGAGAATATGAAACAATACCTCCTCCCACCCCACTGTCCTGCTGGTAATAGCTTATCTAAAGTAATCGTCAGGTTAGGCCATTTCCAGCACAAATCCAGGTTTTCTCACCCGTTGCCAATTGTGCCCACATATCTATTCAGGGGACACCATCACAGGGCCTAATAACATCAGCCACACTATCAGAGGCTCGTTCACCTGCACATCCACCAATGTGATTTATGCCATCATGTGCCAGCAATGCCCCTCTGCCATGTACATTGGTCAAACTGGACAGTCTCTACGTAAAAGAATAAATGGACACAAATCAGATGTCAAGAATTATAACATTCATAAACCAGTCGGAGAACACTTCAATCTCTCTGGTCACGCAATCACAGACATGAAGGTTGCTATCTTAAAACAAAAAAACTTCAAATCCAGACTCCAGCGAGAAACTGCTGAATTGGAATTCATTTGCAAATTGGATACTATTAATTTAGGCTTAAATAGAGACTGGGAGTGGCTAAGTCATTATGCAAGGTAGCCTATTTCCTCTTGTTTTTTCCTCCCCTCCCCCCCCCCCCCCAGATGTTCTGGTTTAACTTGGATTTAAACTTGGAGAGTGGTCAGTTTGGACGAGCTATTACCAGCAGGAGAGTGAGTCTGTGTGTGTATGGGGGTGGGTTTTTGGAGGGGGGTGAGGGAGTGAGAGAACCTGGATTTGTGCAGGAAATGGCCTAACTTCATTATCATGCACATTGTGTAAAGAGTTGTCACCTTGGATGGGCTATCACCAGCAGGAGAGTGAATTTGTGTGGGGGGGTGGAGGGTGAGAAAACCTGGATTTGTGCTGGAAATGGCCTAACCTGACGATTACTTTAGATAAGCTATTACCAGCAGGACAGTGGGGTGGGAGGAGGTATTGTTTCATATTCTCTGTGTATATATAAAGTCTGCTGCAGTTTCCACGGTATGTATCTGATGAAGTGAGCTGTAGCTCACGAAAGCTCATGCTCAAATAAATTGGTTAGTCTCTAAGGTGCCACAAGTACTCCTTTTCTTTTTGCGAATACAGACTAACACGGCTGTTACTCTGAAACCTGTCATTATGCAAGGCACTGCATTTAGCCGTATGGAGTGGAAATCTATCAACTGCATGAAAAAACTTGCACAGATACAGACAGACATCATCTTCCTTTCCAAATGCAAACAGATGGACATCGTACCAAAAGGACTGAAGGTAAAAAATCCATTACAATCTACATACCACACAGACTATGCTGACAGCTTGTGCCACACGCTCTCAAAGAAACTGCGGAATCACCTGATCAACATCCTCTACAGCAAACAGGGAAAGATTAAGAATGAGCTCTCAGAACTGGATACTCTCATAAAAAACCAACCTTCCACACAAACTTCCTCGTGGCTGGATTTTACTAAAACTAGACAAGCCATTTACAACGCACACTTTGCTTCTCTACAAAAGAAAAAGGACACTAAACTTTCTAAACTACTACATGCTACAAGGGGCCACAGCAATGGTTCCCTCAACCCACCTAGCAATATTGTTAACCTATCCAACTATACTCTCAGCCCAGCAGAAGCAGCTGTTCTATCTCGGGGCCTCTCCTTCTGCCCCTCCACCCCCATGAACATGATACAGTTCTGTGGTGACCTAGAATCCTATTTTCGACGTCTCCGACTCAAGGAATATTTCCAAAATACCTCTGAACAACATACTAATCCACAGAGGTCTCCCTACCAACACTACAGAAAGAAGGATTCTAGGTGGACTCCTCCTGAAGGTCGAAACAGCAGACTGGACTTCTACATAGAGTGCTTCCGCCGACGTGCACGGGCTGAAATTGTGGAAAAGCAGCATCACTTGCCCCATAACCTCAGCCATGCGGAACGCAATGCCATCCACAGCCTCAGAAACAACTCTGACATCATAATCAAAAAGGCTGACAAAGGAGGTGCTGTTGTCATCATGAATAGGTCGGAATATGAACAAGAGGCTGCTCGGCAGCTCTCCAACACGAGTTTCTACAAGCCATTACCCTATGATCCCACTGAGAGTTACCAAAAGCAACTACAGCATATGCTCAAGAAACTTCCTGAAAAAGCACAAGATCAAATCCGCACAGACACACCCCTGGAACCCCGACCTGGGATATTCTATCTACTACCCAAGATCCATAAACCTGGAAATCCTGGGCGCCCCATCATCTCAGGCATTGGCACCCTGACAGCAGGATTGTCTGGCTATGTAGACTCCCTCCTCAGGCCCTACGCTACCAGCACTCCCAGCTACCTTCGAGACACCACTGACTTCCTGAGGAAACTTCAATCCATCGGTGATCTTCCTGATAACACCATCCTGGCCACTATGGATGTAGAAGCCCTCTACACCAACATTCCACACAAAGATGGACTACAAGCCGTCAGGAACACTATCCCCGATAATGTCACGGCTAACCTGGTGGCTGAACTTTGTGACTTTGTCCTTACCCATAACTATTTCACATTTGGGGACAATGTATACCTTCAGATCAGCGGCACTGCTATGGGTACCCGCATGGCCCCACAGTATGCCAACATTTTTATGGCTGATTTAGAACAACGCTTCCTCAGCTCTCGTCCCCTAAAGCCCCTACTCTACTTGCGCTATATTGATGACATCTTCATCATCTGGACCCATGGAAAAGAAGCCCTTGAGGAATTCCACCATGATTTCAACAATTTCCATCCCACCATCAACCTCAGCCTGGTCCAGTCCACACAAGAGATCCACTTCCTGGACACTACAGTGCTAATAAACAATGGTCACATAAACACCACCCTATACCGGAAACCTACTGACCGCTATTCCTACCTGCATGCCTCCAGCTTTCACCCTGACCACACCACACGATCCATCGTCTACAGCCAAGCTCTGCGATACAACCGCATTTGCTCCAACCCCTCAGACAGAGACAAACACCTACAAGATCTCTGTCAAGCTTTCTTACAACTACAATACCCACCTGCGGAAGTAAAGAAACAGATTGATAGAGCCAGAAGAGTTCCCAGAAGTTACCTACTACAGGACAGGCCTAACAAAGAAAATAACAGAACGCCACTAGCCGTCACCTTCAGCCCCCAACTAAAACCCCTCCAACGCATTATTAAGGATCTACAACCTATCCTAAAGGATGACCCAACACTCTCACAAATCTTGGGAGACAGGCCAGTCCTTGCCTACAGACAGCCCCGCAACCTGAAGCAAATACTCACCAACAACCACATACCACACAACAGAACCACTAACCCAGGAACTTATCCTTGCAACAAAGCCCGTTGCCAATTGTGCCCACATATCTATTCAGGGGACACCATCACAGGGCCTAATAACATCAGCCACACTATCAGAGGCTCGTTCACCTGCACATCCACCAATGTGATTTATGCCATCATGTGCCAGCAATGCCCCTCTGCCATGTACATTGGTCAAACTGGACAGTCTCTACGTAAAAGAATAAATGGACACAAATCAGATGTCAAGAATTATAACATTCATAAACCAGTCGGAGAACACTTCAATCTCTCTGGTCACGCAATCACAGACATGAAGGTTGCTATCTTAAAACAAAAAAACTTCAAATCCAGACTCCAGCGAGAAACTGCTGAATTGGAATTCATTTGCAAATTGGATACTATTAATTTAGGCTTAAATAGAGACTGGGAGTGGCTAAGTCATTATGCAAGGTAGCCTATTTCCTCTTGTTTTTTCCTCCCCTCCCCCCCCCCCCCCAGATGTTCTGGTTTAACTTGGATTTAAACTTGGAGAGTGGTCAGTTTGGACGAGCTATTACCAGCAGGAGAGTGAGTCTGTGTGTGTATGGGGGTGGGTTTTTGGAGGGGGGTGAGGGAGTGAGAGAACCTGGATTTGTGCAGGAAATGGCCTAACTTCATTATCATGCACATTGTGTAAAGAGTTGTCACCTTGGATGGGCTATCACCAGCAGGAGAGTGAATTTGTGTGGGGGGGTGGAGGGTGAGAAAACCTGGATTTGTGCTGGAAATGGCCTAACCTGACGATTACTTTAGATAAGCTATTACCAGCAGGACAGTGGGGTGGGAGGAGGTATTGTTTCATATTCTCTGTGTATATATAAAGTCTGCTGCAGTTTCCACGGTATGTATCTGATGAAGTGAGCTGTAGCTCACGAAAGCTCATGCTCAAATAAATTGGTTAGTCTCTAAGGTGCCACAAGTACTCCTTTTCTTTTTGCGAATACAGACTAACACGGCTGTTACTCTGAAACCTTAATTAATGGTACTCACTAATGGCTGATGTGGAGTGTATAGGGCTTTGCACTCCTTTTCACAGGGTGAATATCACCTTAATGTATATTGAATATAAGCAATATCATAACAATACTCCTAGCAGATTTCAAAATAGTTTCTTGGAGAACCTTAATTATTTAAAATCAAGGAGGCTCATATAAAATTGTCTCTGTGATAATTATCAGTAATTATTCATAATGCACTCCCTCATGCTAACAAATTCCCTGAGACACTGATTTAGATCCCTTTATTGGGGGTTAAGACAAGTTATATTATAGTTGCTGTAAAGATACTGTACAGTACTTTACCATATTATTATGACTAGAACTTTGAGTTTATCATTGTATTTTTCCCTCAGTTGGAAAAAAAGGTACATGTATGCGATATAAAATGTTCACTTATTTCCATGCCAGGGCAACGTGGAGAAGCATAGCTAACTAAAGATCTGCTCACTCAAGCAATCATTGCCCAGCAAGTTCATAAATCAAAGTTAATTAAGCTGAAGCATCATTTTTGATGGGACTGAAATTTGCACATATATAGTTAATAACGAATAATTGTAGGTCATTGCTTTATCAGAAAAGACATGTACCATTCTTTTAATTAATTCTATTAATCTTTTTGGAAAATACTAAACTAAGGTTATATGTGCCAATTAAAATTAATTTTATATGGAGGATTTTAAACTGCAATAACTGTATCCTTTTAAAAGGTAACAGTAACCAAAGCTTTTATGTTTTTGATCAAATGCACACTGCATATATATACATATATACAACACTGCATGGTGTTGTGTTCTGCCTTGGATAAAATGCTGTTTGGAGAAAATGGAAGTTTACTCTTTCTTGCAGTCACCAATGCAAATAATGTGCTGAATTTCATCCATATCTGTTCCCTGAGATAAACCTAACTAAAAAAAAACCCCACTTATGCTTAAGTCATATTGATTTCTACATGATTTAATGCAGTGTTTCCCCAACGGTGGGTCATGGGAAGGGTCTAGATGGGTCACAGAGCCAGTGCAGAGGGTAGGGCCTGGGGCAGAGGCTGGTGGCTGGAGACCCTGCCCAGCACTCACCCCACAGTGGCAGCTCCTATCCCACAATGGTAGGCCTGGCTTCCTGCTCCAGGCATTGCAATAGGTGCACAGAGTCACGGTGCCACTCAAGTTTATCCCAGCCACCCCCTATTGGGTTGCAAAACCCAGTGCAGAAATGCAGGCCCAGCACTGCAGGACAGCAGCTGCCTGTGCAAGGTGAGTGTGGTGTGGGCTCATTCTCCAATACACACACACACACACACACACCCTGAGGCCTCTTCTCTGCACTGGTCCAGGATTTGGGACTGCACTACTAGGTTTGAGGCAGCTGCTATGGGTGGTTGGTGCCCCCTTGGCGGGTCAAGGAGGAAGAGGCAGAAGCAGAGGAGGAGGAAAAATGCTAGCATGTGACTTTGCTCCCCTCCCTCCCATGAATGTGGGTTGGGGGTTGCAAAAGCCAACATGCAGTTGGTGGGTCGCCTTCATAAAAAGTTTGGGAACCACTGTGCAGAAATTTTGTTCTTAGACAGAATCTGGAGCAATTTACTAGAATTTAACCCATTAGTTTCATATAGCTTAATACCAATATAACACCATCAGTATAGTGTGACAATATCTATGTGATTTTTATCCTGAAGGTTCAATTTTCATAAGTTTCGCCAAACAAAAGTAAGCTTAATTCTCAGAAATATTACACTTGCTTTACACTAGTGTAACCTCACTGACCTCAGTGGACTTAAACTGATGTAAAAACGGAGTGGAGAATCAGTCTCAGGATAAATAATTAGATGGGTGGATAGACAGAGCGCATGCAATCTCACACCATTAATTGACCTGGAAAGAGAAAAGAAAGGTTAAAAGTGTAACAAAGGTGGTGATGATTTTGTTTTCTAGCCAAAAAAACCCACCACTTTTTTTTTTAAGTCAAAGGTTATTGATTGGCGTGGGGGGGGGGAATGGGAGTGTCTCAAGGAGAGGAAAGGAGGAATGAGAATATAATAGAGATATTTAGAAAGGTGGAAAATGAATGTATGGGGAAAACGAATTTAGAGAGGCAACCACAAAAGAGAAAAAAGAAAGGGGAAATATAAATCAGGAGATAGTAAATTACTGTATTTCTTTAAATTTACAGAAAGTTTTCAATAATCAACATGCTATAAAATATCCACATTAGTAAGTACCACTATATCTATGCCTTGTTCTCATCTCATTTTCACTAACATAAATAAGATGCAACTTCACTGAAGTCAATACAGTTAAAACTGAAAGAGTACATATGAGCTCCGAAAAACCTATGTCTCATGGTCTTACTCACCACAAGCATACTGTGATATTATGAGCTTGATTCTAGTTTCTCATTTGTTTTATATCTATGGTATTAATTCCATGGAAGAAGAAACAGAAATTTATGTTCATATGGGGGTGTACAGGAATGGTACAAAAAGGATAGGAGGGTATAAGCAGAACCTTTTTAAAGGTTGCTACTCTCCCTCTTAGACATCTTTTCAATAAATAAAATAAACAATAACAATAGTAAATGTTATACTATGTACACACACAAATAGATAATTGTCTTAATGGTCTAACCTCAGTCTTGGAGTAATTCCATTTATTTCAGTGGATAGACACTAGACATAAATTTGACTTGGTATCTTTTAAAGCATTAGTAGAAAAAACTGCAAATAGTATTCAAATTGCCCAAATGCACCTTAAAATGAATGCACTGCAGTGTGGTTATGAAGGGGGCTTTTATCACACTCTGTATGGGTAGGTTCGTATGATGTGCACCTGGCAATGGGCTTAGCTACACTACAGAGGATTCCAAGTTTCAAAACTACCTCTACATCTTTATATTAAGGAAAATCTCAGCTGAGGGAATGTAGCTATGTGCCTTAACTGTTTTGAAAGCCTGCTATAAAACCTGCTTATTCCACAGGTACCTACATAGAGTTTAAATTAAAGAGGAAAGAAATCCTCTGAGATAAATATAGACATACGCTGCAGTCAAAGTTAAATATATTCTTGTAAGAGTTTGTCAGCCAATTCATACCTTTGACCCATGGAAATCCTGGAGCATCTAACATCGGCTGTCTAAAAGACAGCAAATAGAGTGGTTGACTCTGCTCCATGTGAAACCTGAGCTCTCCTGTTGGGGAGTCCAAGAGCCTATCAAAAGCTGGAGAGGACAATGGAGTTAAGAAATCAGAGGGCATCTGTTGCAAGTTACAGGATAAATTATTTGAAGAAATGGAATCGGGGGCAAGGAAGGGATCTGGCTGGTTAAGAGAAGGAAGATTTACACTGGGAAGTATCTTGCATAATTACAGGTTTCAGAGTAGCAGCCGTGTTAGTCTGTATTTGCAAAAAGAAAAGGAGTACTTGTGGCACCTTAGAGACTAACAAATTTATTTGAGCATAAGCTTTCGTGAGCTACAGCTCACTTCATTGGATGCATTCCGATGAAGTGAGCTGTAGCTCCCGAAAGCTTATGCTCAAATAAATTTGTTAGTCTCTAAGGTGCCACAAGTACTCCTTTTCTTACTGGGAAGTGGGGAAGAGAGGAAGGAGAAGTGAGATAATGGATAAGAACCAAACCAAACTGAACCTCCAGATCTTCTGAAGCTTCCCATCCTTATTGTAAGTACCTGCCAGATGGAGCACACAGGGTAGGATAATATCTCAGAGCATACTCTCTAATCATGCTCAGACCCAAATTATGTTTCCATCTGTCATGAGACCATTCCATTTTTTAGCAGCACATTTCTTCTGTTCACAGAGAATATGAGGAAAAAGTAATTTCAAGTCATTCTATTTGGAGAAGGAGCCCTCAACACAGGTTGGTATGTGCATAAGTCTTGGGTCATATCCTGAGCAGTCTACAGCACTTACAAGTGCCATTGACTTCCAGTAGGAATTGCATCTGCTCACAACTTCTAATGATGGTCTACTCAGCATTTCTAATGATGTTGCCCTTTATTTGCTAATGAATTAGGGCCAATTCCTGCAATCGCACACTTAGCTTTAAGAAAAGGAGTACTTGTGGCACCTTAGAGACTAACCAATTTATTTGAGCGTGAGCTTTCGTGAGCTACAGCTCACTTCATCGGATGCATACTGTGGAAACTGCAGAAGACATTATATACACACAGAGACCATGAAACAATACTTCCTCCCACCCCACTGTCCTGCTGGTAATAGCTTATCTAAAGTGATCACTCTCCTTACAATGTGTATGATAATCAAGGTGGGCCATTTCCAGCACAAATCCAGGTTTTCTCACCCTCCGCCCCCCCACACACAAACTCACTCTCCTGCTGATAATAGCCCATCCAAAGTGACCACTCTCTTCATAATGTGTATGATAATCAAGGTGGGCCATTTCCTGCACAAACTTAGCTTTATTCACATTCTGAATGTATATAGAGGACTGTGCCCTTAATTAGCAGCATTCTAGGTAGAATATCATAACTTAATGTTTAATTATTTGCACTTCAATGAAGCATACCAACCACCTGTAAGATTTCTTTCATGAGAGGGCTTTTTATATAAAGTGCAGGGGAAAAGAGGGAAGACTGAATTTTAAAAGAAAAATAATCAGCTTGTCGGTATGAAGAGCTGAATCTATAAAAAATACTCTTCCTTACTCATGCCATGGCTTTAGAGGGTTGTGAGATGAAAAATGCTTCCTCTTGGGATTGGAATACTTTGCCTCAGGCTACTTTTGCATCTTATTTCATTCTCTAGCCCGATCTTGGGAAACTGGTGACTGCAGCAGAGGTACAAACTAAAATCTGGCTGAAACTCCTTAGATCATCATGGATGTATTCCCGATTCCCTGTGATTAAAATAAGCTTTGGATCAGGCCTCTTCTTCAGGAGGCTTTGGCTAGTTTGAGCTATACAATATAATGTGTGTTCTTATGCTTCAGTATGGTAGGTTTTCACCCATTTTAAATTGGAAGAGTTGATTTTGTCTAACCTTGGTTTCTCAAAAATAAATTGACCATTCCTAAGCCACAGAAAGACCCAAGTGTTCATGTCCATTTACCTGAACCCTTGGGGACATTTTATTTACATACATAGGCAGGAGTACTATCTGGTCCACAACCTGTTTGATTCTCCCCTCATTCTGTTAGTCTGGTTTGAACCTTGCAGACAGCTAATGCAGGCTAAAGTGAAACTTAACACTATAAAATGGGAAGGGAGAGAATTCGAATAGACCTGTACGTACAAACCATAAAGTATTGCCAATGACAAATGTATGTTCTGGAGCCCAGAAGGGACAATTCTAAATAGATGAGCTTCAACTTAATTTTAAAAGGGGAAAGGATATACATAAATTTTACAATTCTTAGGTGAAGTTCCACCATTAAGTGCCTGCTCCAAGATGTTTGAACTTTATGTTTCGGGAATATGCAGAATTACCAATATTTACAGACCACTGCTTTTCCCATGTATTAAAAATCAAACTTTATCTTATTAATATTTATATTTTGATAGTGCCTAGAGGCCCCTTTTAGGGATCAAAGTCCACTGTGCTAAGCACTGTACAAACAAAAAGAAGATGATCCCCTCCCCCAGGAGGTTACAAAATAAGTAGGACCAACAATAATATTTCAGGCTGAGATTTTCATAGAAGACTAAGAATTAGGCACCCAACTCCCATTGAAATAAAATTCCAGCCTCATTCTTTAGATAACTCATTTTTGAAAAATGTAATAGCCCTCAGTTGTTGTGATTCCACAGAAGGATGGTACATGCAAATAGATTTGCATATTACTGGTATCTCAGAGACATTTGTCAAGTTCAAAAGCTTTCAGACACTATATAAAAAACTGTACCACTACACAGATAACATGTTGTAATACTTGTTTACTGCTTTCCATGAAGATCCTCATGAAAGTAAGATCTCTCTCTCTCTCTCTCTCTCATTAGCTTAGCCTGATGAGTCAAATTTGAAATAAATAAACATGAAAAACAAATGGAGGTTATGACTCAGCACAAAAATGCAACATTATGGACTAGATCTTCTGCTAATGTAATTCCATGGACTACTCATTATCTGACTCTATTATTATAAAACATGTAGGTAAGACCGTAAATTTACACAGTACTTTACAGAACATAGGTCCAGGGCTGGATTAATGCAAGGGATTTAGGTGCTGCAGCCCAGGGCCTGCGGCTATGGGGGACCCAGCCAGAGCCTGCACCCCACACCCCCTCCTGCACCTCAACCCCCTACCCCAGGTCAGAATCCCCTCCTGCACCAAACTCCCTCCCAGGGCCCGCACCCCCTCACCATCTCCTGCACCTCAACACTCTGCTCCAGCCTGGAGCCCCCTCCCAGAAAAAAACTAATATAACTTCTTTTCTAAGGTAAGAAGTAGGCTATTTGGAATTAACTTAACTATTGTCTACATGTTTTAAGACTGAAATGTAACCACAGAACAGCTTTATGTTAATTAAAAGACAAGTTTAGTATAGCGTTAATAGCCTCAATGCCATAATTGTGATCACTTTGTTTTAAATTATGAAAAATACTTGTATACAGGGGCCCCACAAAATCTAATAGCCCCAGGCCCACAAGAGAATTAATTTGACCCTGCATAGGTCAGACAAGTTTCTTGTCCCAAAGGTTTTACAGCCTAAGCATATTCTTGAATTGTTTGATTGTGCAGAACAAGAATAAATTGTTGCAAAAAATAACTAAAATATTATCCCTGTGACTTCTGAACTTCTCCACAATCAAAAGTCTTGAATACTGAATAATAAATTATAAATACAAATATCTTAACTTAGTATAAATGCATAAATAAAAAGCACACATAATTTAAATAGCATAGGTCAGATCCTCAGCTGATGTAAACTGGGATAACTTCTTTGAAATCAAATTTCCTGATTCCTTGCCACATTTTTCAGATAGTTATGGAGCAAGTTTTGAAAAAAAATCCAAGTCTTTGACAAATGACTGCCCACTCTGATTCAACTCTCTCCCCTTGCTGGTGGGAGGAAGAGTGATTTTCAGCCAAAAATTGTCAATTTATCCACCCACTCTCTTCTCATAACATTAGACTGAAGACTACCTGGAAATGAGGGTGAGGGAGAAGAAACAAGCTACTACCAAAGAGTATACAGTGATTACAAATAAACTGTACAGCAATAAATACATCATGAGAAATATTAACAAAATACTTCTCTGGAAAATGAAAGAGCTTCACTGTTAAAGCTCTCTGATTTTCCTAGCCTTGAGCAGGAAGCTCACAAAGGAAGAAGATGATCTCCAAAACTCCCTTATGGAAAAGACCTAGAGAAATTAATTAATTGAAAATGATAATCTTTCTATAGGTTTTTTTAACCTTATAGTATTAAAAATGAGTTATATCCCAGTTATAGAATCCGAAAAAGTGATTCTCAAAAAACACAGAATATAGGTCAAAGTAATTTGTGTAGAACCCTTACTGATTTCCTCCCCATTAAATCTGAGATGGTGTTTTCTTAAAGTTGGGAAAGACTTGGGAGAGAAGCTTTTTAAAGGCAGTCATCCTCAGATCACCTGGCTGAATGGCAGTGGAGTTTATCTGACATTTGGGTCTGGAAGAAAAAGTTGTTATGCAATAGAGTAATGTCTCTTCTATTGAATTACCAGTGTTTTGCAGTAATGCACAGAACATTGATTCAAGTGAAAAGGAAGTTTATTTTTATCTTAATCAGTAAGTGTTTATTTTAGTGGAGGTTAGTGCTTCCTTACCTTTTGCCTTTTATTAGATAATTAATTTTATGTGGCTAGTTTACTGCAATTAAATGGTACATTTCTCATGCCACTATTACTTCCATTTCACTGAATCTATACCTCTCCACTATAGCTTGAGCAGCCATTAATTCACCCCACCCGAAAGAACAATTGTAGGATTTTCTCCTTTCTTGTTGCCTACCATTAATTTCACTGAAATGTTTTGGTTTTGACAGCCTGAAGAGCCTTGCTTGGTGGTAACTGTATGGAGTCTAATTTGTTCATCACTTCTTTCCTCTTCAAATGCTGCTTCCTGCCTTTAGTATCTATTTTCAGTTCCTGATTTTAGTCCCTGATCCTTGATTTTTATTAATGATCCCTATAATTTCTGTGTAAGAGGTGGAGGTTTCCTCAAATTATATCCCAGCAGTGCTTGCTGTTTCTTTCTCCCTTTTATTAACCTGGAGGATGTGTTCAGAAAGAACACATCCGTGTCCATAGAAAGGATTACATACTATGGTTACAATAGCCTTAAAAGTATCTAGGGAAATAAATTACATAGATTACAGAGAGCGAAGTAGGTAGGATGGATGGATAATACCTTTCACTATGTAAATATTTTTCCAATTTAAAAATTGTTTGTACTAATATTTCAGTGTGTAAAGAGATCAATGATTCTCTTTGCTCTTCTGCTAAGCTTTTATTATTTACTACTATGAAATTATTCTTCAATAGCCTTGTTTTACTAAGCTTTTGTATATAACTCAGTGAAGAGTCAGAAATGTTTTGAATCAATTCAATAGCTATAATTTTACTAACTATAGAATGGCACACTTTAAAAAAAATAAAAACTATGGGGCAGATCCTCTGTATGTGTAACTGACGCCAGTGGTGCTATGCTGATTTACATCAGGTGGGGATCTGGTCCTACACACATAATTATGGCCCTGACTGAGGAGAACACATAAGCATATATTTAAGTTGATCTGTATTCAGAAAATGATTTAAGCACATGTGGAAGTGTTTTCCTGGATCAGAGTCTATTAACTATAAACTATATGGCAGATACAGCTGACAGGGCAAATAAAGTAATACCAAGAGGCTGGATCCTGCTCCTATGACAGTCAATGGTACTTAGAGAAGAGGAAATAAATGACTTTTTTGGATTGGTGACTGTCCTGAAAAATTAAAAAATAAAAATTTGGGTTGGCTCCAAAACGGAAATTTTTCAGTTTTCTCTCACCAAAATGAAAAAGTAAAAACGTTTTGTTTTGTGTCCACTGAAAATGTTCTGGTTTGAAACAAAAAATTTTGCTCAACCCAAAAGAATATTTTTAGGGATTGAGTTTTGTTCAGTTTTGGTTTTCTTTTAAATAAAACTTCCTAAATTTCTAAACAAAAACACTGATTCAAAATGAAAAATTAAAACATGTTGTTCTGATATTCTCAGAACAACTGGATTTCACTTTCTTTTTTCCCATTTTTGTGGACAAAATTTGCCAAATGCAACCCAAATTCATGAATCGTTTCAGACAACCCAAAACTGCATTCTTTTGGCAAATAAACTGTTTGTCTGAAAAATTTCTCCCAGTTCTAATGGCAATGGAGATTTGCCATTGATTTAAAGGGTGCAAGATATAACCTATATTTGCATGTTAATTTAACTGACAATGAATTGCAGTATTTCATATCCTTTCATTGAATTAAAGAACATACACGATTATATGAATGAATAATAGTAATTAGCTTTCATATAGCACTTTCCATTCAAGGAACTCAAAGAACCTTGCAACATGGTATTGCATGGTAAGATGGTAAGAAGATGCAAGATGGTAAGAATCAATGCCATTCTTCAGCTAATTGAATGAAATTTTACTAATATATATCCCTAGCTATTTGCGACTATAGAAGAGCAAATCTTTAGCACTCTCTAAGCTAGTACTCTTTAAAATCTTGGATTGGATGATAAGACATTTCACATTCCCTTCGAAGAAAATATAGAATTTGCTTAGTCTGAGAGCATAACATATGATGTCATACAAAGATAATAATATTCTTTTAATCTCAGTGGCATTTCTTTATTTTTTCCCCACTAATGTGACTTAGAAACAAAACTGGCTAAAAAGCAAACTAAAACACGTCTCAAAAATTACTTTGATAATGCTAATATGCCCTTTAAAATTGAGGCCAGCTGGGAAATTGAAAGGGTGACAAGTGGAACCAGCTTGTTATAGGCTGGCATGATACCAGTCATTGGCATGGCCTAAATGACAGCAACAGTATCTGGAAAGTGGTTGATAAGGAAATCCTGTTATAATGCTGTGCTAGTTTCTTTCTTAAATTACATCGTATATGATTTTATTTGTGCTGTTTCTTGATTTTCTGACAAATTGATTTTTTTTACTGAAATGCTCTTGTGCTTAAATGCATGAGAAGTGACTTTCAGCAGTTCTTTGGCAAAAGGAAAATTTAATGTATACTGAATTAATTTGATCACCCAGGGGAGCTCTTTCAAGGGCCCCTTCAGTTCAGAAGACTAAAATTCATGACAACAATTTACAGTGGAATTTTCAAAGGTGTTAAAGGAATTAAGAGCCTAAAACAAAGGTCCTAAAAGATATTTAGGCACCTAGCTCTGCATTGGACCTGAACCTAAGTCTCTTAGATGTCTTTGAAAATTCCACCCTTAAGTGTAACCAGAGCAACCCCAGAAGACGGGTTCTGGAGAAGGGCTCATTCTTCATAAGACAATGGAAAGGGAAGAGTTGCGGTAACAAAAAGAGATGTTCAGTGCAGAATTACGGCATTACAATCCTATCCTTGCCTGCATTGTTTTTGGAGAGCGAAAAGGAGGCGCATGATAAGCTAAAGATCAGCATGACTGAGAAATGGAAAGAAAGATTATTAAAAATATAGACTGAGCCATAGGCGCCGACACTGTGGGTGCTTCGGGGCTCAAGCACTCACCGAAAAAAATAGGGTGTGCTCAGCACGCTCAGGGCCAGATTAATCTTTTGTGGGCCCCAGTACCTGGACCATGGCCCTGCCCCCTGCTCCGCCCAGGCTTCGCCCCTCCCCCGCTCAGCCTTTCCCTCCGCTCAACCCTGTTCCCACTTGGCTTCTTCCCCCCAAGGCCCCACCTATGCTCTGCTCTAAGGCCCCGCCCCCACTCAGCCTCTTCCCTTTGAGGCCCCACCCAGTGCTTGCCCGGGGGGAGGGAATGGAGAGGAGCACGCACCAGCAAAAGCAAAAGTCAGCGCCTGTGGACTGAGCTTAATTTTACTACCATGAGTAGTCTTATTGATTGCAACATTGAAGACAACTTTGCATTTTAATTTAAAAGACCCCCTAGATTCTATTTTAAACCAACATTTTCGTAAGTACCTACTAGTTTTGAGTCCCTAATGCCCAGCTTGAGAAAATAAACTTTCTATGTAAAGCATATTGGGTTCCTGACAAGGGAAATGCTATGCAGGAGCATCGTAGGGAATAAAGCCCCAATCCAGCAAATCCTGTCAATAGGACCACTCAAGTGCTTGGATCATGGACTAAGTCCACAGCCCAAGCAGAAGTGGGTATTCTTTACACTTTTAGTTAATTACCTTTTCTGTGTTTTCAAGTGAAAGACTGTCACCTTAATTTTTTTTCCTCAATTACAAATTTTTCCTCTGACTTTAATTAAGCTGTCCTGTATTTCAGACATTTCCTGAGTTTGGCATAGCTGTCACAACTCTGTCACAAGAGGGTCATAATATCCATCCTGCTGCTGGCATTTATATTCATGATAAATAAATTCAGTCCCTGACATCTAAGATTTTCACAGTCTTTTTCTGCTGTAAAATCATCTTATTATGCTGTCAATAAAATGCTAAAGAAGAGATTACCTGAAAATGAATTCACAGCATTTGTCCCTACTCACCAGTCAACATGTTAGCTCATGGCAGCATGAAAGAACCAGTTACGAAAAAGAACAAACGAATTAAATGGGTAAACCACGTCAAACACCCCATAATATATCTCCAGGAGCAAATCTCAGGTTTTTAATTCACTTTAATGGTGCAATAAAAGACTTGCAAGCTAGATGAGCTACTTTTATATAGATATATGTACACACACACGCACACACACACACACACAAATGTATGGCCTGAGAGGTTGAGTTATTCAAATGCTTCTACGGCCAACATTAAGTGGTATGTAAGCAGCCCATAATCATTCATGAATTTATCCTCACACAGCCCTGTAAAGTAGTGAAATATTACTCCATTTTACAGAAGCATGTAACGATTAAGTGACTTTCCCATAGAAAACTCAGGAACTCTGTGGCAAGAACTAAATCCAGTTTCTCCTGACTCATAGCCCAGGTACTTAACCACAAGACCCTTCTTCCTCAGGGCAGGGTTTGTTTCAGATATGAAAATGTTGTGGTCTTTAAAATGTATTTATTTTTTACCCCAAGAACTAGATTTTCCTGATTCCTGCCCAATATAATTTAATCTTTTTAATTTAGATAATCAAATATAACTTTAACTCTTTTTGTTAAACAAAAATACTAAATTATCATACTCCAGGTCAGATTTTATCTCCTTTATTTGTTCTGAGTACTAATAGAGAATGGATTCCATAATTATCAAGACTGAATTTTGCTGGATGACATCTAAGCCAGAAGCACAAACAGGAACGATACTGGGAATGGTACAGTTTTACCTATATAATTGTATGAATTCTCCAGTAATAACTATGTGCTCATAGTATGCCATACTTTCAAATGCTTAAATCTGGAAATACCTCTTGTCGAGTGAATTCCAATTAAAGTTATTTTTTAAAGAGGTTATTACCTCACAAGTTAATTCACTGTCACAGAAACTTGTAATGCCTAAAAGAAAGCAGAAGAGAGTTATATTTCTGTGCCAGTTGACTATTAAGACTGTACCTATTGATGTTTAGCAGCTATGTAATGGGAATGTTATGACTCTATAAAATTGAAATTACAATCATATTTCAGGCACTCACTTTAAAAAATGGCCAAATAATCTCCCTAAGAGTTTTATGCATTACCTCAGGCACGTCTTTGCCCCTCTAGATTTTATCCTGTCTTTGTTGAAATATTGGGAGCACAGCAACAGTTGTAATTCCACCTACAGGTCTCTTCTCCAAGGGTAACTGTTGGTCTTGTTCTCTACGACTGCCTGTGAAAACAGATTGGCTGGATACAGTATTTCCATTTTCCTGGAGTGTAATTTAACACCACATCATAATTCCTTAACCTTAACATCCTTCTTTGAATTTTCATGGGACACTCATTCAAAATATTTGCATATATATAGCACAAACACGATTTCCATTCCCACTGCAAAAGCTTGTGGCATTTCCCATGAGGTCATGTGATGAACTGAAATGCCGCGAATCATTGTTGACACTACAAATAGTAGCCTGCAGCCTGGATAAAGTAGGTTAATAGTGTTATACAATTATAAAAGCAACATTAACATGATTCATCCCACCATGATATGGTTACTGGTGGAATTTCTTCTATGCATGTGAACAAAATTGACACCAACCATTTTTATTTCGGGATACTTCTCATCCCTGCACTTACCATTACATATTGCCAGGAAACATCCTAATATTCCAAGCTAGTCCTTTTGGGTCCTCCAGGAGATACCATCTCAGGCAGAAACCCTTTTGAGTTCAGCAATTTTATTACACAAACCAGCCAAATCAACAAGAAACCTAGTAGAGCCATTCTCCTTCTCATTAGTCCTTAGCGCTTAGCATTCTTTTCCAAAGCACCATACAAACATTAATTAACAAAAGGCCCTAGGGCCCCAGGTTTCCTTTCACTGAATGTCCCAGCATTCCTCTAGTCTGGAGGGCTCAGTAATAGGAAAGTCATTATTATTGTGCTTCTAGATTCAAATTATTGGGAGTTAGGACCCCGAAGGAAAGGCGCAAGGAAGGAGAACCAGTAAGAGTGAGACTGCAGGAATGGAGAGCTACATGTTCAAGGAGACCTGTAGTAAGTACTTTTCAGAGAGCCATGTTCTATAGTTTACAACACTATATAACCAGCAATTTTCCTGCAGCTGAACAACAAATGACATGCTATTAAATTGGCTGTTATATTACAAAATCCTAAACTGCATCTCTTCCATCTGCACTTAGTCCTCTTGAAGCCTCAAAGGCTATACTCCCTCCATACTGAAGAATAGTTCTCCTGCTGCATTCACATCGATGGCCCAGATATTCAGATAGGATTAGTGATTCTGAGTGCCTTACATTTTGCATCTCCACCTTAAAACACCTGGAAGGGTCCTGATTTTCAGAAAGAGCTGAGCACTGCCCTGTGCAAATTAGGCCCTTTAAAGGGCATCTTAAGTTTGTCAACCAAGAACGGAGGCTTCCAAAACCACTTGTCACTTTGGAAAACCTTGGCCTGTGTATTTTCCCCAGGTCTTTCCATGTTACTTTAAAAAAAATACCACATTTATCAAAAGCAGCATAAATCAAGTTACAGCTTAGCTCAACTTTCCCTGGACCCTCTTCTGGCTACTCTTTCCCAGAAAAGATCCATCCATTTCTTCTGCCCTGCTTTCCCATGGTGCTTCCCCAAGATCACATCACATGATCTGAGTCTCAGACCTAGCTTCAATATTCTACTGGAATCCTCCATCCCAAGAGAAAATCTGATCTGATACATCTCTCAACCTTATGCAGTTAAGCCCCAGACAATGTTATTTCAGTGCTCTTCCAAAATGAACCTCTTGAACTTTGAGGTTCACCATCACCCTTATTATCTTCAAGGAACATCCAGCTGACATTCTTCTTTCCCTAAAACAAGATAGAAAGCTTAATTTTTCCTCAGGATTGTTTTCTGCTGTTCTCTCTAATTCTCCTTTTAAAGTTTTCTAATTTGGACAATACAAAGTGGATATAAAATGAGCATAATATGTCAGATAATGAACAACATTGTCAAGGGCTTAATTGCACAAGGTTTATAGATGTCTAGAGCACAAAATACATGACATATTAAAACAAAATTGTGTTTAATCTCTGTTAATGTAAGGTAAATTAGATATAATCTGAGAAAAAATGAATCAATTAGCAATTAGAATCGTATTTAGCAAACCCGCTCCTGCTTTATTTTTGTACTAATAAGGATTCATTGGTGTTAACCTGAATCTCAAAATTCAGACCCCAGTCCTGTTGACTCCTTCTTGATACTCTGAAAAGGGCTTTCTGTTGGAATTGGGATCCTTGCAGAATAGGCAGGCCAGGGCCTTGAAACTAGTGAAGAGGAACAGGGCCATCCTATGCAATCATGGGATTTGGGTGCTGGATTCTCTGATTCCGCCACATGGTATAAACCCATCCACATAACAGAAGAATTCAGAGGACTCTGTGCAATAGGAACATGTTAATCTCCATAGTTTTCTCTTGAAGATTCTTCCTTTGGGAGGGAATAAGTTACCTCCTTCTCCCTTTCCTGGAATAGCTATAGCTATGCACGTTAACATAAGGAAATCAAATCTCATGCTTCAGGGTTTAAGCTGATCAGACTTGATGTTGGTTGTATCAGAAAGGAAGTGTCCATCCCACACCCAAAGCACACTGGGTACAGTTGGTTATGGATGACACCCTGAAGCCATAGAAGTCAGTGGCAAAACTCCCATTGCCTCCAGTGGGGAAGCATTTCACCCTAGGTGTATTATTTCAGGGTAGGGAGAGGGATGTTGTCTTTCTTTGAAAGAAGATATTGACCATTGGTAGAGGCAGGACACAGATCATATCTGGCACTGCATATCCTATATTCCTAACTATCCCTGACAAGGCCCATGTTCTAACCCATGTCCCTGATTACTTGCTTGTCATTTAGAGCACCTGTGGTTTTGACCTTTTTGCTGGTTTCACTTTATTAACTTTTAAAGAATAAAATTAATTAATTATAATTATTATTCACGTATACTTTTGCTGCTTCAAGCAGAGACATAAACCTATTTAGTTTTATTTCTCTTACTTCTATCTTGTAATGCAAAGGGGTCCATCTCGCAAAAAAAATTTCTTAAAATTACAGTATTTGCCATTAAAAAGTCAAGCTTTTGGGTTATCAAATGAAAGGGGGTGCTGTGTGGCATGGAGGGGCAGATCCCTTGAGCTCCAGAGCCATCAGCTAATATCCATTTCCATTCCAAGTCCAGGACCCCGACTGACCCTCCCCAATGAAGGAACAGATACCTCCAAATCTCTGGAGAGTCACCAGGCAAAGATTTGTCTACTGGAAACTCTACAAGTTGCTGAAAAAACAAAGAGAAAGGAGGTCTACCTCCTGAATGAGATGGCTTCAGCTAAGGGCACTGTGTCTATGATGGGCCTGCTGAACAAAGTTGCTGCACAGTAGCTATCAAGGCCACAATATAACTGACTGCTGCTACCTCAATTAACTCTTCTCTGCAAGCACTGACAGGATGGGTAAATGAAGCCAAAGAGAGAATATCATTGATGTAATGTCAGGTACAAGGGCTCTCTGCCCAGTTGCAGAGAAGCCTCACTGGCCTGCTTCTCTTAAATCTAAATTGGCAGGCCTCTTTTGAGGGAAGGCCTCCCCACAATAATCTGAGAATTAGAGAGTTCCTGAAGGAGCAGAGACAGGCAACCGACTAGAATTTGTTCCCCAGATACTCTCAGAACTGCTCAGCCTGCCGGATGATTCTAAATTTGATTTAGAGAGAGCAAATAGGTCCCTGGTGCCTAAGCCAGTCTCAAATGCCAAACTTTGTGCACTGATTGTCAATTTCTCAGATTTACTGTAGAAGAATAAATAATGAAGCTAGCTCATGGGGGGAAATGTTTTGAGAGATGCCACAAAATAAGATAACAATTTTTCAAGATTCTGCAAAAGATGTGGTTGAACAGAGATCAGGCTTTAGCAGAGCAAGGGAATTTGCCAAGGAGCGAGGGCTCAAATATTTTATAAAGCTCCCAGCTCAGTTTCATGTCAAGGTTGCTGAGGAAGTGCATCTGTTCCTAAATCCACAAAAAGCAGAACCTTTTTAAATAGTCTATGTTCACTGAGTACCTGTTCTATTTTATGACAAGTTTACTTCCCACTTGTCATTCCTGCCCTTCCTGCATTTATGAACTTACCAAGTTACTGTGACTAACTAACATACTTATTTGGGTTACCTCTTCTGCTCCAAGCTTATCTTTTTTTTAAAAACACTTTTGGGGCATGTATATCAAATGGCTGAATGGGAAGCACCCCAGCAGAGGACCTCACTCCAAGCTGACCTCATGTGACTGTGGACATGATTTATTTTAAATTGTGTATTAGCAATACTAAGTAACCCTGTTCCTGTGTTTTTGCTAGGGAATTAATGAAACATTTGACAGCATCCCTAAAGGAACAGGTCAACATGAACCATTTCTTTGTGATTATTCAAGTCCTATCTGTTAGCTCAGCACCTATGTATACCAAGAGAACAGCAGGGGGCAGCATAGCTCCCTGTTGCTCAAGTAGAAATTTGAGGGCTCCACTTTTTGGTGCCAGTAGGAAATGCCTTATTGTTGGGGGTCCTCAATGCCCAGCAGCTTGACATCCCATGTGCTGGAAGCATGAGATAGCTCTCCTCCCCGCAAGACATCATGGAAAGCTTCACAGGAGCTGAGCAATGTAGCTGTAACCCCTATGGACCAATGGAACAGAAAAGAAGACCAGTGTGATTTGCTGGGCTACAAGGACAGTGATTTCTGCTCTCCCTATCACCTCCTACTTCCTCCCTCTCACCCTGTCCCTGCTTGTCCATTTCTCCCCATCTCTCCTGCACCTCTCCCTGCTAAGCCTTCCCCCTCCACCCACTACTTCCCTAATCTCTTTCCCCTAGTTTCCCCAGCCCCTCTCACTCTGAACCACCTCCTCAATCTCTGCAGTCCTTTTCCCCACCCTGACACCTTGTATAAGCTCAAACCCCAAGTACGCTAACACGAAGTTAACACAGAAGTATCACTTGTTCAATTGAATTATTTGTTGTGTTCTTTGGTCCGTAATTTACAATTTGTGGGAACTGTTCGATTGCACCTTTAAAAGCTTTATTTTTATTTAATATGGGGAAAGGAAACTGAATGTTTGGTGCAAACTAAAATTAGGAGGGAACATGTGGCCCTGGGAGAATAGTCCCCATAAACACGCAATGTCTCACTCAGCTGTATTACCAATTCTCTGGGGTTTGCTTTGGCACACTGAAAAAGATTACCTATTAGGAGATAGTATACAGGCATATCTTTGACATCCCAAATTAAGAAATATTATGTTTGTGGAGTGTATGCATCCTTTCTATCTGCTGCAATGTAGTTTACTCCCTTGCAGCATGGGAAAAATAGGTTAAATAATAATTTCCAATCATGGATTGTGGTGGTGCTCTTGGCCTGGATAGTATGTCTCCTTGGACCAACCCCTTGGACTTGGTTTAGTTTTGTTTAAAGCATGAAGTGTTTGATAATTGTTTCCTTTTCTTTGTGATCTACTATGGTCAGTAATATAAGTTGTATGTTTTTTATATTTTTGCTCTAACTTGGCTTTTTGTGTTCTTTTCTTCCTCCTCTCTGGAGCCCTCTCCTCCCTATTCCCTGGAAGTCTGACAAGTGGCAAGCATCTGGCAGTGTAACCCAAAATCTGTGGAATAAATATCTAAGACACTTTGTCTGTAGACTCCCCCCTCCCCACATTGGTTTCTGTGTGGGAAGCAGGATGGTATGTAATAGAGCAAACGGTACAAACACCTTCATTTGTAAGATTACATGTACAAAAATAATCCTTAACATAGCCAAAGGGGACCTGAATCTTAATTTTATTCCCTGGAGTGTAAAGGGTTTCAACACTCCAATTAAAATTAAAAAAGTATACTTATTACTAACGAAAGCAAAGGCAGATGTAGTGCTTTTGCAGGAGACTCACTTGACCGCAAATGAGGCTGCTAAATTAGAATGTGACTGGATAGGAGAAGCAGTGTCTTGATGTTTCTGATCCAAATGCAGAGGCGTAGCCATCCTCTTCCATAAAGCACTGACAGTAACAGTCTGAGTCAATTTCAGATGATCAGGGCAGATTTTTAATCCTTAAAGTCACCATACATTGATCTGAAATAATCATTGCTAATCTGTATGAGGCTGACCTTGATGATCCTGAAACCTTTCATAGGTTTTTACTAAGTTATATAGAGTCCCATATCCCTACTGTGGTTTTAAATGAGGCGCTTGATCCTTCTGTAGACAAATCTTGGCCTCAGGCTCATAAGCCAACCAAAACTAGAATGGCTCTGGAGCTGCACATTGAAGATCTTGGACTATGCGATAACTGTCATTTTATATATCCAGTGGGTAGGGACTATTCTATAGGGTAACTCCTGTTCCCCTAGAGAATTCTTTTTGATTTCCAGGGACTTGTATTAATGGAGGAGTCAATTACAGAATTAACTGACTGCCATCTCTGATCATGTGCCTATAACTCTTCAAATAACAACAGACCCGGATGTGAAACAGCCATGCAGATGGAGATTTAATTCTTCACTTATTAGATCCCCATTTAAAAATTTTTTTTGAACAAGAAATTAGCCTGTACCTGGAGACAAATGAACCCTCAACATCTTCTAGCAGGCTACTGTGGGAGCCATTCAAAGCCTATTGAGGGATAGAATTATAAATTTCGCATCTGCCAAGAAGTGGGAACATGGAAAAAATGATAGCCTTAGAGATAAAAGTAAAAGAGCTCCATTTATCCTATGTCACAGATCCATCTGCAGATTTGCTGCAACTTCTGATTAATTGTAGATATGAACTCAGTAAGCTGCACTCAGTGCAGGCTGAATTTGCCCTATTTCAGCTCAGGTAGGACTTCTGGGAATTGGGTGAAAAAACTGGAAAACCTAACACAAGGGACCTCTGCATGCAAAATCATGGCCATCCATGATAAACATGGTAAATTATGTGCATCACTAAAGATATCGAAGAGGAGTTATTTAATGTCTATAAAGATCTGCACACATTGGACACCTCCTCCATAGATGCTTTGGATCAATTTTTCAAAAGTAATACATTGCTGCAAATTACTGCCATCCAGCACAGAAACCTTGATGTGGCCCTCAACTGAAAGTTATATCTGCGGTTAGGTAAGCACAATGCTGGGTTTAATTCCACCACAAAGATTTAGTGTTTTGGTGGTTACAAGGATTACCAAGTGGATGATTTTACACAAATGGAGGAGTAGGCATATGTCCAGGAAAGAGCAGCGGTATTAAGATGTGTCTAAGGGAGCAGTGAAAGAAAGAATAGCTTATCGACATAGACGGTAATTATATGAATCTGAAGAAATTTGGACCCTATATCTCAATATAGTTGGATAAAGAATGCTGAGAGCTCAAATAATACCAGATTTCTGTTCCGCCTGACCTCTCCCCTCTCTCTTTCTGCCCTCCATTCCCTCCTTCCCTATTTGTGTATGTGTTTTTAATCATTATTGTCACCCGCATCCTACCATGTTATGTCTGTGTAATATTATTTGATTTTGTAAGGTCTGCTTTTGCAACATTGACAAGATTTAAAATTGTGCAATTGCACAATTTTATTGGCTATCCTGTGACATGTGCAGTATTTAGTAACAGACAACCTATAAGTCATTTATCTTTGTAATTGTTTCTTTATGAAAATAAATTAAAAAAACAAAGTTGAGATTTCTCTGTGGTTACCATATCTAAGTTTGGGGAAAAAAAAAAACACCCAAGCTACGAAAGCTTTTGAAAATTTTCAACCAACAATTCTTCCTGCTAAAATCAAGGGATGTAATTGAAAATGACTTTGGCTGAAAAATTCTTCTTGATGGGAAATTTTGAAATGAAATAAAAAATGTTTTGTTTCATTTCAAATGTTTTTTGTTTTATTTCTCAAAACACAAAAACTTTTAAAGTCTTCTTACAGACTGGTAACTCTACCACTCTGTGCCTTTTTTAAAGTTGAAGACATTTTGAAAAGGTACAGAGTGGAAGAAGAGGGAAAAAAGGGGGTGGGGAAGTGAGGAAATCCAAGTCTGAACACTATTAAGTGACAAAATGGGGGGGAGGGGAGGGACAGAAAAATCAACAGAAGGTGGGAATAAAAGATCATGACATTTCATTTTTAATGGTTCCATTTCAACCCCTGCAAAATGGAAACAACTTTTTTTGAGGGAGCTGTACAAATAACTGATTTTCTCAGATACCAAGGTGTCGTAACTGTAGAGGAAACACTCTTTTCAGTAGTAACCGCCTATCCGGGTATTCACTATTCTAGCTAATGCACGTGACATCCTCTCTTCACAGCAGATGGTGCCCAAATGTTGAAAAAATACAGAACAGAATTTAAACTGTAGACAATCCAGACCAAGATTTTGAAAAGTGACTAGTAGTTGTCGATGTCCATCCTGAGGCACTTTAAAGGACATGATGTATTAGATAACTATTGAGACTTCTTTCGTATCCAAGCCTTCAAAACCCAGTAGGCTTCTGGAAGGAGGATAGAAGTGGTGTGCAATGGAGCTGCAGCTTTTTCCTTTTTCCTTATACCTTTTTCAGTTTAATGATCAAGTAGCTGGTTAAGAACATTTAGCTTTTCATTTAATGTTCCATATTATATTCAGGAATATGGCATTAATATTGAACAAGCTGAGAGTGATTCTAATAATTAATGATCGTAGAATCAGCATATAGTAATTCAAATAGTTAAAATCGTAGACTCAGACTTTAAGGCCAGAAGGGACCATCCTGATTATCTAATCTGACTGCCTCCACATCACAGACCACAGAACCCCATAGTAAGAAGTGTGTCAAAATAAGCTCTGGAAAGTCACAGGCATAGAGTCCAAGATTTCTCTAACATATTTTTGTGGTTACACAGTTTCTCTACCTACCTGGTCAGCCTCAAGAGACTCCAAATGGCACATTCATTGTAGATTGACACACAAAGAATGTCATCTCCATAGCAACCGCAGTCATAAAAACATGTTCAGAGGGTAGGTACACAGCACCTTCTAAAATCAGGCCCCTTTAAGGTATTTCAAGTTAGATCACCCAAAATCAATAGCTACTTTTTTAAAATCTTGACCCTCAAACTAAAACAAATATAGTAACAACCACCAGAGACAATGTATGGAGAGGGAGCATGTGGGGTCATGTGCCCCCGCTCCCCAATTTGCTGCTTTTGCTTTTACTGAGCACGCTCACACGGAGTGAGCCTGTTCAGTAACATCTGTTGAAGCCACTATCCTCACTCTGTCCCCTGCCCCCTATCAGCAGGTACAGATCGTCTCTGACAACATCAGTAAGAAGCTTCAGAGCCAACTGGATCAAACTTTTAAATCTTCCTCACATTTTGATAAATCCTGTAATAAAAACTACCCTTTAAAAAAGGTCACCTGTTACCGTAATTCAAAATAAAATCCAAATCTCAATCATCTAGACTGTTGTCTTGCTATAGACACGCATAAATTTTGGTCTGCAAGAGGTAAACTTGCTTTAGTTCTCCATCAGAATAAAAACAAATACATTAATTGTGTTTGTTTTACTGCTTTCATTTGTCAAGCTCTTAAATAAAAAGGGTCAAGGTGAACACACTACATTTTCAGTGAGCTCTCGTTTTTGCCCTCCAAACCCTGTTGGATGTAGTTCAGCTGATGTTAATGTCAATGGAAATATCATGGAAACATGACTGCTTGTGATATATCCAATGGATATACCAAACAAAAGAAATATTCAAATATTATTTGTCTTGTAAATTTCATAAGGACATTTACTGCTAAGAGCAAAGTAGGGGGAAGAAATGGACAGCTGAAAGGACTGACGAGAATGAGACTGGAAGATGGAAAAACTCGTAATGATACTGTAGCAAACAGGTTTGCAAGGACACAAACCCATAGAAGAAAAAATGTTCAGGAGATGGTCATCATACTGGATGTCAAAAGATTACTAGGATTTAGAAATGCAAAAGGACCAGGAGAAATGGAAACCAGTAGAGAAGAGTGAAAAATCTGAAGACAGAACAGTTTTGCAACAGACAAAGTGTTGTTTAGGGAAGGGAAGTAATATATTACAGGGAATACAGTGATGGAATATATAAATAGTTCTAATATGTATGTATATTGATATCAACATATTAGTACATTGAGGTAAGTCTTCTATAGAGAATTATTAAAATAGAATTTGGTTAAATAAAATTTATATTTCTAGTGCCAATTAACAGTAGTATGGATATGTTTCCTATTATTTAAAATACAGAAAACTCACTCAGCATGGTTCCCTTCCTTAATCCTCACAAATAATTTCTACTGGCAAAGGAACTGATCTTCTTGCAGGTCATCCTTACAGAGCAGAGATTAAATGTACCCTGGTATAATTAGGCACAACAATGACTCACTTGTTTCAATGAGGGTTGTGTCCACTTACTTGCTAAGTTTGGTCCCAAAACTGACTGCCAGAAAAGTCACTGCACAATGATTGAGAAATAATGTGGATCTTAGAAAAAAACATTATGTTGATTTTAAGAAGCCTAGTACTAAATAACTATGAGAATTCATTTATATCCATGTTTTCAAAGTCCAATAGGCTTCTGGAAAGAGTATAGCAGAGATGTGCAACTGAGCTGAATCAAACTCTTTAGTGTATTGGTCAACAAGTAGCTGGTTAAAAATATTTAAGCTTTTCTTGTAAAATTCCAGTTTATCTTTCTGAACTGGAAATGAATAAAGTCATCTACAAGTGATTCTAATTATTACTGATCAGTTAAGAGATAAGTAAGACGTCTAACATATGCAATGGAAATTCATATATGTACTGTCCACAAATTTCTCTTTCATATTTTTGTGGTTACACAGAATTCCTTTGCTCTGCCTTCCTAGTTAGCCTTGTGAGACAACAACGGCTACATCTGAGACTCAGACGTTATGTCGGGGTTCTTTTCTCCCTTCCTGGACAATGTTAACTGCACAGTTAACAGTGTTCGCTTAAACATAAGTGAAAGAAAATCAAACTCTTATTTTCACATTCTTCTAAAATAGCAGATAAAATCTTTATCCCTGTTCAAATGCATTCAACCACTTAATATCTTCAAAAGGATTTTATGTATTATTCAGAGATGAAACCAAACTTACTTGGATCATAATCTTCAGCATTCTTTATTTTTTTCAGGATATTGTCTGAGCTGGTTTGAGATAAGATACCGGCTAGAAAACAGCTCAAAGATAAACCATCATCTTAAGGATTCACAGGGCATAAGTGTTCTGTTGATCCTTGTGTTATGAGATGCCATGTCATTCCATTCCCAAGCACGTATTTTACTAGTTCAATAAATGAGTCCAAACTTTAATGATCAGACTGCATACATCACGGCAGTAGTTACTTTTCCCCATATACTTTGGGCATTGAGTTTCATAATTTGTTGATTGAACTGTCTGGTTTGTTGATCCAGCCAAATTTTCAAATAAAATGGTTGTTTACTTTGAAAATTGAATTGTGGAGTCTCATAATTGAGATATATAATTTACTAGGTTTGGGCATATTTTAATGATGACCATGTAGAACCCTGGCTATAATACTGCAGTTCCCAATTAGCATTTTGCATTACATGTTCAACTGTTACCTTTTATGCAATAGAAGGGTTAACTACATCCTTATTATCATGCACTACTAGTGAGTTCCCAGCTCAGCATAACAAGACTGGGGTTAGCCCTTAAATCCTCGTGGGGTGTGGCTCTAGCAACAAACTGCTCCAGCTCAGAGTCTACATCTAGCCTAAGGTTCTGTGTATTGCTCTGCAGGATATTACTGGACTGGAGCTCAGCTGAGCTCCTTTTGCAAGACTTACACAAAGCTTATTCTTTGCTGCTTTCTATACAGGCAGATAATTCTTGTCAAATACTTGCTTACTGTCTCCCTGAGCTGACTTTTCATATCTTTGTTGTGCCATAGGATTCCTAGACCTGAGCTGCCCACATGGCATACTGTGGACTCAGTCAAGTTGTATGGACACCACTCTTTAGTCTGTGGAGGCTCATCCTCAACTTTCACACATCCAGACACTGATGCCCAGTCCTGCGAACTTCCTCCCCGCATTTTGACCTTGCAGGATCAGTTATAGTAAGGAGTGCTATTAGGCATCAGAATTAATGGAACAAGTTGTTCTGTTATGAGTGTATCCAAGAAATCAGCTACCAACGTATTTAACTCTTACAAAAAGAATATACATGTAGGTCAACAAAGCAATGAACACAGAATGTGATTAGTAAAGGTCTTCTAAGATGTGTTGCTGGTACAGGAAAATGCATTGCATGAACAGCAAAGTATGAAGATAACTGCTGAAAAATGCAAAATGAACAACAAAATAGCTTGTTTATGAGTTGTGGATTTTATTAAATGTAATTACTTGGGGCTTTAAATCAAGAGTGGCATCAAAAACAAGCGTCTCTCGAATTTAATTACTTTACCCTGTGGCTTGCATGGTAAATGGGAATGGTGAGGTTGATGGTTAATAGTATTAAACTAGTGTGGCTTCTATGAAGTCCTGTCTGGTCATGAGTGTTTACTGGGGGCAGTGGCTTTTAAATGAAAATATCCAGAATATAAAAACAATATTAAAGTTTACAGTTGAGTCAGCAAAGCAATACTGAATGAAAAAGGTAACTAATATGTCTCACTTAAAATGCATAGTATATTTTTAAGTTGATAGAGAGGAGTGGGTTATCAAAATGCAAAAATGTTGTGGAAATCACAATGGAATTCTAAAGTTGAAGCTTTCATTAAAACTAAGGCCACGGTTTTCTGGAATAGCTGAGGATTGTCTGTGCAAGCAACCAAGAAAGCTTAAAAACAATGTCTATGAATATGTGGTGCATGCTATGAAAGGTTTGAGAGAACTCATGAACTAGAGCAGACAGTTTTCTGATTTGTGTAAAATAATGATAATAGAACATTACAGTTTTATTGACTGTATACACTCTTATTTCTTTCAATTTATATACATAAACATGCTTATCCCACACAGTAGGCACTGAGTTCCTGGAATCTCAAGTATTATATATCAAAGCAGTTTGCTGGAAATAAGTACTAAGAATTCCAGAAGATGGTATTGCAGGGCTCTGATTTGCCATGTAGGTTATAATATGAGGGCAAGAAGGTTCTGCTAACTGCAGAGAAATTGTAACAAAGGGCCCCTTATTGCCAGAATCTAGTGAAATAGAGAGTTTGAGGTTTGCTTTGATTCCTGAACTGGGCTCAAAGAGAACTCACACAGTGAAGCCTCACCCTCTGAAAAACGGGGTGAAAATGGATCTTCTAACCTTTAGAATACTTGTCTCAGTCCTTCAGGAAACCATGTGATCCAATCCATACAACTACCATGAAGTGACAACTCAGCTTAAAGCTAATCACCAAGAACTGCCTTAAAATTTCCCTGACACCCAAGTAGTGCGGAAAATGTTAGGCCATCTTCTGCCATCCTTTCTCACATTGATTTCAGTGGGGCTACCCACAGTGTAAGGGCCTTCTCAATGTGAGTATGAGTGGCAGAATCTGTTGCACTGTCTTGCTTCAATGAAAGTATCATGGAGGGTGGGGGAGCACACTCCACATTTCTAAAAAACCAAACCAGTTTGTGGAAGCAGTTTTGATTCTAATTCTGAGTCAAAGACTCTGTCCTGCTCTACTAAAACCCACTTGTATTGTCATCAAACAACAATACTGTCTAACTGAAATATGAAACTATAATCAAAGACTGGCTTCTGACTAGATGAATGGTTCAGAGTCAAGTCATAAACTCCAGGTGACTGAGCAGCTCAGCTCTCTCACATATTTATGTCTGGCTTTAAACATTTCATAAAAAAATACTAACTTTGGCTCTGTCAGCCATTCTAATATTTTTAAAAGTTCACCTTTCTCTGAAGTTTTTGACAGACTGATTCAAAGGAGTAGTGTTAGAGGCTAGGACTGGGAGTTAGATGACCTGGATTCTATTCCTGACCCAGGCACTGGCTTCAATGGCACCAGAATCAGGGCCTAAATGCAGCCTCTCTGAGAAGCTATTCTTTCCCTTTTGCGGGAAGTCAGTTTGCTGTGCCCCAGGTTACCCCTATGTAACATAGTAGTAAAAATACTCACTGTCTGTCCAACGTGCTTTGAAATATTCAGAGGAAAAGCACAATGGTTGAGCTTTTAAAAGCCAACCTGAGGATTTAACCACACAGCTCCTGATAAATAAAAATCAATGGAATTTGCGGGGCTAAATCCCTGAGCTAGTTTTGGAAATCTTAACCTATAGACAATGAGTGCAAAGTGTTCTCTTATTAAAGTTAACTTATTTCAAACGTATGCACAATTTCAGTCAATACAGAAGTACACTAATCAATGCTGTGTATGTGTAACTAACATGATCTTCAAAAAAAGAAAAGGAGTACTTGTGGCACCTTAGAGACTAACAAATTTATTTGAGCATAAGCTTTCATGAGCTACAGCTCACTTCATCGGATGTTTTCTTTTTGCGAATACAGACTAACACGGCTGCTACTCTGAAACCTAACATGATCTTGTAACACATTAGAGCAGTTTAGTTTTACAAAGAAATCCTGTTCGCTGCCACATAATTCTCATATTACTTATGTAGAGGGCTTGGAAAGGAAGGTGGAAATCCACACTTTTACCTACATAAAATATGATTTTCCAGATAAATAATTTATTGGATGGCTCTGTTAAGGTCTAAGCACTTCCCACAGAAGGAGGAGAAAAACAAAGAGACATTTCCAGTGATAACATGTAAAATATGGATAAACAACATTGTTACAAAAAATAGAATTACCTAAGCAGGTTGCGTAAATCATGCACCATCAAGTTATATGTAGCTTTGCTCTAAAATTAATTCAGTATTTAATAATTTAGCAATAAGAGATAAGAGGGCATGCACTGCAGTGTATTATAAAATGCTTCTGAAACTTCAGAGGTTTGAAAATGCAGTCAGGTGACCATGTCAATACTCACTAATTTCAGCAACGTACCAAACCGTGTCACTGATTCCAGTACTAACCCAGGATTCTTACCTACTCCTCCAGTTCCTATCCACAAAGTTTCTCCGGTTATATTATGTGGCAATTCAATGAACTGAATTCAGGAACACAGCTGCAAGCAGTAGCATTCTAAAATAGACATTGAAGTCAATGTGCATTTTCCTGAGTAAGGAGTGCAGGATCAGGCCTTATAGCGGTAATCAAAGAGTGAATCACCACTTGCAGTTTCGCTGCCTTCTTTCAATACTAGTTTCATTCCCTTTGTCAACGCATTTTCGGGGAGAGATGGCACTTTTGTGTTTTGGGGGCTTTTTTTACAGCACGTGATATATTGTGACACTACTGGAAATGAATAAATAAATAATGATTTTGAAAACTGTCCTGAGTGTCATTACAGTATATTTGTTGTGTTTCCCTGCTGCCTTCAGCAACCCTGCAGATGAACCAAATCCAAAAAACACACTCATAGACAAGCAGTTAGAGAATCTCTTAAAAATAAAAGGAAAGGGGGGAAAAAAATAGTGGGATGCAATATCAAGAGAGCCAATCCTGCTTTCCTTATAGATTCATAATTCCTGCTGAAACCACTTGCCCACTAGTAACCCCTATACTTTCCATAATAATACAATTAACCTCAATAATAATTCATATAATTACCACCAAATTCTGCCCTGGGATGTAGATAGAATGTTGTATTTAATGTTCAAAAGAATCTATTGTGAACAACCATCATCCTGCCCCAGCTATTATATTGTCAATTTTAAAACCAAGAGCATTCCATATTAAAGTGACATTTTAAAATTATTTTATGATGCATTCATTCCTTCATCTGTATACACCTAACTTAAGACCTGCGTGGGCAAACATTTAAGCAAGCATGTGCTTATCTTTTCTCATGTGAGCAGATCCATTAATGCTAATGGGAATTAAGCAAAAGCATATGCTTAAGTGTTTGTACGATCAGGGCCTGAGATTGGAAGCTTCTGAGGATATGGGCCCGGTCTTCTTTTATTCCTGTTAAGCTCAATATACATCTAAGTTGCTACAGAAATGATAATAAAAATAAAAAGTTGCACTATAAGTAATTGTGAAGAGATAATTTATCTGAATAAGTCTCCTTTCTTAGATTAGTGAACACTTCTTACAATATATAACACCAAAGCACATTTTCCTTAGGGAATTGTAAACATTTTACAGCTATTTACATTTTCTAAAAAGAAAGCAAAGAGGTCAATGAAACAGAAGGCAAGCAGCCAATTTGGCAATGAACTCCTGCTGTCTCTTAAGATGAAAAACACACATGGCACCAGCTAGAGCATATTCAAAGTTTACAAAAGATCCCAAATTTACCTAAACAAATCCATTTTCTTTAGGTACATTAAAGGCTAAGCACAAAAGCATTTCTTTTGATAGAAAGTTTAGAGCTCTTTCAGTTTTACACATTAGCAACACTAAAGCTGCCAGTGTGTGCTCACTGAAATTGCTGATAACACTCCAGTCAGAGTAAGGGGCACCAGTGAAGCTGAACAGCGTGAACGACATTGTCAGGTCCAAACTCAGCCCAAATTTAATCAGTGATCCTGCACATGGATCCACATAGACAGATTTCACATGCCCACAGAGAGCTCCATTAATCTTAATAGAATCTACATGGGTACAGGAGTCTTTAGGCATCCAGGCCATGGGCAGTCAGACCTAGTGGTTGAAATAAGCAGGAGCAAGCCAAGGATCAGTACTGGAAGGACAGAAGCCAAATGCCAGGGCCAGAGGGTCAGTCAGAGGCAGAGCCAGGAACTGAAGCCAATAGCAGGAGGGGAATAGGGACTGAAACAAGGGCAAGTGCAGCTACAGGCATGGTACACATTGAGCGGCCATTGATCTACTGTGGCAGCCAGGCCTATAAACCAGGCTGAGCAGCAAGTCAGGGGCTGTGGCTACTCTGTCAGTTCCAAGGCAGTGCAGCTGCACTCATAGACTGCCTAGAAGTGAAGTTATGCAGGAAGCAGGCCAACAACTGGTCCTAGCTGATCTGGACCTTGACAGTCCCTACATGTGGGTTTGATTTTAGGGCCTTAGTTTTATAAAAGCCTTTATGAAACTTAAGACCAATGATAATATTTCTGTGAACAATATTTTTAATTTACAATTAGACACGTTTTCCTTTTTTTTTTTACCAGGGGGAGTTGGAGATCTGGATCCACACTGGAACATTCCCAAAGTTAGTGTAAGGGGACTGTTGCCCCCTTACTAACATTCAGTGGGGGTGTTTTAGTTGCTAGCTCCCAGTACTCAAAGGGGGGTTGATGGGAAATCAGGACCCTGAGACTGACAAGCCCTAGGAACAACGAAGAGAGAGGCCAATACTCCAGGTCAGCCTGAGTGACGGGGGGGCAGGCTAATCAGGGAGTCAGGAGGCTAGGGAGGTCCCGTCTTCCGTGTGAGCTGGACTTGCCTGGGTCAGACAGAGTGGGGCCGAGCTAAGGAGAAAGCAGGGGCCCAAGCTGAGCTGGGGAGCAGAGCTGGGCCAGATCCAGAGAGGCAGACCCTGTCCTGGGAGCACAGCTGCAGCCCCAAAGCCAGAGGCACAGCCCAGAGAGAGCAGCCTTGCCCTGGGAGGAGAGCGGCAGCAACCAGAGCGAGAGGGGCCAGAAAAGCAGCCCACGAAGCAGGTCGGTGCTGGGAGCAGAGTCACAGAAGCAGCCTGCAGAGCAGACCTGTCCTGGGAGCAGAGCTGCAGCAACCAGAGGCAGAGGGGCCAGAGAAGCAGCCCAGGGAGCTGGAGGCAGAGTAGCAGCAGCAGTGCTGAGACAGAGTGGTGGAGCTGGGGCTGGAGCAGCTGGGGAGAGCGAGGGGGACCCTGGGCAGCAGGCCCAGCACAGGGAGACACCTCAGCCAAGAGGCTCTGCAGGCCAGGCTTGGATCGTAACCCTGACAGGGTGGGGGCGACACTGGGAAGAAGGGTCCTACCACTTAGAGCCTGAGAGTGTGTGGCCACAACCAGAGCAAGTGTCCAACCCACAGCATCCCTGCAGCACAGCCAGGGCCTGAGAAGAAGGCCTGGGACTTACAAGGAACAGACTGGGAACTGCCCGGACATTCCAGAGACACTGTTTGTGATGTTCCCAGCCACAGAGTGGGTTGATGTGTTTCCTTTAACCTTTCCCATTTTTCCTTATTCTTTTTTAAATTAATTGTTGATTAAATAACTTTTATTTGTAAGCCTGGGACTTACAAGGAACAGACTGGGAACTGCCCGGACATTCCAGAGACACTGTTTGTGATGTTCCCAGCCACAGAGCGGGTTGATGTGTTTCCTTTAACCTTTCCCATTTTTCCTTATTCTTTTTTAAATTAATTGTTGATTAAATAACTTTTATTTGCTTTAAATTGTATGTAATGGTCAATGGGTCAGAGAAGTGCCCGGTGCAGAGAGAGTACCCCGGAGTAGGGATACCCTAGCCCCTGTCCTAGGTGACCACAGCAGGGTTGGAGGGTCGAGACCCCCAGAAATCCTGGGCCCAGCCTTGTTGGGGTTACGAGGACTCTGCCAAACAGGAGAGTGGAAGCAGAGTCATCAAGGGCAGGGAGGCCACTGGGTAAAGGAAGTGAGAGCGAGGACTCAGATCCTTTCACTAGCCCACTTCACCGGGGTAGTACAGAAGGCAGGAAAGTTCCTCACGATAGTGGGACTATTCCCCTGCTTACATTATGGAGTTTGTGGCTTCAGGTTTTAGTTGGGGCCCATCTTTAGGGCTTTATTTTGTTTTATTAAGAAATAAGTATTCTCTTGTAGTTCTTGCAACCCAAACATTGCAACACTGTGCTAGGCCCTGATCTCGTTCCATCTAAGTTAATGGCAGAACTCCCACTGACCAAGACTGGAGCAGAATAAGGTCTCTAAGGACATGTCTACACTAGCATTTATGTTGGCAAAACTTTGTCACTCAAGGGTGTGAAAGAACACACTCTTGAGAGACATAAGCTTTGCCAGCATAAGCTCTTCTTTGCATAACGCTATGTCGGCGGGAGACGTTCTGCCACCAACACAGCTACCGCTGCTCATTGAGCTGGTTTTATTATGTCAACAGGAGACATCATCATAATACAGCTACACGAGCGATCTTACAGCTGTGGTGCTGTAAGCTTGTAAGTGAAAACATGGCCGAATATAAAAGGAACTGACAGTGAATTCAACAAAATGAGTACAAACATAAAGGAAACTAATTAGTCCACTGCGTTTCGACATAGCTGACACCTGAGTAAAATCTTCAACAAGCTAGAAATTCTCAAGTCTTGATTTCATTATCTTTCCATGCACTAAAACTCCACTCCATAGGCATGTGCCTATACAACTCAGACCTCAACTTACCATAGTGATAAGCATGATATAAATGGAAGAAAGAAAGAAAATACCTACTCTTATGCAAATCATATATAGCACATGAGCACTAGGAGAAAGTCAATCTGTAATATTTCTTCCCTTTATTTCCAGCACCATGATACAGGAAACTGTTTTCACATCTGCTCTGGTTTTTGTCCTGGAAGTCTGAAACATTTCAAAGCAAAAACCACTGTTTAATATTTGATTTAGTAACTCTTGATGTGTCATGTTGCTACCCCAACTGCCACCTGGATGTTCTAAATGTCCATGACCCCAACAGTCGTCATAAGCAGCTGCCCTAGTCACAAGCCCAGATCCTGTGATGCAATAACAGTTGTCTCACTCTGCTGCTGGGCTGGGCTTAAAAGAGACCAATTCACATTTGCCCACATGTCAGCTCTGCTGATGTAAAGTAGCCATAAAGCTGCAATAAAGGCCTCTTTGAGGAATTTCTCAATGTAGGGGCCTCCCCAGCAGACACAGAGGCAGCGTAAATGGCTGCATGCCATCCCCTGCTGGAGTTCCAGAGGCATGCAAGGGGCATTTCCAGGGGGGAAGAATGCATGGCTGGGGCATTCCCATAGGAGATGTCTGTAGATGGGGACAAGTTAGTCTACCCTGTGTCCCAGGCCAAACCAGCTACTGGTGGTCCCAGCATACGGTAGGCAGAAAGATGGCTTAATCTACCTTTACACCTCTCTCTCAGTCCCTATTCTGAGCTCAGCTCAGGTGCAGGACTGATATTTGTCAGGGTTCCTCTGGGACCTCTTCCACTCTGTTCCTCAAGAACTCAGTTCAACTCCAGTTTTATCCCTCAGCTTCCTTTATTTGGCATACAAGAAAGCGGCACTGAGTTGATCAGACTCAAGCATAGTGGGTGGGCATAGAGCGTACCACACATCCAAAGTTACACAGCAAACCTCTTCCTTTGTATACATTTACATATGACATTGCATTTACTATACATCACACGTTTTGGGCTTGGCTTAGTTACTTTGTAGGAACCAGTCCTCTCTCCATGCACTGGCTATGCACAGCTTGCTCTTTACCTGATCTTTACATTCCCAACTTATCTTATCCGTTGTTACCTTGTCCATTATAAATAGTTTCCTGAGTGCTCCCCTTTATCTTAGCTAGTATGGACATTCTGTTTCAAGACTGCTCATTTATTTACCTCCCTAATCCTGTCTCCCAAAAAATAAGGCCTCACCCATGTCCAATTACTCATGTCAAGCCAGGCCTAAAATATTGGCCCAATGTTTCTCTTCCAGGTGGCATTGGTTTTAACTAAATAAACTTCACTGAAATATTTAAGCAGGATAGTCCATGCTCTAAAGTCCAGTAGCAATGGTTCATAATGGCAGCGTGTCTGAGATATGATTCAGAGTAATGCACTTGATAGCTACCATAGCTTCAGGTGCTGAAGGAAAACCAGATTCATTAGGCCAGGCAAGACCACTAATGGGCAGCTGGTATACGATATGGACGCAGTCTGTGAGATACTGAGAATTAGATTCTATATGCAAAGAAAAATTTTTCTTGACACCTGGAGGGATTCGGGTTCTTAAAGTTCCTGTTGAAAGTTGAATTCTGGCAAGGCTGTTACCCACCACAGAGTCTCGTTCTTTTGATATGATTCCCAGCCATTCTTCATGCTAAATAAATAAATAAATATTAGCGAACACAGCAAGATATCAGAAACATGGGACCAAAGTAAAAGTAAGTATTTGTTGTACTGAACTACTCCAACATTTGTTTGCCGATGGGATCTGTGCCAAACCACAGGTGGTGCTGTATGTTTTCAAGATATGAATTCACAGAATGGGTTATTTTCACAATTTGGCATTTGCACGTTTCACTCCTGGGAATCTTGAGAACAGCAACAAAATAAAAAAATAAATAAAAACACCTAGAGCTAATTACTTTTCTCCTTTCCCAGTGTTGTATTTTTAGATAATAAAGCGATATGAAGTCAGCCTTGAAAATATGCCAAGAAAATTTACCAGCCCAGGCACAAAATAGACTTGCCCATCCCCTTGACCATAATTGTGGACAATAGTAAAAAAAGAAATCCTATTATAGGATGTTTTCCGGCCCGCCTATGAGGAGAGGGGCTTCAGACTGCTACTCCAGTCCTTTCCTGTTGCTCTGGCTCTTAAGCCGGGGAGCAGTGGGAACCCTGTACCCACTTCACAGCCCCTACTGTAGCATCTCAGTGGGCTAGGAGGAGAGGAGCTCAGCTGGACTGTGCAGTTCCACTGTCTGGGGGAGAACGGATAGATGAGGGCAGTGTCCTGCAAATCCCTATACCAAATACTAGGCTGGATGGGATCTTTTAGCAAAGAGTTGAGGGCTGTAGGGTCAGTGACTATGAGGTGTCCCTAAGCAGGTGTCTGGACATACCTGGGCTCTTAATGGCAGGATAAGGCCATTTAGATCCCAGGGCTTGAGAGGTTTTCTTGAGCATTGGGCTAGAGATTGGGATTCTGGGTGCAGCTTAGAAGTGGGCTCTGCAGAGCTGCAACTTTGTGTTCTTACCTTTCCTGGGTGGCTATCGCCCCAGACTGCCTGGATCCGGGCCAGGACGGAACCCTCAAGATATCTGTATGGCTAACTGAGAAAAAAATCTGTGATTTTATTGCAATCAACTGTGTACTTCTTCACCTCTGTGACAGGGCACACTTACTCTGCATCAGACAGGAAGAGGTTAATGCCAGATTGTGGGCTGAGGAAGCCATGCCCCCTTCTCCCTACTGGGCATGCTCCAGCTGTACCAGTGTAAAAGAGAGCAGCCTAGCTCAGTCAGGGGGAGGTGTTGGTGGGGAAGGATGTGTACCAGGAGTTCCTGCTGAGGATGGCCTCCAGCCTGTGCCAGAGGGGAGCAGAGATGTGGATCATAGCCTTGGACCCCCAGCAGCCCATGAAGCTACAGGGAGTGGCTGATGCTGGGGAACTAAGAGATCCCAATGCCTCCTGGACTATAACACCCATGACTGCGGTCGGAAGTGACCCGGGGCAGCGTTAGAGTGGTATCTCCCATCGAGGTAACCTCGGTGTGTTTTGGTGGGACTCCCCACTGAGCTGCTAGCAGGTTGGGTGGGCCAGGGCCCCTCACCTGGGCCACTGGCCTTCCTGCTGGTGGCCACATGGACTCTGGCTGCTAGGTTGTGCTACCCTGAATGAGTGGGGCCATTTGCATAGACTCTGGCTATTGGGCTGCACTGCCCTGACAGTATGGGTGTGTTGCATGGACTCTGGCAGCTAGGCTGTACTACCCTGAATGAGTGGGGCCGTTTGCATAATCTCTGGCCATTGGGCCACATTACCCCACAGCTAAATCCAGATGTGAGGACTTGAGCTGGGGGAAATAGGCATGTAAGGTTCGTGTGCCTGCCCCTATTCCCTGAGGAAGGTAGGTGCACTTGGCCCACACAGGACAGGGCCCACCTTAATTGTGTCACAACCTCCTACCCCTGTCTGTTGGTGACTCTCACATGTCCTATCCAGCTGATTTTGAACAGCCTGATCTGCAGTGCAGGGACTGCAGGCAAGAATTTCAAAGGCACTTAATTTAGGAGTACAAGACTCGTTGAAAGTCAGTGGGATTTGTGCTCCTAAATCACCTTGGAGCTTTTGAAAATCAATCTCATGTCTTTACACATTTTGTGAAGGGCCCAGAACATTTCTGACTAATAATAAATATAAATAAAACCATCATATCCTGTCAGGAACTCAGATTTATATCTGACTAAAGATAATGAACCTCATTCTCCTTCAGTTTGTATAGATATTCACTCCTGGGCAAAGTGATTGTAAAATGACGTCACCAGTGCAAGTGAATGAGAAAATTCTGCTCTGGCAGCATTTTACGCTCTCATTGACCGGTTTCATTGGCTATATGAGGGCCAAGACAGTGAAGAATCAGACTCCGTGTGCCCAATTCTCATTTACCCTAAGAACATAAGAATGTCCATACCAATGGTTCATCAAGCTCAGTATTGTGTTTTCTCACAGCTGCCAATGCCAGATGCTTCAAATGAACAGAGCAGGGCAATCATTAAGCTATCCATCCCCTAAGGACTATTACCACTGCTCTAGTGGTAAGGGACCTAAAGTGAGCATAAAGGTAACTGATGTAATGGTGCCTTAGTGTAAATGAAAATCAGGCTTAATGTGCTAACAGGTGTGCGTACCCTGTGCTAAGGAATTTGGTCAGTTAGAGGTAAGAGTGCTAGTGTGAATGGAGAGAGGCTGGGGACAAGTATTAATACTTGGTGGCATGGGCCCCTTGGTGAGGGCCTTACGTGCTAATTGCACTTCCTCCTCTCTCCACTGTGGAATATCAGAGCTAATTTTGATTTCATTAGAAGTCTAGTTATAGGCTGCTGAGCTCATTTTGGGCTGACAGTGCACCAGCACTGGGGCTCCCCTACTACAAGCTGAATTCACCTAAGAGCTGAAATCACTGAGTGTTGTGTTAAGTAGTGGGGGAGCCTGAAGATATATTGTGGAGCAGTTTGCAGGACGGCTGGAGTGCCTTGCGGACCGGCTAGTGAAGCAGTTCGACACGGAGAAGTGTTTGGATGACAGGAGCTGCTTGTGGGCCGTGGAGCTGAGCGAAGGAGTTTGTGGGGCGGCTGGCGGAGCGGAGCGCAGCTGAGCGAAGGAGTTTGTGGGGCGGCTGGCGGAGCGGAGCGCAGCTGAGCGAAGGAGTTTGTGGGGCGGCTGGCGGAGCGGAGCGCAGCTGAGCGAAGGAGTTTGTGGGGCGGCTGGCGGAGCGGAGTGCTGCTATGGAGCTATGGGGCGGTCAGCTTCAGATCATGTAAGGTGCCTCTTACCCCCGTCCCATTTCCACCCAGGTTGGGAGGTAAAGCTCCGCAGATAAACTTTCGAACTCTGGGGCTGCCTTGACCAGGGACAGAGACTTTTGGGGCATTGGACTTTTGGGACTTTGGGTGATTTGGGGTTGCTGGACTCAAGAACCAAAGGGAAAAGGGCATGCCCCAATTTGCTTGGGGTGGGTTTTTTTTTTTTTTTGCTCATGGATTGTGTTATGAATCCTGTTGGTGGTGTTTCCCCAACATAATGCCACATTGTTTCTCTCTGTTATTAAAAGGCTTTTGCTACACTCAGACTATGTGCTTGCGAGAGGGGAAGTATTGCCTCTTGGAGGCGCCCAGCGGGGGTGGTATATATTTGTCCCAGGTCACTGGGTGGGGGCTCGAGCTGGTTTGCATTGTGTTATTGGAATGGATTCCCTAGATATTGAACCCAGCCCTTGTTGCTGCCAACTCTGACGGGCAGAAGGGTTATCATGCACATTGTGTAGAGAGTTGTCACTTTGGAAGGGCTATCACCAGCAGGAGAGTGAATTTGTGTGGGGGGGTAGAGGGTGAGAAAACCTGGATTTGTGCTGGAAATGGCCTAACCTGATGATTACTTTAGATAAGCTATTACCAGCAGGACAGTGGGGTGGGAGGAGGTATTGTTTCATATTCTCTGTGTGTATATAAAGTCTGCTGCAGTTTCCACGGTATGCATCCGATGAAGTGAGCTGTAGCTCACGAAAGCTCATGCTCAAATAAATTGGTTAGTCTCTAAGGTGCCACAAGTACTCCTTTTCTTTTTGTTAGTATGTAATCCCTAAACTCACTTCCTGCAGCACACTGTTTTTTCCTTGGAGGCTTCTCATTTAAGGCCCTGTCTTCTCCTAAATTTGTTTTGGCTTAATGAAACTGGTTTAAATTAAACCATTTCAAATGCCTCTGAGGATACTCTTTCTTAGTTTAAAAGTAGCTTATTTTAGGTAGTTTAAACATGTTCTTAATTTTAACTAAACCATGATAACATGAAATAAGAGTGTAAACACAACCCTTTTGCACTAGTTTAACTACACTGATTTTTAAATTGCAGCTTAAGTTAAACTGTTACAATTACGCATGTATACAAGTCCTAATGTCCCTAGGTGCCATGGTGATGGGTGCCTGAGAAATAAAGAGTGTACTAACCAGAATAGCTACTTTAGCACATGTTGCTTGACTGTATACCTCAACCTCTCAAGGCCCAGAACTCAGCATGGAACAAAGACCCATAGGAGAGACAATGAGGGGGGAAAAAAATGCCGGAAAAAGTGATTTGGGATTCATGTATTTTATATAAGTGACACTTCTGTAACCCTTGTGAACTCAGAATTTCAGCATTTCTCATGTCAGCTATTTATAGCAATAAAAGGAATATTACTTAGGTTTGTTACAGAAGGATATGAGGAAAAGCTGTCAAACTCATCATGGTCTGCATGATTCTAATTATCAAGTTCCAACTGAGATACCATCAATTTTCTATTAGCAAGCAGATAAAGAATAGAAACAAGAAACTCTAGTTATGTATCACCACTACTGCTGGAATTCTAAAACAGCAAACACAGTTAAGAAAAAATGCACTTTGCATGCAAGGTTTAAAACTATGCTCAACTCAAAGGTGGGGTGGGAAGTACAATTATATGTACTAAAAGCAAATAACATCTTTTACTTTTGTTCAATTTACCTAAAAATATTAGGCTTCAAATGAGAGAGAAATGGTTATTACAAATTCTGATTTTTATATCTAGTTCCTTATATTAAAATAAAGGGCAAATAAAATAAGGAGAAAAATGATGGTATAAAACACTGTGCTGTACTGGAGAGAACAAGACTAGCCTTATCTATCTTCTGCATGTTCTGTTTTCCCATAAGTGGCCTCACATATATTAATGGTGTTTATAAATAAAACCTTCCATTTTGATATCTACTTAATGTTAGCTGCTTAATATTTCATCCCTGTGACAGTCTCATACTGCAAGATGCTGAGTACCCTGACGTCCCACTTCCTCAGGGGTTGCAGGTGCTTTCAGCCCTTGACTTCGTAACCTGCTGCCCTTTTCTTCTTTCATTTGTATATTCTCTTTTAGTGTGGGTGTGATGGGTGGCTAGACTGGAAGGGCAGGGTTTACACGCCCTCCTCCAGGTGTGTCAGGCCAGTGGTTTACCTGAGCCCCACCAGCTCAGGTGATGTCTCCCCCTTCAGCCACCCCCTCCCAACTCTAAAAGGAGGAGGGACCCTTAAAGGAGCCACTACTTTTTTTCCCACCAGTCCAGACAGAGCACCCCTAACTTGAGGTTGTGGGGGTTGCATGTCTTCTGTGTTTTTTATGCTCTTTTATCAGTTGATTGCAATTTTTTTTATTATTCTCATTCCTTCTTTTTCTGCCTTTATTTTCCAGGCTCTCTCACTTTCATTTTTTTCTTCATCCCAATTATTTATATTTACAAACCAAAGTATTTCCCTGGAAGCTAAGTAATTACAGCCCAGGGTCAGTTTCATGTTTCAAACGCTAAGGGGCAGATGCTTACGACTGCGGCATAAGCAGTTACACCGGCAGAGGATCTTCCCCCTAGATATAAAACAAGTGTGTGTGTGGGGGGGGGGGAGTAGCAGATCATTTTTCCTCATTACATTCATGCTTCCTCAGGAAAATTAAGCTGCATTAAATTAATTTCATTCTGCTGTGCAAGGAATATCTTAATGTTAGATGTACATTTCAGTGTATCAAAAATATCACAGCAAATAGCCACTAAATTCAGGCCACAGTTTTACTGTATATTCACCAAATACAGATAATTTGGATCAAAATTGTGTAACTCAGCAGGCAGAGGCTGTTTAAACTCAATTCCTTCAGAGCTGCTGACCCACATATTATCAAACACAATGTTGTTAGTGCTTTGATTTCTGTTCTGATGCTCTCTAGTTTTCCAGAAAGGATGACATCACATACATTTTAAAACTTTGTTAATGGTGTCTATTAACAGGAAGCATCCTACAAACTTGGAAACTTAGTGAGAAAGGCAGCTTGCTAGGTAAATGAAAGGAATAGCATATCTTACCTTTTGAGGCACATTTCTTCCCACTTCAGCCAATTTATGCCAGGCAGATGTGCTGGAGTGGTGTGAAGGGTCTCTAAAAACCCTGGATCCTCCAAAGAATAGGTACAGACACTGCAGTAGAGAGTCAGACTGACTTCCAAGAATCCCTTTGCAAGTCCTGGTGTAAGGTGTTTGCCAGCATGGGGATGTATGATGTTCTAGGGTGGGGTTGTAGCATAGGCAGAGCTGTAGCCCATAAGGCAGCCCTGGGAAGACAAGTAGCTATGGGTCCATCTACACCACACAGCATGTATCCACATGCTGACTTGTGTGCTTGCAGGTGTGTGTGAACCAAGCCTGCTTCCAAGCAGCCATACTGCAGTGTGGATATACTCTTAGGCAGGACCCCAGCAGGGCAAGCTAAGTTATGTTATGGGACTGCTGAGCCCCTAGAGTAGCCCAGGATTTGGCAGGCACAAAGATGATTTAAAGCTTCCTTAACCATGTGAGCTGTAAGTTCTGCAAGAGATGCAGCACAGAATCTCCCCCACAAACCTATAGACCTTCCATCTCACATAATACAACAAATGGGAGTTCTGGCGTCAGCACATTTTAAAGTCATGCTATTCTCTATCAGAGCTGGTGAAACTAGTCATTAGATAAACCAGTCTGAACACCACATATATACTCGGCAGAGCTAGCCCACATGGCTGTTCACTGCTGTCGATGTCAATAGCACTGCTCATGGGATAAAGTACAACTTGGCATGACAGGGGTGACAAAACTTAGACCTCAGAACAATATTTATTATGAAGTGAGCCCCTTCTCTTGGTTAGTAAATGGTTTACAAACCCATCTTGACTTTCTTAAAGTTGAATTCATTATTTGTATTTGCAAAATAGTTCAGACCAATAACTTCCAGGCTATGAATGGGTTGCAAACTGTTTGCTTTGACTATTCAGCATGAGTTATTTTTTATTTCTGTGGTGGTGGTGGTCACGTAAGTTACATTGCATTGTTTCTGTTCCTTGCCCAAATGACAAACATTTTAAAGAGGAAAATAATTAGGGCAAAAGGTAAACCATCTTCTTCCCAACCTGCTCTGCTTGAGCCAGTTTATTCAATTAATATAAAGCCTGTTCCTGTTTCTCGTAAAAAGCTGATGCTCTGTGTGGTTTATCCTGAAGTGAATCCAACACGGTATAACACTGTCAGACGTTCTCTGTAAAATCGAAAGTAAGCTGAGAAGCTATAACAGCCCGACTGGGTAATAGCAACATTCACTCATTATTGCTCGCAAGAAACATGAGTGAGCTGGAAAGAGGACAAACTATTGGCTACGTAACCTAACTTGGGAACAGCAATGCTCAAAAATGCACCATTAAATCATTTCTGTTTGCATCCCAATTCATGAAGTCTCTCCTATGGCTCTTGAACCTAACAAGCAGTAAAGAGTATTAAGACTAATGATGCAACCATAGCCAAAAAAATAACAAACTGTAGCAGAAACAACACAGTCAAGTGATAAAGCGAAGCATGCTTTTCAACCATACTTGAGTATAAAGACCCACTATGACCTTCAAATGGTGTTCAGAATGAACTTTATCTGTGGGACCTGGCCTTGGTCCATCCGCACAGACACACCCCCACACCTGTAATTCTCAAGATGAAGAGGTTTATTTATATATGGTGCTTCTTCAAATGAGTGATTTCAGCTTTGTCATAGCATTATCCGCAAATGCACAAGCAGAGTCAGTTTACAGCTGCAGATGACCTCAAATAGATTATCCCGTCTTCTTTTTGCCATTGCAAGCAACAACAGCAGAGGAGAAAAATGCAGAGGAAAATTTGAACCAAGAATGGACTGCCAGGCTTGGATGGAATTATCAGGAAAATATGAGCAACAACACAGCACATAAGAGATATTGCAAACGATAAAGGAGAAGGGACTAAATCATGATTAAGCCATAGAGCTGAGTAGGGGGTTGGGATGGGTTGAGTCACAGAGACCCCCTTGGGACTTCCACCTGATGTGCTGAGACTACCTCTGAGCCTGTTTTCCCTGGCAGCTTGGGACTTCAGTACCCTGTCTTGCTGAGCCAGATACGCTAACCTGCTGGAAACACAGACCCAGGTCTGAAGCATGTTCCTGAAAAACTGCAGACTTAACAGAAAACTGCTTAAGTGCTCCTGTCTCCAGCACCCAGATACCCAGTTCCCAATGGGATCCAAACCCCAAATAAATCTGTTTTACTCTGTATAAACCTTACAGGGTAAACTCGTAGATTGTTCATCCTTTATAACACTGTTAGAGAGAGATGCACAGTTGTTTGCTCCCCCAGGTATTAATTACTTGCTCTGCGTTAATTAATAAGCAAAAAGTGACTTTATTAAGTATAAAAAGTAGGATTTAAGTGGTTCCAGGCAAAATAAAACAGCCACACAAGACTAAGCCTATAACAGTAGGAAACTAAATGCAGGTAAATCTCACCCTCAGATGTTCCAATAAGCTTTTTTCACAGACTAGACTCCTTCCTAGTCTGGGTCTAGCAATCACTCACCACCCCCTTGTGCCATAGTCACTGTCCTTTGTTCCAGTTTCTTTCAGGCATCTCTTTGGGGTGGAGAGGCTATCTCTTGAGTCAGCTGAAGACAAAATGGAGGGGTTTCCCAGGGTCTTTTATAGTCTCTCTTGAGCCACATCAGAGCCACAAGATGGAGTCTCTAGCCACCTGGGCAAATCACACATCTATGAATGATTCAGCTTTTTGCAGGCAGACGCCATTGCTTACATGTTAGTTTGAACACTCCCAGGAAAGCTCAGATGTGGATTGGTGTCTCCCAAAGTCCATTGTTAAGTACTCCGAATTACTTGAATAACCCCTTCCCACTGTGTTGACCAAATCTGCCTTATGTGCTTGCTACAGCAAACACTTTAAATGCAAGCATAGAGCCAATGCTCATAACTTCAGATATAAAAATGATACATGTATACAAATAGGATGAATATATTCAGTAGATCATAACCTTTGCAAAGACCTGTTACATGGCATATCTAGCATAAAACATATTCCAGTTATGTCATATTTACACTCATAAGCATATTTCTATAAAGCATTATGGGGTGTAACGTTACATGGGTAGTGGGGAATTGAATCTCTAAAATATCTGCTCCCAGTGACATGATCTGGGAGGGAGCACAGCTGCTGCTGCTTCCTTTAAAGGAAGCATACCCCCATACTGAGCCACCGACATCGGCCAGTATGTATATATGGTATGTGTCTTCCTTGGAACTCTGTCTCATTCCCAAACTGCTCTGAGCATTCTAAGATTTTACCTCTCATAATTTCAATTTTGCTGCACCTTAAGTCCGTAACATTTTGTCCTGTCCTCGTAGACTGAGGTGCTGAGCTTTCAGTGAATTACTGCGTGAAAGCTCTTAGCACCAGATCCTGACTAATGAATGTAATTGGTCATTGTCCTCTTGATTACAACTTTATATTTTGCAGATGGATGTATTTCTTCTTAGTCTTTTCTGTGAAATAAACCTGGCCTGTTCTTTACCCTTCCTCATAGATCCTATATTTCACACACTATCTCTTCTATTGCTCTCTTCTGCACTCTTTTCAAAGTGTCCATTTATTAGTCTTTTCTTTTTCATGAGGTGCCCCAAACTGAATGCAGTATTTTAACTGAAGATGACCCAGTACTGAGGAGAAAGAAATAATGACCATGTTTGTCATCTTTGCCTCTGTAAAAGACCTAGCACGCTTTGGATCCTATATAAAAAATAAACATTAATACTTTTTCAGGTGATACTCCCATACAGTATTTACCCTTTTTTCCCCTTTTGTAACAGCATTGACTCATTCAGCTGATCTGGTGTAACTTCCAGATCACCCTCTAAAGTTCTTCAACTGTCCAGCAGTACTCCTCTGCTAACGCCCCACTCCTGCGATCTGCACTGCATGGAGAAATCCTTATACCCTTGGAAGCCCCAGTGATGAAAATACAGGTTTTTTGGTCAAAATTGTGCATTTGATTTGATTTTTTCCTGCCATATATTAACTCCATTGTAGATGGTGGTAGGTTCACCTAGGTAAAGGATTAGAGCATATTCGCAAAGCTCAGACATATTCCTAACTATAACAATATACTAGATAATATAGTTGAAAAACAATTTGAGTATTCCCATGTGCGACACCATGAAAATTTACAGTTTTAAGAGCAGTACATATCCTATCTCTTATGCACTCCACACACAATTACAAATGTAGACATGATGCAAAGCCCATTGCAGCTGATGGGAGTCTTTCCTTGGATCAGGCCCTTAAAGCGTTTCTTACTAAAACATTTTTGAAATTCCCTCTAGATACCTGTATGAATCTGTAGCCACCTAAATACTTTTACATCTGGCCCACTCTCCTCAAAAAACCTCATAAGATCATTTGAATACTTACAATAGCATGAGCATCCTCTGTAGGACTTCAGATGGGAGAAAAGAAGAACATCATCAGCAACTTTTGCTAAAGATGAATATTGCTCTTAACTGGTAAACAAACAGAGCACCTTGTTGTTTTGGCTTACCATGTAGCAACTGCAGTGCTGGATTTAATTTTTGATTAATCATTTCCTTTTACAGCAGTTAGTGAAATGTTTGATCATAAAGGAGTATTTTTCCCCAGGTTAAAATGTGCTTAATAAAAAAATAGGAAGGAGGAAGCAAAAGAAAATGTGTAGGATAATGTATCTAGTTAGAAATGCATGAAATGTGTGAAAACATGCCCCGGCTGGGTTGTTGTCGGTGTTATGACAGAAGTAAAGATTAGACAGACAGATAATGTAATGGTGCCATGAAATGTACAAAGATCAGAGTGGTTTTTGGACTGCAGTCTTTGGACCAGAGCATGTCTTATCTTTGTTTCACACACATCTGAACACGCTAAAAAATCTGGGACTTGCAAAGGGGGCCTACAAGAATTAAGCATTCCACCCACATTGAGCTCTCTTTGAACAAATAAATAAATAAAAATAAAATAATTAATAATAATGTTAGAATACATTGTTTCATCTTTATGAAAATGCCCCTTTTTAATTCTGGAAACAATAGATAAGGCCAAACTGTGCATACCTCCCTAACTGCACAAATTAATTCCATCTCACTTGTTTTGTCTTCACAGCTCATTTGTTATATAAAAATCTTACCTTATTTAAACTGATACCACAGTGATCTTTTTCGTTTACATTTGTAGAGGCACTAGAGGATCAAAAATTCACAAGGCACCTTTTTTTCCTCCTATAAGTTTGTTTGAATTTTGCATCATCATCACTTCGTGTAAGTGTAACACAGCAGAAGTACCAGGGTGGATTGTTTTTCTTGGTTCTCCAGCTGTTATTACAGTGAGAAGTGTCAAACCATGTTCATTTTCATCTCCTACAAAATAAGAATAATTACGTTGCTTCAATAAATTACTTTGACACAAGGCCAGAATGCATTTGCATGTTTTAAAATGTTCTCTTTTATCAAAAGTTGTTGTGCAGCATTGCTCTCAGTCTGTACTACAGTGGTACATCGGCACAACTGCACCAATGTAGCTGTGCTGCTGTAACTCATTTGGTGAAGATGCACTACGCCAATGGGAGAGTGCTCTCCCACTGGCATAATTACTCCACCTCAGCGAGAAGTGGAAGCTACATCTGTGTGGACAGCGCAAAACCTGAGTCGTTTGTGGGGGTCTTTTTCACACCTTTGAGGGATGGAAGTTATATCGACTTCAGCTGTCGTGTAGACCTGCTGTCGGAGGCTCAGCAACAGAGCCAGAGAAATGTCATGTAAGTAAAAAGAAAAGGAGGACTTGTGGCACCTTAGAGACTAACCAATTTATTTGAGCATAAGCTTTCATGAGCTACAGCTCACTTCATCGGATGCATATTGCGGAAAATACAGAAGATGTTTGTTTTTATACACACAAATCATGAAAAAATGGGTGTTTATCACTACAAAAGGTTTTCTCTCCCCCCAACAAACCAACTTTCCTGCTGGTAATAGCTTATGTAAAGTGATCACTCTCCTTACAATGTGTATGATAATGAAGGTGGGCCATTTTCAGCACAAATCCAGGGTTTAACAAGAACGTCTGAGGAAGGGGGCGGGGGGTACATTGGTCAAACTGGACAGTCGCTACGTAAAAGCATAAATAGACACAAATCAGATGTCAAGAATTATAACATTCATAAACCAGTCGGAGAACACTTCAATCTCTCTGGTCACGCGATTACAGACATGAAAGTTGCGATATTACAACAGAAAAACTTCAAATCCAGACTCCAGAAAGAGACTGCTGAATTGGAATTCATTTGCAAATTGGATACAATTAACTTAGCCACTTCCAGTCTCTATTAAAGCCTAAGTCATTATGCAAGGTAACCTATTTCCCCTTGTTTTCCTAACCCGCCCCCCCCCCACTTCCTCAGACATTCTTGTTAAACCCTGGATTTGTGCTGGAAATGGCCCACCTTCAATATCATACACATTGTAAGGAGAATGATCACTTTACACAAGCTATTACCAGCAGGAGAGTTGGTTTGTTGCGGGGAGAGAAAACCTTTTGTAGTGATAAACACCCGTTTTTCATGATTTGTGTGTATAAAAACAAACATCTTCTGTATTTTCCACAGTATGCATCCGCTGAAGTGAGCTGTAGCTGTATTTATGCTCAATAAATTGGTTAGTCTCTAAGGTGCTACAAGTACTCCTTTTCTTTTTGCGAATACAGACTAACACGGCTGCTACTCTGAAACATGTAAGTAAAAGGAGGCAAAAGATGAAGGGGGGGGAAATCAGTTCTACAGGCAGCAACAAATGAGAAGCCCTAGAAGTTAATAATAGATCTAGCTTATCTCATTCTTTGAGGACCCAATCCTGCAACCTGTTCTGTACAGGTATATCCCTGCCCTATCGCAGAGCCCCAATGAGTGTGCCTACGCTCCATCCAGGAGTGAGCCTTGCAGCCTAGGTTGACAAATTTATGGTAGCGGGGTTTGTGCTAGTGCACAAAAATAGCTGTGTAGACATTGTTTTGACATTGAAACTGGGGCTGGAGCTCAGGCTCTCACACCCACCCCCTGAGTCAGAACAGAGCTCATTGTGGGCCTTCCAAGGCCACTGATGTCCATAGGAGTCCCTCTATTGACTTTAATACATTGGGCAGGAGCCTGAAGGTGTAGGAATCTTATTGTGTATCTTCCAAACAGTAGCCACCAAGAAAGACATCAGAAAGCAATTACATCTGCAACTCTGTGAGCAGACCCTTGCACTGAAGCAGAGTCCCATTCATTTCAAAGGAATTTTGTCCATAAGAGTCCCCTGCATGGATCTGATTGCAGAACTGGAGTCTAAAGCTATACAAAAGTCTCAACAATTATACCATACTTCAACATTTGTTGGCATTTACCTCATTTTTCCAGACATTTCTATTAAGTAGTCTATTTAGACTCTATGCTTTTTCAAGACTGCTCCTCACCTTGGGCACTTTTAGCCTATCTACAAGTCCCTCCACTGGGAGAAGATATCTGATTTAAGAAGGCATTGCAAGATTCAATGGCTCAAAGTTGAATTTAGAAAAATTCATACTGGAAATAGGATACAATTTTTAACACTGAAAATAATTAATAAATGAAGCAGTTTGCCAAGGGATGTGGTAAATTCTTAATCACATGGAGTCTCTATATGGAGAATGGTTGTCTCTCTTAGAGATACACATTTGTTCCACCACAAGCTAGGACTCAGTGCAGGAATTACTGGGAGAAGTTCTATGGGCTGTGTTCTGCAGGAGGTCAGACTAGATGACCACAGTGATTTTTCCCCCCCTTCAAATGTATGAAGCTATGAAATGTCTAAGGGGCCAAAGCCTCAAAAGTCCCATTCACGTCAATGATGTCTTCTGGGAGCTACAAAGCTAGAACATTCACCACACAAGCCACCCTCCAAACTAGTGAAAATTCTCAAATGCCAGATCAGAAACAACAAATATACAGTTCAACTGATGGATAAAACTTTAATGCAAGTGTAACACAAAGTTCCAAACAAAGCTGATTACTTGTCATGTTATCTGATCAATACATTCTCTATTCCAGCATAAAAAAACTTTAAGATGAAGTTAAGGTGCAGACCCATATCAGTGGTTTGATTACATTACCTTTCAAAAATCTTAGTTTTTAAAAAAAGAATCCACAAACTAAGAAACCTAGGGGACACTCTTCTCAAACAAGTTTCAGAGTGGTAGTCATGTTAGTCTGTATCAGCAAAAACAATTAGGAGTCCTGGTGAGAGACTAACAAATTTATTTGGGCATAAGCTTTTGTGGGCTAGAACCCACTTCATCAGATGCACGGAGTGGAAAATACAGGAGCAGGTATAAATACACAGCAAACAAGGTACCTCTAACTACTTAAACACTGCCCATTAGAGGTCACTGTTTTGGTGTCGATCCAGTAAGGAGCCTATCATCTTCCTTGCTTGGCATGTGGAATATTGAAAAGATGCATCACAGAATATCAGTTATCATTTGTTTCTTACCATACAACCGTTTGTTCTGTTCATGGAAAAGTTATAATTTAATGATTGACATATATAAAATTTGTGTATGGCATTCATACTAGTTCACCCAATTTGCTCCAGCTGGGGCTCTGGAGCTCTCTAATTAGTGGTCACCGGCAGAATGACACTCTTTTGCTAGGATGGATAACGTTATATTAATTTCTGATTATTCCAGGGCAGAGGAAAGGCAGGCCTGGTGCCTTTTCTCAGAGATTTAATAACGCTACATTTCCAGAATTTCTTACTTTTTGAGTTTTATTTTTCCACCCCACACTAAATTTAGAGCTATAGTCCTATATGTTTGAACCACTGGAGCGTGATGGAAAATTTTGACTTTGTCAAAAATCCCCAAACCAAACATGGAAATAATTATGGCTGAAAACTGCCAGAAATGAGAGAAATTTGTTTTCAGATGAAAAATTTTGTTTTTTCCAGAATTTTAGTTCTCTGGTGAAAATTGTCAGCGACAACAGACAGTTTCTGTAAAAAATGATTTAGTCAAAAACCCAATTTTCCATCAAAAAAACTCAACAGAACTCTTTCAACCAGTCCTAGCAAACCCCCCTTGACTTAAGCCCCAAGACTTGCAGTTCCCGGAGATCTGCACAGATGACAGGAACACTGTTGGAGGAAAGAGCCATCCATGCAAAAGTGCTGTACCTCTGCATTGTTTCCTGCTGCCTCTAGAACCCGCAATCCCGAGGCAGCATGGCTTCTGCAGAAAACATTATGAAAGGGACTCACCATCCAGCGGCTGCTACCAGGAACTAAACTTTTGTTGGACAGGGAGAGGTATGGGGTGCCAGGTTGGCCCATGCGTTTTGAGGGAACAGTGCTGCGTAGAGCAGCTAGCCTAACATACGCTTGCAGATCCATGGAACTTGGATCCCATAGACCACCTATAGAGGGACTTCCAAAAAAAGTGTGAGAATGACCAAATCAGTCCTTTTTTTTTTTTTTTTTATGCCTCCCTGATATGCATGTGCAGGTTTGTGCTCATCTGCTTTCAGAAGTGGAGGAAAGTGCCTGTGTCCCAGTTACTACTTTCCTGATTACTTATCGATCACTTGAGATTGAAAAAAGTAAGGTCGCTTTCTTTTACAGCTTCAGTTTTAGTTACTGATAATGATCTGTTCATGGAAATTTAAATATCAGTGTGGGGGATTGTGACGGGGTTGGGACTCGCCACTGCAGCACCTCCTGCTGTTCACTCTGGCAATTAGCTCAGTTCACGTGGAGCGCCCTCTGCCAATGATGTCCCATCTGTCTCTTGCCCTAGTGTGGCATCTTGACCCGCGTTGCTCCCAGCTTGCAGCATCCTCTTCAGGACACTGCCCTCCAGCAGTGCCCTTTGCTCCAGTCTCACCCCCTTCTGGGGGTTTGGTGTTATCAGCAGTCCTTCTCTTCACCCCAGCCACAATGGCCAACCACACCCCAAAGTCTAACACCTTTTGGTAGGGGTCTGGTGCAGTCTGTGATGGCCACTCCAAACAGCCAGGTGGAAGTGCAAGGGGGAGACCCAGGCCCGCCCTCTACTCTGGGTCCCTACCCAGGGACACTTTGGCAGCAGCCTCCTGCCTGCCCTCCTTCTCTCCCTTTGCCCATCTGTCTCCGTTGGTCGTTTCCCCTTCAGCCCCTTTACACTGGCTAGGCCCTTTTTCTCAGGGCTCGCAGCCCAGCAGGTACCAGGCAGGAGTTCCCCTCTGCTCCCCGCACCTGCACTGCACTGCGCTGTCCCTGGTGCTAGTCTCCTCACGCAGGAGACAGACCTTCACCCTCTGAAGGCATGGGAGAGACTGCCTGCTCCCTTCCTGGGCAGCCTTTATATAGGGCCGGGCCTAGCCTAGCCCTGATTGGCTGGCTGTAATACTGGCCCTGATTGGCTCTCTAACAGGCCCTCCCCGATTGGCTGCCACATTGCGCAGCCGCTCTGGCCTGTTGTAGCCCACTCTGGCATGGGGGTTGGGCACCGCCCCGCCGCACGGATTATAAAGAGAACTTTTAAATCGGCACCATCTAACCGTGTAACACTTTTCTCTTCCCAAAGCTTTAAAAGGGAACAAAAGTTATGTTTGATTTGTTCAAAAATAGTTAATTTGCATGTGTTCTAGTTTCATCCTGAACAAGAAAAATATGTAGTTTCTGTGACTGTCAGGCCATTTTAATGAGTTAAAGTGTTTTCTTATGAATTATTCATCTCCTCTCTCCTATTTTCTAGTTTCTTCCCTCCTTGGCATATTATATTAATACACTATGTCTTGTATACCAAAATCCTTCATTCAAATCTACCATATTCTACCCTCCCACTAAATAAATATATTAAAGTGCTTCTTAGTATCCTTTCTGCCATATGAGTTGTATTCTATAAAATGCCATCTTTGTTCCTCTCTCCTCCCTTTCATTTTTTTGGAGGGGGGGAGAGGATGGAGAGAACTTGCAGATTTCTAGAGATCTATAATCCTCTAAACTTGTCTCCAATAGTGACCAATGCCAGATGCTCAGAGAAAAAAAAGTGCAACACCCCCATAAAACATGCAGCATTTGAGTTTTGTGTAAATACTCAATCCTGTCTAATGACCTGTTTATGTCCTGAAGCCTGTGGTCTGATAGTTCATCTTAGCAAGTGAATAAGCAGACTCTATTTTTATATTCATGATGAATGAATTTACCCCAGCCATTATTTAGAGTCTTACTGGGACAAATAGAGATGAAGTAGTCCTACCCAACAATTAATGGATCTGTTACATTTGGCTAAATAGAACAGACTCTCAAAAACATGTCTTTTTCATATACTATTTGTTAGTCATTCAGAGATGGCTCAGTTTTGGTACAGAATAAGCAGTTGAACAATTTCTTTAAATATTAATGCCAATTATTAGTCTTTCAAAAATGTTCCCATCCATCAAATACATATTTTAGAAGCTTCACTTTACATGAGAGAGATTGCACAGCTCCCATAAAAGTGGATGCTGAGCTGAATTAATTTGGAAACATATCTAGGTTCCCTGAAATTATCAGAAGGTGCCTCCAGTTAATGTTTCACGGACAAAGAACCTTAGTCCTTTGCCTCCAGTTTTGACACCTACACTTCTCACCCAGCATGAGGATTACTGTGGCATATTATGGTTGGAAGACAGTGGAAGTATTTATGAGCCCTTCTTCAGGCAGAAACAACTCTTCTGTGAAGAGACCAAGAGGAGTTGAGGGTAGGTACTGTGAGGAACTATGGAAATTGTCCCCATAGTACAGTCCAAACACTTTGAAAGATCTTTAAGATCCATAAGTGCCTAAGCCAGAGACAAAAGGCAGGAAGGCATGGACTACTCCGGATATGCCCCAGGGGCAAGTAAAAATGACGACATCCCAGAACTCAAGAAAATGGAGGCTGAGTAGAATCACACTAAGGATCCATGAGACCAGCAACCTGATCCCATTGGATCATCCAGAAGCAGGGAGATGAGACTCATAGGATACCAACATCTGAATGCTCCAATAATGAAAGACTGGCCATATGGTTTCCTCATTTTGAGATTCAGAGAAGGTTAGAATAAAGATCTCAGTTATCAAGTCTTACTCCCTAAAGTGACTTGGAGGTAAATTATACAGCCTGCCTATACCATACCTTCCAATGTCCAACATAGGGAGGGATAAAACCCTAGGAAGATCACTCACTTGCTTTTACTGGCCTGGAGTGTAAGAAGACGTCTGTGCCTCTTATTCAGTATGCCACATGGAATGGAAAAGATCTCTTGGGGCATTAGAGAGAAGTCCTCAAGGACATCTATTCACCAGAGTAATGACAGACTATGCCATGTGGTATCCTGAAGCTATCCCACTTTGAATCTCAACAGCACAAGCCATAACAAAGATACATTGACTACTATATTTACTCAACTTCTTATAGACCCGAGCACCAATCTCATGCCCCAGCTGCCGCATTAGGTATGTGACCTGCTGTATGTCAAGCCCATACATATCATGCCCAGACCAATGGCCTAGTGAATCCATTTTCCTCTAGGATTAAATTTCCTGTTTTTTCTGTGAACACCTTATTAGAAAACAGATATAGCTGTCTGTCTTAGATTTTGTGGCACATGCACAGCCTCTTGGCTCCTTACATCTCTTCCCCCAGCTTGCTAATCAGTGCCCAAACACCTACTTGAGATGAGCTCCCAAAGAGAGTCAGATAATCAAGGGTGTTCTATTTTCTTTTGATCTTTGCATAGCTTCTCTATTTAATTAACTTCAAGTGCTGTATTTTCCAAGGAGGCAAAGGGAGGATTTTATTAGGAGGTGTGGTGCATATTAGATAGTAATGTGAATAGAGTGAAAATGAGAAATAGCTTGTGTGAAATTACACACAGTGTCCTTTAACATGTCTATTGCTTAAGAGGCTAACTACCTGCGGTGGGGAGGGGCAAATTTCAAAGTTGAGCGCATAAAGTTGTTCTAAATGCACATTTAGACACCTGGGGCCAGATTTATAAAGTATTTAGGTGTCTAAAGATGGAGATAGTTATGGGGGTTCTAACCCATGTGGATTCTAACCCATGAAAGCTTATGCCCAAATAAATTTGTTAGTCTCTAAGGTGCCACAAGGACTCCTCCGTTATTTTTGCTAATCTGTTTACGTGCCTATGTAAATTCCATGAGGCACCTAACTCCCGTGGAAAGTCACAGAAGTTAGGCACCTAACCTGGTTGACAGAAGTCCAACAGGTTGAATAACTGGCTAATGCTAAGGAGTTCAGTTTGGACCATTTTAATGCAAGTGTGGAGGTAGACAAGCTGAAACAGCTCATCTTGTCTTCCTACTGCTGTCCCACACAGTGCATTGGGACTGTGTAGGACTTTTATAGCTCTTCTGCAATGCTGTGAATTTCACCCTGAGTGCTTGTAGTGGGCATGCTGAGTAACACGGGGAATATTTTAAGTGGCACATGTAGAGGGAGTCACATGTATAATCCATTGTGTATAGTTCTGAAAGCCTATCCCATCAAATTAATGTACACTAATAATTTATTTCTCTCTCAGCAATCAGCTAAGTAGAAATATGTAAATTGTTGCAATATAAAATGTCAACACTTTTGAGTAAGTGGCAAATCTTCATTAATTGAATCAGCTTCAATTATATTAACAAGATGCATTTTGAACTGTTAATATGAACACAGAGCATATGACTTGGAAATACTTTTTTTAATTGCTACATAATTGTAATGGAAAAATCTCTTACATATAGGTCCACTTTTATAAAGGATAAATAAATAAATCTATAAAATTTATTCTGTTAGTTGCTGGGAAACCTTATTGTTGATATGACAACCATGGCCCAGTAAATCAGATCACGGCTTGCTTCCCATGTGCATGAGGGTTGGGTACTTATATTTTCAATCTTCTATGTTATAGTGACACCTACAGAAAAAAAAAAAAGTTAAAGATGCGGCACACAGGGGAAAGAGACTGCATTCGAAATAATTCTTCAGTGTTGCCAAACCATGCTACTATACATATGCAACATGTGTTGTTTTAAATGTCTCTAATAAGGAAATTTTTAAATACTCCACAGATCCTTTGGGGCCTAATTTATAAGATTTTTCACAGTTATCATGTCTGAAAATCCTGCTAATAGCAAATTTCCAAGCAAAGTTAGTTATTATAATTGCTGAATCTACTTTATTAACACTATTTCAGAGGCACTAAACATTATAGTTTTAAAAGGATCAGCATTTTTTTCCTGTGCTGCTGTTGAATTCACAAAAGGCACATCTTCCGGAAGCTCCTCATTGACTGTATTATTGCAGTGCTGGTGCACTGTGTGAGCTTCTGTGAAAATGCATTCTTGTTTTTACCCTTCTAGGGGGGGAAAGTGCTCCTTGTTTTTACCCTAATAAACCCATTCTGCCAAACAAATAAAAATGAAATAGGAAGTAATACCTTATCTGACCCAGGTCAAAACTCTTTTAAATTCACCTTAATAGTCACGTTCCTGGACTCAGAGGGGTAAATGTGTTTAAAGGCATAGGTATCTGAAGCTATGTTCTCATTTTCATTTATTTTTAAATAAACAACTTGAGGAATGTTAAAACTAGATATTTTTTTCAAGCCTTTATGCTCCAGTAACCTGGAAACCTGCTCAGTTACTACCCCTTGAAACACATCCCTTTTCTTCTGTCTGCTATCTCCACTAGACACCACACCTTTACCTACTTCTAAATTAATAGGAAGTTAAATATCACTACATCAAAGACCTCACATCCCTGAAGGGGAATCCTGCTTCAAAGACTTCAATGAAAAACCCTGAGTGAAGCAAAGGCACTTATCTCTTGGGATTTATTCCTCTCATAAACATATAGCTAGTTGGTGGGGAGGAAGGGCTTTGCTAAAGTATTTGTGTGTCTCTGGGGCTCAAGACAGCACAGATGGTGGGTAACTTCTCCTCACTTGTTCTGACAGGCTGGTTGATGACCAAACAGCATCTAGAATTTTCCTGCTCTTTAGGTTCCCTCGTCTGCTTCTCCAGTTTGATTCCTGCCTCTCTCATGGTGACAAACCGGAAGTCAGTCTCAGCTCTGTTGGACTCTTGACCAGACAATCTAAATAAATAACCTCCTCAGTTTTACCTCTTGTAAAAGCCCTTTCACAAAGAGCCCTTAAATATTTTCCAGCCCTCACTTACAGGAACCCCCACCCTGGAGCTGTGACACACATTAGCCACTCAGAACGCCTGAATGGGAGAGAAGTTCATACAAGTCTCGCCTGTATGTAGTATCTGAGCAACTCACAATCATTAACGTATTCATTCTCAAAACATCCTTGTGAGGAATGGAGGTGTTATTATCTCCATTTTACAGATGGGAAATTGAGAGACAAAGTTTCAGGCTGTGGGGGAGCACAGACTTGAATCCTGTTCTTCTGAGTTCCAGGCTAGCACTCTAACCACTGAACCATATTTCCTCATTCATGGAGGGAGATACTCTTCCTGAAGCAGTAGCTGAGGCATTATTTGCATGGGCTGCAATAGCTTCTCAGCTTCACTAAGTGGGAAAGGTCAAAGGAATGGGAATACAGGGAGGAGTGAGGAAAGCAGTTAAGGACTAAATCAATCCCTACCCTGCTGAGCTTTGCAGATCTTCCTCATAGCTAAACCAGTGTTGGGGATAGACTGAGTGGCGGTGCAGCATTACAGGGATATACTAGAGGAGGTGTGGGAACAGAGAATCTATTGCTCCCCAGATCTTCCCCCAAGTAGAAGTGCATTTGGGTTGTGAAGGGCTGTTTGTCCTTGTGGGTGGAAGTACTCACCTTGAAGCGGCTCCACAGCCGGAGTGGGAGGGTTGCTATCTCAAAGCCCCCCATTCCCCACCATGGGTATATTCAGCACACAACTCACTGCACAAACTTGTGTTATTAGTATTAATTTGACAGCAAGCTGCTCAGTTCTGGGCTCGTCTTATTTTTGTATCTTCAAAGCACCATATGCACTGTTAGAACTTCGTAAGTAATCTCACAGTCTGACCTTGGCAGTGACAAAGCACCCTCAGCTCCCTTTAATTTCAGTGGGAGCTAAGAAGTCTTAGTACCTTGCAGGATTGATCCCTTAGATAGGGCTGGAGTTATATCTTCTCTCCTTGTCTGTTAGCTGAGTGCCTCTGCAGGGGGGTCTATCTAAATAATATTATGGAAGTGTTACAGGATAGTTGTCATCCAGAAACCAGGGTGTCTGCCTGGTTACTATTCATAGCAGTTGTCTGGGTATGCAAGCTCACCTATGGTTTTTCTCTTAAATTTGTAAAGAAAAAAGAGGTCAACAATTAAAAAAATGGTACAATGGGTCCTATACATGTACAAAGGGACAATGCTCCCCTTGTCACTGTTTATTCCTTGTTCTCCATTGCATGTTGTGGGGTTAGAGATGAAAGAGCCCCTTATTAGTAAGAGCCAGATCCTGGGACATGCTGGGAGTTCCCTAGGACTTCAGTGGGGAGTTGAGTACCCTCAGCACCAAAGAGGTGTTCAGCACCTTGCTGGATCAGGCCCAGAGTCTCATATCAAAGAACTAGGACAAAAGCAAGTGAATTTGCTCCTCCCCGCCCCCCGACACACATGCGGTATATAGCAATCAATGAAGGCAAGTTCATTATCTCATTCTTCCAAAGCCTGTCATATCCTACCTGTGTTAAATTGGTCCCTGACTTAAGTAATCATCTCTTTCAACCCCCTAAGCAATACCACAGAGTGGGAGCTAGTGTAGGAGAAAGCCAAATATCATCAGCAACTGTAGCAGTGGTGTTGGGAAAGCAGAGGTATTTCTGAAAGAAGCAAGCATATAAAACATTCAGAGTTGAGAAGGGAAAGATTCCTTTTCCAAATCATTACAGACACTAGGGAAATGGAAACTAAAATATTAAAAAATTGTATGTTGCCGTAGGCATCTTCTAGTTTGTTGTTCTGCACAGTTCGTTTTAGCGATTCACTTAGATGTTGAAAGCAAAACATTAAAAAAAGTTCACAGAAACTTGTGTATTTTTTGTGAAATCCCCATAGCACAGAACACTGAAAGTGATAGCTGCCAGTTGGCTTTATTTTTCTGATTACCTTTGCACTTGCTTTTGGAAACAAATGAAGATTTCTTAGTGTGCGCTTATTGAGGGTTTTAAACACTGTTGGCACTGGGTGCCAACCTAAGTGACAATCACATGTCAGTCAGCATTTGGTCTCTTCTTTGTCACTACAGAAGTATTTTTAATTTACTTGTGTCTCTACAAAGGGGTATGTGATGTTAGAAGATCAAAAGACACCGTTTGGCCCCTGGCTGCTACTGTATAGTTCTCCCCTCATAAAAGTTATTGCAGCTTTAGTTTCTGCTGTCCTTCCTCACTGCTTTAATTTTGTTCTGTACACGTCATGCTGGTGAACAGTAAGGTATCAGGTTTTCATAAGGGGCTCCTCTCCTAATCCTCTCCTGTGTCCAGCAGAAGCAATTTTCATGCTCTTTTAGTATTTTAAAGGAATATTGTGCAGTAATGATAAAACGAGAGGCGATACAGAACAAGAAGATAGATACCTGTTTCCAGATCTCCTACCAAGTACTCTAGCTGCTCCTCATAAATTGATCTCCCCTGGGGTTCTGTTTATGGCAAATTCCTGTTTTCTGCTGCATTACAAGGTAAGCAATAAGTTACAGTACATCAGCATCAGTGCTCAGTCTGCTTCAAGTCCTGAGGAAGAATGTTTCACTCCTTTGGGTTTGGTGGTGGTGTTTTTAAGTCCTGTTATATGAAAAACATGAAGTAGGACATTTTCACTGGGGCAACTGAATTGACTTCAGTGGATTTGCTGCTGATCTACAGTGATGCAATTAAGATCAGAATCAGGAACTCGCTTCCTGACACAAGAAAGAAAGGAGAGCAGCAGAATACAGACCCTGGACTTCAGAAAAGCAGACTTTGACTCCCTCAGGGAACTGATGGGCAGAATCCCCTCAGAGAATAACGTGAGGGGGAAAGGAGTCCAGGAGAGCTGGCTGTATTTTTAAGAATCCTTACTGAGGTTGCAGGAACAAACCATCCCGATGTGTAGAAACAATAGTAAATATGGCAGGTGACCAACTTGGCTTAACAGTGAAATCCTTGCTGATCTTAAACACAAAAAAGAAGCTTACAAGAAGTGGAAGATTGGACAAATGACCAGGGAGGAGTAAAAAAATATTGCTCAGACATGCAGGAGTGAAATCATAGAATATCAGGGTTGGAAGGGAACTCAGGAGGTCATCTAGTCCAACCCCCTGCTCAAAGCAGGACCCATCCCCAACTAAATCATCCCAGCCAGGGCTTTGTAAAGCCTGACCTTAAAAATATCTAAGGAAGGAGATTCCACCACCTCCCTAGGGAACGCATTCCAGTGTTTCACCACCCTCCTACTGAAAAAGTTTTTCCTAATATCCAACCTAAACCTCCTCCACTGCAACTTGAGACCATTACTCCTTGTTCTGTCGTCAGCTACCACGGAGAATAGTCTAGATCCATCCTCTTTGGAATCCCCTTTCAGGTAGTTGAAAGCAGCTATCAAATCCCCCCTCATTCTTCTCTTCCGCAGACTAAACAATCCCAGTTCCCTCAGCCTCTCCTCATAAGTCATGTGTTCCAGTCCCCTAATCATTTTTGTTGCCCTCCGCTCGACTCTTTCCCACATTTTTTCCCACATCCTTCTTGTAGTGTAAGACCCAAAACTGGACACAGTACTCCAGATGAGGTCTCACCGATGTCGAATAGAGGGGAACGATCACATCCCTCGATCTGCTGGCAATGCCCCCTTCATATACATGCCAAAATGCCATTGGCCTTCTTGGCAACTGTAACCCCTAGGTCCTTTTCTGCAGAACTGCTGCCTAGCCATTCGGTCCCTAGTCTGTAGCAGTGCATGGGATTCTTCCATCCTAAGTGCAGGACTCTGCACTTGTCCTTGTTGAACCTCATCAGATTTCTTTTGGTCCAATCCTCCAATTTGTCTAGGGCCCTCTGTATCCTATCCCTACCCTCCAGCGTATCTACCTCTCCTCCCAGTTTAGTGTCATCTGCAAACTTGCTGAGGGTGCAATCAACACCATCCTCCAGATCATTTATGAAGATATTGAACAAAACCGGCCCAAGGAATCAGGAAGGCCAAATCACGTTGGACTTGCAGCTAGCAAGAGATGTTAAGAGTAACAAGAAGGGTTTCTTCAGGTATGTTAGCAACAAGAAGAAAGTCAAGGAAAGTGTGGGCCCCTTACTGAATGAGGGAGGCAACCTAGTGACAGAGGATGTGGAAAAAGCTAATGAACTCAATGCTTTTTTTGCTTCTGTCTTCATGAACAAGGTCAGCTCCCAGACTACTGCACTGGGCAGCACAGCATGGGGAGGAGGTGACCAGCCCTCTGGGAAGAAAGAAGTGGTTCGGACTATTTAGAAAAGCTCAACGAGCACAAGTCCATGGGGGCGGATGTGCTGCATCCAGGAGTACTAAAGGAGTTGGCAGATGTGATTGCAGAGCCATTGGCCATTATCTTTGAAAACTCATGGCGATCAGGTGAGGTCCCAGATGACTGGGAAAAGGCTAATGTAGTGCCCATCTTTAAAAAAGGGAAGGAGGAGGATCAGGGGAACTACAAGCCAGTCAGCCTCACCTCAGTCCCTGGAAAAATCATGGAGCAGGTCCTCAAGGAATCAATTCTGAAGCACTTAGAGGAGAGGAAAGTGATCAGGAACAGTCAGCATGGATTCTCCAAGGGCAAATCATGCCTGATTAACCTAATTGCCTTCTATAAAGAGATAACTGGCTCTGTGGATGAGGGGAAAGCAGTGGACTCTTATTCCTTGACTTTAGCAAAAATTTTGACACCGTCTCCCACAGTATTCTTGCCAGCAAGTTAAAGAAGTATGGGCTGGATGAATGGACTATAAGGTGGATAGAAAGCTGGCTAGATTGTTGGGCTCAACGGGTAGTGATCAATGGCTTCATGTCTAGTTGGCAGCCGGTATCAAGCGGAGTGCCCCCAGGGTTGGTCCCGAGGCCGGTTTTGTTCAATATCTTTATTAATGATCTGGAAGATGACATGAACTGCACCCTCAGCAAGTTTGCAGATGACACTAAACTGGGAGGAGAGATAGATATGCTGGAGGGTAGGGATAGGATACAGTGGGACCTAGACAAATTAGAGGATTGGACCAAAAGAAATCTGATGAGGTTCAACAAGAGCAAGTGCAGAGGATGGAAGAATCCCATGCACTGCTACAGACTAGGGACTGAATGGCTAGGCAGCAGTTCTGCAAAAAAGGACCTAGGGGTTACAGTGGACGAGATGCTGGATATGAGTCAACAGTGTGCCCTTGTTGCCAAGAAGTCCAGTGGCATTTTGGGCTGTATAAATAGGGGCAGTGCCAGCAGATAGAGGGACGTGATCATTCCCCTCTCTTTGACATTGATGGGGCCTCACGTGGAGTACTGTGTCCAGTTTTGGGCCCCACACTACAAGAAAGATGTGGAAAAATTGGAAATAGTCCAGCGGAAGGCAACAAAAACAATTGGGGGCTGGAGCACATGACTTATGAGGAGAGGTTGAAGGAACTGAGATTGTTTAGTCTGCGGAAGAGAAAGCTGCTTTCAACTACGAGAAAGAAGGTTCCAAAGAGGATGGATCTAGACTGTTCTCAGTGGTACCAGATGACAGAACAAGGAGTAATGGCCTCAAGTTGCAGTGGGGGAGGTTTAGGTTGGATATTAGGCAAAACTTTTTCAGTAGTAGGGTGGTGAAACACTGGAATATGTTACCTAGGGAGGTGGTGGAATCTCCTTCCTTAGAGGTTTTTAAGGTCAGGCTTTACAAAGCCCTGGCTGGGATGATTTAGTTGGGGATTGGTCCTGCTTTGAGCAGAGGGTTGGACTAGATGACCTCCTGAGGTCCCTTCCAACCCTGATATTCTGATTTCAGCTTCTCCCTCAGCTCTGGGTCCTCTTTGAGAACTATTTATTTTTGTGTGAGCGTGCACTTTCATCTGGTCCCCACCTTCTATTTGACCCCGAGGGGCAGGTTGGAACTGCAGTTCCTATGCCCTACAGGAGCTTGTAAATGAAAATTATAATTTGTTTTACTTACTTTTTTTTTTAAAAAAAGGCATATATCTTAAGGCTCAATAGAAAATATAATTTTCAAATACAATTATGTGTTTTATCTCCCTCCCCCAAACTCAATCTTCCCCCCCAAACCAGCTAAACCTTACCCTGCCAAGCAAACTCCCACTCCAGAGGAAGTCTGAATAAAGGTAGTTTTCCCAGTTCAGGGCAACTGCACCTGTATTTCCCCAGTGGTTCAGTAGGGCAGGGATCAGCAACCTTTGGCACGTGGCCTGTCAGGGAAATCTGCTGGCGGGCTGGGATGATTTGCATACCTGCAGTGTCCACAGGTTCGGCCGATCGCAGCTCCCATTGGCTGTGGTTCGCCGTTCCATGCCAAAGGTGGCTGCGGGAAGTGGCATGGGCCAAGGGATGTGCAGTTGGAGTAGATCTCTTTCCTGAATAGCAACAAATACTTTAGAAACAGAACTATTTTTTCAGCAATTTTTTCACTTTCACCATCACATATAAATGGCCACCCTATCTGCTAAAAAGGACAGACCTGTGTTACTACAAAGGTCAAATTAGCTGTACAAACTGCAGTAGGCCTAACATATTGAAATATCATTTTCCCAGGAAAAACTCATTTCAGATGCAGCATCTGTTTTTTATGAGTTCTGGCTCTTTAGCAGTTTTCCCAGCTGGGTTGACTGACGCCCAAGTCAGTCAAGCCATTTGACCAAGGTCACACAGTGAGTCAATGGCTTTAGATTCCAGGATCCTGCTGAAAGATCCTTTGCTTTAATCACTGGACAACACGTTCTGTCACTGTATATATACATTCAATGAGAGCATACTCTGAAAGGACGTGCATATGTCGCATTGGGGGATGTAAATATATTGTTCCAAAGATGCTGATGTGCATGATTTTAAATGTCTAGATTTTTAAAATATGAAACAGAGAAAACCTAGTTACTTTTCTTCAGCTCCACAGTACATTCATTCTCTCACTATACACATCAATATCTGAAAGCACAATGTTCTGCTGTTTAGAACCCACAGAGAAAGGTTAACTCTAATCTCCTAATCTTTTAAAAATAAATATTCCGTGATCCTTATTAACTTTAGTTGGGGTATTTTTTTCGCTGTTCTGGTTTTTATTTTACTGGTTGGTTAGCTATTGATTATTTTGCTCAATTTTTGATTATTAAAAATGTACTGTTCTGGTATAGGCTGGCAATTTGTGATGAAGAAATTTAATGTCTGTGTGATGTGCTAGCAATTTTTGATTCTCCTTTGTTGTGCACACAAAAACTAATGGCAACCAGTTACTTGACTCACGGTCTCTGCAAAGAATTTGGGAGGTGCTAGCAGAGCCCCTGGGCACAGGCTGCCTGACAAGGATACATGATGGAGAACAAAGCAAGGGCTGAAGAGCCTGCTAGAGGAACAAAGGTTAAGGCAGCTACTGGCAGGGAATTTCCAGAAAAGCAAGAAGGTCTTCCTCTGAGCAAAGGAAGATGAGTGCTGAGTAATCCAGCCTCAGAGTTCTGAGAGATGGGAGTGCTTCCAGACGTTGAAGAGACACGCTCCAAGGGCTTGTCTACAAAGTGGGGTGTGATTTCTAAAACACACTAAATATGTTGTAGACCCTGCTGGCATGCACTAAAGGTTCCTTAGTACATTTTATGCAGTAGGGAACCTTTAGTCCCACGAGCAGGGTCTATGCAGACCAATTAACAAAAAACACGTTAATGTGCTTTAGAAAGCACACCCTGTAGCGGGCATTACCCCACCATGTAGACAAACCCTGATTCTATTCTGAAAACAGAAGTCTCATTAGCAACAACCACCTCTGCTGTCCAGTCCCTCTGTTCTTTTCTCTTCCTTTTCTTCAATTCTGAGCTAATAAGAGATGGAAGAGGAGAAATTAGAAAGAAAGCAGCTGGGCCTGAGGCACAGGCTCCATTCTTCCCAGAGCAGGATGCAAAGAAAATCTGAAGAGAAGTGAATCAATTGGGGCCTTCTACATAGGGCTAGATTGAAATATTCTTTGCTTTGCTTCCCAGTAGGTGGCATCTCTGCTGTCTATATTGGTAGAGAGAAAAAAGAGGGATGGTTGACAAAAACACTTTGAGGCAGATTTTCAGAAGTGCTCACCACCACAACTGGGGCCATATTTTCCAGGGGATCTACTGGATGCTGAACAGTTTTAAAAATTTGGCCACTTTGTTTAGGTGTCTAAATGGGAGCCACTGGGTACTTCTGAAAGCCATTTAAACACCAAAAATGCTATTTTCAAATGTTGATTTGTTGTGGAGTTAAAATATATCACTTTTGATAAGTAATGAAGCATTTACAATTTAAAAATAGAAACAACCACAATATTTCAGAGTTATTTTTATTAAAAAAACACCTACTAATGGGACGTTTGCCACATTTGGTTGATGTTTATAAGTGGAAAAAAAAGTCATACAAATGCAGAACATTTTTCTGCCCATTTTTATAAAGCAATTGGTTAGTTCTGTGCGGCTATATTCCTTAAAATGCTGTGTGTAGGTCATTAAAGTGCCATGCACCATAGATCCTTGTGTACATGAGATATTTCATTGTTATTCCTCCATGAATATTTCACTGCTTTGGCATTTATGTGTGAAATTCAAAAGCAGGAGGGTGAGGGAGGAAGGACTTCAATGGCATTTTTGCATGATAAAAAAAGACTGCAGAATTTGACCCAAAATAAGGAAAGAATATGTATTTTCCAATAAAAGGTCATGCTGTCCAGACTATTTTTTTTTTTCATAAAGAAAGGAACAAGAAGACAGTATCTGGAATTAAAAGCAACTCTGTTGAATTTGCCAAGAAATTTAGGTGCAATTTTTCAACAGGCCTCTGTTAAAGCACATGCACATTTTGTGAACACAGCCATTGGCATGTCTGGACACCCACATCTGAGTGAAAATGAGGAAAGTGAGCACCAAACTATACTGTTTATAGTTGTGATATGTGACTGATTTAACATCACAATAAAGGCCTGCAAATAACTTGTGAACATGAAGTTCCATCAATAAAGGATGCAACAAAAGTATCATCTGCAGGAGACAGAATTTGGCCCAGTTATCTGCTCTCCCTTACATGCATGCATCCGTGTTGTGTCCTTCCTTTGAGACAGATTCCAGAAAGGTGTTTCTGCTCTAAAGGTGTTTCTGCTCATATGGAATCTCACAAGGCTTAGTCCCGTTCTTATTCAACATCCATATTAAACAGGTTGGGGAGATTTTAACATGTTGTTTACCATTAACAGAGCCGTCATTAATTTAACTTCCATTTCCACTAGCTTTTGTGGAAAGGGAGGAGCACACAGAGGTGGCATAAAAAGCCAATGACAGAATGACACTGGAGGTTGGAGACTCCCAGTATGCACATCCTTACAGGTTCTATTGATCCTTTTCATAGATCATGGGGAATCCCTCGGTTTTGCAGATCCCACCCTCTCCATAGGGAGAGAAGAATGCAAAGGAATTTCCATTAGAAGAACTTCACAAGGTTTCCAGGTGAGTTTTTTCTTCCTCCCATAGATTTTTTCCATGACAGAAGAACATCTGGCCCTATGTGATCTTCCTCCCTAGATATACTATTACAAAGTTTTCCAAGCTTTAATTCTTCTATCCTTCTCCATTATGCACAGCAGAAAGAAATGATGGACCCCCTAATGCCAAGCAGAGGGAAATACTGCAATATTCTGGCAGCAATAGCCTATGCCTTGGCAGACTAGTTAACTAGTTAGAGCTTTTGAGTTGCCTATAACTTGTGTCATGTGTTTTTAAGTTGATTAGCCTCCTGGGTTGCTTTGGCTTCTGAGACCAGATTTTATTTCGACAACATGCTGAGGGTACAGCTGTCTAGGCAAGAGTTATTTGCAAGTGATAAAACTCTTAACTTACTTCTCTCTCAGTGTTCCTCTAAATGAGGTATAGCTGGAGCCTGTAGCTTTTGTTTGTTTGTAGCTATAAACATTAAATTTGCTTAGAAGCTTTTCAGGGCAGGGACCTTGTCTGTAAAATGCCTAGTATGCTTTGGGTGCTACATAAAGCAATAATGATATAAACACCACACAAGCTGTGTAACTTTTGCAAATGCACATTAGAATTGTGGGATAGTTAGTGCAGTAGGCCAGTGTTCTGAAATCCGCTGGAACCCCAGAGTTCAGTCATCTTTCAATGGCATGTGGTCTCTGTGTAGTCCTTGTTGTTTCCACCGTCACAAAACCACTGCATAATCCACTCTGCTCAAGACTGACCTGGGCATGGAAGAGCAGGGAGGAAGGAGATTTGGGTTTCAGGTTTGCCAAAAGCTGCTTATGAGGTCTTGAGTGAGTGACTTAGGGTCAGATTTTTAAAAGTGGACTGTCACTTCAATTTTTGGATGTCAAATTTTAGATAATGCATCTCAAATGGGGCACCCAAAAACTGAGACACTCCAAATTAGTGGACACTTCAGAACATGTTGCTTCTATGTATTCATCTGTAAAATGAAGATGACACCAACCTACCTGACAGGGTTATGGGGAGGAAGTATCATCATCGGTACAGTTGGGCTCAACTTGCTATCTCTGCTCAAAAGTAGAGTTCAAATCTGGTTCTGGGCCCGAACTTCTCCAAAGTCTGGAAAAAAGGATGAGAGGACGGGGATTATATCTGGTGGGTTTAGTTACGGTCAATCCTTAAGCAAGAGCAGGATGCTAAAGACTGCAAGCACAGGAGTGTTCCAAATCAGGAGTAAGGTGCATTGAGAGTGTTTGTCACATTTTTGCTAGTTTCTCAGACTTTTTTGATGTAGGTTAAAACACGGCCCATTATCATGATGGATGTTTTCATCTTGACTGTCCCAACCCTGGGCTCAGCAATCAAAACGACATGTAAACAACTTCTTATGAAGTGGCAGAATTGTTTAGAACTGAAATCCTTTCCTCTAGATGTGAGCTGTGTGACACTCAGAATCTTCAGCTGGCATAAATGAGTGTCTCTCTTAGCTTAGCTGAAGCTATGCCAATTTACACCAGCTGAGGATCTGGCCCGTGGTTCAGAAGGTTTGTGTGGAAAACTTTTTTTGCCATTCCAGTTGTAAGACTAAAAGAAAAGGAGTACTTGTGGCACCTTAGAGGCTAACTAATTTATTTGAGCATAAGCTTTCATGAGCTACAGCTCACTTCATCGGATGCATACTGTGGAAAGTACAGAAGATCTTTTATACACACAAAGCATGAAAAAATACCTCCCCCCACCCCACTCTCCTGCTGGCAATAGCTTATCTAAAGTGATCACTCTCCTTACAATGTGTATGATAATCAAGTTGGGCCATTTCCAGCACAAATCCAGGTTTTCTCACCTCCCCCCCCCACACACACACACAAACCCACTCTGTCTCAAAAGACTCAACACAAAATTCAGCCAAAACCTCAGCTTCGTATGGTTTCCACTTGAAAATGATAAGCTAGTCCAGTAGAAGAGTTCTCTTTTTAAATGTTATTTGTAACATACAGATGTTACAGAACTACATCTAACAGTAGTACATACCCCATAGAAACCTTTCTGACCACAGCCTTATGCTGTGTAAAGTTTTACGTTTGCCAAGTTAAAGGTCTTATTGCTTTGCCTAAATATACTGCATTCCCAAGGCTAGTGCCACTTCCCAATATTTATCTATTAGATTAATTACACAGGTACCTTCCTATGTGCTTGCACATGATATATACTCTTCCCCAACCCTTCCCCTCTCACATACACACAGGGAGGCAGGACTAGAAACCTGGTTCTTTGGCTTAAAAAAGGCTTGAGCTAGAAGCATGAGACTAATAAAGGTAATTTTCTATTAGCAGCTTCTCTCCAAATTCATCATAATAGATTAGTGCCTCCTACCTACAGTATTTGGAAGTAGTTCAATGTTGTTGCTAAAGGCTCCTGGACTAAGCCCCATCAGCTCAGGCCACCAAAAGAGGTCTTTCACAGCTGTAGAAACACTCCAGCAACTGATTAGTAGCATTAAGACAACCACTTGATACAATATATTAATTAACCTTACAACAATTATAGCCAAGTCTCCCTTTTGAGAAAAATTTCAAATTGTATTCTGGTCATTTGCCAGACTACCAGGGTGGGTTGAATAAGGAGGGAAGCTGCTAACAGAAAGCAAATCATCCAGCAAGAAATTTCTCATTCTATTGCACAGCTTCTCTCCTCATTCATTAGTCATGGGAAGTAGTGAGCAGCGCATCACAGAAGTAGCGGGGAAAGAATAAGCAGAGTTTTAATTATTACTATTGTGGAATAATGGGCAGGAATACATGTTCACCCAGATATAAAGCAAGAGCTTTGTAAACTAATGGGTTATGCGGGAACCAATGCATTAACACATTTCTACCAAGGACTTTTTTTTTTTTTGGCAGAGGATTGGAAACTCACTTTTGCAATTATCCTCGGATAAGGTTCAGACACATTTTTCCCAGTGTCCCTAAGGACTTTTGTGAATGGCTTCTCAGATGCCTCACATGCCACCTGGTGCAGGATTTTAAAAACTCTTGCTTGCAGCAGCTTTGAGTCTCTACCTCCTTGGCATTTGGGATGGAATGAGATGATCAGGGTACAACTGCTGTGTGTACTCCATATACTTGAAATAAATCTTTAGTGCAACAGGAAATCAGAAGAGTGCTAAGAGTTAGAACAAAGTGATGGGGGGAACTATTTCCCAGGAATTATAGAAAGAGGAACTTACCATGAGCAGCAAAAGTTTCTGAAGCTATAAGAGTAACCTTTTCTTCCTGACAAAATCAGTGTGATTCTTTTATAGATGGGAACGAATTCCAAAACCTTTGTCTTTTGGAGACAATGATGGCTAGAAAGGCTAATCACAAGCAGGGTTGCCTTTCAGTCTGGTTGTACTTACCTGCCCATAAAGGGACATTTGGCTGTAATCCTTGAAGAACACCTAGTTTTACACTGCATTAGGTATGTGGTTCCATGTCCTCAGAAGGCATTTCTCTAGGTGCATTTTGAGAAACCCAGTCAAGGAATGAAACCAATGCAGGGCAGCAGCAATCCTAGCCATTGAAGACAACTGACTATGGATTACCACTGCCAGGAAATGACTGATCCAATGAAGTTTGGGATCTTTGCAAATGTTTACCATGGTGGTAACATTGTGGCCAGAACAATGTCTGTTTGACCCCGATACACTGTTTTGTGCATTCAGTTCACAAGCTCTTCTTTATTGTGAAGAACTGGCAGGTATGAATCCTTTCCAGCAGCTATCCATCTATGAATGGGTCTGTTTCCCTGGACAGGGCACCGTTTGGCATGTTGTCTATGCATAGGCAGAGGTACGTAATTTGCAACCTGAGCCTTGTGGTTTGTACTCACTACCACTTATGTTGGTATAACTATGTCACTCAGGAGTGCGAATAAGCCAACGTAAGTTGCACTGACCTACACACCGGTGTGGACAGCGCTATGTCAGTGGGAGGGCTTCTCTCGCCAACATAGCTACCGCCACTCGCAGAAGTGGTTTTATTACGCCATCGGGGAGTGCTCTCTCCCGTCGGCACAGAGCATCTTCCCCAGAATCACTACAGTGGTGCCTCTAGTGTAGATTAGACCTTATTAGGACTACTACCTGCCATTTCTTAAGACTCTGGCTGAGGAGGGTGGGTCAGATGGAAGAGTCTTGGACAGGAATTGTCAGTTCTCTTACATAAATGCTCATTTTGTCTTATGCTGAAGATTGTATTGGTTTGGAGGAAATTTTCTCTAGGTTTCTTTGGAAGGTTATGTTCCAGATTTTTCCACTAAGGGAAGAGTCCCTTCTTGGATACATTTGTTGTTAATAGTGAGGGTTGAGGGCTCTCTGCTACCAATTTCTCTGTTTCCGTTACTCCTCACCTTTAAATATGGATGCCCTAGGTATCTGTTTAGGACAACTGATTGCTGTTCATGGGATGTAACATGGATCCTTGTAGTCACCAAGTTAGAAGCAGTTGCTCATCACAAATCACATCAAGGACCTGACCAGGGCAGAAGAGAAGCTGAGATCCAAGCAAGTATCATGCCTGTAGACCATGAGCTACTTGTTTGCCACCACATGGACTTTCCTGCGTATATGAGAAAACTTTGGGTCTGAATGGCTGTAGCTGAGACTTTGAAATTACTGTGTACTCTGTTCTATGTGGTCTTTGGGAAGGAAATCACCTTCTGAAGGTCTGACTGTCTTTCACTGGTGGAGTTACTGCTGCACCAACCTTAGACTCCCAAAACATGTGAGATTTCTTTTATGTGTTTCTATAACATTTTAGTTTAGCAGTTGGTTTTAATTCAAAAACATCTATATTGATGCTTGAAAGGGAAAATATGTTATTAATATTAATGAGTATCATTCAAGTCTCTGCCATCTTGTCCTGGAAAATCCTTCAGATTTTTTTTGGTTGGTTTTTTTTTTTTTTGGAAGGGGAAGGGGGTGATCTGTGCCTTATGCTTTAACATGGAGCCAGCCTGGGGAGAGTGCTGAGCCCCTTTCCCTGACTAAGCGGGGTTTATGGCTGATGATCAGAAGGCACAATTCCAATTCTCCTGCTGCCTGAAATATGAACCCCTTTCCCTGGCAAAACAAGGGGCCATGGGCTCAAAGCCACAAAGGCACAATTTGCATTACACTGCAAACGGAGGCAGGGCTGCACGTGTAGAACTGGCTTCTCTGCATGCCCAGACATGCTACGAGGTGGGAGAAGATGCAGAGCTTTTGTGTAGGAGAAAAGCCCCAGCAAACAGTACTGTGGGGTGGGGGGAGGGGAGAGGCAAAAGAAAGGGGGTTAACTCCTGATATTCACCCCTTTATTATTTATATTTTCTTACAACCTAGGAGCCCCAGTGCTGGACCAGGACCCCATTGAGCTATGTTCTGTTCAAACCCAGAACAGAAAGCCATTCTCTATCTTCAAAAGCTTCCAATTTGTGTATAATAGGAGACATAACAGATGGAGAGAGACAGGGAGACACAAGGAAACCATGAGACAAAATGAACAGCAGCAGTCTCAGCTCTCCAGCAGACCAGCCATTGTCAAGTTGTTCATGAACAATAATTGCTACCTTGTGAAGATGATGTTTGCTTTTGCCTTTTGGGGACTTAGAGTCTCTAAGGCTTGCAAGATTTACCCCGAGCATCACAAGAGTCCCTGACAGTGGGAGGAAGGTGAGCTGTGTAAGAGCCTGCTCCTTTTCCCCAGGAAGCTTAGAACGATTTCAACATCTGAGGACAGCCTTCCAGTCATTTCAGGGTTTGATTTCCCCCAAACAGTCTGGGTCTGTTATGGGCCATACTCCCTTCAGTGGCCAGATGGAGTCTTCTTCATCCTTAGACTTTCTCCCTGAAATGCTCAGAAGATCCTAATCAGGCTTTTTTGGCACTGGAAGAGAGGGCAGGAGACCCAACATACCAGTTCAGTTCTGGGCCCCTAGTCTGGGCAGAGACAGGCTTACTGGCTATGAAAATGCAGGGCACAATTCCTCCTTTGTAGAGCTTGTAAATCCTGCCTCACATAGTGAACTGTGTTTAGATTTAGCGCATGGCTTGTGAGACAGCTCTGTCATTCCTGAGGGGGGGGAAGGACACTGCAGCGATGGATCCAAGTGGTTGAAATCACCATGCTTAAAGTGATCAGATAGCAAGTGTGAAAAATCAGGACAGGTGCTAATAGGCATCTTTATAAGATAAAGCCCCGAATATCGGGACTGACTCTATACAATCGGGACATCACTAACCATGCTGCCAAATACCCAATCCAGGAGAGGAGGAAAACAGATTATAAATCTCTGTTCAACAACAACAAATAAAGTTATGAAATGAAATGGTCAAAAGAAACTCAAGTGCATACTTCCACCAAAGCCAAAGGCAGAAAAATCTGGTGGCCTCAGTGGAAGGGCAGGGCTTAGTCCAGGAGCCCCCACTAATGAGATTGGACTGCCTCCCAATTCCATGGGTGCTTGGGGCACCCAAGACTGTGAGCTGCCTTGTTACCCCCTATATACATTGTAGGAGTTTTGGCTGTGCCTGGCTGGATGTCAGCTCGTCAGCACCACCAGCCTTTCAGACACTCCAGCATTCTCCTGTAGGTTATGCCCTGTCTCTACATTGCAGGCTAACAATAGGTGCACCCCAGTCCCTTTGAAGAATTCCCCTATGATATCTAGCCCCTAACACTGGCTATTCGCCGAGTCTCTGCACCCAAAGGAGCAATGTAGCAGTTTTATCATAAACCATCATTCCTGTAAACCACACAGCAGTGTTGAGCGCTTATAACAAAAGAAAAATAGATTGATTTAAGAAAGCGTGGGATTAAACCAGAGAGTGGTGGAAACAAATGATTATAGTACAAAACGAAATCATAAAATGTGAACCTAGGTCTACATTTATTAATAGTTACCTTTCTGGTCTCAAAGTAGGTTTCCACCCCTCCCCACACTAAATTCAGTCCATTGCAGAACTGGTGGTATCAGGAGGATCCAAACGTTCATGAAACACCTCTGCTTCACCTGTGGTTTCCCTCAGGGAATGGATATAGACTGCTTCTCCCTGTTCTGTATTCTACTGAAAACAGCCTTTTGTTTCTGTTCACAGATAGGGCAAACTCCTGTCTTCTTATAAAGTTCCTTATTTTACCTTCAAGTGGTTTCAGTTGTTTGCAGGTGCCTCCGGTGGTTTTCCATTGGCAGTCTTAGTATTGCTCAAGGCTAAACAATGGATCTTTGCATTGCACTGCCAAACAGGCCATCACCGAGACACATTATCCCCTGGTGACTACTTTTTACTCCAATTCCAGAAAGCATACTTTCAATATAAATATATTATTCCTTAAATATTATCAGTATATACATCTTGGAATGATTATGAATCTTGACAAATTACGAGCTTCCTGTAGATACATTACATGTTACCTGTAAGACATGCATTTGGTGTAATAAGTTTGTCAGGTCTGAGGTGAGAGTTGTTTGCAAAGAATAGGGGATCCTTTGCCCAGGGAGGTCTCTCTGTCACAGGGGCATTGACCCATTAGAGATAAATGAAGAGAGAAACAACATGTTTTATGCAACAGAAAACTAGATCCATTGGTGATAGAAGTTATAGAGGTCTTTTATCCTCCTTGTGGGAAACATCTCACATTAACAAACAATTGCACCTCGTGGTATCTAGATGGTTAGTTATGATAAAAGTGGATTGACATCAACCTGAAGTAACTATTTATTTTGATATCCATTTATGACCAGTAATGCCACAAGGAGACTTAGAAGATTTATAAAGTTTCAATATTAAATACTGTCCAGATAAATCTTGTAAATGTAGCACTAATAAGGCACTATTGAGATAGTAAAATGTTGTCCTATTAAGTTGCATTGAGTAAAACCATCATAAGCTTTCCAAAAATTATAATGCTGAATATATTCAGATGGAAAAAATGCATGCAAATTATGCTCTGGGAAAGTTATTTGGACTTTCAAAACAGACCCATTTCATACAGCATATGAAATGTAAGTTGGTGATGCTTATCTGAGACAGTTAAGAGAAGTTAATTTGCACTGCAGAATGGAATTGCATACACTAAACAGGGTTCCCTTTTGAAGTCTTGTAACTTATAAATGTCTTCAATTGTCAAAGATATTGCATGTTGCCAGTGAAGTACGGAAAATTAAGTGCAATGGGGACATTTGTCTATTGTTTTTTGATGAAGTTAACAGTATTTGAAATGGTAAACTCCTCAGGACAGTGACCTTCTCTTTCTGCATAAAGGCTTGTACAGCATTGTGTTCCTAATCAGCACTCTGAAAAAACAATGTTTTTTTCAAAATTAGGCAGTCTAAATAAAAATACTTAATTGCTGATATGACCTAAAATGTCCTTGGTAGAGTTAAGTCTTACTCAGCAACTACAAAATAACAAAGGTAACCATTTAACATTTTCTCTGGTTGCACAGATATTTTTCTTGACCTTGGTTGCTATCTAGATTCCAGTGCAACCTAGCTAATGGTTTGCTGCTTAGGTAGCTTTTTTGGGTACCAAGGACATTTCACATAATTAGCAAGTCCTGGCAATTATCTAAAGGATCTCTTTGTAATTATAGTTGTTAAAGGCCATATTATAAAAACACACCATACCACAGCTGCAGATGTCACTGTCTATAGCTGAATTGCTTTTCCCATAAATAGAGCAATTCCTAATTTTATTTGGACTTTAAGTATATTTATAAGTTAACAGTGTGCCTACATATTTGGTATGGGGTGGAAAACAATTGTGTAGTGAGAAGGCAATGTAAGGAGAAGTCCACTAATTAGCTTACTTAATCTCTACCTGAAAACGTAAGTTTTCACATCCCTTCAGGATGGAAATTGGGTTTTCTGCAATTTCCAAACATTCAACAGAAAGTGACTTGAAAAATTACATTGGAGCAAACTGGCCATCACTTAGAATTGTGCCCACCCAATTAGTTTCCCCACTGTTCACAATACAACAGGAATGGGAGGCAGGGCTGAGAGACAAATTTATACTAGACATCTCTTGTTAATTCTGCCATATTTTTGGCAATGTCTAAGTATCCCACACAAGGTGTACATACCCACCTGCCCACACCTGGGGTAAACGTTTTACTTCCTTGTGCACTATTCCTCCAGCCAATTCTTGCTGATCTTAAATACAAAAAAAAAAAAAGCTTACAAGAAGTGGAAGATTGGACAAATGACCAGGGAGGAGTATAAAGATATTGCTCAGGCATGCAGGAGTGAAATCAGGAAAGCCAAATCACACCTGGAGTTGCAGCTAGCAAGAGATGTTAAGAGTAACAAGAAGTGTTACTTCAGGTATGTTAGCAATAAGAAGAAAGTCAAGGAAAGTGTGGGCCCCTTACTGAATGAGGGAGGCAACCTAGTGACAGAGGATGTGGAAAAAGCTAATGAACTCAATGCTTTTTTTTGCTTCTGTCTTCATGAACAAGGTCAGCTCCCAGACTACTGCACTGGACAGCACAGCATGGGGAGGAGGTGACCAGCCCTCTGGGGAGAAAGAAGTGCTTCGGGACTATTTAGAAAAGCTCGACGAGCACAAGTCCATGGGGCAGATGTGCTGCATCCGAGGGTGCTAAAGAAGTTGGCAGATGTGATTGCAGAGCCATTGGCCATTATCTTTGAAAATTCATGGCGATCGGGGGAGGTCCCAGATGACTGGGAAAAGGCTAAGGTAGTGCCCATCTTTAAAAAAGGGAAGGAGAAGGATTCGGGGAACTACAGGCCAGTTAGCCTCACCTCAGTCCCTGGAAAAATCATGGAGCAGGTCCTCAAGGAATCAATTCTAAAGCACTTAGAGGAGAGGAAAGTGAACAGGAACAGTCAGCATGGATTCACCAAGGGCAAATCATACCTGACTAATCTAATTTCCTTCTATGATGAGATGACTGGCTCTGTGGATGAGGGGAAAGCAGTGGACGTCTTATTCCTTGACTTTAGTAAAGCTTTTGACACGGTCTCCCACAGTATTCTTGTCAGCAATTTAAAGAAGTATGGACTGGATGAATGGACTATAAGGTGGATAGAAAGCTGGCTAGATTGTCTGGCTCAATGGCTCAATGTCTAGTTGGCAGCTGGTATCAAGCGAAGTGCCCCAAGGGTCAGTCCTGGGGCCAGTTTTGTTCAATATCTTCATTAATGATCTGGAGGATGGCGTGGATTGCACCCGCAGCAAGTTTGCAGATGACACTAAACTGGGAGGAGAGGTAGATATGCTGGAGGGTAGGGATAAGATACAGTGGGACCTAGACAAATTGGAGGATTGGGCCAAAAGAAATCTGATGAGGTTCAACAAGGACAAGTGCAGAGTCCTGCACTTAGGACGGAAGAATCCCATGCACTGCTACAGACTAGGGACCGAATGGGTAGGCAGCAGTTCTGCAGAAAAGGACCTAGGGGTTACAGTGGACGAGAAGCTGGATATGAGTAAACAGTGTGCCCTTGTTGGCCAATGAACATTTTGGGCTGTATAAGTAGGGGCATTGCCAGCAGATCGAGGGATGTGATTGTTCCCCTCTATTTGACATTGGTGAGGCCTCATCTGGAGTAGTGTCCAGTTTTGGGCCCCACACTAAGAGAAGGATGTGAAAAAATTGGAAAGCGTCCAGCGGAGAGCAACAAAAATGATTAGCGGGCTGGAGCACATGACTTATGAGGAGAGGCTGAGGGAACTGAGTTTGTTTAGTCTGCAGAAGAGAAGAGTGAGGGGGGATTTGATAGTTGCTTTCAACTACCTGAAAGGGAGTTCCAAAGAGGATGGATCTAGACTGTTCTCAGTGGTAGCTGATGACAGAACAAGGAGTAATGGCCTCAAGTTGCAGGGGGCGGGGGAGGTTTAGGTTGGATATTAGGAAAAACTTTTTCAGCAGGAGGGTGGTGAAACACTGGAATGCGTTACCTAGGGTGGTGGTGGAATCTCCTTCCTTAGATATTTTTAAGGTCAGGCTTGACAAAGCCCTTGCTGGGATGATTTAGTTGGGGATTGGTCCTGCTTTGAGCAGGGGGTTGGACTAGATGACCTCCTGAGGTCCCTTCCAACACTGATATTCTGTGATTCTATGAATCGGGGCTGTTTAATTTAGAGTAGTGGGTGAGAGAAATTCTTCTTCCACTACATCACAGGAGGACTACAAATGTTCTCATTCCCCCACATTCCAGCCCCTCTTGCCCACTGAGTCACTTAGTTACTCTGATTTCAGTGACTGCCTGGCAATGTTATGTGCTCTGATTTGGGAGTTTGACCCCAAGGCAGGCAATAGCCTAGTGGACAAAAACAACCCTAACTGATGGTGAAATATCACATTCTTTATTGAATTACTTTAGAAGTGGTGAAATATCATGCCTATTCAACATGGTTGCCAGCTTTTCACAGGTGGTTTATGAATGATTTATGATTGCATTTCTGTTATATATTCCTACAGTAAGGTAGATGCCAGCTGATTATGGCTGGCATAAAACAGTTACTCGAAGATGGAACATATTTTGGACAATTGCCTTGTTTGTAAATCTGGCTGGAAATCCATGAGTCTGTATTTATATTTGGATCCATGACTCAGAGTTTATATTTGTTTAAGAGTTCTAAACATTGGAAGTCATCTACTTAAGCTGCATCACAATAATAAGGAGAAGTAAATAAGGGGAGCTCTTAGAGCACCAAAAATCTTCGCCACTGAGCTGCAAGGTGTGTTCAGCCCTATCCAGATGAATGGATTTTCTGCATAAAAGTAAATTTTTTATAAATAGGCCAAGACGCAAGGACTAGCACAGCTGCTGTGGTTACTGTTGTCCATTAAAAGTAATGAGAAGTGTATTGCATTTATATAGTGCCTTTGATGAAAATGGATTACAAAGCGTTTAATAAACTAGAAGCAATGATATGACTAAAAAACCTACAGTTATGTGGGTTTTTTGTTTTGTTTTTTATAGTAGACAATGCATGAAACTTGGTTATTAAAACCAAAATTCCAAACCTAACAAGGGGCTATTAGCGAGGAGAACTTCCATTGGTTTCAATGAGAGCAAAATTAGGCTAACCCTGCATCCTTTTGAAAATCCCACCCTTAAAGTTAAGCTGTTTCTGTAATTTGTGCCTATAACAGGGTGGACCCTTTAAAGGTTTGGGGGTGGGCAGGAACAGCAGTCTGGAAGGGAGCCCAGCAGGCAGATGCTGGGAATCATTTGCCCCAGCTGAACAGCATTTAGTGATTGGGGCTGATAATTCCCAGCCAGGTGATATAAAGGAGAGTACTAGCTCTATGAGAGCAAGGGAGGACTAGAAGAGTACTTTCCTGTAGCAGAAGCCTATGAGGAGGCAAGAAAGCCCTGTGGAACCCCAAACTGGGGAAAGGTCCAGAGCACTAAGTTTTTGGAGGCCTGAGGAATCCACAATTTTAAACAAAGCAGTGGGAGCAAGAAATTGAACTGGTTTTAAGACTGATCTTGCTGAGTATATGGAGGGAATGGTATAATGAGGCTGCCTACAAGGGTATATTGTCCATCTGCAACTACTAGTAGCAAATATCTCTAATGGCTTGAGATGGGACACTAAATAGGGAGGGCTCTGAGTTCCTACAGTGAATTATTTTCCAGGGGTCTGGCTGGTGGGTCGTGCTCACATGCTCAGGGTTTAACTGATCGCTAAGGCTACAATTTTGTCCCAGTGGTCATGGAATCAGGGATTTCTAAAGATCTCTGTGACTTCAGCCCTGGTGGCTGGGAGCTGCAGGGTCCCACTGCCTCCTGCAGTGGCAGGGAGCTGTGAGATACCCCTGCCACATAAGGCAGTGGGACCACCAAGCTCTGAGCCCATGAGCCACCATGAGCAGAGGGGGTACCCTGCAGCTCCCCGATGCCACAGGCAATGGGGACCCCTGCAGCTCCTTTACTGCCATGAATAATAGGGGGACCCCCTGCAGCTCCCAACCCATGGGGGGGGTAGGAGGTCCCCGGCAGCCTCCACCCTCTGCAGCAGCAGGGGGACCCAAGCAGTTCACTGCCACCATGGGGAACAGGGGGACCCTGCAGCTCCATGCCATGGGTGAGGGGGACCCTGGAGCTCTGAGCCCCCCACAGGTGGTGGGGCCCTGGAAATCCCAGCTGCCCAGCCCCTTCCCATTTTATCATGGATGTTTTTAGTAAAAGTCAGGGAGAGCTCACGAGCGTCTGCGAATTTTTCTTTTTTACCCATGACTTGTCTGATTTTTATTTTTAAAGTTAGGAATGAGTGAAAACAAGAGATAACAATGAATTGAGTTCCAGACATAACTATAGCTGTTACCACCATGAAAACCTAAACCACAATCCTTCCTTGTTTCTTCTGTCCTTAAATTGGATCCTGAGCTGGGGGCCCAATCCCCTCACCCTCTCGGCTTATCTCATTTCTAGGAATGGCACTGTTGCTTTCATAATACTGGAGCCAGCCCACAGAGTAATTGAAAGTTGGCTCAATAGGAGTTCCTCACCAAAATACTTTTGCCTTCTGTATCAAGTGATATTTGAATGTTTTGTCTTTAAGAGCTAGAAATACACAGACAGTCTCTAGTTCTTATTTTGGTGGTCTGTCTCTTTTTTGGCTTGCTCAGAAAATGACGTGGCATAGCATGTATCTTTCCCATTTACAAGTCTGTTGATAGCTCATTTTTAACTGGATGAGAAAAAATGTGGAATCTCTTGCTGGCTTGCAGTAACCAGTGAACAGTATCAAACATCAGCTTTCTCAGCTACCATATGGTGTCCCCACCTTTTTTTCTTTATATCACAATGTAGGTCGCACTATTGAAGGCTTTCTTATTCAGTGACAACACAGAGAGAGAGAGAGAGAGAGTCACGTTTCTGGTAACACAGCGAGAGACCAATGCTAAAAGAATGGAGGGTGAAATCCTGGCCCCATTGACATCAGTGCGGCCTGGATTTCAGAAAATTTCAAAACCTTTTACAGACACAGTGAACTTTGGATCTCGGCTGGAGCCATCTTTTCAGACGTTCCTAAACTTGGAGTTTCTGGTCCAACTTCTCAGGTCTCTGGCTTTTTAGGTGGATATTGAGGGGAGGGACTCCAGAGCCAGTGACTGATTCCCTTCCCCTCTTTCCACAGCCAACCAATCAGTTGCATCTGGTCTTTAATTGGAGCATAAGCTGTGCGGGGTCAGAGGCCATACTCCCTATAAATTGTAATGCCTCTTCTTACCTCAGTTTCCTCATCAGTAAAGTGGGAATAACAATTTAACTCAACAATGGTAAGGTGTGGTCATTTTAGGCCACTGGCAAAGCTGCTAGCTACAGACAAAGAGACACAAAAATGAGCAGCATTAAGTACTGAATAAAAGGAGCCCAGCTAAGAAGCACAGTTTTTGTCAAAACACATCAAAACCCATGCTTATTTTGTTTCCTAGCCCTTCCATCCCAAAACTTCCCACTCGATTCACAGGAACTGGAAGCAACCTCCTAGTTCCAATACAGCTGCTTGGCATTTAACCCTTCACTTCCACACTGACTCCACAACTGAAAACACAGTTAACCCTCAAGTGCTTTAGCTATGGCTGACACTACCAAGAAATCAAGCACACTGCTAGCTGTCAGAGGAACACAGAAAGACCTTTCACTTCAGCAAGAGCACAAGTGATCATGTCTACACAGCTATATCTGAGTGGCTTTCAACTTGTGACGGATTGGGTCACAGAAACCCCCTTAGGACTGCCGCCTGATGTGCTGAGACTACCTTGAAGCCCATTTTCCCTGGCAGCTTGGGACTTCTGGTTGTGCCAGCCATGCTAGTCTGCTACAAACCCAGACCCAGGTCTGAACCACGTCCCCCAAAAGCTGCAGGCTTAACTGAAAACAGCTTAAGTGCTCCTGTCTCCAACACCCAGATACCCAGTTCCCAATGGCATCCAAATCCCAAATAAATCTGTTTTACTCTGTATAAAACTTATACAGCATAAACTCATAAATTGTTCGCCCTCTATAACACTGATAGAGAGATATACACAGCTGTTTGCTCCCCCAGGTATTAATACTTGCTCTGAGTTAATTAATAAGTAAAAAGTGATTTTGTTAAATATAAAAAGTAGGATTTAAGTGGTTCCAAGTAATAACACACAGAACAAAGTAAGTTACCAAGCAAAATAAAATAAAACACACAAGTCTAAGCCTAATACAGTAAAAAACTAAATGCAGGTAAATCTTACCATCAGAGATGTTCCAATAAGCTTCTTTTACAGACTACAGAGTAGCAGCCGTGGCACCTTAGAGACTAACAAATTTATCTGAGCATAAGCTTTTGTGAGCTACAGCTCACTTCATCGGATGCATGCAGTGGAAAATACAGTGGGGGGATTTTATATACAGAGAACATGAAACAATGGGTGTTGCCATACACACGGTAAGGGGAGTGATCAGGTAAGGTGAGCTATTACCAGCAGGAGAGAAAAAATCTTTTGTAGTGATAATCAGGGTGGGCCATTTCCAGCAGTTGACAAGAACATGTGAGGAACAGTTCTTGTCAGAATAGAGAACCTATCCTTGCAACAAAGCCCGTTGCCAACTGTGTCCACATATCTATTCAGGGGACATCATCATAGGGCCTAATCACATCAGCCACACTATCAGAGGCTCATTCATCTGCACATCTACCAATGTGATATATGCCATCATGTGCCAGCAATGCCCCTCTGCCATGTACATTGGCCAAACTGGACAGTCTATGTAAAAGAATCAATGGACACAAATCAGACGTCAAGAATTATAACGTTCAAAAACCAGTCGGGGAACACTTCAATCTCTCTGATCACTCGATTACAGACCTAAAAGTCGCAATATTACAACAAAAAAACCTTCGAAAACAGACTCCAATGAGACTGCTGAATTGGAATTAATTTGCAAACTGGATAACATTAAATTAGGCTTGAATAAAGGCTGGGAGCGGATGTGTCATTACACAAAGTAAAACTATTTCCCCATGTTTATTTTCCCCCCTACTGTTCCTCAGACGTTCTTGTCAACTGCTGGAAATGGCCCACCTTGATTATCAGTACAAAAGGTTTATTTCTCCTGCTGATGATAGCCCACCTTAATTGATCACTCTCGTTATAGTGTGTATGGCAACACCCATTTTTTCATGTTCTCTGTGTATATTCTTACTGTATTTTCAACTGCATGCATCCAAAGAAGTGGGTTTTAGCTCACGAAAGCTTATGCTCAAATAAATTGATTAGTCTCTAAGGTACCACAAGTACTCCTTTTCTTTTTACAGACTAGACTTCCTCCTAGTCTGAATCCAGCAATCACTCCCACCCCTGTACAGGTTTCAGAGTAACAGCCGTGTTAGTTTGTATTCGCAAAAAGAAAAGGAGTACTTGTGGCACCTTAGAGACTAACCAATTTATTTGAGCATGAGCTTTGAAGTGAGCTGTAGCTCACTTCATCGGATGCATACCGTGGAAACTGCAGAAGACATTATATACACACAGAGACCATGAAACAACATGGTCTCTGTGTGTATATAATGTCTTCTGCAGTTTCCACGGTATGCATCCGATGAAGTGAGCTGTAGCTCACGAAAGCTCATGCTCAAATAAATTGGTTAGTCTCTAAGGTGCCACAAGTACTCCTTTTCCCACCCCTGTAGTTACTGTCCTTTGTTCCAGTTTCTTTCAGGCATCTCTTTGGGGTGGAGAGGCTATCTTCTGAGCCAGCTGAAGACAAAATGGAGGGGTTTCCAGGCGTTTATATAGTCTCTCTTGTGGGTGGAAACCCCTCTCTTCGCCTGTGTAAAACCCCCTCCATAAGATGGAATTTTGCAGTCGCCTGGACAAGTCACATGTCTATGAATGATTCAGCTTTTTGCAGGCAGACGCCGATGTTTACATGTTAGTTTGAACATTCCCAAGAAAGCTTAGATATGGATTGACATCTCCTAAGGTCCCTTGTTAGCTAAGTACCCCCAATTATTTGAATAACCCCTTCATACTATGTTGACCAAATCGGCCTTATGTGCTTCCTACAGCAAACGCTTTAAATACAAGCATAGAGCCAACGCTCATAACTTCAGATATAAAAATGATACATGCATACTAATAGGATGAATACATTCAGAATAACAAACGTTGCAAAGATATGCTAGATATGCCATGTAACATAAAACATATTTGTTTTGTCATATTTACACTCAGAAGCATATTTCTATAAAGCATTATGGGGTGCAACGACACAGATGTGACTGGTAATCATACAGAGAACAAATCAAGTGGCTCAAGACTGACTACCGCAAAGCCAAAGACGCTAATGGCACCTCTGGGAAGTCTTCCTCTTCCTACCTCCTTTACAAGTAATTCCACCAGGTTCAGGGAACTTCAGCAAGTATTGAAGCCCCATGGTAGTGCATGACAATCTGCTGAGCAGAGATTGGCACCCCAATCACAGGCACCTCCGGAGGAGAGCCAACAGCTACCAGGCAAAGGGTAAGAAGTGACATTGGTGCTCCGGCCAGTCACCAAGGAGACTATGATGCCAGAGCAACTGCAGCACATTCAGTGTCAATATTCAGAGGAGCTGTTTGGGAAGCAGCCCATAGTGGGACTGGCAGCAAAGTTCTTCTAACATGTTTGTTATTAATACATGAATGGGAGGGCTCTCCAGCATATGGTCCTATTGAGTTATTAGTACAAGCCAAGACTGTAGTGTGCTTCCATTCAGGGAGGATCTTATACCAATTTCCTAGCAATACCAATCTTATACCAATTTCCTTTCCCCTGACACTGTGTGGGACACCAAGAACTGAGAGGGTAAAATAGTTAAACGAGCAGTTATGAATTTTTTACTAGTTACTCACTGACCGCTTGAAATATGGGTTGGGGTACTACATTTTGGAGCATCAAATACCCCTCACTGCTAATACAACACATCTTATACATCAGCCACACCTGCACTATCTCAGACCATGTGTACAATGAATGAGTAAAAACAAAACCCAGTCCCAAACCTGGAGTGTGTACTTGGTCCACAACTGGTTGTAATAAGTCCAAACAAAACCAGAATGTGTATTTGGTCCACAGCTGGGTGAAATAGGAGTCCAAACAGTAACAAACAACAGAGACCCAGACCCCCAGAGGTATTTGGGCACCTAATTCCCATTGAAATCACTTATAATCTATCTTTTGTAGTTAATACATTTATTTTGTTTTAATGTAAGCTAGTGAGTTTGGAGTGAAGTGTATGGGAATCTTAGCTCAGAGAGGCTGTTGTATATTCCTCTCCACATTGAGAGGGATGTGAACTGGATAATAAATTCATACTGATTGGGGTTTGGACCAGGGCAGGACGGTACCGCTCTGGGGTCCGTGGCTGGTCAGAGAGCCTGCATGTAACTGCAGCTTGGTGTGTCCATACCTGTGTGAACGCTGGTGGAAGTGTAAGACTGGGAGCATGTCTGAAGCTTGTCACAGCAGCATAGTGTGAGAGGGAACCCAGGCTGGTGGGTCAGAAGGCTCAGTGGTACCCAGTTCCAGGTGCACTCCCAGGGGAACCCGTCATATACACTACAGAGTTAGTTCAACGCAAGCAGCTTATGTTGACCTAACTCTGTAAGAATCTACAATAAAATGTAGCTCCCACTAATGCAATTTGGCCACCACACCGAATTAATTCCACCTCCACAAGAGGTGTAGCACTTAGATTTATGTAGTTAGGTCGATGCAGTGTCAGTGTAGATACTGCATTGCTTATATTGACTGTTGCTGCCTTTCAGAAGCCATCCCACAATGCCCCACATCAACAGTTAAATCATTGCAAGCGCTCCTGGTAAGGATATGCACTGCCGACACAAGGAGCGTAGTGTGGATATGCAAAAGCAACTTAATTACTGCCATGGCTGTATGTTGAAGTAACTCAGGTTGACTTAGTTTTGTAATGCAGACTTGCCCATAGTCTTCCCACTACATTTCAAGCTCCTGCGATAAAATGGATGGTCTAATTCACAGTAAAGGTTAAAATTACAAAATTACATTCATAAAACCAAATGGAATTCGTAAGTGGAAACAGGCATATTCACTAAACTGTCAAAGTAACCACCTTTATTTTCTTAATGGCTAGATGGGAGGGGTCCTGGCTTTGTTTTCTTTGTAACATGGAGTCATGGTATGGAAATCTTGAGGACTCATTGTACAGGAGTATAAAATGATCTCCCTAGAGAAGTGGTGAAAGCACTCCAGCTTGGAACTTTTAATCTAGGTTGGATACAGCTGCAGTAAATTAATTGTGTACAACTCTCATGCCAGACTGGCAAATGGATGGAGTATGTGAATTAACAGATCTTTTCTATTTCTACAATTGTTTAAATCTGTTAAATTGAAAAAAACAAGACATTTAACACCTTCTCACTTGATTTCAAAGGTTTTGAAAAGTGTAAATCAACAAAGTAGATCCTGACATTTCCTTAGACCTTATTAACAGAAAGAGATTTTTCTTTCTTTTACGTTACCATTATATTCAGCTGAGGCCAATTATTTATGTACACGTTGGGCAAATTCTGCAGTTACTACTCAGTGGGAATTTGCATGAGCCATGAGTGAACAGAAACTGAAGGATTTGTCTTGTTGTTTTTCAATATTTCCACTGGAAACAATAAATACAAAGTAATTCATTTCTACCTCTGTCAAGAGATATTTGAAATTTGGCTGTTGTGCATTTCCTGTTAGCAACTACTGTTTATTCTTTTACTGTGGTGAGCTCCTAACAATTATTATTCAAAAAAAAGAGGATGTGGAATGACCAGTTCATGCAGACTCTGAAAAGCTAATACTCTTTGCCTAAAAAAGACTGCCACTAAGTAATTGCATGTAGAGTGTCAAAAACGACAAATAAAACACAATGGTAGGGAAAAGATGTACCACTTCATATCATATCTTTCTGAGGGCTTGTCTACACAGTGCACAGCAAGCTACTGTTTGAACCTACCTCCCATTAGACTTCTGTGGTCTAACTGTTCACGTGCACTCTGCTGATGTGCATTAACAGTTTTGTTAAGGCACTTTGAGGTAGTCCTGTTTCAAAGAGGACTAGATCAAAGCAGATAGATGCAGCAGACAAGCACAGGGCACTTGCCATGGACTAACTGATTGTGTAGACAAGCCCTTAGTAAATATTTGTTATAGTTCTTTCTGAAGTCAGTAGATAATATCTTGGCCCTATTGAAGTCAAAGAGTTTTGCCATTGACTTATATAGCATCTGGATTTCACTCTGTACAAACAACATGGGGTTTGGTTTGTTTTTTTGGAGGGCTCCATTTCTTGGGTCTGTTAATTTATCTACAATTTTAATATCAGTTACTTTATTATCATGCCTCCCCTGCCTTACAAAGAGCATGAGCATTTTCAGATAATCCTAGTTAAATCCTAAAATCCTTATATAATCCTCGTTAAAAGGTTGGAAAGCTTCTCATTCCCTAATTTATAAATGCCCTTGTGCTGGTTGTTTACAATTAGTCAAATTCAATGATCAATGAAACAACAGATGTATTTTTCCCCAATCTAAAGGGGCTGGATAAATTAAAACTGACTGGTTTTGTATGTTACTGATTGAATGAGGCACACATAAGCCAAATTACAATGGAAGAGAGATGATGCAGTGTTGTTGAAGGTCCCAGGATATTAGAAAGATACGATGGGGGAGGTAATAACTTTTATTGGACCAACTTCTGTTGGCTAGAGAGACAAGCTTTTGAGCTACACAGAATTCTTTGGACCTTGTCTCTCTCGCCAACAGAAGTTGGTCCAATAAAAGATATTACCTCCCCCACCTTGTCTTTCTAATGGAAGAGAGTGTGACACTTAACTTGCATAAATGAACTGTAGGGAATTACAATATATTAAAGTAGTATTAGGGGTTAGACAAGCCCAGAAAAGCAAAGATCTACTCTGTTGTGCTTGGATACCGTACAATAAGATTCTGTATGCAAGAGGCCTGTGCAAGTACTAGCATAAATGGACTAAAAGGTTAGTGTTTCTGATATAACTCAAATTCATTGTAAGTGTGGGTTGAAATATTTAGGGGCAAATCTTCATCCCAACCTCTGATTTGTATGCATACTATTTGGACATGTCCTTCATATGAAAAAAGGAAAGTTAAACATTAGCAGGAAGTCAGCCAACTGGCAATCAACTGAAATACCTTAAAGGTTGAGCAGGCCCAGGTAAATGCTATAGAACTAAAAATGAAAAGCTGATTAAGTACTTTCAAGAGATTTTGATTCCTAGCCAGTCAAAGAATGAGCTGCTCTTTTCCTTGTATCTTACTTCCACTTTCTCTCTCTGTGATTAGGAAGAAAGGAGGACTATTTCTCTCTATGAATCCCTTGACACTTGGGTTAAATTGTAGCCATCCATCCATATTTTTAAATAAGACACACCTAAGAGCACTGTGGGGAAAAGAGAAAGCGAGAGTGTGTGTATATTAGGTTATATATCTGGAAAGAAATATTAGCAGTAAAGTAGGTTAGGCCTGACCCATTCTCCTGGGGACCAGTTCATGACAGGGAGTTAGCACCCATATTGAGATTTCAGAATGCAAGAGGCCACATGTGCCAAACAGCTGCCTACTTAAACTGAGGGATTGTTGAACCTGGTTTCTAGTTACCCTGTGCCTGAGAAGACTCCGGTTTCTTGGGTCTAAGGTATACGTTCGGGCAGGCACCCTAAATGTACTTTCCCCCTGGACAACAGTCACATTCTTTATGAATCCATAGACTAGGTATAATTAAAACCCCTCTGAAAAATAATTATTTTGCATTAGTAGACACTTTCAAAGTTTAATCTCTTAGCTGTTTTGAGGGGAAAGTGGGCCTAAGCCATAATATGGAATAACAGCCCATAAAATCCCTAAATTACTAGAACTATAAATGTGGGGGGGGGCAAAGCATCTGAAACTAGTATCTGATAGTAATCAGATTTGTAATTGAAAACCACCCACACCATTTTGAGAAATGTAGTACTATATTAAACTCACCAACACCACCCCACTAGAGTGGTATCTTTTGTTTCAGTTCTCAACTCCAAGAAAATCTTAACGGCCATATTTTAAGCACCTGAAAATAGACATTTTTAATAGAAATGCTGAGAGAGCTGTAAGTGTGTCACAGCACTATAAAGGGACCTTTAGGCAGAATGATTTTCAATTGAAAATGTTGTGTATTCCTCATCATTCCTGCCCAGAACAATGTGTACCTAACAATGAACTGTGCCATAGCCAGTATGTCCCAGACAGTAGCCCCAACAATCACTTTGAATAGTACATCTCAGAAGCACCCAGTCTTTATAGCCGTCTCCTTGTCAAGTACAAACACAAAGGTTTCAGAGTAACAGCCGTGTTAGTCTGTATTCGCAAAAAGAAAAGGAGTACTTGTGGCACCTTAGAGACTAACCAATTTATTTGAGCATAAGCTTTCATGAGCACAAAAGCTTATGCTCAAATAAATTGGTTGGTCTCTAAGGTGCCACAAGTACTCCTTTTCTTTTTACAAACACAAAGTGTCCCTAAGAAACAATGATGGGCTAACCTGACTGTCCAGATCAGAGTTTACCGCAGCACATGGTTCATTGCTTCTCTGTCCAACAGGGACTGCGAGTGGTGTGGAAGCCACCAGTTTAATCTGGAGAGGAGAGTTTAATGGGAGTGAGTCATTTCAAAATAAAACATTCTGACCAAACCTCAGAGCACTATTGACGCTCTCTAAATGGAGCGTCCTGCCAACAGAGGGTTTTGGTGAGACATGTTGTCAAGGTTCCTTCCCCACTCTGAACTCTAGGGTACAGATGTGGGGACCTGCATGAAAGACCCCCTAAGCTTATTCTTACTAGCTTAGGTTAAAAACTTTCTCAAGCTACAAGCTTTGCCTTGTCCTTGAACCGTATGTTGCCACCACCAAGCCTGTTAAACAAAGAACAGGGAAAGAGCCCACTTGGAGACGCCTTCCCCCAAAATATCCCCCCAAGCCCTACATCCCCTTTCCTGGGGAAGGCTTGATAAGAATCCTCACCAATTTGTACAGGTGAACACAGACCCAAACCCTTGGATCTTAAGAACAATGAAAAAGCAATCAGGTTCTTAAAGGAAGAATTTTAATTGAAGAAAAAGTAAAAGAATCACCTCTGTAAAATCAGGATGGTAAATACCTTACAGGGTAATCAGATTCAAAACATAGAGAATCCCTCTAGGCAAAACCTTAAGTTACAAAAAGACACAAAAACAGGAATATACATTCCATTCAGCACAACTTATTTTATCAGCCATTTAAACAAAACAGAATCTAACGCATATCTAACTAGATTGCTTACTAAGTTCTAAGACTCCATTTCTTTTCTGTTCCTCGCAAAAAACAACACACAGACAGAGAACCTTTGTTTCTCCCCCCCTCCAGTTTTGAAAGTATCTTGTCTCCTCATTGGTCATTTTGGTCAGGTGCCAGCAAGGTTATCCTAGCTTCTTAACCCTTTACAGGTGAAAGGGTTTTTTCTCTGGCCAGGAGGGATTTTAAAGGTGTTTATCCTTCCCTTTATATTTATGACACATGTGAAAGGTAAATAAATAGGGGCAGTAGAAGTTACTTTCTTTCTAACAGCTCAGTTATGTTACTACTGTCCTTATTCTATCCTAGAGGGAAAGCTGTTTTCTTCTCCACAACATTTGTTCTTGTCATTTTGGCAAAGATCAAGTATAACAACGATTAGAGATATGGTGAATTCTCTAAGGAGGGTGGAGGTGAACAAATATGTCCTGCATTTGGGGACAAGGAATGATCAGAAAATGGGATCTATGATCTAGGAAGTCTAATGTCTCTAACTACTATGAATTAAAGTTATTTAACAGAATACTGTATTTCTGGGAAATAAGCTGGTTTGACTACTATATCGTTCTTTTCAGATAGCAAATAGTCAGGACGGAAAAAAATAAGGAGGCTGAAGGTGCTTCTTTCAGAGCCCTGTTACTTTAATACAGACAGCATAAAACTTCTTGAGTCAGGCTGCCTTTGTTGTGCTGAATCTTTACTCCACGAGGTTGAGAGCAAGTTTTCTATAACTGCTCCTATGAAATTAAACACTGCAGCTAAGGCCTAGCCTACTGTATGACAGCTTCAGCCACTATTTAAACCCAATGTTTAAACAGGCAAGCATTTTTAGGGTAGCAAAGATCCTAATGAGAATGCATTACAGACTTCTCACTGATATGCTGGCAGGCATTGCTCAGCAACTCTGAAAATAAGGCCCAAGGGTCTCAAGTTGAGCACCTAAAATCAGTGGCTGTTTTGAAAACTCGAGCCTGTGGCTTCATTAAAAATGCCATAAAGTTTAAAAACAACAATTTTAATGGACAACCAACCAATCCAGGTATGGGATTGCTATTTTTTACCAAAGCCTTTTTTAAACTATTAGGTTAGCGCTGTGTTCAGTAGATCAAAATAAGCTCACACTTATTCACCACAACAGACAAATAGACATTTCACTACTCAGTACAAAAACAGAAGATGACATGTAAGCATCTCATTTCCCTGTTCCCTTTTAAAAGTCTCGATTTTTAATCACATTGCCAGCTGTCGGTTCCTTCAATATTTTTCTGCAAGAGTACAGTTAGATCTGTTTAAGCTTATGCTTAAACATTGATTCAGAAATACTGGCTATTTGGCCTTCTAAAACAACAGATGTGATGCATCGTCTATCTACATCATCTTTTACTTCCTGTAATCAAGCAGACTCACCCAGTGGCGCCTCCTGCTGCTCATCTGCGGGAATTAGTGGGTCAGCTTCTCGAGGGCCCTCTGCTGAGCCGCCTTACCACTGGGCCCGGTCCCTCTTCCCACTGGGGTGCTGCCCCCTGGCAGTAAACCCCAACAATCCCTGAGGGTCTCCCCTCCCTGGGGAACCCCCACCCACTACCCCCACCTTGCCTCAGTCTTGGCTACTGGCAGTCATCGCTTAGCCCCGCTCCCCGGGGCAGACTGCAGTGTATCAGCCACTCATCACCGGCAAGGGGAGTGGGACCTGCTGCCTCTGCCTACCCATGGGCTGCCCCCTTGCAACCGCAGTACCTAATAGGCCCTGATCTAGCCTCGCAGCCTGGAGGTTTCCGGCCAGAGCTCCCCCTGCTCCCCTGGCCTTTCCCCTCAGCCCTGATCCAATCTAGGTACTTCCTCTGGTCCCTGCAGCTAGGCCCTTCTCTCTCTGAACGCAGAGAGAGACTGGCTAAGCTTCAGCCTAGCAGCCCCTTTATAGGCCCAGCTGCGGCCTGATAGGGGTGTGGCCCAGCTGCAGCCATTTCCCCATTCAGCCTAGCTTTTCTTACCCTCAGCCCTGGCTCTCTCCCAGAGAGAGCTTTTAACCCCCACAGGGCAGGAGTGGGTAACCACCCCGCTATACTTCCCATCTACGTTGTACAAAAGTTTACACTTGTGCGCCAGTAAAAACAATTCTCTTGTATTGGCTTCTTGTTTCACTTTTGCTCTTTGAATTTTTTTTTTAAATCTTAACAAGTGAAACTAAATGGTTGGTGCTTCAAATGCTTTAACCGTACCAATTTAATCTGCATGTTAAATGCCCTAAAGGTGTGAAATGCTTTCACCGTACCAATTTAATCTGCATGTTAAATGCCCTAAAGGTGTGAAAAGTTGTAAGTGGGAAGCTAGGTATTAGCAAGCTTCACTGAGTGGTAATCAGCATACATTATCCCAATACCAGTTCCCCAATACAGGCGCGTAGCTTCTTTCGTGCATTTAACATGCGCGAATTCAGCTTTGTGTGATCTGCAAAAAAAAAAAAAAAGAGAGAGAAAAATAATTTAAAATACTGTACCTGTAGTGCTGGTGATTCTGCCTGCCATTACACTCAATGTAATATTGACTATATGCGATTTTTGCTTTATGCACTGACTGCGGAACGTAACCCCAGCATAAGATGAGACTCGCCTGTAAATGTCTGATTTAGCTAATGTTCCATATGAGACACTAAAGTGGGTGCTACATTAATAAATGAATATAAGAGACTTCAAATTACAGGTATGTTCCTCAGATGGTCATTCCTCCTCCATCTCCCAATGGATAACTTGATCCGGCCAAAAGAGCTGCTGTTTGACATCTTTTTCCAAATTCAGATACAATAGTACGCTTAAGCAATAAATGTTGAGTACTTTACAGAGTCTATAGGACTTTCTGTCAAAGAACTAGAGGTCAGGTGGGAATAAAGTAAACTGTAAAGCTGAAGGTCTTGAAAAGCCTACTACAGAGAGTTTCAAGTCATCTGCTATTCCAAGTGTATGGTTTGTTTGGTTTTTTTTTTTTAACTAATCAGTGAGATATATTTTTCAAAGTACTTTTCAAATAAAAGTAATTATACTTTTAGCAAAAATGAATATTTTACCATTTAAACATCATAGACTAGCACTAAATTGCATCATGAAAACCATAAGGTTTGTTAATAATTGCAGAATACCATTGCTCTAATGCATATTCAAGGTGCCATCTAATGCATTTTAGCGAAAGAGCAGGCTTTTTGCAGTCACAAATCACAATAACAATGTTCTAATTATGTTTGACAGGCATATATATCATGATTACAATAGCAAAAGCAAAACTATAAAAGGTTTCTTGGGGATATTCTTTTAAATGTAGAGCAATCATGCGTAAACCATAGAAAGCAGATTCCATGTTGTAAATTTTCTATTTCTGGACAAAAGCATCTCCCAATTAGGAAATCTTTGACTGGTTATGTCAGGCAAGAAGCTGTCTGTCTATGGATGGGTACAACAGTTGTTACCAGATAAAGTTTTTCAATCCAATCCCATATTAAATATTTCCCAGAAGTATTCAGAAGCATCTTCATCTGTTCCATATCACAAAATCTCTCTGAACAAAAACATGACTTTCTCTCAAAGCACTATCTTCAACAAACAAACAAATGTTACCACAATGATTTAGGGTTCTCTGGGCTCAGTCAAAAAATGGAAACATATGTACTTGCAGAAATTTCTGGAAAGCACTAGGTCAATCTAGTATTAAACTAAAAGATATAGATGCTCAGTTTTTTAATAAAGTACTTTGAAGAGGAGAACTAAAATCTGGAAATGCAAGTGAATGTGGATAGACAGAGATGGATTTTAAGTTAGTCTGTAACTTTAATAAACTTAACCCTAGAATGCCCCATTTCCCCATACCAGGCATTTAAGTAGATCCAATCCAATCCCATCTAACCTATAACTCAGGATAGGCAGTGGAAAGTTTATCCTTACAAGTCAGCTCATTCTTCTGAATCTTCTCACCTTCCCCGCTGCGAAAGAGACAGAAGGTACCAAAGAGGGACCCTGGTCTCTACATATTTCCAGTCTCCCCTTTTCCCATAGGCCCAAGGTCTGATTGCAAAATCCTAAGTCTCTTATTTCTGGGCACTGGCCCTTTTGGCTGAACTAAACATTCATACAATTCTCATTATTAAATGTCTGACTCCTATTCTTAGCTGGGTCTCCACGATGCTGCGAGGAAAGGGGTTGAGGGGAACCTTACCAGGCCTCAGCCATTTTACCACAATGGGAAAAATTAGTTCCTGACCACCACCACCCCAACCCAAAACATGTGATCCCTCAGATCCACAGCATCCTAAAAACACACACTAAATACAACATAACTAGAGGCAAGGAGGGTGGATTCAGCTAAAATGGGGCTATGGGCTTGAGAAACTCAGGACAAAAGGTTTAAATAACTATTGTGGTGAGCAAGGAGCCAGTAGGCTTCTGCAGCTTTAAGACTAGCCAATGGGCACTGGAGTGTCCAGGGGGAGGAGGGATCTAACCCTGCCTATACTCCCCCTTTAATTCTAAACCTCTCCAGCAACTTGCAGATCCAATCAAGTCTCCCACCTGTAAACTAGGTGGGCAGCCATTTTGGAGGACCTGACCGTACAGTCACCTGAGAAAATGTTTTTAACTATATTCCATTGGGCACCTCCTGGGCCATTCCAATGACAAACATTTGTTCTGATGAAGAGTTTGAATGGGTCATTGGTAAAGGGTCATCCCTGGCCAAGGATGTTTTAGCTGTATTTAAAAAGAGGGCGGAAATCCCCCAATCCCACATTCTATTCAACTATTGTGCCAGTTCATAGGGTAGCTGAGAAGTGACATTTTTTACTGATTACGGTTAACATATTAATAGTTCCATGTAATCATAGCCTAATTTGTGGGGCTTAAATTCACCAATTAGCATCCATTCATCCTGAGGGTAAATAAGTTTTCAGCTCAGAGAATTGTGAATGGAAGCATGAAACTTAAGAATCTGTGCAACTAGTACCTTTAAAGAAATGCAGTTTTTTCCAAAGAAAATGTTTTGCAAAGATTCACAGGAAGGGTTTCATATAGTCTTGGCTCACTGTGCTCAACATCAGGGGGAGAGTCAATTTTCTCTTTCCAACCATATACCGCTGCCAGGTGTTCAGCTTCCTCAACATTCTTTGTAGCAACAACTTGCAGGATCAAGCTTCTTGTTTCTCAACTATCTAAGGGTATGTCTACAGTATGAAATTTTGAAATTATTGTATTCGAATTTTTGAAAGTGATTTTATACATTCGGTCTTGTGTGTCCCCACTAAGCATGTGAATTCAGCGGAGTGCATCCACAGTACCAAGGCTAGCATTGAATGTCTGAGTGGTGCACTGTGGGTAGCTATCCCGCAGTCCCCGCAGCCCATTGGAATTCTGGGATAAGCTCCCAGTGCATGCTGGCGCAAAAAACATTCTCGCGGGTGTTTCACGGTGTGTGTCATCAGTCGCTCCTCCCTCCGTGAAAGCTATGGCAGACAATCATTTTGTGCCTTTTTGGTGTGCAGACACCATACTGCTTTCAGCAGACAGTGCAGTACGGTGCACTGCTGCTCTCCTGCTACACCTCGCATTTCCTCTCATCTTCCTATGTAATCTCTTAGAAGAGAAAGACTACTCTTTCTCTTCCTCGTCTACTCTTTCTCTTCCTCGTCGACCGCTTCCGCTGCCAACTCTGCTCGGCCATCGTCAACTGAGCAGCACAGCTTCTGCCGTCAATGCTGTTCTCCCACTCTTGCCGCGCTACTGAGCCTTTCCATGTTGTCTGCCCTGGGCTCCTGCCTCCTTGAAAGCTACAAAAGACAACCATTTCCCACCTTTTTTTGGCTATCGTGATCCAAACAGCACCTCTCCACTGCCACTCTGCTCTCCTACGTTTCGTGCCCTTTTTCCAGGATTACCTGTGCAGGTGCCATAGCGCAGCAAGCATGGAGCCCGCTCAGATCTCCGCTGCAGTTTTCACCATTGTAAATACCTCGCGCATTATCCAGCAGTACCTGCAAAACAGGGTGAGGAAGCGACGACAGCACGATTACGATACTGATGAGGACATGGACACAGGCGTTCCTAGAAGCACAGCATGTGGCGATTGGGAGATCATGGTGGCGTTGGGCCAGGTTCATGCCATGGAACGCCGATTCTGGGCCCGGGAAACAAGCACAGACTGGTGGGACCGCATAGTGTTGTGGGTATGGGATGATTCCCGGTGGCTGCGAAACTTTCATATGGGTAGGGCCACTTTCATGGAACTTTGTGACTTGCTGTCCACTGCCCTGAAGTGCAAAGACACTAAAACGAGAGCAGCCCTCACACTTGAGAAGTGAGTGGCCATAGCCCTGTGGAACCTTGCAACTCCCGACAGCTACCAGTTGGGTCGCAAATCAGTTTGGAATGGGCAAATCTACTGTGGGGGCTGCTGTGCTGCAAGTAGCCAATGCAATCATTGACCAGCTGCTATCAAAGATAGTGATTATGGGAAATGCGAAGACCACTGTGGATGGCTTTAATGCGCTGGGGTTCCCTAACTGTGGCGGGGCGATAGACGGAATGCCTGTGATGGTGGACTGTGCTCATGGTCACCTGTGCTGATGAGATCGCCACGGTGACCAAACAGGAAATGAAATTCAAATGTTCCCGGGGCTTTTACTGCCTACCTGGCTAGTGCATCGGAGTTGACAGTGTTGTCCAGAGCGGTCACAAGGGAGCATTCTGGGATAGCTCCCGGAAGCCAATAACGTCAAATTGCGTCCACAGTACCTGTAACCCGGAACTGCGATCTCTACTTTAGCGCTACTCCACTTGCCGAGGTGGAGTACAGAAACCGGATTAAAGAGCCCTTTAAATAGAAAAAGCCAGTTTGGTTGTGTGGATGGAATCAGTTTTATTTCAAATTAACTCGGCTAATTCCAAAATAACTGCGTACTGTAGACGAGGCCTTAGGTTTCAGTAAAATGGTCTTAAAAGATGCAATAGTATCAAACACATAGTAATATACTGTTTGTGCTAAAAAAAAAGCCAAAACCCATAAATGATTTTTAATTTTAAACATGTTTTATTGGTAGGATAGACTTGCAACAACATTCTTCAGCAGCTAACATCTTCAACACCTGAGAACTGCCTTCTACAGTCTACCTGTTTTATGCTATGCAAAGAAAAAAAAATGACTAGCAAGTTTTGGCTGTGGTTTTTTTTTTTTTTTTTTTTTGGGTTGGTCAATGTAGTGCTATAACTTCTTGCTTGTCCCTCAGAATCTCTTCCTCCTCATCTGTATGGCTTTCATCACAGTCTCTAAAAACAAAAAACAAAAAAAACCCCACACAATACAATGATTATCAACAGTTTGTGCTCAAGGTCCTCAAAGAAACAAATCCTGGTAGGATTTTTTGGTCCTGTTTCTCATACTCATCTAATGTTAACTTGATTTATCATATTAAAAAAGGTATGACCGTTGTGCAATCGGTAAATTGTAACAAAGTATACTTTTGGCCAAAACTACCATGTCCATTTATTTTTCTCAACTTCGGACAAGTTGTTTCTCAACTCTCTCAACTAGGCTTGGCAGGATTTGATTTTCTTAAAATAATTTCACTGGATGATATCAATGTTTATTTTTAAGCTTTTTAATTTTCATCAATTTAAATGTTAACAGTTGTGCAAAATTATGGGTGGGGCAGACAATTATTTAATTACAGTAGATTTTGAGGTTTTAAAAGTTAAAGCTTTAACACCATTAAACACAAATGGAATATTTTGATGCTGATAAAGTAAATGTCCTTAAAATCAAATTTTAATAGGTTATCAAGCAGTTTCTTACTTTCCTTATGTGTAAATTTTGATTATCGACGAAAAAATATTTCCTTCCTTATCCTGTCTCACCTGAAAATCCCAAGTCCCAGAATGAATAAGCTAAGTAAGGGGTTTTCATTTGTGCCATCATCATTGGTTTAAATAGCAACCAAGAAAAAAAACAAACTAAAATTTGTTTGAAATAGCTTTCTAGAATCTTGAGCATAACATTTCTTCTGCTACTGTTTTTATTTAATTTGCAAATTTTGTTTAATTCCCTGTTGACATGCACCTGCTTCATTATTAAACAGGTTTCATTTCCAAAACATTGTACAAAGTTTAACTAATCCTTTGAGATAGAATCATTATTATTTCCATTTTATAGATGAGTTAACTGAGAGGCAGAGAAGTTAAGTGACTTTTCCTAAGGTCATGTACAGAATTCGTGTCAATCAAAGGATTTTCTGGTTTTCAGTCACATGCTCAGTCCACTGGACCATCCTGCACCATGACTGATGACAGAAACATTGATTCCATAACTGTTCTAATTAACCTATGCCTTTTGGTTAGTTGGAAAACAGTTCCCACAGCAAACTGTTGAGGACTTTCATTAACAGCTGCAATTTTTATGTGTCTTGGCAACAGGGCAAGGTATTTAAAACCAAAACCCAACATTAATAATCTATAGGCATTTACCAGCAAATTACACCATTTTCATGATTTCTGATAGCTTTCCTGCCCCCATGAGAGTTCCAACAAATTTCCTATCACCTAGACCTGTCCACACTCTGTTCTTTCAGATATCTAGCAACTAGCAGTGTCATTCTACTTTCCTGGCAACAGCAATCATACCACTCTAACTGCCAGATATCAAATTCCAAGTAACGTATCAGAGGGCAGATGCAGAGGACATGGTTAAATGATGGAATTGTACAATTTTTTTTTATCAGACATCAAGCAGTGACTGAGAAAATGGAAACATCTGCACTGCAATGGTCCAGAAAAGGCTTAAAAACAATGTTCAGTGAACCGTGCACAAGAACTAATGTTTTCCAATAAAAAACATAATTTCATTATTTTCTTAAATTAAGATTACACAAGTGAAAATAAATTAGTCTAGCTATGTAAATTACTTTGTGTGGTCATGAAATTTCACATTTAATAAATGGGTCCTTACAATTTTATTTCTAACGAAGAATAACTCTCTCCCCAATCACAGATGTCATGAGTTAGCTAGAAATTACTTGGCTAATTTACACAAGCAGCATATTTTTAGATTTATATTACTTCTACCCCAATATATTGCTATAATCTTGGTGGCTAGGGACTATTTTTTCTTATTTTTAATGGACTGTATTCCCTTACAATTTTCATCTTTACATGTTATATTAACTCTGTGATTTAACAAAACATTGTGCAGTGTAACAAACATGTTAGGGCATTTTTTAATTCTTTTAAAAATCCCATCAATATAGTAAGTCATTCAGATGAAACACATATACTAATAATTGGCCCTTTAAAAAAAAAAGTCAATGAGTAGTTTGCCAGTCAAGCATTTTACTAAACAGCTAAAAAAAATAATCAGCAGGTTTAACTTACCTACAAATATCAACTCTACTGTGGTATTTTATTTCTAGGTTATTATGGAAATCTGTAATATTTTCACTTATCTTCTTTGAATGTCTGCTGAAGGTGGATAAGTCTTCAGAGGTAAAGCTGTAAAGCTTTTCCTGAGAATCTGAAATATTTTGTAATTTTCAGTAGCCTATGTAACAAAAGTGCAGTATCTACAATATATGGTCTCTAAAAACTCTCTCAGAACAGTATAGTCATATCAGCAAAAAACATGACATCATTAAGATAACAGTGATAAAACACTCTGGTTTCAGATGTTACTGGAAACACAAATTAATTATAACTTTATTATATGGTTGCATCAGTGTTTCTATTATTTTCAAGAGTTCATAGTAAGGACAAAATACCACAACTTAAAGTTTGAAACACAGGGTCCATCAGCAGCTGCTATTATAGTTGCATACATTCCTATGATCTTGAAATACCATAGATAGGGTAGAGAGACCTGATTTACTAGTTCACAATACTTCAAGACGACTAAACAACATGGATCCCCACTCCTGGTGATATGGATGCACCAAAAGTTATATGGTCACTATGATTGCTAGAGGCTGCACCACTTCTTTATGACACTGAAGATACATAAGATAATATAGCCCTAACTATCCCTCAATTACTTCCACTTTTTCAGAAGCCTGTAGCAAAGTCTGAAGAAGTGGTGTCAGAAGCAGAAATTAAGAGTGAGACCATCTGACAGTCTTCTCAAAAGTCACTGGTATTTTATTTCTCCTTCTCCTTTGAGTATTGTCAGTGTGCATCCTAACCCCTGGGAGATTAACAGCAACAGACACCTACAAGGATGTGAATTCGATGAGAATTAGTTAAATGACAACTGCAGGCCTGAAATGTGCATCGTAACTCAAAACCAAGACTAAAGTAATGCTGCATGAACATATACATGGAACTCTAAAGTACCAGCAGTATATGTCTCAATGATGGAAAAATCTCTTGAGTCTGGACTACAGCTTCCATGTATCATGTTGCATCACGGCCAGGGACATCCAGGAGGCACCATGGTGGCTCATCAAGAGGAGACCATGATATATTATGGGAAATGAAGCCTAGCCCATAAAGGAAATCTGAGGCATGAAGCACCCAAACTACAACTTCTATGAGGGACTGCGCCACACCTGGAGTATTGTGTCCAGTTTTGGTCCCCACACTACAGAAGGCATGTGGACAAATTGGAGAGAGCCCAGTGGAAGGCAATGAAAATGATTAGGGGGCTGGGGCACGTGACCTATGAGGAGAGGCTGAGGAAACTGGGTTTATTTAGTCTGCAGAAGAGAAGAGTGAGGAGGGATTTGTTAGCAGCCTTCAACTACCTGAAGGAGGATTCCAAAGAGGATGGAGCTTGGGTGTTCTCAGTGGTGGCAGATGACAACAAGGAGCAATGGTCTCAAGTTGCAGTGGGGGACGTCTAGGTTGGATATTAGGAAAGAATATTTCACAAGGAGGGTGGTGAAGCACTGGAACGTGTTACCTAGGGAGGTGGTGGAATCTCCATCCTTAGAGATTTTTAAGGCCCGGCTTGACAAAGCCTTGGCTGGGATTATTTAGTTGGTGTTGGTCCTGCTTTGAGCAGGGAATTGGACTAGATGATCTCCTGAGGTCTCTTCCAACCCTAATATTCTATGATTCTATGATTTCTAAATTAAAAATTTTGGTTTTCAATTTTTCATCAAAAAGTTTAAATTGTCTGAAAGCAAAAAAAAAAAAACAACATCCTTATCCAACCATCTCTATTCACCATTAATTGTCCCTTAAATAAATGGTCTTCATAGAGGTGGACTTAAAAAAACAAAAACAAAAAACCACAATCCCAGGAGGGAAGTGTTTCTTTGCCAACACTGCCTGATAACTGGCATGTGTCGTCTTGAAGATGACACATTAATAAGATTTCCTTCTTGGCCTCTTTTTTCCCCCCTGTTTGATTTGATCCTGGTGGCAGGGTTCATTTGCTGTGTTCATTATCAAATATCAAGGAAGCAGGTGGCTATTAAAATACTCAGACCCAGAAGGGGTACCTGACACATCCTGTCAGATTTCTTTGATAGACATGCAGGAGGTGAGATAAGTATGAGCTGTCTGCAATTTGTTCCTATGGAGCTGAGCTGAAGATTATGTGATGGTTAAAAGTAAGAAGACCGTTCTATTAAGCCAGAAAACTAGAGTTTTGCATAGCCCAGAAGGATGCAAGTACTTTGTGCTGGATCAGGTCTTTAATTTTCCACAAATCAGAGCTCAAATAATGATCATGAACACAACAATAATGTAGTTTGCTTTACATTTTTGCATGCATAAACACAGCTAAATTACTCTTATGTTCTCACTGTAAGTAATTACCTGTATGACTTTTTAGTTCATTTTCCAAGCCAGCTAAGGCTTGTTGATCAGCAGTATATTCTAAGAGAGGGTCATTTTGTTCAGTTACATCAATGCATTCAATTTTTGAAATTTCAGTAGCAGCTCTAGATAAGGGCTGAGTAGTTAAATTTCTTGGTCTTGTCTGAGAGTGTGTACAGCAGATACCATCAGATTTCATAAATTTAGAGGATGGTATATTTGCTGACAAAGGTCTTTGGAAACTATTATCTGAAAGAAAAACAAAACAATCATTATTGCCTTCTAATTGTGAATCATGATTTTAGATGTATAATAGAATTTGATCTCACTAATGTCATTTTCTGTAATTAAAGTAATAAATTAGTATTAGTCTTGGCAGAATCTGATTTTTAAATAATTTTGACAGATAATATTGATTTAGATTTTAAGCATTTTTATCAATTTCAGTTTTCACAGTTGTACAAAATTATTGGAGGACAAGCACAGTAAACACTGAGATTCAAAAAGGTTAAAGATTTATAACCATTATAACATAAATTGTATACTTCAACACTTGATGCTGATAAAAGTAAATATTCTTAAATCAAATTGTAATTTAAAGTTCTCAAATAGTGTTTTTCTTACTTTGCCTATCTGTACATTTTGATTATCATTGACAGAAATATTTTTCATCTGTTTGTATGTGTGCGCTGACAACAATTAGTAAAAATCTAATCCTTCGAAGCCTAACTATTATTACTGAACATGTACACAATGAAAATTATAATTGGCATCTGATACTCCTTTTATAGTGCCATATAACTTTCTGGAAAAAAAGTATTCTAGATTGCAAGTTAGCACACTTGGTCTGTGTGGCATAGAATATTTTTCTGCCATGTTTAAAACTATTTGGTTCTGCAATTTTTGATGTGTATAAAAATAAAATATGAGTGTATAAACAAAAATAAATAAAATTTCAGATTTTTTGCACTGAATTCAAAATTGATTTTAAAATCGGTCAAGTAATACTTTCCAAACAATGAAAATGTCAACTTGGTTGCTCAGGATGAGCGAAGAAATATGTGAGCTGTGTGTCTTGGGAGGGAGATAGTTGAGGTTGAGAAGGATAACTGATGAGATGAGAGAAGAATCATTTAACTGATCATTCCTTTTGTTTGTTATTATTTAGCATTTGTAAGATAATAGCATTTAAAGGCTCTGACTAAGATCAGGACCATATTGTGCTAAGCACTGTACAAACATATAGTAATAGAAAATCCCTGCTCTAGAGAGGTTTATAATTTAAATAGACAAGACAGACAAAGGGAGAGAGTGGAAACTGAGGCACAGAGAAGTGGCTTACTAAAGGATATGAAATCTAAGTTTTAAAATAAAGTAAACAAAGTTGTTTGTATGGAAGTTGTGAGAAAGATGGTTTGAGTATATACCGTTCAATATGTTATTTAATTTTTACTGTTGGTGAAAACATGAATATATTATATTCAACAGTGTGGCCACAAGCATTTGCTACTGCTGCTTGTTAAATGTTTAAGAGGTGCTTGATACATATTTTAAGAACACGTAATACTGAAATGGAAATTTTAAAAAAGAAAGCTTTAAAATGGTTAAATACTGAGTGCAGGATCTTATCCATGGCTGGAAAAGTAAAGTGAGCTGTGTTTGGCCCTAGAATAGTTATTTGCAAATAAGTACTGTAATACATCTGTTTTGTTTTTTCTAGTGATTAAGTGAACTGAAATAGCCAAGATGACCTTGGGATATGTGCCTGTTATACACATATCTTCGAACATGGGGGCTCCAAATTGAAGTGCCATCATTTACAGTATTTCTGGAGTATGGACAGCAGAAAATGGTACTTCTGAAAATGATTACACAATTATCTGTAACTATCATTGTATGACGTATCATTTCTTTAATAAAAATGTTGATATAATTCTTCATTTAACCTATTACAGAGCTGCTGCTTCCCTCAATAAAAATCCTTAAAATCTCATATCATCATCATCTACTACCCACCCCCTACTGTGCACCCAGAAGGGGAGATAAATCCAGATTAAGGACTAATATCCTATTGATTTGTAGCAGATTACACCATACCATGCATTTTAATTTCTTAGGTGCAAATCAGTGGAAATTTAGTTTGTGAAAATTAGGTATTTCAGATACGAGGCTGTTTTTAGTATTAGAATCAAATAATAAAAATTTGGCTCTGATAAAAAGAAATTGTTTTCTAATATATAAGATTTCCTGTAAAGACTCTTCTTTAAGCAAAGGCAATTTCAAACAATTAGCTGGTAGAGTATTTGCAACTAAAGTTTAATGGCCAATATACACTATAAGCTGTTACAAGCTTTTTAAGATTATAAATGTTCCTAAGGTGTATTTACATTGAGTTAAAATAAAAACTACAATTTTTAAAAAATTTTAAAAGAAAATATAATTTCTTCTGCCTGAAAAAGGGAAAGGCAGTGGAGACAAACAGTTCCAACTTGTGTAGTACAAGAACGAACAAATCAGATTGCTCTCAAGCCTGTCTGCCTGTTTCATAAAGACCAGTGATACAGGACCAAGATAAACTGGTTATATTTATGAGAGCGTTTTGCATTCAACTATAGTACAGGTACATCATATTCCAAAACTACCATAAAGTGAAAATTCTTAATGATGTCAATTACTCTCTTCGTACAACTTAAACTACCTTGGAACTTTGAGTTGTCATACACCTTCAAATCTACAAGTTCCCTGCTGATGACAGTGAGTTAAAAATGTGAACCACCATGAAATTTAATCATGCAGTCATTGTGTATCTTTCAACACAGTAAGCTCCAGAGAGAAATGGTTACTACCTATTTTTTCTTTTTATATACTTTTATTACTCTCTCACAGGCTCTTTTTAGATTTTAGATCAATTTTATTATGTGTTCTCTGGATTTTTGGAGACCAGGCAAATTGTTGCAGTGATGCACTTGCAAATTTATTTATTCACACTATCACCTGTACTAACCACATCTTTCCAACTACTTCAGGGCCAGATTCAACTCTCAGGGAAGAGTCCATAGCAAAGCCTTCACTGAATTCACTAGACATTGATAGGATATGCTATAATAAGCTGTATGGGAAAAGTCAAAGAAAAGATGGTTAATATTAGTGGACTCAGTCTAAGGGTTGTGCAACACAGAAGCCAGCACTTAATATGTCTGGAGGCTACCGTATGTTGGTATTGCTGTCTGCCTGTTGCCAGGCCCAACTACTGTTATACCTCAAATACCGATAGGTAGGGAAAGCAAGCTGTCATGTAGCTCCTTGCACCTTTAGTGAGCTCCTGCTGTCTGATGTTGAGCTCACCGTCAGCCCAACCCTAAATGCTGGCATCTGGAAGACCTTTGGGAGTACGATTAGAGAAGCACAGTCTGACTTCTGAGTTTGTTATTGGATTTATCCATCTTTCAAATTGAGTTTGCATGATTTTTATTTTTGGAGATATGATTGAGGCAAAGTTGGGGATCCTGGTCTAATTTTTTTTTTTCAGTATTCCCCAGATTACTTGAGGGACAACTGAGTATGCTTCAGATTTTTCATTTTTCCAATATCTAAATCTAAAGTTAAACTGGGTAGACTCTAAAACTACCTATTTTAGAAAAGAATAGTAAACTAGCATTCAAAAAAATAATTAATTACAAATTGTATCGGACAGATCTAAGCCCCCGAGCCAACAAATCACTGAAGCATGTACTTAACTTTAAATCAAAGGGACTACTGATATGTTAAATTTCAGAGTAGCAGCCGTGTTAGTCTGTATCCACAAAAAGAAAAGGAGTACTTGTGGCACCTTAGAGCTTATGCTCAAATAAATCTGTTAGTCCCTAAGGTGCCACGAGTACTCCTTTTGATATGTTAAAGTTAGCCTGGTGATTACCTAACCTGCTAAATCAAGGCCTCCAAAAATTGTTACCTTGTCAATATTCTTACCAGTGGGTGACCTGTGCATTAATGTCCATGATGAAACTCCAGCACATAAGTTTTGTTGTTCCAAACTACTTGAAGATCTGCTCAGTTCACTTTGCAAGACATCCTGTACTACAGAATCATCAGCATATTCACTTAAGCTAGTGTCTCTGAACCAATATCCCTTTCCTGAAATAAAAAATGCAACATAAATAGCACCAGGAAAATATTAACACTTTTTTCATGCGCATATTTATTTGGCCTGTGAGACTGTAGCTGTTGTATTATTTAATATCTTTATGTCCAGAGGTGGTCAACAGTGCTATAATTAAAAATTTCACACAACAAAACATACAAGTATATTTTCAAGTGATATGCAGATAATTTGTTATACATTTTGTATTTTACAGATTCTATACTTCAAGTAAGGATTTAGTAACTTTTAATTCATAATTTCAGATGCTTTAATGGAAGCCATTAGAAGTAACAAAAGAAGCATGATTTTAAGCAGACCATCACATCAAAATTTACTACCAGCAGAAAAGTGTGAAGACTGATCGGAGTCCAAATTCTCAGGTGACATAGATAGAGGGAGAAATCAAGTATGTTGGTGTAATTTACAACTTAAAATAGAGGGCTGATTTATCCTATGCTTTCTTACATTCCATTAGTTGCTCTTCTTGACAGAGCAAAATATCATACCAATATCAACCAACTGATCATATTGACCTAAAAATTATACCACAGGACCTAGCACATGCTTATATAGAGGTAGAAATAAATCTATGCACAGATAAAGGTTATGATGCACTGCAACATAGGTACTCAATATGTAAAGTTCAGTTGTGGAGGATTTTATTTCCAGATTGTTACCTGAAACTGAAGTACTGTTTGTAGAGCTGCAATCTGAGAAAGGTGAAGGAACTGAATCAAGTCTTACTTGCTTAGAATTTGTATGCAAAATAAAGAATCCCTCAAGTCCTTGATATTGGGTCAAAGTAGGTTTTTCTCTTAGGGCTACGTCCTGTAACAACTAGGATAAAAGACAAAATATTAAAGACCACTAAAGGCTTATATTGTCTACTTATACCAAGTCCATTTTAATACAATGTTCATGTCATAAAACCTGAAGTCATTCTAATTAATATAAAAGTATTTTTGTGAAAGGTTTACAGTTTAAGACATGCAATATTTCTAAAAAAAAATCCTAAAAACCTATCTTACTTAGTAGTCACCAAAGTAATCAGAGTATTACCTCCACTGATCTTCACACTTCTGTTAAACCATTGGGGGTATGACAACATAGGGATTTAAAAACAAAAACAAACAAACAAAAAAACACACGCAGCTGGGCCAGGTCAGCTGACTCGGATTCATGCTCCAGGGCTGTAAAATCGCTGTGAAGATGTTTGGGCTTAGGCTGGAGACTGAGCTCTGGGACCCTGCAGTGGAAGGTCCCAGAGCTCAGGCTCTAGCCCAAGCCTGAATGTCTGAATAGTGATTTTTAGCCCCGCAGCCTGAGCCCCGCAAGACCCAGCAAGCCACAACCATGGTGCGCATCTTTTATCCCAGTGTAGGCATACTGTGTGATCTGCAACCATCAAAAGAGAATCAAGATTAGTTGCCTTGATGAACACACAAAGACTGCATTCATAAATGGAAGCAAGCAAACAAATCAGCTCCGCAGACCTATTCAGTGAGAGATGTTTGAATACTATAGTTTCCATAGGAGGGCATGCTCAACCTCAGACAGCAAAGTTAAGGGGGAAGGGAGGATGAGCAGCAGGCCACACAGAGCAGCCCTTCTGAGATTGCGACTAGTTGCCTGTTTTCTCTTGCTCTTTCTAAACTATCCCCATAGAAGACTGAAAGTGGGGGGTGAAAGCACTTTTATCCTCCCCAGTTGAAAGGCTGGGGCAGTGACAGCCAGCCCTCCTCCTGCCCCACTAAAATTTCATTCATGATTACCACTATTTTTAATGGAGTTACTTTGTTACTACGTATTAATGTGCAATATTTCATGGTAACTACTGTATATGGTTAACTACCAGTACCACTCTACTGCATTGTGCCAAGATAAAATGTTGAAAAGGTGACAGGGCAATTATGCAATATTTATTTGAAGAATAGGTACAAAACATTTTACCATGGAAGCCTCTGTAGTTACAGGTAAAATCAAACTCTTGCTTGTGTGGAAACTGTTAAATTCCAGTGAATCTGTATTGTTTTTCAATGATCTTGTCATGAGGGAAGGTTCATTGCTGCCTAATTTAAGAAGATCAAAAGTCTTCTCAGGTGACATACAAGCACTAAGGGGTCTTCTATAAGTCTTTGTTTTAATACTTTCTTTTTCTGTTACAGCACTTTCATGAGAACTGCTGAGAACTGTTTCTTCTGTGCTAGAATGGATGCAATCAGTATAACTTCTTTCATGATTTACTGTAGATGTTCTTGCAGATGAAACTAAACAAAAAAAAGGACAAACTGGATGTCTACAGATATTCTCAGGAAATTCAAAACAAAAATGTGCAGTCTTATAGCATTTCACTGTTAGATAGCCCTAAGATGTCAAATAAGCAATTCATAAGGAAAACAATTGACTTTCATGTAAACTTACAGCTTGATTTTCAGAGACGCTGGGCAGCCAGAGCTCTCATCGAAATCTATGGGAACCACAGGTGCTCAGCTCCTCTGAAAATCAGACCCATAATAACTCATTATCCATGAATGTATTAAGTCATTTTGTATCTGACATTCCTAGAGGGGCAACTATCTCCAAGAAAACGCTTTATGAAATTGTAATTTTTCCTTTTAAAAAGGCACGAGATCTAATTGGAAACAGCTGAACCACTGCAATAGCAGCATTATATTTTCACTACAAAAAAGCGAGACGGCTACTTGGAAGTACATTTCTTTGAAAGCAGTAGCAGCTATGGATACATGCTCTTGGGACATGTATCTTTTGCATGCAGCACCAGAGTAATGATTAAGGGTTTTTTTTTCTTTTTATCTTAAGACATAGCTATTTGCCTTTCCTTCTCTGCACCCAAGGCCACACATAGCACACCTCACTGTCCAACTGTCAGTTTCTCTTTCACCGTTTGGGCCTGAGCTTGAACCAAATGCAAAAAAAGAGACTGGCTGAGCACGTAGAAGAACTAGTTTTTGACAGTTTGCAAGGAAGAAACAATTAAATGTAAAACATTAACCTAACATACTAATACTTTAAAACACTAATTATTAAAGAAAAATGGCATAGTAAAATAACCCAGTTTTCTGATTCTGGAATAAGAAAAACAAACTGTTTTCTGACTCGTGCTTAATAATGATTTCACAATACAAAGTTGCCACATTTTCAGATATCTTTCTCTAATCCATCCACAAAATTTTGCATGTACATCCATTTAAGTATTCAAATACTGCCTCTGTGCATGCAAATCAGACAGACAGCTAGCCAGGCATCCAGTCTGCAAACATTTGTTTACATAAAAATTGATGCACACAATTTGTGAATATATCAATGTGCTCCACTAAAACTTTGAGTTAAGGGGCCATTCTGAGTGGTTGTATAAGCATACAGTCCATTTAACTCACATTCTCTAAAGAAACCTAGAGGCTTTGGTTCAAATCCTCACCTAGTATAATTGAGTCCTAATTATGCATGCCATAAACCCATATATTGCAAACATTATCTCTCCCTAATAATCAAGCTATAAACTTGTTTTTCTGCATGCCATATAATAATGCCACATGACCTAAACTGAATATTCAAAGTAGCTTTAAAGAACAAATGTTTTTACTTTTGGCACAAAAAAACCATTGTATTTAACTGGTTACAATTTTGTCTGCTACAAACACAGAAAGATCATCATATAAAATACAGTACTGCCTACTAGAACAAAAGTTCTTTTCTCTCCCCCCATGTAAGGAAAGTGATAGCAAAAAATAATCTTACCAAAATTTACCTTTAGAAATTTCTTTAACGGGAACACTGCTTCTATCATCAGGAATGAAAAGGTCTTTTTTGTCAGATGTAGAAGCAGAATTACGAGATGTCTTGCTAGTTACAGCAGCAGCTGGTTCTGGTAAAAAGTCTGATATTGTATCCTTCTGATTTTCAGGTACTGCATCACTTTGGTTTGGTTTGGTTTTTTAAAATAAAAGAAAAAAGAAATTTCACACATAAAGGCTCCTAACAGACAATCACATCCAAAAGTTAGATAGTTTTTGGGAGGTCATGGAAGTTGCACAAGTGTCAATGGTAGTACTCTATATGAACTTTAATTTTTAGGACACAAAAGTGAAATAAAACAGTATTTAAAAAGATAAAAGGGCTTGATTACAGTGATTCATAATTTTGCCTGGACATACTAAATTAACCCAAAGGTATTGCTTTAAGAACATAATGTAATCATAGATACAGCTTTCAATAATATAGTGCCTCGGATTTCTTGGCATCCAAATCCTGATATGAAAGTACACAGAGGTCATTGTGAATGCAAGGAAAGATTTTCACTCATTCAAAAGCGTGTTGCACATTTTAAAGTGTGTTTTTATTTTAAAGTACCTTGCAACCTCTTACTCAGACAGGACCTTCACCAACAAGTCATCTAGGTAAGGTGAGATGAAAACCTTCCCACAGTGAAGAATAATGGAACAGTCAGGATCTTTGAAAAGACCCAGAAGGATGGGGAAGTCAAATGACAGTGTCATGTATTAAAGATACTAGTCACCTAACACAAACTGGATATATTTTTATGAGTAGGATGAAAAAATGCACATCATGGGCATCTTTAAATCAATTAATGCCAACAAGTCCCAGATTCCACGGCTGCTTTGAATAAGCTGAGTCTCCATTGAAACTTATCATGAAAAAATTGAGCCTCTTCAGATCCAAGACAAGACTGTTCCCCTTCCTCTACCACAAGAATCTCTGCTTTTTCTGCGACCTTGCAACTGTTGCAAGCTAAATTGTGTGAACAAAGCCTGTCCGCCATAGATTTGCTGTTAATCTGGTGTCTTTTGCTACTTCATCTATGGGTCAAAACAAAGGAGTTAATACTAGTGGTAAACCCTTTAAAGATGTGGGACATACCTGCTTTGGGGAAACATTTTTTGTACATGCTAGGGATGGTGACAAGACAGTCCCACAAGCATGTTGCTTTTCAGCTTATACCTGTAAATAGGCTGGAAGCTTGGCACAGCAGCAAAAGCATAACAGGCCCATGCTGCTGTGTGGAAGGGGAAACTGAGGCACACCGCCTCATGGCACTGGTGGTTAAATGCCTAGACACCTACACTTTAACCGTTATTGCTGTCTGCATTCTGTTAGCAATACTACACCCCAACATGTTTTCAGGCACCCAGGGACCAGGAACCCCAAACCTTGCTAGAACACCTATGAATGACATCTTACGGTTTAAAGGTACCGAAAGGGAGCGTGACCAGAGACAAACAGGTATTTTACACGTACTGCCTCCACCATGGACAGTGTCCAAGTCTCTGACAGTAAGTTCAGGAGGAGGGTGTGATGTTGCACCCCATAATGCTTTACAGAAATATGTTTATGAGTATAAATATGACATAACTGGAATGTGTTTTATGCTAGATATGCCATGTAACATATCTCTGCAAAGGTTATGATCTACTGGATATATTCATCCTATTTGTATGCATGTATCATTATTGTATTTGAAGTTATTAATATTGGCTATGTACTTGTTTGATTTTAAGTAGCCTCAGTGAAGCAGTTGGTCAGCTTCTTGAGAAAAGACTATTCTCAATAAGTGCCCAATCAAGGAACACTTAAACTAACAATGAACTTTGAGAGACGCCAATCCACATCTGAGCTTTCCTGGGAATGTGGTGTCAGCCTGTAAAGAACTGAGTCGTGCATGGACATGTGACTTGCCCATGTGACTCCAAAACTCCATCTTGGAGCTGGATTGTTCACAGGAGAGGGGAAGCGGTTTCCACCCACAAGGGAGAGACTATTTAAGCCCCTGGATAAACCTCTCCATTTTGTCTTCAGCTGGCTCAGAAGATATTCTTTGGAGTGGAGAGGCTATCTGAAAGAAACTGGAACAAAGGACAGTAACTACAGGGGTGTGAATGACTGCTGGCTCCTAGAAGGAGGCTAGTCTGTAAAAGAAGCTTATTGGAACATCTCTGAGGGAGAGATTTGATCTGTAATCACTTTCATACTGTATTAGGCTTAGACGTGCGTGTTTTATTTAATTTTGTTTGGTAATTTACTTTGTTCTGTCTGTTATTACTCGGAACAACTTAAATCCTACTTTTTGTATTTAATAAAATCACTTTTTACTTATTAATTAACCCAGAGCAAGTATTAATACCTGGGGGGGGGTGCAAACAGCTGTGCATATCTCTGTATCAATGTTATAGAGGACAACAATTTATGAGTTTACCCTACTTAAGCTTTATACAGGGTAAAACGGATTTATTTGGGGTTTGGACTCCACTGGGAGCTGGGAATCTGAGTACTGGAGACAGAAGCCTTCTTAAGCTGTTTTCAGTTAAGCCTGCAGCTTGTGGGGGACGTGGTTCAGACTTGGATCTGTGTTTGCAGCAGGCAAGAGTGTCTGGCTCAAACAAGGCAAGGTAATGAAGTCCCAAGCTGGCAGGGAAAACAGGCTTAGAGGTAGTCTAGGCACATCAGGTGGCAATCCCAAGGGGGTCTCAGTGACCGAACCCGTCATAAACAGATCCACAGTATAGGCTATCTTTATGCTTGTTGCCCTCTAGATGGTCTGGGACTCATGGCACTGATTCAGCCACTCCAAAGAGTGGTTGGAGAACTGAAGCAGCAGTCTCAATGGAAAGCACTGCCTTTTAAAATTTATTTCACATAACAAATATTCATATTCAGGCTCTTATGGCCTGGACTGGGTTTTTATAGAAAAATATTTTCTTCCACTCAAAAAAATATACAACAAACACTTTACCAATGAGGTTCATAGTATTATACCATACTGTTATGGCAAAATATTTGCTGAACTATGATATGTCAGTCATTACAGATCACTGGTTCAGCTCCTGGAAAGTAGTGAAATCACAAACTACCCTATCATATTGTTCCATTTACCTTTGTTCATTTCTCAGTTTAGTGGATCCAACTTCCATCGCTATAGAGTTACATGATTCATCTAGGTCCTCCTCACAAGACTAATTAAAAAATACACACACAGAGGGAGAGGGAGAGAGAGATTAGCTAAACAGTTCAAAAATATATCACCACAGTGAGTGAAAAACCGGACAGATTACTTTTGTGTGACCTTTGTACAGTTGGAGCCATCAGAGGAGAAATACTAGGAACATTTATTTACTTTTGGAAAACTGAACTTTCTATGGATGGACTGACATCATTAACAATATACCAAAACAAGTACTTTAATTATATTTCTGATGATGTACGGTATCCCATTTAAGTTTGAAGTCTAGCCAACTCAACTTTCTGTTTAGCTCTTACTAATTTGAAAATTTAATTGCTCAATTTGTTTAAAGGATACAGGATAATTAAAGTGAACCATTTGCACTTTACTGTAAGAAACATATACTTACATCACTGAGTACCTCAATTTTCAAAGCAGACCCAAGGTTCTCAGGAACCGCGTAAGACTCTTCTGCTCTAAAGAGAGCTGTCCAATATTTTTTCATATCTTCAACTGGGAAATACAATTAGAGTAGTGCATTCACTTTTATTTTAATTTTTAAAATATTTTTATATATTAAGTTACTGGGTTGGGGTTTTTTGGAGAGTGGGGGGGAGGCCATTTTGTTATTTTAACCACCATAAGTTTCCTTTGTTTCCTGACTAACCACATACATCTTCAGGAAAGAACAATCTACTTGCAGTTGTTCAGTGAATATGGATATGAGAAAGAATTGTAAGGAACTAAGATTTAATAGACTCAACTAATAGAAGTCCAACAAACCTATTAAATCATCATCATCTCCTCCTCCTCCTCTTTCTCCTCCACTCAGAGCATCATCAGGTACATTCATCAGTTCATGCTTAGGTCTGAATTCATCTGCTTGAATACCAGATATTTGATTAACTGGCATTCTTAAAACAAGAAGAAAAATAGGAGTTAAGTCTTTAAAAGTTACAGTATTATTACTATCACTCTCATACTATTACAGTGAACACTGACACTTCTTACAGACACTGAAGTTTGGGCCTCATCATGCAGAGCTGCTTGTGAGAAAGGCTGAACACCCATGACTTCCATTGACTTCTGTAGCATTGATGGTACTTAGTACATTCCAGAAACAGGGGATAACAAAATTATTGCACACCCTATATGCTTCAGATAATGTATTCTTACAGTAGTAAGCGCCATAAGAGTGAGCTGAAACTCCTATTTTTTTTGTTAATAATACCATCAAGTTCTACAAGAGGTTGTTATTTTTGTATTGACATTGAAGAAAATCTCTCTAAAATAATTCCAAAATAACAATTCATCAAAATATGGACATAATTAGTAATTTATTTTACAGGAAAACAAACAACACAATCATCTCATTTAAATTTTCCAATATTGAATATGTTCTCAAATATTCAGATAAAATTGCTTTAGATTGCTCATATTAACAAATGCAGCTATTTCTGCATTCTTTTATTAGCAGTGTGTGATTGAATGACTACCTTCTATGCTTCTTAAGCCACAGTTTCTCCATATAGTTCAGGCTTTCTTCTTTGAATTCAATTTTAACAGGTTTTCTCAAAATTGTGAGATGGGTCTGTACCTCACAAACTCCCATGGATTCTATAAGTATAAATAGAACTGTAATATATATCATTAAAATATGTTAACAATATGCTTTCCTTTTTTAAACTATAAAATTCATTTTAATTAATAGTACATCAATAGTCTATGCTTGGTTTAGATGTTTGCTTATTCATGAAATTTAAAAAGGTTAATCTCATATTATTCATATTCTGTTGAGAGAGTTATCTGGAACTTGTGGCCCATATAAAAAGTGAGTTTACAATCTAATTTGGATTGATTGGATTTGTCTGAAAAAAATTCACACTCTCTCTCTCTCTTAGGGCTAAATCATCATACCCTGGGCGAAAACAGGCTTTAAACTGAAGATTTATTCAGAGCTGGGTAGCTGACATCAGCTGACTTCTTCTTCTGCTCCTTAATTGGTAGCAAACAAATTGGAAGTTAAAAGGATATATGTAAAGATTCCACTGACAAGCAGTAAAGAAGAACTGTACTGTTAAGTTTTTCTCATGCCTAATAAAAGACAAGGAACTAACTGTTTAAGACAATGATATATCCTTCAAGATATGTGCATTATCTGTACTATGTAAGTTTGCTAATTAATTCTGATGGTCATGTACTTGGAGGTATGAGACTTCAAAAACAGATTTACATGGGATAACTGAGTGTCCACATTGATATGTAAGACCCCAAACTTGCACACACTTATGTCTTACTTTTATGCATTGAAAGCAACTGGGCTGCTCAGATGCATAAAGTTAAGGTCATACACATTTGCAGGATCAAAACCCATAGATTTCCAAATAAAAACCCCAAATCATAGGAAAAGGTATTAGTAAAAGTGCAAGATTATTCTAAATGTATCAAGTAGCAAGCCATTTATACTTCAGAAAAAGAGAAGACAGCAAACTGTCATCCATATACTAGTGGAGATACAGAATATCCTGCACAAATCCAAGGAGACAAGATTTTGTTTCATGGTTCATGATTAAGAGACCACAACTCTTCATAGGGAAGGAGTCAACCTGATACTCAGAGATTGATGCGGATACTCAGCTATGAGAGAAAAAGAAAATGCACTAAGATGTAATGTACATAATCCTGAGGCATGTGCATTGCTCACCTCAATAAACAGGCAGTAATCTTTAGACTTTGAATTTACAGTATAGAAATCTCAGGTGAAAGCAAGAGACCCAAGACCGGAGAGGTATATGACAGAAATGCTTTGAACTCTTAGCAAGTACCTTTGATCTGAATATCTGAAAAATCTGCGGCAGCTAAATCTTATTAAATTATTTTTACAGATTTCACTGAAGAACAGCGGTTAAATGACTTGCCCAGGGTCACAGAATCAGAAATAGAACTCTGGTCCCCTGCACCACCAGTAGACAACACTGTCTGTATACTATTCCACTATTCTAAATAATAGAGAGAATACTTCAAGGAAAATATATTCACTATTCCTAGAGAATATTATCTTCACCAACAGTGTCTTAGAAACAATTCCAAATACTTACGTCCCTGTTTGCAATGTACATAAAAAGGCTATAATATTCCAACAACATAATGCAGCCTACCTGAGCAAACTGAAGTTATAGACACAGATTAACCAGCATTCAGAGTGCTTCAATGTACAAACAAAGGCACTAATATTCATTTGGTGTGTCTCACATAGTGTATACTTGAGGAACACCATATAACCATCACAATAATAGTATGAAAAAAAAAACACACAGTAACATTTGAAAAATATTCCAGAAAGTACAGACTTGCTAGCAGTATGTAAATGAGCTGTTTACTCATTTATGTACTGTTCTGTGCAGCACTCCATTCTGGTCTTCATTTGGTTCTAGGGAGCCCAGCATCAGTTTTCCTTCGTGCCAGAGCTCCTCAGTAAGTCCAGCAGGGCCTTTGTCACATACCAATGCTCCTTCTTAAGGACTAGTTTATCAATGTACAATCTGCTCAAATACAGTCTCTTTCATCCCAGACTACCAAAAGGTACATCTCCTCCCTTCCTTTCCTCCTCCTACTGCAGCTTCAAATAAAGTCTGTTTCTGAGGTCTTTCACTTGGCACACGCCCCTCCTTTGTGAGGTTTGTCTAACACAGCTACTTTCTTATTCTCTCTCCTGTCAGAGTGCTCTGGATTACTCAGGCTTGTTTTCTTAAAACCTGTGCTCTCTGGATTCTGGGCCACACCTCCAGAAGGCTTCCCCATTTACTTCCCTCAGCAACCCTTTCAGCAGCTCAGCCCCAGCTCGAACAGTTCCTCCCTGCCTTTTTGTCCACTCTTCCCGGTCTTATAAAGCCTAGGGACCTTCCACTTCAATCAATCAGCAGCAGTTAATCAGCCAGAGGCCTCCTCTTTCAGTTAATTGGGCATCAAGGAATCAGTCACACTTTCACCCTCTGACACACATTTTATCAATCTATTTGACATATTGTTAAATCAGTGCAATGGGTGGAAAGGAAAAGATTTACTATCTAAGAAAGAGGCATACAGTTTGTGTCATGAACTATGTCACCTTCCAGTAGCACGGTAATCAGCTGGAAACTTAGAAATGGTCATTTTAATAAAAAATTATGAATTCATACATTACTAGTTGATACTGTAAAGGCTGATATATGTTCATCAGTACATAAGCCTTGAGAATATGCACTATTGATCAAAATGGGTTCAGTTTTCTTTTTAAAAATGTATTTAGCAGAAGCTAATTCCTACCTGGTTGAGCCTCATCAGAGTTCTGTTCCTTTGTGTATTCATGACTTCCATTTCTCCATTGAGTTAAAGCTTCTTGAAAAGACTCTGCAGATTCTTCCTCATCAAAAGTACCATACAGTAATAACCCACCATTCTGATTCTCAAAAACTGCCCCTGTTGGTACTGTGGAAACTTCCTGAATCAATTTCAGGAAAGTGATCAATCAAATATGTCCTAATGGCAACTGTCTTCCCCACCACACACACAAATACCTGATGACAAAGGATTAATGGTTTCACATCTTAACTGCTGAAGGGATTCAGTTCTTTGACGTGGTCCCCTTTCTTATGCACTACATTTGGGTTAAACTGTGATCAAGATAATTCAAGACTATTTTCGGAAATCGCTCCTTTTAGCCAGATTGAATTGAGATGCCCCATCAACAGAGCTCTAAGCCAGACTACTAAACAAATGCATGAAGGCATGCAGACTTACAGCCATAGAGTTTAAGGCCAGAAGGGACCACCAGATCATCCAGCCTGACTCAGTGTATATCACAGGCCACACGCATACTAAATTCAACTAGGAATGAAAGCAATTTCTAAATTATCACTACTATTAAGTAGTACTATTAAGGCCATTCATATATTAGTGATAAGTATAAAATAGTTTATTATTAAAAGAAAATAGTTAATTCTAATGCTACAGATGTAATCTGCCAAAAGTCCAATAGAATCAGGGCTTGTTTAATTACAAGCAAAGCAGTAGCAATCTGAGGTCCTGCATCTCAGACGGACCACATGCACAGACATGGATCAGAGGGGTGGATCAAATGGATAGCCTGATCTGACTTTTGGCAATTTGTGGCATCAGAAATCACAGGACCAACACACTTTAAGGAATTATGAGTGTAAAAATTGAATTTTCTGTTGTTTTACAGGAACACACACAGCTCACAGAAATTCCTCAGCCTACCTCAGCATTGCCTGTTGACATTAGCAGAGATGAAGAAATGTCTGACATGAACTGATTCTTGCTATTTGCTTTCTTCTGTTCATGATTCTCTTTGGATTCATCAGGATTAAAGTATTTCATGAATTGATGGGTAGCTTCTAATTTTCCAACTGATACACGGGTTTTTGCCTACAAACAATACAGATCACCAGATTAATTCAAAATAAACACACACACTTTCCACTAAACAATGCTCAAATTACAGAGGCAAAAACAAAGAAACAGAGCAGAACACAGAATGATGGTGGACTGAACACATCCTATCTTCAACAATCTGAATCAAACCGAATATTCAGATCAGACAGGAATGTAAGAGACTACCAGATTATTTAATGAATATGGGAGATAATCTACAAGTGCATGTCATTTGTTAAAAGAACTTTATAATCAACATGCTATAAAATTTGTAACTAAGGAAGATCAATCAGATATTGGTTAGATTTTGTCCTCTTTAAAACTGCAGCTGGAGAGACCCGTAAGAGATGAAGCTGATTTAAGTAGCTCAAAGAAATTCCAAACAAAGGCTGGAAGTACCAGGTCAAAGGCTGGAAATAGTTCTTAGATGACAACACCAATTTTAATCACATTGTTGTTTGCATTGTTGTTGTAGCTGTGTTGGTCCCAGAATATTAGAGATACCAGGTGGGTGAAATATTATCTTTTATTGAACCAACTTCTGTTGATGAAAGACTCAAGCTTTCTCCAACAGAAGCTGGTCCAATAAAAGATATTACCTCACCCACCTGATCTCTCTAATTCCATTGCCACTTTCTTTTATTCCTCTGCAACTTATGTTAGTATAAAGCAAACTGCTCCATAAATTTCATCTTATGATGTTCTAATTGCCCATACTTGAATAATTACCTAAATGAGAAAAGGTAAAACCAAAGAGAATAGAAAAAAGAATGCAAATCTCCTCTCTCCATTTGTCCTGTGGAAATATTTTGTTTCAGAGCCACATTTAGGATCTAGAAAATACAGTGGACATAAAGTGCTAAGTAGAAATACGTATGACGCCACAAAGGTCCCTGTGTTTCCCTCCTATTTAAAAATATGCATAGAAGAAAAAGCTAATAAGAATACTCCTTGGGTCTCAGAACAAGCAAGAATGCACACAGGAAGAGTGGCCAGAAAAAGCTGAAGAACACAGAGATCCATTGTAAACCTAGGCCCAATCACTTTGGCTCTGTGACTTCATCCACTCCAGGGAACTCCCTCTAGCCTCATCTACCTATGACAATACAGTTGATCTAGTATCCTTGCTGTCACTGGCTTGCACCTCCCGTAGCATATTCTACGACCTTCCAACAAGTATGCAAGAAGAGTTAATGTTGCTTCAAGCTACATTCGCTTTTTGCCATTTTGACTGCATATATTCTACTCAGATTCTTATCCCATAATTCTCAGCATGATATGGTGGGGGATACATTTTCCCAGGGGAAATATACTACTTTGTTGTGTCCCCTAGTTCTGATTCCCCACAACTACTGGCAACAATCCATGTCGCCAAAAGATCGCTAAAATACTTGGAGACCAGAAGCCACATATTTAGAGAGAAGCAGGAGACCTTCTCTACATAATTGCATTTCCTCTTGGCAGGGTTCCTTAAGGCATTTTATGCTCATTTGCTTCCCTCCAGAGGTAAAGTATAAGGCCAAAGAAAATAAGTTTGGTGCTCTCTAGTCACTTTCTATTTGATTTTTGACCATAGCATTCAGGTGAAACTCACCTGAATTACTAGTTTTAGAGTAACAGTCGTGTTAGTCTGTATTCGCAAAGAGAAAAGGAGTACTTGTGGCACCTTAGAGACTAACCAATTTATTTGAGCATAAGCTTTCGTGAGCTACAGCTCACTTCATCGGATGCATACTGTGGAAAGTGTAGAAGATCTTTTTATATACACAATATTCCCTGCTCAAGAGATAGTAGCATGTGGAAGCAAGTGAAGCAACTGACTGTATTGTTTGTGGCTCTAAATGGTACTATAACACATTTATATATGTCTATCACAAATATTTGTAAAACTGCCACCTAGAGTTCTATCTATACATTTTACACAGCATTACTTTCTTGATTTGGCATTTTGCTCATTTGTTTTGGAATTAATTCTATTTAACTGATTTCAAAGAGAATACTCGGATAAACGTACTGGACTGTTTCCTATATTATTATAGTTCCTAGCAAGTGATTTTAGATGCTCTCTGAGTTTCCTCTGCCTTGCTAACTAAACAAGATAAGATTATGGTGAAACATTCCAATTAGGGGGTAGGATTTTGAAAAATACTGAAGTGATTTCAGAGTACAAGTCCCATCAACTTTCAGTGGAACTTGTGCTTTCAAAAATCCCATCCATGATCCTTTCTAAACTTTGTATGATATGTAACTGGCTGTTTCCACACCAATTTGTTGAATTTTGAATTAATAAGAATTGTATCTTAAATGCATAAAATGATCTGGAAAATAATAAAAATGGGTCATTCACAGGTTTTACTGTCACAATCTCAACCTATAGAATCTACTGCAAACTGTCATCATACTAAGAAGATAAAAAACCACCTCCAATCATCTATTTAAAAAGAAAACAATTAAAAATGAGCATTTTTATTATGATACTTGTTTTTATACTAACTTCAGGGCAAATCCGCAGGTGGTATAAATTAATTACTTCAGTGAGGCTCTGACAATTAACAACAGCTGAGGATCTGTCCCTTCCTTTCAAAAGAAAATTTTGACACTGCCACCGATTTTTAAAATCAGGGTTCAAGTATTATTCAGAATGTGTCTATATGAATATTTCCTTCCCACCCCCTCACAAAGACTGTTTCACTGGGCTTTCTAAATGTATTTTTAAAACATGAAGATCAATAGCACTTAAGTATTTAGGATGATGGCAAGCTGTCAATCTTTTGGACTAATAGAAACTCAATTATTTTGGCACAAATGTCAGAAAGTTATTTTAATGTGAAAGCATTCCAGATAACAATGTCATAAAGATGATAGCAGCAGATCCAACCTACTTCCATTCCTCAAATGTAATGTATCTTGATTGCCAAGGACTTTCCTGAACCCCATTAAGGCCTAGGACTGTAAAAGCAGCAACTAAGGCCACAGTTGGATTTTCAATTTTCTCCTTTATCACATTAAAAATAAACGTATTCCTGCCATCTCATACATGCTGAACAGTTGAGACTGGATGTACAGCTACTTACTTGTTTTCCGAAGCCTTAGAGGCACACTAAATAGATGCTCTAGCACATATCAATACATTCAGTGTTAGGCTTTGTAGATTAGCTAACACTTTCCCAGAATTTAGCAAACATCGTTTTATGTCATTAGCTTAATTCTCACTGCCTTGCATTTCCCATTTTGTGCTGTACTTTTCCTTTGTCTACATAGCTGACACGAAGATTCTTTCTTCCTCGCCCTCTTGCAATACATCTGTTCGCATGCTTTGCTAGATGTTTGACAGAGTATATACTAAAAGGCAAAGTTACTATCTATAACTGTTTAGGTATTTGCTTCCAGAGATCAATCATTATGGGGATTTGGAGTCCTAGTACCAGGAGCTCTGAGCTGTCTAGAAGGGCAGTCCCTGTTGAGGCCACATAAGTGTTTCTTACTTTGACTGTTCAGATCCCATACAATTCTCCCCCAAGGAGTTCAGTCACAAATTTAATTAATGCATTATTTTTTTAATGAGCACCATCAGCATGGAAGCATGTTCTCTGGAATAGTGGTCAAAGCATCAAGGGGCATATGAATCTTTAGCGCATCTGGCACAAATATCTTGCAACGCCAGCTACATCAGTGCCATGCAAACACCTGTTCTCACTTTCAGGTGACACTGTAAACAAGAAGTGGGAAGTATTATCTCCTGCAAATGTAAAGAAACTTGTTTGTCTGAGTGATTGGTGGAACAAGAAGTAGGACTAAGTAGGCGCTAAAGTTTTACGTTGTTTTATTTTTGAATGTGGTTATTTTTTGTACTTAATTCAACATTTGTAAGTTCACCTTTCGTAATAAAGAGATTGCACTACAGTACTTGTAAAAGTGAACTGAAAAATAGTATTTTATTTTTACAATGTAAATACTTATAATAAAAAATAAATATAAAGTGAGCACTGTACACTTTGTATTCTGTGCTGTAACTGAAATCAATATATTTGAAAAATGTGGAAAACATTCAAAATATTTATATCAATAGTATTCTATTAATGTTTAACAGTGCAATTAATCATGATTATTTTTTTTTAAATTGCTTGACAGCCCTAGTTTCTGCTATATAAAGGGAAAAGAAAATATGATGGCATATGCCCTGTTCAGGAAAGAGGGCTCTGACCTGCTGCCTCCAGGTCGCCAGCTGCTAGCCTTCTGGCAGCTGTGTACAGGGGGAGATGTGACCTTAAGAGCTTCCCAGTTTCAGCTGGCTTAACCAATTCAGTGTACCCCAACTCACTATGGTTATAATCTGTATATAAAAAGTGTCATGTAAGGTATCATTGGAAAACTAATAAAACTCACTGATATTAACATTCTTGCATGATGTACGTATGTGGCGTATACAAGAAGTTATTAAGAGGAAGTTACGTACCTTGTGCAGTAACAACAGTTCTTCGAGATGTGTCCCTATGAGTGCTCCACTGTAGGTGCACTTGCGTCATTGCTCTGCTGTTCAGAGAACTTTGATAGGCGTGTCCATTCGGCCCGCACACATGCTGTCCCCTACTCATGCCCTGCCATGAGGCTAACCAGCATGTGCGGGCGAACCCCCACTCAGTTCCTTCTCTACCACAGAGTCCTTGACAAGAACTCCGAAGTAGAGGGGAGGAGGGTGGGATACGGAGCACTCATAGGGACACACATCTCAAAGAACCATTGTTACTGCAAAAGGTGAATAACTTTCTCTTTTTCTTTGAGTAACATCCCTCTGGATGCTCCACTGTAGGCAACTCCGAGCAGTATCCCCACTGCAGGGCCAGAGCTTCAGAGTCAAGTCTTTGGATGACAATACCGTAAAGCCAAAGATAGCATTGGAGGCAGAGTCCCGGGTAATCACATAATGTTCTGCAAAGGTATACTCAGATGCCCAGGTTTCAGCCCTGAAAATTTTCAAGATAAGGACGTTCTTGAGGAAGGCAACAGAGGAGGAAAACAACCTCATGGAGTGCATGCTGTGAACCTGATAGCAGTGTTTGATACAGTTCAAAACCCATTTGGAGAGTCTCTGAGCCAATATTGCTGCACCTTTAGATGTTTTCATAATGGATAAGAAAAGCTTAGATTTCCTAAAGCCTTCATCCTGTCCACGTAAAGGGCCAAACATCTCCTAATGTCTAGTGTGTGCAGTATAGCCTCACTGTGATAACAGGGTAAAAGGCCAGGAGGTGAATCAGTTGGTTTATGTGAACAGACTAAGCCACCTTGAGGATGATTTTCGGGTGCAGTTCGAGTAACCTTGTCCGGAAAGCATACTGTATGACAGGGTGTGCCATTAATGCCACTACCTCCCCAATTCTCTTCACTGAGGTGATCACCACTAGGAATGCTGTCTTCATGGACAGGGTTGTGAGTGAACAGATGGCCATAGGTTCAAAGGGTGGCCTAGTCAGGTTTTTTAGTACTAAGTTTAGGTCCCATGACTGGGGGGGTTGGGGTGGGGGGAAAGACATCTGGATTGGAGAAAAAGGTTTACTACATCCTTGAGGAATCACTGTGTAGTGGGGAGTGAGAGCACTGAATCTCTATTTGTTGAGGGAAGACTGCTATGGCCAGCAGGTGAATTTTGAGTGAATTAAGGGATAATCCTGATTTCTTGAGAACCAATATATAGTCTAGGGCAGCGTTTCCCAAACTTGGGATGCCGCTTGTGCAGGGAAAGCCCCTGGTGGGCCGGGCCGGTTTGTTTACCTGCCGCGTCCGCAGGTTCGGCCGATCGTGGCTCCCAGTGGCTGCGGTTTGCTGTGCCCAGCCAATGGGGGCTACAGGAAGCTTTAGTGCTTCTGCACAAAGGAAAGGCTATCTGGCACGCCCATGACAATTTGTGTAGTAAATGAATGCTATGTTATCTGTAAGGATCCTTGTGTGTACACCTCTGATCAATGGAAGGAAAGGAGCACATGTTCCTCACCGCTCTGAATTTGAGGAAGTCGATATGAACATGCCTTTATGGGTAACCATTTGCCTTGTTGGTGAGGTTGTTGAGATGTGCTCCCCATCCTAAGAGGGATGCATTGGCGATGAGGAGTAGTGACGGAGAGGGCTGTGCAAACGGGATCCCCATGTACAGTGGGTACTTCTACCAGTTCAAGGATTGTTTGACCTTGGTGGGTAACAACAGGGGGGTTTTTTAAGACTGTCTCTGTTCGACCTATACACTGAGCTGAACCACAACTGGAGACACCTCATGTGTAATCTGGCCTGAGCTATCACAAACGTGCCCACAGCCATGTGCCCCAGAAGTTGAAGGTAGCGTTTGGCTAATATTTGAGGGCTGGTCTGCACTGTCTCTGTGGACAGATTGAGGAATCTATGTTGTGGGAGGAGCATTCTCACTCGAAGAGAGTTGAGACCAGCTCCTGAGAACTCTAATCTTTGTACTGGGGTTAATGTCGATTTTTGGACATTGATTTGTAGGCCCAGGCTTCTGAATAAGTCCACAGTCACATGGGTAACCTGTAGGGCTTTGAAGGAATGAGCCCTGAGGAGGCAGACGTCCAAATAGGGGTAGATCATGATCCCCTGGGAACAAAGGTGAGATGCCATTACTGAGAGGACCTTGGAGAATACTCTGGGTGCCAATGATAGCCTGAAGGGGAGTACTCTGTATTGGCAGTGGTACTGTCCTAAGATAAATCTGAGGAACTGTCTGTGGGAAAGTAATATGGAAATATAGAAATAAGCATCCTGAAGCTCGAGGGCCGAAAATCAGTCTGCCTGTTCCACAGCTGGAATAATCAATGCTAGAGTGACCATCTTGAATTTTTGAGCCTTGACAAACTTGTTGAGTGCTCCGAGGTCCACTATGGGTCTCCAACCCCCCTTTTCTTGATATGGGGAAGTAGCGAGAGTAAAAACCTTTCCTTCATACTTGCTGAGGTACTGGTTTTATGGCTTCTACACAGAGGAGGCAATCTATCTGTTGTCACAATAAACTCTCATGAGAAGCGTCCCTGGAGAGGGATGCGAAGGGTGTTGTGGAGGAAGGGTGGGTGGGCAGGGAGGTGAAATGAATGGGATACCCATTACAGATGATTTCTGGCACTCATTTGTCAAATGTTATCCCATTCGCAGGTGCAGTGGAACAGAACAAGGCATTATCCAAAGGGATGCAAAAGGTTGGTCAGCATCAGGTAGCTCTGAAGTGAGTGATCTGTTGGCGCCCCATCTAATCCAGCAGAATTGATATTTTGAAGTGGATGGTTGGAAAGACGAAGGTTGAGGGTCCAACGGTTTGTGCTTTGCGAATCTGGACTCTCTCTTTTGTAGTTCATAAAAGCGTTGAGATTGATATGTGATTTAAGAGAGGGATAAGAACTGCATTTACTCTTCTGTCCAGATGCATAAATCCCCAATGACTGAAGCATAGCCCTGGAATCTTAGAGTTTGTGGAGGGATGATCTTTGAGTTTTGTTTTCCGCAAACAATTTGGTGTCTTTGAAGGGAAGGTCCTCCACAGTTTCTGTAGTTCCTTGGGGAAGCCAGATAAATGTAGCGAAGAGGCTCCTTGCATCACTACTGCTGTGGAGATGGATCGGTATCAGTCATGTTGAGCACTGACTGGAGTGCCATCTTGGTCACTAGTTGTCTTTCATAGATAATGGCCCTGAACTGATCTCTGTAAGATTCTAGAAACTGATAAATAAATTGAATTTGGAATAATCAGAGTAGTCGCATTTTGCTGTTAGCGCTTGATAATTCGCTCTGCGGAATTGTAGATTGGCACGAAGCATGCAGGGGCCTGCCATAAAAGTTTGGCTGGATCCAAGAGAGCCTCATTGATGGGGAGGGCTACTCTCAATGAAGAAAAGGAGTGTAAAATGTCTATCAGTTTATGCTGTGATTCTTTTACCTTCTCTAGAGGTAATTGCAGAGTGTCTGCCACCCCCTTAGCTAAGTCTTGAAAGAGACAGCAGAAGGGGCATCACTGCCTCATCTGGTGAAGGGGACAAAATGTTGGTCAGAAGTGTGACCTCTTCATCGAGGTCCACCTCCTGTTTCTCCCTCATCTCTTCTGGAGGTTCAGTGGCTCTAGATCAGTGGTTCCCAAACTTGGTTCGCGGCTTGTTTGGAGTAAGCCCCTGGTGGGCCACAAGATGCTTTGTTTTCCTGGAGCATCTGCAGGTACGGCCACTCACAACTCCCAGTGGCCATGGTTTGCCATTCCCAGCCAGTGGGAGCTGCGGGAAGCGGTGGCCCAGCTCACACTGCTTCCCGCAACTCCCATTCGCTGGGAACAGTGAACCACCACCACTGGAAGCTGCAAGCAGCCATACCTGCAGACACTCAGGTAAACAAAGTGTCTCTGGGCCCACCAAGGGCTAACCCTGAACAAGCTGCGAACCAAGTTTGGGAACCACTGCTCTAGATGCAGAGGCTAATGGAAGGCACTTCATTAATTTGTAATGGGCCACGCTAGATGCCCAGTAGGCATAATGTCTATATGCCTCTCACGGGTCCCATTGGGATGGCAGGAAGGGTCCCAGTGGCTGGCACCATAGTTGTCCATATCAGGGTGGTTGAGGGCCCGATGGACTGTACAGCTGTGAAGGCCCAGACTGGTAATGGGCACTATAGGATGCATGAAAGGAGCGATGGGAAACAACCTCCTCCTACTCGCTATCAGACTCTCCACTGGACAATGGTGGTGCATAGCATAGTGCTGGTGGTGACTCCCGAGTTCAGGGTAGACTCAGTACCGAGCAGCGGAGACTCAGGTACATTAGATATTGTAAAGTCTTTCAAGCATCTGAACTCCTGTGTTGCTGGGGAGGTCAGTACCAGTGATGGCTGCTGGTGCGGAGACGACAGTACTAACCAGGTCATCAATGTATGCCAGGCTAAACGCACCAGCGTTGTTTGGCATACCATTGATGGTACTGAGGCATTGCCCATACAGAGGATTCTTCCCCTAAGCATGGTCTCGGTCTTTATCTCTGCCAGTCAATACCATAGCTTCAGTGCCTGTGCCCATCGGATTTTTAGGCATGTCAATGCATCCTGCTGAGACAGTACCATCTGAGATCTGGGTACCATGTTTGGCCAGCTCCAGTGCCATTGGTACAGACAATACCGAACATGCCAGGGATCTTTTCCAGCTGGTTTGGGCTCATTCTGGGGATTCACAGCTCTCTTTTTTTGAAGCCTTATGTGAGTATCTCATGGTTTTAGTTCACCATCTTTGGATTTGGAGGGCTCCTGTGAAGACTCCCATTTGGGTAAATCTTGGCATGGAGAGCTGCCTCCATTAGAAGGAGTTTAAATCTGAGCTCCCTGTCTTTTCAAGATTGCGGCTTCAGTTGCTGACAAAAACCACACTTCTGGGGTTTTCCCCGAGGCAACAGACACTATAAGAATGTCCGTCCATTACAGGGAAGGCCTCTTTACATGAAAGGCATCTCTTAAACCCCAGTGAACTAGGCATACCCTGGAGAAAGAGAAAGAAGTAGATAAAGTTTTGGGGTTTTTAAAAACAAAAACAAATATAAAAAGATTAGTAACTATTTAATTTTGAACAACAGACTTAACGATCCGATGAACGGACTGCTAATACCTCCATCTATAGCCAGGAGTGGTTGAGAAGAAACTGAGGGTGGGGCTGAATGCACACACTGGTTAGCTTCATGGCAGAGCATGAAAAAGGGACAGTGTACGTGCAGGCCAAACAAATACTGCTATCCAAAGTTCTCTAATCAGCTGCACAGGGACGCAAAAGCACCTATAGTGGATCACTATTCGAAGAAGAAGGAGTGTTACAATTATATTCTTAAAATTTGTTTAAGCACAGTCTTCCTTAGAAAAAGGAATGCATACTTGATTCTCTGACCAGCTCTGTCTTCAGGCAAAGACAATGAAGGTCCATATTTACATACCAGGTAAACAAAAATATCAAGCTAACAAGTGGGGGAGAAGGTAGCATGGCTTCTATGCCCCAGCAGGATAGAAAAACTAAGTCTGGGTTTTACTTTTCAAAGAATACATTGCAAAGGTTTACTGGTCTATACAGACAGGTGGACTGAAGGTCAAGAGATAAGCAATTGAACCAACAGATTACACACAATATTACTATATTATCAAAGTGTACGGAGCTAATGAGACACTGGTGATTAATAGCATTGTGAAATGTATGTATTAATACAATATGAGGAAATATGGATACTGAATGATATTATACTTTAAAGTCTATGGCCAAACATGGAGAAACAGGTTTCCTCAGAGATAAGAGAAAAGTTAGCTATCTACCAATTAAATTAAGCAAGTTGCAACCAGAAACAATGGAAGCCAAATTTACATAGAAATCAGCAAGGAAGTGGGGAGTCCACAGGAAGGGAAGAACAGCATGAAGTCATCCTGCTTCTTGAAACAAAGTCACTGAAGTTTGGAAGAGATAAGCAAAGGCAGAAACTATATTTGGGATCCATCACCAGGCAGACAAGGGAACAGAGCTCTTGCAAGCTGAGAAAGATGTGTCCTTCAACCAAGGGTGGGGGAGGGAGTCTCTGTCTCTGGGAAATGAATATAGGTAAGAAAAAACATCTTGAACAAACCCTGTACCTTGCTAGATTAAGTTTTAGATTTTTAGATGTGTGTTTTCACTTCTGTTTCCTAGTAACCCTTTCTAACTTTATTTCTTTTATGTGGCACCACTTAACCTAAATCCTAATGTTAATAATTTGGTTTATTTTTACTATGAGAAAACTCAGTGCTGTGTTTAAGCAGAATTGTGCATTTATCCCAATTAAGTTAATAAGCTGTGACGTGCTTGTGTGTCTTTAGAGGAACAAACAAACATTATTTCTCTGAACTGCCCAGCAGATGGCTGGACATTGCAGAGCACACAGGTCTGGGGAAATTCAGGACTGGGAGTATGTTTGGGTCACCTTGCGGGAAGTAACCCAGGCTGGTGGAAGCCAGAGTGGGGCTCTCGGGCTATACAGGCTGCTGAGCTCAGAGCTGCTGAACCAGGTCTGTCTACCACACAACCACTTCAAGGTTTGACCATCATGCTTGTAGGTTGGTTGTGAACATCCAAGGCTGGAAGCTACAGAAACAAAGCATTGTAAGGCACCTATGGTTGCATGGCAAATGGTGTCACAACCCCTCAACTGGTCTGGACTGCACCCCTGAAGACCAGGACAATCTGCCCCGATTCACTGTATGATCTGGTATAAAACCCTTAATCTCGGTGTGTCTCAACTTCCCCATTTATAAATAAAAATAACAATTTTTCCTCCTTTATAAAGCATTTTCAGATCTATGAATGAGACTGCAAGTTATTATTATTAATTATTAATACTCCAACCTTATGTTCTGAATGTACAAATTGTGAGAACTGATAGATCAAATAGATTTGATATATCACTGTTTGTGACTGTTCAATGTAGAGAAAATGCTTTTAAATCCAGCCAAAATAGCTGACAGAACACATATATCTTGCTGTATAAGGTGGGCTAGTAACACGGGTCCAAGAAGATGATTTACTACCTGCTTTTCTACACTACTGACTATCATCCCTCAATGTGCTGGGTCATCCTGTAACTCTCTTAATTTTTTCCTCTTAATGTAATCTTTCAAATAATACACTATGAGCATGCATCATTCTAACAAGAACACATTAATCAGAGCAACAACTTTGATAATTTATAGCATTACTAAAAAGATTATACTTTTGGGGGGAAAAGGTCTGACATCTGCAAATAAATTTCAGTGAGAGAAAGTACCATAAGATTGTCACAGGGCACATCTTGACAATCAAACATGGTCATTGTCCAAAAATACAGTTTGACTTGGTAATAAACACAAATTAAATGGAAAGGAAATATTTAAGTTTCCTAAGATTCAGTCAACATGCTGTTATACATATTCCCTATATTTACAATAATTTTCATATTTATCTTAAAGTAATTTTGTTTCTCTCCACGGAAGAAAGTCTAAACACTTCTACATACAGAACTCCTGACTTGTTTTCTCTTTGGTTCATTAAAACAGCGCAACCATAATTAATGTATCAACAAAACAAAATAAAAAATAGGATAATTTTATATAATTTCTACAAATTGAACTGCATAAAAACACCACCTCATTTAACAAAAATCAAATACTGTTTGATGTGTAAAATGGAAGAAACAGGGGATCTAAAAATTGGACAAAAGTTATTACCATGATCAATTTATGCAATATAGCAAAATGTGATGAATGAGAAGTAAAGCAGTTTTAAATAAGTGTGTTATTATAATTTTATGCAGAAATCCTTACAACAGTGGTCACTGAAATGTTATCGATACATCAAAAGAATACATAGTACAAATAAAGCTGTACTTTAAAGATGATTTTTTTAATGCTGTGAACTCAGGCCCAAATGACAATGAACTATACTACTTTACAAAGAACATTACACTTTTCAGATTTCACCATCGTTAAATTATTTGTTGTTCTGAAAAAAATAAATCTTTCCAATTATATCACTATCATTTTCACCAATATGGGATTGTTCATTTCACAGACAAGAGCTAATTGTATATGGGAATTCTCTACTATTTGAGTGACAGATTTATAGGCCGTGTAGCATAAAACCACCCCTCCCCCAGTCTGTGGAGGTTTATGTATGCAAAGTCTCTTCAACTAACAACCTGCCGGCTGATTTTTAGAACCTTGTGGCATGACAGTTATTTTAGTCATATTTTTTCCCATGAGAAATCAAAAGACTGTAAAACCTATTAGTGCACAGAGTAAGAACTGTACATTTTTTTCCAACATTAGAATCAGTATAACATACATTTGCTGCGTTTTACAGGAAGTTTCTGTACAAACACTAAAGCTCCTTTTAATTAACATATGTTCATTTTTCTTAGGTAAAATTTAAAAGCACCACTTTTTATAAATTGTAATAAAAAAACACTGCATGGAACAAAACTCAGCTTATTTTTAACCCAACTGATCTTAAAATTTAGCCCTATTGCTTACTTATGAAGTATAAATACTATTCATATGCATCAGTGTTTCTAGGATCAGGGCCTCAGAAACACAGTTTGGTATAAATAAAGATTGTGGGGTATTAAAAAAAAGTTGATGACCTTATTATAAAACAAAATCTCTAACCTACTGATGACTGAAATTGAAACGTATATTAAAGATGTAATAATAAATGCATCTGCTACAAATAAATGCAGAAAATATGTCCCTGTGTGACAAAAAAGGCTTCTGATGAATGAAAACGTTTAAGAATTGCTTTTCTTAAACAATTAAGTTTTGAACTATTTACAGAGACAATTTTTATTATAAATACAAGATTATCCAAAAAAAGTCCCTACCTGCAAAGGAATCATTCTATGGAGCTTCAGTGCCCCCTTCTGGTGGACTCTGGCAAAGCAACTACCACAGTAATCTTCCCCACATTCTAAGCATATCTTGAACAAAAAGACAGATTTCAGAGGAGCCGTGTTAGTCCGTATTCGCAAAAAGAAAAGGAGTACTTGTGGCACCTTAGAGACTAAAATTTATTTGAACATAAGCTTTTGTGAGCTACAGCTCACTTCATGCATCCGATGAAGTGAGCTGTAGCTCACGAAAGCTTATGCTCAAATAAATTTGTTAGTCTCTAAGGTGCCACAAGTACTCCTTTTCTTGAACAAAAAGTAACAACAGCAAAAATGGGTTCATGATATACAGTTACTGCTGAGGATATTTTCCCTTATTCATATTTTCCAAAATGTTACAAATAAAACTTGAGGAAATAAAATTAGATTTTTTTAGGGGGTTCCACTAATTAATGTATACACGCCTCATATTAATTTGGTCATAATTAGACATTTTAAAAGAGGATTATTTTAAATTAATCCAATCCAAAGCCCATTGGCTAGCTTTCTATACTCAAATATTAATACTTTTGCTGCCATCTACTCACCAGTAAAGCATTTTTGGCCTCACACTGTCCACATGCCTTCCCCTTCATTTTAGGTTTTTCAGGGATTGCAACATTTGCCATTTTATGTATAAATGGCTGTTTCACTGGCTCTGGAAAAATACAATGGAAGGCAAAAAAAGAGATCAATATTTTATAAGACATTAAGCATGTATTCTGACTGATGGGAGTGGATATTTTGGTTCCATATACTTCTTTTGAACCCCCTTAAAATTCAGTATGTTAATGTCTTCAATACAACTATTTAAATGTTCTTAAGAAAAAAATATCATCATGCAGCACATAGGAAAATAAAATTTAGTAAGGCTATTAATTTTAATTTTAGGCTTCTTAGTGGTGGTAACTATAAACAGTAAAGGTTCTCTTTTTCTAAACTATGAAAAGTATCTTCCAAACTATTTAATTAACAACCTCTAAGGAACACATAAAATATTAACATATAATAATATTTTATTTTACTTGGTGAATACAAACATCACTTTACCATGAATCTGTTCTTTGAGTATCTTCAATTTCACTTTTCCTGAAGAAACCTATAGTGAAACATTTATACATGTATATACAGAGAAAAGTAAAAGAATTATAAATAAATATAAATACAAAATATAGCCACTGAAGTATGCATGTTAAAATGCTAAGTTAATGACAAAAAAATATATTTGACTAATGATTTTCTAAAAAATGATGTTTTCATTTTAAAAGATAGATACAAATAAGCAATGTTTGTCATATTCATGATTTCTGTGACAAAAATCATGAATTTTACCGGGTTTTCATAAAAAGCATGGCCTTTGTTACCCCAGCATGACATGATCTACCAATGTGATGTGACTGTGAAAAAGGCAAATGCAATCCTAGAATGTATCAGGCAAGGTATTTCCAGTAAAGATAGGAAAATATCGATGCCATTGTACAAAGCACTAGTAAGACCTCTTCTGAAGTTCTGTATACAATTTCGTGTACAAAAGCCATGTGTAGCAAAGATTAATTCAGACTGGAACAGATATAAAGATGGGACACTTGGATGATTGGGGAATACAGAGCCTAATTTATGAGAGGAGACTAAGAGATATTGGCTTTATCCTAGCAAAATGGAGGCTGAGAGGGATACAACTGCTCTATATAAACACATGCGGGCGGGGGGAGGCACGGTGAACACGAGGGATGGAGAATAAAGAATACCTATTAATGCTGCAGGCCAACATTAGTATGAGAACAAACGGGTACAAACTGGCCATGAATACATTTAGACTGGAAATTAAAAGAATGTTTCTAATCATCAGAGGTGCGAGGTTGTAGAACAGCCTTTCAACAGTAGCGTACCAAACAACCTAACTAGTTTTAAAACGAACTTGTTAAGTTTATGAATAGGATTATATGATGGGGTTGCCTGTAATAGCCGGGGATTGGACTTGATGGCCCAGGTGGTCCCTTCCAGTCTTATGTTCCTGTGTAAGGCTAACCAGCAATTCACAATCCAAGACAGCTAGGGAACCTCCAGTAACCGGACCTTGCTGCCCGGGGCTGAGGCCTCTGTTCCACCTGCCCCACACTATCTCATATTGCCTAAATTTTATTTAAATGCCATTCACACAGTCTATTGTGCAGGGTACAAGCAGCTGTAAAGAGCTCTATATATCTCCTTCTGCAACAGCCTTCTGCGACTAGACCCCATTTTCTAGGGCAATAATTGATCACTTTCAAAAAATTCTCCTGCATTTTCCCTTTCAAACATAGAGAAGTCTACAGTGCACCCACACTTTCCACCCCTTGTGCATGTTACACTATTGCCTTTTTGAAATTGTTGCCCTATGTGTCTTTACCAGAACTGACAGCTTCAGCCGGAGTTTGAAGTATCAGCAGCTGTAATTGAGCAACTTGCCTCAAAAAGGAGAGAAAAAAAGGGGAGGGGGTTAAAGAAAACCTTTTCAATCTCACCCTCTTTTACTCATACATGAGTAGGTAATGTTATTGAAATTGAGTATGTTAACTAAAAACACCTTCATAACAAACAGCTGCTCTTTCAACGCCTTCAAATAACAAATGCCACTACTTGGTCTAAGGTTGTAAATGTCTCTTTCTGGACTTATATGAATTTTATTATATAAAGTTTCTAATGAGCTCTATTAAGTAAAGCTTGCAGTTCAGGATGAGCTTGGCTTCCTGAAGAAACATAGTGAGAAACTCCCTCTTTATGCATTATTCAGCCCAATTTGTATGCATCTCTCGATAAATCAATTTGAGCTGAAGGAATTAGGAAGCATATCTTTACTTCTAAGCTGAATTTAGACCGTTTAGACTTGGGTATCCTTTTAGGATTCTTCATACTAGTTGAGACTGTGAGCAAAGAAAACTGATTTTGCCATCAGAACCAATATTTTTAGCAGAGATCATAAACATAAATTGTTTGACTCAGTAGGTAGCTCTTGAATCACATGCAGTGCAAGCATGTGTCAATTAATACCACAAGGCCAAAATCCTTAGCTAACAAAAACATGAATCTATTTTCCAAGAGCTGTGACACTCAGGAATGTATGTTATAGGTGGCGCTAGTAGCACTGGCTACAATTAAGGTTCCCCAATACTTCCCATTATAAGAATATGTTTTCAACTGCTTATAAGTTTGCCAAACGAACTGTTTGGACTGAAATTTCCCAAGCAGGCTGAATATTTTTGTAACGTTTCACCAAAAATAGTTCAACCATTTCTGTGAAGGAGATTAGGGAAAAATACATTATTTTGCCTGTGTTAAAAAAAAAAAATTCTCAAACATTTTGTTGAGAAGCTCTAGCACACTGCATACTTTGGAGAATGGACTTGATATTTGGCCTGGGTATTGTTTTTAGTACCAGGGATATGCCTTTTACTGCTCTTGAGAAAAAAATGCCTAAGTTATAAACCTTGGAAAAATCTGAACGTGCACATGTTTTATAGAGACTTGCCAGAGCTTTCAGCTGAAATTCGTAAAGATTCTGTCTGCACTTGGCATGCTCCAACCCAGGGATGCAGGGACTGAGCAGGATTTTGCCTGCAATTGCTGTAGCACTGGACATCAGAACTGAGAACAAGGACAATATCTCTTCTGTGCTCTCAGTAATGCCCGCTTTGCTGGCACCCAGGCAGCATGGAGGAGAAAGCAAACTGATTTGAATGTAGACATAACAAGAGCTAGGCTAGGGGCAAGTAGCAGAGGGAGTAGATTCCAAAAAGCAGCCTGGGGGTAGAGGAGAACAAGACACTGAATGATGTATGAATCCTGTGGTAAAAAGGATAGGCTATTATTTTAATTAAAAAGACTATCATAATGCAAGTGCACAAGAGTACAAGAAGACTAAATTAAGATTTCACAGGCAACCTTAATTCCAGTGTTCCTTAACTTCTGAGTGCTTGACTTTTCAACCATAACATTCTTTTAATGTTGTTGTTTTGTATGTACATTTCACTTTGCAGAATATACCTGTTTATCTTGAATTTCCCCTTAAGCTAAATGTTAGTATCTCCCTAAAGAAAACTGATTACAAATTTTTTATAGAAGAAAAGTCTGAAAATGTTTCCTGGTAAAAGTTTTCTACACACACACACACAAAATACTTTGGACAGTAAATATGACAAATTTAGCTAATACAGCATACTGCAGTTTGATCATTCATACAGATCCAACAGATCTGTACTTGGGTCCTATCTAATGCCCACTGAAATTAATGGGAAGATTCCCAAGTGACTGCAGTGAGCACTGAAGCTGTTCTTGTACAAGTAGCACAACCTTACCCCTTAACTAACCTAATTTATGTAATACAACATAACACCAAACAATTATTTCAAATACTGTAGTCCAGAACTGAATCTTCCTCTAGCTCAGTAGGATAGTATATGCTCTGTGCAGAAAAACAAATACCTTTGAAATGTTACTTATAAAATATTCCATTTCTCATCTTAATACAATATTTAAAACTGTCTTATTAATTAATTAACTAATTAATTCAGTTGCATTACACCAAAATAGTGAATGACTGACTATAACCCACAAAAACCTCTTCTAAATCTTGTATCTTATGAGACTATCTGCAAATCCAATGAAATTTTTGTACCTTAACAACATTTTCTCTATTTTGTGACCACACTTGAGGTTGAATGCCCAATGGTCCTGCCTGTCCAGATTGCCAACGATAGCCACTTGATCGTCTAGGAAAAAAACAGTACCCTAAACTTAATTACTAAGCATATTTCTCCTGTAAATTGGGGTGGATGAATCATTTTCCCAATATGCAGATTTGTAGTTAATAGCAACAAACAGGATACCAGAAAAATGAGGAAAAAATCATCTCTGTAGAAGCACTGATTCCTGAAACATAACTCCCCTTTAATTTTGATTGCTTTCATGTCAAGATTGAAAACCTGAAAGACTGACAAAGTAAGTCTTGTTGGATAATTTACCAAACTAAGTATTTTTTTTATTGTCATATATAAACCTGCACATTACATTAGTTTCCTGGATGTTTACAAGTAGTTTGCTTTAATGACATGCCCCCAGAAGTAGATATCATTCCACTGTGAAAACTATCTACCCAGACAGTTGCTTTGACAATATCCATCAGCTTTTAAAATCCCTTCATTGTCTCCCATGCCAATTTCCACAGCAGATTTATGCTTGTTGTTACCTTCAAGGTCCTGCACAATTTAGTACTATTTGCCTTGTCATTTAGCTCTCTTTCACCTCAACCAACACACACAACTCAGTGCTTCTTTACTATCCATCTCCTTGCCTTCTTTCATGCAGCTCCTAAGCCTGGAAGTTTCCTCCTGGATCTAGTCTACTATGATTCTATACTCTCTTCTCTCAAAACATGCTTCTTCCACAAGATCCATAAATCCTAGCCCTCAGCTCAGAGAGAGAGAGAGATGGAGTAAGAAAAAGTGCAAGAGAGATTAGAATTTTAAAAATTGTGGAACTAACGTGTGTGCCTAATGTCAATTCTCAGTCGTCTACTTCTCTTGCTTTCTCCCCATCCCTTCTGTCCTCTACCTGTTCTCTCTTTAAGTAGGAATAAATGTAAATAAGATCCTGTGTCTTTGTTTTTGCCTGAAAAGCGTTTAGTACACGATCAGTGCTACATAAATTGAAAAATTAAGAACAGTAGCAGCACCTCTACGATAGCCTATCTTGAACTGATTAGTTTTGAGGAGCAGCCAAGCTGGTGGTCTCAGTCTCAACATTTTGTCAATGCATAAAGGCAACTAGAACCCAGCTTTAATTGCTCTGAGAAAAAGGAATTTAGAAATGAATTACTATGATCCAATGCAATTAATGGCACTTAGTGCTCAAATAGCATTTTATACCTTTTAAAGTACTGTACAAACATTAATGAATTTATCCTTATAACACCTCTGTGACGCACGAAAATAAGTATTATCCACATTTTACAGATAGGGAAGCAGACACAGAGGTTACAGTTATTTGGTAATGTCACACAGTGAGTCACTAGCAGAGCCAAGATTTGTCTACGGCTCGGCTCGTTTCACCAGACAATGGTTCCTTCCTAAATGGGTTCTTTCCATCATATATAAAACTATTACAATGTTCCAGTCCTTTTGTGATGTTATGTACATGCATTTAATTCACTGAAACAGTGACAAAGTGAAATACACTAGGAGATACAGGGTACTGATTGGCTGATTTAACTCCAACGTTACAATTTCACTGGGAAAAAAAAAAGAATGTCGGGGGGGGGAAGGAAACTGGCTGGCAGTTCTAATATCATATTCCACTGGGGAGGAGAAATAGAAATGATTGTGACATCAGAAGTAAATCAACCAATCTCACAGGAGAAACTGTAAAAAAAAAAAATACCCACCAAGCAAAAAACATGCTTATCACAGGACAGCGGGAGGCTGTGGAGAGGAAAAGAAAAGAAAAGAGGAGATAAAAGACAGAATAGGGTAAACAAAGAAAAAAGCAGGGAAAGGAAACAGCTCAGAGGGAATAGTGCAGAACACTACCAAAAATGCTAGTCTTTAGATGGGTTATCCACAAGTGATTTTTCAAAAGAACACACATCTCATTGGGATTCCTTGATCTTACAGTTAAAAATTCCAAAGAAATTTCACCTACTCCCTCCTCTCTTCTTTTTCTCTGCTCATATTAGATTGTAGTTGCTGTAGTTTCTTCTCCATCTCCTTGTTTTCTAGTTCTAACTGTACTTTCTCCAACTTCAGCTCTCGTACATTTCTAGAGAAATTAAATTGAAACATTCAAATGTGTATTAGCAAGAAAATTATAAAGACGTTGATCAGAACATGAAGGAGAATGAAAACAGATATCTGAATATATTTTAAGCAGTTTTAACAACTTTTAATATTGAAGTATGTAACCCGTATCCCCCATAGCAAGCCTAAAACTCCAGCTCTGACAACTACACCATTTGTCAGACAGGGCTATTTTCGGGGCTAAAACAGCTGTGCATGCCCAGGAATGCTTAACCACAAAAGAGGAGTTTGCTGGAACTAGTAAGCTCCCTCGCTCCCCTGAACTTGTGGATGAGTGACCAGGAGAGATGGAGATCTACTTCATTCCACTCTCCTCAGCCCCTGCGTGACCTGAGTGGATTCAGGCATGTAGGAGGAAAAAAGAAAGGGGGACAGGCATACCCTTCCTCCAACCTAGGGCTATTTTCAGGGCTAATACTACTTAACCAGCAAAGCCTTCCTAGTATGGACACAGTATAGTAATTAAACTGTGTCCATACCAGCACTTATACTGGTATAGCCATGTCAGTAAAACAAGCAAAACAAAACATATCCCTAACCAACATAGCTATTCTGGTAAAAGTTTTAAGCCTAGACAAGTCCCTTAATGCACAAAGAATTTTGAAGACCAGGGAGTAGATTTTGCGCTGCATTCTGAAGTGGACAGAAAAATGGACCCTGGAGATTTCTGAGGCTTGGAACATGTTCAGTCGGGGGATAAGCCACTATATTTTGAACAGAATGAACTTTGGAAGATATCAGTGGGGCAGGGGGAAAATGAATGGTCACCATCAAGAAAGTGAGGATAGGATAGATTTAGGACTTGCCTACTTTGAAAAGTTATAATGGTAATGTTATGTGGGTTAGGGGTGTGATTTTTTTTTTTTTTTTTTACCGACATAGCTATGCTGATATAAGACCCTATGCGGTATAACTGCATCCATACTTGGAAGATTTTGCTGGTTAACTATGCTGGAAAACCCTCTATAGGGTACACAAGGCCTTAATAAAGACAGTATATATTAGATAATCTGCATAGCAATAATTCCCATGAATAAATTCAGTAAGGAGGTTAAAAAAAACCTAAGGAGGAGGAGGCAGATAAGAATAAGAGCCTGGAAAAACAGTAGTAGAGAGACATATCTATGATTCTTACTTTTATGCAAACGTAACCTCATACTTAATGTTGCATATAAAGTTATTAAAAATGTAAAGTCAACATTTCTATCATAGTCAGAAGAAATGCACTTACTTCACTTTTAATTTTACGGAAGTTCCAGTCTTTGAACCTGGCAGTATTACAAAGTCATTGATGTTCATGATTCCCAGTGCGAACTCTTCTCAAAAAAATCAGAATGATTTGTGAAATTCTTTGTGGTTAGTAACCTGTTCAAATTGAACAACCGGATTGCAATTAATATGTTAGAGCATTGTAATAGTTTTTACAATTTTTAATGTACAGGAAAAAGAGTTGGAAAGCAGAAATGCATTATATAATATGGCAATAAAATGCTAAAGAAAATATAAATTAAACTAAAATAACTTTTAGAGCATTTATATGAAACTCTGGGCCACATTCCATTCTCAGTTACACCCATGCAAATCCACTGAATACAATGTGGTTGCATGGATTAACCAAGGTTGAACTTGGTTCAGTATTTAATAAAACATGGCTTTCTTGAAGACTACCTATAGAACAGATGGACAAAATAAGGTCCAAATACCAGTGCTAAAATGAGCACTAACAGGAGGCAAAGTCAGAATAAAATCACTGTAAAGTATTAGGGAAGCTGAAAGCTATCATATATCAAGCACAAATCCATACAAAATGGTAACTATATGTTTTTTTTCGGGTTTCTGCTATACTCTCCAGAATCAAAGATCTTGACTATACTTTCAATTTTTTATTTTTATTCTTTTAATCTCAGTTATGACATGCTCATGTGATCCAGTTTCAACTTTGTAAAGACAAAACCATAGCATGGGCATGTCTATATGTGTCATGACACTAATCATGTTTATTTCATTGCATTTTGGGAAAAGTCTCACAATCAGAAGTACGAGCAACCTGAGAGACAATGCACTCTGGCATGGCCTACTACCAAGATTTCTGGAATGGCTGAAGATCATGTTGTGCAGACATGGTTTAGAGAGTTCCAACTACATAGTAGAATGACATTGTTACAGCCTAATCACAGGAATACAGCCATAAGCCAGCCTAGGATGCTGGCAAGGATGACTCATGATTAGTAGTCACAGTTTCTTAATGCACACTAAACACAAACCATCTTTAGAGCCAATCATGTTGCTAACTGGTTAAAAACTTGGTTAAAAGTCCTAGTACAGAAGGACTGAAAATGGTGACCATTTTAATGCTGAAAGAAGTGTCAGAAACATGCACCAAGTGCATTTATCTAATGTGACTGGATGCCCTTGGCAAGACTTGATGCTCCATTCATCTCAATGGATGTTCAATAATAAAAAAAAAGAATCTGCTTTCAGAGGACGTGTGTTCTAGCAGCAGTGAGGCAGTTAAACAAGCTGGCACAGCTATTCTACTTTTGATTCAGACTCTGAAGATTTATGAAAAATTAAAAACCCATACGACAAAGAACTGAGGCCAGTTTAGTGGCCTCAAGTAGTATTTTTTAAAACTATATTTCTAAGGCATTGTTTAGATTTAATGCCTGTAACACCGTTGTGACAGATATGGCAGTTGTCTACAATATTCCTGAAGAAAACCTATTGAACTATTATCTGCTGATTACCTGTTCCTGTAGTCTCAAAATCAAAGGTCTAAGATGTATAAAGAAAAAACTAACCTATTCATGGATATTCTAGTTCTGAATCTGAGACAGCTTTGAATTTGTAACCACTGAGAAAACCTAGCTGTGGATCTCGAAGGCTGACACTACCAGAGGTTGGAGTTGGGATGACTTCTGGTAAGCTTTTTAGCTTGCACAAAGGTTCTTTTATTTTTTTTGTTTAATCTTTTCTCTGTAACGCTTTCATATTAAGAATAAATGTGCTTGTTTAGCAGGGCCGCCCAGAGGATTCAGGGGGCCTAGGATCTTCGGCAGCAGGGGTCCTTCCACTCCAGGTCACTTCGCCAAAGACATGGAGTGGAAGGACCCTCCACAGCCGAATTGCTGCCGAAGACCCAGAGCGGATGAAGCGACGGCGGGTCCTTCACTCCAGGTGTGTTCGGCAGCATTGAAGGACCCCCGCCGCCAAAGTACCACCGAAAACTCTCCTGGGGGGCCCTGTGGGGCCTGGAGCAAATTGCTCCCACTTGCCCCCCACCCCGACCCCGGGCAGCCCTGTTGTTTAGGAAAAGTTGTATGGTAACTTATAACGGTTGCCAATTACACTGTTTATAGCCTCTGGAGAGCAAGCAAAGCGCAGACCTGGGCCTGTTCAGGCAGTCTGGCTTGCTGGGAATATTACAGTGTAGGCAAGGAACTTTGCAGCCTGGAAAAAAATCATTCAGGAGGGAGAGAGATGTGGGTCTCGACCCAAGAGATACGATGGCTGAGGACCCAGGAGCCTACAGTGGGTGCCTTCGAGGCTTTGACCATTTGCTTTGAAGAAAACCTGTAATAAATTATTATGCATTCTGTCTGTGCATAGGTCATGATATCACAGTACAACAATGGAAGGCAAAGTAAATTCTTAGTCATTCAAAGTAAATGTTTACAAAAATACATAATCTGAAGCACTTTATGTAAAAGTAGAATTTTCAAAACAATTCTCTTTACCTTTAGCAAGTCACCTTAGGACGAGACACTAATGACCTGTTGCTGTTAGATGTATTTTGTGAAGCACCAGGTTGTTCATAAAGATAATCAGAGACAAAACACTTGACTTATTTTGGAAAAAAAAACACATGATTTCACTTTACAATTATTTACTATACAACTGGCAGTAGCAAACACCCCACTAACAGTTAAATAAAGATTTCACTGCTACACTGTTTTAGTTACATATCAATGGTATAAATGTGACATTTTACATTAACTGCACAACACTTCAGTTAATATGGACCCTACGCTGAAATCAGATCCATATGAGTGGACTTTTACAACCTCGTAGTACTCCACTGACTTCAACGGGACTCCGCCCGCATGTAAAAGTATATTCATTTGGATCCAATTGCAGGTTCACAGCCATAGGTCGCAAAATCTTAGGATATGTTTTAGATATTTAAAAGCTAATTCAAAAAAATTGCAAGCAGCTATGCAAAGATTTCTGAGTTTTACTTATACAAATCCTGCGTGTCTGTGTATAGCTTTATCAAATGAAAAGAGGTACTTGAGTGGCAAGCAAAAATTTCAAATCATTTCTTTCATGTTGTGACTTACAGTTGAAAATTATAAATCTTTAGTGCATGCTGCTATAAAGAAGCATGTAGGAGCAGGAGTTTGCACAGCTGCGTACTAGTTTCCTTCTTGCACTGAAGTTTAATCTTGTAGTCTTCATTTTAGTAAAATGCCCAATGAAATCCCCTCTCCTTTTGTCAGCCAGGATCCACCAGTCATGCTTGCTCTCCCTCTTTCACAGCAGTCTTTTTTTAACTTTAAAGGGAAATTTTATTTCCAAATATCATTTTACTGCTAATTGGAATCCTAGCAAAAAGAAACTCAGAAAAATATCTCCTTCCTATATTTCATTCTCACCCTACCTCCCCCACTCACTTTTGGGCATTTACATCTTGCTACCTAGTCTCTTTCTCTGATTACTGCATGTTCCTAAAGCCTCTTTGCCGTGCTGCCTCCTCACCCCATTTTGTTTCCATTTCCCCATTTTCTTTCTTCCATGGGTCTTCCAGGATCTTCCCTATTTTATCTCCCTTTCACTTTCCCCTAACTTTAAAGGACATAGTTGACACCAATCTTCCCTCTTGCCAAGGAAAGATGGAGTGGCTTCCTTCAAAGTTTGTCAATGTTTCTTTCAAAAGTTTACACATGAATATTGACTTAATACAGCTTTGAAACTTTACTATACAAAAGAAAAATGCTGCTTTTAACCATTTTAATTTAAACAAACACAAAAACAGTTTCCTTACTTTGTCAAATCTTTTTTTAAGACTTTCCCTTTTTCTTAGTAGTTTACATTTAACACAATACAGTACTGTATAGTATTGGCTTCTTCCCCCCCCCCCCCCCGCCATCTCTGCTGTCTGACTACATACTTTCAGCTCCAAATGAGATGTGTGGTTGACTGGTTAGTTTGTAACTCTGGTGTTCTTATGTCTGAGGTTCTACTATATTTCTAACATTAAAACACTTTCAGGCACCTACACTTGTGCTGAAGACTTCCCAAGAGAGGGCCCTTGAACTTCCTCTGCCTATTTCTTAGGCATTCAAAACCTCAAGCAAATTAAACTCTTGCCTTTAGCAATTTCATTAAAACTAACTCTTCTCCCAGCTAAGTAAGGTTCACAGGTTTGGTTGCTCCTCGGATTAGCTCTGGAGAGACAGGAGGGAGAATTTCAATGAACTTGTACAGAGATGCAACATAACCTGAATCATGAGTTAGACTTATTAAAAGTCTCATGTTTCTCTGTCCATAATGCACACAGCACTGTAGGTGATTTACACAGCAAAAAGGAAAAATAGCAGGGTGAGCAGATGTCCCGATTTTATAGGGACAGTCCCGATTTGGGGGTCTTTTTCTTCTATAGGTCCTATTACCCCCTCCCCCCCGATTTTTCACACTTGCTGTCTGGTCACCCTAAAAAATACTATAAACAGCATGCAGCTGTACCTCCATAAAGGGTGCGTTTCCATATACATGTGTGGGACTGTCTCTAGGGTACACCTCCCCAATCCCTAGGGACTCTAATGCCCCCCCCCCCCGGACCTTGCCCCCTCCCCCGCGCGCGCACTCACACACCCCTCACCCAGGGGGCTGCTGGAAACCAAGCATCCATTCCCCCCATCCCCCACAACCTGCTCCCGTGCTCCCACACAGGGACCGGCTGGAGTCCACTGCCTACCCCATCTCCGCTCCCCTCCCGGGGCCTGTGCCAAGGCTCCCACCACTCACCCCTATTGCTCCTCCCCCGGTCTGCTCCAATGCTCCCCCCGCCCCCAGAGGTCTGCTGGGGTCCGCTGACTGGCCACCTCCATGCCCCTCCCAGGGGCCCCGCCCGCGCACGCGGGAGCCAGGCACCTGCTTCCCCACGGCCTAGGCTCCGGCCGCCGCTGCCTCCCTGTCCCCGAGCTGAAGGGGCGGCTCGCCCAGGCTCCCCTCACCCACACCTGCTGGCGCGGCTCCAGCGCCGTGGGCATAGCGACCGGTGTACGCGGTTCCCACGACAACTGCGACGCGGAATGTACCACTGAGACTCCCGGGAGGGTAATGCGGGGTTAGGGGAAAGTCCATTCTGGGCGGCAGGAGGGGGGGAGGTAGAGGCGAATCCATGTTACACTATGGTGAAGGGAGGGGGAGTGCTCGCTTCGTGACCCTGCTGAGCAAGGGATGCTCCCCTGGTGCCCAATGGTCCAGGCCATGGCTTGCTAGTGACTTTACCTAGAGGAGTTTTTAGTTCTCAGGCAGGGCTTGCAAATAAGCACCGAGCAGCCCCTAGTAGCCCAGGGACCAAATACACCAGGGCCCTGAGGCCCACCCTGGCCTGCTTAGGCTCACACCAGCTGGGTAACACGCTACTGGCCCCAGCTGAACATGCAGCCCCCAGTTAATGCAGTGCTTATCATGCATGCGGCCAATACATCCATCAGTGCGGCTACCCCCACACAAATCACATCAAGGGATTCCCTGACCCTGTATTGTCAGCTCCAGGTGTTCAAAAACCGGGATGCAGGCTACCAAATATCATGATATGACTTTTAAGTCTCAGATTTCTAAAAAATAATACATTTTGGGTTCTTTGTACGGGCCTGCTGAATACTGAATTTAGGGTGCACTAGCTTCATGTTGCCAAGCATTTCTCTCCAAACATGAGGACTTAAAACTTACATTCCACACCTGCCCAAACACACCCCTCCACCCTCCCCCCCTGGAAAGCTGAGATTCTCATGTAGTACTTTGATTCTAGCAGCTGGGAGTTTAAGAAAAAGCATTGTGAGACTTGCAATGAAATCATGAGATTTGGTAAAGCTATCGCTGTTGCCCTCAAATCAGTTGGTCTTACTCCCACCACACTATCGTAATGCTGCACCGTCTTCCCCCCATCCAAGAATTCAGTTTGTACCGGCCCCATACATAGAGCTCTCTGTGGGAGGCTTAGGTGTCCTCCTTCCAGAACTAGAGCAGGAGGCTAAGAAGCTGTGAGGCATCTTGCAACCAGAACCTATCTGCTACCATAGCCACTTGTATGGTTGGCTCCCCTCACCCAGATGTTACTACACCAAGCACAGGGTTCCTCATATGTGTGGATGCCTGTGCCACCAATGAGTGGGATGTTTGTACCCTTCTGCACTACATAGAGTTGAGGGGACCTCCAGATCATTTCATCTGACTTCATCTATCACAGGCCACCAACACCACCACCTAGCACTTGCACGCTGAACCAAGCACCCAAGGTGAGACCAAAGTATTACAGCCCACAAAAGACTAGACTTTTATGTGCCACAAGCAGATAATTGGAGGGATAAGGTACACCAGTGCTCAAGGCTTCCATAATGGCAGGGAAATGATTAAGTGAAATATACTCAGATAATCCTGACAAGTGACCCACATCCACACACTGGAGATGAAGGCAAAATAAATGAATAAACCCACAAGGTCACTGCTAATGTGACCTGGGGAAAAATTCCTTCCCAATCCCACATATGGCGAGCAAAGCCTGAGCATCTGAGCAAAAACCAGACAGCCAAATCCCTGAGAGAAAGAATGATTGGAGCCACTGCACAGCAGGGGGTCCACCCCCCCCCAATGTCACAGCAGATTGGTTTTATGAAGGGATCCCCCTCCATTTCCACAGCTGCAGAGCTATTTGGCCCATGGCATTCTACTCCAAGCAGCAGTGGCAGTTGACTCCCCACTGCAAACCTACCAATGGTGAAGGCAGTACTGGATTTATCTTTCTCCAGGCTTTGTAACTGATACGGTGCTGTGTTCTGCTTGGTTCACACTGGGAATATTTTCAAGTGCTATTTTATTTTAATATGAAAGTTTAAATTCTTCAGCAGTTGATGGACTTAGCTGGGTGAATTCCTACAGTCAAGGGAATGGATTTAGGCCCTGGAAAAGGGTATGTATTGAGCTATGCTGCTCACCAGGGTGATTAAGAAATTCTCTAGCCTGGGTCAGGAAGTAGATTGGCAGTTTCCAGTTGTGTCTTTGATGTCCCTATTAACAATTACATTTAGAGTGTTGATGACCCAGATGGGAACTGAGAGGCATTCTGTACTCTAGTTCACGATGGCTTCTGGGATATGCTTGCATCAGCTGTGTGCGTCAGTTAGGCCAAGGAAGGTCCTCCTTGGCTGACAAATCCTATGTTCAATAATTGTGTTTCTTCTATCTGAGTCAAGGTTAGCTTAGCCCACCTCCCACTTTCCCTCACTTCCGTAAGGAGCCTGGTTGCATCCATGGCAGCATGATGAATCCAGTAGCTGATGTAGCCCCCAATCTGTATTGGAAAATACTGGAAATACCCTCCTTCCAACCACCCTTCCTCCCCATCCATGTTTTCTACTCTATCTGTTCTCTCACCCCCCTTGAACCCACTCCTAACACCGGGACTCATTGCAAAGGCTTGTGTCTCTCTTTGCAAAGGTTTGTGTCTCTCTTTCACCCATGCTCCTTAGATCTTTTTTTAAAAAAAAAAACTATTTAGGAGAAGCATCTCTGGGTGCACTGTGTCTTGAGAAGCCAATAAATAGCTGATGGCTGAGTGGCTTAATCTGCACCTGCATGCCCCTTGCAACGCTTAACTCCAAACCTACCTGGCTGAGGACATAGAAGCATCTCAGTGCTTTTCAAAGTCTCAAATGAGCTGTCAGCCCCTTAACTGCTCGCAGCACCATGCTTTTGGAGTGATCAGCCCTCGCAGAGCTCGGGGAACTTGATCATGATAAGCAAACTTTTCTGGAAATTCCCTGATGCGGTGAGCCCCATTTGGGTTGTGCAGCAAGCCACTTGTGCCTTCATAAACTTTTAAAAATTCCAGCAATGGAATTTATATGCCTGCCAGTGAATAATGACCCCCAAACCATTTCCTCAAATGATGGCTAAAATACATGGCAACACACTCATTTTTAAATCAGTCGTATTTCCCAGTTTATTTGCTTCAAGCCTAGCCGCTCTGCCAATTTTGCTACCAGACCATGATTTATAATTGATGTTCCTTTAGGGAAAAGCCAGTCTTTACAGAAAATGCCTTTCCTGGCATTTCAGGAAAAAGTGCTTCATTTATGATCCAAGCCAAGTGTTAATAAGTGCAAACTACTGTCTGTTTGAGATTTATGCACTGTGAGCTGTACTTCATTTGGAAAATTTGCATTTGTCCCTTATGCATTCAAGCTGGGAGGCACAAAACAAGTTACACAGTTTTTCTTGACTTCTTAATATGTCTGGCAGTATTTTTTCCTTCATCAACTTGGTTACAGTACAATTTTAAAGATTTTGTACCAACAGGCAATTTTGTGATGAGAGTCCGTGGAAACTCATGTGCTTACTTAATCTTAAGAAGGGACCCTATTCTGCATAATGTGTGAAGCTAAAACTATTAAGTATACTCTTCTCTCAAACTCATATTGGATTGTTTTGTGTTTCACAATAAGTGTGGGTGAAAAAGCACAATAGATCATTACTTTTAACTTATTTTACACTGAAAAAATGTTTCCCAGAGTGATAGAAACACACTGACTACACCTAAGAAATTAGTGCTCTATTACTTGTATAAGAAGATGAGCAATGTGTATTTCTGGTATCAAAATACATTTGTTTTAGAGATGCTGTGCCCAAAACAAACATCTTTTTTTAAAAAAAGTGTAAGTACATACATAGTGAAATATTAGCTGGGGAAAGCAATAGCCTCCTGTAGCCCTGTTTATATTATGAGTGGACAATGGATATATTCTGAAAACTATGCCTGACGTATGGTCTGGAATACAGTTTGGCTAGCATGGTATAATTGTCTAACACAGTTGTAAATAAAAAAATCTTGCTACCAATAATTAAGATAAATGCAATTGTTAACTCGTTTTCAGGTGTTGTGTGACATTAACTTTCAATGACAAGTATATAGCTAACCTGTTTGTTATTGTTAATGCATGTGAAAGACATACTTCACATTTCAATATCATTGAAAGAATGTCCAAGAATACCTTTATTTCAAAAACTGGGAAGGCAGTGAAACCTTTCTTTCAAATTGTATTCTATGAGAGGAATTCACACAACACTCCTCTCTGGATAAAGTTGGAATCGGTCCCCGTAAGTTGTAAAGATTCCCATTGACTTCAGTGGGCTTTGGATCAGGCCCCATAGCTGGAAGATCATCCAGAGCCTCTAACTCCTTTATGTAGAGGATTTGGAACCTTTTAATACATGGGGCATTCAGTGGGGCAGTGAATTTAGAGCTGGAATTTTGAACTTCAGCAAATTTCACCATAAACATGTTTAGATCATTTATGTTCCATTCACAATATTTTGTGCCTTTCCTCTGCTGCTCAATTCTCATTTTTGTTTTATATGTTTAAATTTGACTTTTACAATCAAATGTTGTTTTTCAGTTTTGGCAAGTTTCAAAAATGCAGATTACATAAAATAGATAAATGCATTATTTCCTCCAGGTTTACTTTACTTGAAAGTAAATATACAGTCAAAGTTCAGAAGGACAAAACTGAAATTCAGCTAAAATCCATCTGGTGGAGTTGTGCTATAAGTTATAAACTCTCCTTGTTTTTCCAGGCTCTTAAAATGCCATTATGTATCCTTGTTTCTAATCTGTTTGTGATAGGTAAAACCAGGTTTGTTATCCTGGTGCTTTTTTATACTCAATCTATACTGAAAATATTTTGGAATAGTCTTTTTAAAACTGTAACCTGTAGTTAGAAAGGACTCAGGAGTACAGTGTTATAGATTGGGGCAACTGTACCTGTATTACTCCTCCATGGTCCATCACAAGGAGGCACTCTCTGCTCCTCATGCCTCAGCTGTCACTTCTCTTGGGCAGGAACCTGCATCCTTCTCCCTCTTGACCAGGGTGTTAAGGCTGCACAGTTCCCTACCTACACTATGATATTCCCAGCAAGCCACACTGCCAAAACAGGCCAGCGTCTGCACTTTGCTTTCTCTCCAAAGGCCATGAACAGCAGTAATTACCCATACTTATGTTATCGCACAGCTCTTTGTAAGCAAGCACATTTATTCTTTAGGTGAAAGCATTACAGAGAAATGTCAGGCACAGGTAGATGTCAGTCCTTCAAAACCCACAACTGTTGTTTCCCCATGGTTACAAGTTCATAACAGTCTCAGATTCAGAACCAGAACCCAAACTGTGTGGATCAGCTGTTTCTTTTTACAACTTGGGCCTTTGATCTCCAACCTCCAGGCACAGGTATTCAGCAGACAATCGCGCTGTTCTCAGTACAAAGCTTCAAAAGGCTGAGTTTTTCTATAACCGTGGGTAGGGACTTTGTATTAACCTTTCCCTAGATCTTTCCCAGAAAATCCATTTCACACTTATTGTCCCAAAAGTCCATTCTCATTTGGCACAATTTCAATATAATCCTTTGAACTCCCATGCCTCCCCCTTACATACAATCCCAACCCATAATGTTACATAAAGTTTGCATTTAATACCATAAGATTTTGCAAGCATATTGCAGGAATTTGCCATATCTATCATGTACAGCTCATTGGGCCTTAGCAGGATTGGTTTGCTAGGGTTTATGCCAACTTTTGTTCTGGTTCTATTCAGGAATAACGGAGTTTTGCTTAGCATTTTAGTTTCAAATTACATAAAAGGCCAAATTCAGCTGTGGAATAAGTGGGTGCAGATCCCACTGGCCTGTGAGGAACTCCCAAGTTCTAATCAAATTTTGAAATTGACCCTGTTTGTACCTTTGGGTAAATTACTTAGGATTTGACTCTCCATTGTACAGACAGGAAGCATTAAGAGAACCACAGGGAAGTGAGGAGGTCTGCTAAGTGCAGTTCAGTTAGGTGACACACCATCCTTCACCAAGATCAGTGATGGAATGGTTTTGCCCTCTTAGTTATTTTCCTGGTTAGTGTACATTTCATAGAATTAGAATATTAGGGTTGGAAGAGATCTCAGGAGGTCATCATGTTGGATCATATTAAAGAAGTTCTGTATTAAAATCACAAATGAGTTTGATTCCCCATAGTTTAAGTTCCAGGGTATTACTAATTAAGAGGTCTCTTGGTTTTTGGTACTGTTTCTCTCCCTCTGTGTGTGAAACTTGCAAGCTGCTAATTGTGTTAGTACATTCTAAGACAGAGTCTGTTCTCAAAGCAATTCTTTGTAACAAGAACTACTCACACAGAGAGAGACTCAAAGCAATACTCTGTAACAACAGAAACAGCACCCAGAGACTCCCCGCCCATTTGTTGTATTCATCTCGCTTTGTTAACAATTGTGATTAAAATAGAGATAGAGGATGTATGTGGATGAATGCTTGGTATGGATAATAACTGAATGATCAGGGAGGTGCCAGCCTAAGAATCCACTGTCCATCGGCTGAAGAAGGCGTCAAGTGGAAATAACCAGAGGACCCCCGAGGGCAGACTGGAATCCACCCAACAGCTTCAAAAATGGGAGAACCAAAGAACAAGATAACATATGGCAGAACGGAGCCGTCTCGAATGTGCCATCTGCTGATTGATTCAGCAACAGCATGATGAAGCAATTCCCATAGACTGGTATAGGAAGAAATTCCTATAAAAATGGACTCTAGAAAGTGAGAACTTTGGGGTCTGATTCTGCAAACCAACTTCCAGGAGCATCAGATGAGCATCTGACAAGGCCCTGCTCCCTCCTCATGTCCAGGCCACCTGGCCAGTGGCTTGGCATGAGCAACTTTAAGGCTGGTAACTATGATAACAACCTTGCAGAACCTGTGTGTGTGTGTGTATGAATGTGTGAATAAATATGAAATTGAATGGAATGTTATAGCTATAACTAACTGCTTACTATGATTCTTTCTGTATTCACAATAAATGTGGCATTTTGCCTTTTCCCCTTTAATAAGATCCTGCTGGTTTTTATTTTATTGGTATAACAATCTAGTCCAATCCCTTGCTCAAAGCAAGACCGACACCATTTCCATACTATGTACGAGGTCTCAGAGTAAATAAATAAATAAATCTGCAAATATTATTTCAGCCATTCTCATGCCTCTTTTGTTTACTTTCTGCAAAACATTCATGCAATTGAATTCTACTGGCATAACTATTCACAGAAAGGAAATTTCAAAATCTCCTATACAATTTGTGGGAAATTAACTTTAAATTTGCTCTGGAAAACCTTGTGCAATTATCCAGTCAGGGAATAGAAACAATACCACTTTACTTATCTGAATACCCACAACTAATCAACACACTTTGAGCAGAGACACAGATAATTTGCAAAAAGAAAAGGAGTACTTGTGGCACCTTAGAGACTAACCAATTTATTTGAGCATGAGCTTTCGTGAGCTACAGCTCACTTCATCAGATGCATACCGTGGAAACTGCAGCAGACTTTATATATATATATATATTCTCTGTGTATATATAAAGTCTGCTGCAGTTTCCACGGTATGCATCTGATGAAGTGAGCTGTAGCTCACGAAAGCTCATGCTCAAGTAAATTGGTTAGTCTATAAGGTGCCACAAGTACTCCTTTTCTTTTTGCGAATACAGACTAACACGACTGTTACTCTGAAACAGACAATTTGTGCAATCAATCTCCTATAACCCACCACGTACCAACATTCTGAGCACATTGCGCTTTTAATCACACCACTACAGTTCAACAAAGTCTGGGTCTTGCAAACCCATTTATTTGGGACAACCCCTAAACAGAGTAAAATTAAAATTATGCAGTGTTATTGTAGCTATGTTGGTCCCAGGATATTAGAGAGACAAGGTGGGTGAGGTAATGTCTTTTATTGGACCAGCTTCTGTTGGTGAGAGAGAAATCTTGTTTCTCTTTCCAACAGAAGTTGGTCCAATAAAGATATTACCTCACCCACCTTCTCTCTCTAAAATTAAATGTGCAATTTGATTTTGTTCCAGCATCCTTTATGTGCTAGGCGAGGGGTGTTCAAGGTCACAGGGAAAGTGTCCTGAAGCTTTATGTTTATTGAAGGAGTCCGAGGAACATTAGACAGAGGTATCATCTTAGCTAGGAGGAGATGAGAACTTGCAAAGAGCCCCAGCCAGGGTTGTCATAAACCATTGTTCTTGCTTATGGGACTGAAGTTACCATTGTGGTCAATAGGCAGCTGCTCACACTCCATACCGTAGGCACTAAAATACCACACAAATTTGTCACTGAAGGGCCCCCAGTATCCGTGCCCCATCTACAGGTTTAGCAGCATTGTAAAAAGTGTTCTTTAGACACACTAGACAGTAGCTGCCTGCACATCTCAAAGCTAAATCCTGATGTTCGTTAGTTTCAACGGTCTGTACTCGGGGACGACTCCCATTGGAAGTCCTTGGGCATTTGTTTAATTAAAAACTCATGATTTGTTCCCTGCTAAGCATATGCATGCAGCTCAGCATGTGCGCACATCTCCTGACATCTGATGCAGCAATGAGTGCTTCTCTTCTGTGACTCAGTTTCCCTGAAAAATATGGAGACAAACTCATATCTTGCCGGGATGTTGTAAGGACTATGTAATTAATGATTGATTGCAAATGGCTTAGAAGATAAAATGTTACTACTACTCTCATTCACACCAAAGGATCACAAATCTGATTCAAGCTTTGGCTTTGTGGTAAAACCAGGTGAGTTTCAGATTTCATTACCAAGTGTTGCTCAGCTTTCTAATCTATGGCCTACATGGCTGCCAGTAAAGCAGGCTGATACTTACAAAGGAAAACACTTTCCAATAACAAATGGAAGGGATTATCTTTAGTGCTTCTAGTGAATACAGCTGCTGGGATAGTGTTTAATTTGTTCATTTTGTAAGGATAAGAAAAAAAAAGACTTGTCTTAATCCATTGAGGCTTGTGATGGACTTTCATTGTCTTGATTGGAAGACAAGTTTTTTTTTTTTCCTACCACTTATTAGGACCTAATCTTAATCATATCCATTTATGAATGTCTTGAAATTGTCTGAAATATTTAAATGTGATGAAATGAAAAGATTGAAGACAACTGAAGCCTTAAGGAAAAATACCACAAACTGGAAGATTTATTTACAAAGTTTAAGAGAGCTGTAGTGACAAAGACTTAAGAAAATAAAAGATCTGAAGACTAAAAACAACAGTAGAGTTCTTAAAAAGACAAATTAAGATATAAATGTAACAAAATGACTCAATATTTGTTTTAACCACTTAACTGCTGCTTGATTGTGATATCCAAACAGAATGCAGCTGCTGTCTTCTGCCTGTCTGTCCATCAATTTATCTAAGCCCTCATCACTATTGTGTAGTAGACTCCAAGTATTTAAAAATAGAAACAACAGTGTCACTCTTTTTTCCATTCCAGCCTGTAGGAAAATAACTTGTGGAGGTGGGGGGTAGGGAAAGCCAAGTCAAAGAGATGAATGCTGAACACACAGTGAGGCCCCGTAGTCATTCCTATTTCTTGCTGGAGAGACTTCCATAGTCAAAATCCAGCTCCTGTGAAAGTTCTGTCTCCTCCTCCTGGTTGACAGGTTTATGGTTATAGTGGAACATAGCTGTCATTGACAGACATGGTCGCAGAAGGAAAGCCACTCTCTCAGTCCCAAATCTTGGTAGGCCTTTGAATATAAGGAGAGGTACCTTGAATTGAATTCTCTTGAGTGGAGAACCAGTGCAAAAAGCAGAGCTGCAAGATGTGCCCATGGTCACCTATACTGTTAAGCAGATGGCCTGCTGTGTTTTGTACCATTTGGAGCTATTTTCTGGGCATATGGATTAATTCCTAGATACAATGAGATGTAAGAGTCAAGCCTCCGGGTCACTAACATATGGCTCACCATGGTCTACACTGTATTCAGTAAGATGGGCCACAGTCTTCTGGCCAGTTGCATATGGAAGCATGTGGTATGGTTGGTTGGTTTGTTGTGCTTCCCTCCACCACCACCCCAGCCTTTCTTTTTTTTTCCTGACACAGCTATTTAAGCATCCTGTGGCACTGAGGAGTCTAAAAATGCTATGGACCAATTTAATCCCAGGACAGATGTCTACAACAGCATGTGCCAGACTGAGAATTATGACAAGTTTCTTCAAGGCATCTTCTTCTTCCAGGCAGCATCTCAGTGTTGCTTGTGTTCAGCTTTCGCTTGCTGCTCTTTATTCAGACATTGAGGAAGCTGAAAGATGTTGTTATCTATGATTGACATAAAGGAGACCTACAGTTGGATGTATTCAAACTGAATTCAAACTGGAACAGGTACAGAGAAGGGCTACTAGGATGATCCGAGGAATGGAAAACTTGTCTTATGAAAGGAGACTCAGGGAGCTTGGCTTGTTTAGCCTAACTAAAAGAAGGCTGAGGGGAGATATGATTGCTCTCTATAAATATATCAGAGGGATAAATACCAGAGAGGGAGAGGAATTATTTAAACTCAGTACCAATGTGGACACAAGAACAAATGGATATAAACTGGCCACTAGGAAATTTAGATTAGAAATTAGACGAAGGTTTCTAACCATCAGAGGAGTGAAGTTTTGGAATAGCCTTCCGAGGGAAGTAGTGGGGGCAAAAGATCTATCTTGCTTTAAGATTAAACTCGATAAGTTTATGGAGGAGATGGTATGATGGGATAACATGGTTTTGGTAATTAAATATTCATGGTAAATAGGCCCAATGGCCTGTGATGGGTTTTAGATGGGGTAAGATCCAAGTTACCTGGGAAAGAATTTTCTGTAGTATCTGGCTGATGAATCTTGCCCATATGCTCAGGGTTTAGCTGATCGCCATATTTGGGGTCGGGAAGGAATTTTCCTCCAGGGCAGATTGGAAGAGGCCCTGGAGGTTTTTCGCCTTCCTCTGTAGCATGGGGCACGGGTCACTTGCTGGAGGATTCTCTGCTCCTTGAGGTCTTTAAACTACAATTTGAGGACTTCAATAGCACAGATATAGGTGTGAGGTTTTTTTTGTAGGAGTGGTGGGTGAAATTCTGTGGCCTGCGTTGTGCAGGAGGTCAGACTAGATGATCATAATGGTCCCTTCTGACCTAAATATCTATGAATCTATGAATCTATGTCATCCATGTCTTGGTGGCATTTCTGTCCTTGCTCTTTCATCAGTTTTTTCCAATGGCTTCATAGCCATGGTGAATAATATAGGGGAGAGGACTGATTCTGGTGGACTCTCAGCTGAGGGATTTGGAGACAGAGGCACAACTGCCTATAACTATCTTCTGGATTCAGTCTGAAAGAAAGGATCAGAGTCATTTCAGGACCCTGAGTTTACTGCTGCAGACTTTACCTAAACTGAGCTGAGCTTTTCTGAGGTCTGAAATGGTTAATATTTTTCTTTAATTTTCAGTACTTTTTAACCTCAGCCTCTCCAGGTTTTAGCTGGAATCAGAAGTGCCAGATATAATAAGAAAGCTGGTTTGCGTGAATCCAGTTTTCGAGACAGAACAGGCCTGAATTATTATTTATAGTTGGTATTACTGTAACACTTAGGAGCCTCAGTCATGAACCTGGACCCCACTGTAATAGGCGTGGTACAAAGACAGAACAAAAAGAAGGTCCATGCCCCAGTGAGCTTACAATCTAAGTAGTGTGGACAAACTTCCTATAAGGATCCAGACTTTCGCAGATTTTTTTGATGTCCGGTCATCATCGAGTGCCAGAGTTATGCCATAAATTTTTTCAAATTATTTCTAAAATTAAATTAGAGTGTCTCTTTAAAATCCTTAGCAGATTTCTACTTCTACTTAAACGGTTCCTTCAAAAACTAGGACATGCCAACAAGTAAAATGGGATAGTTCACAATTATGAACAATACTGACTTGCCTTAACAGCAAGACCAAATCAACTCCCTTAGCGTAACAGAATACTATACATTTTATATAGAGAGAAGAAAGCATCTTTAAAGTATCAAAAGGAATTTAGACAACAGTCACACTTTTGTAGTTGGGGAAAAAGTAATTTTTCAGGTGAACTTTCACCGAAAGTACCTGCAGCAATCAAAAACATTAATGCTGATTCAGCAGATCTAGAGGGAAGAGGGACAGATGAGGAACTGCTTCTCCAGGAAGATTTTATACATATATATAATCAACAGTAAAATGCACAGAGCCACATATTTTTGCCAGACTCAGACTGTTCACCTGCTGCTACTGCTGTGTCTTTAGCAGTTTATCTGCAAAATGCGGATAAGGATGGTTCAACTCACCTGCACAAAATCCTTTCATTGTTCAGCCACTGCCATCACATGCCAATATGAAGGGGGTGGGTGAAAATTTTCAGAAAATAGATAACATTTGTCTGGGCTTGTAGAGAGCTGAGCTATAAGGAAAACAACTTATTTCATATCATTTCCATTTCTAAACTTGCTAAATAATTTACCAGTTGACTGGGAAGCACTGTGAAAAATGGACAAATGTTACTGAATTCACTGAGATAGCTACTGGTATCAGCTGGGTTGGGGAAGGTGGTGGAAGGAAACTGATCTGTGCATTTTCAAAGTCTTAATTTTGTTATAGGCAGAGCTGGGAGCGACCCCCTATTTTAGGTTGCTTAACACTTTCCATTTAAAGCTCTTTTTGAGAAGCTGTCATTAACATTGCATTTTTGCAGCAGGATTTTGAAATTCAGCAGGGAGAGAGCCCTTGAATAGAAAAGTGCCTTTTGTTTATCCCATCAAATTCCATTCAGGTTTAGTGAGCTATACACTTCTGAAAATTGCTTTTTGCCCTTCTGCTTCTTGAGTTCCTCAGGAAACTGTTGACAACATTCCAAAATAATAACTGAACATGAATATTTTAATATCTGGGACCATACCACTGCCAAAGCAACAGCAGCATACACTATTAGGAATATCTGGAAGCTGCTGTAGCATTGAGGTGGAGGAAGGAGAACCAGACCACATAACTCGATACTTAACCATTCAGACAGGACTGGTTAGAAAAGGGCTTCTCAAACTTTTCAAATCTTAATAGAAAGAGTATCTCATGGACCAACCCCTCCTTGCCTTTCATGATCACACAGTCTGTCTCTCCTTCCATTTTTGCTAGCAAAGGTTTCCTAGTATTACTTTTCCATGTATGGAACTTGGAAATATTGATGTAGTTTTAGTTCTCTTTAGTGGTAATTATGTTGTCCTTTTTGAAAATAAATTCTCACACTGTCTATTTTTATTCTTCATTCCATCCACCCCACCCATGTGTTCTGTGTCTGTCAACCGGAAACAAAGTGAACAAGCAACTTGTGACCAGCTTACCTATATGCAGACCACCAGCAAGTGCTCCGGACACTATGAATTGTTCACAGTTTGGGAACTTATGACTGTGTCTTTACTGCCAAAAATGGTGGATATTTTTACAGCAAGATAACTAACAAGTTAGCATTCTCACTTTAAAATCTTAGTGGAGACAAGGCACAGTTAGTTACTGCCTCACTGTATCTACATGAGGTCAACATTATACTATCCCTCACCTTCTCATATCTAAGTAAAAACTAGAGTCATCTCCACTAGCATTTTATAGCAAGATAGCTAACTCACATTAATTTTTTCACTGCAAAAAACACACCTTTTGGCAGTGAAGACATAGCAGTCTAAGTGTTATTAGATCATTAGTACAATATCATTAACTGGAAGGGATAAGATAGAGACCCCAGCAACAAATTGCTGACAAGAGAGAGCATATCAGAGATTAATATGAGAGAAATTGTAAGAGTGCCTGTAAAAAAACACAAAAACATCTATTGTATCACTAACACCACTAGAGTCCTCTTTTGTCCCATAATGCAATGAAAATGATCTTCTCTGGTGGCATGCTAGGGTAACAATCATGCTAAAGCATTAGTTCTCAAAGTACAACAAAAGTGGACAGAGTATTGTCTGAAAATTAATATAAGATCTTTCCATCAGAGGATAAGATCAGACTACCTCTTCACATTCCAAGAAGCTGAGAACAGAGAGAATTAGATACATGTTGAGAAGTGACTAGATTAAGTATGTTTTAATATACACACATTACAAAGAAATCTTGTTGTTAGTCATCTTAGTATAGGCTCTACAAGGAACACAAAATCATTCTGTCTTTGTGAAGACAGAAAATCAGCTACTAAGCAAATAACATTTTTATTCTGAAATTTCAAACTTCTTCATGCTCTAGCATTGAAAGAATGAAAAGGAAAAACAGCAAGTTTGGCTGCAATAATGATCAGACTTTAATTTTAGAACATTACATTTTTTCTGCCTTTGTTATGATTATAGTGACTCCATATCTCTTCTCCTTGTGTTCTGAATGTCAGGATTTGCCAGCCTTCCCATAAACACAACTGAACCTAGAAATTGAAAGAATATTACATATGTTTGCTGGTAAGCATTAGTGTGGATTTCAGTACCAATTATTAAGAATAAGAACATAACTTTTTTCATCTATTCCTACTTTTCTCTGTCAATAGAAAATATGTCAGAGTTAAATGTAGTGACACAAACAACATTAAATTCTATTCCCCTATCTGGCCAAACTGATCCTGCAAGCCCTTATTATTTGTACGAAGAAGAAATCCTATGCTAAACATATAAAATTTCATTTATATCTAAGCTACAATTGTATGGCTTGGAATACTTAAGATACACTATTTTGTATCATACTTTCTTTGCATGTACAGTATGGTGTATGTGTAGTTCTGTAACGGCGATTGCTTTTTTTCTTGTGTACCAGAGATTTTATTATGGTCAGTTGTGGTAGAAAGAACGAGGAGTACTTGTGGCAGCTTAGAGACTATGTAGTTGGTTGGTCACCTCGCTCCGGCCCTGAAGGGGTTAAAACAGCCCTGGGAGAGGGCTGCCCTGGGGAGCCAATACTAAAAGTAGCCGTGGAGAGGGCTGTGGCTGGGAAAAGGAGTGAAAGCACCTGAGTAGTTGGCCACAAGTGTGGCCAGCTTAATTAGGGCTCAGCTGGCCCTGATAAGAGGGCTGGGGTCCAGGAGCAGAAGGCGTCTCACTCTGGCCCTGGGAGCAAGCTACCTAGAGCAGAGCAATAGAAAAGGGCAAAGGGAGCTGGGGACCTGCAGGCCTTGGTGAAGGCCTACAAACGTACTGGGGCTACAGAGGTACAGCCTGGGAATAGGCAGAAGCAACTTGTCCAACCTCCTTGCCAATGATGAGTGGCCATGACAGACTGTAGTCTGCCCCAGTGAGCAGGGGCTAGATGAGGACTGGCAGTAGCCACTGAGGCAAGGTGGGAATAGAGGGTTGGAGGTTCCCCTGGGAGGGGAGACCTAGAGTGTGGGGGCACTGCCAGGGAGCAGCACCCCAAGGTAAAGGGGCACTGGGGTCCAGGAGGGACATGGGGTGGGGAGGGCAGTGGCAGGCGAGACACTGGCCTTCAGAGGGTGCTCAAAAGCTGGAAAAGAGTGACCTCCCAGATGACCAGTAGGAGGTGCCGTGTCGGTGAGTCGTCCCATCACTACAGATTAAAACCCACTTCATCAGATGCATGGAGTGGAAAACACGGTAGGTAGGTCAAACGTGAAAAGACGGGGGTTGCCATACCAACCTTAACCAGACAAATCAATTAAGGTGGGCTATTATCAGCAGGATTTAAACAAACCTTTGTAGTGATAATCAGGATGGCCCATTTCAAACAGTTGACAAGAAGGTGTGAGTAACAGTAGGGGGGGAAATTAGCATGGGGAAATAGTTTTTAGTTTGTGTAATGACCTATCCACTCCCAGTCTTTATTCAAGCCTAATTTGATGGTGTCCAGTTTGGAAATTAATTCCAATTCTGCAGTGTCTTATTGGAGTCGGTTTTGTTTTGTTTTTTGTTGAAGTGAATTCACTAACACAACTCACGGACAGGTCATGGGCAATAAACAAAAATTCACGGAAGCCCATGACCTGTCTGAGTTTTACTAAAAATAAGGTTGGGGGGGGGGCACTAACTGCCAGGAGCTCCAAGCCCCTGCCGCCCACAGCAGCTCAGGGTTGGCATCTCAGAGCTCAAGGGCACCCGCCACCTGTGACAACTCAGACCTCTGGGGCCAGCAGCTGGGAGCTGTGAGGCCCCTGCTACCCCAGGGCATGAGGCTGAAACAGAAAATGTCACAGAGGCCTCAAAGTCGCAGAGGCCATGATTTTCATAACCTCTGTGACAAAAATCTTATCCTTACCCCTGGGTTAGACATTTTTATATATGTCTATGCCCTATTGTGCCTCAAGTCTCTTCCTGTTACTTGCTGACAGCTCCAATAACTCAGACTACGAAACCTAGGGAATTTTACCCCCCCCCCACACACACACACCGGAATAGTTTACCATTATTAAAGACTTTTTACTTTGCCTCAGGAACTAATCCCTTTGTGGTATGACCTCTTTGTGACTTCCTGCTATTGCCAAAGGCCATTTCAGTTTGACTCTAGTATTATACATAGTAAAATCCCATTTTTCTTCCCAACTGGAAATCTCTTTTTGCAGTAAAGTCACTACCCAGGACAAGTGTCAGATTCGAAATGGAAGTCTGGCTCTGGGGGAGGAAGTCTTTTCACAGAGCTGCCTCTACATCTCCTCCTCAGAGGCTACTCAAAAGGCATTGGTTCTCAGCCATGGCAGACCCTGCTTCCTTGACATTTATAGAACATTAAGTTGTTATGCAGTGTGCTGTGTGCTTAAACTTTTTAAAAACCCAGATAGTAGTCCATTAGTAAGAGGTCATATCTTTCCCATTTAATTAGAGATGTTTACCAAAAATCCCATGTAGATTCACTGGTTCTTTTGCATGTGAATTCACTGAAGATTTACAACTTAGATAACTTATCTTGGATTACAGCATTCATATAAGGCCAGAAAAGGTCCTCTCTTCACATTGCCCAGTTAGGCTGTGTCTGTATTTAGCATTTTTGTCCCCATGCTATTCAGTGTTGTGATACAATGTTATTTATCCAGACTCTTATCTCGCACAGCAATTTATTCTCCTGGTCTCAATAGGATTTTTTTTATCTTTACGATCACAATGGCTTTTCCTGTTGGCCATCCGTCTCAAATTACTCTCTCAAGTTGATCTAAGGTTGGGTCATTTATTTATTTAATTTTTATTTTTGCACATTTGAGCATCTCTAATTTTAAATGGAAATATCTGACTGAGTTATTTACATATTCAGATTCTTCTCCCAGCAGTCTCTGGTTTTCACTATTTATGGGAGTCCTTGAAGCTCTTTTTTACCAGTGCTATATGTACTGTATATTCAAGAGATTGAACCTAATTTGCTGATGTCTGACATGGTTCAGAGTTACAGAAGGTTAATACTCCTGTTACATGTCTGGGACTGGTGTTCACTAACTGTGATGGCTACTGTTCTCCTATCACTCCACATCACTGTAATATCTGAACGCCTTTCTTTAGAGCATTAAGTGACATAATTAACCTCTGTCATGTGTAATTTATTCTCTGTCTCATCTTCTCTCCAGGATGAGTGTTCAGACAAATCGTATGTGGGAAGGGCAGTATAGCAGCCTCCAGGAAAGGGGATTATTTCATCAGAAGACAGGGAATTGATCCAAATATTCCAAAATAATAATTTGGCCAATACATCCTATTTAGGTCAGGCATGAATCAGGCCTATATTGGTCTTCAAATGCCTATCATTATGACAGATTTCCTGAAACTCCTTTCCAAAGTTGCTATAACAAACTACTGATTGTGTAATTGTTAAAAATAACAGTAATTTTCCCTCTTTTATGGCAGCCATTACCATCTCCTATAAATGAGTTGTCACTCATCTTAGATACTCCTTTAATTAGAGATTTAGTTTTGACATTTTAATTTCGGCGCAGATTGTAAAACAGTAGAGATTTTCATTAAACACATTGTTTTTAAAAAGTTATTGCTTAAAAAAAAAAAGAGGAATTTTCCCCTGGTATTCCCTACCCCACACACTTTTGTGTGCTGATTGCCATCACATGGCTCTGTAATACAAAATAACCAATAACTGCTGCCATGTGGTAATGAAATCAAAAAGGTTTATTTTGAATGTTATGATTTCCCATTGTATCAATGCCACATGCTTCTTTGATTCATGAGGTTTATGAAATGTATTTGTTCTAAGAAATTTGCACTATCTAAAGGTTAAAATCAAAACTGGTCTTCCTCAATTGACTCCTATGCATGGGGGGGATGGATACATGGTCTTAGCTTTGAATATTTCTGGAAAATAAGTGTTCTATTTGTTTATTTGGAAGGGGTTTAAAAGATCTCAGTTCAGCAGAATCATTTATGATGACCAGTAGAAAGGAAAAAATCAAGAAAAATGATGATGTGAAAAGAGCTAAAGCTAAAATATTAACGCAAGAAGCTGACCTAAAACTTCTGCTGGGACCTACTACCTACAGAATTATGGAGTCTATTACTAGTTAAAAATAAAACATTCTTAAAACCAAACTGATTTCACATAACTTCAAAACAATAGTTTCAGACCCAAAGCTTATCTAAAAGATACTTATGGATTCTGTCATGCCCAATTTTTAAATAACTGTATTAGCCTCCATGAACAAACTTTCCTCCAAAATCATTAGAATAGGGGTGCCACATTCATTCTGTGGAAATGGCTGAATTACATTTTTTTTTTTTAAATTAATACATTTAGGTCAGGGCTACAAAGCTCAGGCAATATCCTGCTCTCAATCCACACATATGTCTAGAAGTTTTGCAAAGTGGCTGAGGGGAAAAATATGGTACTTAGGTAGTAACTAATATTTTAGTTAGCAAAGTTAGATGTTGCATTCAGTGCCACTTGATTAGTGGAGAATGAAAATCATGTTTAGGACTACCATAAATTCAGCTCTTTATTGGGTTCTGTGTACAGAACAGTATCTGTTTCTCTGAGCCCCTACCCGTGGTGGTGGGGGAAAGGTAGAGAGCTCAGAGGACAAGCATTAAGAGACAGGAAATGAAGTGAAAGCACCACATACTCCACTGCTTATAGCAGTGTACTTTTAAAATTGATGTGAATATGAAGCGGAATGCCAACTGCCTTTGTCCAGTCCTCCTATATTGATCCCTGCCTACATCCAACCACTATCTATATTTCTGCTGAAGTGATCAGCAGTTAAATAGTTAATGTTGATATTTATTATCCTACTGAGGTGAAGGGGATACCTTTTGGCTATACTAGGCCAAATTCTGCTCTGTTACGCTGCTGCTAATTGACATCAGCAGTATTGTCAGCTTTCGTGTGATGGGGTTTACAAACCCCTCACTAAGGTGGAGGCGGGGAAAGACTGGAGCAGTACTGAACCAGGAAAGAGCTGCCTCTCGGGCACTGCCAAGCATTTGTTTGGGGAAATTAGCACTATAAAAAGAGCTCCAGCAACCCAGGCGGAGGGGAGGAGAGAAATCATTTCCAGGAGGAGGAGCTTTTACTGAGGAGGTCTTGCAATGAATCTTTCTCCCACTTCTTTGAGACATCATCCAAGAGGCAGGGAGAACCATGTACAGGGTACAAAAGGGTTGCCTACGTGCGTCAGCCCTGAGACTCAGGGTTTCAAGCAAAGGACTGTAATCAAACAGCAGCCACGCCCCAAACTGAGACATCAAGTGGGGTAAGGAGTGGCCCACAGTAAGGTGAACAAGAGGTGGGCAAAGCATAGGTCAGCCTGAGCTGTCACACTTGGCTAGAATCTGGAGGAGTGAGAGACTGGGTCTCCTTACCCACATAAGATTCACCTATGCCTTGCCCTGAGACGGGCAGGACTAGGGAGTTACTGATAAGAAAGCTGACCCCTCTGAACCCTGTCCCTGACACATTGAACTAAAAAAGAGACTAAAGCAGCAGGCCCTGACCAGTAGACGTGCTGGCTGAATGGACAACCGTACTAAATCTCACAATCTTATTGTGACATTGGGTGTTTTCCTACCTGTCAATGGAGCTGAAGCTAGCAAGATGGCTGCCACTTCCCTACAGCCTATCTGCATGTGGAAGGGAAGCTGCCCTGAATAAAATTGGCTTCCACCTCCCACTGTTTTCAGAGAGATTGAAGCTAGGCCTACCGGCATAATGGCTGCTCATCTAAGGTTCAGTGGGGCTCAACAGGACATAAGGACTATGAGGAGCAGAGAACAGGTAAAGAAAGTAGAAATTCTGAAGAATTTTCAACCAGTGTGGGGTCTGGATTAATAGATTAAAGCCACATCAGGCTGTCAGGCCTGCAGTTTGAAACACATATGTGAGAAGATAAAATGAAGACAGAGAATGGTCTGAATGTGAATATATATGAAATTTACAGACCTTGTTAAAGAGACACAAATTCAAACCAACAGCTTTCCTAATTTCCTTATTAATAGTACTTAGTTTTCTTTTTACTGTTTTTCTTTTTGCATTTCACTTATCTTAGATAATGGTCAGACTATGCAGTGTTGTTGTAGCTGTGTTGGTCCTAGGATATTATAAATACAGTATAGGTGAGGTAATATCTTTTATTAAACCAACTTCTGTTGGTAAGAGGGAATCTTTCGAGCTTACACAAGAAGCTTGTCTCTCTCTCTCCAGCAGAAGTTGGTCCAATAAAAGATATTACCTCACTCACCTTGTTTCTCTAATAGTCAGACTAATCAGTTTCACTTCTATTTGTAATGAGACGTTTCATAGTCCATTTCATTTCCTTGTTCCCCCGCCCTAGTACAATGTGCGGTCCTGGTTGGGTTGCAGACACTGCCCAGGAATGTTTAAATACAAACAAGAACATTTTTTTCTTAATTTTATTTTCCATATTTTCCCCACGAAAGCCACATTTTAGGCTAGTGCTATCTGACACGTATCCCTTTGAAAAATCCCAGGAGAGGGAGTGTAATTGGAACAGGTACAGAGAAGGGCTACTAGGATGATCCGAGGAATGGAAAACTTGTCTTATGAAAGGAGACTCAGGGAGCTTGGCTTGTTTAGCCTAACTAAAAGAAGGCTGAGGGGAGATATGATTGCTCTCTATAAATATATCAGAGGGATAAATACCAGAGAGGGAGAGGAATTATTTAAACTCAGTACCAATGTGGACACAAGAACAAATGGATATAAACTGGCCACTAGGAAATTTAGATTAGAAATTAGACGAAGGTTTCTAACCATCAGAGGAGTGAAGTTTTGGAATAGCCTTCCGAGGGAAGTAGTGGGGGCAAAAGATCTATCTTGCTTTAAGATTAAACTCGATAAGTTTATGGAGGAGATGGTATGATGGGATAACATGGTTTTGGTAATTAAAGATTCATGGTAAATAGGCCCAATGGCCTGTGATGGGTTTTAGATGGGGTAAGATCCAAGTTACCTGGGAAAGAATTTTCTGGGAAAGAATTTTCTGTAGTATCTGGCTGATGAATCTTGCCCATATGCTCAGGGTTTAGCTGATCGCCATATTTGGGGTCGGGAAGGAATTTTCCTCCAGGGCAGATTGGAAGAGGCCCTGGAGGTTTTTCGCCTTCCTCTGTAGCATGGGGCACGGGTCACTTGCTGGAGGATTCTCTGCTCCTTGAGGTCTTTAAACTACAATTTGAGGACTTCAATAGCACAGATATAGGTGTGAGGTTTTTTTTGTAGGAGTGGTGGGTGAAATTCTGTGGCCTGCGTTGTGCAGGAGGTCAGACTAGATGATCATAATGGTCCCTTCTGACCTAAATATCTATGAATCTATGAATCTATGAATTGCAATAACTTACCTGTTGGATTATGTTTCAGGATAAATAGGAATGGGCGGTTAGCCACAAACTGGTTATGTGACATGCTCATGATCGCTGCCATCTGCGTGCCTACAAACACAAAGCAATAGACTTTCTGTTAGGGATAAATCCTCTGCCCAACACAAAGCCTAAGCAGAAGGTCTGGGTGCTGGAGGAGTGTCTTTGGGGTAAAGAAGGCATCCTCCCCGCAAGCCAAGGAAGCTGCTAAGAAGCCACCCTGTGTGGAGCGGGGGAACGGAGCTACCTGAGGCCAGTGACTGAAACAGGTTATTTTCTAATGTCCAGGGGATTGAATGAGTCACTGTGTAGGGAGCATAAGCAAATCTAGCCTCTGCACCATACAGCCAGTCACCTCCCCCCAGCATAAAGGAACCACACCCATTCTGGTACCAGAGGCCTTCTGTGGCCATGGAGATTGGCTGTATATGGTCCATGGGCTGGATTTCTACATCACAGATTAGAAATATTAGTCATTCTTACGGAAGAGATTTTGCTATAACAGATCAGACTGTTGTCCCATTATGTCAGGTGTCTAGTATATGGTGTAGTAAGGAGAAGTGATAAATCTATGTAAAATGCCTTTCACGGAGACACACACACACACACTGGATGAACTGCTGTTCTTGATTACCAAATGACAAACGTATTTTAACTGGATTTTTTCTTTAGTTACAAATCATAAAGACAACTGCACAATTACAAGAACAAATCACTCATCTATTATACAGCTGCTTTGTAATATGACATTTTCTTTGAGGACTTAGCACAAACTATTAAGATAATAACCTGCTGGATATATCTTGAGACTTTACCTTCTTCAGCTCAAGATGTGGCATTTCATTTTAAAACTCATCTGAATGGAATATTGTAACTATATTCTTTAACTATAGTTATTATCTTCCTAGCAGGCATCTGTCAAACTGAAAGCTTAAAATGGCTCATTTAAGCAGTGATATATGTGCTCAAGAACAATGGTTTACCACTGAAAATGGGCTGGTTAAGAATTAAGATATGATACTGCAAGGCTGTCATTAAAATAAAATCAGGTTATCTTCTGTTTCATATTAACATCCTTGCTAGATACAGTAAATCATCTCCATTACAAAGAGCTTCATAAGCAGCCAATATGGAATTTTGCCACTCCTAAAAGCTAGAGCAGAAATTATCATAAAGACAAGATGAACTTTTTCATGCAGTGTAATACAACTACAGTGCCAACAGGCTGGGCCCAGCAGTCTAGCACTTGTTACTATGTGAGGGAGCAGAATTCAAATCCTTTGCTCCTGGGTCAGCAGCAACTGGGAAAATTGAGAAGACCGAGAACTCAACCTTTGCAGAACAGAGCCTTTTATCACTCATTAGCCACTTTGAGAGTGACGTTGATGAGCTCAGAAGGAACCATCTTCAACAGGCCTTAATAGGAGGGATGGTTGTCACAACACTGGGCATTTTGGTGGGGGTAGTTAATGATTTTGAGTTGCTTTGATACGAAGATGCCCTCCTCATCACTGTAATATCTGAGCATATGCCAGTCAATAACTGTCCACCAAAATACCTAATGTTACAACAGGTTTCAGAGTAACAGCCATGTTAGTCTGTATTCGCAAAAAGAAAAGGAGTACTTGTGGCACCTTAGAGACTAACCAATTTATTTGAGCTTAAGCTTTTGTGAGCTACAGCTCACTTCATCGGACGCATACTGTGGAAAGTGTAGAAGATCTTTTTATATACACACAAAGCATGAAAAAATACCTCCTCCCACCCCACTCTCCAGTCATCCTTCTGATACAGAAAAAAGTAGATGCAAAAACTGAGAGGGGATATTTAGGCTTTAAGAAACACTTGGGAGGAACACTATGAGGAAAGGAAATGAGGACAGGAACCAAAAAACATAATAGATGGTATACTCGGTGTGGGAGCAACCTCTGACTTCCAGCTGATAGTGTTATAAGTATCATATGCACTGTGTAATTCAATTAGTGTTCTTCAATCCAGGGACAGATTATTTATTAAGTACTTAATATAGAGAACACTTTCAAGTAGCGTGTCTGGGAGCTATGAATTCATTTAATAGCTGCTAGCAAGCGGATTGCTTCCAATATTCTTCTTTACTAAGTGCTGAGTTGAGACACAATGCACCAAATTCTCCTCTCACATACATTAACAAACAGCAAGAGTAACTGCATTATGGTCCATGAAGGTACACGATGCAGAATTTGCTATTATTACCTAACTTTGTTAGCTGTGTTTTTAGTGTGTGTGTTCAAAATCCAAATCAAACATATATTAAATTAAAAACCCCTAAAAATAAATAGTCCAAGGTGTATTTTTTTCCTAGGACCTACATGACACTTAGAAAACAATTCCTGCAGAGGACACCAAATATGAAAATACAGGGTTTGACAGTAGCTTTAGCAGTCACTGCTCTACCCAACACTAGGGACGAGAGGGGTGCAGCAGTGATAATGGCCAGAGACATTGTGCCTGTGAAGGACAGACTTAATTAAAATGCTGCCAGGGCATTTGGTGGTGTGCAGAGCAGAGCACCTTATGACACACAGAGTGGAATGTATATAACTACCCAAAAGATGGCCTTGGAAAGTCTCTGCTGGTGTGGAAGGAGGCTGGGGAGATGGCAACATAGCCACACTCCAACCTCACATCGATGTTATGGGATCCGGGGCCCTGACAGTGCTATGATTCCTTATGGCTTGCATTAAAGAAGACCAAACATGAAATTCTGATTTCTCACTACACAAGGTGCATTGCACTAGATCCTTTTGTCCTTCCTCTAACCCCCTTGCACTCATGCATAGGCATGCATATTTTAAAAATTTGCTTACTTTGGGGGTAGGGACAAGGAAAACATACTGAAAATCAGAATAGGTACAGTGTCAAAAATCTGTTTAAAAACAACAATAGGGCGATGATTTTGCATGACCTGCATTGATACAAAGTTACGAATAAAAATAGTTGCAGAGTCTTTCATTTTGTACAAGTTGCCTTAAAAATAATTTATTTTGGAATAACAGGTGCCTTTGACTGTAAGCATACTGAAGAAAAAAATATCACCTTATAGCCAAATATGTGGGTAAAGGTTGGATTTTTTTTGTCTGATTATGGGTTGAGGAATAAAGTCCAGACACACGTAAGCCTGTTGCATGGATTTGAATAATTTAATTTGAAATGGAAGAACCATGGGTGAAAAGTGCACCAAATGATTTGCATCCAACATTTACTCAAGAGCCACTCGCATCAAGTTCAAAATACATTGGAGTGATAAGTGTTTATTCTCCTAAGCAAAGAAAATATTCACATCTTACTTGAGGATGCTGCCGCTTCACTGCCATCTTCATTTACCTCAATACAAACTTTTTGGATGGCTTTAGAAATGTGTATGTCAGATGATTCTGAAGGGGAAATATATAAATTATTACATTTTATATTGAGAGATGAAGGCTCATGCACAATGCTTAACTGTTAAAATCAGAGGATCCTTTCTATGTTCATTTCCTAGTTCCCAGCCTCAAAAAATACATGTGCGATTTCCACCACCACCCACTCTCCCATTAATGTTTGATGAGTTAAAGGGTGAAGAAACTAAAAAGCAAAGTCTAGGCTAAAGGAGAGGTACTGTATATTGAAAATATAGCATGTACACTTGTCTGTAGATGCACACATATATTATTCACGTAATATAAGGAAAATGGTCTTGTCGGAACACTGGGATCTGAGAAATCTAGATCTTAAACAATATTGGGTCACGTGTGTAACATTTTCCAGAAATTAGGAGTCCATGAACTTCAAACCTTAGATCTTCTATACATTCAAAATTACTGTCAAGGTTCCTCCCCCACTCTGAACTCTAGGGTACAGATGTGGGGACCTGCATGAAAAACCTCCTAAGCTTATCTTTACCAGCTTAGGTCAAAACTTCCCCAAGGTACAAAATATTCCACCCGTTGTCCTTGGATTGGCCGCTACCACCACCAAACTAATACTGGTTACTGGGGAAGAGCTGTTTGGACGCATCTTTCCCCCCAAAATACTTCCCAAAACCTTGCACCCCACTTCCTGGACAAGGTTTGGTAAAAAGCCTCACCAATTTGCCTAGGTGACTACAGACCCAGACCCTTGGATCTTAAGAACAATGAACAATCCTCCCAACACTTCCCCCTGCTTTCCTGGGAAATGTTGGATAAAAAGCCTCACCAGTTTGCATAGGTGACCACAGACCCAAACCCTTGGATCTGAGAACAATGAAAAAGCATTCAGTTTTCTTACAAGAAGACTTTTAATAAAAATAGAAGTAAATAGAAATAAAGAAATCCCCCCTGTAAAATCAGGATGGTAGATATCTTACAGGGTAATTAGATTCAAAAAACATAGAGAACCCCTCTAGGCAAAACCTTAAGTTACAAAAAAAGATACACAGACAGAAATAGTTATTCTATTCAGCACAATTCTTTTCTCAGCCATTTAAAGAAATCATAATCTAACACATACCTAGCTAGATTACTTACTAAAAGTTCTAAGACTCCATTCCTGGTCTATCAGAAACCAGCATATAGACAGACACACAGACCCTTTGTTTCTCTCCCTCCTTCCAGCTTTTGAAAGTATCTTGTCTCCTCATTGGTCATTTTGGTCAGGTGCCAGCGAGGTTACCTTTAGCTTCTTCACCCTTTACAGGTGAGAGGAGCTTTCCCCTGGCCAGGAGGGATTTCAAAGGGGTTTACCCTTCCCTTTATATTTATGACAATTACAATTCACTTGCTCCCCACATTTTAACATGAATCTAAGAATAAGCCACCCTTGTTCTCTGATGTAGAGTGGGGGAAAAATTTTCGTGTGTTTGTGTGTGCGCACGGATGTGTATATGCATGCACGTGCAGTTTTGCCTTGAGTATATACCAAAAAGTACATGGTTAAAGTACATTATTATAAAAAGTGATGACAACTGAAAACAGAGATAAAAGTTTCATAATTGTAATATCAGAATTGTTAATCACTGCACCTGTTATTCCAGAAAGGTCACAGCCGCCACTAAATATCTCTGTTACATTGAGGGAGCGCAGCGTTTCTTGTAAGTTCACTGTCTGTTCTATTTTAAACCTATAGAGCGTATAGAAAAGAGACTCATTGTATAACTATCAATATTTTCCCAGTCAATAAATGATTATCAATAGAAGCAGCAAGCCTAGTGGTTAGATCAGGAGGCAGGAAGATAGAAAATCTAGGTTATATCCCATTGCTGTGTGCTCCTGGGCAAATCATTTAACCTCTCTAATCGTTTCCTAATCGATGTAGTGAGTAAGTAGTTAAAGGCTACTTGCCCACTTACTGTAAAGTGTTCAGAGCTATATGGATGAAAAGCACCATCTAAGGGTTTCATAGTCGTACTATTACTATTTTGCACAAGGGAGACAACGTTTAAAATTATAAAGAAACCAGACATAGAGGCATTACGTGGTTGAAAACTCAAGATGTAAAGCGTCATTGAGAGCAGCTGTACTTACCAGTGGATATTAAATAGCGCAAACCTTTAATTTAACTTTAATTTGTCCATGTAGTGTTACTAAATAAAGCACCTTTTTAGATCATTGGTGGCTAAAATAACCAAATGAGGGCACACTTCCAAGCCAATGTTCACGCTCTGCTCTGCCATCCAGGAAACCTGGGTTCTCATTTTGCCAGGCTCGTTTACAAAGAGAGAGTGAAGCCGGTATAAAATGCCACCACTCACGTAAGTGAATGAAGAGTTTTGATCTGGTAGCATTTCACACCTACTTGGAACAGGTGTAAAGGTCTACACAAGGTACAAGGTAGTGGAAAATCAGGTCCAATCTGATCCTCTGTTCACTGACACGAATGACAAAATTCCCATTGACTTAAGTGGGAGCAGAATCAGGGCCTGTCGTCAGTAGGCTTTCTTGACTATTTTTGTATTTAATCCCTAATGCTTCCATAACGGAAGATTAGATGGGATAATGAAAAATAAGAATATTGAAAAGTACATTACACACCTAGGGAGGCTTATTTCTACGTCTTCCTCTTGTGTTTCAGCAAACCAGTTTTTTATCAGCTGAGCTGTAATTAGGTTTTCTACTTCTTCTATAGTTACATCTTCTGAAGGAAGTGTTAAAACTAAGCTGAACTCCTTCCCTTTGTAAGGTAATTCCAACACCTGGTAGCTCACATTATTGTCAGAAAAATAACCTAGAATAAATACAAAACCATGGGCTTCAGTAAGAAAACTGCAACCACTAAGACAATATATATGATTTTATGGTCACCACACAGACATGCATATTTTACATTACCAAACTTTGTTCTCAGCTGAAGATGCATCATTGGTATCTTAGTTACAGAACCATCTCTCTTAGTAAAATCCATCTCCTGGGTAGCTTCTGGTCTGAACTTCTGTGTCCAGTCTCCTTTGAAGTAAATAGCGTTCACCAGAATAAGCCTAGTAAGGGGACCAAATTCTTCACTTGAAACAATATTTTTTATTTTGCCTATGGGGGGGAAAAAAGGACATAAGCAAAATTTTCAGATGCTATAAACGCCAGTTAGTCCATCTTAAACGCAATTAAAATGAGCATGCATGTAATATACAGGCTGTGATTTTAAAGATTCCCTGTTACGATAACACTCTGAAAAAAAGGCTGTTGCACTCTGACATTAGAGAATAGTTTGTCATTATACTTTTGTCCCAGTGAAGTGAATGGGATTTTGCCATTGACATAAATGGGAACCAGAGCATGTTCATTATGTTAGGACGGTTTTGTGTATAATACGGAATATAATACTTTCCTGCAGAGTTTCAGATTATTTTGATATTATCACAGAGCTCTGCTCCAGAATGCAGGATTTATTTTTCAATGAACTTTCATCTTTCCCTTATAAAGAAAACCTTCATGTTATGAATCGAGTGTAAGCGATGTAAGGATGTCTATCTGAGTCCGCAGACAACATTATCTAAAAGGAGGTGTTAACAATGACATGTGGGTAATTTAATTTCTTGTTATTTTAGCAGAAATATCAAGCTAATGGGCTTCTCCATTGTTGTTGAATGGAGCAGCAGATATTAGGATGGGTACAGTGGGGCAGATAGTTGGTGTCAATAGTTGCTTTGGCAAGGAATGAGCCGTTCAAATGCCTTTTGCCTCCAGATTTAAAGTCAGCTCTCCACCTGTCTGAAAGGGAAATGGGAAGAATTATCTCCTCTCCCTGGTACCAACCCGCTAAATGACTCCAGAATATCAGCAGCCTCCCCACCACTTATCACTCCTAGATACCAAAATCCCCTTTTGTCTCATACCCAGCTTCCAAAACCTCCAGCTTTCCCCTGGCAACTTCTTTGGTTCAGTTATTCGATGTCAATACAAAAATGTGCAGCACATCAGAGTTAAAATATAGGAGCAGCATAAAATAAATGGAACATTATCAAACAGAATAACACACAGAATACTATATTAATTGATGAAGGAAGGTCAGAGAAGGCTTATAGGCAGAGTTACATAATTCTGTGGACCCTGTTGTAAAATTAAGCCTGAACGTTTCACATTGGACATGGGGCTTTGGTGGCTAGCTTCTATATTTACTTGGAGTATCAGAGTTTATTTAGCAGCTGTATAGTGTTCTGAAAATTAATAGATTTTACTAACATGTATTAATGATTTACAGTAAATGTGAGAAATGGAGCACTTGTTATTAACAAATTAAATAATCATCTACTTGGCAAGGAGTGATGATTTCCAGCGTCCCAAAACCTATAGCTGTGTAAAAATGCCATACTAAATAATTTTATGAAAAAATGCTTCACATGACTGTGAATCAAAAGAAGATCATTAGAGTTAGCAAACAGCCTGGTATTTTTCTCTTTTTAAGGGCTAGTTGCTGGTCTTAATAACAGGCTATATTGGAAAGAAGGTACTAACTTCCAGATTCCTTCTTGCAAGTCTCATATCTGTCACAGATCAATGATACAACCACCAACCCGTTCTATATATTTTCGGGCATTAAAGGGGAAGAACTTAACTAGCAAACAGTGATTTTATGAAAGCTGTAGAGAGAGTTTACCATCTGTTTTGTTTTCTACCCAGGTTCTTATGGCCTCTGTGCAAGCTTGTGTGTCTTGGAAATTCACCAGTTTTATAGCAGTCTGAAAAAATTTCTTGTTGCTATGGAGATACTGTTCTTTTACAATGAATCCTTCTTGAAGGTAGAGGGCATTGGCAAGATTAAATGTAAATTCTTTCTTTTCTGTGGTGACAGAGAAAAGTGTCTGGAGCAGAGAGAATTCTTCACCTAAGGAAAATAAATGTTAATAGTAGCATCTTCATTTGAAGAACATAAAGCAGCTGTGTAATAGCATCATTCTCCATATACAAAATGCATTCCATAATCTCCTGAAGGTTCAGGTGCAGAACAACTAAGGCTGCTTTTGAAAATGAGCTGCAATATTCTGATTGTTTCCTTTATGCTGCATGTACATTTGGAAAAAAAACAGAAGATTCAGAGACTCTCCCCACCACCACCCCGCCCCCAGAATACAGGCCCTTTCTACCCAAGCTACCTTGTAAAGGTGTAACTGGTAAGGTGATTAGATATTTGTCATAAATATAAAGGGAAGGGTAAACCCCTTTGAAATCCCTCCTGGCCAGGGGAAAGCTCCTCTCACCTGTAAAGGGTTAAGAAGCTAAAGGTAACCTCACTGGCACCTGACCAAAATGACCAATGAGGAGACAAGATACTTTCAAAAGCTGGGAGGAGGGAGAGAAACAAAGGGTCTGTGTGTCTGTCTATATGCTGGTTTCTGCCGGGGATAGACCAGGAATGGAGTCTTAGAACTTTTAGTAAGTAATCTAGCTAGGTATGTGTTAGATTATGATTTCTTTAAATGGCTGAGAAAAGAATTGTGCTGAATAGAATAACTATTTCTGTCTGTGTATCTTTTTTGTAACTTAAGGTTTTGCCTAGAGGGGTTCTCTATGTTTTTTGAATCTAATTACCCTGTAAGATATCTACCATCCTGATTTTACAGGGGGGATTTCTTTATTTCTATTTGCTTCTATTTTTATTAAAAGTCTTCTTGTAAGAAAACTAAATGCTTTTTCATTGTTCTCAGATCCAAGGGTTTGGGTCTGTGGTCACCTATGCAAACTGGTGAGGCTTTTTATCCAACATTTCCCGGGAAAGGGGGGGTGCAAGTGTTGGGAGGATTGTTCATTGTTCTTAAGATCCAAGGGTCTGGGTCTGTAGTCACCTAGGCAAATTGGTGAGGCTTTTTACCAAACCTTGTCCAGGAAGTGGGGTGCAAGGTTTTGGGAAGTATTTTGGGGGGAAAGACGCGTCCAAACAGCTCTTCCCCAGTAACCAGTATTAGTTTGGTGGTGGTAGCGGCCAATCCAAGGACAACGGGTGGAATATTTTGTACCTTGGGGAAGTTTTGACCTAAGCTGGTAAAGATAAGCTTAGGAGGTTTTTCATGCAGGTCCCCACATCTGTACCCTAGAGTTCAGAGTGGGGGAGGAACCTTGACAATATTCTTCAAAACTGTCAGTGGTTTTAAAACCAGTCTTCTTCCAACCATCCCCGTCAGTGTCGTAAAAGAATGTTTTTGTGGCACAAGCCACCTGCAGATGCAGGGAAGTAAACTACAACAAAAGGGTTCAAGACTGGAAAACCCTAAGGGGGCAAATGCTACCCCCACAAAGTTCAATTCTGAAAGTGACAGGGATTGCTTGTTGAAGGAGTGGGGTTAGAGAGAGAGAAGTAGGAACTCCTCTTGTTCTCTCCCACACTCAAAACTCTCCTATGCATACCTCCTTCACACCCCACTGAAACCATTCTCTCTCCTGGTCCTCGAGTGAAAGGTATAAACATATTCTATATAAGGAACAACATGCATTAGCCTACACATACAAGATTAATTCACATCACCAGCTTTAGTGCAGAAACAGATTATGCCTCTCCTTACTCTCACTGGGTGTACCTTACTCCACAAGCTGGGCCAGTGAAATCAGTGGGATTATACCTAGAGTAAGGTACTACTCAGTGTGAGTAAGGTGGCAAAGTCTGGCTCTTTTAACCTATGTCCTCCTTCAGAGGATAATATTGAATAAGCAAAGCATGAACTAAATATATTTTAAGACAGGGTGAATGAATCTCACTGGTGCACTAATTAAATAGATACTATGAGTTGAGTATTCCAAGTGTCTGACTCTGTATGGCTTTCAGCATTGGTAACATGTCTGATAGAGAAGATTTTTGAAGTCACTTGCACATGCTCAGGCTAACCTTATCTTTGAAAGACACCCTGGGGGGCGGATAACGGGGCACCCCTACCGAGTGTAGTTACACTTTAAAATCCACAATGTACTGATTACATATTTGATTTTTTATAGTTCCCAGGCCAAATAAATTCCTGAAGTAACTCCACTGAAGTCACTTATTATAACAGGGCTGAATTTTGGCCTCAAGGATTCATTTAACTCTATAATTTAATGCACGGCAAGCTGCATTTTTTTACAGGTATCTTCCCTCTTATGTCCCAGGTTTATCTCATTCTATTCCTCTCCTGTTGTGTCACATCTTTTAACAACACGGAGATATGAAATCCATTCAGTGTTGTAACCACCCACTCTAACTAGTTTCTGTTAGTGCCATATTGCATTGCATAGGCATTTTGGAAACATCCCTTTCTGCCAGTGACTGGCAGCATGACACATAGCAGAGGTCAGAGACTTGATTTTCTAAGTAACTTGTCTGTTTAAATATTTTCTAAAAAAATTAAAATGGTTAATAATCATCTTCTTGAATGAATGGATTTATGTCATGCACTGAAGATCTACAAATGTAGCTATAAATGCCCAGCTGTCCCTTGATAAGTCATTATTCTTGGGAGTCTATGGGAAAAGACCATTGTACCAAACAAAGTGTTAAAAATGTCCTTTGCACATTGGATTTGATCTGCAGATCAATGATCTCTATTAGGACAGATTGCATTAAAACTATTCAAAGCAATTAAAATGGACTTACTACATTTCCTGGAACCTGTAATTGAACATGGGCTTCAATTATTTCTACTTCTAGCTGTTAAGAATGCAGTGTTTTTTGTACAAAATGTACACATTTTAAAATCATTTAGCCAACAAATTTTTGTAAGTCTTTTTCACTGTAGAATTACCTACTGTAGGGTTATTTTTGAAACTTGTAATGACTTTCCTATTACTTTTCATTAAGATGATATTAAATATAAATAAGGAAGTGGAGGCCAGGGGTGAGTGGCTGGAGTTGACTTCTTATACCCCATAGGCCAGATTCTGATACTCTTAACTCATGTTTGGGAGCACTGCACTCCGTAAGTAGTCTCAAGACTTCAATGGGATGATTAATGGATAAGGTGCTATGCAAATTGTATATATAAAATGTATTAGGCCCTACCAAATTCACGGTCCATTTTGGTCAATTTCACAGTCATAGGATTTTTAAAAATCACAAATTTCATGATTTCAGATATTTAAATCTGAAATTTCATGGTGTTGTAACTGTAGGGGTCCTGACCCAAAAGGCAGTCGTGGTGGGAGGGGGGGTTGCAAGGCGCTGCCTTCAGAGCTAGGCAGCCAGAGAGTGGTGGCTGCTGGCCGGGAGCCCAGCTCTGAAGGCAGCATCGCTGCCAGCAGAAGCACAGAAGTAAGGATGGCATGGTATGGTATCCATGTCAGTGACTGAGCTGGCTGCTATGGAAGAACCTGTTCTGAGAACAAGAAATGTCTATGTGATCAGAAAGCAACTGAGGATCAGAGATGGTAGCTACTGGCCAATGTCCTCTACCCTGTTCTGCATCTTAGATATGTCCATTTCTGTTTTACTAGTTAGCTTCATTAGTTTGAGATTGATATTTTATTTGCATTTTAAGATAAGAGAATGAGATCTAGCAAAAGGAGCTAGTGCCATGTGACAGTGATATACTCATTCAAAACCCTGACAGTCATGTCATGTGACATGAGCTGGGTACTAAATGCCACTCACCAGTGTGTTTCACCATTATTACACAGCATGAATGACAGTAGATCAAGCGATACTCACCATCTTTATTTCCTTGCAGTTTCAAAGCTTGTCGTATCTCCTTAAGTGCTTTTCCCTTTGCCCCCAACTGCACCGTTCCAAGAAGTAAAGCAACACCAAGTGGTGAGTGTATGATGTTCTCCTTTTTAGGAGAACAATGAAGAACTTGGTAGAGCTCCACTGCAAGTTGGGTAGTGCTATCAGCCATAGGATTAGAGATGGGGCTGCAAGTTAAGGACATTCCAGCTGTAATCAAGAGAAGGCTCTGAAATAAAGCACTTCTCATCGTAGCACAGTTTATTGCAGCTTTTTCCCCTCTGAATGATTGGAACTGAAATCACATTATAAAAACCAGAATAGTGATTTAACTTCATACTACCACACTTCTCTAAGAAGTTACGATAAACAGCATCTAGCTCCTTCCCGTAGTTCTATTGGTCAATTTCTTTATCTCACCCATAAACTATACACCCAGTATAAAAGAAACTTTTTAACACAAGGAAATGTTACCTTTGATCTCTAATAGAATCTTATGTAAATCATCCCGTAAAGTAAACTTCTATACCTGAAAAGAGGTTTAATCTTGATAAACAAAAACCTATATAAGAGTAGGTTAACGTGAATATTTAAAGATTGTTTGCAAGTATCATTCTGTGTACCTTTGGCATGATATATGTAGTGTTCCCATAGTAAGTTCACTGTTTACCACAGTTAGAAGTTATCCTTTAACAAGTCATAGGAAGGGAAAAGGAATGTCCTTTATTCTGTGCAATCAGTTAAGTAACTGATCCATTTAATTGATGCTAGCAACGAATATGTACACACAGCTGTATTACCACACTTGTATGTAGTAGAAAACACCATGCTGTGCTTGATTTTATCTGGGGTGGTATATACTATTCTAAATGATCTGTAGCTGTAAAATATTAATCTGAATCTATACTTCTAGCATCTTGAACTTTAGGGTGTTTGGATCTGGGATTTTGAATCAGTGTATTCATATGACAGGGGGCCATTTGTACAATTCAGATCAGGGATGAGCTTTCAGACCCCAAAGTGTGTTTGAATCCAGGATTTTGGTGTGGGTCGCTCTTGAATTCCAGGACAAATATTGCTTTAGAAATGTAGCCTCATAATACAAATGTACATTTGAATAGATCTGGTTTTATAAAGCACTCTAAGTCTATCAAAAAAGCATTTTACTAAATAATTAATTACATTCTGGCACAGTAATACAGCAGATATTACAAAACTCAAAATTAACTCACATGAAGCCTGAAATTCAATGGAATCCCTCCTGCTCAGGAGTTACCTTGGAATTGTTAAATTCCAGATGAGCAAGCATCAAGGGCAGACAGAGAGAGGATACCTCTAACAACATCAGCATTGAGTATAAGCCTCAATCATGTTAGGAAACTAGAGATTGGAATTTCAAATAGAGATCTCCCTTAGGCTGCTTTGAGTAATCGCAGCCTAAACCCCTAACTGTCCATTTCAACTGTGCTACACTAAGTTCATAATCCAAAATCCACTGAAAATCACTGGGTGTTTTCCATTGACTATAATGGCTTTAAGCCCTAACATGTTAAATTGCAGAACTATATTTTGAATTCAGTTACAATTACCCACTCCCTTCCTGTTGAAGTCACCGAAAGCACTTCTTGATTTCAATGGGAATAAGAATCAGGTCTATACTTACTGCTCTGTCCTACCTTAAGAAAGCTATAGCTTAAAGGAATTTGGATTAGGCAATAATAAAAATACACACCTACATCATTTAAAATATTTAGTTTTATACTAATAGCAACCAGCGTTTCCTGTTCCAATTTAAAGCAATTTAAAGAATTAATGCATATGCTTACCCGGAAAAACAGTTTCACCTCTCTCTCCACACTTCACAGCAACACTACACTTAAAAACTGGTTTGCCTTGAAACGAAAAATAAAGAGCAACAAGGACAAGGACGCTACTATGTTTATCATGAAAAGCAGCATGACTAATGTACCAAAACCCATAACAGGTGGCCACAAAGTTTATTATGAAAATTTGTCTTTCTAAAATGTGTCAATATTAATTGGGATGTCTTGCCTTGTGTAAGAAATTAATGGGGAGAACTGTGTTTCAGTTTAATGGGATGACAGCGTAACTCAGAAACATGACCTCAGTTCTAATGTGCCCTTCTGATCCTTTTAGTTTACCTTGAGAGAGTCTGTATTTGAAGCAGAACTATGGACTATGCTCCTGAATTGACCCACAGAAATAATGGTTATTTTTTCCACATGGTTTCACCTGCAAATTGCAAATACATCAGCCATTGTGGATGTATATATTTTAAGCATAGCTGAGAGGGGAAAAGGGATAAAGGGTTACATGTGTTTAGCCCCAGCCTGTAGTAAAGTAGTGCAGAGCACTGGGAGGCTCTTGCCTCCACAAGGCACAGTGCTGCCTGGAGTTCCCCATTGTGCTGGGGCAATGATTGGGGAAAGGTTCCTTATTCCATCTGCACACATACAGCTACATAAGGGCTGGCACAATTTTAGCCTAAACAGTTTAGTGCAACAAGCAGTGATAAAATACTGCAACATTATATAATAGATATAAGGAATACATGACAGTGTGGTGTAGAGGTTTTAGGGTGTGTCTACACTGCAATTAAAAGCCTGCGGCTGGCCCATACCCGCTGACTTAGGCTTCTGGGTTTCAGGTTCAGGGGCTGTTTAACTGCACTGTAGATGTTCAGGCTCAGGCTTTTGCAAGTGTGGAGGGTCCCAGACATAGGGCTGCAGCCCGAGCCCAAATGTCTACACCACAATTAAACAGCACCTTAGCCCAAGTCTGCTGGTGTGGGCTAGCCATGGGTGTCTAAATTGTAAATTGCAGTGTAAATGTACTGTAATTGTAATGTAATGTAATTGTAAATGCAGTGTAAATTGCAGTGTAAATGTACCCTTAGTCAGTCTGAGTATGGGATGGGCCCATCACGAGTTATGCAAGTCATCCCAAATGCATGCCAATCAAAAAATTGATAAAATACTGCCCCAATCAGACATTTGACATAGCCTGTACGTATTACAGAAATAGTATTTTAAGAAGTTTGAGAAACCATTAGTGCCAATATTTATTATTTCTATGAAGTCAGGCTTCCTTAGTACAGAACTACAACTGCACAAGCTTTAGAAGAAGAAGAATTTTATACATAAACATATTTCCCAGCTTGCACCTCAGAGCCGTATGATTTTGAGACAAGGGTGGAAGGGCGTTGCCTTCCATTTCTAGAAGACAAAAAGGAGCATTTCAATGGCAGGTTGCTTTTTTTTTTAAAGGCTTCTGCTTGAAGCTAGTCAGATTTGAAATGTAAGTGGAACTGAGATCAGAATAAAGTTAATTCATGTTACTCAGCACCACACAATTGACAGGGACAGTATCCTCTGCTCTACCAATGCTCTCGGCCTTGTTCACTTTTCCTTCAGCTTTTCATGAAAATTACCCCTATGTCTTCATCCACATGTACCCCTATGCATGGTACAGCTCAAGTTCACCTGCAGTGCCCTTGCCCTGCCGCGTCCAAATTCCTCTTGAAGACTCCTGCCACGGTGCTGACAGTAAATTAAAATGACCTGTATGTGAGGAGCGTGTTGTGCCTGTTGCCTATATTCCCCCTCCATGGTCCACTAAGGGTGCTCACTCAAGGGTCCTCAGAGACCCATGTCCCTCTCCCTCCTGATTGGGGTTTTCCCAGGCTGCACAATTCCCTGCCTAAACTGTGCTATCCTCAGCAAGCCAGGCTGCCTAAACAAACTAGGTCAGCACTTTGCTTTCTTGCCAGAGGCTATGAACAGTATAATTGCCACAGTTACCAGCTCTTTCTAAGCAAGTACATTTATTCTTAAGGTGTGAACATGATACAGAAAACAATAAAAGAACCTACACACATACAAAAAGTTTACCAGAGATTACCCCCCAACTTCAATCTAGTTCTCTGATAGGTATCAGTTCTTCAAAACCCACAACGGGGTTTCCCCCATGGTTGCAAGTTCATAACTGTCTCAGATTCAGAGTTACAATGAATAGCTCAGTCTTTCCTTTAAACAACTTGGGTCTTTGATCTTGATCTCTTGTAACAAGTAATCAGCAGACAATGGCCCACCCCTGAAGGCACAGCTTCAAAGGGCTGAGTTTTGGCATCATTGGAGGTGGGGAATTTGCATTCACCACCCCCTACATATTCCCCAGGGAAACCACTTAACACACTTTGTTCCAAAAGTGCATTCTTACGTGGCACATTGTTCAATATAGTCTTTTGAACGCCCAGGTCTCACATCGCATCCCCTCTCTCCCGAGGTGTCACATACAATCCCGGCCCACAATAAAACATAAACCATTCGTACATTCATTAATACAATGGACCCCAAAGATACTTAAAGTTAATTCCATAAGGTCTCCCAAGGATATTGCAGGAAAATGCCATATCTGTCACACGTGTTTCCTTTCCCCTAACCTCTGTGCACTTGTCTATCCTTACACTGTAAACTCCTCAGAGCAGAGATCATGTTTCAGTGTTTGGAAAGCACCAAGCACATTGTGAGCACTACCATAAAAACACAGTAAGTCATAATAATAACATGGAATATGTGAAATGGCTGCGGGTAATCTTGTCATATTTTATAAAACAGCATACACATTTATGATACTGTATAAATAACATTTAGGCAATGTTAAAGTACATCTAAATTGATCTTAGGCACTACTTGTTACAGTAAGTAAATAATTTTCAGACAAAAAAGTGGGATTTTTTAATACACTGCTTCTCTTTAGAAAGAAATGTACAACATTTAGGAACAAAATAAAGTTTACAAACACTCAAAAACAGGAGTAACAGTTCTAGCTATAAAAGTGTTCTGAAAATTTATTCTTCACATTCAAGATCTGTAGTTTAATTGTTTTGTGCTTGACTTATTGGTGCAATTGTTCACTGATATTTATTTCCATATTGCCAAGGTGATCAAAAACAGTTCTGAAAGGAAGATGTTGAGTTAATTATACATATGCTTTATTTTTAAGTCTTTTTAGTTTTTACATTATAATATGATTATTTATGAATGTCACTGCAGTGTACTTACAGAGCACATTTTGTTTGCTTTAAATCACTCTTACCATGAGTTTATCTAACATGTTTTGAAATTCATACAGAAAAAAACCTGGAGTTCCTCCTGCCAGTCAAAACTAGTGTTCTACCACTTTAAACACTTATGCATATGGCAGGTTTCAGAGTAGCAGCCGTATTAGTCTGTATCCTTAGAAAGAACAGGAGTACTCGTGGCACCTTAGAGACTAACAAATTTATTAGAGAATAAGCTTTCGTGGGCTACAGCCCACTTCATCGGATGCATAGAATGCAACATATAGTAAGATATATGTATATACACATACAGATAAGTTGGAAGCTACCATACAAACTCTGAGAGGCTAATTAGTTCAGATGAACTATTATCAGCAGGAGAAAAAAACTTTTGCAGTGATAATCAAGATGGCCCATTTAGACAGTTGACAAGAAGGTGTGAGGATACTTAACTTAAGAAAATAGATTCAATATGTGTCATGACCCAGCCACTCCCAGTCTCTATTCAAACCCAGGGTAATGGTATCTAGTTTGCATATTAATTCAAGCTCAGCAGTTTCTCCTTGGAGTCTGTTTTTGAAGCTTTTCTGTTGCGAAATTACCACCCTTAAATCTTTTACTGAGTGGCCAGAGAGATTGAAGTGTTCTGCTACCGGTTTTTGAATGTTATGATTCTTGATGTCAGATTTGTGTCCATTTATTCTTTTGGATAGAGACTGTCCAGTTTGGCCAATGTACATGGCAGAGGGGCATTGCTGGCACATGATGGCATATATCACATTGGTAGATGTGCAGGTGAACGAGCCCCTGATGGTGTGGCTAATGTGATTAGGTCCTATGATGGTGTCACTTGAATAAATATGTGGATGAAGTTGGCATCGGGCTTTGTTGCAAGGATAAGTTCCTGGGTTAGTGTTTTTGCTGTGTGGTGTGTGGTTGCTGGTGAGTATTTGCTTTAGGTTGGGGGGCTGTCTGTAAGCGAGCACTGGTCTGTCTCCCAAGATCTGTGAGAGTGAGGGATCATTTTTCAGGATAGGTTGTAAATCTTTGATGATGCGCTGGAGAGGTTTTAGTTGGGGGTGAAGGTGACAGCTAGTGGCTTTCTGTTATTTTCTTTGTTGGGCCTGTTCTGTAGTAGGTGACTTCTGGGTACTTTTCTGGCTCTGTCAATCTGTTTTTTCACTTCAGCAGGTGGGTATTGTAGTTGTAAGAACACTTGATAGAGATCTTGTAGGTGTTTGTCTCTGTCTGAGGGATTGGAGCAAATGCAGGTGTATCTTAGATCTTGGCTGTAGACAATGGATCGTGTGGTGTGTCCTGGATGGAAGCTGGAGGCATGTAGGTAAGTATAGCAGTCAGTAAGTTTTTGTTATAGGGTGGTATTTATGTGACCATTGCTTATTAGCACAGTAGTATCCAGGAAATAGACCGCTTGTGTGGATTGGCTGAGGTGATGGTGGGATGGAAATTGTTGAAATCATGGTGGAATTCCTCAAGGGTTTCTTTTCCATGGGTCCAGATGATGAAGATGTCATCAATGTAGTGCAAGTAGAGTAGGCGTGTTAGGGGACGAGAGCTAAGGAAGCATTGTTCTAAGTCAGCCATAAAAATGTTGGCATACTGTGGGGCCATGCAGGTACCCATAGCAGTGCCACTGACTTGAAGATATATATTATCCCCAAATATGAAATAGTTATGGGTGAGGACAAAGTCACAAAGGTCAGCCACCAGGTTTGCTGTGACATTATCGGGGATACTGTTCCTGATAGCTTGTAGTCCATCTTTGTGTGGAATGTTGATGCGGAGGGCTTCTACATCCATAGTGGCCAGGAGGGTGTTTTCTCGAAGATCACCGATGGACTGTAGTTTCCTCAGGAAGTCAGTGGTGTCTCGAACATAGCTGGGAGTGCTGGTAGCGTAGGGCCTGAGGAGAGAGTCCACATAGCCAGACAATCCTGCTGTCAGGGTGCCAAAGCCCGAGATGATGGGGCATCCAGGATTCCCAGGTTTAGGATCTTGGGAATCAGATAGAATACCCCTGGTCGGAGTTCTAGGCATGTGTCTGCACAGATCTGTTCCTGTGCTTTTTCAGGGAGTTTCTTTAGCAGATGGTGTAGTTTCTTTTGGCAATCCTCAATGGGATTAGAGGATAATGGCCTGTAGGATGTGGAGTTAGAGAGCTGCCCTACAGCCTCTTGTTCATATTCCAACTTATTCATGATGATGACAGCACCTCCTTCGTCAGCCTTTTTGATTATGATGTCAGAGTTGTTCCTGAGGCTTTTGATGGCGTTGTGTTCCGCACGGCTGAGGTTATGGGGCAAGTGATGCTGCTTTTCCACAATTTCAGCCCGTGCACATCGACGGAAGCAATCTATGTAGAAGTCTAGTCTGTTGTTTCGACCTTCAGGAGGAGTCCACGCAGACAACTCCTTTTTGTAGTGTTGGTAGGAAGGATTCTGTGGGTTAGTATGTTGTTCAGAGGTGTTTTGGAAATATTCTTTGAGTCGGAGACATCGAAAGTAGGATTCTAGGTCACCACAGAACTGTATCATGTTTGTGGGCCTGGAGGGACAAAAGGAGAGGCCCCGAGATAGGACAGACTCTTCTGCCAGACTACGAGTACAGCTGGCAAGATTAACAATATTGCTGGCTGTGTTAAGGGAACCACTGTTGTGGCTCCTTGTGGCATGTAGTAATTTAGATAGTTTAGTGTCCTTTTTCCTTTGTAGAGAAGCAAAGTTGTGTTGTAAATGGCTTGTCTAGTTTTTGTAAAATCTATCCATGAGGAAGTTTGTGTGGAGAGTTGTTTTTTTATGAGAGTACCCAGTTTTGAGAGCTCATTCTTAATCTTTCCCTGTTTGCTGTAGAGGATGTTGATCAGGTGGTTCCGCAGTTGCTTTGAGAGCGTGTGGCACAATCTCTCAGCACAGTCTGTGTGGTATGTAGATTGTAATGGATTTTTTACCGTTAGTCCTTTTGGTACGATGTCCATCTGTTTGCATTTGGAAAGGAAGATGATGTCTGTCTGTATCTGTACGAATTTTTTCATGAAGTTGATGGATTTCCATTCTCTTCCATTCCATTCCATTTTCTCCTGCAGATAATAGCTCATCTTAACAAATAGCCTCTCACAGTTTGTATGGTAACTTCCAACTTATCTGTGTGTATATATCTCTTACTGTATGTTCCATTCTATGCATCAGATGAAGTGGGCTGTAGCCTACGAAAGCTTATGCTCTAATACATTTGTTAGTCTCTAAGCTGCCACAAGTACTCCTGTTCTTTATGCATATGAGTTTATTTACATAAATCAGTAGTCCTACTGAACTCAGTGGGGAATCACATGTTTAACAGTTTCCAAGATTAGGCCTGCAAAATTATCCAAATTAGCAACCCTCTGCACGTGGAATGGCCAGTAACTTCAGGCAGATTTTTTCCAAAAGGCTGAGCCTGCAGACAAACATGCATGGAGTGCTCTGATTGACTCCTGTTACTTCAATGAGACTTACATGAGTAAAGTTACTCACTGAGTGCCTGGCTGCAGGAGCAAGTCCCAAGCAAATACTGGAAGATTTGACCCTAAAAGTAGGACTTACTTTGTTAAACTGTTTGTGGCAAAGCCAACTTCATTCTGTATATGGTATTCTTTGCACTTACCTTCTTTGTAACAGGAAGGTTTATTTTTCTTTCATCTTTGCTTGCTTCTTATTTCTTTTCATCTTGCCTTCGTTGCACATTTGCTCACATAGTTGCCTTGCTTTTTGTTCACGATCCAGAATTTCTTTTGGGAACAGGCTCTTCTCATCAAATACAGCTTTCAAGGCTAAAAAACAGGAATGAAATTCACATCAAAATCAATCATGTTGGGTAAGATGCACTCTTAAAAAGAAAGGCACAGGAGGGGGGAAAAAACAGAAACAAAACCAGAATAAATCTGAGAGAACAATACTGACTTTTTGCTTCCAGATATGCTAAGAAAAGTTTGTGGCTTTTTGGAAATTACTTTACATTTTGCTCTTTCTTTTTGGCTTAATCTGTACATTAAGCATTTAGGCCCAGATTCTGCAAAGAATGCCCTGTGGGTAAAGTCCTGTGCCTCATATGGAGTGCTCATTCTAGGATCTGGACCTTAAAATTCCAGTCTGCCTCTGAAGATGTGAAGCTATGAATCCTCTAACATAGAGGGAGAAAGAACAGAGGTTGTTGTGGTTTTTTAAAACAAAAAAACAAAACACTGTTCTTTTAATTTATTTTAATCTCTTTATTGCTCTTAAGGGATCATAAAAAGCTGAAATCAAATTATCCTGTATTGAAACAAAAGAATTTAAACTGATAGTTGACTGTCTGCATGAGTGAGCAAGTGTACTGTGCACTGCTCATTACTTCTTAGGCAAGAAGCTGCATCCTTCATGTAGAATAGGAGATAAGGAAGCACATGGCTCAAAGAATTAAGAGCATAATTTCCAAAGGTGCTGAATATCAGCAGCTCACACTAACTTCATCTAGAGTCATGAGACTTGAACTCAATGGGAATCTCTCTATTGACTTCAGTGGGCTTTGGACAAGATTCTTAATGATTTAAAGGATTAGAATTTTAAATAATTTACCATATCCTGATATTAAACAGAAGCAGAAACAAAGGTAAACAGAGAAAAGACTAATGAATACATTATCTATGTTTAATACATAATTAACTTGTAATTTACTAATTGGTAAATTTCTGAAGAAATTAGAGAGCAGTTCTAAAATCATTCAGAATATATTTGGAGTTTACAGTTTTTAATATCTAGGTGTGTGCTTGAGTGTGAATAATCTTCACTATAATTTGTTGTTATTAATACTTAGGGAAAGAATTGGGCATTTAGGTCCTGACCCAAAGGCCACTGAAGTCAATGGGAGTGTTTCCATTGGCTTCAATGGGTTTTGGAGCAGGACAGCAAACAGAGTAAGGGTTAGACTTTGCAAGTGGATCCACACAAATTCCCTACCTCACAGGGGTTTTGTGAGGATAAATACACTTTCAGGTTGTAAGGTGGTCAGATACGACAGTGGTGGGGGCTCTATAAGTGCCTGGGACAGGCAGAATTCCCATGACATCAGTGAGGCTCTGCACAAGATCAATGGTGCACTTGTGCCCAGGCCTTGATTCAACAAGATGATCAAGCACATGCCTAACCTCCATGGGACTTCAATATGGCTACTAATATGTTACAGTTAGTCACCTGCTTAAGCACGTGCAAGATAAGGTCTAACTGTTGACATTTTAAAAAAAATTCTTACCTTGATTTTGGTAACTGATAGCCCATAACTACTAATTGACAGAAACTTGACTGACTTGACAAGGATCTATATTAAAGATCCATATTTGGCCAATAGTTGCTTTCCCAGATTAGTGAGATGCCATCACCACTTTATTATAAACTTGGATTTACTAAGTGTTATGTTTGTGACATTTGATTGTTGGTTTTATTACCTTTGAACCTACCAAATTACACTTAATTCAATTCATGTTATTACACATTGGATCCCACTCTTTACTTTTTGTGAATTTATGTTATTTTGGTTAATAGAATAGAATGTACATATGGAAGTGTAAAATCTGCTTCTTCAGTCTATGCGTCATGAATTTCAGTTGGATTAATGAAAAGAGCATGGAATCAGTCAGACATAAATATAACCCTACTATTCCACATCTGAATCTTTCACAGGAGCAAGTCAGAAACAAAGCGAGAGAGAGAGAGAGAGAGAACACCAGTAGGTTGGTAAACATACACTGTGAGAAAAAAAGATATTTTTGCCAGCTGGGAACAGGCACCTGACTAGTAAATAAAGTTCATGTGGCAATTAATCCAACCTCAAGATATAGATTACAGAAGCAATCTTTAAAATTAAAATGTAGACATGCAATGCCAAAATTTGGCCTTGCTGATTCAGCTGCAAAGGCTTTCATTTAATTGGTTCATCCCCCACCCCCGACACACACATGCACTCTCAGTGTTTTCCTCATACTTCTCAATTGACCCCTGCTGATTGGCTCACACAAACCTAACAGTAACTCACTATAACCATGAATTATTGACATTAAAATAGCTAAATTTTGTAGATAAGCCTTATCAAATAAATATTACAATGATGTGTTCTACAACAAGCCCTAAATGCTATAGTAGAATGGTTAGCAGTGATGTTTCAACATCAGGATTTCTGAAGGAGCAGCAAAAGGAGAAGCACTGGAGAGTCATCAAGGAAAATGCCAGAGAGAGTGCAGTCACAATAAACAATCAGACAAGCCAATTTTCTTTATGGATCAACACTTAAACAGTTATATAAACCTTGCCAAAAAAGTCAGCTTGGTTTTGTGTGGGAGGGAAAGTGTAGGTTGGCAAGAGGTACAGAAAACCCATATGTATTTTAAAGAACAGTCCGATGTAATAGTTATTTTATTGAGGATCCATTTTGTGATTGTTTTGTAGGAATATGTAAAGCACAGTGTAATGGCTCAAGATCACTCTGTAATCATTGAGTATAGCAGTAAATGTTTTCTCCAGTCAGCCTGGATAGAACTGCTCTGCACATATCTTCTCACCATTTCCCTCCTTGTTTCACTGAATTTTTGTTTTTCGTGAGTGCTTTTGTTATTGCCAGCCATATGAAGATTCAGAAGTTGGGTGTGAAAAGCTGACTGAAGAATTGTCTCTTTCTGCCATTTCTTGAATGGGGCTACGTCAGAGATGGCATTGCTCCTCATGCTTGCCTAGACACCCTTCTGCCCCATCTGTCACCTCCTATCTTTTTTTGATTGTCAGTGGGAAGGAGTCCAGTGTGTGCTATGAAAGTTTCCGTAAAGGGGGACTCCTCAGCATACTACCAGAAACATCTCGCTTTATCGGGACACAAATCAGCTTAGCAGAAATTCACTGGAATATATATTTTCTCTCTCTCTCTCTCGTTTGTCAAAACCTGTTAAAAATAAGATTGTTCTTTTCTGCCAAGAACAGAATCAAAAGTGAATGCTTCAGAGTAATCCTGTCTCGGAACATTTAGGTGCTGATTCAAAACCTACTGAAAGAAAGACCTCCCATTGACACAGACTGCAGTAGACTTTGGATCAAGCCCTTACAAAATGAGAAGTTGTTCAAATAGGATTATGTGTCCTGCTGCTGTGTTGAAGCCCCAGATCAGCAGCTAAGCAATAAATCTTAGAGTTCTCTATTACCTTCATCTTATTTTTGCACAGATGGCAAAAGCTAGTGACCTTTATTTTTGCCTTTCTGTACTGAAAGCTGGAGAAATGTGAATATAATCAAGGTCTACTTACTTTCTGAAAGAGTAGGGAGCTTCAGATTTTCAGGGCACTTCTCCTCAGTCATTTCCCTGAAGTATTTGTCAGGGTTTAGAACAAAGTCAGGCTTGTTCATTTCAACAACGTCCTCAAGGGCTCCAATATTTAATGACCTAAATGTTCCTTTAAAACAGCAGGATTACTGAAAAACCATAATTAATTCCACATAACAGCCCAATTGTATTTTGAAGATAAGATAACTTTTCTTGTCTATCTTCATTCATATTACTCCATTTGTGCTGCTATAATACTCAGAGACAAGAAACATTCAGCTCTGTAAACACAGCTGTACAGATTAAATCAACGATCATTTTTATTTAAAACAACCAGAGAAAGCTCAAGATTGTCGGTTCTTAGCTGAGAATTCAAGGGGGGAAAAAAAACACCCAGTTTTCACTTGGAAGTGACACTTTTCACAAGTCAATTTGGATATTCTCCAATTTCTTCTCTATAATACATAACATCCTCCATAAAATACAGAGTGAAAATAGTTTCTTATACCTATTTAAGTAAAACCAAAGAAAATGGATTAGGTTTCTAAAGATAATTAACAATGTTAAGGGCCACCCACTTATTTTAGTTTTATCACTGAGAACAAGAATGGGTCCATCCTGTGAAATTCCAGATGCTAAAAGAGTTTCAGTTATTTCTTAAAGATGTAATTCAAAGTTATTTGAAGCAAATTACAAATGCACTTGATAAAATGATATAATATTTATGTAGCACATCTCAACCAAATCAATAGTGCCCCAACCTCCTTTACGCTGCATTGGCCAAATTTGAAAGTAGGGATGCCTAAAGTGCACCTGTAAGAAATGAATGTGCCCCCACCCACAAATCATGTAGCTCAATGAGTTCACTGCAAATTGGACTTCTTGTCTCCACCTGGATTCTTTTTGTAGGAGAGCAGGTTGTGTCTGAGTGCAGACATCTATTGTAAGGTGGCCCAAGGAAGAGACCAGAACCGTTATTAACTCCCTATCAGTAGAAAAACTCCATTACCATTGGTTCGCTCAGGCTTGCTCCCCAGGAAAGACCCCATAAGATTCTGTATTTACAAATATGCAAGATAACAACTACTGAGGTTATGAAGTCAAAATGACTGTTTACCAGTGGAGTTTTGCATGGTCTTCCCATTGAAGAACTTATGTTTCTTTCCTTTCTGGATTTTGTATTTTTTACCCAATATCGTGTTTTCCCATGGACTGATCCTAGAAAGATACAAGTGACTTTTTTTTTTTTTGGCTAAAATTTAAATGCAAAAACAAAATGATAGGCATCTATTTTGTCTCCTCCTGAAGTTTCTATTTTTATCCTTTGCCTGGCATATGTTATCATGCATTCAAAGGGTCACACCTTTCTGGGTCCAAATACGCTGACTGTCAGAATATAGTACATGTATATAGCTCCATATGGATTTTGTTTCAGTAACCATATGCTTCATGACAGGTTTCAGAGTAACAGCCGTGTTAGTCTGTATTCGCAAAAAGAAATGGAGTACTTGTGGCACCTTAGAGACTAATCAATTTATTTGAGCATATGCTTCATGACTACATATAATCTTATAGGGTCTGATTAGAAGTCTATTGAAATCAATAGGAAGGTTTCCATTGACTTCAGTGGGCTTTGGATTGGGCCCATAGTCATTTTTATTATTCATGTGTAAAATGACTTACTGATCATTGAAGTATGAGGCTGGATGTTTAGCAAAAAAGAATCTAATGATTGCAAAAATCTCTTTGTAGTGAATGAGAGAAGTTTTCTTTCACTAAGATCCCATGAGAGAAAGCACTTTTAGGCCATTTACCAAGACTCCAAGCCATCCTCCTGGCGAGTAAGCACTTTTTCTTGTGACTATAACTGTGCAGAGAAAGGCAATTCTGTTTCACAGAGGTTTTTAAAATTTGGAACAAAACCCCAACATTTTGAAGTTCTCTGAAAAAGAGAGTGGAGTACCAGCTCTGGGGCCTTGTAGCCTATCAGAACTGTAGGCCTGGAGCCCCAGCTGCCAAGGAACTGGGCCAATGGGCTAGCAGGAAACTTGGCAGGCAGGTTTTCATTGGAACTTTGGCAAAAATCGAACCATCTCTGTGAAACGTTCTGATTCTCTCAAATCAGAATATTTTGAGAAAATAATGTTTTGTTGGAATATTTATGACCAGCACTACTTTCCATCCAGACTCACTGTCATTCTGTTAAGAAATAATAAATATGATTAACCTACTACCCGAGCTACAGCCTCATGATATTATAGGTCTACAAAGAGAACATGCTGTAAAGGAGTGTCATTGCACCTTTAATGCTTTGGAACCACATCAACGTGTTCTAGCAATAAGCACTAAGAGGCCCCACTTCTGATGCATCTGGCCCTGACTGAAGATGTAATTGCTCCCAAGACTACATACTAGTGAAATATTTGCTAGAGTACACAAACGCCATTCTCCTTTCTCATATGCTTGTAAAAGGTATTAGAATTGGAACAATTCCACCTCTTTGTCTTCAGGTGCTTCTGAAAAAAATCAGCTTCCTCTCTCAAGAGAAGTCTACTAAACCACCTGTTCTGCTCCAGGGTAGAAGGGAAATCTGGCACTTCTCTAAGCACACATTTAGTATGTTTCTGAAAACAGCAGAATCTGCAATCTTACTGAGCCCAGAGATTTTGCTGGGGAGCATTTGGAGAATGCTTAAGCAAGGTATGTGCTCATTGTTATATTGCAGTGGTTCAACTTGGATTATTTTTTGGCAGTTTTTTTCATTTTCTATGAAAATATTAAAACTTGTGGATACTGGGCCTGATTCAGAAGTCATTTACCACAGAGTAAATCAGGAACTACTGCACTGAAATCACTGGAATTGTTCTAAGATTATAACGAGATCCATTATATTTAAAAATGCTGCTCACCACAATAAATACTTATCACTTGCTCTTTAATCTTTAAGGACGTACCACTATGCTCTGCACAAACATTCTTATCTATCACAAAAATGCTGTTAATTTGAATCCATTTTGCTCATACTTTGCTGACATTATGTGACATTTCTAATAATCTCATGTAAGAATATAACCTTTTATTAATGTAAATGTTTCATGCTGTTACATTCAGGAATTTTTTTAAGCCAAAGAAGGACTTGTGTACAGTTTAATTTTACTGCTCTTATGCCTTGACACAGTCCATGTTACAAAGAGTCATTAAAGATGTAACATTTAGGAGTACACTGTATTTTCTCAGAGATATAGACCTAACTACTTGAGCATTAAGAACAAATATAAACCCTTGGAATGGGAGGTAATGAATTGCATACTTATTATGGTTATGATAGAAGGAACAGTACAGTGTAAAAAATATCACTAAAGCAGCATAAAATGTGTCAGGAAGTAATCCAATCACAGAGAGTTTTTAAAATGCTTAACAAACTAACACATACCACGCTAGGGCTCATTTATAGGAAAGAAGCATGGCCTAGTGAATTGAGCATTGACTTGGACTCAGGACACCCGAGTTCTGCTCCCAGCTCTTCCACTGGCCTGCTGTGACAGTTCACCTCTCTGTCTCAGTTATAAAGTATATGAAACAGTAATATAATGGGGGGGAAATAGAAAGTATAATCAAACTTAACCCCTTCATAAAGCATTCTAAGATCTACTGATGAACAGAAGGAGCTAGGTGGTATTATAACATAGGTATGGTATGGCCCTGCACTGCCTAATGGGACACTCCAGGAGGAATTCTGTGCAGAGACATTGTGGCTCTGTCCCTTCAAAGGGTACATGATTTTCTGACAGAAAATGCACTTTTGCAAAACTGACATTTTCTGTGGGGAAATTTCAATTTTGCCAAAAAAGAAAAAAGAAGATTTTCCATCGGGCAACAAACCACAATGAAACATTTCAGTTTGGGGAATGTAGAAACATTTCATTTTGATCAAAAATGAAGAAATAAAACATTTAAAAAATTTCAAACAAAAATTGTTTGTAATTTCTGTTCCATAATAAATAAGTAAACACATACATAACAAAAATAAACTTTTTTTGTCTCAGTTGGGGATGAAAACAATTTTTTTTTTTTTAAATGCCAAAGCCTGCCATTGCAACCCCCCTTTTGATAATTGACTTACATGTTTACAGATTCTTCTTTGTCTTCCATACCAAGTATAGCTTGTTCTGGGGGTTTAGGAGATGGCTCTCCTCCAAGAACAGGGGCTTCTTTTTTCTTTAGAACGTCATCCTTTTCTTCCCTTTGGCCCATATTTTCATCTTGATTTTGTTCTCCTTTGTGGTGGGAAGGAGCATTTTCAATTCGCCAGTGCTCTTCCTAATAAGCAGAGCAGAAAGCATTTTAAAGCCGCTCAGAACTAGAAATATTTTACTACTTTTTTTTAAAACCCCTTTCATATAGAAGTACCACCAGATGCAAAATTTTAAGACAGTTATTGGTTTTCATTATTTTCTTGCATGCTTACGTGAGCAACTGGTCCCCTGGACCCAGATCCATATTATGTACATTACAGTACCACATAGAGCAGTGGTGGGCAACCTGCGGCCCGTCAGGGTAATCTGCTGGCGGGCCACCAGTTTGTTTACATTTGCACAGCTGCCCACAGCTCCCAGTGGCTGTGGTTTGCCGTTCCTGGCCAATGAGAGTGGTGGCCAGCACGTCCTTGTGGCCCACGCCACTTCCTGCAGTTCCCATTGGCCGGGGCCGGGAGCCACTGGGAGCTACGGGCAACCGTGCAAATGTAAACAAACTGTCTGGCGGCCCGCCAGCAGATTACCCTGACGGGCTGCAGGTTGCCCACCACTATCCTAGAGGCTACACCCAAGATTAGAGTCCCGTTGTGCTAGGCACTGTATAAACTCAGAGACTGAGACAAACACAAGACCCTGCCTTGAAAAACTAATCATTTGAGCTAGTTCAACAAATTCCTGACCCCCCCCTCCACTGAAAATATAGTTTAGTTTCTTGAGAGAATAATGTATACTTTGATTACATTTTTCACATTGCTGATCAGAAAAATTGAAGACTCTTATAGCAACATGTCAGATAATTTCTGTTAAAAATGTCAGTTGTCTGTTTCAGCATTTCTGATTTCAAACATTTTCATTTCCCAAAACTTTCTGATCTTTTGACTCTTTGTTCTTATTTGGAACAAAAACTAATTTCAAAAAGCCAAAATTTGCCCCCAAAGGGATACAAAAATTTTCCTAACACCTCTACTAACACACTGAGCAGAAGCTTGTAATGTTTTAAATGTTTTAGGTAGTTAAGGAATGAGCAACTATGATGAGGTGAATAAACCCAAAACTGGAGAGTTAAGGACATAGGAACAATTCTGGGCCCAGAAAGCCCCACCTCCACAGCCCGGCTCCAGTTGGAAGAGGGACTCAAAAGGGAGTCTCTTCAGCACAGCAGGGTGGCAGGCAAAAGAGGCAGAGCTGCACTCACTGCTGCAGAGGGACTACACCAGGGAGGCCTCCTCATGGGGATGTGTCCTGAACAGAGCCACGAATACCTAGCCTACTGAGACCCCCAGATTGCCAAGGACAGCCACCAGTCATGACACATCATGATGGTGGGAGCAGAGCTGTAGGAAGGGACCCAGAGGAGAGTGTTCATGGGACCACAGGTAGCAGATTCCTGCTTTACAGTGCTCAAGAGGACCCTGGGTGGGAAATCTGGTGGACCCAGATTTCCCTACCCCTATATCACTAGGTGGACTCTTACCACTAGGCAGGGAGGTTCACCCCACTCATAGTGACTAAATGTGATATATTATTAAATCATTATTTATCCTTATTAGAGCTATGATGGTTTCACAATGTTCCATCTGTTCTTCTTAGAAGACATGTCTCCATGATTCAGATATTATCTGCTGAACATGGCTTCAGGAGTAGTGGTAGGTAAGAAAAAGTCAGTGGTGACTAGAGCTGGACAGTAAACAATTTTCCTGCACCAAAAAAGTTTTCCAAATCAGACAGATCAGGGACTTGAATCTGGGTCTCCCTAACCACTTTCTCTTTGGCCCACTGGTACAAAGTTCTGCAGCTCCAAGAGGCAAGGTTCAGAGAAGCCTAATTTAGAATAGCCAGTAGCCTATGGTTTAAGTCAGTCCCCGAGCTGTGCAGACCCAGGTTCAAATCCCTGCTCTAAATCAGCTATTGGGAGAAGCAGAGTATCTTTCTTGCTTGTTTTGGCCAGAAGTTCCACCCTGGACTTAAGAAACCTTCCCAATAAAAGTTTTGTCAAAAACGGATACATTTCCATGAAATGTTTTATCATTTTCCATCTAAAAACCATTTTGTCAGGAAATTCCATACCAGCTCCAGTAGTGACTCAATCTTTGCCCAAAACTTGAGTGGGACTGAAACCAAGCATTCTGAACTTAAATAAAAAGTGTGGATGACTTCCTAGCCACATGTATGTTTTCATTTGCATTCTGTTTTCCCAGACAAGAATTCAAGTAGACATGCCAAAATCTAAAGAGAAAATCTGTTCAAGCTATTTCTGCTATGTCCTGCACATGAAGAGCAAACATGGTTAAATGGAACGGCAGACCCCCACAGGACAGCTCTGGCAGTATAGAAGCTGATGTGAAGGACCAGCAGTGAAGCAGTTAATTAAAAAGTCATGTCTCTGGAAGTGAAATGTTCTCTGTCAGCCACCGCTACCCATAAGAGTTGCTAAGAGAAGTGTTTCTACCTGGCCAAATATTCCAATTGTTGTACCATACACATCACTAAGAACAATACTGCAGTCTGAAGAGGAGGAGAGGATGAGCAGGCAACTGCTTCGCACACAGATCTCCAGATAAGTAACACAGTCATTGTGTGGCTGAAATGATCTTATCAGGCGAGGTGGCTGGGTTACCTTGTTCTCACTGGAACCAAGGCAGTAGTCCTGGTGAAAAGGAAATGGCAGTTATCTGAGGAAAGGTGTATTTTGGATCTGGAGATCTTCTGAGCAAGCTCCATAGCTTGCTGTGTGAGATAGATGGAGGAGCAAACCCTGCCCTTGAAGGAAGGATGGGGGAAAAACTCTAAGATTTTCTTTCCCGTGTTTTAAAGAAAAATGAGATACTTCTGACAGTCAGGCTTTGTATTAGGTGCCCCAGGGTCTAATCCAGCACCCACTGAAATCAATGGAAAGACTCCCACTGACTTCAATGGGTACTTAGGCCCCAAGTTTGAAAATGTTGGTCAATCTTTTTACTTTGTTAGAAAATAGGTAAAACCCAACTTATTTGCATGTATCACAACAAACTGGGAACATGAGAAATACAAAGAGAGAATCAAATACTTTCCTTGTACCTGTATATTCCATATTTTCACCCATCCAGCTAGATCACCAGTAATGAGGTATTGACTCATTTTATCAATGGTCATGATAATGGATCCAGCTCCACTGTGTGCTTCAAACTCTGCCATAAGCTGGCTTTTCAAGGTATTCCAAAACCTAACATAGCCAGCACCTCCACATGACACTAAATTTGCTCCACCTAAAACACAGAAATGTGGCTGAATAAGCAGAAAGAATCATCAGCATTTATTATTATAAGCAATTCTCTGTTATGCATGAACCCATATTTCTATTTTTGTCACTGTTTCAATATTATGCAGAGCACCTTAGCACAGTAAACTCCAGTCACATGAAATATGTTTTACTCAATAGATATTTGAGGTATGTAGTTCAGAGCAATACAACAAAACAAAGTCTAGTACTAAAAACACTCTTTGGGGACCTGTTGTTAACCTTTTCATGAATATTGTGATACACTGTAATCTTTATGTAATTGGTTCTCTTTATGGGAGTGAAAGGAAACCTGGTCAATCAATTTATTTTATAGATACAGAAAAAAAACCCTAAATAGAGCTTTTAATAACAGATTTCTTAATAGTTGCAGATAAATCTGCAGACGTTTTCCAATATGCTTTGCAAATACATGATAAGAAAAGGAGTACTTGTGGCACCTTAGAGACTAACCAATTTATTTGAGCATAAGCTTTTGTGAGCTACAGCTCACTTCATCGGATGCATACTGTGGAAACTGCAGAAGACGTGAGCTGTAGCTCACGAAAGCTTATGCTCAAATAAATTGGTTAGTCTCTAAGGTGCCACAAGTACTCCTTTTCTTTTTGCGAATACAGACTAACATGGTTGTTACTCTGAAACCTGTCAAATACATGATGTTGACTCAGAAAATGTCTGGTTAAAGCAGCAGAAGTTATAATTTACGTTCTTAAAGGCAGAGCTGCATATACCAGTACGAAACCAAATTCTGCCATGACTTGCATCCTGTGCAAGCTCATTGACTTAATTGGAACTGCAGGGGGTATAATCCAATACACAGTTTGGATGTCTGTATGTAGCCAGGCTTCAGATACAGACCAGTTCCGCTGGATTATTTAAACTTACTGTCAATATGAGTTCTGGGCAAATCAATTCAGACGACAATGAGAATGAATGCAAAACAAAAGAACATTGTTTGAAAAATATTCTAACATGCTATAGGAGAAGTACTGTAAGGTCTTTATTGAGGGGCAAGAAGGAAAGGAAACTGTGAAAGCAATAATCAATTATCACTATTAATAATGAGCTTTTCCAAGTACTGATGTTCAGTTTGGGCAAAGTAAGAAGAGCCACCATTCTACTATGTAGAAATTACTTTACAGTACCTGTCACTGAAATATTCTTTCTAGCTTCTAGGAATAAAAGCTTAGTAATAGCATTGTTGCACTCAGTGTCAGTGTCATAGAAGTCAGCTACAGACATTGTATGTCTTCTAGAGGACATTCTTCGAGCAGAACTAAGTTGCTGTTGTAGTAACAGAGTATCTGTAAGAGACATTCCCTATGATAGTCAATAAAAGGATTTTATGTGTATAAGTAGACATGTCAAAAACACTTGGCATCTGATTTTTTCCAAGTTTTTTTTTTATCTGTTACTTTACATATTCAAATGAAATCTTTTGGATGTTCATACTATTGAAACTATTTATGTGAGCCAAATTCTGCCACCCTTACTCTTGGTGAGCAGTATCTCACCCTGCAAGCTGCCCTTTGGATTTCAATAGCACTATTCACAGAATAAGGTTTTTCCTCAGCAGTAAAAATGGTGGATTCTGGCTCTATGAGATTTCCAGTCTCCTGTTTAATGAGCACAAAATATATTAACTAGCTCATTTTCTATTGCCAGCAGCTGGATCAATGAGTTGCATACATAATTTGTATTATGAAGAAATACCTATTTGAAGAGAAGTTTTCCCCAGTTATGGGGGGCCAGATCCTCAGAGGGTATAAAATGACATAGCTCTATTCATGTCAGTGCCGATGTGCCAATTTACACTGTCTGAACATCTGACCCATGATCTCTGCCGAATGTTTACTGAACAGCAGGACCATTAAGAGTCACTTAGCTGTAATTTGATCTGCACTGCCTGGACCAGATCTTCAGCTGATTAAAGTCAGTGTGGTTCAATGCAGTTATGCCAATTTACATCAGTTTAAGATCTGCTCCTCTGGGGTTTAGACCCTTTAAAGATCAGAAAGCTCGTATGGTTCCTTTGCCATATCTACTGTATTCACAATTTTTAAGCATTCTCACTCTGAAGTGTCTTGCTCATTATAAAGTGGCAGTACACCAGATAGTCCTTTCCTATGGCCCTGCTGAGTACTGTATGTGCAAGTAAGAAATGAATTTCAAGACATGATATATATATTTCAGTATTTATTCCCCCACAAAACTTGGAAGAAACCTAAGGAAGTCTAAATAAGAACCATAGAAGGTTTTTTCCAAGCCATTTTCTTTATACTGGATGTGCGCTACCATAAAATGTACTACAGATTACAGTGGGGAATAATTATAGATTTCCAACTGGCATGGTGCTTAATATATGTTATGCCGCTAGTCTGTGCAGACTATCAACCCAGTGAAGTTTTCAGGTTCTGGGTAGCCTCAGGGGTAGCAGCCTCTGCAAGGTTCAGTTGGTATTATTTATTACCCAACACTGAACAAGGCAAAAATTAAGGGAATGCTCCCTGCTGAAGGTAATATAAAAATGCTGATGTAGAACTGTGACAATAAACAGAAGCAATAGCCTTGAGACGTATAGGGAATAAACTAAAGGGTATAAAGCAAGTATAACCTCAAGGCTGCTTTCTGTCACTCTGACAAGACAAAGATATAAATAATCCCCCTAATCTCCTCTCAATTATCAGTAATTTAGTGGCACACTTAATATTATATGCATAAGGCAAACAGTATGTATGTTTTGTCTAGAGCCTGAAAGCAGTGCTGCTTGAATAAGATGCTCATTCACCTGATTTGGATTTCAGAGATTTTTGGGGATCCAGGTACATTTTAAGGTAAGCATTTTCTGTACTATTATTCCAGACAACAATTTCACCACCACAGCTCCCTGCATTGGGCAAAGAAAAGACAAAACATTGTTACAGTCACTAGCCAACCTTGATCTTTCAGGCAGCTAGAATTATTTTATTGCCAACACAGCAATATTTTCACTTTTTACATGATAGGTCGCATGGATTAAAAGGATTAGCAGGGTTTGTATTTCTATGTGTCTGTAACCTTTCAATGTTTAATCCTCTCCTACAAAGATTGCTGTAAAGGGGACATTTCTCTGGTTTCATAGAAAAGCAGACCCTGGAGAAATTGACAGAGATTTTCTAAGCAGTCTAGTGGATTCAGATGCGTATCTTCCATTAGTTGTAACGTGTCCAAATCCCTTACAATGCTTTGAAAATCTACCAGTTCACAAAACAAAAAGTAACAGATCTCAGACCCCTCAACCAAAACTACCCTTAGACATAAGCAGCACAAATGACTCTCTGGAGCCCTGTGATTTTGGGTACATTCAGCAACTAATGGCTGGAATATACCTGCCATCAGCAGGACGGAATGAGGATGATGGCTGAAGTTCTAATTCTTGCTTTCAGTTTAACAAAATATAAGGTCAGACTTGCCCTGATTTGACAAACTAAGCTGTTTACCATACATTGGACCTGATGCTATTCTCACTTCCACTGGAGTAATTCACAAGTAGCCACCGGAGATACATCTGTACGAGATCATTGTACAGCTACATCTACATCTGGAGCTGAGCTAACTTCTCATCGAGTTAGTGCACTAAAAATAGTCGCGTAGCCACAGTAACATGGGCAGTGGCATGGGCTCGCCATAGAGAGCATGTACCAGCGCTACACTACTATTTTTAGCTCGCTAGGTTATTGAAAGCTAGCGCGAGTTTGTCTACTTGGCTGGGAATGACATCACTAGCTCCAAGTGTAGACATTGCTTAAGTGAGATCAGAATCAAGCCCATTATAATGCTTATCTCAAGCAGTTCTTAGTGAGATTGGAGAGGGCTACTTATTAAAATTTAATATAGAGAACATTCTTAATCCCCCTTCTCCAGTGGAAGAATAAAGCTTTGGGGGGTAAATAAAGCAAAATAACTAATATGTAGTATTACCTAATTTAAAGAAAAAAGCCTTCCTTTTTGTCCATGTATTTGTGTAAGAATGGAGACACAGCACTTTCCGATCACCTCCGAGTAGCTCACTGACTATGGCATTTGCTCTTAGGTACCATATTGGAAGCCTTTCATCTCCAGTCCACTCGTATGACTTCCTTTGTTCATTAATTAAAGATGGGCCATGGAGGAGATGTTTGAATTAGCTTTAGCCTCTAGGGTTTGGGTGCTGGTTCAAAGCCAGACTAGAGCTAGGATTCAGTATGAGACTGGAAGATGCCAAAATCTTGAGAGCTGATATTATGTCAGGCACCCTAGGCTTAAATATCACACGATTAGCTGCTCTTACAAGATTTCTGCCACATGCAAACTAACTAAATAAATAAATAAAAATAAATCTCTCCCAGTTTTTTACCTAACTGATAATCAAACTATTGGGTTGGACCCAGAAATTTGATTCAGAGCCTTTTCTCAACTCTTTGCATAAAACCATCTTCCCCCAGAACTTGAGGTTCTGGTTTATATCTAGTAGCAATAAGCATTTTTACTATCTGAGGATTATTTAGTGGCTTGTGGCCTCAAATTGTACTCTAGTAAGAAATCCATATCACAAAGCTTATACTTTTTAGCCATCTCAGACAGTGCTCTTGCTAGGGGACAGGTCTTCAGCCGCCAGGAATATCTATTCACAAGCACCAGATTAAAGAGGAACCAAACCCTACATCCCACACTCAGTCCTCGTGCAATAACCATGACTATTGGCAACAATCAAACAAGGGATATTCAGCATAACCCCCGCCACTTGAGTTGAGGAATAACTGTTTTAGCTGTTTGTAAGTAGCAGGCTGTTACTGAGGCTAGTCACTAGAGGGAGACAGTCATATGGACTAAGCCAGCAAAGTACAATTGATTAAATTTCCACTGAATTCAAGTGAAGAATAAGTCTATATGCCACCGTATTTAAATAAATTAATATAACTGTGCCCTCTCAAAAAAAAAAAAAAAACCCACAACATTTTAGTGTGTGTAATTTTTGGTAAACTGAACCATTTATTCTCAATCTTTTCCTATTAAGTCTTAATAACTCCAGTCACCACCTCCATAGAATTCCTGTTGAATCCAGGATAATGGGCCTCCTGTTATAAATGTCTTCATGCTTTGGTACGTGAAAAATATCCAGGTTTAATCATTCTGTTCGGATATGAAAAATATGGGGCGGACTTCCCTGTCATTTTCTCCAATGAGAGGCTGATGTAACCCCATTGAAACAAATTGAAATTCATTGGAATAAAACAGAAGAGAACCAAAAGTGTGCTTTTTCTGTCTCTTTAAGAAGTTCTAATTTGTTCACATCTTGTAAGTTATGTACCTCAGCCAGCAGCACATTAGCTATGCCAGCCCATGCAGTAACAGAGTCAGCCTTGCATAATAATAATGTCCCCAAATCCCAATTCCTGGATGATATATTAGGCAATAAATATTAGGCTACCTGTAACTAGAGTATGTGGAGGTAAAAACGCAGCACATAGGATGTCATCTTGATGCTGCACTCCTCCTTTCCATTCTGCAGGCAGAACAAAAAACTGAGTCAAGTTGCTCAGTCGGAAGACAGTAATTATTCTAATAAAAGAGACATGCAAACAAAAAAAAAAGCATAAGTGAACTAATCCTATCTGACTACTCCAAAAAATGTCATTGGTATCTTTTTAATATGATCATATAATCTTGAGTGGAAAAATTTAAAAGCTCTGTCCTTTTGCTTTCCTTTACCACTGAAATTCTTCTGAGTTACAATCCAAACACTATACTTTTAGCAGCTATTGTTCTATCACTCTGCCAAAACAAAATGCTGAATCTGTCCCCATCATCACACATACTGTTCTCTGCAGTGTTAGTATATATATATATATATATATATATATATATATATATATATATATATATATATATATATACTCTCTCTCTCTCTCTCTCTATATATATATATACTAACATATAACTAGTATATATATATATATACTCTAACCAGAGCTGAGACATGATGAAACTGGCTTTCTTGCAATGATAGGTTCCTGGGGTAGTGGTTTTGTTGTGTGGTGTGTGGCTGCTGGTGAGTATTTGCTTCACAGCCCATTGCCAACTGTGTCCACATATCTATTCAGGGGACACCATCATAGGGCCTAATCACATCAGCCACACTATCAGAGGCTCGTTCACCTGCACATCTATCAATGTGATATATGCCATCATGTGCCAGCAATGCCCCTCTGCCATGTACATTGGCCAAACCGGACAGTCTCTATGTAAAAGAATAAATGGACACAAATCAGACGTCAAGAATTATAACATTCAAAAACCAGTCGGAGAACACTTCAATCTCTCTGGTCACTTGATTTACAGACCTAAAAGTGGCAATTCTTCAACAAAATAACTTCAAAAACAGACTCCAGTGAGAGACTGCTGACTGGATTGATTAATTTGCAAACTGGATACAATTAACTTAGGCTTAAATAAAGACTGGGAGTGGATGTGTCATTACACAAAGTAAAACTATTCCCCCTTGTTTATTTCCCCTCCTACTGTTCTTGTAACGTGCTGGAAATGGCCCACCTTGATTATCACTACAAAATTCCCCCCCCCAGCTCCCGCTCTCCTCCTGGTAATAGCTCACCTTTCCTGATCACTCTTGTTACAGTCTGTATGGTAACACCCATTGTTTCATGTTCTCTGTGTATTTAAAATCTCCCCACCATATTTTCCACTATATGCATCTGATGAAGTGAGCTGTAGCTCACGAAAGCTTATGCTCTAATAAATTTGTTAGTCTCTAAGGTGCCACAAGTACTCCTTTTCTTTTTACGGATATAGACTAACACGGCTGCTACTCTGAAACTCTTCTTAATGGCATGTGTTGGCTTTGAATTAGAGACTGTTATTTAATAGAGTGTAAGAAGGCCTCCACTAAATCCATTTCACTTAGATTCACAGATCAGGCATCTGACCCACTGTTATGAAGATGAAGGTTTGTGACAGAGAACTGTACTGGGGTTATGACTTCTAGAGTAAAAAAGTTTTTGATGGTGTCAGTTTCTCTTGACTGGTTGGCTGTAGCTTAAGATAAATTTAGTAAAACATTATACCACCTATGGGACAATGGCATAAGAGTCACACCACAACATCATTTTCACCACCTGCAGTCCCACTCCAAAAGGTTCCACACAGGTAGACCCCTGCACTCACACAGAGCTTAATGAAAACCAATGAGGTTTCCCTGGGGACAAAGCTGCACCCATGCAGAGTTCTTTGAAGCAGGCAGGAGGAGATGAGCATGGTCCAAATCATTTACTCATTTACTTCTCTGTGGTTCGCTATGAATATCACTGCGATTCAGAGTAATGAAGTGGATTTGAGTCACCAATGAGCAATGATTGCTTTGCTAGTATGTGTAAGCAGCAGCTGTCTTTATAAGGTAAATTTATGTTTCTAGACTGAGCCTCAGAACACGTGCAATGAGCAGTCTTGATATTAAAAGACACTTTTTCTCCTTTTTTTCAGAACATTACTTCTGTCTATGACAAGTTCATGGTCATTAGTGGGGATTTTCCTTCTGATTCTATAGCTGTTAAAAGTCAGAAAAAATATATTTGGTTCTCTGAGTTTCAAAGGGGATGAAAAGACACAAAAGCAATTTATCCCATCCTATTCCCAACCTATTAGCATAATTCTACAGTGAACAACTGATCTATAAATTACTTCCTTAGGTACAGTAGCATCTGTATTCTCTGAGTTTTCTAATTTATGGACACAATGTTTTCAAATTATGTCCTGCTATAATTTATCCTAGCATCCGTATACTGTCTGAACGCAGAAAAGAGAAGTATCTTTTATTTTATTTTTTTATTCCTCCAGAAGCTCAAACAACATTAAAGAATATTTTTCCACTAGCAAAAAGCAAGGGGAATAATACTTCATAAGGCCAAGCAAGGCTAAACCTGTGGTAATTCCATGCTTTAGGCACTAATTTTACAATGGTCTCAAAGTGGACAGAATTTAGATTCCAAATGGGATTCAGCTTGGCTTCTAGGGATCCATCATTGCAATGCCATTGCAGGATTGGGGCCCTAGTTTGCAAGAAAAAGCAAGCAATTTCCCTAGCTGTGCTGTATCTTTTAAGCAACACACTTTTTCTCCACTGATGTGCAGCCAGATCTAAATCTTTTCCTGAACTGAGTTGCCAACTACTCAGTGAGTTACTGTGCTTGGAAAAAAATTAGACTTTTAAAAGATAGATTTTATCTCCAGAAACTGAGTCAAAGAGTACATTTTAAGAAAGTATTTCTTCCAGCATTTTTGAATAATGCATACAGTACCTGTCCCAACCTGTAACTAATATAGTCCTCTTTAGTACCATGATCTGGGAGATGTCAACTGCTCGGTCTCTTCCAACACTGAGTTTATGGTGACAGTGTCCATTGAAATCCCAAATCTTCAATTAAAAAATAAATAAGTTATCCATAACCTCTCAGCATAGGCAAAGCAGACAATCATCTTGTAAGTTAAGGATCAATGAAGAAATAAATCTATTGGATTGGATTTGCCTCATACCTTGATGTAAATCAGAGGTGACTGCATTGAAGACAATTCAGTCTTCATCAGAATCAGGCTCATAGGATTGAATAGTAAGCAAATAATAATAATGCTTCTCCATAGCTTTTGTATAGCACTTTTCATCTATAGATATCAAGATACTGGAAAAAGGAAGCAAATATTACCCCCCTCTACAGATGGAGAAACTGAGAGACAGAGATGAAATGACTTGTCCAACCACAAACAGCAGGTCAGGAATAGAATGAAGTGGCAGAGCCAGGACTGAAATCCAAGTCTGATACTCCATTCTGTGCCTGCCCTCCCGCCTGCCCCCCCCACACACACACACACAAACACACACTGAGATGACCTACATGTGACAGCTTCTTTATCCATGGAACCCCTTGAAACCATATGCAAAAGCGCATTTATTTTACACCTTTGACTGCCTCACCTGTTCACCGCTAAGCAATCTTTGCTGGGACTCTACTAATATGCCAGCAATTTGAACATCTTTGTGACAGCTTCTTCTTAGAAATAAGAATCATTTACCTGCCATAAAAGACTTTTCCCTACTCCACCGTGAAGAATTCGTAAAAAAAAAAAAAAAAAAAAAAAGTTATGCTGGTCCAAGATCTTGAATTGACATGTTTGTGTCTTGGACCAGTGATATTTTGAAGGTCTGACCTTTTAAATGTAGCCAGTTGCAAGACTGAGCCTTATAAAATCATGACAGTCTCATTTAGAGAAAAGCTATTTTGGATACATTTTAAACCATCGAAAAATTAATTTTATTTATATTACACTAGTACTTAGAGATCCTACCTGAAATCAAGGCCCCATTGTGCTAGGTGCTATACAAACATAGAGTCAAAGAGCTTACATAGACGAGACAAAGGGCAAGAGAGTTTTCAACTGGGAAACTGAGGCACAGAGTCATTGAGTAACTTGCCCAAGGAATTAAATGAAGATTTCTCAAGTCCAATATCTTAAGCACTAGACCATGAGTTCTACTTTTCCTGTCAAACTGAAATTTGCTCAGTTGGACTCACAGTAGTGAGGAATCATCTTTACAGGTGAAGGGAGACAAGTAGTTCTCATTTCTAATAGATTTTCTGGGGTGGTGTTAAGGGCTTTCTGGCACTCATTCGAGTTGACCTCCATAATTCACTCATGTGTTCACCAATTTATAGTCATCCTATACACAAGCCAATAAGCTCTGTATTTGCCACTCCCCCAGGTATGTGCTCAGCTTATTATTAATTAATTTACCATTCATGGGCTCCTGTAAATTAAAATAACATTTAAAAAGACACATGGTTTGGGAAAACATTGCTCAAACATCTCATTTTACATATAAATCTATTGGATACAGCAATAATGTATGTATGTAGGGATTTGAAATAAAATGTATTTGCCATTTAAACACAATACATTCATTTCAATGTTGGTGTTCCATATTCTTACATAGATGTGTGTTTTATATTCATAGGAGTCCATTGCAAAGGCATTGAAGTAATTTTTTCATAAGAATGAGGTTTGGGAAACTTCCTCTTCAAATTGTACTGACAGTATGAAAAACTGAAATAAGATATTGTCATCCTGTAGTATTACTGCTGGACAGACTTACCCTGTGCTTCCTGACACTAGCTCAAGACTCTGTCTACATCCTAATTGTGGATTTTCTTCAGTTTGTTCTTTGACTAAGGCCTGAGCTACACACAGTTTAGAATGTGGGTTTTTTACTGAAATAGTTATACTGGTACAACAAGTGGGGACACAATTATACTGGTATAAAGGTGCCTTGTACGGGTATAGCTTATTCTGCTTCCCATATTAGAATAAACTATACTGGTATAAACCACCTTTATGCTGTGTATTACCCACACACACACTGGGCTGGTTGTGTTGTTTTAACTATACTAGTATACTTAATACGGTACAGCATTTGTATTCAGACAAGCCCTTAGGATGGGTATTTTGTCATGAATTGAATCCATCACTTTTCCCTCCCACCTCCTAGGTACTGAATGTTTTGTCCTTAGGATTTCCACTGCTAGGAAATAGCAGAGTGCTCCTTGGGCAGCATTTAAGGCAGGCCACTTCTACTCAGCCAAGGCCAACAGTATAATTCAGTACAATCCCAAATTTCAGTGCAGACTCTGGTGTTTAAGAATGTGTTTATAAACTTTAGCTTGATCTTCCCATATTAGAACCTGGGCAGTCAAGGAAGTAACGAGACGAAGCAATACAGTACATTTTGTCTTGTTATCCAGAAAGGTTACCTTTCTGGGAGATGCTCAACTGCCAAAAATACCTTGAATGGTACCAGAGATGGGCAAAAACTGGAATAATAGATACAAGTTCCACACCACTCTCCCCAACTGCCAGATTTTGGCAGCATTTGGTCCAGAATTTGTGGCTTTGTCTTATCTCTATAATGGGACAGAAATCCAAACATTGGATTTGGATCTGAACTTTATGACTCAGGCCCATCTCTACCACAGGCACAAGTTAATAAGCAAGAAAATTGACAGACACCATGGCACAGAGGATAGGGCACTGCCCTGGGACTCAGGAGACCTGAATTCTATTGCCAGCTCTCCCACTGAACTTCTGTGCTATCTTTGTTAGGTCACTTTTCTGTTTTCCCTCCCACCCTTTGTCTGCTCTGTTTAGACTGTAAGCTGTCCAGAGCAGGGTCCTTTCATATTATGTGTTTGTACAGTGCCTAGCACAACAAGGCCCCAGTCTAGTTGAGACCTCTAGGAGCTAACGTAATATAATAAATAGCTTAAGTCTGACTAGTTATGTCAAAATTAGCCGAGTCTGGGGAAATGGTCTCTCAGGTTGATGATTTTCAGCAACTTCGGCCAATGAAATAGGAAGAGCTAGAAATCTGTTTGGCAAACCTATTAAGTTTTTTAAATGGTATGAATTTAGTGTACATTAAAGTGAAAGACTAACAGCACTGACTTAAAACCTGTCATAATGTTGGGTAGTGTTCTGTCAATACATCTATATCTTGATCTTAACAGCATACACCCTTGGTATTAAACACAATCTTTCTTTAGTAGAAACTAAAACACAAGTTATTAAATTTTATGGTGGTTTTTGATATGGTCAAATTCTCACTGAGATGATTAAGAAGATTTAAAATTCATTTTAACTTTCAATAAACTAAAATTTGAATTAATGTGTCCAGGGGTAAAAGGCTGGTGTTTTAACTAACCTAGTCACCATTTCAAAATAGTTGTTTTACAGTCATGCATTGGCTACCATGATAATATGCCCTTGTGTAATGACAAGTGAGTGTTCCAAGAAAAGCAAAGGAAATGATTGTCTGGTGATTAAGGCAATAAGGGCCATGTGCTGTACAGAGTCATGGATTGTAAGGAAACTACTTGGAAGGAAGGAAGGGAGGTAACAAAGAAGGAAGTGTTCTGTAAAGCACTGTGTGTCTCCAAAGTGTTAGACAAGCAATTAAATTTAACTGCGTTTTCCCAACAGTGTTAGGATTTCAACCTCTGCATGCCGAGTTCATCCCATCTCCTCTTTAACAAGGCCAATGGAAAAAGCAGCCATTGTTTAGTAGCTGAGTATTTTGGCACATTATATCTATGTGGAAAAGACTGCAATGGAAGCAAATAGTTTGAAATGTTTTCCCCTCACACCTTTACTGTTCCATCTGTGCTTCCAGTTAAGAGCCTTGTCTCAGTTGCATCCAGCGTCATAGTGCTGATCTCAGCATTGCCATGGCAACCAGTAAACTGTTTGATTTTCTGCCCAGTGTCTATCAGCCAGAAGGTAATGGTAGATCCTGTATCTGAGCTGATTACCTGGGGGGGGGAAGCAGAAATTGAGATGGAATTTACAATCTTTATACATATATAAAACAATAACCTCATACATATGTGCACTGCACTTATATAATTAGCAACATCTGAAATGCAAATCAGATAATTTTTGCATTGATTTTCCCCATCTTTTCCCTTTCATCTCATTACAAGCTTTATCATTCCCCACAATCAAAGTTTATGGGCAGGTCTGTTCCTTGTAAAACCTGCATCCACAGCTAGTTCCAATTAGCCAAAGAGCAATGATTTACTCCCTATTATCCTTCAGCACGGAAGACAGGGTGATCAGCTCCCTCAAGAGACAATATCCCAAGTTACATGCGGGAACTAGAAATGTTCTCAGCAGGGATGAAACACGTCCATAGCCCTTCAGCTTGGAATCTTGCAGGCATGCTCAACTGAATGCTTTGTGCTAAGTGGTCAGATAAATCTTCCCTGCTTATTTCAGAGAACCGATCCACCGAGTAATGGATCTTTAAAACTACATCTCTGGAAGGGGAAATAGTTTAGGGAAGCTCTCAGCATATATTAGCCTCAATTTAGAATTCAGTAGTGAGAGCAGACATAAATGAGGAAAAAGTCCATTTGAACAGATTATGGTTATTTCTTTTTTGGCGTGTGGTGTGTTAAATTGCTCAAAAGAGATGCACTCACTCTTACTTCCATTTGCTGTATACTTACTGCTGGGTGAAATCTTCAGTCCTCACCTCAGTCCTAATTCAAGCAAGATTCCCACTGAAGTCAATGGGAGTTTTGCCTGAAAAAAAGCATTCTGGGATTTACTTTTTTTGTTTTTGTTTTTGCCTTTGATGCTCATCATTAAAGAGGTTAAGTTTCATCAACAGTCTCCACACTGGTATCACTATTCTAGTCCTATTCTTACAATAAGAAATAACAGTGATATCTCAGTCAAGCATGGCAACTGTTGGCAAGTGGTGAATTTTTAAATGGCACCCACTAACTATACACATGCTGTTATTTAAACCCCTTGCCCATGTAAGTTAATACACAATAATTGCTGAGATTTAGTTGTTCTTCACTCTTTTCAAAACACTTTTCCTCCTAGTTAAAATCAGGTGCTCAAAAAGATAGTTGGCTATTTCTTCCAGGAAGGAATCCAATTCCTCCCCCAGAAAATGCTAATCAAAGAGTTCTCAGCAATCTTAACAAAAATCAAATTTCTTTCATGATGATTCACATTTCAAGAAGTTCAAAGACATGTGCCCAATGCCATACCTGTCAGCACCTGTGGAAATTTTATATCAACCACTTATCTTCATTCATAATACCTCTGACCACAAACACAATGAAGTACAGCTTCTGCACAACTCATGTTCTTTGACCTGATACCATTACGGAATTATTCCAATGACAGGGTTTTTTTATTAGTTCCTGGCAAAATAAATAAATAAAGGACTCCCTTAATTGTTTAATAAAAAAAAAAAAAAGACTATAAATCCACTGAAATAAGGTCGCTTCCCTTCAAATTTTAGTAATTAAATGAGGCTTTCTTGTTGAGAAGCAAAATACTGCAAATTTATTGTGTTAAATTAGCTATGTTGCTCATGTTCTTAAAAGCACCATCCAAAGGAGACCCAAATTGAAATCTAATTATAACCAAGTCTGTTTTGAATACAAGTTCCGCAATTTGCCTTTGTTATTCTAAACTCTCACTCTATTATCTAAGGAGTCCTAGATAATTTAAATAAGGAGTGTGAGACAAGACAGCATTGTCTAGCCATTAAGACATAGGAGTGGAAGTCAAGAAATGTAAATTCTGTTGCTGACTGCCTCTGCTTTACTGTATGATTTTGGGGGAGTCCTGCAACTTCTGTGCTTCAGTTTTCCCCATCTGTAGGATGAAGTTAATAATACCTACTTACCTGATGAGGCCTACTTAGTGCACTGAGATTATTTGATGAAGGACACCAAAGAAGCTGAAAATGTTATATTAATATTAGAGATGGCCAGAGGAAGTGAGACTCTGGATGAGTGAGTGTTCAGCAGTCACAGTTCAAGTCAGAATCAAGGCCAGGGATCAGAGGTCACACTCTCATGAGATGTTCTTGTGAGATTTCATCCCCAAATTAGAGAAAACTAACAGGATCACTTGATCTCAGAAGAGTTTCATCTCAATCTTGGGATAATGACTACATTCAATTTCTCACAGCAATGGTCAATCAGAACCTTCAAGCAGGGCTGGCCAGTTTAAGAACCAGAACCAGAACGGTATAGATGGGTTTAAATCCAGTGATTTGAATTTGATGCCCCCATTTCCTAGCTCTTCCAAAAGCACAAGGTGCTTTGGACTAAAGGCTTTGGGTTTAGTCCGTCTCCAATTAATTTTATTTATTTTAAGTAATTAGCAGACTATAAATACCTAGCCAAATACTGATGCACAGGCCGGCCACTTGATCTTGATCTCAGGGAAATGTCATGTATTGAGCTACCAATAACAGAACTGACAGGTTTTGCTAGATATGCTAGTAATTACTAAGCACACTCAACTTTTTTGGCTACTTCTCTGCATATAGGTGTTAAAATAATACACGACATAAGACTATGAAATCATAGCATGAATGCAGGCCTCAGATGTATTCTCAGGCAAAAAGTGTTTATTTCTATATCAGTATGACCATGCATCCGTGAGTGTTGTTAGACCTATTGAGTTTAAGGAGTTCAGTAGAAACTGCTTGAGGACTAAGGCACTGTGACAAGATTACAGAGCCAGGCAATAGCAGGGCTAGGGTTAGAACTGAGGAATCCCAAGTTTCCCAATCTTGTGCTCTATCTAAGGTACTTTATATGGCCCGCATTATTATAATATCCAGGCATCTCACAATCTGTAACATTTATCCTTCCAACACCCCTGAGAGGTGGGGCTGTGATATTATCCCCATTTTACAGATGGGGAACTGAGACACAGAGAGATTAAAACCTGAATGCACAAAAGGAGTTAGTTGTTGTGACATTGAGTCCCTGGAAAATCACTGCAATCCACAAATACTGTGTTAGGTGCCTAAGCTCCTATACAATGAAGGAGAAGACATAGGCGTCGTAGTCTGCAATGAACTAAAGCCAGCATACTAAGCAGAGAGCTGCCTAAGCTAATCAATGGAAGACGCCAACCAGAGTGGTGCATGCTAAGTGCCACCCCTCTCATGGAGATAGGTACTTAAGTCCAGGCTGCAGGGAGGTACCTAGCTGTGCTTGCGAGTCACAGCTGGCAACCCTTTTTTGGAGTTAGGTGCCTAAGCCATTTTAGCAAGATGTGAGAAGCAGGAGGAAGAATTCCATCATAATTTTAACCTACTGGTTAGGGTATTCCCCTGGGATGTGGGGGAACCCTGGGTCAAGTCCCCCTTCCACCCAGGGGGCAAAGGGATTTGAACTAGGATCTACCATCTCTCTGGTGAGCACTCTAACCATTGGGATATGGCATAGTCTGATGTGGAGCTCCCTTAGTCTCTCTTGTTGAAGATGTTGGACTCTGGTTAAATAATTAAAGAGACAATGGAGCAGGGAAACTGGATCCTAGGTGAGAGCTCTAACCACCAGGAGTCGCTCTCATGCTGTGCTCTCTCTCACTGTTCCAAATGACTCTTTACTACCACTTTTTGAAAGCATCCTCTGGGACTGTCACTGCATTATAGCAGCATCCAGACAGAATGTCACTGCAGGACAATCTGGTGCATTGTAGATTCACACCCTGGCTTACTGCACAGTAACTTGTTGTGTAGACAAGCTCTACAACAGAAACACAAACTTGCTCAAGATCTCTCAGCAGGTTCATGGCAGAACTAGGACCAGAACATATACCTGCCTGAGTTCCAGACCGGTGACCCAGCCAATTAAACCACACTGCTCCCCCTTTCTGGTTGGCATATACCATTTTGCATCACTCTGTCTATGCTATTGGTATTTAATTTGTAATAAGTATTTTGGAATTAGATACACTTAGAGGGAAAGTAGATTACCTACCTCAGAGGGTTGTTATGAGGATTAAGGGTGGTTCTGTGCTCCAAAACTATGATGTATCAAGTATTATTACCATTCCTGAAGTGAGTGTACATATGAGCCACACTTTTATCTCTTAGACATCAGCTTTCCAGAATGCCTGCATCTTAAAGGAATGTACCTCCCTTCTCTTCTGTCTCCCTTTCTCATGGCTCACAGAAGCCTTTAAAATTAATAACGTCACTGAAAACATGTGCTGCTCATTAGCACAGCCTCCAGCATCCCATACTGCTTCTTTGAAAAACATGCACCCTAAGGCTAGGTGGTCGATACATATCACTGTGACTTGTTTAGCAGCTGGGCCCAGCAACTGTGGTCTTCAACAGGGAAATACAAAGACGACTGAAGTCCTTCACAAAGCCCTTTGTTAGAACAGAGATTTTTCTCTTCCTCCGCCTTCCTTTTCTCATGGAACCTTACTTTTCATTATTTCACTCCTCCCATCTTTTCTGGCCATGCCTTTCTCTTCTTGAATTCTTCTGCCAGTTTCTAACTCACAGAATCATAGAATATCAGGGTTGGAAGGGACCTCAGGAGGTCATCTAGTCCAACCCCTTGCTCAAAGCAGGACCAATCCCCAACTAAATCATTCCAGCCAGGGCTTTGTCAAGCCTGACCTTAAAAACTTCTAAGGAAGGAGATTCTACCACCTCCCTGGGTAACGCATTCCAGTGTTTCACCACCTTCTTAGAGAAAAAGTTTTTCCTAATATCCAACCTAAACCTCCCCCACTGCAACTTGAGACCATTACTCCTTGTCCTGTCCTCTTCTACCACTGAGAATAGTCTAGAACCATCCTCTCTGGAACCACCTCTCAGGTAGTTGAAAGCAGCTATCAAATCCCCCCTCATTCTTCTCTTCTGCAGACTAAACAATCCCAGTTCCCTCAGCCTCTCCTCATAACTCATGTGTTCCAGACCCCTAATCATTTTTGTTGCCCTTCGCTGGACTCTCTCCAATTTTTCCACATCCTTCTTGTAGTGTGGGGCCCAAAACTGGACACAGTACTCCAGATGAGGCCTCACCAATGTCGAATAGAGGGGAACGATCACGTCCCTCGATCTGCTCGCTATGCCCCTACTTATACATCCCAAAATGCCATTGGCCTTCTTGGCAACAAGGGCATACTGCTGACTCATATCCACCTTCTCATCCACTGTCACCCCTAGGTCCTTTTCGCAGAATTGCTGCCTAGCCATTCGGTCCCTAGTCTGTAGCTGTGCATTGGGTTCTTCCGTCCTAAGTGCAGGACCCTGCACTTATCCTTATTGAACCTCATCAGATTTCTTTTGGCCCAATCCTCCAATTTGTCTACGTCCCTCTGTATCCTATCCCTGCCCTCCAGCGTATCTACCACTCCTCCTAGTTTAGTATCATCCGCAAATTTGCTGAGAGTGCAATCCACACCATCCTCCAGATCATTTATGAAGATATTGAACAAAACCGGCCCCAGGACCGACCCCTGGGGCACTCCACTTGACACTGGCTGCCAACTAGACATGGAGCCATTGATCACTACCCGCTGAGCCCGACAATCTAGCCAACTTTCTACCCACCTTATAGTGCATTCATCCAGCCCATACTTCTTTAACTTCCTGACAAGAATACTGTGGGAGACTGTGTCAAAAGCTTTGCTAAAGTCAAGAAACAATACATCCACTGCTTTCCCTTCATCCACAGAACCAGTAATCTCATCATAGAAGGCGATTAGATTAGTCAGGCATGACCTTCCCTTGGTGAATCCATGCTGACTGCTCCTGATCACTTTCTTCTCATGTAAGTGCTTCAGGATTGATTCTTTGAGGACCTGCTCCATGATTTTTCCGGGGACTAAGGTGAGGCTGACTGGCCTGTAGTTCCCAGGATCCTCCTTCTTCCCTTTTTTAAAGATTGGCACTACATTAACCTTTTTCCAGTCATCTGGGAATTCCTCCGTTCGCCACGAGTTTTCAAAGATAATGGCCAATGGCTCTGCAATCACAGCTGCCAATTCCTTTAGCACTCTCGGAGGCAACTCGTCCGGCCCCATGGACTTGTGCACGTCCAGCTTTTCTAAATAGTCCCTAACCACCTCTTTCTCCACAGAGGGCTGGCCATCTACTCCCCATGTTGTGATGCCCAGCGCAGCAGTCTGGGAGCTGACCTTGTTAGTGAAGACAGAGGCAAAAAAAGCATTGAGTACATTAGCTTTTTCCACATCCTCTGTCACTAGGTTGCCTCCCTCATTCAGTAAGTGGCCCACACTTTCCTTGGCTTTCTTCTTGTTGCCAACATACCTGAAGAAACCCTTCTTGTTACTCTTGACATCTCTTGCTAGCTGCAGCTCCAGGTGCGATTTGGCCCTCCTGATTTCATTCCTACATGCCCGAGCAATATTTTTATACTCTTCCCTGGTCATATGTCCAACCTTCCACTTCTTGTAAGCTTCTTTTTTATGTTTAAGATCCGCTAGGATTTCACCGTTAAGCCAAGCTGGTCGCCTGCCATATTTACTATTCTTTCGACTCATCGGGATGGTTTGTCCCTGTAACCTCAACAGGGATTCTTTGAAATACAGCCAGCTCTCCTGGACTCCTTTCCCCTTCATGTTAGTCCCCCAGGGGATCCTACCCATCCGTTCCCTGAGGGAGTCGAAGTCTGCTTTCCTGAAGTCCAGGGTCTGTATCCTGCTGCTTACCTTTCTTCCCTTTCTATCTATCCTTTTCTAATGCCTCCTCTCTCTCTCTCTCTCTGACCCGCTGCTCCCCTCGCCCCCACTTCTGATTCCCTGCCTTGCTCAATGCCTAGTACACAGAGAATTCCAAGGCACTCCTTTTCACCAGAGCCAGTGCAGCTGGTAGTCTCATCAGCCACTCTAGCAATGTCATGGGACACAAGCTCTGCTAGGGCCTGGGCTAATCAGTATTTTTATTAATAATAAAAAACTATATTACAATATTTTACCATGTCCTAAATGGTTTTGGAAACTTAAACATACAGGGATCCCATCATTCCTCAATGAAATGCAGCTACCTCAAGGGTAAAAACTTGTCCCCTCTTTAACAACACACAGCCACAATGCACAACTGTTTAATGAATGAAATGAAGAATATATCAGCCAAGTGGAAATGCAAGAGGGATTTAGGTAGGCAGAATGCAATGAACAGAATTGGAATCTGGCCTGGACACCCAGCCTAAAAATCCTACTCTTTCAAAAAGCACCACAAGCTCTCCAGTGATTACAAGAGGTCAGGACATCAGTTTCACATCTTAAAGCAAAGCATCTTTTGCAGCACATTTCACCCTAACTCCAGTCTGAGGTATTGCTTCAGTACTGGTTCAAGGACCATCAACTGAGACTATTCCTTCCTTGCCCAGCCAAATTCTGCTGACCCAGTCCAGTCATGTTTGGCTTGTGAGATCTAAATGGATTACAGCACAAGAAAGTGTGACGGGGGCTCCCACTACCTTAAAATCTCAATCCTGCAATTCACTGTGCCTAGTATACTGCTGAATCCACATGAAGCCCCACTGACTTCAGCAGGGCTTCAGACCTGCGCCACAGTCCACTTCCATACTACAGATCACAGAGTCAGGCCATAAGTGGTTATCCTGCTTCACTTTAACTCCTAGTGCCTGGAAGGAACTCTCCAGTACCCATCTCATAAACTAGTCTTGCTGATCTAAATACTCTCCATATTTTGCAATGAAAAAATTAAAGTGCTCCCTAAGTTATCCAATTCAGCTGAATTAGACTGGCATAAAATACAATGATTTTGCAACCAACTTTGGTCCCATGAGTGGCATTTTAAAAAGTAATTGTATGTAAAGGGGCTTTTCCTAAACACACAAGCTTTCAGCGGAAGAGGAATACAGCAATAGTCCCCTAGTGATAATATAATAAACTACATTCCCTTAGACGGGTGGGTTTCTAAAGCTTGAACAAATGGAAACACTTATTTTTAATGTAAATTTAGGGTCTGTTCCATCAAAGTGGGATGTTTTTTGTTGTTTAATTTACAGCATGGTTGTTTCTTTGACAGCATGCAGGAAAGCTGGGTTTTTTTCTTTTTCTTTTAATCAGTCAGGCTACTGCTACCATGCTTTAAATGCTCATTTGTACCAAACAAATCACCACCAAAAACCATGATGATCTGTTGATACCCCATATCAGACCACTATATACTCTGAGGTTTGCCTTAGCTGAATCTCAATCTATAGATAAAAGGGGCTGGCTGGGCAGAGCTCAGGAAAATCTATCACAGAGACATTTCCCTGTATAGTAACTGTGGCTCTTCATTGAGATGCAGGTAGTGCTCTGATACCAAAGACTGCAGTGCATCATTAAAGTACTGTGAAGACAAACAACACTCTCACTGCATACCAAGTGGTATTACATTTAACTGAATCATTTTATTATGAATACATCCAGGTCTGCCACTGTAAGCTACTTGTGTAAAATTTTCTAGCGAAAATGAATCTTCACTAATTACAATTCATGCATATTTCAGAACTATCCTCAGAGATACTGCAAGGTGGCTATAAAGAAGAATTTTATAATCAAGTTCATTTGCAATTGGCAGTCATACCAGGACTAACCTACATCAGAGATAACCCTAGACCATCTCACAATAGTGGTTTTATTTTTATCATCTGTGTTTCTTAGAAATGTTGGGTATCCTGATATCTGATATCACTTTTTAACACTGAACCTTTATTGGAAACCAAACCACTTTTCAAATGTGATAGAAGGTTTAAAGAAAGCAGGTAGTTTACTAGTTCAATTAAACTGTTGGGATACTAGAATACCCACAGTCCTTTGCAGGAAAGTCAAACAAAGACTGTAATTAGCATGCTTTAGTATGAGATAATTTTCTTTCCAAAGTAAATGGTCTCTCCATCTCTAATGTAACCTTCTGAAATCAAATTAAGAAAATCACCTTGTAGTAATACACATTTTCAAGTCCCTTATCACGAAAATGCAGAAAGGTTCTTTATTTCTCCCCCATTTACCTGCTTAAAAACTGAATTGTAAAGAACACAAGTAACTGCTTTCCCATGACTTGTGACCTTTCTGCCGGTTTCCTGCTTCATTTCCAATAACATCAGCTGGTTATTAAATGAGATAAAAAGCCGTCCGTGAGCGTCATTAAAATAAAGGGTGGATTGGAAGTCCAGACTCTTTGGAAATGAGCCCACAATCCTCTGGATGCACAGCTGATGCTGAATATCCCAGAGCCTTAACACCTGTGCACATAATGATGAAGAAATCACACATTATCTGCTTTTTTTGTTTTGTTTCAGAATGCATTGCAGTCATTAGTTATTGCAGTGATAGCTCTGGCTTGCTTCATTTGCCTGATTAACATCTACCACCAAATACAAGATGAAAGAGGCCATCTTTGTTCAGTTTATTTTACAAAAGGCTATCAGTGAGTATTTTGTTTTATTGTTAGTTGTATTATAACCAAGGTCAGGACCCTATTGTGCCAGCCATTGTACAAACACATAAGAAAACCTCTGTGCTGAGGAGTTTTCAGTCTAGACAGACAAGACAGAGAAAGGGGGGAGTGGAAACAGCGGTGAAGTGACTTGTTCAAGGTTTTACATCACTGTAACTCCACTGGTTTCCTGGTTTATATGGGTGCAGTTGAGAAGAGAATCTAAAAGCCTCTGGCAGTTACCCTTAGAAAAACAATTAGTGAGTCAGAATAGTCAGAACAAGGTTGAAACATCAACCTTGTTGTGCCTATATTTTACTAGTGTCCCCAGGGAGTTAGAAGTGATATATATGAGCTTTGGATCCACTAAGGCAGGTTAGTAAAAGTTACAATAAAAATCTCTCTCATAGAATGGTATGAGTGTTGACACAAGAGACTAACAGCTTAGTGGCAAATGTTATGGTCTGTTGTGTGTATAAATAAAAAGGTAATTTTTATGCCATTATTTACTTGGTAGACTGTAAAGGCTCGTTATAAATATACAACAGCTATAGCGAATAAGAGATGGCCCGTTCTGGAGGAGGATAAAAGGGAGCTATTTTTTAGCTTTCTTGAAAGCATAAAGCTGCAATATATCAGCAAGTGGATGCAGAGAAGTAGTTGCTATGCAAGCTTCTTCAAACAGCATTGCCAATGCACTTCCCTTGGTGTGCCTCACTAACCTGGCTTTTTTTTTACACCAGGTTTCTCACCAGAAGCAAAGACTTACAAATGTGCTAAGTTAAAGCCCCTCTCCAGAGCTATAGTCATTAGAAGTACATCCAAACTCAATGAGCCTACAGGTCTCTGCATACACCAGTTCTCATCTATTTAAAGAATCCCAAGCATTGGGTGACCCAGTTATTTAAATGTGGTCACAGCAGTGTGGCAAATCCCAGAACACTACCGGAGAGTGGGTAGGCAAAAGCATCAAGTAGATTATACAGAGACAAGCAAGAAACAAGTCCACTGGGGAGAGAATGAGTAGCCATGGAGCGATAGCTGCCATCTTAACCCAGTCTGGTAAATCCTAGTTGGAATCCTGAGTATTCCCATACTGAATCTGTTCTATGGATATGGGGCTTCTGTCTCCAGGTCTGTGAACACAGCTCAATTCACAAGCCATACATTGATTAAAAGTGTTAAAACATGTGACTTTGTGCTGGTTTAAAACAAGCCCACTCTATCTCCATGACTTATCCATTACAACACATGGTGCAATCAGTGACTCAGAATTTCTCTTGTGCTGTCAAAATTCCGCCTTTTAAAATGGTGAATGTTACCTCTTTGCATCCCTCTCATCCCACATAACATCGGATGGAAAAAGTTTGTTGTGGTTTCTTCTGGCAGTAAATCAGAGAGTGCTCTTTGTAGCAGAGGGGGCTTTTTGTTTATTATATAGACATAGAGACTCAGATTACCATGCATTCATCAGAGTGAAATAGATTCATACTAATGCCAAGAACAGCATGCACTGCTCTGGGTTTAGCATAATGGTTTAGCAATTAAAGAGAAAACACAATGTTAACACTGCAATTGAAAGACATACAGTGGTGTTTAATATTGGTGCTGGCCTCACTTGTTCTGCTCAGGTTTTGATCAGCAAGTCCTTTCTTGCCTTTATAATGACAAACCTGGATCACAGTCTCAAATTAGCATTAGAGAAATGTTGAGTGTGAAAATAAACTAAGGCCTGTCGACATTTAAAACACTACAGCGGCACAGCTGCAGCTATGGACACTACTTTACTTTACTTTAGCGTGGACACTCCTTACACTGATGGGTAAGGCGATTGCTGAGAGCTTCCTGAGAGCATAGACACTACCTCCCATTGGCATAGGTAATCCACCTCCCTCAGAGGTAGTAGCTAGGTTGACATAAGAATTCAGCCTTTGACCTAGTGCTGTCTACATAGGGGCTTAGATCAGCTTAACTACCTCACTCAGGAGTGTGAGTTTTTCACACCCCTCAGTGACATGGCTGGTTCGACCTAATTTTCTAGTGGAGACCAGCACTAGGACACACTATGGACCATATTTTCAAGAAAGTTTCGCATCCACAACTGGGGTCATATTTCCAGAAGACCTCAGCTCTCAATTAGGCACCAAGATAAATGGCCAGATTCTCATATGTTGGGTATGGAACTTTTTTGAAAATTTAATCATGTCACAATGGGAGCTGCTGGCACATTTCTGAAAATGCTCCTCTTGTGTGTGCTCAACACCTGAAAATCTGGCCCTGTGGATCCAGTTCTGTTTGTCAATGCAGGGATTGCAGATCAGGCCCTGTAGGCAGTTTCTATATTTACCTTGTCCTCCGAGAAGCTGAAAAGCTGTTTTCGTTCAGTAATGAACTGAACAGCTATTACACTGGCTGAATGGCCTTGAAGAACTCCAGCAGGTTTCGAGGTGACGTAGGGGTTCCAGAGGCAAACTCGGTGATTGATGCCAGCAGTAGCTGTTCACAATCACAAAGCAAAATACATTAAAACCAAAAGTACTCTTGAAAGGGGATTTTATTTCAATTAATAGTAAAGAAACTGCCATCTCTCTGAAATACACAGTGATAATGACTTTGCTAAATGAGAATGTGTTTGTTTATGTTACCAGTGAATATGTGAGAACGGTAGTGACTGCAATAATTAATAATGCAGAACAGTTTCCATTGTAATCGCATCTGCAGTTACTCAGAACTTCCCTAAACTTGCACTTTTTGAGCAGAAATTTCTCTCATGCCCTTCCCCCCAGCTAATTTGTCTTCCACTTCATAAGCCAGAAATATAAAACATCATCACATAAATATAAAACACTAGGACTCGGTCTTTCACTTTTGCAGGCAGAATGCATACAAAGGAAGAAAATGCCTATATATGTACACATACAGAATACAGTTTTCTTAGCCCCTTAGGTTTTACTATAGAACATAAATTAGTCAGTTTTTAAAAACATACCGATTAAGTTGAGTCGAGAGTGGAAGTCAAAAGCATTAATTCCCCGGGCAATGTCAAAGGATGTAGTTTTAAGACGAGGCTTTAATTTTTCTCTCCAAGCCAGCACCAATGTGTTAACGTTACTAGTTGTACTGGAAATAAAGGCATCAAAAGAAGAGCTGTATGCAACTAATGGGTGAGAAAAGAAAGAGAGAAGCCTTGAATTGATTTCTTTTAATATAATCCAATCAGAGCTAGTTTCATAAAGAACAAGGTATATTAAATCTAAGCCTAATTTTAAAAAACAATTGTTGTCAGGGAGAAAACTAACCTTGACTTCAAAGGGGTTTGGATCAGGCCCACACGGCTCAATCCTGCAAGGTGCTGAGCACTCTGGACCTGATCCAGGACTGCTCACACACGTAAGTGCTTTGCTGGATTGTGGCCAGAGTTCTCAGCACAATTCAGGGATGAGTCCCTAGATGTCAAGGACATACAATATACAGTGTGGACATACAAAATAAAGTGCTCAATGGCTTCATCTCTCATGAAGTTCAGTGGTATTAGAGGGCGTTCAATACTTTGTAATTGGACAAGCAAGAAATCTAACAGAAGCATGGTAAAAATACATCACACTGCTTTGCTGATACAATGAAGTCTCATTTACATTTTTGGTATAGAGACTTAATGAACCATACATACCATATCCTATATACTGGTAACAGCTAACTCTCCTTGCAGTAATCCCTTCTGAACTACAGAGCTTTGCCATTGGTTTCTAATCCCTGAGGAGCTTGGATATAAAACTGGTGACATAATATGACCCCATGTTACTAAGCTAGTTATTCTTTATTCAGTAAAGCGATACTGAAATCTAAAGTCCACATTATACAACAATTATTCCTACACAAATACATGGCAATGCTACAGTCTAATTACTGTGTGATCAAAAAGTGCAAATATCTGGGAAATTACTTTGTTATATTTCCACTTTACATTCAAATACTGTTACAATTCTTGCTCTGCAGTCCATCAGGAAAGACAAATTGGAAATCTTAAACTCAGAGTGTTGCCCTAGGACTTGAATCTGGAGGTTATAAGTGACTTTTGCAGGAATAAAATGTTGTATGTTTCAGGAGCTCGGTGATTTGCACAGTTTGTTACAAAAACAAACTCGTTTCTGACTAAATTGTATTGTAAGTCAAGCTCCTTGAAGAATGTCTGACTAAAAGGTGAGGTTAAAGGAACTTCCATAACATCAAAGTATGTAGCAAATTCAAATGCTTATCTGCATGGAGAAGGAGAAAAAGGGGCAGACTGAGACAGAAAGGACTTCTTAGTGTCAAACATAGGTTAGGGAGTGGAAACAATCAAAATATGGCCATGAAAATATCTGAATCTGCATTGAAAAAAAGTAATTTTATTTCCAAATGTTTTGCAACGAGTAGCTTTGTCCTTGGAAATATTCTCTATGTCCAGATACTCGGGTGCTATAAGTTAGCATAGCTCTATTGATTTCATTTGGAATTACACTATTTTACACCAGGTAAGGATCTGACCCCAAAGTGTTCTTCCAATAAGCGTGATGAACAATTTTATTCCATTCACAAACATGGACAATCCTAACATTACCCTCTGATATTATCAGAAAAATTAGTGACCTATTAAAAGACCTAATTAGATCAGCAAGTCCTTGCAAATGCAGAATACAGCCCCACAATAGAGGCAGTATCACAAATTATAACTGACAGAAAGTGGACCCACAGCTACCTCTACTTTCCATTCTCATTGATGCACCTTTGACTAAGGAATCCCTTTTGTTGTAATAAGTGTTCATCTTTGCAAATAGTGTCACGTGGCTCTCCAGGGTCCAGTAGCTTTTGTAGAACAGCCAGCAAAGTGCACGATCCCATGGGACCAGCAAGTTTAAGAGGAGTCAAAGATCCTCTGGAATTGCACTTAACGCCTTGTGAATCTCAGATCATATGCAGTTTCCTAAGTCTAAGCCCCTCTGTTTTGTCCTTTCAGCAATGGCAACAAGCCACACTGTGATTTGCTGTCCTGCTCCCCCAGGCAACTACAGTTCATGTGTGTTCTGCAAAAGCCAGGAAGAGGGAGTTAGTGCTTGTTCAGATGGATTTTTTTAGGGTAAGAATCACTGTTCTGCAAGGGGAATGTGCCATGCTGAGCAAGCATTTCACAACTCATGTCCCAGGCCACACTCTGTGGCCACACAGTGCTACGCTCCATGTTACAAAGGGGCTTTGTGGCAAGATGGAGCCTTCCTTGGAGCAGCTTTCCCCTTCATCCAGCTCCCATGACTCAGTTTATGCTGGATTCCTGCCATTTTGCTCCCATCTGGGAAGTGGGGAAAGGCACACCCACTCCTTTCCTGGATCTACCATTACTGCCTTTCTCACTAAAATATTTCCTAACATTTTTGCAATTCAACCATGCCCCTTCTCACCATTGTATTTACCAACAGATTTTGAATACTCTGAGTAAATTTTCATTATGTTTTGTTCAACAGGAACCTCAACAAGCCCAAAATATTCCTTCCCATCAAGAAAGCATGTAACGTCTTTCACCTTTCCTCCCTCATGCACGTTTTTGAGACCAAAGAGGAGATTTTCCAGTGCACAAATGGCAGTTGGGCACCTACATCACACTGAGAGTCCTTGGGAGTTAGGTACCTAACTGTTACTTGTGCTTTTGAAAATCTACCTCCTTGTGCACAAGTGTACTGTCAAAAATTCCATGGACTTCAATGAGGGTTTGCCTGCATTAGGACTGTGGAATGGGGACCCTAGACTTTGTTTTCCCCTCTCTATAACACCTCCTGTTCCATAGTAACACTGTTTGTATTGCCACAAAATTACTTCCAGTTATTTTCAGAAAGTATCATTTTGCTGCAGTATTTTCATCCTTCTCAGTGAACTATAGCCCTTTTTTATGAATGACGGTAGACAAGAAAACTTATCACTATTCTTTCAAGTCTTCATGTAAGTTGATTAAATCCCATCTTTAAAAAAAAAAACTAAAAAAACCCCTATATATATTTGCCTTTTATCTGAAGTTCTCACACGTTGAATAAACCATTTCCCTGTACTGTGAGTTTACCAATCTATTCTCTCCCCAAATCTGTAACTTTAGCCTTGGTAGACAAATAAAGGACAGAGAGTACAGGACATCTAAATGACATTGACTATCTATAAAGTGTTTTATCAAGGTCTCAGGTACTATCTCTGCCTTTATAAGTTATGCTGTTTCTTGTGTTATTTTCCTCTCAACTTTAACACATTCATGGTCTCAAGGCTCCAACATCATTTGGAAATGCTGAGCTTGTATTTATTCCCTCTATTCTCTTCCCCCTCCCCCCCTTAACTTCTTTTGTCCTTGTAGTAACTCAGGTATGTCTGGAATCTATCCATATTGCACTGCATTGAGGCTTCTTGTATCCTATCATCTCCCCTTCTATATATGAACCACTTGTTAGTAACAATGGCCTTCTCACTTATTTAAAGCCCCTTGAGTATGTGTAATTTCCTCCTCCAGCTACCTCCCCTTGATAGTATTTCAAGGTCATTTAGTACCACATCTGAAATATTCTCCATTCAAAATGCAAAATTATACATCTCCAATCTGAGAAGAGAGAAAAATCCTTTCTGTAAAGATGGAATTACTTCTATTACAGTGCTCCATGAATGGTTCTGCCAGAAGGGTTTAGATTTTTTTTTCCTGGAAAAGAAAAAATAGAAATGAAAAATTCTGACGCTTGAAGAGAATTATATGAGCTACTCAAAATCCAGGGGAAAGTACCATAGATTGGGAGCAGTTAGGAAGTGGGTGAATTTTGAACTGAAATTGTTTAGCCAGGGATTGTATGATAACCAACAAATAGAGTGAAATTCACCCCCTAAGCAAGGCCCAAGGCAAGGCCTACACACCACTTAAATCCTCAAAATAGGAATTAAGTAGTGCATTGACCTTGAACTAGCCTTCTGCACAAGAGTGAATTTCACCCATAAGCCTTAGTAAGGGCTTGATCCAAAGACGGATAAGCCAACGGGAGCCTTTCCATTGACTTCAGTAGGCCTAGGTAGCAAGACTAAAACCAGCTAATTATGCTATTTTGAATGCCAAAATAATAAAGGGGCCTCAGTAAAATGAAAGTAGTTCCAGGAAGGGCTACAAAAAGGATTCCAAGATGCAACCTTAAAGAGAAGCTGAACTCATCAGATATGAGAAGCTTTGAAGAAGTGTTGCAAAGAATCTTTCTGATGGTGGTTTGTATGTCCTTCAGGGGTTGTAACAAAGAGAAAGAGGAGAAATTATTTGGAGTTTGTCAGTGAGGACAAGATCAAGTATACTGGCTTGACAACAGAAAAAGGAAAATACAAGTTCATTACAAAGAGACCTAAGAAGTGGTCAGTCAGGTGATGGAACAGTAAACACTAATGTTACTTATTGCATTGATCTCATATAGCTGATCCAGAAGAATTATGAAGTGCTTTTGCAAGCTATTCACCTTAAAATGGGAGTTGTTGGTGCTCAGGCACCTCAAGATTTAGTTCTGCATGTACATTGGGTTCAACGCAGCACTACATAATAGTTCAGCACAGGAAATGAAGAAGAGATGAGGAAGAGGAACCCAAGAATTACCTGGAGGTGTCACTCAGATGCCATCGCAGGTCATACTGAAGAGTAGTATGGTTTTAACACTCAGTAGGACAGGGTAGAGGAGCTCTTTACTTGTGCTGGGAGTTGCACTAGATGACACAGGCTAGTAATAAGAAGCCTGAGCTGCTTTGGGACACTTTTTTGGAAGGTACTTTTGGGCACTACCAACTGTGTAGTCTCCCCATGTATGGCCCAGATGAGCACATCAGGAAATCCATGCCATACATCCATCTGGATAAATAGGTTTCCTTAATGGAGCGCCAGGATCTGTGCCCTCGCACGATGCATTTCTGTGTGTGGATAGAGCGAAAAGTCCTTCTAGACACCACTAGGTGTTCTAAGTCTCAAACTGCAAAACTGCTTACTTTGCCAATGTAAGAAAACGAGATATTACAGCTCAGAATGCAATAAACTCCCTTTAATGGGATCCATTTAGAACTAGATCAGAATGTTGTATGACTTTACTGCCTTTGCCCTAAATGCTGAATTTGTGCAGCACTCTAGAGGGGCATTCATTATAATACCCCGCTGATCTATCTTGCATGCTTCGTGCATCCCACATCAATAAAAGCAGACCTAAATGCCTGATTTGCAGTTACTTAGATCGGTGTACATTTCACATTTCTCTCAGAATTTATGTAGTTAAAAACAAAAAGCACTCGCTCTCCCTGCGGGCCCAATTGTGGCAGTTAGGCTCAGGCCAGAGTAGGAAGCAGGTCAGAGCCACACCTGCCCCAGGGATGCTCAGGAAGAGATTGTACCTGGGGGAGGCACAGTTCCTAACTGTCAGTCCTACAGAGGGGGAGAGTGCACATTGTACAGCCTGCCTCCCCCCTGCCCCCACCTCAGCCCACTCTCTATGGCTAGTTGTAGGAGTGGTGGGGCAATAGGCTCTGCCTGATCCCTGCTCCATTAGAGTGATGTCCAATGCTGGGGTGCCTGGAGTAAGCAATGTACCTGCTCAGTGCAGAGACTGCAACTGTTCCCCACCCTTGAATGCAGGAGAAGCAAAGGGAGGGCTTTACAGGAGAGCATGTGTTCCTATCAGCACTGAGCTGTAGTAAAACACACAGAACATAGCATGCACCAATAGGGGCTGGAGCACCCACGGGGAAAAATTGGCAGCAGCCAAGCTCCCTGCCCTGCCCCGCCCCACCCTGCCCCAGCTCACCTCCGCCTCCTCCCCTGAGTGCGCCATGTCCCCGCTTCTCCTCCCAGCACTCCTCACGGCGTAACAAGCTGTGGGAGGGAGGAGGAGGCGCGTAAACGTGGCACGCTCAGGGGAAGAGGCGGGGTTGGGGCGGGAATTTGGGGAAGGAGTCTAAAAGGGGAGGGAGGGGGCAGAGTTGGGGAAGGGACTTTGGGGAAGGGGTTGGAATTGGGGCAGGGCGGGGGTGGAGTCAGGGCGGGGTCAGGGGTGAGCATCCACCGGCGCCAGGAGAAGTTAGTACCTATGCGCACCTACTCGTCCCAGCAGCTAACAGGGTCATCTAGGGGTAAACAGCGTTTGGGGCTACTAGATTTTTAAAGACACACTTTGAAATGTTTGCATGTTAATGTGAAATGACTGAGCTGATTTGAAGTAATGAAAATGCTGGCTTTTCTTAGGGTAGGTACCAGAGCCAGACACCATGACTGTGCTTTATTACTCACAGCCAGATTCTGACTGACCCCGTGGGAGAGTCCCTGGGGGAAAAGTGCAAAGGAGCTGCCCACTCCCTCCATCCTTTCAGCTCCTGCACAGGCGCACAGACAGCTGCAGCCCCCATACACCTCCCTGGGTTTGCACAGTCTGGTCCATATAGCTGCTCAGGAATGAACAGAGGCCTGGTGTGCATGAATACAAACATTCAGCTGTTTGATCTACAGAAAGGGGCAAGGAATCCTTGTAATCAAAATCTCACAAGGAGAAGAAGTGAGCAGGTATATTTGCAAGGATCTTTGGCCTCATATTTATTATTTCTATGCCTCCTAGAGGAAACCCCAGCTAACCTGCCTTGGTTCCACACACCAAAAATAAATTACTGAGTCAGATACCTTTCACCCCATCGTCTGATCCTCTAGAGAAACCATAGCCAGCGATCCCTTGGAAGTATCTTCGTGAAGATTCCAGGCACCCACCTGGAAGCCATGCCCCTGACAACTCCAGTGATTCCTCAGATTACCAGGTGCTTGGTGTCTTCTTGAAGGATTGTCAAACCTGAGAAGGGGCCTGTTAAGCCAGTTGGTTGGGACATAGTGTTCTATTATACAAGCTACTTCTTCCATAGTACCAGAGTTATGCTCATTTATGTCAGAATGTCCATCTTGTTGTTCCAGTGCAGTGGAGTCCAATAGATCTCCAACTGGGTGAGTCTTGAGCTGGATCTAATAAGAGGCCCAATCCATCCTTCAGGCTCCCAGCTGTGGTAGGGATTCAGGAGGAACAGGTCTGACCAGAATTGTACCAGTGAGTCACAGAGGATACCCCCCATTCAGCCCAATACTGTCACCTAGACACCCTCATGGTCTTTGGCCAAGTAATCTTCCAGAGCCCTATTGGGGCAGGGTGGTGAACCTCTAAAGCAGCAGCTCCTAGAACCACCAATGTTGTTGCACTACTTGCTGCTATTGTACTAGTTATTTGATAATACCTCTCTCTTGTCCAGAGGGTGTCCAATATCCTACTCCTAGCACCAAGCTATAACAGGACTAAGGCAGAATTTTAAAAGAAGAAATTCACAGGTTTGAGCACACCTCATGCTCCCTGAGTTGGGATGTTCTAGTTTATCCCCAGCTAACAACAAACATGATATGCTAGCTCCATTAAAGTCAATGGGAGCACTGACACAGACTTCAGTGGGACCAGGATCACACTGCACCCCAAGTTGACAAAAGTCTTTAACCATACAATTCAGGTAGTTTTCCACATAAACTCAAAACATGCAAAATGCATACAACATATAAGGCAGCTCCTATGTTTCCCACAGAACTCCCTGCCCTGGCTTTTGGTCTCCTGTATGTCATTATCTCCTGTCTTTTAAGGAGCTTAGCCAAAATGATCTCAGCTGTACCTAATTAGCAAATTAGCTGGTAACACCGCCCTGTGCTGTCTCTGAACTTGCCCAGAAATTAATCCCCAGTGCCTCATGCTGTTTACTATTTTGCAAGGCCTGGCCAGAGACACTATTGGGGCAGGGCTTCAGGATCCTTTCCAAGGGGCACCAATAGGCCTGTGTACACCATCACAAACCTCTTGACATGAAAATAATAGTTATTATGAAGAGAACCAGGCTGCAGTTACACAGATACTGGTAACCACAACTGCTTCCCTCTGCTCATCATGAGAGTTCAGGTGCAAAGATGAACTGTGTCCAGCAGTAAGCCTTCAAGGGAAAAATAATTCTCTCAGCATGAGTGATACTCATTACTATAGATACAGTACCAGTTTCCCTAGACATGCAATTAGCAATGGCTTCTAAACACAAGTAGACCATCAGCTTTTAGTAACGAATATAATTACAGCATGGGATTTTTTTAAGCTTTCATTGTTGTTCAGATTCAGTACCTTGCTTGACCCAATCTTTATAATGAAGTTTGTGCTTTAACGTATAGCAGCATTTGTGATACCCAGAGACCAGCTCCTGCCAATTAATGGTCACAGTTGCTTCTTCACCTTCAGGGGAGCTAGCAGGTCGTTCAAACAAAGAGATCAGAGCAGTGGTAAAGGAAATGGCTTGAACCTGAGAAAGAAAGAAAGAACTTTTATTTAACAAAAAAAAGGGGGGTGATCTACAGACCCCATACCAAATGCAGGCAGGAAGAGATTAAGAACATTCTCTGCCTGCAGACAGCAAATGCAACCCCACACCTGCTCATCTAGGAGAAATGTCAATTATGGAGGAACAAGCCCCCACCGGATGTAGTTAATAAGGGCAAACCCAAGTATAAAGGCCAGGGCGGGAAGGGGGGGTGTAGATGAACTTGGGACTTCACAGGATAACAATTTTCTGCCAGCCAATTGGCTTAACAGGCCCCTTCTCAGGTTTGACAATCCTGCAAGAAAAGGTCAAGCGCCTGGTAATCAGAACCTACCTCTGAAAGACTTAAAATCATTTGGAAGTACAAGGGAGGAAGATAGAAGTAGAAGCCCTGAGGATAAAGTGCTATTTGACTTGTTTATATTATGTTTATGGACTGTGCCTTTTTTTCCTCCAGTTGATGTGATTTAAGCCACTGTTGACTAAGTCAAGGACTGACTGAGGCTGCTCAAACTGGGGTTTTGTACAAAGTGGTATCCATCCCTGCTGATAGCAAGGTAGCTAAACTGAATACAGCACAAACTCTCTACCTTATTACAAATTCATAACTTTCAGATATTAGAGTTTCAGTATCATTGCTATGGTTATCTTCTTTAATAAGGCTTCAGGGATTTCCTTACGAGCAGAGATTAAAAGAGCTAAATCTGTATAGTTTGGCTATGTGACAAATAAGGGGGTGACAAATCTAAAAGTAATTGACAGGAGTAATCTGGAAACAGATTGTTTAGTGCAGTATAAGGTGTATGACTGAGTAATGGGATGCAACTGAGACAATTTATTCTGAGTAGTAGGAGAAGCTCCTTAATAGTGAAGCTGTGGCTTCAATCTTTCAAGCTAGGAGGTAGGAATCACATTGCTGGACAAAATTGTAGAAAATGCACTGTAGGGGATAATTCTACACTGGCAGGAGGTAGCCTAAATGCCCTGAGAGGTCTTTTTTATCTGTGACCACTATGATTTTGTAACATAGCTATAATCTGTATTCTGCCTTTTCATATGTAATACTATGCATAGTATCAGTGTGTGCTACTTGGATTTTTTTTTTTTAATACGGTCATTCACTTTAGTGTTTTATTCGAGAATGGGCTGGCTGTCTGATTTTATCAGTCGCTACCTTGTTAGACTGTTGTTACTACTCAAACAAATCCAGGGTGAAAATGGCATAACTATCCGACAAAGTATAACGATGATACAATTATATGATTCAGCCACTAATGACAGTTATCTGCTGAGAAATAGGGAACTCTCTGTGCCAACCTTTTAGTCTTGTTTATACCATACTTGCCTGTCCAGAGACATCCCCCAATGTTAGAATAGCTTCATTTTCATCATGAGGGTTATACCAATAGTCCATACATATCACTGTTCCTTGGAGGCCATGCAGCCTGTACTGACAAGACAATCCTTGCTTGGAATTCAGATCATAGAAGCAGATTTCTTTGTTCGTAAAAGCAATAGCTATCTGGAGGAAGGAGATGGGGAGGGGTAGAACAACATTGCTAGATTAAGCAGTTAAAATATCCTTTAACATAGAACAGATTGTATATATAATCTTTAATGAACTAGTCAAAATTATAGGAAGACAAATTTGCAACAAAGAATCTCCAATTATTTTCTGGAATATTACAGCCTACATTTAAAACTCCTTTAGGTTCCCTTTCTGAATTCTAGCAATCAAACTGGCTGGCAGGAATGTTCATTCCAAAATTGAACTTTAAATTCAAAATTGTAAGTATTAAGATTATGCAAACCTGATGCTAAGAGTTACTCTCATCCAGCCAGGGCAGGTAGCAAAAATGTACGAGGATAGGGAAGATTCAAAAGTCTGGAAACTTCCTCTCAGTAAAACTCTGTATTCAGGCTATTCCCAGTCAGTATAAGGTCCCTATATCCCTGTGCTAACCTGTGCTTAGACCAAGGCACATAATCAGGGAGCCATAACTGGCTCCTTGAGAGAGTTGCACATTATGTTGTACCAGTGGGAGCTGAATGTAGCAGGGGATCTGCCCCCATCAAGTGACCGATGTGTCCAATCAAAACAGCTTCAATTTTTTTAATATCAAATACTTGCAACAAACTGAGCAAATGAACTATGAACCAAGGTTTGTTTGCAAATATGATCTAATGTATCATTTTGACTAAAGATTAAAAATGAGAAAGTTGCAATGTGTTCTGACAATTTAGGAACTGAACAAAAGGTTACAGTTTCTCTGAAAAGTGTAAATTGTTCATCCAGCCCTAGTAAAGATACGGTAACTAGTTAAAACACATCTGAATGTACCGCATGCAAATCCAGTGACTGACTTTCAAACTCTTACAGATCCTACCGGTATCTGAGCATTGAAGCTGCTATCCTCTTAACACCTGACTTTACAAATGTCGCTAAGCTTTATTAGGGGATATCATTCTTAGACAAAGTAACCACATGGAGCTTCATTTAATATAAAGTATGTGGCTAGTCCATTGTTAGTGTTCAGGGATATATGGCTTGTCTACACTTACAGCACTGCAGCAGTTCATCTGCGCCACTCTAGCACTTAGCAAAGAAGCTATCTGTGCTGACAGGAGAGCTTCTCCCATTAGCATGGGTACTCCACCTCCCCAAGAGGCAATTGCTATGTTAAGGGGAGAAGCCCTCCCATCAGCAAAGCTCTGTCTACACCAGGAGTTTGGCTAGTGTCACTGCTCAGGAGTGTGGATTTTCCATACCCCTGAATGATGTAGTTACACCAACATAAGTTTGTAGTATAGACCAGGACTAGTTATGGTCTCTCAGTTTTGGGGATAACATGGGTTGAAAGCAACAAGGAAGCACGTTCAACTCTCAGCAAGGTGTAGATATGGGGAGGGAATACTACTGCTTTTGAACAGTGCCCTTTCTAGCTGATCTAAGGCCCTGTAAAGGGAGCCCTTTCAAACTCTCCTTGACCTAAGGATGACAGTTTTGGGGTGGGCCATAAGAGTGAACGGGACTGGAATAAGATTTAAAAGAGGGGGTGTCTGACTCTCTGAAGGTCACAGAAGATACCCCAGGACCTAATGACATGAGTGGGAACTTCCTTATTTAACTGTGTAAGCTGGGTGGCAAGGGAGTTACCCAGAGTTACTGCCAAAGCTACTGGAAGGGGTGGATATTTTACTCCTTATCTATACATCTATTTTGTTGCTATGTTTTCCCAAGCTTATGACTGTGTGCCTTTCCCTTAATAAAGATGTCCTTGTTTCTGCACAGTCTAAGTGTTTGAATGTGTGGAAGTTTTGCCTCTTAAAGGCACCCAGGGAGGTGCATTTAGTTTCCCCTGGTTTCTGGGTGCTGGTTTACTTATTTGCCAAGAGGGATTCTACAGACTTTGCACCCAGCACTTTTGGCTGACATTCACCACCTGGCAAAAGTGCAATAGTCTTCATCATTCCTCATGCTGTACCGGTCTGGCGAATAACCAGAGAACTTCAGCGGTTATCAATTTCATATTTTACAAGTACTAACAGACATTTTAAAAAGGGGGTTTTATACCTTGTTTACATTTGCTAGCGAGACCAGCGTTGTCACCCAGAGATCTTTCAGTTTGATAGCTTCTGTAGTAACCTGCAGAGTTCTCTGTAGCTTTAAGTTTTCTCCCCAGACTCCCAGCAATCCATTTCTACTTACAGTCAGGTAACAGCTAGAGCCTTTCAAAAAAGTTACTTTTTGAATTATATCTTTGTGGATGGGTGAAAGAAGTCGGAGATTCTTCCACTGGGGAATGACTGATGATCTCATTCGTTCATCCTTCTCATTAAGGTCTAAGAGCATGAAAGAGGTCACTTTGTCCCAGTCAATGATACCATCTCGGGTCAAATCTATCTTATCAAACATCTCACCAAATTCTTCTTTAGTACTTGGTCTGATCACTGCACACATCTGCTCTGTGAACTCTTCTCTAGTCATGACCACTCTTCCATTTAAACCTGGAGACTTCAAAAAGGACAGAGTGAGACAACAGTAGTTGCACTGGTGCCCCCTTGCTAACAAGAATAAACATGGATTTGCCATAGACCAAGTGGTAATCTTACCCGTGTATCTAAAGGCACATTCAGTTTGTAATAATGAACTATTTTACAAAACCTGATAAAAGGAGTCTGCCCCTTCACAAGAGGGTCATGTAGATATTTTAACAATGAAATATCTGTATAACACACCAGATTGACAGCCCTGGAGTCAAAGTTCTCTAGACAGCCAGGATAAAATTTTCCTTTGTGCAGAGGACCAAACACAAGGCCACATGCACCACTTAACCCTTGTGGCTCTCTGCACAGGGATGAATATCACCCATCACGCCCCCCACCCCCCAAAAAAAATTCTGCTGAGATTGATAACAAAGTTGCAATGGTGCATTTTATTTTAAACTGTGGACCCCTGTGACCAAAACCTCTTCTCATACGGACTATTGAATAGCTGTCAGATAGTAATGATTTTTAGTCACTGGGCTGGATTTGACCTGGTGAACTTGGCTGGAAGGCTCTGCATCTTATTACTAATCTCCTGAGCCATTCAGTCAACTCTGCAAATTTTTTCTGAGTCCATTCATTTGCTCATGCCATCAAATTAAGTGTACTTACATTTTTTTAAAAAAAGGCTCTGAATGCAATACCTCATGCAAGCTCACTATTGCAATTAGTTACTGAAAAAACTAGCAGATGCTGACACATCCGTTTTTATATTAAGTAAAAAAGATAAAAGAAATGAAAAGAAAAAGTAAATTCATTACTTTGTGGAAAATCAGGTTTAATTATTTCTCCTATTTGCATCCCATTAGTATTTCTTTGTTACCTATCTTGTTTTTCCATGTCTCACATCAATGACACTCTATCCTAGAATGCAAATTATCTTGTATTGACACAGGAACTTTTATTTTACTTTTGTGTAGGAGAACAGGGATCTCCACTTTTGTGGCCTGATTTTCAAAAGTGCTGCACCGTGCCCACAGTGAGGGCAGTAGGAGTTCTGGATGACCAGCACCTTTGCAATGGTGATGAGGTGACAGGGCCAGCCCACAACATTTTGGCACCTGAGGCAGGGAGCTCAAATGATGCCCCCATGTCCCCTCGCTTGGGCCAAAACTTTGAGAGGTCTCAATTCTGCCTTCTTCCTGTTCTACTCCTCTCTTGGTACTGCTCTGCTACCTACCCCAATAAAGGAGAACTAACAACTTAAAATGCCTTGTTCAAAAATTTTAAGTAACACTTAACTTTCAAACGCCTGAACAGCAAATGTAACTTTTCTTGTCTGCATAGTAAACACTGGCATTTTTATCGGTTTGAATAATCAAAGTGGTGCTTTCCGTGCCTTCTTGGTTGCAAAGATTTGAACTGCTTCCTGCTGAAGGTCAACAGTCTGGACCAGCTCATGCTCTGCTGAGATGGCTGCAAGGCCGACCAGCCTCTCCTGTGTCATTGTGGAGCATAGATGTGTTTTTATTAACTTCAGCGTGGAGAAGTTGCGTTCTCCACTGGCAACTGTTACAGGAAGTGTTAGAAGTATGAGCAGAGCAACAAAAGCATTTAGAAAGACAGTGGTCATCTTATCTGTGCACATATATTCCAGAACAGCCTTTGGAGTTAATCCTGCTGAAATGTATCTTGAAAGGGCTTTCAGTTCATCGCCTAAATCACTTGAATCAATATTGCGCATGTCATCATGTGTCAACGCTGTCTCTAGTGCCCTTCATTGATGGTGTAGGTCTTCTTCAGGTATAGTGAGGCGTTTTGGAATATCATACAACATCCCAAATATACTGCTGTTCCTTGAGCTGCATGAAACATTCTTCAGCTGACTGTATTGCACAATCTAGAACCTGGTTAAAAAAATTCCACTTTGAATTGTTGTTTGGGGTCTCTTATGGGATTATCCCATGCCTCGTAATCAAAATGTCATCTTCTTCAGTGATTTTTGTATTTTTGAATGGGTGGGAAAATAGCTTCAGTGTCAAGTTCCTCTGCCAACTTCTGTGCACTCTTCAGAACGTTTTGAAATCCCTCATCTGACCGGTAAGACTGTAGGTATGACTTTGCTTTGTCCATTTATTCCATTGCTCCAGATATATCAAGGTCAACACCTTGGAGTCTCTTGCTTACAACATTTATTTCAAACAGTGTGTCATGCCACAACACTAAGCCACACAGAAATTTGAAGTTATGTATATTTCTGGTGATTCCACTGTTCTCCTACAAACAGTTCCCGTCATACCATTATCCTCCATAATGACAACTATGGCATCATCTATCTTCCCAGTTTGGTGTTTGATAGGCTTTATTGCCTCCACTCAACTTTCCCATCGTGTGGAACTCAGTGGTTTCAGTGTCAGAGAGGATGTTCCCAAATGTTGCTTCAAAATTTGCCATCGATGAGGTGATGCAGAGAAAAATACATAGATGCTTGGAATTACATTAAAAAATCCAGCAGCCTCACTAGAAGCTGACGCTGCATCACTGACCCCCAGGTTCAATGAATGAGAACTGCATGGGACAAAAAAATGCTCAAGGGTTTAACTCTTGGATCCGTGTCTGCGCTCCTCTGTTCTTTCCTCTTATGTTGGCACCAATATCATAGCCCTGACCTCTCATGTCAGCTATCACAATTCCCGTATTTTCCAGCTTTTTAAGAAGCACATTTGTCATACCAGCTCCTGTAGTATCATCAATGTCAATAAATTCTAGAAAATTCTAGAAAATGCTCTCTGACAGTCACCATTGCAGGAACATTTTCACTAGGTTCTGTTGTTGTTACAAAACGCACCATTAAAGTAATTTGTTCCATATGGCTGATGTCAGGTGTGCAGTCCAGAATAACAGAGAAATATCTTGCTGACTTCAGATCTGCCACAATCTTCTGTTTGACTTTTGTTGCCAGTAACTGTATGATCTCATTTTGAATGGTTTTTCCAAGGTAGTGGTGTGTGTACATTTCTTGGGTGGTGACTCTTCTTAGATGCTCCTGGAGTACAGCATCAAACTCAGCCATCAGCTCCATAATTTTAAGGAAGTTTCCATTGTTTGACACATACAGCTGATCTGAAGTGCCATGCAGTGCTAGGTTTTGGGTAGCAAGCATTCTCACAATGGCAATGAGCCTTTTTAGAACATTTTGCCAGTAAAGAGACTCTGATGCAATCTTCTCTTGATGCTGATCATCTATGATGGCCTTTAACCTTAGTCTCATCTCAAACTCTTTCCACCTATGGAATGCCGCCCTGACAGGGAAAACCGAGAAGTCTGCTGCTTGCCGGGGGCTAAGATTCGCGATGTGACGGAGAGACTGCCGAGACTCATCAAGCCCGCGGATCGCTACCCCTTCCTGCTTCTCCACGTGGGCACCAATGATACTGCCAAGAATGACCTTGAGCGGATCACAATGGCAATGAGCCTTTTTAGAACATTTTGCCAGTAAAGAGACTCTGATGCAATCTTCTCTTGATGCTGATCATCTATGATGGCCTTTAACCTTAGTCTCATCTCAAACTCTTTCCACCTATGGAATGCCGCCCTGACAGGGAAAACCGAGAAGTCTGCTGCTTGCCGGGGGCTAAGATTCGCGATGTGACGGAGAGACTGCCGAGACTCATCAAGCCCGCGGATCGCTACCCCTTCCTGCTTCTCCACGTGGGCACCAATGATACTGCCAAGAATGACCTTGAGCGGATCACTGCGGACTACGTGGCTCTGGGAAGAAGGATAAAGGAGTTTGAGGCGCAAGTGGTGTTCTCGTCCATCCTCCCCGTGGAAGGAAAAGGCCTGGGTAGGGACCGTCGAATCGTGGAAGTCAACGAATGGCTACGTAGGTGGTGTCGGAGAGAAGGCTTTGGATTCTTTGACCATGGGATGGTGTTCCATGAAGGAGGAGTGCTGGGCAGAGACGGGCTCCATCTTACGAAGAGAGGGAAGAGCATCTTTGCCAGCAGGCTGGCTAACCTAGTGAGGAGGGCTTTAAACTAGGTTCACCGGGGGAAGGAGACCAAAGCCCTGAGGTAAGTGGGAAAGAGGGATACCGGGAGGAAGCACAGGCAGAAATGTCTGTGAGGGGAGGGCTCCTGCCTCATACTGGGAATGAGGGGCGATCAACAGGTTATCTCAAGTGCTTATATACGAATGCACAAAGCCTTGGAAACAAGCAGGGAGAACTGGAGGTCCTGGTGATGTCAAGGAACTATGATGTGATTGGAATCACAGAGACTTGGTGGGATAACTCACATGACTGGAGTACTGTCATGGATGGTTATAAACTGTTCAGGAAGGACAGGCAGGGCAGAAAAGGTGGGGGAGTAGCACTGTATGTAAGGGAGCAGTATGACTGCTCAGAGCTCCGGTACGAAACTGTAGAAAAACCTGAGTGTCTCTGGATTAAGTTTAGAAGTGTGTGCAACAAGAGTGATGTAGTGGTGGGAGTCTGCTATAGACCACCGGACCAGGGGGATGAGGTAGATGAGGCTTTCTTCTGGCAGCTCACGGAAGCTATTAGATCGCATGCCCTGATTCTCATGGGTGACTTTAATTTTCCTGATATCTGCTGGGAGAGCAATACTGCGGTGCATAGACAATCCAGGAAGTTTTTGGAAAGCGTAGGGGACAATTTCCTGGTGCAAGTGCTAGAGGAGCCAACTAGGGGGGGCGCTTTTCTTGACCTGCTGCTCACAAACCGGGTAGAATTAGTGGGGGAAGCAAAAGTGGATGGGAATCTGGGAGGCAGTGACCATGAGTTGGTTGAGTTCAGGATCCTGACGCAGGGAAGAAAGGTAAGCAGCAGGATACGGACCCTGGACTTCAGGAAAGCAGACTTCGACTCCCTCAGGGAACGGATGGCCAGGATCCCCTGGGGGACTAACTTGAAGGGGAAAGGAGTCCAGGAGAGCTGGCTGTATTTCAAGGAATCCCTGTTGAGGTTACAGGGACAAACCATCCCGATGAGTCGAAAGAATAGTAAATGTGGCAGGCGACCGGCTTGGCTTAACGGTGAAATCCTAGCGGATCTTAAACATAAAAAAGAAGCTTACAAGAAGTGGAAGGTTGGACATATGACCAGGGAAGAGTATAAAAATATTGCTCGGGCATGTAGGAATGAAATCAGGAGGGCCAAATCGCACCTGGAGCTGCAGCTAGCGAGAGATGTCAAGAGTAACAAGAAGGGTTTCTTCAGGTATGTTGGCAACAAGAAGAAAGCCAAGGAAAGTGTGGGACCCTTACTGAATGAGGGAGGCAACCTAGTGACAGAGGATGTGGAAAAAGCTAATGTACTCAATGCTTTTTTTTGCCTCTGTTTTCACTAACAAGGTCAGCTCCCAGACTGCTACGCTGGGCATCACAAAATGGGGAAGAGATGGCCAGCCCTCTGTGGAGATAGAGGTGGTTAGGGACTATTTAGAAAAGCTGGACGTGCACAAGTCCATGGGGCCGGACGAGTTGCATCCGAGAGTGCTGAAGGAATTGGCGGCTGTGATTGCAGAGCCATTGGCCATTATCTTTGAAAACTCGTGGCGAACCGGGGAAGTCCCGGATGACTGGAAAAAGGCTAATGTAGTGCCAATCTTTAAAAAAGGGAAGAAGGAGGATCCTGGGAACTACAGGCCAGTCAGCCTCACCTCAGTCCCTGGAAAAATCATGGAGCAGGTCCTCAAAGAATCAATCTTGAAGTACTTGCATGAGAGGAAAGTGATCAGGAACAGCCAGCATGGATTCACCAAGGGAAGGTCATGCCTGACTAATCTAATCGCCTTTTATCATGAGATTACTGGTTCTGTGGATGAAGGGAAAGCAGTGGATGTATTGTTTCTTGACTTTAGCAAAGCTTTTGACACGGTCTCCCACAGTATTCTTGTCAGCAAGTTAAAGAAGTATGGGCTGGATGAATGCACTATAGGGTGGGTAGAAAGCTGGCTAGATTGTCGGGCTCAACGGGTAGTGATCAATGGCTCCATGTCTAGTTGGCAGCCGGTGTCAAGTGGAGTGCCCCAGGGGTCGGTCCTGGGGCCGGTTTTGTTCAATATCTTCATAAATGATCTGGAGGATGGTGTGGATTGCACTCTCAGCAAATTTGCGGACGATACTAAACTGGGAGGAGTGGTAGATATGCTGGAGGGGAGGGATAGGATACAGAAGGACCTAGACAAATTGGAGGATTGGGCCAAAAGAAATCTGATGAGGTTCAATAAGGATAAGTGCAGGGTCCTGCACTTAGGACGGAAGAATCCAATGCACCGCTACAGACTAGGGACCGAATGGCTAGGCAGCAGTTCTGCGGAAAAGGACCTAGGGGTGACAGTGGACGAGAAGCTGGATATGAGTCAGCAGTGTGCCCTTGTTGCCAAGAAGGCCAATGGCATTTTGGGATGTATACGTAGGGGCATAGCGAGCAGATCGAGGGACGTGATCGTCCCCCTCTATTCGACATTGGTGAGGCCTCATCTGGAGTACTGTGTCCAGTTTTGGGCCCCACACTACAAGAAGGATGTGGATAAATTGGAGAGAGTCCAGCGAAGGGCAACAAAAATGATTAGGGGTCTAGAACACATGACTTATGAGGAGAGGCTGAGGGAGCTGGGATTGTTTAGCCTGCAGAAGAGAAGAATGAGGGGGGATTTGATAGCTGCTTTCAACTACCTGAAAGGGGGTTCCAAAGAGGATGGCTCTAGACTGTTCTCAATGGTAGCAGATGACAGAACGAGGAGTAATGGCCTCAAGTTGCAGTGGGGGAGGTTTAGATTGGATATTAGGAAAAACTTTTTCACTAAGAGGGTGGTGAAACACTGGAATGCGTTGCCTAGGGAGGTGGTGGAATCTCCTTCCTTGGAAGTTTTTAAGGTCAGGCTTGACAAAGCCCTGGCTGGGATGATTTAACTGGGAATTGGTCCTGCTTCGAGCAGGGGGTTGGACTAGATGACCTTCAGGGGTCCCTTCCAACCCTGATATTCTATGATTCTATGATTCTATGATTCTAATGCTCTCTGGTGATATTATGCCTTCTCATGGCATGCCAGATTTCTAGCCAGATTTTTCCAGTCCTTTGTTCCTGTAGAACCCAATGTGGCTGGAACATTAGACTGGAAGAGTTTGCAACAAAAACAGTATGCAGCATTTTGGGTTTTGAGTACATAAGCCATGGCCTCTCCACTTTGTCACCACTGGGGATTTCACGCCAGTAATGTGTTGGATGGAAACTTCTATTTTCATTTTCTTTGGGGAACATGAATTTTTTCACTTGCTGTGGCCCATGCAGTACAAGGAAGTCCCTCAGGCTACTGCTCAAGTGGGTCTACAGTCCTGGATCATCTAGACTTAAGGAACTAAACTCAGCAGCAGCTGTTTCTTGCACCTCCACCACACTCTTCTCTGATCTACACTTTTCTTCAGGAATGTGCATGGTTGCATCCATTTGAGATGGAGATATGGATGCTGAAGTAGCTGCCTGGTCACCTGCACTCTGACTAACTGGAAGATCAGGCATCTCCTCACCACTCACATCCTCACTGGGGCCAGAAGGCTCGCCGTGTACATTTGTGTCTATGTATCTCAGGAGAGGTCCTTCCTGCTTAGATAGAAAAGCTTCCTTTGCTTTCTTTCTTTTTCTGAATGCTGCCCCAGAGGGGCGTTTTCTTCTTTTACTCATGACTGCTGTTCTGTGCCAGCTATAGTGGCTCTCAACACTCAACTGAAGGGGACAAATAAGCAGGCTGGTAGCAGGGCCTTAGTGAGGGAAGATATCAGCATCTTAAGGGCCTAACTGGCTCCTACTACTTCAGTTGACTGCCTGTTCTCCTCAAGTGGGTTCAGGGAAGCAGCAGGAAACAGGCAGCTCCCTGCGAAGCTGGTGTTAATCAGTCCAGGCCCCTGGGGGTGCTAGAGAGGTACATAAGAGGCTCCTCCTCCTCCTCTCTGTCCCTGCAGCTCCTGCTGCTTTCTGTTATTCCCGCTTACCTTTTCTCCTGCCTGCCTGTTATGTCTCTTGTGCCCTCCTTCCTCCAGCACAGCACTCCCCCATCTCTGTGCATCTCAATCAGAGAGAATACAGATGCACCAGCAGCAGACACAATTTTCTACATTCTGGGTCCTAGTGGTTCTCTCCCCCCCAGTCTGGCACCTGAGGTGGCCACCTCAGTTCGCTTTATGGTAAGGCCAGCCCTGTGTGGTGAACAGTTGTCCATCAGAAACAGGGCTGAGTCCCCCCTCATGCACACCTTGAGAATCTCATTGGGATACCTAACATCCCTCAGATGGTTACGCTCTCAACCTGGGGAGGATTGATAGCAGCAGCTTAGAAATGAAAAGTTCTATACCCATTCCCAATCTTGCATTTCCCAGCATCATATATTTACATCTTAATGTAATATTAATTCAGGAGCTAATTTAACATTTTCCCACTGTGATGTGTTCAGCATCAAGACATTGCCATGTAAATGAGACAGCCATCTCCAGGGATATGTTTTGTATTTACCCAATTTGATCTCAATTCACTGAGATGTTAAAATATGACATGAGAAAGAGTTTGCTCCTTTTTTAGCCTAGGACTCTCAGAATATCAGCCATCCCTGCAGAGAATCACATGGCTTAGAAATTTAAAGGTGCAGTACAGAGAGAGAGCTACGCATGCTTTATTTAAAGAGCATTGAATATAAAGATTTTTTTGAAAAAAAAAAGGTTCACTGGAGTCTTTTATTTCAAGATTTTTCATTTTTAATAGGCACAGCTCTTAGGCCCTGATCCTGCAAACTCATAGGCACATGCTCAATTTTAAGCAAATGAATAGTTACATGAGCTTAAGTGTTTCCAGAATCAGAGCCTTAATCAGGATAAATTGTCTACTGAGGTGCCCCAGTGAGAAGGATTCTTCTGTACTCCCTCTATTGATATACCTTCCTTTTATTTTCCCCCATCTTTTGATTCTGTGCTTCTCTGGTCAATTTGATTCAACTACTAAATATACTTTTAATGAAAATGTACAGCAGAATCACTGCCAGCTACTGTGAACAGCCTCTCAAGTAGATTGATATGTTGCTCCAGAACAGATGCACCAGTCTATCTTACTCCTCCACTATTTTCACCATCCACTGAATATGGTATGTTAATGAAAGATTGTAAGGAGGCAGACAGCATGTAACTAGTCTGCAGGTTGATGGAAGGTTGGAGGGGTTTGTTTTTTTCCATCCCACATCAGTGGTTTCACTTGTTTATTAAAATTTCAATTATATTATTTTCTGGATGGTTTTCTGCCTAAGAGTCTGGGATAACATAGTCTTTGAAGCATGGGCGGCGTGTGAACCACCAGCTGGGGGAGGCTAGCCCTCAGCCCCGCCCCTTACATCCGAAGCCCCGCCAGAGCCAAGCCTGAGCTTCCATCGATTGGGCTTTCAAGATGGCAAGAGGTGGGACACCGCCTTCTCAAAGCACATACAAATGCAGAAAGTGATCCAGGATGAAATTCTCTGGGCTGAAACCAGTAGGCCTTTCGTCCTGCCTGCTACTGCCACAAAGAGCTGCATGGATTTACAGACTAGCTTGGTTCTCTCAGCGTGGAAGACCAGGGCAGGTCCAGCATGTGGAGACTCTGCTCCTCTGCATACTTGTGCAGTTTTGGGAAGAAAATGGGTAGGAAAATAGCCTGATTACTATGAAACTACTAGACCACCTTTGAGAGGAACATGGGTGGGGGGGGGAGGAGAGGGGGCAGTTGAACCTTGTCCTTAAAGAACACTGTATATGGGAGGATCTGACAGAAGGGCTCTGATTTCTGAGACCCTCCTGGATGAAGTATTCGCTACTAGGCAGCCAACCTTCCAGGAGAGAGACAACAGAGGGCACAGTGCCACTGGCTTAAAGGGAGGGCCCATGAGTCTTGAGAGGACCAGGTTTAGGTCCCAAGGTGGGATAGGTTTCTGAATTTGAGGGTAAAGTCTCTCTAACCCCTTGAGAAAGCAAATGGACTTTTCATGTGAGAAGACCGACCTACCATCCATTGGAGGGTGGAAGGCTGAGATTGCTGCCAGATGCACCTTGATCGATGAAATGGCTAGGCCCTGTTGTTTCAGATGGAGCAGGTATTCCAACACCAACTGGAGGGGTGACCAAGTTTGTGAGAGGCCACACAGAAAAACGCTCCCATTTGGCTAGGTAAGTCACTCTAGTGGACCGTTTCCTACTACCTAGCAAGGGCTGGCAGATTTGTTCTGAACATGTCTGCTCCACCAGGTTCAACCATGGAGCTTCCATATGGTCAGGGGGACGGCCCTGAGGTTCGGGTGGAGCAAGCAGCCATGATCTTGCGAAGTCAGGTCCAGGAGGGGTGGGAGCAGCAGCGGGGGTGCTACTGGCAGATCCAGCAGCATGCCGAACCATCGTTGTCACAGCTATGCAAGGGCTATAAGAATAACCCTTGCTTTGTCCTGCTTGACTTTCAGAAGGACCTTGTGCACCAGAAGAATGGGCAGAAATACATAGAACAGGAGCTCTGTCCATGGTAATAAGAAGGCATCTGAGAGAGAGCCTGCTGTGACTGCGTAGAAAGCAAAACTGCTGACATTTCCTGTTCTGCTTGGTTGCGAACAGGTCTACAAGGGGAAACCCCACCTCTGGAAGATGATCTGGTCACTTCTGGATGAAGGGACCACTTGTGGTGAGAAGAGAAAGACCTGATGAGGTGATCTGCCAGAGCGTTCTGGGCTCCCAGGAAGTGGGAAGCTTCAAGGTGGATGTAGTGTTTCACACAGAAGTCCAACAAGCAAATGGCCTCCCTGTCCGTGGAGTGGAATGGACATAAGCAAGCACCTGAAGAAGAATGTAATTGCAGGAAAAGACCATTTTCCTGAACTTGACTTAACAGAAGTTTCCGGAGCACAGGCCCTGGTTCTCATGGAGAACTTCAATCATCCTGACATCCGCTGGGAGAGCAATACAGCACTGTACAGACAATCCAGGAAGTTTTTGGAGAGTGTTGGGGACAACTTCCTAGTGCAAGTGCTGGAGGAACCAGCTATCGGCCATGCTCCACTTGATCTGCTGCTCACAAACAGGGAAGAATTGGTAGGGGAAGTAGAAGTGGGTGGCAACCTGGGCAGCACTGACCATGAGATGGTTGAGTTCAGGATCCTGACAAAAGGAAAAAAGGAGAGCAGCAGAATACAGACCCTGGACTTCAGAAAAGCAGACTTTGACGCCCTCAGGGAACTGATAGGCAGGATCCCCTGCAAGGCTAATATGAGGGGGAAAGGAATCCAGGAGAGCTCACTGTATTTTAAAGAAGCCTAATTGAGGGTGCAGGAACAAACCTGCATTCTGATGTGCAGAAAGAATAGGAAATAAGGCAGGCAACCAGAGACCACAGAAATCTTTGGTGAGCTTAAACAAAAAAAAAGAAGCTTACAAGAAGTGGAAACTTGGACAGATGACATGGGAGGAGTATAAAAATATTGCTCGAGCGTGCAGGGGTGTAATCAGGAAGGCCAAAGCACAATTTGAGTTGCAGCTAGCAAGGGATATGAAGGGTAACAAGAAGGGTTTCTACAGGTATATTAGCAACACAAAGGTGGTCAGGGAAAGTGTGGGACCCTTACTGAATGGGGGATGCAACCTAGTGACAGATGATGTGGAAAAAGCTGAAGTACTCAATGCTTTTTTTGCCTCGGTCTTCTCAGACAAGGTCAGTTCCCAGATTGCTACACTGGGCATCACAGTATGGGGAGGAGGTGAGCAGCCCTCTGTGGTGAAAGAACAGGTTAAGGACTATTTAGAAAAGCTGGACATGCACAAGTCCATGGGGCCAGATACAATGCATCCAAGGGTGCTGAGGGAGTTGGCTGATGTGATTGTAGAGCCATTGGCTATTATCTTTGAAAACTTGTGGTGATGGAGGGAGGTGCCGGACGTTTGGAAAAAGGCAAATATAGGGCCCATCTTTAAAAAAGGGAAGAAGGAGAATCTGGGGAACTATAGGTGAATAGTTTTATCTATCTGGGCTGTTGGTTGACATCGGAAGGTTCTATAGCCGAAGAAGTCACACACCAGATAGGTTTTGCATCGATGGCATTTCAGCATCTTCAGGGCCCCTGTCTGGGTGGCAGGATGCTGTGTGACAACTAAGATAAGAATGATAAATGCAGTAGTGATGATATCTCTGTTATTTGGAGCAGAAACATGGCCATTAACATCTGAGGAGAGGAAACTAAATAGGTTTTTTAAAGTTTTTTTAAAACAGGTGTCAAAAGTTACAGTGTATTTTTAACAGCAGTTGGTTTGATTTTGTCACAAATAAGAAGATACTTGGATGATCCCAGCAAGTTGCAGTCTTGCAGCAGTTGAGAACAAGATGACTGCAAATGGTGGGGTGATCTCCAACATGCTCAAGGTACGCTTTTAAAGAGAACTTAGGCTGAAGGAATGAGAATGAGGCTGACTACAAATGAGATTGGAAGATGCAATTCTGAGGGGTTTAAGAAGCCTAAACCCTCTGTCAGTTCAGAGCAACTGCATCTGTATCTCACCTCAGTGAGCGAGCAAGGGTATCCACTCTCAGGCTTCCAGCACTCCAGCCATTGCCTTTCTTGGGTGAAGATCCACATCTCTCTCCTTTCTGATCAGGGCATTCCGAGGCTGCACAATTCCCTGCCTTCCATGTATTAATCCCAGCAGAGAGAGGCTCTCCAAGCATGCCTGCTTGCTTTCTCTTCAGAGATGGTTAACAGTGTGACTGTTCACAGTTATGGTCACCCCACAGCTCTTTCTATGCAAGCCTATTTTATTCTTAAGGTAAAAGCACTACATGGAAAACATTAAAAACAATAGAAGAACCTACACAAGCTTACCAGACATCACCCAACTGTTACATGTGCTCTGGCAGGAGCTGTCCATTAACATCCCACCCTAGAGCTTTCCTTTGCAGTCACAAGTCCAACACAGCTTCAGTTCAGAACAAGCATACTCATAAAATGCTTAGTCCACCCTTGATACAGTTCAGGGGTGTTTGATTTGGAGTTGCCAGGAAGAGGTAATTAGTAGACAATGGGTTTTCCTCTCCAGAGAATAGCTTCAAAAGGGTGAGTCGAAGCGGGCCATTTGCATGTCCCTTACCCCTGGTACCTCCGAGGAAATCCACTTCCTGGGTATTGTTCCAAAAAACCCATTGAAGTTCCACAGATTGTATTAGTCTGTCTCCTAGAAAAGGTGTATTCACACAATACCACATACCCAATTGCATTTTTAATTCAGTGGACCCTAAAGATATTAAAATAAATTCAGTAAGGTTTAACTTAACTCAGTAAAGTTCAGTCAGGCTATTTCAGGAAAGTATCAGTTTGTCACACCCTCCCATGCTGACTCTTGCCAAAGGAAGAAGACTTGCAAGGGACTGTTTGAGATGAAAGTCCATTCTTCAGGCCCCCATGGCTACATCATAGACCTGTGAATTTGCTGCTGCCAGCTGTGTGGGGATTCCCCTGGTGCAAGCACTGTGGAAGCCATATATAAGGCTGCCTCTCGAGGACCCCTTCAGAAACCAGGCTGAGAGCTAGACAGGCATGCCAGGGGTGGGGATGGAGATGGGAGGGTTGTGTCCAGGTAAGGCTGCAGCACACAGCACTGAGGACATAGTTTGGAGGTAAATAGAAACAATGGTTGGTTGCAGCTGGACCACACCCATAGTAAAGTCCATGTATCTCAAGCATGTTAGGTGATGCATCATTCCATTTGTTCCCCAAATTAGGCTCAAAGGACAGTGACTGATAGTCTGGAGAGAAATATAAATTGCAGTTCTTAGGCTGAACACACACAGTGACTGCAGCTATGAAAATAAATGGCAGTTTTCAGGTGTTTGTTGCACAAAATGAACTCCATCCATTTTAAGCAGTCTCAAAGGCCACAAAAGCAGAGCAACTGGAAACAAATATGAAGCCTGCACTAAAAATTATACCCCTGAAAGCTATTATAAAGCTATTTCCTAGCACAGCACGGCTACAGACAGGAAGGGGATCCAAATGCATTCCAGTCCATCTGCCCTGAACCTGAAGACCCAAAGGCCACAAATGCTTTTTGCCTTAAAAGCAAAAACTACGCTCAGAAGCAACTTTTTATCATGTCAAGCTAACACAAATAATTTTGTGTTGCAATCACTAAATAAAGGCTCTCTGATCTGTCAAGATGTTTATACCTCATCCTTGTCTGTCTCTTGTCTCCTTGTCTTGCATGTTGTACGTGCAATGTATATTGTGCATTGGGGGGAAATGGTAGCTATGCACAGTTTATTTAAAGTGGTATCTTCTTGTGTGTGTCGACACTGGTAAACTGGCAAATGAAGAGCAATAGCAGACAAGTTCTTTTAATCCCTGTGAAGCACGTAGTGCGATCACTGAGCATGTCCTGCTGGGCTCAACATCCTTGCAGATGAAGCACTAGAGTGAGGTCACCCGTAATACTTGACTTCTCAATAAGCGAGGATTGGTCAAATCGAGCTTTTGAGATCTAATTATTCCATTGTGTCAGGCAGGTGGTTTAATTTGGGTCTAATGAAGTCTGTGATTACAAATAGCTTCCTTTGCCTTAGTTGTACCTTCCCTGGGCATTACTCTGCTAATGCCTGCTACTTCTGTATTATCGTACTGTATCTTGGCAGGAAATTACAGTAGTGTTGCTTGCATGTTCATGAGAAGCACCTCCACACAGAAGAGCAGTCAACAGGTTGATCCTCAGCTTCATCTTCAGGTGGTATTATTGCTTGTATTTCATAAAATAAAGTTCTGCTGTGCCAAAATCTACAATCTAATGAAGTGAGCAAAACATATTTCCTCTTTGAAAAGTCTAATTTAGGTATCTGTGGAGTTCTTGTCTCCCAAGTTTAAGAAGGATGAATTCAAACTGGAACAGGTACAGAAAAGGGCTACTAGGATGATCCAAGGAATGGAAAACCTGTCTTATGAAAGGAGACTCAAAGAGCTTGGCTTGTTTAGCCTCACCAAAAGAAGGCTGAGAGTAGATATGATTGCTATCTATAAATATATCAGAGGGATAAATACCATGGAGGGAGAAGAATTATTTAAGCTCAGTACCAATGTAGACACAAGAACAAATGGATATAAACTGGCCATCAGGAAGTTTAGACTTGAAATTAGATGAAGGTTTCTAACAATCAGAGGAGTGAAGTTCTGGAACAGCCTTCCAAGGGAAGCAGATGGGGCAAAAGACATATCTGGCTTCAAGACTAAGCTTTATAAGTTTATGGAGAAGATGATATGATGGGATTGCCTAATTTTGGCAATTAATTGATCTTCGACTATTAGCGGTAGATATGCCCAATGGCCTGTGATGGGATGTTAGATGGGGTTGGATCTGAGTTACTACAGAGAATTCCTTCCTGCGTGTCTGGCTGGTGAGTCTTGTCCACATGCTCAGGGTTTAGCTGATCACCATATTTGGGGTCGGGAAGGAATTTTCCTCCAGGGCAGATTGGCAGAGGCCATGGGGGTTTTTCGCCTTCCTCTGCAGCGTGGGGCATGGGTCACTTGCTGGAGGAGTCTCTGCACCTTAAAGTCTTTTAACCAGGATTTGAGGACTTCAGTAGCTCAGGCATAGGTTAGGGGTTTGTTACAGGAGTTGGTGGGTGAGATTCTGTGGCCTGTGTTGTGCAGGAGGTCAGACTAGACAATCATAATGGTCCCTTCTGACCTTAAAATCTGTGATTCCATGACTCTTAGTTAGATATTGAGGAAACATTTCTGTGCAAATGAATTGGGCTCTGGGGCAGTTTACCTAAAAACATTCATTACTCACAGCAGTATATAAACTGTAAGTAAGACTCAGTTCATATTTTTTTTTCTTCAGTGCTCAGGTGTCACAGAGGCTTATTCAAGTAGGTTTAGAACATTTGGCTATCAGGCCTGAATCTCCCCTCATTTAAACCAGTTTCATACTGGTATATCCCTGCCAACTTCACCAGAGTTACTCCAGATATATCCCACTGTAAGTGAAAAGAGAATTATACTGCACCAAAAAAAAAAAAGAAGAAGAAGAAAAGAAAGGGCATTTTCCCTTTTGCAGTGTCATAGGCCTCTCTTCTCTGGGCTACTTTGTCACTTTATCTATCTAAGCACTTTATCCCTCACTCCACCCCTCATAATTGTAGTATCTGAGTACCTTAATGAATTTAGCCTCTCAGAACCAAGAATGAACCCCAGATTTTCCAAATCCCAATCCAGTGCTTTAAGGCACAAGCCCACCTTTCCTAATTCTGTGTCTGCTTCATGGATGCAGCCCATGTTTTACATAAGGACTTGTCTACATGATGCAGTGAAGCATTCTACAGGGATGTGATTTGTAGCGTGCTCTAACTGGCCCATGTAGACCCTGCTGGCACACACTAAAAGCTACTGAAAAGCGCATGCCAGCAGGGTCTACAGGAGGCAGTTAGAGAGCTCTACAAATCACACCCCTGTAGAGCACTTTCCCACACTGTGTTGACAAGCCCTAAGACTCTGCTTTATGAATGCAGCTCCTGTGGAGATTATTGATGGCAACTGCTAATAGGGCTGTCCTCCCAAGAGAACATATTTACCATCAAGAAAAGCTATTCTGTCTGAGGACAGGAAAACACTGAATCTAAGTTGTAAGTCTGAACAACTCTATTTTTCCCCCACATCAACCTTTTTGGTCCCTCTTCACTCAACCTCCTAAATCCCTGTGTCTTTGTCATAATTTTGCATCTGACCATTTACTGGGACGCCCTTATATGCATGTCAGAGCCCCTTTTTAATCAGCTGTGTGACTTGGACAGGGGCTCAAGCCAGGTACCTTGTATAGCAGTGAAGAGTGTTATCTTGCTCTCTCAAGGCAACTGGGCCATTGCAAGTGTCATTATTTTTCATGGAAATGTTTTGCCACTGCACTCCAACAACAGATGTCATGATTAGAGATAGACTGAAAAGGAAGTGGGTCAGATTCTGATTTAATTTACACAGACATAATCTGGAAAAACTGTAAATCCTGAGACCACTGTAGTCACTGGAGATACTCCAATTTTACACTGGTGTAACTGACATCAGAATTTGCCCCCAGCCTATAGGCTCAGATTTAGGAGCAAATCAAGATTTGAATGAAATGACTCCCAAAATCACAAGATGTTTTTGTGATATTTCAGCTCCAAGTGGGCAGAAATCTCATGAGACCGGATATTTTCGTATGACTTCCACCATTTACTCATGGTATTTTGGCCACATCTCAACCAGACAACAGGCCCCTTCCTCTCCTAGATCCAACACAGCACCAAAACAGATGGGGTGGGTTCTAGTCCAGGAATTTAAATCTGAGCCACATAATCTGCCTGAAACTGGAAGAGGTTCAAAATCATCGAAGTTTCTGATTTCAGCCCATCTCTAATTGTGGTCAGTATTTGCCTGAGTCATGGCTGCACAGAAAAGCAGCATGGCTTCCTGAAGAACAGTGCTAGGTGAATGGCCCCTTGTTCGCCTAAAGCTAGGGTTGTATTGTGTCATGTTGAATATGTACAGGAGTTTTATTTAAAGCTGGTCCTGGGAAAGAAAAGATAAACCTTTCTTTGATTGCCTCACTTTTAGGCAGTGAGATTATTGTTGCCTCTTCCCCTTCCCAGATAGTAACCTATTATTCCTGATTACTGGGTGTTTTTTTCTTCACTTGACTAGTATTTCTAATCATAGAATCACAGGACTGGAAGTGACCTCGAGAGGTCATCTAGTCCAGTCCCCTGCACTCATGGCAGGACTAAGTATTATCTAGACTGGGGGGGAGCAAACTTTTGGGCCTGAGGGCCACATCGAGTTTCCAAAATTGTATGGAGGGCCGGTTAGGGGAATCTGTGCCTCCCCAAACAGCCAGGGGTGGCCCAGCCCCCACCCCCATCCAACCCCCCCTGCTTCTCGCTCCCTGACAGCCCCCCCGGGACTCCTGCCCCATCTAACCCCCCCGTTCCCTGTCCCCTGACCATCCCCAGACTCCCCACCCCTGAGTGCCCCCTACCGCCCCATCCAACCCCTCCTCTCATTCCTGACTGCCCCCTGGAACCCCTGCCCCATCCAACCACCCCTTCTTCCTGTCCCCTGACTGCCCCGACCCCTATCCGCACCCCCGACCACTCACCACCCCCTCGAACTCTCCTGCCCTCTATCCAACCCTCCGCCCCCTCTCCGCGCTACAGCCACGCCTCCCAGAGCACCGGGTCAGGCTCTGCAACTGCAGCGCGCTGAGGTTGCAGGGGAGGGGGGAACAGCAGGGGAGGGGCCGGGACTAGCCTCCCCGGCCAGGAGCTCAGGGGCAGGGTAGGAGGGTCCCGCTGGCCGGATGTGGCCCACGGGCCGTAGTTTGCCCACCTCTGATCTAGACCATTCCTGACAGGTGTTTGTCTAACCTGCTCTTAAAAATCTCCCTAGGCAAATTTATCCAGCGTTTAAGCACCCTGACAGTTAGGAAGCTTTTCCTAATGTCCAACCTAAACCTTCCTTGCTGCACTTTAAGCCCATTGCTTCTTGTCCTGATCTTGGATTCACACCCAACTAACAGAATTTTGTCTGTTTCTACATCCTATATTTCCTTATGCAGACACAGACACGCGTTTCTTGATACCATATGACAGTATAAACACAACTGAAAATGCTTTCTATATTTCCTTGATACGCAACTCAAAATCCTTTCAATTAATATTTTAATTAGGAAATTCACTTACCATAAAAATCTCCTGCATTTTCATAAAATCATAAATACTTAGTCTGTTTTCAAGTTGTTCCACAACATTTTTCATTGCTGCAGTGTCTTCTGTTCTGTCTGAGGTCAGACACCCAGCACTGGGCTGGAAGTCGTTAAGTGAAAGATTTGTGTAGCTCATGCTTGATTCACTTTAACATCTTCTGGCACATTGGGGAGTACTTGGCTCAGTATTTGTCCTTTAAGAAGAAGAATTTTATTTATTTTTTTTTAAAGTTTTTTTTGTAGAAATCCAATAGCTCAAATTCTGAGACAACGTACATCAAGATGGAAAAGGTCAATTTAAATAAGGCAATAAAAACATTTTTAACTCTTGACTTTTAATTTCATTTCATAACATACCAGACCATTAAAGATAGTCTCCAACATTCTATCTGTAAAAGGTACGGTGTACCTGGCTTCCTTGGATTGTAACTAACTAATACTGAAAGCAAGTGTACAAACATTTCCATTTGATATCTGAATACGCATTAGAAAGTCAGCTACTGAAAATCCATTTTACTTACCTTGTCGTTAATATTGTGATAGTTAATGTTGTGATTATAACTCCATTATTTTTGCAGAACACTTTGGTAAGCTCTACAACTTTTTTTACTCTCAAATAAAGAGTTTAAACTAAAGGAATGTGCAGAGTCCTTTGCTTTCCTTATTCTTGGTGCTTACAAATGTTTCCTGGCAACGTATACAAAGCTAGCTAAGCTTCCCTCCCTTCTCTCCTCTGGTTATTGGTTAAAATGGAGGTGTTTGCATAAGAGGGCTATTTGCAAGCATGACTAGAAGTACAGTATAGCTATAAAGGAATGGCAATGGCACCATTTAATCAAATACACTACAAAGCCCTCCTGTCAAAGCGACCTTTTTTACATACTACAAAATAAGATTTGTTTTAAGTGAACCAGCTTTTACATCACAGTATACAGCAAATTTGGAGTCTGATCTTGCCAATCCTCATCGTGCCCACTGCCAGGCACAATCTTATTGATTTCAGTGAAGTTTCACCAGGTAATAAATGATGCAACTTGGCAAAAAGAGTGGGCAAGATTTGACCTTTTATCCTATGTTTGGGTTTAGATCATAATTATATTACGGTAGTACTCGGAGACCCATATCAGGTTGGGATGCCTATGTGCAAGGTGCTGTATAAGCACAAAGGTAGACCAGGTTCCCCTGCCCTAAAGAGTATGCAGCCTATGGGTATGTCAAGGCTGCAAGTGTCCCCTTAGTCCCGTCCGTCCCCCCCGCCAAAAAAAGAGGCAGCAAGTCTCAGAACCCAGGTCAGGGTTTTAGAGCCCAGGCTCCAGCCTGAGCCCAAATGTTTACACTGATATTTTTAGCCCCATAGTGTGAGCTCTGCACATGCAAATCAGTCAACCTCAGCTCTGAGACTTACTGCCAGGGGTCTACTTTATGGGGTCTCAACCCTGCCAATACTTGTCCATGAATGGTAAGAAAAGTTTCTTGCATGCATATGTTTTGCAGGATTGGTGATGGAGCAGACAAGCAACATATGCAGGGTTGGGAAGAAGGAGAAAAACAAATATACACCATTTTATATGCATTTTATATATGTGTGTATACACTTGCTTGTTTGTAATTACACTGACTTTTGCCAAGTGGGTGTTAGTCTAACTGTGTGTTTTCTTGCAGGCATCAGGCAGAAAACAGATCTTCAGAAGGGATTTGAAGGACAAAGTGGTAGGGCCCTTACTGATTACTTCAGGGAGGGTGTTCCAGACATAGTGGCAGGGTTGAAGAAAGCACAAACATGGTTGTTGGAAGAGTGGAACTATATTTCTTTGAAATACCAATTATGAATAATTAAAAGGACATTTCCTTTCCTAGGACCTAAATCCCATAACTAGTCATTTAAAACGGAAAGAAATTTAAACATCTAATTTCTTTTGCTATCTATAAAGATATCAGAGGGATAAATACCACAGAGGGAGAAGAATTATTTAAGCTCAGTACCAATGTGGACACAAGAACAAATGGATATAAACTGGCCATCAGGAAGCTTAGACTTGAAATTAGATGAAGGTTTCTAACCATCAGAGGAGTGAAGTTCTGGAACAGCCTTCCAAGGGAAGCAGTGGAGGCAAAAGACATATCTGGCTTCAAGATTAAGCTTGTTGAGTTTATGGAGGGGATGGTATGATGGGATAGCCTAATTTTGGCAATTAATTGATCTTCGACTATTAGCGGTAGATATGCCCAATGGCCTGTGATGGGATGTTAGATGGGGCGGGATCTAAGTTACTATGGAGAATTCCTTCCTGCGTGTCTGGCTGGTGAGTCTTGCCCACATGCTCAGGGTTTAGCTGATCGCCATATTTGGGGTCGGGAAGGAATTTTCCTCCAGGGCAGATTTTCAGAGGCCATGACGATTTCTCGCCTTCCTCTGCAGCATGGGACATGGGTCACTTGCTGGAGGATTCTCTGCACCTTGAAGTCTTTAAACCAGGATTTGAGGACTTCAGTAGCTCAGGCATAGGTTAGGGGTTTGTTACAGGAGTTGGTGGGTGAGATTCTGTGGCCTGTGTTGTGCAGGAGGTCAGACTAGACGATCATATTGGTCCCTTCTGACCTTAAAATCTATGATTCTATGATACTCTGTTTTGTGCAGAACTCGTAGCTGATTTATGTTACCTGAGAATCTGGTCTAGTGATGGAGCATTTGGGTTTATTAAAAATTGTCTTTGTTGGAACTAAACAAAACAATGGAACTATTCCCATTAGTTTTTGAGAAGATTATGCTCACCTAACTGAAGTTCAGGGTCAAATTTAACCTGGAAGTGTCCCTTTAAATCCTCCATAGTACCCTCTTTCTTTCCTGTGGAGAGCGTGGTAGTCAGATTACAGTCACCTTTGCTTGATCTCAGTGTACAGATGAGTCACATCATACACACATTTAACGTACGGGAATTCAACTATACGTGCTCGGCAAAGAAAAATAACAAGATACCTGTAAATAGCGTGGGCGATTCCACCCACCATTCCACTCAAGGAGCGTATGCCCTGGAGTGAGCGTGAGATGGGAGACGTGAATCTGCTGTTCCCTCAGTCGGTCTCAGTTCCCGCATGCCTCTCATAGTGTGAGCATCTCGCCGCTCTGAGTGTGAGTCTAGTGTTTAAAGATACGTATTTTTCGGACAACATGGCCCCTAAACACAAGACAACTACTTCATCTGGTGCTCAACCGAAGAAACACATCTGTTCCAATGCTGCAGGAAAAACTGGCTGTGTTGGACTTACTGAGAGACGGTATATCGGTCTCCAACATGGCGTGTAAATATGGCCTCAATGAATCTAGCATCCATGCCATCAAGATTTGAGAGAGAGAAATTCGTCAAGCCGTGGCATCAAGTGCTCCAATAACTGCTAAGATGATGAGCCAGGTGCATGATAAGACTTTAGTGAAGACTGAAAAGGCATTAAACTTATGGCTGGAAGACATGAACCGTAAATGTGTGCCTAGCGATGGCAACACATTGCGAGAAAAGGCTCTTCACCTCTACGCGCTGTCCAAACCTCCCGCCGAAGAGGGACAGCCTTCTGACGAGAAGGAATTCAAAGCCAGCCAAGGTTGGCTTAACAGTTTTAGGAACTGCTTCAACCTCAAAAAAGTGCAGACTACTGGTGAAGCTGCACCTGCCAATGAAGAATGATTTAATTTATGAATACGATCCCTATGTGGAATGAAGCCTCAAAACCACACGTAGTATTACAGACGATTTGAGACCATATTAAGAAATGTTTGAGCAGCTCAAGAGACAACAGTGAAAGTTGCCGATCACCATGTTTTTCAAGGAAAAACAACCAGCAGCAGATGAGACTACGCAATCAACTTCTCGAGCTGAACCAGAGCCCACTACTTCGTCTACGACTCGTTCTCCGTCACCCAAGCTCTCCGTCACCTCTGTCTCCTGGACTGACATCAAGCTCTGACGACACCCTGTAATTACCCCCCCTGTAATTAAAAATACAGTACTGTAAAATTGTATTTTGCATATGTACTCTTTATTATATACTGTACATTACTGTATACATTATACATATTACTGTACAGGTTGTATACACAAAACCATGTACAGTATACTATACTTTATGGGCGATTTAAGGGATTTTCAAGGGTAATTTTGACTATACGCGATTTTAGCCTTTTGCGCTGACTTTAGAACCTAACCCTGTGTAAGATGCGACTCCACTGTATCTCCCAGGCATGGGGATTTCTTTAAGTCCCTTGTTGAGTTTATGGAAAAATAGCTATTACTTTTCTTTTCCTTCCAGCAATCATGTAAACCCTATCTTACCTTCTCTTCTATTTTGTGAGAATGTAGCTGGATTTATTTGCAATGCCTATTGTTTTACCTTTTCGCTTTTGCCCCTACATTTGGGCAAAGGATTCCACTATATTCTCTCTGCTCTGTCCAAGTAAAAATGTGAGATGTTAAAAAAGTAGGGTCCTGAAAACTCACCATCAGTGGGAGGTGCTCAGAGGTATCACACAGGTGCTGAGGTTGGACGTGGAAGGGAGGTCTGCTCCTCCTACACCTCTTCTAATGGCCTATTTTGAAAGAAGCTTCTGCTAAGGAAAAGGGAATGAGAGGGAAAACGATACAATATATCATAAATAAAAGCATGGCAGAACCTATAGATACAAACATGCAAGGCTTGATCACTCCTTGAATTTCACTGGCAGAAGCCAGTTTGGAATCCCATCATAGGGTAAATTGGTCAAGAGAGCAAATCATCTGTAACCCCCTCTGCTGGAGAGAGTAATCATTGCCTACAGAGCCAGTAATCATTGCCTACAGGAAGGTCGGGCCAGATTGATGGGGAACATTGATATGGTAGTTTGGGCCACTTCCTCGGAAGGGGCGCCTACAAAGATCCAAGCGGAGAGTAAATCTACCCTACCCTGCACAACACTTAGTGAAGGATGATGTCAGGCTGACCCCCCCACTCCATCACAGCTGGGTTGGGGAGAAAAGGTTATTGCAGCAACCATCATCAGTTTGCACCCACAGAAATTAATCTAGACCTAACCTATCAAGGCCACTGTAATTCCACCTCCCTTAAAATTCCCTTTAAATTTTGTTTGCCCACTGCACTCCAACAACAGATGTCATGATTAGAGATAGACTGAAAAGGAAGTGGGTCAGATTCTGATTTAATTTACACAGACATAATCTGGAAAAACTGTAAATCCTGAGATCACTGTAGTCAGTGGAGATACTCCAATTTTACCGTGGTGTAACTGACATCAGAATTTGCCCCCAGCCTACAGGTCTCAGTTAGATTTAGGAGCAAATCAAGATTTGAATGAAATGTCTCCCCAAAGTACCTATGTTGGTCCCAAGAGAGATTGGAGAGACAAGATGGGGGAGGTAATATATTTTATTGGACTAACTTCTGTTGGTGAAAGAGACAACCTCCCTCCAACACCACATACCCCTACTTGTCACCTACCCTCACACACTGGGACCCATATGGGGCATCATTAAACAGTTAACAGTTGATGGGAACCATATATTCTGAAAAAAATCTTTCTCAAATTCCCTCTTCTGGACTTCAATACCCCCCCTCCCCCAACCTCATCAAGCTCATCATCAGAAGCATCCTCCTCACTGACCAGGACCCACAACACTTAAGAAGTATGGGCTGGATGAATGGACTTTAAGGTGGATAGAAAGCTGGCTAGATTGTCGGGCTCAAAAGGTAGCGATCAATGGCTCCACATCTAGTTGGCAGCCGGTATCAAGTGGAGTGCCCCAAGGGTTGGTTCTCGGGCTGGTTTTGTTCAATATCTTCATTAATGATCTGGAGGATGGCATGGATTGCACCCTCAGCAAGTTTGCAGAGGACACTAAACTGGGAGGAGAAGTGGATATGCTGGAGGGAAGGGATAGGATACAGAGGGACCTAGACAAATTAGAGGATTGGGCCAAAAGAAATCTGATGAGGTTCAACAAGGACAAGTGCAGAGTCCTGCACTTAGGATGGAAGAATCCCATGCACCGCTACAGACAAAGGATCGAATGGCTAAGCAGCAGAAAAGGACCTAGGGGTTACAGTGGACGAGAAGCTGGATATGAGTTAACAGTGTGCCCTTGTTGCCAAGAAGGCCAATGGCATTTTGGGATGTATAAGTAGGGGCATTGCCAGCAGATCGAGGGACGTGATCATTCCCCTCTATTCGACATTGGTGAGGCCTCATCTGGAGTACTGTGTCCAGTTCTGGGCCCCACACTACAAGAAGGATGTGGAAAAATTGGAAAGAGTCCAGCGGAGGGCAACAAAAATGATTAGGGGACTGGAACACATGAGTTATGAGGAGAGGCTGAAGGAACTGGGATTGTTTAGTCTGCAGAAGAGAAGAACGAGGGGGGATTTGATAGCTGCTTTCAACTACCTGAAAGGGGGTTCCAAAGAGGATGGCTCTAGACTGTTCTCAGTGGTGTCAGATGAAGAACGAGGAGTAATGGTCTCAAGTTGCAGTGGGGGAGATTTAGGTTGGATAATAGGAAAAACTTTTTCACTAGGAGGGTGGTGAAGCACTGGAATGCATTACCTAGGGAGGTGGTGGAATCTCCTTCCTTAGAAGTTTTTTAAGGTCAGGCTTGACAAAGCCCTGGCTGGGATGATTTAGTTGGGGATTGGTCCTGCTTTGAGCAGAGGGTTGGACTAGATGACCTCCTGAGGTCCCTTCCAACCCTGATATTCTATGATTCTATGAAACTCAAAATGGCACCAGACTCTGCCAGAACAGATGCAAAACCTGCAGACATCTCCACTGCTACATGATCAGTTCCACCCCCCACAACACACCTTTCAAGATCCCTGAGTCCTACACATGCCTATCACAAGTGGTGTACCTCATCCAGTGCACTAAATGCCCCATTAACAACTATGCTGCTGAAACCTGACCACCACTATGCTCTCAAATGAACTCGCATAGAAAAATGATAAAAAACAAAAACATGTCACACATGGGCAAACACTTTTCACAAAACTATCACTCCGTAGCTGACTTCTCAATCCTCATCCTCAAAGGAAACCTGCAAAACATCTTCAGAAGACAAGCCTGGGAGCTTAAATTCATAACTTTGCCAGATACTAAAAATTATGGTCTTTATAAAGACACTAGATTTATGACTTATTACAACAATCTGTACCCATTAACTCCTCATTTTTGTCATATGACTACAGGGTTGTTAACCTTAAAACACAAGTTAATTATTTATGCTAAACAATTTGTGCCACCTTGTATTCAGCTGACACTTTTCCCAGAAGTCTGTGTGGCTCAAAAACATGTCTCTTTCACCAACAGAAGGTGGCTCAATAAATATTACCTACCCACCTTGTCCCTTTAAAATTTGGTCATTTATATCCTTTTTCTAAGGCTTAGATTTGTGATCTGTTTCTGTCTAGCTGATTAAAAAAAAGTCAAAGGTTCATGAAGCTAAAATGGAAAGCAATGGCCTCATAAATCAAAGCCTTATTTTGACAGCGTTCCTATGTGGAACATACATGTGCGATCATCCCTGTAAAATGAAAAACGTAGACAATTTCTTCCAAATAATTAAATACAAAAGGAGTATTTCCCCCAGATATGTAGGAAAAGGGTTACCAGATTTGCCCGTTACTTTGGGGTATGCTCATTCATTAGGGTTACTCTTGGGGGCGGTGGTAGAGGGGGCTCTGTAATTCTATCTATGTGCTGCTTGTGTCACTTTTGTTCTCATACGGAGCTCTACTTTTCCCTGCTGCAAGTTCTCTCCCAATGGAGCTGTCCTGCAGGACCTAGGTTCCCCAGGGCTGGGTTCTTCCAGCCCCAGAATCAGACAAACACACACATTAACAGAGAGCCTCTGAGAGGACTGGGTTAATCAGCACTCCCAAGCTAACCCCTTATACGTCCCTGGACTCAGCTGGCTGGGTCGAGCAGCATTTCCAAGCCGTCACCCTCATGTCCCAGGTTCAGCACGTCTCTATTCCTACTTTCATGTTACAATTGTTCTGGTCGTACCTCAAACAGTTTTGAGGTTTGAGGCCACTGCAGGGATCTTTAGTTTAGGTACGAGGAGTGTTTCTGCAGAGCAAACGAGAAAGCCAAAAAAACCCATGGGGTGGAGGGAGAGGGGGTTTGGGAGGAGAGAGAAAAGCAAGCAACCAGCTTAACCATGAAAGTTATTCATTGCTAGGTAATTATCATAGAGCCAAACAAACAAAACAGTTATAAAACTAACTTAAATTTGATTATAAAAGTCAGGTTTAGAAAACTATAACTGATCACAGAAGTCAGGTCAGAAGGCTATACCTAGAGAAAGAGAGTGCTGGGTTCCCATCACTTTGTGAAGCTTGAATCGTTCGGGGGTCCCAGGTGGTGGTGGTAGCTGAGGGTTTGGAGTGCTGGCTAGACAATATGAACTGATCATTCCTTGCTATAAGTGGTGTTCCTTGGAGTGAGCACACAATGCAATTAGGGAGTTTCACTATTTTGGATAACAATAAAAAAAAATTACTAGAATTGGTCTGATAACTACTGAGCTCGGTGTGTGCAGGTGTCAGTTCATTAACAACTGGAGCAGAGATCCCCCATCATGCAGTGCTTCCCTGCTTTTCTGATCCCAGAGTTCCATGAGGTTCTTGCCTTGGAATCTCTGTTCTCCATTCTGTATGCTAATGGAGATGCCTCCCCGTCCCATCTTCAATGCAAATGAGGCTAGGGGAGTTTCCTTAATCCTGTCACCCTTGTCCTAGGGGGTTTCAGTGCGTCTCCCACTGCGTTTTCATTGCTTTTTGTAAATCTTTCTTCTGATTGGTTTTGATTCAAGCAGAGGCCAGAGGGTGGTGGTGGAGGGAGAAGAGGTCTTCCGTGAGACAAACAGGCTCAGTACTGCGCCCTGGTTCCCCAAGAACACAGAACTGATAGGTAACAAAAGGTTTGAGAGAAAGATCACTGGAAAGCAGGATGCAATTGAATGCCAGTCAAGATAACCGAGAAGGAGGGTAGGGGAGAAAGAGAAAGGGATGGGTAAAACAGGCTCTTTCATATCCATAGAAAATGCTATTTATCTCATTCCAGGCAGATCCCCATATTCCATTGTTTTGGTAAATCAAAGTTTGTTTGGAGAGTTCATGCCTGCTGCTGTTACATCTCAGATGGAGGGTAAGCATCTCTGTTGAGCTTGACTACCACCACATTTACTCTCACTTTAAAATGAGTCGCTCACTTGTTTATAATGAACTTTGATTTAATATTCATTAAACTATCAGCTAAACATAAGTGAACTTCTACATTTTTACTTCATTCATATGCTAAGAAAAATATCAAAGCAAGTACCTTTCACAAGAAGTGGTGGTTCTTTGCCCCTTTACAATCCCAGATTTTCTAAATTTTGTTTAACATTGTTTACTGGACTGGTTTTCACATTTACTCTGTAATATCTTTGTTAAAACTCACATTCAGAGCGGATTGCTATAGGAAGACCTCTTCTGAAGTGCTTGAACTGCTATATTAGAAGACTGCAAAAAGTAAGCCTCTCAACAGTTACTCCAGGTTACTCTTATTTACATAGAAGCTGGGACAAGGAAGTTTTTATCAAATGTGAAGATGTACTTTACAATCCCAGTTCAAACATACAGGCTGATAACTCTGTTGTAACTGCGTAGCACATTTGGATAGGATGCAAAGGTACCTATAAAACCACTTATGATCCCCTGATCCTAAATTAGGTCTGTGCTAAAATAGCCCCCTCCAGAGCAAGTTAGAGCAACCCAGTGGTTGCTCTAATGTAAGCTACCTGCACCAAATGCTGGATACTGCAGCTAGGGATCATGATGTGCAGGGGATGGTCTACTCATGCCTCTTTTCCACCAACAAAAAGTAATGAACCCAGAACCATCACACTGCCTTTTTGCCACATGAGTATCTACCTACCTTGACCCTCCCGCAGCCAGCGACCAGTTTTAAGGATGCTTTACATCAACATGGCAAAAACTAGACAACACAGGGAGGATCTAAGCCACTTGTTGAGCTTGAGATTTTTAGATAAATCTTTTTATGAAGATTGTTTTCATGTTTTGTACTGCGCCAAAGCTGTGAACTTTAAAGCATCACCACATTAGACTCAAGTGTATTGGAACATCTGAAAAATTCACCACAAAGCCTAACTGATGTAACATTTGGAACTTTCTGCCCAACACCCATTCTAGGGCTCCTGAATCTCTAGGTAAATCAGATACAGTGTGTCCCTTACCACCATTATAGACTTGCAGTTACTGAAAAATTGGCTGCCTGCAAGGTAGAAACAACTCTTGTCTTTCCTAAAACAGGATAGTTTTAAATACAGTAGTTCTTCATGGGAAAGGGTAAAAATAAAGCTAATTGTCATGTATAATGGATATACATTTCAGAATGTTATTTGCTGAACAAAGTCAGCTGTGTGTGCATATAGAAAGACATATAAAAAATAAAGTATTGTAATTCAGTGCTCAAACTTTAAATACTTAAGATAGTAATAAAGAAAATGAAGTGATATGGATTGGTGTTGTGCAAGCTTCCTTCCTGAACAAATATTAACAGCGTACCTAGACCTGTTGGCCAACAGCCTCAGCAATTACAAGATATATGTTAATTAGATGTCATAGTTAGGATATAAAGAAATGCTCACTAGGTTGCCTGTCACATATTTTAGCTTTATTTTAGATTTAAAACCAGATTTGACAAATTACCTGTGTACCTTGCCTTGCCTTTAATCTATCTTTATTTTTAAAAACAAAATGGCTACTTTGGGGTGCTTTGTTTTGTCTTTATGATTGAATAATAGACGTGTAGCTTAGTATCTTACTCAAAGTTTAACAGTTGGTCATACATTTCAAAAAAGTTTGCTCTCAGATTTAAATGGAAAACAGGAAAGCTCCCTTTTTTAATGTTGTGATTTAAAATGCCATTGACCTAAAACACCCACATAATTTTCTTTTACTTCTTACATCTAGTGTATATTCTTAAATTATAGGGAAACAGGTTACACATTTTCTGTTCACATACAAACAGACAAACTAACAGATGTAAACTATTTATTGAATATTTGCCACCAATATTGTTAAATACATAGTCTTGTAGTTTTTCGCTTTCAAGTTAAAACGTCAGAAATAGAACACCAAATATTTACAATTCTTATAAGGAATGTTACATAATGACACATTAAGGCGTAAATTCTTTTGGCTTATAATTCTGAAAAGAATGATAATAGCAAAGTGATGCAAAATCTTCATTGTGAGATTATGATTAAGCTACAATGTTTTACAAAAATATGGTGTAAGATGGCAATAATCCCATTCAAAATCCTGCATTAGGTCCCTTCAAGAGGGACTGATAATTTATACAGTCAAAACTTTAAAATTTACATATAAAGGTATCCTATCCACCATTGAAAAGTACAACTCTCAACATATACAGTTTTCAGGCCACAGTTTTGAAGGTTTGGAGTATCAAGTTGGTTTGATGAATTAGTCGGTTGGCACTTACGAACACATTTATTGCCCTGTTGTAAGAAAAGAAACATATTTCAACACTAAGAACGGTTTCAGACAAAGACTGCTTTAGAAATACTTTATGCAATAAATTTTAGTACCAAATCTGGACAACTACATGCATCCTGGCTCAGCAAAACATCACAGTGAAGCACATTCAGATGTTTTGCAGTATAGCAGCCTCCATTCAATTTACAGCTGATGACTAGATATCACAGTCTTGCATGCCTTACCCATGCAAAGAATACTAGCAACTGATGGTAGGATCTTCAGTATTTTTGGCTCCTGAAAATTTAGTTAAAAAACCCAAAGCTAGCTAGAGAAAAGCGGAAAGTGGGCATTAAAGGCCTTATTTTCAGAAGTGGTGAGCACTTACAAGTCCAGCTGAAGTTAACAGGAGTTGATGTTTGCCATTTTCTCCCTCATCCCCATATAACAGAGCAACTATACTGTGTTGCTTCAGCATTGTTTAGTCATCTTTAACTTAAAAAAGACCAAGAACGAGGTCAACACAGATGGGATTTTTCACCTCCCTAATCCATAATTGTCAGACTGCTGTCATTTTGTTTGCATTATTGTTGCACTTTTTTCTCGTGCCTTTTAAAAAGTCTAACTTCGGGCCATGGCCAGTTTTATGCAGGTTATATCACTTCTTGTATCCCAACATAGTCAGTAATTCAAGTCTCAGATGGGATCTCATGCAGTATTTTTCAGACTCTCCAAATCCTAGCATTGGCTCTTCCATGCTTTAAGATTATCAGATGAAAGGCACTACAGAAGTGCAAATTATTAATGTGTTCTTGTGTTTGGTCTGATAGCTTTTGTTAATCATCATTATTCCAGGTTTCTAGTTTCCCCTGCTAATTTTGCCTTCTATCACTTGTGTAAGCCTGTTACTTTCAAATATATTTTACCATGCATATTATGGCATATTCCTATACTAGAAGACCCTTTCAAAGTTGAATAAAATCTTATTTATAACTCCTGACTGGTGTCTGATTATTATAGGAAGCTTGCTATTTCTCCAGTTTGTTGGTGTTCTTTACATTCCTAGTACAGACTTAAGAACTGTACTACTCAGAACTACAGTTTTAACCCTGAAACTTCAAGGCCCTGCACTGCAGTCACCATCTTCAGGCTGGGGACAGGATTCCCGCACATTGTCAATTAGCATCTGGTTCAAAGACAAAGATTCCCTGAAAACACAATGGAATACCAAGAATGATTCTCCCCTTCTTCCAAAGGTAGTTGAAACACCATACAGTTCACCTCAGATATAATCTTTCAGCTCTGGCAAAAAACATATTGTGGACTCTGCATGAATACTAAAGATTCCATTCACTTGCGTGAATGTGTGTAATGAGAGAAATATTGGCCAAGTACATCCCTATCTCTGTAAGATCTAACCAACAGTACAAATTTGCTGCTATGTCCTTGACCAAAATTTCTTCTCTTCTCCTATTCGTCTGCAGACTACATCTAACTGGTGCTTATATTATCTGAAAAGTACTTGGAGATATTGTGGTATGAAGGAAATTTTCTAAATGTAAACTATCAGGGTCCTGCAACCTCGTGGCAGTTCTACCATTGATTTCAAAGGGAGCAGGGGAGGTGATCACTGGTAGTTTGAGGACAATTTCCCTCATATAATGGTGCAATGTCTCAACAATGCTCTCAGCCTTTGTTGACTTTGACACAACAGAATGGAAAATGAAAGACAAGCAATACCAGTTGGCTGAAGATTCCGCCTGTCTCCAAGACATGTATTGGACTATGAAATCAGATCTTCTTCATAACAGTAAGTGACAGTGAAATACCATGGCACAAGTGGATTCCAAAACACAAAAAGACATGAACCTTAATGAACTGCCTTTTTTTAAATAGATGAAAAATTAGAAGACACATAAAAAATGTAGACATCTATATTCAAACTGCCATTCACAAACCACTAGTTATAAACATTAAATATCTGTGCAGATTTTTAGTTGGCTTACCTTACTATTGTCCTGTTCTCATAGCTACATATACTATAGAAAGTGAATCACAATATTCAAAATTACACACCTGATTACTTTGTGTTGATTTTTAAGTATTCATGGGTTTATTCTCCCTTTACAGACACACGGAGAAATGAAGATAGACAAATGCCATGGCCATATGAGGCCAAGTAATTTAACACCACATAAAAGGGAAAACACACATTTGTTGTTGTGAAGCTGCATTCAAAAGCATACTTACTTTCCATCTTTAAAATAGGTTTTCAGAGTATCACTGAAACTTTTGGAGTATTTTACAAACTCTTTCTTTTGGTGCTCAAGTGCCTAAAAAATACAAATCCACAATTAAATAAAAAATCTGATTCAATACCTTTACAGAACAACATACTTATAGTAACTCATCACTAACAAGCTACAAAGGACTAGGAGGCAAAACAAAAAAAAGAGTGAATTAAAGACATGCAGATCCAGGAATTCAAAAGATTTTGAAATGAAAAGGTAAGTAATAATGGAATTTCTAAGTTTCTTGTCAGACGTTTCCAGAAAATGAAACATTTATACTTTAATACAATATTTTTAAAATGATACAACACTGACACATCTATACATATTAAAAACCCATGCATACTGGAAGAAATAAATAGAAAAAAGTATATGGCCTTAGTGACAGATTTGAGTTGGTTATACTGCTCTATCTTTTCTTTTCATTTACACTTCCTTCTGACTTGTCAATGACTAGCTAAATTCCACCACTCACCCTTACACTATAAGAACGAAAGATCTTTCATATTTATGTTTAGTAGTAATAATACAATACTACATGCAAATCTTAATTCACGTACCCTCCGGTTCTGGTATTGATATTTCTTGAAGACATTATTTACTGTGTCAAGAAGTTCCTTTATTGCACTGGCAATGTCCCTATTTGATTTAAAAAAAGATAATTATAACATTTTAAATTAGCCTAATTTAATGCTGAATTTTAATCACTTTCAGGAAAAAAAATCATATTTGATACTTACTTCTAAAGAATTTTATAGAAATAATATAGATATGATGCAGGAAGACCAAATGCAAAGAACTAATCAGATTATATAGTACTTAAATCCAAATTAAGTGTAATGTGCTCCTTAGACTCTGAGAGCTAGCATCTGCCAAATAATATGGAAACCTATGTTAAACAATACTATATACTGTACTCACTTGTTTAACAGTAAGAACCAAACTATGCCTTCAGTATGCACACACAGCTCCTAGCAACTTAAGGGGTAGTTGCAGGTGTGGATCTAATAGCAGAATTAGATCCTTAATGTCTGTTCCAAATATGAAAAAAAAATCATCCATTATGTGCCTTACATTTAGGGTACCAAGGGGCTCAAAACAGTTTGGGATTCCTTGTATCTTGCCCAATCACACCAAAAAAAATTAAACTGCCTGGCAGAAAATGTTCACATCCAGTCCCTTTGAAAGCAATTTGATGCCACTAACCCACACATAGGACTGATGTGTACAACAGTATCTAGTTTTGCAGGATTTAAAATCAATTTGAAACAAGACCAGCTAGCATCTCTCTTATTGTACTAAGAGTGGTCAGAAGAGAGTAGTTACTGTGTTGTGCCACTTTCTTTATATCAAAACTGTACAATAGTGTGCACAGTTTTATAAACACCATTATATAAAATGTCAAAAATTACACTCTATATGCAATTTTACTACTATCTTACCAAAATTAAAAATTGCATTTCAGGATGTTTATAATCCCATTTCCTAGTCACTGAGCAGAAAGCAGAGATCTAGGTACTCTTCTGATAAAGTACTACAGGCTATTTCCTGCTTGAGAAATTGCTGACACTTTGTATCACTGTATCAGTCCAGAACAGTGAATCCAAAGTTCATTGAAAGTAGCCCAACTAATCAAGATTAAGTTTTCGCATAGAAATGACATCTTTGTCTGACCCTTTTTGTTTCATGTTTAACATTAGCGGTTTTCAGTTATATAACTGTTCCCCTTAGCTTGTGAATTTCAAGCAAACCCAAGCTTGCTATATTATTGGGACATGAACATATCTTCCTTCACCCCACCCCCTTTTATAAAAAGCAAAGGCACTGCCTCAACCCTTCTATTGAAATGTCAAGCTCTAAAAGTGAAGACTGCCACACTGTAAGACAACGACTTGAGAAAAACAAATCAAACCCACATATGCAATGGAAATAGAAATCGAGAATGGTTAACCAATATAGTAAGCCAGTGCAGTTTATAAAGCCAGGAGTTTTCAGTCAGTACTGTACAAAAGGACTTAAAAATAGCAGTACAAACATGGGCATGTATAAGCCAATCAGCATTAAGAAAATTTACCCCTTCATCCATCAGTATCCATTACATACACATATACTTTAGTAAGTTGTGTTGGTGGCAGGGAAGATCAACTCTTGACATTTAGATACAAAAGTACGTTTACCTGGATACAAGATATTATAACATGTATGGATAGCCGCAAAACCAATAAAATTGAGTTCTAAGATTTATACATTATGTATTACACAAACCCCTCTAAAATCTCTCAGTCAGTATTGCCCCATCTGTGCATTCAAAATCCCCATAAAAAAACAAACAAAAGCAAGTAATCAAAATATAAAAAGTGTACAAATTAAATAGCATTATATCATCAAATTAGGCTAACCATGTAATTCTAGGTTTCAGAGTGGTAGCCGTGTTAGTTTGTATGAGCAAAAAGAACGCCTGTGGCGCCTTAGAAACTAACATTTATTTGAGCATAAGCATGTAACTATAGATTCAACCATTTTCAAATAAGCTGCATCTTGTGCTAAGTTAACAACTGTTAGCACATATAGCATTATTATTAGTATTATTATATTTCATGGACATTAACAGTGTTACTACCGTGACATTGATTTGTTTTATGGTCTTAGGCAAGTCACTCATCGGTTGTGTGGATAAGTTAGTTAGTTTCATGCAATTATAAACTACCTACATAATCAATCCTGTCCTATATTTATTCATACTGTGATTTATATTTTATTACTATGACACACAGTCTCTATGTGTAAGTGAAATATTGTAAAGGTATTTATCACACATTACAACAAAACTACTTTTTAATATATAAGCAAGATTAGTTTCTATGATCATGAAAAGTCAAACTGCAACCAATGTCCTAATTAGCCCAAAACAAGTGCAGCACAAGCAAAAGTAGTCCAAAACATCTTAATGCCCCTGTGCTTCTTCCACATGCTACACAAAGATGCAATGTACAGCATCTCTGAACATGCTGGTCCATTCCTCCAGAGGACCACAGTTCTGCCAAAAGCTCAAGGAGCACTGAAAGCACCACATTACATCACTAAAGCACATATAGTAATATCTTAATATCCAAGTCAAGGCTTCCAGCTTGATCTGCAGATAAATACAGAATGCAGCACTTACTTGATTGTCTGAAGAAATCTCACTCGATCATTGATCTCATCAGGAATCTTACTGAGAATCTGTTTAAGTGCTCGTGCCTTTTCATTTAGGTCTTGGAATTCTGGCTCTGGCCTTTCAATCATATACTCTGATAGGCAAAACAAAATTACAAGAAAAGACTTACTCTCAAGTATATTTTTAGTGACACTGTGGATATTGCTATTCATAAAGTTCCATCAGTACTTCAAAGCAGTATTTTAAAAGAGGTACACAGATCAGCATTACGCATGTGCAATGGATTTCTATATCAATAAAAGCATAGTCTGTTATAAATGCCTTTACTTGATTTTATCCACTCAATCCAAAAAACCCAGAACATTCATTATTTTAATGTAATTTATAAAAAACAAAATCCACGGAAGAGCCACAGAATGGAATGATTGCATTGTGCTAATCCAATACAGTATGAAAGAAGTTTACCAAATGGAGTGAAACCCTCTTACAGTGAATTCCTGGTTCTATCAGGGAAAACACACCACCATATTAGAAAGAACATTTTGCCTCCTAACTTGTGGAAAAGGCAGATTTAATGCTATAGTGAGTAAATAACATGCACTGTGCGTTCTAATAATTTATCATTTTCACTGCAAGGTTAATTATGCTTTTAGAATTACAGAGTATAATAAATATGTAAGTTAAATTACTATGCCCAATAAAATACCCATACCACCACAAGTGCTCATTATAATATGGTTTTTCCTATATTGCAATGGGATTTGTAAAAAAAAAATGCTCACTATTATAGGGGATTCATTACAGCAAGAACAGGATTAACCTGTACTTCCAATGCTAAGATGAAACCTGTCCCGAAAAAGAAAACTGACAGATTTTCTATTCTAATTTTCAGATTTAATGTAACATTTGTCTCTGAAAAACAGCATAAAAAAGTAGGCTTACACCCATCAATATCAGAGAACATGGGTTTAAATGCAATTCCCACCTCCCATTCCCAGAGATAAATACCTTCTACGTCATCTGCAGCCATACGCAGAAGAGACTCTGTAAAATTCACTTCTACACTTTTTTTCTCCAAAATTTTCATAATGATGTCTTGTGTGAGACCTGGATTTTCTTTTTCAGCCTATATTATAAAGAATATTTTGATTAAGAAATATTTAGGACTTGAGTGACATTTTAAAGCATAAAGCTAAATTTCAATGGGACAACAGATTGTACATACAAGATCAAATTATTACGGACTAGAGACGTTGAATAGGCTCATAACAGCAGACCACTTTGTAAAACATTTTTTCCACAATCGCATCAATGGGTCTTGAACTACTGAAGTGTTTTTGCATCAGGAATTTTCCCAATAAGTAATTTCACCCATTTCCATGAAAAGCATTTACGGGTATCTCACACTCTCCCTTTACCTGGTTTTACCCTCTGAATAAAAATTGAAAACATTAAAATTATATTGACATAGAAGGCGAGAAGACATTTTGTATATTTCTATTTAATTCCTCTCAACTGTATTTTTTTCAGGTTACACAGATATTGTGATTTTCAACTTGTCCTCATATCATAACTCTCACATATCACTAGTATTACTTTTTCATAGCTTTTCAAATGCTTCAGTGTTTCTTCTAATGGAGTGTCAGTAACAGAAGAGGACACTCTCTGCAGGTGTTACAACAGATCTGTATAATCCAATAACTGGCTTCATACATGGCTATTGCGCCTTCTTGTCTTAAAAATTATTTTCCACGACTCGTGTTTACTTTAGTCCCTACCACTTTTACTATTACAATACATTCCCTTTATAAAGAGATTTTGTTATTTAAACTCAATAATCCTTAAATGTAAATATTCATTTAATTGCACTAAACACAAAAACGTTATTACCCCTTGGGTCTAATAAAACATGTAGGAGGGTGAAATTTTGTAAGATTTATTTTGGATTTATATTTTTGTTTAACATGTTTTCAAAATCATTACCACATAATATTCAAACATCTTACAATAACACGATCCAAAGAAACAAAGTACACACAAAACAGAACCCCCTAAAAAGGTGAAACAAAAATTAGAGATGTTTTTACACTGAACTGTTGTTGTAAGCATAAGATGTTAATTCTATATTTATCCATGTAATCAATAAAAGTTTTCTATATACTGTTAAATTATCAGTTTTATTTTGAACTCAGTTCTCTCACCAGCAGCCTAGACGTACTATTTTATTATACAAGTCAACTGTCATACATTTGGATTTAATTTTTCCATCATCTACCAATTTTTCCATCCACCTTCACTGATGACTTCTTCCTCTTAGTTTTTGAATTACATGGATAGTATATCTCTACTGTCTTATTTTATTCCAGTCAGGTCATGTTTTGAGTCTCACAACAACATGTTGCACTGTACTGCACTGACAGTCAGGAAAACTTCTGTGCCTGTCCAAAACTCCATTCCAGTATCAGAGTTCACAGCTTTGTACCCATATACCAGCTTGCATTTAATTAGAACTCAAGAAAGAATACCTGGAAAGCTTTTAGACGGGAACACGGGGGGGGGGGGGGAGGGGGGGGATTATTTATCTGTAATTCTGTTTCTCTGAATCCATCATCTTGCAAGATTTTCACTCTTACATCTTAAGGGTTGGTTTTTTTGTTTTGTTTTTTGGGGACCCTTGTGTGCAGTTGTAATCCTCAGGTTTGCTGGTGAGGAGATAGAGCACTTTTGGTATTGAAGCTACCCTAGTAGGTTTACAAGATGAAGCCAAGTCTGCATCAACATTGGCAGTGCTGGCATTGAATCTCAGTACTCAATAGGCTTGGCTGATGGGCTTTAGCTTTGAAGATTTTACTCTTCAAAGCATTCTGGACCAGCCTCGGTACTGGACTCACAACAGTCTCCCAGGGAATGCCTCAAAGAGAGCCTGAAGGTACTTCCCCCATTTCTTCAGTGTTTTATGTGACATTTACAGACATATGTGGCCCTCCTACTCAACAGGGTTGACCTAGAGGAAGTCAGAACAAAAACATGGTCACTAGCTTTTTGACATTGGTCCGTCATGCACTGACAAGGTTGGAACCCATGATCATCTTCCTTTCTCAGAGGCCTTACTTAAAATAAAGAAAAAAGAAGCACCAGTATGCTGTGCCTCTAAGGGCATTGAGGAAAACACTGAACCAATATATACAGAAAAAGTCCTGAGACATGTATAGAACAAGGCATTGAGATGGAAGGTGTTGAGGTGCCTAACAAATCTGATGCCAGAGCATCTAGACTCAAGCGTGAATAGACAGAACAATGCTGACACTGGAGCATTGTACATTTAGTAGAGAATGCTGAAGTAGTGCTGAGGCTCTGACCAAAAGAAAAAAATGTATGTTAGAATGCCAAAAAAATGCCAGTGATGAAAAGACTTCAAAAATACAACTACCATCAGACCTGACTGAAAGTCAGGGTTACTGCAGGTGGAGAGCAAATAAAACATTGTTGGGATCCCATGAAAAGCTGGAAAAATGACCAGCTCGAGGCCAGTGTCCTGGAAGGAGCTCCTCCTCCAACCACGGTTAAGAAGAAACTGACTGGAACATTTGGAGGGCAGCTTTTATACTCCACAGAGTACCTCGCTCATGCTCTACCCTGCTACTGCTACCCACAGGATCAAAGAACTTTAAAAGCTAGTGAACTACCAGTCTCACATTAGAGAGCTAAGACTCTGAAGTGAAAATCCTTCATAGAATGGACTCTTTAGAGCATATAAATTAGATTTCTCAAGATAGTCGGTATATACAGAGACTTATCAAATGCTATTACTTCCACAGTATATCTTTGAAATTATTGCCAATGACAAGGGATGGCCAACAGCATTCTGTATAGCAGAGCACATTCTAAGCCCTGTATCAAGTGAAGTATTTCACTGTTTAATTGTATTTTTTGAGGTAATACTTTCATGATATATTTGCTGCTAACAAGCAATAGCAATGGTATCGAAGCAATGTTCTGTGCCTCTAAGGCAGAGGTGGGCGAACTACAGCCCGCGGGACCCTCCTGCCCGGCCCCAGAGCTCCTGGCCCAGGAGGCTAGCCCCCCCCCCTGCAGCCTCAGTGTCCTGCGCCGCCGGCGCAATGCTCTGGGCAGCCGGGTAGCACAGCTGCAGAGCTGCGGACTGACCTCCTCCCTTGCCCCAACCCTCTTCCCCAGCCATGATCCCCCTCCCACCCTCCAAACCTCTCATCCCCAGCCCCACTGCAGATCCCGTACCCCCAGCTGGAGCCTTCACCCCCTCCAAAACAACACTTCAACCCCCGCTCCCAGCCCAGAGCCCCCTTCCAAACTCAACCCCTCAGCCCCAGCCCAGAGCCCCCTCCCCCACACCTCCCAGTCCGGACCCTCTTCCCGCACATGAACCCCTCATTTCTGGCCCCATCCTGGACCCGTGCCCCCAGCCCAGAACCCATACCCCCTCTCACACTCCAGTCCCCTGCCTCAGCCCCAAACCTCTGATCCCTGGCACACCCCAGAGCCCACACCTCCAGACAGAGCCCTCACACCCTCCCGCACCCCAACCTCCTTACTCCAGCCCTTAGCCCTCTCCAGCACCCTGAACTCCTAATTTCTGGCCCCACCCCAGAGCCTGCACTCCCAGTCGGAGCCCTCACTCCCAATTTTGTGAGCATTCATGGCCCACCATACAATTTCCATATCCAGATGTGGCCCTCAGGCCAAACAGTTTGCCCACCTCTGCCTAGCAGGTTTCTAGGACTCTGGTCACGAGTGCTTGCTGACCCAAGTCAGACTGATTTGGGTGTGGGCAGAAGTGGGGCTTGAGTGAGAGCCCAGGCTTAGTGTGTAGTGTAGACATACCCTTAGAGGCACAGCACAGAATCTCACGCCTACTGCAGAAGAAATTTCAACATTGTTTTCCCATCTTAATTCCAGGCAAGATTTCATCTGTATAATCTATAAAAGCAGTAAAATTAACTAGCCTAAAGCCAGTTTACCTCCTGCCATGGGGGGGGGGGAGGAGGAAGAGAAGGAGGCTGGGGGCGGAAGAGAATCACATACACAGTAGAATGAAAACTCAAGAGGATCCTTGCAGAATTTCCACTGAAATGATTTACTGGAGATAAAGTTTGTCTGTCTAAGCAATGAGCAGAGTGTTCAGAACCTACAATCCACCCATCTCCTACTGTACATTTAATGTGAAGTAGCAGTTGTCAGTAAGTCTATACGAATGATGATTTTTATAAGTATCCTCTACTAAGGTTTTTTTTAACATCAAAGGTGCTTAATATCAGTACATTTAGCAATGACAAAATAACTCCATCTCCCCCATCAGTCCAGTACAGAATAGCACAAACTTTTAAAACCAATCATACAAGTTTGAGACAGACCAATCCATTAGTCTTTCCAAAGAAGTGGAAGCTGGGTACTCTCCTTGTAGACCATTTGATTCTTACCAAATATTGCTTCTAAAACAAGATGGCACAAAGGGAAAATAGAGCAATAAAGCTGAAAACACATTTTAAATTGTGCTTCAAACATTTATTTATAGCGTTTTTGAGTGAGAGACAACTTTTAATCTTTCTTTATTAGTTTCTCACCTTAATAAAAGCTGCTCTCAGGGTCTGAGCTGCAGATAGGTTTACTCGCTCTAGCTGCAATGAAAGTTTAGAACCATTAGTAACATGAAGTTCATCAAATCAGGAAAAGTCAGTAGTTACCTCTGAGCCTCTGTTTGGCCTTCTCTGTCATAATGGGGAAGGCCAGAACAAACAAGAAGCACGCAGTTGGTGGTCTTAGTTGTGGGACAGAGACTTGGAAATCCGACCACTAAGGGGGGAAGATTTTGCACACTGTTGTCCCAAAATAAGCTTTAAAAACTGTAATGCTCATGGATAAGGCAGGAGTGTTGATTCTCCACTGTGTGCTCCTGAAGTCAGAGAATTTGACCCAAAGACAGAAGGAGGTTGACCAAAACCCAGAGCCCCATGAACAAGTCTAAACTATGTCCAGTATTTGCAGGAAGAGACATGGTCCAGATTGGGGAAAAGATGTCACAACTTAGAATTAACATTAACCTTACAATATAGAAAGTTACATTTTAAATTAAAATTATGTTTTAAAATGTTTTAACTGGGCCTTTATAAAAATAAAATATTCACTTTGTATAAAGCAAGTTCCCTGCCAACCTCAAGGACATCACCTAAGCTGAATCTGGTCCATACTGGGAAGATAATGGGATACTTCATATCAGGAAAACTGGGTTGCATATTGTTATTTAACTAAAATTAAGTATTAGCACATATTGCTGTCTTAGGAACTTGCAGAGCGTAAAAATTCATTTTGAATTGTGAACAATTATCACAAAGGATTGACAAAATTCAGCATAGGCATGAAGACTACTAAGTGTATCATGCAGCAGCAGGAATATGCATAATACTTAATCTTCTAGGGTAAACTATGCCAAGGAAAATGTTAGTCCTTTTCATCTTATTCAAACTAGAACTTTCAGGGGCAGCAAAAAAGAACTAAGCTCAAATTACTCATGCCAGTAACAAGTTTTTTGTTATTTGCTTTTTCTAAGTTTCAATTTGTGCATGCGTGTTGTCTATATTTATTTCTACCAGTGTTAACATTCTCCTGGGATCATTATTCCCTCAACAAGATAAGCCTTACCATTAATTGAGACCATAGAGTCACAGGACCAATACATACGCTCACCAGTTTTACATTTTAGCCAGTTTAATTGTTGCAACATCATCTGCTTTCACAGATTTTGAGGCCAACAGGGAGCGTTATGATAATCTTATCTGACCTCCTACATAAGATAGGCCCAAAGAATTCACCCAATAGCTTCTGCATCACACTTGTATCTTCTGTTTGAGCTACAGCATACCTTAAAAAGATATCCAATTTTGATTTAAGACTTCAAGTGATGGAGAATCCATCGCATTCCCTAGGTAAATTGTTACAAAAAATTAATTAGCCTCGAAGTTAAAAATGTGCTTCTTATTTTTAGTTTGAATATATCTAGCTTCAGAGTCCAACCATTGGATCTCATCATGCCTGTTTCTGCTAGTTTAAAGGGCTTCCTCTACTAATGGATCACTTCTTCTGTAGGTATTTATAGACCTTGTTCATGTCACTTCATAACCTTGGATAAATTAAGAAGGCTGAACATATTAAGCCTCATTATAAGGCATGCTTTTGAGCTCTCAGATCTTCCTTGTAGCTTTCTTCTGAACCCTTCACAATTTTTCGACATCCTTTTTCAAGTGTGGACTCCAGAATTGGATACAGTATTCCAGCAAGTCACACTAATAGCATGTACAGAGGTTATATCACATCCCTATTTCTACTTGCTATGCCCCTCCTTAAGCCTTCAAGGATCACATTCATCCTCTTAGCTACAGTATCACACTGGGAACTCATTCAACTGTCGTCTACCATGACCACTAAGTTTTTTTCAGTGTGGCTACATTCCAGGATAGTCTCCCATCCTGTAAGACCTATGTTCCTAGATGTATGACCTTGCATTGGGATGTATTAAAACAAATGTTCAAATAGGCCCACCTTTCCAAGTGATCCAGGTCAGTCCATATAACTGATCTGTTTCTAACTCATTTATCATTCCAATTTTTGTGTCACCTGAAAATTTCACCAGTAATGATTTTATCTTTTCTTCCAGATCATCGATAAAGATACTAATTAGTAATAATTCAAACAGACCACTGCAGGACTCCACTAGGAACACCATACCCCTGAGATGACAATTCCCCATGTAGTTCCTTTTTGTGATCTAGCAGTTAACCAATTTTCAATCTATTGAATTTGGGCTCCACTAATTTTGAATGGTGCTTCTTTTTCTTAAGGAAAAAAAAAAAAAAAAACAGAATACCACATGGAACTAAGTCAAAGAAGGGAAAGTACATTATCAACCACATTTGTGATCACATCAATAAATACGAAGTTTATCCAACAAGACCTCTTTTCCATAAACCACGTGGATTAGCATTATTTATGCTACTACCCTTTATTTCTTTACTGATTGTCCCATATCAGCCTATGATTGTGCCTGGGATCAATGTCTTCCTAACTGGCCTTGTAACCCAGGGATGCCATTTAACCTTTTAAAATATCGTTATGACTTTAGGGAAGTTATAGAGAACTGGAATAAAGTTAATGATTCAAGATCCATTAAAAATCGACATTAATTATTCAAAGAGCTCTTTGGCCAATTCCTTTAGTACTCTTGAATGGAATTTTTCTGGTTCTGCAGTTAATGTTTTTAACTTTAATAGTTGCTGTTTAATACCCTACCTAGATACTGATGGGCTAGAAAGTATGTCCAACTTTGATAATGCAGCACTCATTTTACCACATTTCTGGATTAGCCCTGTATTCAGATTTAAATTTCCTACCTATACAACATTTGCAGATAACCTTTGCTGTCAATACAGTGATCTTAAGGCACGTCTTGAATATGAAACAATTGAAGTGACCCATGAATTACCTGCTGTTTCTATTCTGATCTTACAGGAAAGGATCTATTCATCAACCATTTTACACACAGAGTTTTAAAAATGTACTCTGATTAAAAGATCAGTGATGCACTACAGTGATCAGTAATGAAACTGATTACCACTATCTGTTTCAGGTTCCCACCACTTAAACACAGCAAAAAATCTAACTTTATAAACAGTAATCAGACCATTTAGGTGTTCAGCTTTGCTTCGAGTACCACAAAATGCATTAATTTCTAGCACCAGGAGATCATTTTCTTTTACTTTAAAATTATATTTTGCTGTTAAATCCCATCTTTACTCCCCCAGTCACAAACTGGAGCACTGAAATAATTTTCCCAATGGAACAGTATTCTCTAAAATAGGCCTTACTTTACAGAGACAGGCTGCGTTCTACTCTTTTCTCACTTCTAAAATTGGAGGGGGAGGGGAGAAATCTACTGCTACTTTAAGTTTACGTTGTTTTTTTGCAGCCTGACATATCTCTCTCAAGGTCCTCCTTCTCTCTGCAAAACCAGAGTTAAGGAAAAGATTGGGGCAAAAAAGAAAAAACTGAAATTGTTGAAGATTATGTTAAAGGTTGCTGATGGCTTTCAAGGATAAGGAGGATGAAGAAATACAAAAAAAGAATGTATGGTAGATGTTGGACTTGAGGGCTTGGTAGGACATCCTTGCATATCAAGGCGAACAGCATGTATTAATTAGTGTGCCACTTGCCTTTTGGTTTCAGGTACCTCCAAGTCAGAACAGAGTATTACACTATGAACAGGAGAAAACAGCTTACCTCATTAAAAACAGGATACATAACAGCATACAGTGGCATGGAAACCATAGAAGTGGTCTCTGCTTCATTCTTCATCTCTTCCATTGTCATCCTCATTCAAAGATCCACTTCTCAGGAAAAATGCTATAAAAGCAAAGACTCCTCATTCACTGAAGTGTTTCTTCTTTTTCCTCGTCGTGCAAGAATACTTAAAGGACTTGAAAAATAAATTGCCCTGGGAGGGAGGAGAAAATACATATTATAAACACTGAACTACTGCCACAATTTTCAGATGAAACGTTCCTACAAAAGGTTTCAAGTAGCAGATGTAGTACCACATGATAATTAGAGAAAAACACATTACGTTCACAAGAAAAGAATCCCTCAGTGAATGGGATTTCTACTTAATGAAGTTCCAAAATTTTAAGTCACTGTAGCCCATGCAAGAATTTGTTTTGATAAGCAAGGCACTACTGGAAAGGCTACAGCTTTATCTCAAGTTGTCATACGCAACTTTTCTTGAAAGAAGTATGGAAAAGGAGAATGAATTGATTCTTTCCTTATAGGATTCAGGTTGGAAGCTCTCACCACCACGAGTGAGCAGAAACGTAAGATTTCTGAAGACAATATAATTCACATATGTAAAATGCACACTTTTAAAGTGATATGTACTATAGACCTGAAATGGCAATATATATTTACAGATGCACAATTACTATAAACAGAAATAAAAACATACAATCACATTTTAATCTATACACGCATGTATCTAGTTTCTTTTTCCTCAATATAATCCTAATAATCACTCATTACAAGATACAATCAATCATCACTGCATGCTTTTTTCCTGCTAGCTCAGTCCTCGATATCACATCTTGCCTTTAAACAAACAGAAATCTTATGTCTTGTTCCTACTCAGGGTGTATCAGCAACTATGTTAGCTCAATGGAAAATAGTTGTTCCAGTAACTGAATCTGGTACTTAGAAGTTCTCCACCCTATCCAACCCATCTAACTTGAAGAGATCTGCATATGAGCACTGTATTTAAAGGGAAATACTCATACCTCTACATTATCTGGTTCATGAGAAACCCACATGACAGAGGTAAATACCCGTACCATATTATTCCAACTTGAGGATTTATCTGTGAAAGGGTGTTTTATTCAAACATCAAACCTGTAACAAATATTAAGGGATTTTTAAATATAGAATTTAATAAGGGACTTAATTGTCTTATTATAGGTCAACAGATCAGTCCATTTTTCTTACTCATCTGTCCCTTTGTCTTATGTTCTGGTTTCTATCAACCATGATAACCCCCATTTTAAAGTTAATTTGGGCTGCATGTTAACAGTTTTAGAATATGGTGTTGATATAACAAAGTTTTCGAAGCTGTATATATATATCTTAATATTCCAACGGGAAAGCTTGACAACAGAATGACAGTAAGAATCTCAAATGCTATTCATTACAGAATCGTTGCATACCTCCTTTATCACCTAACTTTGCATGCCTTACTTTTGTGTTATAAAATCTTGTTATGCAACATTTTATATTATTTTTAGGAGAGATATCATCTTAAAAGGTATTGAATCTCTTCTGTCAGCATAGCTGTCTCTACACCAGGGGTTTTGCCAATATAACTGTGTTGGCTAGGAGATGAGGTTTTTTTCACACCCCTGACCAACACAGCTGTGGGCAACAAAACTTTGTAGTGTAGAGGTGGACTTAGTGACTGATCTGAGGGAAACGGCAAGCACAAGTTGGCAGTTGTACACTGCCTGAGACACAAGAAAGGTTGACAAGCAGTCTGCATTCAAACCAGCTCATCACTGGCTTTTTTGCATGTAGAATGCATGCTCAGGTTTAAGTATAGTCTGTGCCGTGTAGCCAATACATATAGAGTGTATGGGGTAAAGGAGGACCTCAGTTAAATCTAAAGAAAGGGACTCTCAACACATATGTAGAGGATGAACAGGATACATACAGTGCATTTTCCAGAGGCTGAATGTGAAAACAGTACAAAGACTCTAGATGTCTGCCTCCTCCAAGGATTAAACCAGTGTGCATTCAAGCCTGTATTCCAGTCCCTCCACTGACTCAATCTGCTTCTGCTGCTAGTTCAAGGACTTGATTCTAACTTTTAAAGTTGTTAATGGAGCAGATCTCAGCTACAGTAGAGACTATCTCTGTGTTCATGAACAATCAAGACAGCTGCATTCCTCTGGTACAATGCAGATCACAAAGCACAGAATCAAGCAGGTGAACAGGAGATAAGGCACTCCCAGTTGAGGGGATTTAGCTGAGGAACAAACTTCCAGAGGATATTAGAAGCTTATTCAGTGACCATATTCAGGATATGCTGCAAGACTTTCTTGATAGAAGCTTTTCCACAATTACATTTAAACGAATAATCCCAGCCTCCCTAAAATAAAATAAAAACCTACCCCAAGTAGAGCTTCCTATTACCCAAACAGCCAAAGAATCTAAGAAGTCACTTAGGGACTACCTATGCCAATCTAAAAGGACAAGTATTTAGAATGGTAATGACAGCCAGTACAAAACCTAGGGTAGAGATGTTCAAACTTCCAATTCTGGCTAAGATAATTAGAGAACTAAGTGCATGCCTGGCACTGCAAAAACATAGGATATTGTCTCTGCTCCAAGGAGTTGAGCTGAAGTTGGCCCTCCAGCTCATAATATGGTGGTGGAGGAGGAAGTATATTGACTCAACTGTATACGAAAAATAAGATGTAACGTTATCATCTATGGCCCATAGCAGGAAGGTGGGCTGAAGGAATGCCGTATCTCTGAACCAGTATGGTAGAGCAGCAGTTCTCAAACTGTGGGTCAAGACCCCAAAGTGGGTTTTAATGGGGTTGCCAGGGCTGGCTTAGACTTGCTGGGGCCCAGGGCCAAAGCCGAAGTGTGAGGGCTTCCGCTCTGGGCAGTGGGGCTGGGGTTATAGGCCCCCCTTTAACTTTGGCTCCCCCAACCAGGGACTTGGACAGGCTCAGGCATTGATCCCGATAACAGAAATTACTACATGACCCCAGAAGTGGGTCATAGTGCAATGAAGTTTGAGAACCCCTGTGGTTAAGGATTCACAGGACAATGCATTTAGTATATGTGGTGGTAGTAGTGGTCTATGGCTCATAATAATGGAAATGAGGTAGGACGCGAAATCTCTGGCACACCTTGGGAACCCACTTCGGTTATAAGCACAGCTACCATGAGCTCATGGAAATTCTAGATTTCCAACAGAGTTCAGGTTCTTTTTTATTTGAATTTACAAAAAACTTAGAACATTGCCTCCACGGAGGACCTCACTATATAGTCTTATTATACATAAAAAGAAAAGGAGTACTTGTGGCATCTTAGAGACTAACAAATTTATTTGAGAATAAGCTTTTGTGAGCTACAGCTCACTTATATAAGCACACAGACATCTATACAAACACACCTATTCTAATCCGTAGATGAATTTGCCAAAAATTAAACATACAGTCAAGTCAGAAGTAAAATCAGCAGGTTATCCTTACTCCAAAACCAGGAAAATAGCCTACTACTACAATAAAAACCAAATCCTAACAATACCATTACAAAAAGCTGCCTTTATTGTGCTGCTCCCACCCCAAAATCCTGGATAATTAGAGAGGCATTACAGCATACCTTGAAGATTAACAAAATCAGGTTATTCAGACTGCAGGCCTAAAGGGAAGGGGGGAAAAAAGGCATGCTCCAATGCTGAGCCCCTCATAAAAAAATGTCTGCCCCAGCTCCCACTCCTTTATACAGGAGAGCTTCAATGCAAGCACTTTAAACCAACACCTTAACCTCCATCTGAAAACCAAGAATTCAGTGCATATCACGAAGCACTGATGTCATGTGTCCCATACAAGGTACACCACTTAAGTTGCAGATTGCTGCATCCTGCCAGCTGACAGCGTACAGTGCATCTCTATAACCTTAAAGTGACAAAGGCATGGATTGCAGTAGCAATCCAAACAAAATGGTCCATCTCATAACTAAGCAAAAAAGGGGGGGAAATGTCTTCCTAGACACTGTTACCATCAACTCCAGTTTGCAAGATCTACAAACAGAATATACCAATCCTCAATAAGAGAGACATGATAATTTTTAATTGTCTTCTGGCTGCTTCCCTCAAATTACCAGCATTGTCTTTGTCTTACCCTGATTGAACTTCAGCAGCTTATTTCCATCCATGCTCCAAACATTAGGCTAAGCAGAGGAAGTTTCGAGCTATATGTCATTAGCATACTAAAAACACCACATATCATACACTGCCTCAATAATCTTCCCAAGTGGGAAGATAGGTTAGAACCCTGTGGAATTCAACATGACAGCACCCTGGGGTATGGAAAAGCAGTTGCCTGACATCACCTTTTAGAAAAATGCAGAAAACATGAGGCTATATCCCATCAACTCCACATGATCAACTACATCAAAAAGCAGCACGTATTTATCAGCATGCAGACAAATCTTCATCTATCACCAGCAAGAGGTCTCCCAATACCACCAGTACAGTCTCAAGTCAAGATCATCTGAGGTATCTAGGTACTCAGAATGGTCTCCGCACAACCTTCCCTATAATATTTTCCAAAAATGGAAGATTAGACATCAGACAATAATTTAGCAGATTCCCAGTGTCAAGTGTTGGTTTCTTGAGCAGAGGCTGCATAACAATTTCCTCAGAGAAGCCACCATCCTACCCTGACTATGGGAAGCACTGCTAATCTGCAGCAAGTTCTTCCTCACTTTCTCTAGACAGAAAAAAGATAAGGGTTCAAAAAAGGCCAGGTTGAGGAACAATGAACCCTCAACAACCCTAGTTTCAGAATAGCAGCCGTGTTAGTCTGTATTCGCAAAAAGAAAAGGAGTTCTTATGGCACCTTAGAGACTAACAAATTGTAACCGGCCTAAACTCAATAGAAAAAAAATTAGCATTTGTCCTGACTAGATCCTATCCTGTATTCATGGAATTAGGCAGTTTGGCTCTTATCTGTTTTTATCCGCAGAGTAATCAGAAACTTCCTAACAGGAAGGGCTTAATCCAGTCACCAAGTGAAGACAGGTGGCAATGTTTGTGATTTGATGAAAAATAGTAAAATGTGGTTTGTTTTAATCATGTTCCAACTTTATGAGTAACTTAACTATATTTGAATTTCTAAATGATTAACCAAAATATAAACGACTATACTAAACAATTTTTGTTTGTTTATTTTAGGAAAAATTGTGACAAACCTGATGATCAGTTCACTTTTGAAGGATCTTTTCTTTTAAAGAATGAAAATGTAGTTTATGTAGAGCAAATATTGTTACATTTACCGGACCACTGATTTACATTATAAACATGATGAGATCAATAAAAGTTAAACCACTGTAACTAAAACTTTGCTAGTCTAACTGGGCAAAAATAAAATAAAAAAGGAACATGCACTCATTTGTATAGATTCTGGTCTCCCCTGCCTCACACACCAAGCAGTTTCATTTATCAGGGTACTAAAAAAATGTTATCAGAAAGTGAAATAATACCCCATTAAAGTTTCAAAATGGGCTTGCCCAAAAAATGTTCCAAAAATAAAGAGCCACCTAAGCAGAGGCTACACTTGAGAAACTGTATGGCAATAAGCTATTTCAAAAAAAGTTGTATGTGTATGGCAAAACCAACAAAAAAAAATAAATCAGGTATTTTATAACCTATAAATGTTATATTTATATAGAAAAATATAGATAATTATAATTGGTTTACTTGTGATAAAAATGCAAGTGCATATTGTAAATTAGGTACACTTCACTGTTGTGAATGTGGCTGAGTGCCACCATTTAAGAAGTTGTGCGAACAATTTACAAAAAAAAGAAAAGGAGTACTTGTGGCATCTTAGAGACCAACAAATTTATTAGAGCATAAGCTTTCATGAGCTACAGCTCACTTCTGAGCTGTAGCTTACGAAAGCTTATGCTCTAATAAATTTGTTGGTCTCTATGGTGCCACAAGTACTCCTTTTCTTTTTACGGATACAGACTAACACGGCTGCTACTCTGGAAAAATTTACAGAAAACATGAAAGTCTACCAGTCAGCTTCATTAAAACTGTTTTAAATCTCATCAGTTTTGCAATTCACTCCCATCTCAACACATTATTTTGAAATAGTGAACTTCAATGTGAGATTAGCACCTCAGACAGTCAAAAGGCAGATAAACATATAGCCCATTTTTAATATCTATCTACCTATCACTTACACAAGAAAGGCATCTTAAATTGGGCTCCAATTTTTGTACCTAGCCAAATTAAAATGATTACAAAACCTAAAAGAATTAGCAAAGATCACACCACCACCATTTAGTCAAGCAACAAATTATCGGCATGGATGCAATGCAACCACAGCAATGACCATGGTGAAGGTAACAGCATGCATCATTTTCTTTATCAAGTTCTCTCCCCCTATGCAGTCTCAGGAATTTGAATATAAAGCTTTTGTTCCTATCCCTGTGATTTAATCAGATGCTTCTAGAAATTAAAATGTAGCATATATTTTAGAAACCAGAATGTAAAACTAACCTCAATGATACCACAACCCACCAAGTAAATTGATATTGTGAGGCTGTGACAAGGTGGTTATCTTTTATTGAAAAGAAGAGTCCAGTGGCACCTTAAAGACTAACAAATTTATTTGGGCATAACCCACTTCTTTAGGTGCCATGCTTATGTCCAAATAAATTTGTTAGTCTTTAAGGTGCCACCGGACTCCTCATTGTTTTTGTGGATACAGACTAACACAGCTACTCCTCTGCTATCTTTTATTGGACCAACTTCAGCTGGTGAGAGAGACAAGTTTTTAACCTGCACACTGCTCTTCTTCACGTGAGTTTATTTCCTGCGATAGGGACGCAACAGAGCCTTGGCCCTGATACTGTTAGGCTGGAGGAGGGAAGTCAACCAGCCTTGACAGTCAGATGTACTGTTTAAAGGGACAGCCAGGTTACAAACTATGTGTTTTAAATTTTCCTTAAGTTGCTCTTCAATTATTAAACTGGAAAAACACATCAGCTTTTACGCTGTTTACTTTTTGCATTTTATTCAACTTGAATAACAAATAGGTCCATTTCACTTTCTGTTTCTCATGCACACCACTGCAAAATTGGAGTTACAAAGACTAGCAAAGGGAAGTTATGAATGACTCCCATCATTCGAGTATGTAAATATTTTATAAAACCTACATTTGTAAATCAAACGAAAGCCCCTTCTTAAAATATTACATGCCAAGGACACACGAGATACACATCCAGGCCAAGATTTTCACAAGTGAGGGAGGGTGCCCAACTTGCCATTCAGAAACTAATAAATCCGAAAATCGGGCCCCCTTAAAGAGGACTCAAAATGTGGGGAGAGGGGAAAGAGCCACACAGAATCACTAACCCCTTGGCCTCCGGCACGCAGAGGACGGGCAGGGGTGAAGCCTTGCGACAGGGCCGAAGGGCAGCCCCTCCGGGCCCGGGTCTGGCTGCATACCTGGCCACCGCCGGCTGACCCCCTCAGCCTGCTGCTGTTAGCTGGGGTGGGGAGATGCCCGCCCCCACCCCTGGGATCCCAGACCCCTTCCCCATCTTAGGGCATTACCAGCCCCTCCCTCACAGCGGCTCCCGAACTGCCAGGCCTCAAATACCGCCACCGCCCCCGCCCCACCGGAGACCCACAGCTCCTCTGAGCGAGGCCCTCAGCCGGGACCCGGATTCTCCAAAGCGTCCTACGCCCCTAACGCAGCGTAGCCGCGAGGGAATCACCAGGCCCTAGGAAAACACACTAGTGACCCTGCCCGGCCCGTGGGAGCCGACCGCTTCCTCCTCACCCTCCGAAAAGGGGGCACACACAGCCAGGTACCTTACCTCCCCCACCCTCCTCGGGGACTTTAACGCTCTTGAGTGGGGTCCGCTGCCGCGCCGGAAGTACCTGCCGGGAAGGAAGCGTCCCTCGCGGTTACCACACACCAGGCGTTGTCCGGAACCAGCCCGCAGCCGCATGGGCCCCTGGGACCTGTAGTGCCGTTCCAAACAACTACAACTCCCGCCAGGCAATGCGAGGGGGCGGAGCGGGAAGAGTTGGAGGAGGAGCGGGGGGAGAGCTAACCCAATCGGAGTGTCGGTCTGGAGGAAGGGGCGTGGCCCCGAGAGGGGCGGGGCAGGCGTGAGAGTATGCCGGCGTCGGCGAACGCTTCAGAAACGATTCCTGAGGCGGTCTCTGTGCTCGCGGCTGCTCCGGCCCCGGGAGTAGCCCCAGTCCAGCGGAGCTGCGGCGGGGGGCGTCCGCATCGGCTGTAGGAGCGCTCCAAGGGAGGTAAGCGCACGCAGGTACCTCGCGGTGCGGGCAGCCTGGGTGCGTGGGGGGGCTCCCCGCCCTAGGAAATCATTTGGTAGCTGCCCCCCGCCCTGTTTCATGCGTGGCAGAGGTTTGCATGTCAGTGGACTTGGCAGTCATTGTTTGGGATCCGTTCGAAAGTCTCCCTCTGACTGTTGCTGCACCTCTATATATTGCCATGCGTGTGAGTCGTTTAAACCTAGCTCACTTCTCAGTTATTGAGAAACCTCCCTCAGTTTCGTGGAGCCCCAAACCCCGTGAAATAAATCCCTGAATCTGGGTATGGGTGTGACCTAGTGCAGTGGTAAGTTTGTCCCCACCCCAGCCCACCCATTGCATTTTTTAATCTTCTATTTTATTACAATGTTGTTTCTCTCCACGCCCCAGTGTTTGTTTTGACAGAGGATATTTCCACACCCGTTATAGATTTGTAAATCTGAGTCCTGGCTTTGTTGTACTTGCCTCACGACTCTGTCAATGACTCGCTGTAAACTGGGACCAACATCTGGTGTTGATGCAATTCAGGGTGTGTTAGCTTTGCTGGAGAAAATAATATTGAGAACTCTGAAGATTTAAGAAGTTCTTAAAACTGAAAAATAATTCAAAAAATTTAATTACAAGTCTTTCAGTTTTAAGTTAATTCAGAATGAGTGTAGAAGTAGGGTATTTAAAACAGGTAGCTATTTGTGTGTGTATATATATGTGTGTGTGTATATCTGCATGTGTATATATGTATCGGTGGGTGGGTGCATGTGTATATATAACTCGTAAGTGTCCCCTATTTGGAGAAAAACTTTTTCAATTTGAACATATTTTAAAGTGCCTTTCTCTTTACAACATAAAATTTTTGCATTGTGTGGCTCACTAAACATGCAACACACCAAATTTGAAATCTCCCTCACTCAAAGTCTCACACACATCTTGACACCTCAGTAAAATGAATAGCAATCTCTGGCAGTGTATATTTACCAGCCTTCTAATACAATAATTATCCCAAGGTTTAAAAAAAATGCAAAAACTAAGTTTTATTTCTAACCCCTTTTATTAAGAATAAAAATGAAGATACTAGAATAATAAATAATGATGATGATGATTATGTAAAGCACTTCGAAATCTTTAAATGAACAGTTCTGTAAAGGTCAAAATAGTATCACTGTTTTAAGTCCTTGCATTTCCCTGTTTAAACAATGGTAACATATGTTAGTTGCTAAGAGCAACTGTTATAGAAAAGCTTTAGAACTTTAATTAGCATATGAAAAAAAGAAATGCGTTCTTAAAAATTTTAAAAAATCAGGTTTCTTAAATTTGTTAGCTCATGTAAAAAGAGGGTTTTTTTAAGAATACTGTATAGTGTGATAAAGATGTAAACACTTCATATAACAGGAGATGTGTAGGAAGAGTGCCAGCAACTGACTGAATAGGTAAATGACAGTTAAACCTATCAACCATTGGTTATAATTTCTGGTAACAAAAAGGGACTGTCTGTGGAAAGCCATGCATACATTTGAGGCTCCTAGCTTTGCAGTGTGGGAACAGAGATCTCAAATATTTGGGACAGCAACACACCATGAAACCATCCATCACCTGTTAGGTCCCGATAGCTTAATGCATAAAGAAAGCCAGAATACCCAAGATGACATCTGAATGTTATGCTTCATTTCAAAACAAACAAACAATATTCCCCTCATTCTACCCTGCTTTTTATTATTTTTAATCTATCTTTGTGCAATCCATCGAACACCAACTCATGCACATCCCTCTCTATTGGTGGGGTAGATCTAGAATTTGTGTAGTGTACAAAAATATTAATATCATTAATAGCTTTTAACTTTGTTTGGCGTCCCAAATATTTTTGTTTTAATAATTGTAGGCTTATGTCTGTAAGTCCTATGGAAAATGAAACTACTGCTTGGGACAGGGTTTTTTTGTTTGTTTGTTTTTTTTTGGCTTTTGAAAAGTCCATAAAATAAATCAAGAGGTGGATGGGGGTGTGAGACTCTCTCTCTCTCTCTCTCTCTCTCTCTCTCTCTCTCATATGAGCGCATGCACAAGGAAATTAAACTAAGTATGTTTTTAAATGAAGCTGTGTAGTAATGCACACTCTCTTTTGTTTAAAAATTCATAGAACAGAATATTCTGTTAAATATCTGGTTCTCTTCCCTCAAATTATTTAACCACAGAATTGACTTTCCAAAACAAGAGTCTATAGTCAGAGAGTAATACGTTTTCCATTCTCTTATCGCTTCCTGGTTTTTTCAAAACTGCTGTCTGTTGTGGTTTTGTGGAGAATGAGGGGGAGTTGGGAGCTTTTTGAAAACCAACTATAGATGATTGCCTTGTTATAAAGCAAGTCCTATGATCTCTTTAGGCCGCTTTTATAATATAGGCCAGTGGTTCTCAAACTGTGGGTTGGGACCCCAAAGTGGGTCGTGACCCTGTTTTAATGGGGGCCAAAGCCAGAGAGCTTCAGCCCTGGGCAGCAGAGCTTAGGTTACAGCCCCCGCTGCCTGGAACAATGGGCCGAGCCTCCCCACCTGGGGTGGTGGGCTCAGGCGGGCTCAGTCTTTCATCCCCCTTCCTGGGGTTGTGTAGTACTTTTTGTTGTCAGAAAGGGGTCACGGTGCAATGAAGTTTGAGAACCCTGGTATAGGTCATAGATAGTCAGACATGTAACAGCACTAAGTGGTTTTGCCTAAGGCACAGCTATTTCCACTATTTCTTTCCAACATGGGCGGGGACCGGGGGGGAGGATTATAGATAAATGGTTGAACAAGCTACATTCAGATTGGCCTCAGGTGAGTGAGTGACAGCCATATGATTAAAGCCCTGCAAATCTGTGAATATCCGCTTTATCTCTGCAGAACATTTTTGCTGATTGTGCATGGATACAGATCCAAATTTTATATCAAGAGCCCCGCAAATCTGCAGCTATCAGTCAGCTTTACATCCATGGATTGCGAATCCTATGTGGATACAAATTTTGTATCCACGCAGGGTTCTACATATGATTTCCCTCCCCCACTTCACCTTACTCCGTGGGGGAAATATGGAGACAAAATATGGTGTCTTTACCTCACCTTGCCAATGTAGAAAATATTCCTACCAGCGACCTCTAAAGGATATTTTAGTCATGATGAAAAGTTTAAAAGCTCAGTAAACTGCAAATGAGAGTTCAGCAAGTATCATTAATGTTAAAACGGTAATTTTTTTACTCTTTTAATCTTAATGACAATAGCTAAAATGAAAATGATGTGAGGAAAATCAGGCTTACAAAACAATCTCAAGATGCAGTAAAAATATTGCTTTAAAAAAATCCTACCAAAAACATTTACGTGAAGATTTGGGTAAAGTCACAAATCTCCATGTAAAATAAGGGTGGTGGTAGTGAGGGGATTACTTAAAAACTGATTCTCCTATCACTCTGAATTAAATCAGAAATATTTCCCTTGAAGTCAGTGGAGGTACACTGACAAAGGAGAGGAAAATAGAGTTATTCATAAAAAGAAAAGGAGTACTTGTGGCACCTTAGAGACTAACCAATTTATTTGAGCATAAGCTGTAGCTCACGAAAACTTATGCTCAAATAAATTGGTTAGTCTCTAAGGTGCCACAAGTACTCCTTTTTTCTTTTTGTGAATACAGACTAACATGGCTGCTACTCTGAAACCTAGAGTTATTAATGTTGACAGTATCTTTTCTGGTTAATCTGGATATTTAAGGTTTCGATATTTAAGATCTGCCCTTTATCACAACTAAGTAGCTAAGTATATCAAGAGCACGGTCTTGGAATGTTTTATGTAACTGTGGGAGAAGGACAGGAAACCTCAATTTTTTTATATAAACAGTGGTTTAAGGGATATGGTATGTTTTGTATCCTACCTTGTACTTTTGAGCTTAATTCTAAACTGATGTTCATAACTGAGTCTTTGATCATCTAAGGAAATATCTTTGAGTGTGCATTATCAATTTAAAGAGAAGATAGATATCCAGGTTTTTTAAATACATTTATGTAAACTATTATCAAGGATGAAATCAGATCAATTTCATATAGATTTTTAACTTGTATCAGTAAGGGAAAGGCTTGTTTGTGTAATTGTTGAGCGATAATGAAGGAGGGAATGTTTTCCTCTCCTGCGGGAACAGTGGTTAAAGCGGATGTTTTAGTCATAGAAATTTTGGCTAAATGTGTCGTGCATTCCCATTTATATACTTTTATGGGTATGCTAGTTCTGAATTATAATCTGGGGGTGTATTTCAAAGGTCTTTGCAATTTTTGAGTGCCTCACACACAGGTAGGTAAGTATATATTGTCTGCAGTACTACACAGGGCAGGTAAGTGACTTGTCTCGGGTGACACAGAAAATCTGGCAGAGGTAGGCCATCCATCCTTTATGTAAACCTTATCTCTTGAGGTTAAGCCTGTTTCATCCTGTGGTCCATTTTAATATATGTGAGTAAATCATTCACTTTTCATATATGGGGAATACCTGGTAATGCACAAGTGGTATATTTTCCAGCCCCATTTACTCACAGTAGATCCCATGTCCCTTCTTGGTCCAATGACTATAGTCAAAATACTACATAGTGAGAGTATTATTTTCATAGAGCAACCTCTTAGCTGCAGGAATTCTGACTTTGATGTCAGCTCTTGCATGAAAGTGGCTGTATAGCGCCTCCTTTGAAGTGTTGAGCCTCTTCACTTTCTGTTGGAGACCATCACTCTTCAGGGTTGGGCCGTCTTACTGCATATCTCAGGTACAACTAAACCTATGGCTACTCATTATAGCATTGTGCTAGTGATTTTGTTATTGAGAAGGCACTTATAGTAAGCCTTTATTTACAGGCCCTTAATAGCTCATTGAAAATTACCTAAATGTCTTCTGCTTATTTTTAGCCAAAGCTGAATTTTATTTTGGGGGCTAGAGGTAGCTTGCCAATATTCTATTTAGCCACTTCTGATTGATCCTGATGTGGAAACTGTTACCCTTAGCTTTTCAAACATTTTGTTCACACGTGAATAAAGTGTCAAGTTAAAATTTCAAATTTGCTAGGGAATTACTCCTCACCGGCAAAGAAATGTGTCTGGCATATTTGAAAAACTTGCTGTAGAAAAGAGCATTTGATAATCCATGTATTTCATAGGCGACATACTTTGTTCCATTAACTTTGTAACAGCACACTTATGGGTGAAATGCACTTTGTGCATGACCTTGTACAGTTTCTCCTCAAGGTGCAGAGCCCATGCTTAAGAGCTTACCAAAAACAGATGCCTAAATATGGACTTAGAGCCTAACATTAGGCACCTGTTTTTTAAAATCTTGCCTTAAATATTCACACACCTGTACTGGTATCTGGTACTTTGCATATCCAAATAAACTCAGCAGAACTTATACACTACAAATTATCGTATTTTATATATGTGTAAATAATATAATTTTTGTTTGTGTATCTGGTTGCATATGTATATGCCTGTCATCAGCAGTGATCAGTGGTGACTCTTTAACTTTTCTTTATATGAAAAACGGAAAATGTAAAAAAACTTTAATGAAACGTTGTTATATCTGAGAATTCTTGTATTACTTTACATCAGGGGCGGGCAAACTTTTTGGCCTGAGGGCCACATCGGATTTCCGAAATTGTACAGAGGGCCGGTTAGGGGAGGTTGAGCCTCCCCAAACAGCCTGGCGTGGCCTGGCCCGGCCCCCATCCAACCCCCCTCCCTGTTCCCTGACAGCACCCCCCCACACACTCCCTGTCTCCTCACAGTCCCTAGAACGGCCCCCGACTGCCCCCTGCCAGCCCGTCCAACCCCCCCCCCCCGTCTTGACTTCTCCCCCGACCGCTGCCCCCATTCAACCCCCCTGTTCCCTGCCCTCTGACCGCCCTGACCCCTATCCACATCACCACCCCCTGACCACCACTACAAACTCCCCTGTCCTCTGTCCAGCTGCACCTGCTCCCTATCCCCTTACCGCGCTGCCTGGAGCACCGGTGGCTGGCGGCCCTACAGCCGCACCACCCAGAGCACCAGGATAAGCAGCCACGGCTCTGCAGCCCCACTGCCCAGAGCATTGCGCTGGCGGCGAGGTGAGCTGATAGCCTCCTGGGCCAGGAGCTCAAGGGCTGGGCAGGAGGGTCCAGCGGGCCGTAGTTTGCCCACCTCTGCTTTACATAGTGAAAGCAATACTAAACAGCCACCTCTTTCCTGGAACACTGCACAGTGCCTCCTATGCACGGTATGAGCGAGGGGTCCTGTGGAAAAAGTAGTATGTGATCATGTAGTTAAAGATTGTATCGTACTGCATGCGCTCAAGAGGACAGAATTAAGGTACCATAGGGGAACTTAATTTTAGCACTTCCTAACTCTTGAGTGCTTGACTTTGCGACCTTAACACATTTCTTTCAACATAGCTTTTTGTTTGTTTAAGTAACTTCCTAGGTATTTAAAAAAACAAACAAAACAAATTTATGTTCAACTGTTGTTGCTTGGACTCCTATAGTAATGCCAGCAGTAAAAACTGCAAAGTATTAGGCCCAGTGAAAAGGAAATGACACACATGAAATGGCAGAGATAACAGAGCAAGTTGCATTAAGGAGTTTATTTAGCTCCTTCTATACTGTGTGTGTGTGTGTGTGTGTGTGTGTGTGTGTGTGTGTGCGTGCGCGCGTGCACATATGCACGTTACAGTTATCACAGACAAGGTGTGGAGACAGTTATGTAGATTTTTTTGGGATGGAGGTGTCCATAAAGAATCTCTCGAGCATTAACCATATACAGCAATGCAAGTGGGTTGGATTACAATACCTGTAGGAAATTTATGTTATGGTGTCTGACTCAGATAACACTTTTTTTTTTTTTTGGGGGGGGGGGGGGCGGAGAGATCATATCAGCTATAAATCCAGATAAGAAGACAGCCCATACAACTTGTCCTCCAATGATTTTATTCAGCGGTGCTTAAAACCGTAAAGCTACATTACATTGCAGTGCTTCAAAAGCAAAAGCGTCATTCTGCTTTTGGTGGATTGGAGTGAAAGTGTCTCTCTCACTCACTCACACACACACTTATATTATACTCCACATCCTGTCACTCATTTCATCACAGACAAAATCAAAGTAGAGCCACTTGTACCAAAAATTGTCTTGTCATTCAGTGCTGAACAATACCCAGTCATGGTACTTGACAGAGTGGCCATTCCTGTCATCGCAGGGCTCTAAAATAGCTATATTCTCTGTTTTCAAAATGCTCTTGGAATGATTCTTCACTATCAGACTTATGCAAGTATGTATGATGACCACCTTTGTGAAGTAATTAAAATTTCAAGTGTCATGTCATATGTCCATAGATATTTATTTCATAAATTTATATGAATAAATGAATATAGCTGCAAACTGAATTTAAGATTTCCATTTTGATGCTCTTGATCTGTATCGATCATTGCAAGATTGCAAAGCGGTCAGACAGATTCTCTTTCAAAGGGCGGGGGGGAAATGTTAATGCATTAAATACAACATATATATTTTTTTGTCAAAAGGTTACTGACCTACTATATTCTATTTTTAAGACAAATTCTCTCCAAAGGAATGGTATTCTATGTTGATTAGAATTCAAGCTCGAAGAAAGGTAAACAATATAGCCATATTTTAGTTTTTTATGCAAATACTAAAATGCTAGCTAAAACTAACTTGGGGAGAGAGAGAGAAATACAGGTCTGTTGTGGTGCTGTACTTTACTCATGCAGTTGTTCATTTAAATGTAATAGTTATGCTTTCACTGAACAAGAGCCTAATAGTATAAAGTGCTAAGAATTCCCTGTGAGTTGCTGACATCTCTCAACTCTTCATGAACTTGATAAACACAAAGGGCACTCAGTTCCTTCCAGGAAGATCTTGGCACTTAAACAGACTGGACCGCAAATACTCACAATACAGTCCCATATGTGAAGTAGGGTTCCTTAGATATAAAACTGTGAATTCTCCCTCACTGGGTTTAATCTTGACAAGAATGCTTGAGAGGGACTTCAGTTTCCTTAACCCTTCCACATTATCCCCTTTCCTTCCATGGATTTAATCCATGTACACAACTTTTGCCGTATTTGACAGGAAAACATTTAAACTCCCATTGACTTGCCATTAAATGGACTTAGAGTTGTTTTGCTTCAGCAACCTTGACAAAGGGAACTGAAATCATCATGGTGCATTGGCTTGTGCACCACCACTTCATAACAATTTAAGAGCAGCTATACTGGGACAGACCAAAGGTCCATCTAGCCCAGTATCCTGTCTTCCGACAGTGGCCAATACCAGGTGCCCCAGAGGGAATGAACAGAGCAGGTAATCATCAAGTGATCCATCCCCTGTCGCCCCTTCCCGGTTTCTGGCCAACAGAGGCTATGGACACCATCCCTGCTCATCCTGGTTAATAGCCATTGATGGACCTATCCTCCATGAACTTATCTAGTTCTTTTTTGAACCCTGTTACAGTCTTGGCCTTCACAACATCCTCCGGGAAAGAGCTCCACATACTGACTCTGCGTTGTGTGAAGAAATACTTCCTTTTGTTTGTTTTACACCTGCTGCCTATTAACTTCATTTGGTGACCTCTAGTTCTTGTATTATGAGAAGGAGTAAATAACACTTCCTTATTTACTTTCTCCACACCAGGCATGATTTTATAGACCTCAATCATATTCCCCTTAGTTGTCTCTTTTCCAAGCTGAATAGTCCCAGTCTTATTAATCTCTCCTCATACGGAAGCCGTTCCATACCCCTAAACATATTTGTTGCCCTTTTCTGAACCTTTTCTAATTCCAATATATCTTTTTCTTTTTTTTGAGATGGGGCGACCACATCTGCACGCAGTATTCAAGATGTGGGTGTACAATGGTATTTTCTGTCTTATTATCTATCCCTTTCTTAATTCTGTTCCCTTTTTTGACTGCCACTGCACATTGAATAGAAGTTTTCAGAGAACTATCCACAATGACTCCAAGATCTTTCTTGAGTGGTAACAGCTAATTTAGACCCCATCATTTTGTTGGATCATATTAAAGAAGTTCTGTATTAAAATCACAAATGAGTTTGATTCCCCAGAGTTTAAATTCCAGGGTATTACTAATTAAGAGGTCTCTTGGTTTTTGGTACTGTTTCTCTACCTCTATGTGTGAAACTTGCAAGCTGCTAATTGTGTTAGTACATTCTAAGACAGTCTATTCTCAAAGCAATTCACAGAGAGAGAGACTCAAAGCAATACTCTAACAACAGAAACAGCACCCAGAGACTCCCCACCCTTTTGTTGTATTAACAATTGTGATTAAAATAGAGATAGAGGATGTATGTGGATGGATGCTTGGTGTGGATAATAACTGAATGATCAGGGAGGTGCCAGCCTAAGAATCCAGTGTCCATCAGCTGAAGAAGGCATCAAGTGGAAATAACCAGAGGACCCCCCGGAGGGCAGACTGGAATCCACCCAACAGCCTCAAGAATGGGAGAACCAAAGAACAAGATAACATCTTGGAGCCGTCAGGAATGTGCTATCTGCTGATGAAGCAATTCCCATAGACTGGCATAGGAAGAAATTCCTATAAAAATAGACTCTAAAAAGTGATAAATTTGGGGTCTGATTCTGCAAACCAACTTCCAGGAGCATCAGATGAGCATCTGACAAGGCCCTGCTCCCTCCTCATGTTCAGGCCACCTGGCCAGTGGCTTGGCATGAGCAACTCTAAGGCTGGTAACTATGATAACAACCTTGCAGAACTTGTGTGTGTGTGTATGTTAATAAATATGAGATTGAATGGAATGTTATAACTATAACTAACTGCTTACTATGATTCTTTCTGTATTCACAGTAAATGTGGTATTTTGCCTTTTTCCCTTTAATAAGATCCTGCTGGTTTTTATTTTATTGGTACAACAATTTTATCTGTATAGTTGGGATTATGTTTTCCAATATGCATTACTTTTCATTTATCAAAATTGTATCTCCCTGTAGTTTATTTCCCTTTATTGTTCTGTATTCATCAATGCAAGATGACTTAAGCTGCCTTAGTAGTAATTAACTTGCTCCCCACGTTTGCCCAGGAGAGTCAAATCCTGGCACTTGTACTCATGTGGTGTAGAACCCAGTTCCATAAGTAAGTACCATTGGAAGCAAGGAGTGAGGTAATCTTTCATGTAAGAAAAGCAGAATTTGGCCCTTCATCTTTGCACCAGTTCTTTGTTTACTATTTCTTCACTGAACATGGCCGCCTTTAAGTCTAAGGGTGATTTAGATACATTTATCTGAAGATGCCCAGGATGAATTGCTTGCTGTCTCACAGTTCCCAAAGGCGTCTACACATCTGCCACATTTCTCAGCACAACAGCAAAAATTGCATCTTCAAACAACATCCGTTTCCATGTCTGAAGATTTTATGGTGATGCTTCCTACCCCAGTTTATCCAGTGAAGACTTTAGTTGTATTTTTATATATCTAACTACAACTTATATATTTTTAACTGGCTTAATAGATCTATTCTTCTAGAGTGCTTTTCCCCCTCTGTCCACATTAAAGCAGTTATTGGAGCATTTAATTGTTGTGTACTTCACATAGCAATTTAAGATCACTGAAGCAGTTCATATATTTTCTTTTCCGCAGACATATTCAGTCTTCCAGATAAAAGCACCCTCTCTTAGTCCTTCTACTATTTATAAATATTAATCAATCAAAACCCAAGGCAGGCTGATCAACTTACTATAATAGCAAATCTTCAACATGAGATCACTTTGTTCTAAATGAGATTCATAGTAGTCTACCAAAATGATCAGCTACATATAAAACCAAGATATTCTTTGCTATCCGCCTGAGAATTCCTGTGATAGATGACGTAGAAAAATCCCAGTTCACTTTACTGTACATATAGTAGTTTATTGTCGTCTTACTTTCTGATTCATTCAAAAGGTAAGAGTGGGGAAAACATCAAAGTTTGCCAAGTGGACAAGGAGGAAAAAATCAATGGGAGTAAGAGGCTTCTAAGGAGATCTTACAAACAATAAATAGAAATACAGTGAAGGAAAATAAACTGCTGGGAGATACTCTTTAAAAGCAGATTGTAGCTAGAGCTGGATGAAATTTTGTGCACAAAACTTTCTCTTTTTGCCAAAAATAAAAGGAGATTTGGGTTGACCGAAATATTTTGCAAATTCATGTTGAACTCAACAAATTTTATGCTTTTTTTTAAAGGTCAAAACGTTTGTTTTTCAAAAAGTCAAAACAAACCACTTAACTATTGTGATTCAAAATGTCTGTTTCAAAATTTACTTAATTTTTATATAAACGTATAAAAATAAAAGGTTGTTTTAAAGCTCAGAACTAATCACTTCATTTTGGGTTGAATTAAATATTTTTGTTTGACCCAAAGTGATTTTTTTGTTTTTGTTTGCTGGCCTTGGCTGCCTGACCCCCACCCCCCAAAAAAAAACAAAAATACAAAACAATCCAGTTGTTCACAGAGCTCTAATTGTGTAATTAGCTTATACTGGCTTTCAAAGCCCTGAATAGTGTAATAATCACTGACAGAAAACTTCATTAACGCAGTTAAGGTTGCCTGGTGGTGTCTTGTGCCCTTCCAGAAAGTGAGTTCAGTGAAACTCAAACTTCAGAAAACAAGGAAATTCAGAGTCAAAGGACGTACTAATGCAACCTTAACTCTACCCTTCTGGAGCTGGCAATAACCAATGGTAATTATCTTCATGCACTTCAGCTATGTTAGGTGTAGCTGTACTGAACGGTGCAGAGATCAGTTGGGGCTACTTGGCAGAGTTGAGATTGTGATATCAGGTCTAGGGTCCTTGGAGAAGGAGGGTTTGAGCTCCATGGAGGTGTGAGATCAAAGGAAAGAAATGCATGTGTACCCTGAGGGATCCAGTATGCCTCCTCTCAGTGCTGAGTTCTGTAGGTTTTCAGTAATGGGACATGCGGGCAGCGGGGAAGTCTTCTTGGTATGGGGATTGGAGGCTTGAGATGGGATATGAGAGTGGTCTTTGGCTTTAGTGATAGGTATGTGAAAGTCTAGTGTGTTAGATGGAATCCTGGGGCAAAGGGGCTGTGACCGGGGGTAAAGGAATTGTAAAACCTATCAGGTGTAGTATTTTTTTTCCTGTGAAGTAGGCTGAAGTTTGAGTGTAGAACAGGTGCAGATAGCTTCTGTTCAGTACAGAACAGCTCACCTAAATACAAGTTCTGCCTTAGCAAAGAGAGGGTGTTAGAACTTGTGCTGCTGTAGGGTTGCCAGGCATCCAGTCTTCGACCTGAACACCTGGTCAAAAAGGGCTCCTGGCAGCTCCAGTCAGCACCAGCACAGCACAGCTGACCGGACCATTAAAAGTCCAGCTGGCCCCAGCTGGTTCCTCGGTGCAAGGGTGGGCAGGAGGGCTCCGCATGTTGCCCCTGTTCGCAGCACAGGCACCACCCCAAGTGCCAACTCCACAGCTCCAGGCCAAAGGGGGCTGCGGGAAGTGGCGCGGGCTGAGGGATGTGCTGGCCGCCAGGGGGCTTGTGCTGGCCGCCAGGGGGCTTACCCTGGCGGGCCTCATGCCAAAGGTTGCTGATCCCTGATTTAGAATCTTGTAAAGTGTATGAGTAGTTTACATTTTTCCGTCCAGTGTTCAGAACTTTGCATTTAACGACATTGAACTTCATTTAGTACCATGCTGTCCATTCATCTAGCATGTTTAGGTGTTTCTGAAATTCCTTAGACTCCTTTGTGGTCCCAAATAACCTGTATAGCTTTGTGTCATCTGCTAATTTTGCTTCTTGTCTACTTACCTCCCCATTTTCCATCATTTAATAATTACATTTTATATATAGTATATATGTTTGTGTGTATAATACTGGATCAACTACAGAACCTTGAGGCACCCCACTTTTACCTTCTGCCATGATGAAAATTGACCATTTAATTCTGCTTTTAGTTGTTTTTCTCCTGACCTAGATGACACGAAGGGACTGTTTGCACATGTCGGGGCCGGGGATGGGGGGGATCATATTACATGGCAGACACTTTTCTCTTGGTTGTAATGTTATCCACTGTTGATCAGCCTGTGAAGATAGGCCCTGAAACTGGAGGATCTACTAGCAAAGTATTCTGCAGTAAATTAGGCCAGGTCTACACTATAAACGTACATCAGTATAAGTGTGCCACTTAGGGTTGCCAAATAACCCCCGGTGTAGGCAGTGCTACATCAATGGGAGCCTTCTCCTGTCGACATAGCTACTGCCTCTCGCGGGGGTGGAATAACTGCGCTGCCAGTGGAAGCTCTCCCATCATCATATTAGCATCTTCATTTTGCTACTGCAGCTTTTCAAGCGTAGATCTGCCCTTTACAGAAAACTAGCCCATAGATTTACAGTGTTAGGAAACATATGGTGATGCATCTAGTGAAAGTTAATAAGAAAATAAATTGAACTGTAGCTGGTATCTTATTCAAGAAAACAAAGGCAGCAGGAGACTTTAGGGTAGTTATGAGTATAATAACTTCAAAAGGGAGTGAGGGCCCACAGAGTGGCCTCAGTGTTTGGTACCTATGTGTGGCAGGGGAAAAGCAAACAAGCAAATAGGCATCTTGGTTTCAGGGATCATTTCAGGCTCCAGCATTGCCCACTAGTAGCACAAAGAAGAAAAATCTAGAGGCTAGAGCCCTGAACTGGGAACCAGAAGACTTGAGTTCAGTTCCTAGCTTAGCTACACACTTTCTTTGTGACCTTGGGGAAGTCATATAATCTACTCTATGCCTGAGTTTCCCCACCTACTTACCTACCTCATAAGGGTGTTGTGAGGATAAAACTCATAAACCATAATTTATTAGATGGCCATAATACTCATCAAATGCAGTGACTTTTTTTCCCCACTCCTCTCCCAGTGGTAATCTACTAGAAACACTATTCATATTAGGTTCTCTCATAAACTATAATAAACTAGTTTTTCTTACCACCAATTTTAAACAAATGTTTTGTAAAACGTTTAGGAACTTTGAGTGTAATGGCTCGAAATAACATTGTTGTACCCAAAATGAAGTAGCTATTACTGAACAACCTAGATTTGTGTCAGTACAAACAACGCTTTCCACAGTTCTGATCAAAATAATACAAAAAGTATCTTTTCGCACCTGTAAATGTAGCAGGAAATGGAGACGCTATAGGAGAACATCAGAACTCCAGAAGGAAATAAACTGTTCTTTTTATTTTTACTTGGAAAATAAGCACAAGAGACTGAAATGTTGGTTGGTTGTTTCGCTCATACAGAAATTCATGGTGTTGAGTGGAATTGAAAAGTCTAAGCAAATTAGCTTGATGTGCTCTGGAAGCAAGAAATTGTTCCATCATTTAAGTTTTTTGTGAAGTTATGGAAACAACATAAGACAGACATGCTCACATGGAATTTAAATCCATTTTTCATGCTTGAGTAGAGTAAGTGTGAAGTCAAGTCACCCAACAAAATGTATATTTCTAAAACAACAATTTAGGGCTGTTTTAGGGAGATCACTTGAGGCAATGTGCTCCTGTTGTAAGAGTCTGTTTCACCTATTTTGGATTATGGAGACCAATGAAGACTTTTTACTCTTAAATTGCTACTAATCGTATTTTTTTTAAAATTTGTCCAGGTTGAAACACTTTATCATCGAAGTTTGACTGTCTCTCAGCTTGCACAAAGCATAATTAAGACCTGTTGCACTCCCCCCACCCCACCCGACCCCACCCCCGCTAGGGTCAAAGTATAATATTCAGCTGGCTGGCATGCATGAATAATCCATCACTGTGAATCATTAACTTACAAGACCAGTTACAGTAATTGTGTCGTCTTGCAAGGTATGAAAATGTTCACGGAAATAATTTATTTCTCTTGCTGGCGCATTTTATAATTCATTTATTTATTTTAGAATGCTTTATGCATTGGGTAGCATTGGGCTGTAAGCTGTGAACCAGCTTTGCTTGAGGTTAAACAGCTGAAAGGGAGCAATTTTATTTAAGTAAACTTCTCCTAACTTTTTCTTTGAATAAAGGAAATAGGTGTTGGAGGGAATAAATACATATCCTACTCTGAAACTGTGTATTTCAAGTTAATTTAACCTCTTCCTCTTTTGGTACATATAATGGATGATGATGCATGTTGCTTTGGTTAGAAATAAAATTAGAAATCATGAATAAGTTTATTAAAAGGCAAAGGTTAATTTGCATATGATAAATATTGTATTTGGAAAATGTATAGCATTAACATAGTACGGTAATAAGCAGTGATATGATCAGTCAGGTACAAAACACTAATACTCAATGTGTGAAAAAAAATTAAACTCATACTGTATTTAGCCTTTTTATGTTTTTTGTTCTAATATAGTAAATGATTACTTAATGATATATATATGACAGTTATACTTTTCTGAAGGGCATAAACTGTGAGGCAGTATAGCTTACCACATAACATTTGAAAGGGCTTCATAAATCAGGTTATAATCTCCCTAGTAGTTATGGCTACCTCACCTGGCAGGAAAAATTACACTATGGGCAGGTCTTCACTACCCACCAGATCAGCAGGTAGTGATCGATCTATCGGGGTTCGATTTATCGCGTCTCGTCTAGATGCGATAAATCGATTCCCGACCGCACTCCCCATCAACTCCAGCTCGCAAGAGGCAGAAGTGGGGTCGATGGGGGAGCAGCAGCGGTTGTCTCACTGCCGTCCTCACAGCCAGGTAAATTGACCTAGATACGCCAACTTCAGTTGAGGTCGACAACCCCCACTCCCCTCCACTGTAGACCAGGGCTTAGTAACATTGGCCTCTTTGGATTTTCACTGTTGTCAATGGGGTTTAAACTACTAAGGTCTACTTAGTCTGCAGCCATTCCACCATAGGATGTGACCTCCTCAGCTATCCTAAAATAAGCAAAGTGAAACTGGGCTAGTATTTGGATGGGAACTCTCAACAGAACCCTCAGGGAATGATGGTGGGAGTCTTGCCTTCAAATTGGTACTGAATCAATATCCCAGAATAAAGGCACAGTGCTTCTTTTGTGGTGTGGTGGCAAGTTCATTATTTTGGTTGAAATGTAACCAAGTACCTAACTGTTTTCATTAAAGATCCTATGGTACTCAAGTAGATGTGGGGTTATTTTAATCCCCATGTATTGGATGTTATGCTCTGTCAATATTTACTCCTATATCTAAATTTCCCCTGCGTTTTTAACTGGAGAAGATATTCTTTGCTTATTCGTTTAAACAAAAAAACAAAAAAAACCCTTGTGTAGTGTGGTGGTGTTAAATGACAGTTTTATTTCTGTAGCAGGTGAGAGATTCTTGTGTATATATGGCAAAGTCTTCAAAAATGAGCATTCGCTTTTGCATGCCTGTTTATATGTGTGCTTGGGTAGCCAGTTCCAAAGCCAACTGAAGTCAGTAGGAGCATTTTTATTGACTTTAATGGGCTGGTATGAAGACCTACAGGAATAAGTTGTACTGCCATGTTATCTGCTCTAGAAGGGAGAAACATTAAAAATACATCCATTTATCCGTTGAGTGGCAAGAGAGGAAAGGGAGCGAAGTGGCTCATTGGAATATCATAACTGACTTTCCACTTGAATTTCTGAAATATTGATTGTGCAAATGAGTACATGTGTTAACGCATGAATGTAACCAACACCCAAATTATACGGTGACAAGCACTTTTGAAGTAGTTATAGGTATCCAGATGTCTGAAAGCAGAAAAAAGTTAAATCTGAACATAATGGACTCCTCTGGACCAGCATAGAATGTCTGGTGAAAATAAATCTCTATAGACTTTAGGGTTATGTGTATCAGGGTGTTTTTTATTTTTTGTTTATGATGTATTACTTGTTTTTGTTGTTTTTAAAACAACACTACATACTAGTGGAATGATGGAAGCTCAGGAGTTTAGTAAAATGTCCATACTGTGGTAAGTACCCCAACCAGATAAAACGTGAAACGGTGAGTTCCTAAAATGACTGACAGAGAAGAGATCTACATTGTTGACAGGTTTCTCATCCATCATATTGCCCAATAAATAATTAATAGATTAGTATCTGGGTTTGACAAATTTGGCTCCTACTAATCTGAAGATTAAGCTCAGGGGTTAGGATGGAAAATCTCTGTATGGTGCCCCATGCAGGGGCATGAGTTTCTGATACTCGTATTGAATGCCTTAATCCATAGATGGTCTTATTAACTTAAGTGGGACATCTTTCGACTTGGCCCTAAAACAATAAAGCAGCTTTTTGTACTAAACTTGACTGGAAAGTAATTTACTATTAAGGCTGATCAAAAGCAGAAAAAAAATTGACTGTTTTATTTGACTTTATTTTTACCACTATATGACAACTAACATCCAACCAGCTAGAGACCTCGTCTATCATTGCATCCAGGGGCGGATTAGGATTTTGTGACGCCTCTGGACCAGAGCAAGTGGAGGCCCCCTGGCGCTCCTGCCAAGGAGTAGGGTTGGGATCCAGGGGCAAGCCCTCACTCCCCGAGCAGAGCGTGAGTGAGCGCAGCAGGGCAAGCTCCTGTGCCCCGATCCTGCTCCCTGGCAGGAACGCCGGGCGGAGCAGGTCAGGGTGTGGGGGCACCCATTTTTCCAGGGTCCCCCAGTTGGCCAGGGCCCAGGGCATGGGCCCCATTGGCTAATCCGTCATTGACAAATATTATGATGCAGTCAAATTATCTGAAACATCTCTGTAAAAACTCATCAAATAAAATAGCTGACCAACCCTACTTGCCATAGGCTTAAATTCCACTTCCTGCCTCCCGTCTTTCCTACAGTAGGCTGATGCTGTATCTCGTCTTAAGTCCTTTTTAGTGCCTAAATTCTCCCCCCGCCCTCACTCGCTGCCAATATTACACTGTGTTCCCTTCCTCCTTCCCTATATTTTGTCTCCTTTCTACATACAGTGTCTTTCCTTAACTTATCCTTTTAAGGATGAGATTTTTCAGAAGCAGCTGAGTGATTTAGGATCCCAATTCCCCTTAACTTTCATTTATCCTTAGGCACTGTTGAAAATCCTAGCCATAATCTTTCTCTATGCTCACACCCATCCCCCTCCACACACCTTCATGTGGGGCTTTGAAATTCTTCCAGACACCTAACGGTTTAAATCTATTAGACAGACACAAAGAAAGACGAAAGGAAGATGATCTAGTTTTTCAGCTGTAACCCCAATGTCAGAAACATTGTTGCTAATTCTCATGACTCTCTCACAAGTCTTGTGATATTTTGTATTTTTAAAGCCTCAGCTCCTGGAGTCAGGTGATTATATTAGAATCCTAGCTTTTATTTTTTAAAAGAAATTAGTTTCTAGCCCCCATGGTTGTAAAGAAAACTTGAAAATGCAAACCCTGAAGACTTAAAAATGAGACAGCAAAAAAAAAGAAGCACAGGTTTATTACTTTTAAAACTTAACAATTTTTAACCAAATTTCATGACTTTTGGGCACCTGACTCGTGAATTTGGTATATTTGAAGTTTGCAATATTGGAGAGGGCAATCCCTCTTCCACCCCAAACTGCTGGGAAAGAGATTCCTGCCATGATTATTTGCATATCAGCCTCTGGCTAATAGAGGTCAGGAAACTTGAACCTTTCCCAAAGTCTCTCTCGTCACTGGAAAGAAAAGGAGTGTGTTGGTTCGTTCTCTCATCCACCCTGAAAATAATTTAATGTTAAAAACTAATTCTTATATTTAGTGAAATCCTCTTTCAACGTTTCCAGTTCGCTAAATATATTCCAGAATTTAACACTGCAAATACCAGAAGTCGCTGCGCAGTCCATATTTGACTGATAGTTGTATCTGGATACATGAGTCGTATGTTAATGAGTTGATATGATGGATACCTTTTTATATGAAGAAAACTTATTACTGTTCCACCTGCATTGCCTGTTGGCTTGCCCAATTATCCCTTCAGGTTCAATTAATCTCAATGGAACATTTTTTATTTTCAGTAGATTTTCTTCAACATAGCACATACTGAATGGAGTCATGTTTATAGAACAATTAAATTGAACAAAAGAAAAGGGGTCAGGTCTTTATCTGGAGTAAATTGGCATAGCTCTCTTGAAATTCAGTGGTACTATATCAGTGTACACCAGCTGAAGATCTGGCCCTGTGTAGTGACCATCCTCCAGGATAGGTTGTAGATCCTTTACGATGCACTGGAGTGGTTTTAGTTGGGGGATGTAGGTGATGGCTAGTGGCATTCTGTTACTTTCTTTTTTGGGGCCTGTCCTGTAGTATGTGACTTCTGTTTCTTCACTTCCCCAGGTGGGTATTGTAGTTTTAAGAATGCTTCTTAGAGATCTTACAGATGTTTGTCTCTGTCTGAGGGATTGGAGCAAATGCAGTTGTATCTTAGGGCTTGGCTGTAGACAATGGATCGTGCGGTGTGTCCTGGATGAAAGCCGGAGGCATGTAGGTAAGTATAGCTGTCAGTAGGTTTCTGATATATGGTAGTGGTTATGTGACCATCGCTTATTTGCACTGTACTGTCCAGAAAGTGGATCTCTTGTGTGGACTGCTCCAGGCTGAGGTTGATGGTGGGGTGGAAATTGTTGAAATCATGGTGGAATTCCTTAAGGGCCTCCTTCCTATGGGTCCAGATGGTGAAGATGCCATCAGTGTAGTGCAAGTAGAGTATGGGCGCTAGGGGACGAGAGCTGAGGAAGCGTTGTTCTAAATCTGCCATAAAAATGTTGGCATATTGTGGGGCCATGCAGGTACCCATAGCAGTGCCATTGACTTTAAGGTATAAATTATCCCCAAATCTGGAATCGTTGTGGGTGAGGACAAAGTCACAAAGCTCAGCCACCAGATCTTCCGTGACATTATTGGGGATACTGTTCCTGATGGCTTGTAGTCCATCTTTATGTGGAATGTTTTTATGGAGAGCTTCTACATCCATAGTGGCTAGGACGGTGTTTTCTGGAAGATCACCAATGGATTGTAGTTTCCTCAGGAATTCAGTGGTGTCTCGAAGATAGCTGGGAGTGCTGGTAGCATAGGGCCTGAGGAGAGAGTCCACATAGCCAGACAATCCTGCTGTCAGGGTGCCAATGAGATTATGGGGTGTCCAGGATTCCCAGGTTTATGGATCTTCGGTAGCAGATAGAATACCCCTGGCCGGGGCTCTAGCGGCATATCTGTATAGATTTGCTCCTGTGATTCTTCATTGAGTTTCTTGAGCAGATGGTACAGTTTCTTTTGGTACACCTCAGTGAGATCAGAGGGTATTGGCCTGTAGAATGTGGTGTCTGAGAGTTGCCTAGCAGCCTCTCATTAATACTCCGACCTATTCATGATGACTACAACACCTCCTTTGTCAGCCTTTTTTATTATAATGTCAGAGTTGTTTCTGAGGCTGTGGATAGCATGGTGTTCTGCACAGCTGAGGTTATGGGGCAAGTGATGTTGCTTTTCCACAATTTCAGCCCGTGCACGTTGGTAGAAGACCTCTATGTAGAAGTCCACTCTGTTATTTCAACCGTTAGGAGGAGTCCATGCAGAATCCTTCTTGTAACGTTGGTAGGAAGGTTTCTGTGGGTTAGTGCGCTGTTCAGTGGTGTGGACTGTCAGTCTAAAAGGGATAGCTAAAGTGGCCAAGCTTCAAATGACCTACTTTAATATAGGTAATATTCCTGTACTGTATTCTGAAAGGCATCATTTGGGGGCACAAATCTTACATTTAGTAGTGTCTAACTAGATCTCTCTTTCCTGTTACCTTTTGGTCATACTTTTTCTCTCTTGACAATTTACCAATAAAATCTATTATTTGAAACCACTACAATTGGATATGGGATATTAAGTGGAGGGAATTGCTGATGAGCACCCCATAGGGAAACTGAGTTTAGAGATTAACAGAGGGCGGGAGTAACGAATGGTTTAAGCACCGAGTCATAGGCAAAGTGAGTTGCAATCCCCCTCCCCGTAGTGTTCAGTGAATGGCAATGATGAGGGACATTGTGGATACAGGGAGAGACAAATAACCCATGGTGCACAAGGTGTGGTTACATTGTAGCATTTGTAATGTCATGGGCTGATTCACTACAGAAGAAGGTCAGATTTTTAGTTTTTCAAATAGATACAAGGAAAACATCTGCTGCATAAGTGCAGAATAAAGATTTTTCTAACACCAACAAATTTACAAGAAGTGTTTAGTATTAGAAGCATGTGAGTTTAGAGATCCGCTGTGACCTTTCATGCACATAATTGCAGCTGTGATAAGTGAGTTTTCAAGTCTCATTGTATTAGTAATTCCTCTTTCGTAGTTAAGTTTTTAAATCCTTTTTTATTAATAGTCATTGCAGTGTCACTCCTGATACATAGAAATCAATCCTGAAATTCAGCTGATCATCAGAAAAAGACCACCTCAGGTTGCTGCAGCATAAGTTTAATCTTACCTAGTCTAGCAAAAGAATAAAATATAATAATGGTTGCTATAGCAGTAGTAGTATTTGTTTTTGTTAACTCCTGTAAGCATGTCTGGGGCCATGTAAACTAAACTACATCACTCTCACAAAGTACAACTGCATATGCTGTTAACCAAGCAGGGCCTGCATTTTTATCCCCATTACCTGTATGGGTATGTCCTTTCTAGGAAGCCCTCAATAACATATCCCGCTTGAGGCTTGGCTCTTGTACTTAATCAACTAATTTGTTACCATATTAAACAAAAATGGAAGTGAAACATCAAATGTTTGGTGGCATGTAATTGTGCACTTAAACGAGGCTGGACACTTGCAAGTCGGATCAGCCTCTAACCCTTTTCCTTAGGGCTACTGTAAGTTAAGTTGGCTCGTAATGGCCCTCTCTGGGTCCGCTCTCTCCGAACGAGTCCTGTATGCTAGGGGCTGTGAGGGTAGAGCTGGGAGAATAATGGAATTATTTGGTTTGAAGGGCTGAACTGAAAAAGCCAAAAAAAAACCTGGTTCAATGAGAAGACATCTATCTTTTCTGAAGTTTTCATCCAAACAACCTCCTTCCCCAAAAAGTTCCGTTTTGAGAATTATTATTTTTCTTTAAACAATGCCACGATTATACAACTCCATGGATGTAAACTGGGTTCAATTTCTGTCAGTCAGGAAAGCTTGTCATCAAAATTGTAAAAATTATGCAGTGCACAGTATCTCTTTAATGATATGATTTGGTTATTTGCTATAAATTATTGTAACATTCAGATTTTAAATGAATCATAGATGCCCTTTTTAACTAAATGTTTTAACTAATGTCTGCTTAAATAACAAACCTGGGACCAAAATCTACCCTCTGCTATATCCATCCAGTCACAAATGAGATTGCGTGGCAGTGAGGGTGCAAATTAGCTCATTGTGAGAACTATTCCAACAGTTACAAGTTGTCAGATCTGACCCTGTACAGACTTCTTTGTTTTAATTGTGCCAGTTGTCCCACATAAATAAAATGTGGTGGGCAATTTCACTTGGAGAATAGAGAGAACTCCTGGAACAGCAGCAATTGTGCTGAAGCTTTTATCAGGAAGACTTGAATAGAGATGTATGTCAAAGCCAAGGCCACCCTTCCAATACACAGCCTGGGTACTGGACTGCTGACTCCACGGGGGAGCCAAGTGGGAGGAATCTGCTCCAGCAGCACTCCCAAGTCAAGAGAAACAAACCATTCAGAACAAAGACAGAATTGTTCCCATATTATGGGATTATAATTATTAAATTCTATGGAGTGTTTTATCCCTAAGGGCTTCAATGGAAACAGGATCAGGCCCCTCACAGCTATTTGGAGACCTGACTTAAGTCAGATGAGTAAGTCCACAGCCAGGAAGTACAAAAACAGAGGGAAAAATTAACTGAAAAATTTCAAACTTCAAGGGGGAAAAAAGTATTACTTTGGCTACTGGATGCAAATCTATGTCTGAAACAATTTCCCTATTCCTGTGAAGCCCTATTTGCATCAAGGACTTAGAACCAGATTCTGATTACATTTACACCAGTATAACTCCACTGAAGTCAATGGAGTTACTCTTGATGTAAGCTGGTGTAACTCAGACCAGAATCAGACCATTAAATTCCACAAAAATAAAATAAGGAATCAGTGGATTCTATTTATTTAAGGATGGCATCAAAGAGAGCATTAGCATTAAAAGATGTCACACAATGTGTGAGGAATGCCAGTTTATTATTACAAAGTATTTGTTATAAAATAACTAGCAGACCTTGCTTCTCCAACGTTTTTCAGCTTTATAGGCAATTACTGTATACAAGATGAAAGACTGCAGCAGCCACAGCCATTGGTGAGCTCCCAGACAGACTGCAATTATCCTTGGACGTGATTACATGAATCAACAAACTGTCAGGATAGCCACAATGCTGACAGCCAACCAACAGACATGTTTTAAAAATGGGACTACAAGGCACATCAATAGGCCAACAAAGCTTCCAAAGGGACCGAGCTAGTCCTGGCAGCTTCTGTACTGGCAGATGTTGTGAAGCCAGACAGCTATGAGACTTGTACTGGCAGAGTGCTGAATCTATCACCATCCCGTTAATAGAGCTGTACTGGCAGTGGTTCTGAACCTGGCCAAGAACTATAAATGATTGCGACCAAAGCCTGCTGAAAGAGCTGTTTTAGCAGGGATGCGAAGCCCAACCAGCAGAGCTGCAATGGCTGCAAGTTTGAAACAAGCTTGCCCATAAAACTGGACGTGTGCAAAAACTTCCAAAAACCACCTAAAGAAAAATGGAAGGAAAAAAGTAACTGGATAGATACTTATTTCTAAAAGGAGATCACAGAAAAGGGAGGGAGTCATTCAGTCTACATAGGTGTATTCATTACAAATCTGAACTGTATGGAGATACAGGAACTATCATGAGCAATTAACCACATTCCTCAAGTATTTCTCTGTCTCTGATGGGATATCCCATTACAAGATCTGTTTGACATAAAATAAGTTAATGAAGCGTTCCTTCTTAGATCTGCTGAATAACAGACTGGATGTCCAACATGTAGTCAGGCTGAAGTGTTATATACTGTAACTTCATATAGTGAAAGAGACCTGTCATAAATATAAAGCGAATATAAAATCGCTCCTGGCCAGAGGAAAAACCCTTTCACCTGTAAAGGGTTAAGAAGCTAGGATAACCTCAGATTCTGTTTTGTTTAAATGCTGATAAAATAAGCTGTGCTGAATGGAATGTATATTCCTGGTTTTGTGTCTTTTTGTAACTTAAGGTTTTTACCTAGAGGGATTCTCTATGTTTTGAATCTGATTACCTGTAAGGTATTTACCATCCTGATTTTACAGAGGTGATTCTTTTACTTCAATTAAAATTCTTCTTTTAAGAACCGGATTGCTTTTTCATTGTTCTTAAGATCCAAGGGTTTGGGTCTGTGTTCGCTGATGCAAATTGGTGAGGATTTTTATCAAGCCTTCCCCAGGAAAGGGGGTGTAGGGTTTGGGAGGATTTTTTTGGGGGGAAAGATGTTTCCAATTGGGCTCTTTCCCTGTTATATATTTGTTTAAATGCTTGGTGGTGGCAGAAATAAAGTCGAAGGGCAACAGGTAAAATAGTTTGTACCTTGGGGAAGTTTTAACCTAAGCTGGTAAAAATAAGCTTAGGGGGTTTTTCATGCAGGTCCCCACATCTGTACCCTAGAGTTCAGAGTGGGGAAGGAACCTTGACAAGACCAAAGACAACAAAAAAATTTAAGACTTTGTACCATTTTTGATGCAGAGGATGTTGATTACTCAGCACTGACATAGTTGAAACTAAATAGTAAGAAATCCGAAAATATCATGTACAGAAGAAGGTCCTTTGTCCCCAGAGAGGTTTCATTTTAAATCAGCTCCACCTCAAACTTTACTTGGCATCGCATCCTTCCTGCCCTGTTAATAATATCAGCCTTCTTTATTTCCATCTGCTGCTTTCATCTCCAGGCATCATTTCCCTTGCTATTCCTGTTTGCCAAGCCACCACGATCTCCTCATTCAGATCCTTCCTGAGAAACACTTCTTCCTGGCTGGAGAGGCTCCCATGGCAGCAGAATTAATGCTGTTCTGAGCAAGGGGGCCAAAAGGCAGCACATATCCCCTGCCTAGCGTACCACGCTGCCCCTTAGCATTCCAGTGTGCAATGGGGATGGGCAAAGAGGGAAATGATCCAGTGCTATGCAGCGCCTTTGCTCACAGTGGAGAACACGTGCAACAGCCGTGGGGAACTTCTTCAGTCACAGAGGAAGGTACAGGATCTCTGGCATGGTTTAAGGATATCATTCTCCATTATATTATACAAGGTTTTAGAATGATTCCAGTAGAACCCTATAGGACTTTTTTCCACATGGAAATCAATAGCACTCTTAACAGTGACTTCAGCGAGAGAAGGATCAGTCCCCAAGTAGTAACAACTTTAGGGTACTATCAGCCTAGCGCACATTCACATGACTCATCTAGAGGTGAAGGGATCACTATTCTATTCCCAGTCTTCTTGAGCCTCCAATTCGTTGAGCTCTTTAGTCTTCCAATTCTTGATATTCAAAATCAGCTATCATCTCGTTTAACACGTAATAGCTGATGTGTGCCCAGGAATTGCCCACTACGGTACTAGCATGTAGTTCATCACTGTGAAGCACTTTGGGACACTTTCAATATATGAGAGTATGCATGGAGTTTTAAGTCTCTGAGTTTGTGTATGTGCTTTGATCTTTGTTTTCAAAGTTTGGCAGCTGTAAATGCCTTCACAAAGTAAAAGAGACCAGGTGAATGAGGTAATGTCTCTTATTGGACCAGCTTCTGTTGTTGAGAGAGACAAGTTTTCACGCTTACACAGAGCTCTTCTTCAGGTCTTATTTGATAATTTTATTTTCTGCTGATACTGTAATATCAGAAGGCATTACAGCAATTTCTGTAGCATAAGTGACAGCTTTCATTACTTATAAAAGCATACTTCAGTACATGCGATAACATCGCCTTTAGACTTAAACTGAAGTGATGCCATCTGGCAGCTGCGTATGGTGAAACTTAGCTACTGCCCTTTTAATTAAATTATAGTTGGGAGTTAGCTTCTGGGATCACACTGATCTACCAAATTTCACAGTAGAATACAAAATATGTGACTCATTTAAATGATGGAATCTGTGATATGTCTGAGAGCAGAGGGGAAGATCTTCTTAACGTGTAGAGTTTCTTTAAAAATTGAGAACTCATTGCTGCCTCTGATGGAAAATTATTTGACCCAGTGTAGTTCAACCCCCCACATCTCCATGTCTCCTTTGAGGAGTCTTCCCCAGGTCCGCCCATTGTGGGGAGAGTACTGCACCCACCTACCCATAGAAAAAAGCAAGGGGTCGGCTCTTGCAGATCTGTCATATTTGTGGGTATCTCAGAGAGCCCACTGGGTCCCCCATCTCTGAGGTACAAAAAAGAACATCTGGGATGATCCTGAGCCATAAAACTAGACAGCTGGCAGTGTGTACTGAGCGCCTTTATAGATTTCCCAGGACAGCTACATCAAAGAAGGGACGGTCCTGGGAAAATCTGGACAGGTGGCAATCTTAGGACCCTCTGGAAGCTAAGGCCCCACCTCCAGACTCTATGCAGCTTTCTCCTTCTCCAACTTAGCACAGTTGTAACGGAGCCTCCTAGGGCTTCCCCTCCTTTAAGGATGCTCAGTACTAGAACAGGTCAGGAACCAGAATTTCCAGTCTGTGGGAAATCCAACATATCAAACTTTTTTTTAGTGCCAAATTGAAACAAATAACACACTTCTGAAACTTCCCACAAAATGCAAATTGAATTTTTTAAATTAAGACAATTAAAACATTCAATTTCAATAGCATTGATATACTTCATTTCATTTTGAATTTTATATAATTGAAATTGACACTGCACCCAAAATGTTTAGGTTTTTTCGACCCTCCTCTACTCAGTACTTCCTAAAAACTGGGTCCCTTGAAGGTGTTTCAAGTTGGGCACCCAAAATCACTAGTCGTTTCTGAAAGTCTTGGTAAATTTAGATCAACACTTTCAAACTTGGGCTCTGCTAACGTTCGGAACTCAAACAAAAGTAGTCTCATTGTGAGAGGTGCTGAGCACCCAGAGCATGTATTGAAGCCGACACATATTGTGGGTCAGCCCTGCTGAAGCTCTCACTGTTGAACACCCTCACTAGGCTTCTGGGTTTGGACCCACATGCTGGTCCAATGTGCTATAGAACTTTCCTTTGGTTTGGGTAGACCCAAAGCATGGACTCCTTTCCTCCAGGCTCACTCCATAGGCATAGATTCTGTCTGGTAGCCCTTCTTGGAGATATGGCTTCACAGTCCTGCTGCCTTTATTCCAGTGCTGAACACACTTTTCACGACCTCCGAAACAAGTTCCCCAGTAGCATAAGGATACCTTTTTTCCTAGAGCACCACCCTTATATTTACTCTGGTTTACCCTTTGGGGGACAAATGATAGTTGAAACAAGTAGATCTAGGCTTTGCAGAAGGATTTCTAAAATGATCACTCTTTCTTCAGGTGGAGGTAGGAGCTGAGTCTTTTAGGGAGTTCAGGACCTTGTCTCTCTTCTCTTCCTGCATATACCTGTCTTTTGCTTCTGGTCATTTTTCTAAAAATGGCCAGTGACAGAACCTACCTTCTAGAGACTTCCAGTACCCCATCAGGTGATCGCTATGGTTAGCCTTAAGCCCCATCTTGTGATCCAAGTCAGTTGTAGGTGATCTGTAGCTTGGGCACCATCGACCTGGAGTCTAAACTTGAAAAACTGGTTTACACTGGGCAGTAGCCACCTCTTTGTCCCGGGCGGGGGGGGGGGGGGATCTTCATTTTAATGGACAATCATCAGGGTTTAACTGCCTCCATTGTTAGCTTTCTGTTAGGTACAGGAATTTCTCCTGACACCTCCTGTGCATTTCAGCTCAATAGGGAAGGTACAGAGCCCAGGTGAAGGATCTGTACAGTCTTATAATCGAAATGGTGTTTAGGAGGCTAAATGTGGGTTCTAGTCTGAAATAGGTACGGCATTCATAGGCTGAATATAAACAGGTTCCCTTAACCGACACAACCCACAGAAGTTGGTATCTGTGAAAATGAGGCCACTTCTCTTTAAGTGCCTGAATATGAATTTAAGTGCCTACTGTAACCATAGGGTATCCAAGCTTGTGTCTTTTGGCCACAGCCTCACAACACTCTTGTGGAGGAGAGAGCATTATTGTTGGATTAATTGTTAAAATTGAGGGAATAAGAAGATTGAATAAGCTGTCTGATTTGCTTAGCTGCTTTTTGGGACCAAGTGCTAACTACCCTGCAGGATTGAGCCCCATTTTGGAAGATGATTTTAAAAAAAAAAACTTCGCATTTTTGTTTTTGTTTTTAAATGGCACTTTCCATTCATCCCTAGCAGATATATAGCTTAGGCAATCAGACATCTTGAAATAGCATGCTTGATACCAAAAAAATCCCAAACCTTGTGATATCTCTTTAAATGTTATCTTTAGGGGGACTCTTTTTGTTTGTTTGTTTTTTGTTTTTCTTTTATTTAGTTCCATGTACATTGGCTCTATTGGCTAATCTCCCATCATCTTTGAAATAACTTTGCTGTCACTTTTTAAATACTTCTGTGAGGTGTACAGAACTGCAGACAACATGAAATTGACTTCAGGGTTTCCTGCTTCAGAAGCCAATGACTGTGAATCAACAGCTGGTGTTAAAATGTCATAACTTTATTATTAATATTCATGGAGATTAAAATATAAATGTAATTGCACATTGCTAAGGCAAACATACTCAAACAAGTTTGATGCTTGACATCTGTCCATAGCAACTCTGTGACAAGATCATAAGCTCATATAACTATATTAAACTCTCCTGAATACTCAGTTCTTCCGATGCAGCAAGTCAAACAAATGTGCATATCATGAACCAGCTGACTCACCGGCTATGGGCAACCAGAGTATAACAGGCACTAAAATGCTACTGATGAAACACAGTAATAATGCCTACATGGGTGAGCAATCTTGCAGGGTTGTCATGGTAAATTTTGGGAAAAGCCATGGTAACAATATCGCAAGTTATGGAAACCTCTGAGCAGGAGGGGGTTGGAATCACAGTGTTTATCATTTTTGTACCAACCAAGCTATCTTACAGACCTCTTAATACAACTCTTGCAGTATTCACAATAGGGGTATCTGACAACTTTATTGACAACTGGTTACTGTTCCTCACCCTCAGACATCCTTCTCCTGGCTGCCCACACTCTAATTTTTGTTTAAAAATCTGGCCTTTAAACCAATGGCTCTCAACCTTTCCAGGCTACTGTACCCCTTTCAGGAGGTTCTGATTTGTCTTGTGTAGCCCCAAGTTTCACCTCCCATTTAAAATCTACTTGCTTACAAAATCAGATATAAAAATACAAAAGTGTCACAACACACTATTACTGAAAAAATGCTTACTTTCTCATTTTTACCATATAATTATAAAATAAATCAAATGGCATATAAATATACTTTTCTGTGTGTGTGTAATATATATAAGCCTATAGACCAACTGAAATGAAGGCCATATTGTTCTGTGTTTCTGCAGCACCTGGTAGACAGTCCTTGCTCTGAACAGCTTACATCTGAGTAAACAGGATCGGCAAAGAGCAGGGGAAAAGGGGTATAACAAAATGACAAGGGAAAATGTCATGTTAAACCATGATATGTTGTTGGGTTTGGGTGGGGGGGGTAGAATTTAGTTGAGAGGTGATTACTTAAAGAAAAAAACAAGAGAAAGGGAAGAGGACACTGCAGGAAGGGAGGCTGGGGGCAGACAGGGCAGTGCAGGAACGGGGGAGGGTATGTTCATGGTGCAGTATAGGAAAACTTGACTGTCCAGAGGACAAAGACAATTGGCCTGTGGGATACTTTTGGCAAACTACCAGGGCATGAGTCCAGTGGGGCTGCGTCTACACTGCAAAGCAAGAGGGCTTGAACCCTGGCTCCTGGCTTTAACCCGTCACCCCTCTGGGGTTCTGGGACACTGGATCTGAGCAGTAGGTTAGCATGATTTGTGTGTAGACAGAAGAGAAGTTAGGCTTGAGCGTGAGTTGGAACCCTGGATTTACTGCTCTACATAGCAAACAAAAAACCCCACCACCGCGAGTGCAGCTCCACCAGAATCCCCTCTAACAATCTTTTTGTCAGTCTCCCTATGTTAGGGCAGCAAGTTAATTGAGAACATCTTGTAGCACAGAAGCAATTCTGTCAAACTTCTGCATCGATCCCTTATTTATTCCTCTCTGAACAAGTGAACACAGTCAGTTCTGTCGCCTGCACCCAAACACCTCCCCTAGCAGTTGCCTGAAGTTCTGTTCTTCAGATCAGAAATGAAAAGCTGCTGATGCTTCCTGCTCCCCACTCCCCAAGTGTTGTTTTGCCTGCAAGTAACTAAGTGTGATCTATAAAATGACAATTCTTAGTCTAATCCCTGTGTGCCAGGGAGCTGAGGATAAGGATCATGAGTTTATTCTGGAAAGTTACTTTATTGAAAAGTCATAAGGATTATTTGTTTATAAAATTAATAAGTGCATTGAATGTGTGACCAGGCAAACAAAGGACTACACTTTTTTTTTTAACCTGTCTGGGCATGCAGAAGACTAGAGTTTGACACTTTGGTTCTGCTCATTTAGAAACTCAGAAAAATCTTGGCTTGCAGGTGATGCTAGGCCACTTGAGTGTCTCTTTAACAGTGTGTACAATGAGCTGTGTAGTGTAGCCAAACAGTGTAGAGTAGGAGCTTTGATTCTGCCTCCTCTCAGGTCCTTTTGGGGTGGTTACTAGTGCCAGCCTGGTGTTCAGGGAGTGCAGTCCTCTGTCCCATCCCCTGACCCAGTCACCGCTCTCTTACACCATTTAGACCAGAAGTTACCCCACCTGTTGCCATACAGGAACAAAACTGAAACTGCTCCAGCCAAGGGGGAGGGTAAGTGAAAGCCACTCCTGAATACCCCCTACCCTGGTCGTCTTTGAGGGTTTGGGGGGATACAACAAGGCAGTTCAAGTTGAATTGTCTTGTTAGAACTGACCCCCCATTGGGTGAGGCAACTCCCATCTTTTCATGTACTGTTATATATATCTTCTTACTGTATTTTCTACTCCATGCATCTGATGAAGTGGGTTTTAGCCTATGAAACCTTATGCCCAAATAAATTTGTTAGTCTCTAAGGTGCCACAAGCAGGTTTAAAACAAATAAAAGAAAGTTCTTCACACAGCGCACAGTCAACCTGTGGAACTCCTTGCTTGAGGATGTCGTGAAGGCTAGGACTTTAAACAGGGTTTAAAAGAGAACTAGATAAATTCATGAAAGTTAAGTCATTAATGGCTATTAGCCAGGATGGTAAGAAATGTTGTCCCTAGCCTCTGTTTGTCAAACGGTGGAGATGGATGGCAGAAGAGAGATCACTTGATCATTACCTGTTAGGTTCACTCCCTCTGGGGCACCTGGCATTGTCCACTGTCGGCAGACAGGATACTGGGCTGAATGGACCTTTGATCTGACCCAGTATGGCCATTCTTATGTTCTTATGTTTGTTGTTTTTGCTACATGGCTACCTCTCTGAAACAGATGTCTAATGGAGTGGTCCCTTGGGAATAAAATACAATTAAAATTTTGTGGCTTACAGTTTGTGTTGCAAGTGAACCCTACGAAAGATATAGTCTTGTATTCTGTTCAGTTCTGGGTGCCACATTCAGGAAAGATGTGGATAAATTGGAGAAAATCCAGAGAAGAGCAACAAAAATTATAAAACTTTAGAAATCATGATCTATGAGGGAAGACTGAAAAATCTGGGTTTGTTTTCTGTAGAGAGAAGATTGAGGGGGGACATAACATAAGTTTTCAAGTACATAAAAGGTTGCTACAAGGAGGAGAATGAACAATTGTTCTCATTAGCCTCTAAAGAAAGGCAAGGAGTAATGGGCTTAAGTTACACCAAGGGAGGTTTAAGTTGAACATTAGGAAAAACTTTCTGTCAGTGTGGTTAAGCACTGGAACAAATTGCCTAGGGAGGTTGTGGAATCTCCGTCAGTGGAGATTTTTTAAGAGCAGGTTAGACAAACACCTGTCAGGGATGGTCTAGTTATTGCTTAGTCCTGCTTTGACTAACATGCAGATGGCCTATTGGGGTCCCTTCCAGTTCTACACTTCTATGATTTGGTGTGTTTTGGGAAGGGATGGGGACCTTAATAAGCTGGTCTGTGTAGAGAGAATTTTGTGCTAGGATACAGATATGTTTCCCTCTAAGGAAGCCCCTTTGCTGTAACTAGGCAAGTAGTTACACTGGTACAGTATTTTGGGAACTAAGGATTTGATACTATATAGAACTCGTGATAGCCGCTGTCTTGTTTAACATACTAGGGATTTAACCTGGGACCTCTAAAAAGTGAGAGCTCTACAGTTTGAGTTATGGAGCCAAGCCTGTTTAGCTGAGGCTGTTGCAGACCCATATCCTCTAGATCAGAGGTGGGTAAACTATGGCCTGTGGGCCACATCCAGCCCATGGGACCGTCCTGTCTGGTCCTCGAGCTCCTGCCAGGAGGCTAGCCCCTGGCCCCTCCCTTGCTGCCCCCCAACCCCCACAGCCATGCTGCTGTGCGGGCAGCACTCTGGGCAGTGGGGCTGTGCGCTCCAGCCGAGCAGAGCAGCAGCGTGTATAGCTCCGGCCGGGCAGCACGGCTGCCAGAAATGCTGCTCTGAGCGGCATGGGAAGGGGGCCAGGACTGGGGTGTTGGATAAGGGGTGGGGATTCCGGGGGGGCAGGCAGGGGGCATTTGGATGGGGCAGAGGTTCTGAGGGGTGGGGACAGTCGGGGACGGGGAACAGGGGGGTGTTGGATAGGTGTGGGATCCGGGGGGGCAGTTAGGGGCAGGGGGTCCCGGGAGGGGGCAGTTAGGGAACAAGAAGTGGGGGGGGTTGGATGGGTTGGATTCTGAGGGAGGCAGTCAGGGGGCAGGAAGTGGGAGGGGGCGGATAGGGGGTGGAGGCCAGGCTGTTTCGGGAGACACAGCCTTCTCTACCCGGTCCTCCATACATTTTTGCAACCCCAATATGGCTCTCGGGCCAAAAAGTTTGCCCACCCCTGCTCTAGATTCTGCACAGAGGGGTTCTGTAACACACACTCACCAGTGGGTTTCATTTGCATAGCATTTTTCATCTTCAGACAAACGCAAAGTGATAGTTATGGCTTACAACATCCTAGTGAGGCATATAAGTACTTCATCGTTCCCATTTCACAGGTTTGGGGAGGGAGAGGAGGAAGACTTGGGACACAGGAATGTGAAGACCTCGAGATGAAAGGTTAAGTGCGTCATTCTTAGTACTAAATTGTCTAGTCTATTGAATCATCTTGTGCAATAGATCATGTCCATGCTGCCTAGCAGGGACAGCAGTGGGTACATTAGAGACACGTAATATAGATGGAAAAATGGTATTGTAGTGGCTTATAGAAAAAAAATATTAAATGAAACCCTGAACTGAAAGAGATGATATCAAAACTGTTTCATTGAATAACTTCTCTGCAAGTTTCACTCTTTTTAAAAACTTTTCTTTAAGACTTTTTTAAAATCCTTTTTGCCCAAGCCTCAAACCCTTCTATCTCCTCTGCTGATGTGTTTTACTGAAATTCATGAAAACCAGGCCACCATAGATCATAGAATATCTGGGTTGGAAGGGACCTCAGGAGGTCATCTAGTCCAACCCCCTGCTCAAAGCAGGACCAATCCCCAATTTCTGCCCCAGATCCCTAAATGCCCCCCTCAAGGACTGAACTCACAACCCTGCGTTTAGCAGGCCAATACTCAAACCATTGAGCTATCCCTCCCCCCTAGACAATTGGCATCAGGTTTGCCAAATAGACCTGGTACAATTGTTTGACAGTGGTAAAACTAGGACTTAATTTTTGTTGAGAGCTGGAAGTCCCCAGTGAAAGAGGGAAAGAAACATATGGGTGGAGTTAAGAATAATTTACAGAAGGGGCTGAGTGTTTGTCATGTCTAGCGGCAGCATAGCCCTGTGGATAGGGCACTGGACAGGAACTCAAGAGACATGAGGTCTGTTCCCAGCTCTGCCACTGATCTGTTGTGAGACCTTGGGCAACTCACATCACCTTTCTGTACCCGTTTCCACTCCCATCCTTGTCTGTTTAGATTATAAGGTTTGTGGAGAAAGACTCTCTCTCTCAACATGTTAGTACAGTGCCTAACACAATGTGGTGCTGATGAAATACAAATAATAATCTGTTAATCCAAGTATATGCTAATATTTTTTGATCGCTGTGAATACTCAAAGTTGAGCTACCCTGTGGTAATGAACAGAAAAATGTCACTAAAGCAGAATGTTAGCACAGGTAATTGTTTCTTAATGTTAGGTAAATGTCAAGCTGTAGTCAAGTCATTTATCAAAAATAAATATGAAGGAGAAAGACCTTTATTTTCACAGTAGGTGACACGCTGTGGTGATTTTTCTACTGTAGTGACTTAATTTCTGGTACATCAAGAGACACGAGGTTGCATCATCAGGTCTGATGTAACCTCTTTTGTGAGGAAGCTGAGAGTGGCCATTCCACCTGGCAACATCAGATTCTGAAATCCTTTTACTTCCAATAATTCAGAAGTCCTCTTTCCAACCTCAAGAAGAGGTCTCTGACGCTCAGAAGTTTCTCCTTCGTCAGCAGAAGTTGATCCAATGAAAGATATTGCCTTACCTATTTTGTGTGTCTCATATCCTGGGCCCAAAAAGGCTACAAAATCATTGCAAACTTCATAGACCACATCACTTGGAACACTGAGGCCACCCCATGAGCTACCCACCTTCCTGGCTCATCTGGTAAAGAAGTCTCTCTGGCTTCTTCCACTGAAGGCAGGTTCCAGCTCCAACACTTTAGAAAAGTAGGTGACGGAGCCTGCTTTGAAACTGAAATAATAAAAGAAATGTGCTGGATTCTTGTGTGTTAACTGATTATTTTTTTCCCAAATAATTAGTTTTAAACACCTCTTTCTGTAATGTTCACAAGGATAAGAGACAGCAGTCTCAAATAACAGATTCATTATTATGGAAAAGACTTATATTTTTTAACAGTGATGAAGGCCACTAATGTTCTACAGAAACTACTCTGAGCCCTGGTCTACACTAAGACTTGAGGTCGAATTTAACAGTGTTAAATCGATGTAAACCTGCACCCATCCACACGATGAAGCCCTTTTTTTTTTGACTTAAAGGGCTCTTAAAATCGATTTCCTTACTCCACCCCTGACAAGTGGATTAGCGTTTAAATCTGCCTTGCCGGGTCGAATTTGGGATACTGTGGACACAATTCGACGGTATTGGCCTTTGGGAGCTATCCCAGAGTGCTCCATTGTGACCGCTCTGGACAGCACTCTCAACTCAGATGCACTGGCCAGGTAGACAGGAAAAGAACCGCGAACTTTTGAATCTCATTTCCTGTTTGGTGAGCGTGGCAAGCTGCAGGTGACCATGCAGAGCTCATCATCAGAGGTGACCATAATGGAGTCCCAGAATCACAAAAGAGTTCCAACATGGATTGAACAGGAGGTACGGGATCTGATCGCTGTATGGGGAGAGGAATCTGTGATATCAGAACTCCGTTCCAGTTTTCGAAATGCCAAAACCTTTGTCAAAATCTCCCAGGGCATGAAGGACAGAGGCCATGAGGGACAGAGGCCATAACAGGGACCCAAAGCAGTGCCACGTGAAACTTAAGGAGCTGAGGCAAGCCTACCAGAAAACCAGAGAGGCGAACGGCCTCTCCAGGTCACAGCCCCAAACATGCCGCTTCTATGATGAGCCGCATGCCATTTTAGGGGGTTCAGCCACCACTACCCCAGCCGTGTCATTTGACTCCTTCAAGGGAGATGGAGGCAACACGGAAGCAGGTTTTGGGGACGAAGAAGATAGCTCACAGCAAGCAAGCGGAGAAACCGATTTTCCCGACAGCCAGGAACTGTTTCTCACCCTGGACCTGGAGCCAGTAGCCCCCGAACCCACCCAAGGCTGCCTCTGTGACCTGGCAGGCGGAGAAGGGACCTCCGGTGAGTGTACCTTTTAAAATACTGTACATGGTTTAAAAGCAAGCATGTGAAAGGATTAATTTGCCCTGGCATTTGCGGCTCTCCTGGATGTACTCCCAAAGCCTTTGCAAAAGGTTTCTGGGGAGGGCAGCCTTATTGCATCCTCCATGGTAAGACACTTTACCACTCCAGGCCAGTAACACGTACTCGGGAATCATTGTAGAACAAAGCATTGCAGTGTATGTTTGCTGGCATTCAAACAACATCCTTCTTTATCTCTCTGTGTTATCCTCAGGAGAGTGAGATATCATTCATGGTCACCTGGTTGAAATAGGGTGCTTTTCTTCAGGGGACACTCAGAGGAGCCCGTTCTTGCTGGGCTGTTTGCCTGTGGCTGAACAGAAATGTTCCCCGCTGTTAGCCACGGGGAGGGGGAGGGTTGAGTGGGTAGCCACGTGGTAGGGGGAGGCAAAATGCGACCTTGTAACGAAAGCACATGTGCTATGTATGTAATGTTAACAGCAAGGTTTACCCTGAAAGAGCGTAGCTACTGTTTTTATAAAATGTGTCTTTTTAAATACCGCTGTCCCTTTTTTTTTCTCCACCAGGTGCATGTGTTTCAATGATCACAGGATCTTCTCCTTCCCAGAGGCGATTAGATTAGAAAGAGGAAAAAAAAACGCACGCGTGATGAAATGTTCTCTGAGCTCATGCTGTCTTCCCACACTGACCGAGCACAGACGAATGCGTGGAGGCAAATAATGTCAGAGGGCAGGAAAGCACAAAATGACTGGGAGGAGAGGTGGCGGGCTGAAGAGAGTAAGTGGCAGGCTGAATACAGGGCTGAAGCTCAAATGTGGCGGCAGTGTGATGAGAGGAGGCAGGATTCAATACTGAGGCTGCTGGAGGATCAAACCAGTATGCTCCAGTGTATGGTTTAGCTGCAGCAAAGGCAGCTGGAGCACAGACTGCCACTACAGCCCCTGTGTAACCAGCCGCCCTCCTCCCCAATTTCCATAGCCTCCTCACCCAGACACCCAAGGACACGGTGGGGGGGCCTCCGGCCAATCAGCCACTCCACCAGAGAGGATTGCCCAAAAAAGAGAAGGCTGGCATTCAATAAATTTTAAAGTTGTAAACTTCAAAAGTGCTGTCGGGCATTTTCCTTCCCTTCTCCACCACCTCTCCTGGGCTACCTTGGTAGTCATCCCCCTATTTGTGTGATGAATGAATAAAGAATGCATGAATGTGAAGCAACAATGACTTTATTGCCTCTGCAAGCGGTGATCGAAGGGAGGAGGGAAGGGTGGTTAGCTTACAGGGAAGTAGAGTGAACCAAGGGGCGGGGGGTTTCATCAAGGAGAAACAAACAGAACTTTCACACCGTAGCCTGTCCAGTCATGAAACTGGTTTTCAAAGCTTCTCTGATGCGTGCCACGCCCTCCTGTGCTAACCGCCCTGGTGTCTGGTTGCGCGTAACCAGCAGCCAGGCGATTTGCCTGAACCTCCCACCCCACCATAAACGTCTCCCCCTTACTCTCAGGTACTGTGGAGCGCACAGCAAGCAGTAATGACAGTGGGAATATTGGTTTCGCTGAGGTCTAACCGAGTCAGTAAACTGCACCAGCGTGCCTTTAAACGTCCAAATGCACATTCTACCACCATTCTGCACTTGCTCAGCTTGTAGTTGAACAGCTCCTGACTACTGTCCAGGCTGCCTGTGTACGGCTTCATGAGCCATGGCATTAAGTGGTAGGCTGGGTCCCCAAGGATAACTATAGGCATTTCAACATCCCCAACGATTATTTTCTGGTCTGGGAATATAGTCCCTTCCTGCAGCTTTTGAAACAGACCAGAGTTCCTGAAGATGCGAGCATCATGTACCTTTCCCGGCCATCCCACGTTGATGTTGGTGAAACGTCCCTTGTGATCCACCAGAGCTTGCAGCACTATTGAAAAGTACCCCTTGCGGTTTATGTACTCGCTGGCTTGGTGCTCCGGTGCCAAGATAGGGATATGGGTTCCGTCTGTGGCCCCACCACAGTTAGGGAATCCCATTGCAGCAAAGCCATCCACTATGACCTGCACATTTCCCAGGGTCACTACCCTTGATATCAGCAGATCTTTGGTTGTGTGGGCTACTTGCATCACAGCAGCCCCCACAGTAGATTTGCCCACTCCAAATTGAGTCCCAACTGACCGGTAGTTGTCTGGCGTTGCAAGCTTCCACAGGTCTGTTGCCACTCGCTTCTCAACTGTGAGGGCTGCTCTAATCTTGGTATTCATGCGCTTCAGGGCAGGGGAAAGCAAGTCACAAAGTTCCCTGAAAGTGCCCTTACGCATGTGAAAGATTCGTGGCCACTGGGAATCATCCCAGACCCGCAACACTATGCGGTCCCACCAGTCTGTGCTTGTTTCCCGAGCCCAGAATTGGCGTTCCACAGCATGAACCTGCCCCATTAGCACCATGATGCACGCATTGGCAGGGCCCATGCTTTCAGAGAAATCTGTGTCCATGTCCTGATCGCTCACGTGACCGCGCTGACGTCGCCTCCTCATCTGGTATCGCTCTGCCAGGTTCTGGTGCTGCATATGCTGCTGGATAATGTATGTGGTGTTTAATGTGCTCCTAATTGCCAAAGTGAGCTGAGCGGCCTCCATGCTTGCCTTGGTATGGCGTCCGCACAGAAAAAAGGTGCGGAACGATTGTCTGCCGTTGCTCTGACGGAGGGAGGGGCGACTGACGACATGGCTTACAGGGTTGGCTTACAGGGAATTAAAATCAACAAAGGGGGTGGCTTTACGTCAATGAGTATTTCAGGCAGGACTTCACGGAGGGTTCCAATAAGAAATGGTGCACCTAAGTAATTGTTCTTATTGGAACAAGCCGGTTGGTCTGGCCTCTGATACATGGCTAGATTTACCTCGCTGCACCTTCTCTGTGAGTGACTGCAGTGTGACCTAGAGGAATGAGTCCCCTAGACGGGGGAGGTGGGGAAGCAAATGAGTACAAAACAAATCTGGTCTATTTCTTGTTTTGATCCACTCCATCTATCTTTTACATCTTTGGCTGGCAGCAGACGGTGCAGAAGGACTGCAAGCCATCCACATCTCATGGCTGCTCGGCAGAAGATGGTGCAGTAGGACTGCTAGCCATCCTCATCTCTTGCCTGCCTGGCAGAAGATGGTATAGTAGGACTGCTAGCAATCCGTATCACCTGCCTGCTCACCATAAGATGGTTCAATAGGACTGACTGCAGGACTAAAGAGAATGACCTGGTCAAGTCACTTCTAATGTAGTCCCAGCACCCATGACTGCCCAGGCGCTCCTGGCCGACGTGGCCAGGAGCACCGCGGACATGACAATGACAGCTACCAGTCCTACTGCACTGTCTGCTGCCACAAGGCGAGGGGTTGCTGCTGCTGTGTAGCAATACAGTACCATGTCTGCCAGCACCCAGGAGATATACGGTGACGGTTACCTGAGCGGGCTCCATGCTTGCCGTGGTATGGCGTCTGCAAGGGTAACTGAAGAAAAAAGGCGCGTAACGATTGTCTGCTGCTGCTTTCACGGAGGGAGGGAGGGAACGGGGGCCTGACGATATGTACCCAGAACCACCCGCAACAATGTTTTAGCTCCATCAGGCATTGGGATCTCAACCCAGAATTCCAATGGGCAGCGGAGACTGCGGGAACTGTGGGATAGCTACCCACAGTGCAATACTCCGGAAGTCGACGCTTGACTCGGTACTGTGGCAGCACTCCGCCGAGTTAATGCACTTAGAGCATTTTCCGTGGGGACACACCCACTCGAATATATAAAAACTATTTCTAAAAAAACAACTTCTATAAATTCAACCTAATTTTGTAGTGTAGACATACCCTTACATTCAGTAGGCTTTTAGAGTGATACACGTTCTAGAATCTTGAACCATCCTATATAATTCTATAGCAGGGATAAAATTCTGTTAAATTTAATTGGATGGCCCAAAATACTTACAGAAAGGTGATAATTTTCTATTAAATACTATAAGTCTTTTGCAGAAACACTTTTTCCCCTTTTTAAAAGTTAATTTGGTCTTGATAAGAGCAAGATATTGTTTCCCTGGCTATAACACTAACTATATTAATAAACCAAGAAAATACTAGGGCTGGTTGAGCATGTTTAAAAAAATTGATTTGCAAATATACACCTGTATAAAAGGAGCAAGTTTGTTTCACCATGGTTCATGGGATCCTATTAATTTTTTGCATATTCATGTAACTGCTGGGTATTTGAGAATATTTGCTGCCCTCTAAATTTCACACATAATTATTCCTCCATAAATTCACTATTCTCCAGTGTGGATTACTGAAATATTTTTAGGAGGGAGATGAGAATTATGCTGTATGAATTAGGCATATACAATGAGTTACAAATGGGAAGTAGTGGATGCAAATAGATAACCAGAAAATCATAGTATAAAAACCATTGCCCCAAATATTTGGGGGTAGAAATGTATTAAAGAAAAGAACCACCTGGCAAAATAAATAATTTGCCAAGTTGCAAAGAGACTAAAGCCTAGTCTTGTACTGAGAAACTCTCAGACCCTTGTAACTGCCTGGTGCTCCATTGACCTTCCTGGTGGAGAGGTCTGGGCTTTGTTGTTACACTTATCTGTATTAGCGTAGCACGTGGAAGCCCTAGTCATGGACATGGGCCCCATTATGCTAGCATCTGTACAAACACAGTATAAAAAGACAGTTCCTGCCTCAGGGAGTTTACAGTCCAAGTATAAGATGAGACGGGCTGTCAGTTAATCACAGTTAATGCATGCAATTCACACGCAACAAATGAACTAGATTTTAAAAAGTAGCCACAATTGATCACAGTTTTAATCACACCGTTAATAGCAGAATATCAATTTAAATTTACTATAAATATTTGAATGTTCTTGTACGTTTTCAAATATATTGATTTCAAAGTGTACAGTGTTCGCTTTATATTTTTTATTACAAATATTTGCACTGTAAAAAATGAGAAAATATTTTTCAATTAACCTCATAAGTACTGTCGTGCAATTTCTTTATTGTCAAAGTTCAACTTACAAATGTCGAATTTAATTATTTTTTTTACATAACTGCACTCAGAAACAAAACCGTGAAAAACTTGAGAGCCTACAAGTCGAAACATGAATGGACATACAAACGTTTAACATATCTGGCACATAAATATCTTGTAACACTGGTTACAACAGTGCCATTCAAACTCCTATTCTCACTTTCAGGTGACCTTGTAAAGAAGAAGCGGGCAGCATTATCTCCTGTAAATGAAAATAAACTTGTTTCTCTTAGAGATTGGCTGAAAAAGAAGTAGGACTGAGTGGACTTGTATGAATGAGATGAATGGAAAAAAATGAGGTGAATGGAAAAATACTGTTTCTTTTGTTTATCTTTTTTACAGTGCAAATATGTTAATCAAAAATAATATGAGCACAGTACACTTTGTATTCGGTGCTCGGTGTAATTGAAATCAATATATTTGAAAATGTGTAGAAAAACATCCACAAATATTTATAATTTAAATTGTATTGTTTAACAGTGCGATTTAAAACTGCAATTAATTGCAGCTTTTTTTAATCTCGCAATTAATTGCGACTTTCTTTTTAAATAGTTTGACCACCCAAGATGAACCACAACAGATGGATACAGACCAATGGGGGAGTACAAGGAAAAAATGAAACAATATTGGGCAATATGATAAGTTCACGGTATAAGACCGGGGCCTAAATCTGTAACCAAAAGATTCGCTAGTTCCAGAAAATACTGATCCATATTTTTTTAAAATGGATGGCAGTATTTTCCTTGGTAATGTGGGAGGACAACAGAAAAGTGAGAGGGAGAATGTTCAGAGCTGTCGTGTGTAAATTGCTTTGCCATGTTGGAGCCAATAAACAATGGATGTTATAGTCTGACGGATCTTTTTGCTGTATAATTAGGAGAGGTTTTGCTTTAACAGTTAGTTCAACAGCACAAATTTCTGCATCACTATATTTTGACAGTGAGCCTATGAGGCCTGATGTTGAAAGGACGGGATTATAAATATCCAGACTCTTCTGGGTTTTATTTCCAGCTCTTCCATGGGTTTGCTATGTTGCCATATGCAACTTAACGTTTCTCATTCTGTGTGTACCCATTATGTGTGTTCAGATTGGATGCTTATTTTTATTTTAAAATATTTGTTTAGAGCCATACATTTTAACATATCTTGCAAACCATAGATTAGATATGTCTCTTGTCCCAAAGGGTTTGGAATCCGTGCTTGATCGTAGGGGGAACTGAACAGCTGTTCAGAACTTTACAGGATCAGGCCCTAATTTAATTAGCACTTTTTCTGTACATCAGTTGCTTAGAAATGTGTGGGCTCATAAAACTAGAGTTGTAGTTTATGCTGAGAGTCACCTGATGACATTCTTAAACATAGTAAGCATAGCCAGAAGTGTTTCTATTTCATGAAAAAATTTGAGGTTTCAGAATTTGTTTTCATTCCAGCATGGAACGAAAGCAAGGCCGTTCAATGTTCTTCATCTTAAAAACCCAACAGACAAAGACATCTACCCCAAAACAGTCAATAGCCTCTTGGTTAAGACACTCACCAAGTATCTGGGAGATCCAGTTTCAAATCAGACACCTCACAGGTGAGTGCCCTAATCACTAGGCTATTGGCTTTTCTGGGGTAGGGGTCCTCTCCATTTTTGTTTGAAAGTTTTTAGCTCTGCAATCAACTTGGTGAAAAAGAACTTTAATTTCACATAAGTATACACAGTAACTTCAGAAACTAAATTATTCTTGGTTTTTAAACACTCTTTATTCTATTTAACCTTTTCTTTTCCTTTTAATCTTTTTTGCAGCTAATACAGTACCACTTAATTGGAGATTTGAGGCCTCTGCTAATGCAGAGACTGATAGGATCTAGTATCACCTAATGCTGATGGCTCAAAGGAAAAGATGTATCTGAAAAGGCCAGTGATACTCATGAGAATTATCTAATTTTCCAGGCATAAATTAGAGCATTTTAAGTGAAGGAAATGAAGCTGAAATTATATTTGTGTATACAGTACAGTTAATTCTGGACTGCCTTGTAATTCAGTGTAAATCCAATCCAGCAAGGTGCTGAGTGTCCTCCACTCCTGTTCAAATCAGTGAGTGTTGAGAATGTATTGCTCCGTGTAGAGGTACTCCTCAGTTCAGTGGATTAGACCCTTTGCAAAAAAGCACTGGGATAGCCTAATACCAAAGAGGAGTATAGCCTGAAGCAAAGAATAAGAGAGCTGATGGTATAAGAGCAATCCCAGTTATGTGGTTGTAGTGATAAGTCAGATCCTCAGGTGGTGTGTAAATCAATGTAATTATGCGGATTTACACTGCCTGATGATGTCGCCACAAATTTCAGGTTGAACAGATAAGAGAACTTGAAAAATGGTAAATTTGTGTCATAGTGCCTGACAAGCGATGCCAGCAGAAATTTTCAGAGCCGTCTGGCTGGTTGTGCAAAGCTTTATCGACTGATCTGTGAAACATGAAATTAACATTCAGTACTTTAGGCAGTGCTCTTGTTCACCATTGTTTTTAAAGGCATATCTGTGAGAAATATTACTTAGTGTTATAGTTCTGGCCTGCTAACATGTGAAACCCCAATTCAACAAAGCAGTTAAGCACATGATTAATTTTAAACTTTGATGTCAATGGGCCATACGCACAAGCTTCAAGTTAAGCATGTACGTAAGTGTTTTACCTGAATTGAAGTGCTTACCTGAATTGAGACCTGAATCAGTTTGCAATCTGTTATCTTTCTTCAGTTTTAAACTTCATTATTTCTCAAAATTTTGTGTGTCAGGATGTGGGTAAAAAAGCAAATCTCCATATCCAAATTGTGAAGGGGGAAAAAACTAACTATCCGTTAAAAGGTCTCTGACCACTAAAAGGAAAGGTAGCATTGAACAAGTATAAAACTAACTAGAACTAAATAAGTTCATGGAGGATAGGTCCATCAGTGGGCATTAGCCATATGCAAGGATGGTGTCCCTAGCCTCTGTTTGCCAGAAGCTGGGAATGGGCGACAGGATGGATCCCTTGATGTTTATTTGTTCTGTTCATTTCCTCTGAAGTATCTGCCATTAGCCACTGTTGGAAGACAGGATCCTGGGTTAGATGGACCTTTGGTCTGATCCAGTATGGCTGTTCTTATGATAGCCTTTTCACTTATTAAATTAAATATAGTCATCCAGTTTTTGCTTTAATATATTGATACCGCTTGACTCTAAATATAAGTAAGGAAGCATTTTATCTACCAGAGAACTAAATGAAACTGCACTGTTTTCTTTTCAGGTAACTTAATGGCCATGAATCGCTGTTCTTCATTTACAAAATAATAATTATTATGCTCTGATTAGCAAAACAACTAAAATATATTTTAAAAGTTTAAGATCTGAGGTGTGTGTGATTTTTGTGCAACGAAAAGGGGTGGTGTTGGGCATGTGTGTGTTGCATAAACCTGATTAAAAATATTAGCATTTAAATGGTTCAAACTAGCTATTGAAGTTTTCTCTCTAGAAGATGTGTGCATCTCCCTTTCTGCTATTGTTATAGCCTATCTTGCTGTAGCACATACGGCAGACTGTTGATCAGAGTGCTGAATAGCTATCTTCACAACCAGAAGTAATTGGAAAGCTTTTTTGAAATGACAGAGAAGATGATGCAATGTGCATCAAACTAATTACCCCTTTCAGTTTTCAAAGCAAGCTGGCATGAGTTAAAACTACAGCCTTGATGTGGCAAAGCACTTAAATACATGCTTAAGTCCACCCCCATTCAGCAGAGCATATGACGTTTTTATTTAAATCATTATATGCTCTTTCCCAAAATTTGGGGGCAAGCTCAGAAAAGCAGTGTGTTGCTTTGGAGAAGAACAATGGATGTCTGTTTTAAGGCTTTGGACTGGGATTCAGGAGATCCGGGTTAAATTCCTGGCTCTGCAGACTTCCTGTATGACTTTGGACAAGTCACTTAATCTCTCTGTGCATCAGTTCACCATCTGTAAATGGAAGATCATACTGCCTTCCTCCCATTCTTTGTCTCTCCTGGCTGTTTAGCTTATAAATTCTTCACGGTAGGAGAGTGTCTCTTACTAAATGTTTGTACGACGCCTTGCAAAATGGGGCACTGCTGTTTGGAGTTTCTTGTAATAATATAGAATAGCACACACACACAGGCACTCATTGAGAAGGAAGTCTTAAATGTCCCAACTAGCAAAGACAGCCGTGTTCACCCTATTATGATTTATATGTTAAGTATGAAAAAGATTAAATTCCTCAAATTGCTGGGTAGCGAGCGGGCAGGTAAGAAATCCTTAGCGTCATTTAGGAAGGTAAGTGGGAAGCTAGTGACAGATAAAGTTATTAGTTTGGACCAGAATGAATTCATTGCATCAATGTTCTTGAAAGAAATAGTGAAGGTCATGCCTCAAAGACTGGGAGACATTTTCCTAAGGGAGACAAAGAAATGTTAGATGGTCTTATGATTATGCTAAAGTAGGTAGTCAAGCCATAAGCAACAGTCAAAGCTGACAGGCCCAGATGATTTGTTTTACATAAAGCAAAAACTAATGAAATAAAAATCTCCACTACAGGCTTTCTTGATGTCTTGATAAGAAGTGGGAAGATAATTGATCTACAAGGAGGGATAAGAGACATACAGTTAAATTCCGTTTTGGGGGAATTTATTGGAAACTATGGGCTGGGACAAGGTCCATACAAATATGTAAGCAAAAAAGAATATGGATCCATAAAACAATTCCTGGCTAATATGCATGAACTCCTTTAGTGCATCAATAAGGCCATATTTTTGTGAGTGTTGTGTAGACCCCGCAACAGTTAACAAGTTAAAGTGTTTTGGTTACTCACTGAAAAAGCAAAGCAAAAAACCTTATCTGTGACATATGTGGCTAAGGGTGAGGGAGATCACTAAATAATGGCTACATCAGAGTTGTAGCCAAAACATACACACATCTGATTAATTCTTATGTTTCCTCATCTGTGAAAAGAGGGTGGTAATGCTTAATTGCTTACCACTCTGGGGTGTTGAGTTTTAATTGGATAACACTTGTTTAGTGCTTTGAAGATAAAATGCACTATATAAATATTAAGTAATATTATGTTAAGGTTACTGACTTCAGGGTCCCTAGTGTCCTGAAATAGTTAAGCAAACTACTAATCAGAGTTGCCAGGCCCCACAAGAATCATGAAATTTAACACCCCCACCCCCTCAAGTAGAAAAGGAGTCCTTGTGGCACCTTAGAGACTAACCAATTTATTTGAGCATGAGCTTTCGTGAGCTACAGCTCACTTCATCAGATGCATACCGTGGAAACTGCAGCAGAGTCTGCTGCAGTTTCCACGGTATGCATCTGATGAAGTGAGCTGTAGCTCACGAAAGCTCATGCTCAAATAAATTGGTTAGTCTCTAAGGTGCCACAAGGACTCCTTTTCTTTTTGCGAATACAGACTAACACGGCTGTTACTCTGAAACCCCCTCAAGTGTTTTTATTTGCCTTCTGGCTTTGGAGACTTTTTGAGTCATGTTTCCAAGCTTTTCTCTGCAATTATGAGGGTTAGAAAGTTAAACTTCGTCAGTTTTTATTTAAAAAATAAATTCTCACATAACTCTAAGAGCTGAGGATTTAAGAAAAACATCATGAGACTCGTGATAAAATTGTAAAAGCTGGCAGCACTGTTGTTTGCTGACTCATTTTCAGCCAGGCCTGCAGTGCATTGACAGAGAGAGCTGACAACCAGAGCTTGTTCTGTTGAGTTCTTCTTTCCTCCGTTTGTGACATTTTCCACAAAGGATACTCCAGCCAAACACTGTATTAACTGACCCCACTACTAAAGTCCCCAGGTGGATGTTTACTCTGGCTGGAAAAGCTAACCCCTTCTTAGCTGGTTTGCTACCAACAAGGATCTTATTTCACTCAGTTGATACCCTTTTTTTCCCCACCAATCTTTTAAATTACTTTCCTTTCAAAGTCTCACTCTAGGAACTTGGCACATGCTTTGTGACCAAGCAGCCTCCCTAGTATGTTTCCATTGATCTGGGTATCTGTGGGCTCACCCAAAGCAGTTTCAATAGGAAATGGCATATCTTCATCAGATTTGGACATTGATTTCAGTGTAACTGGAGGGCAAAGAGAGAGCTCAGCAATGCACATGGACGGTCTGCCTTTTTTTGATCTCCCAACTAAAGAGCGGTTTCAGAGTAACAGCCGTGTTAGTCTGTATTCGCAAAAAGAAAAGGAGTACTTGTGGCACCTTAGAGACTAACCAATTTATTTGAGCATAAGCTTTCGTGAGCTACAGCTCACTTCATTGGATGCATACCGTGGAAGTTTCCACGGTATGCATCCAATGAAGTGAGCTGTAACTCACGAAAGCTCATGCTCAAATAAATTGGTTAGTCTCTAAGGTGCCACAAGTACTCCTTTTCTTTCAACTAAAGAGCAAGTTTCTTTGCAGAATTGCAGACACGCCTTAACACCACAGCCACTGCCTGACGTGCCACAATTTCAGCTAAATAAATAGGACCTTGACTCGGTGGACAAAGACAAAGCCTTGCACGTAACTTCATTTTTAATACACATACTATTGGCAAAATCCATTTGGAAGGGAAATTGTTGTAGACTTCAAAAACTATTTTGATTGTTCATCTGTGTTCATTTTTTTTTTTTAAACTGCAGGTGACTTTTGAAAGTAAAAGGACACAATAGAATAGATAAATATTGTAATTATCTATCTTAATGATCTTCTACAGAAATCTCTTTGGAATGCACATGTACTAGCTTTACCCCTTTCCCAATAAATAAGTTGCATGTTTAAATTCTCTATATTTTTTCAACCATGGTACAAAACAATATAATTAGCTTTACTGTGGTGTGTCGTCGCTCCCTCCAACCTCTTCTTAAATACAATTTACTCATCCTCTCTAAAATTTTATCTTGCAGACCTGAAACTCACAAGACATGTACTTCCTTGGACTGTTGTTTTTGCTGGTTTTGCAAAGTAAGGCCTTCAGCACAAATTTTCCTGATGAAACTATTGCAGAGTTTTCAGTGAACATTTATAAACAGCTGCGGGCCACTGGGGAAGATGAGAACATTCTATTCTCTCCTCTGAGCATTGCAATTGCCCTGGGGATGGTGGAGCTTGGAGCTCATGGGTCCACTTTGAAAGAAATTCGACATTCCCTGGGATATGACAGCTTGAAAAATGGTAAGGTCTTCCAATTGTGTTTCTCTATGTATTTTTGTTGTAAAGGAAGAGATGGAGCCTATTGAACAACCATGGAAATGTCAAGGGTTTGTTCATTGATTTGCTATTTAATCAGTAGGTTTAATGACATTCTGATTTATAATTTGAGCATGTTGAAGTATATTGTAGTGGACTCAGCATAGAACTGTAAACTCCTGGAATCTAATACCAGGCCTGACAGCGCTCAAGATTCAGGAGTCAAGTCACTTGAACTCTTCACTTCAGTTTCCATCTGTAAAATAATGATGACATCCACCTAAAAAGCCTCCAAATATCTTTGGGAATGATCGTTTTGTTAATACCTGTAAAGCAACTTGAAGACAAAAACAATAGAATTATAATATGGTATTCTTAAGGAGAAAGTCTGAAAACCTGTTCGTTGTTGCACTTGAAAAGTAGTAGAATTTCTTGAAGCTGTAATTTTATGTGATTTGTGTAACGTCTAATGCAAATATTTTTAGCATAACTATTTTGTGATTCCTTGATGGGACTAGATGATCAAATTTAGAATAATAGAAAAAAATCTTAGCAGCTGGTGTAATGGGGTAAATATTTAGCATCATTAGATAAGAAACTCCCATTTAAAATCTGTAACAGATGGGCAGATAATGCCTATTGTATGAACTAGTTGTTGTGAGTTGAAATATAGGGACAAGAAAACATAAACCTAGAAAAGTTTCTTATATTATACGTTATCCTTGTGTGTAAATATCTGTTGTTTTTAATAATACAGGATTAAACTCCACCCGCAGTTACATCTGTGTACTTTCAAAATTGTTGTGTGGACATACTTGAGGGCAAATTTGGTTCACAGGTAGTAGTGATGGTTGTTTGTAGTGAATCTGCTGGGCATTTCCACTTTACCGCATGTCTCTGAGTAAATGTAACTCACCCCATAACATGACTGTAGCTAGAGACCGTCACGTCAAAGGATCGTAATGGGAGGCACTGTACGTAGGTGTTTGCTTGAAAACCTGTGAGTGAAACTTCTGGCCTTTATTAAAATCCTCTGGACCTGGGGTCCTCTGAGAAGCAGCATTTTGAGGGCAGCCTAGAAAATAAGGTGGTGCTCTAGAGATATATGCATGTAATTCCACTGGCCCTGCAATAGCCCTTTTGCATAGTCCCCTACACAGATGATGCCTGCAGATTATATTTGCTGTCTAGTTCTACAATTTTGCCTCTAAGGGATTAAAAAGCAGACAAGTACACTCTGATATTTGAAAGTGTAGTCCAGTTAATGTAAGCAAGGCCATGCTTGGATCTCAGACACCTACTTTGTATACACTGCTATCAACTCCAATTTCAGCTTCATGTAGAGTGCACTGCAATAGCTATCTGCAAAGACCAACCAGAAGCTTCAGCTATTGTAGAAAGCAGCAGGTTGCTTGAATCTTTGTTCAGTACACATTAAACTCACTGCACTTGTTCTCCATATGCTTTATTGGCTTCTGTTTTGACTCCAGGAGCAATTCTGGTTGCTGGGATTTTTAATCTATGAAACCTGTTACTTTCAGAGTTCCTGGTTACCTAAGAGAGTGCTTTTCTCCTTTCCTGGGCAATGTCCTGACAACTGAAGTTAACTGAAGTAATTTTAAAGTCCCTAGACCGGAGTTCCACTGATGAGTTCTCAGTGGAGGGCTTTGGCATTGAAACTCATTCTTGCCCCCCGGGCCCAAAACTGTTAACATTTAGGACACAGTACAAGACCCATTGAGCATTTGGGAGGGAAATATGTGCAAGAATTTTTTTTTTCCTCAGGATAGATCAGAATGATTCATTATGATGTTGGGACAAATGAAAGCACTACAATTGTCAGGGTTGTGTGTGGGGTTGAGGAAATGGTTCGCTAATGCTACTTATTGTGGATAGTAAAAACCCAAACTAATCATTGCACAGTGGCCTTCACATCTTCAACGTGCACATTCAAGTCAGTGTAATGTAGTATAATATCTTAGTCACTGTGTGTGGTGGTTTTTTGTTTGTTTTGTTTTTATTAACCTCTGATTTGTTTACATTTTCTATGTCTGAGTCTTAAAAAAAAAAAAAAGATAAACAACTCTAAAATGTTAATGGATGTTCTGTACTTGAGGCTAAGATGCCATTATGAACTGGTAGTGTGGAGAATATGTAATATTTCTTTAGTATGTTTGCCTCACTAAGGAAAACAAACTACTTTTTAATGGGTTTTTTTATTTTATTTTCAGGTGAAGAATTGTCATTCTTGAAGGACCTTTCTGATATGGCAACTACTGAGGAAAGCCAGTATGTGATGACAATTGCCAACTCCCTCTATGTTCAGAATGGATTTCACATCAGTGACAAATTTTTGCAATTGCTGAAAAAATACTTTAAAGCTGAAGTAGAAAATGTAGACTTTAGTCAAAGTGCAGCTGTAGCTAACCACATCAATAAGTGGGTTGAGAATCATACAAATAGTAAGTCCCTGTGGTTCTCTTATTTCTCTCTTAATGTAAATGTTTGTGGTTGTATCGTGCTGAAGTAGGTCAGTACTGGTTGACCTTTGTCTTGTCTGTCATCTTCTCTCTCACTTAAGATTAAGAAATCTTCTCTCTCAGCGAGAATTCTAGCATCGGTTCTTAATACAATTATAATTTTTTTTCCTGTACTGTGATAGTCCTTTCAAAAATCAGCTCTGAGCAACTGTCATTTGCTCTTCTACGTATAAGAAAATAACTGTAGTATCTATTGGTAAATAATGACACTTGACTAGCAACCACTCTGATTTGAGTCTCTGTTTTCTATTTAATATAAATGTATTTATTAATGAAAATTAATTTTTTTCATGCTTTCTTTCTAAACTGTTGGTTACTACATAAAAAATGTTTAAAGGCGTTACTGGCCTGAGCTTAGTAATGACTTAAAATGAGAATTGTGGGTGCTCATTACCTCTCAGGATCAGGCCCAAATATATTAAGGAATATAAAGTCAGTTTTGGTAGACATGTGCAGATCCAATGACAAAGTCTTGACACATGCAGCCCCTGTTGACTTCAGTGGAAGCCATATCAGTGTAGCCAAAGACAGAATTTGACCATTGATAAGACTATCACTACTAAGGTGAACAGAGATCTCTAGTAGGATAAAACAGTAAAGGCAAAACTAAAAAAGTAAATGTATTTGCTCAGATCTGCTGTTGAATTCTGATCATTGCCTGTGTGGTGCTTCCATTGATTGTTTGGTTCCATACATACTTGGAGAGCAAATAGAAGCAGCGTGTGTCCCAATTTGTGGATCAGAGAATAATTTTGTTCTAATTCTTTTTCCACCATATGTCTCTTAAATTCAATTTGTGATGTTAATATTTTAACAATAGAGGCCAGATTCTGTCCTCAGTTGCAATACTGTAAGTCTAAAGACTCAGAATCTTTCTAGGAATTTCTGCCACATACACATCCTCATGATACTTGAGAATCTAGCTGTAGAGCTGTAATGGGAAGAAATGCTTTATTTAATACGTAAATTTGTGGCTCAAATGGGAAAAGTACTCAATGTTAAGGCTCTTGCTCTAGTTTGAATTCATCCTGTTTTGCCAGGGTATCAGGGAATGTGTCGCACTTTGGAGGTAAAATCCTGCCTTGCTGTTTGGAGACACAGAAATGGAGGAGACAAAGTAGCACCAGCAGGCAATAGGTCACATCATGCTGGCGTAGGTGAATGTACAGTTGGGTGCACCTTTGTGTTTTTAGAAGGTGCAGTATAAGTACCGTCTAATGCCTGCTGCACGAGCATGCTTTGTGCTGACCAAGCTGGCAGTCTGCAATCCATTGGGGCAATGATGCACTGACAGGCAGTAGGGGTCCCTCAGCTTAATATGTTGGTAGCACCAGAGCTCATTCTTGCCTGGCTGCTGTCAAGGGAGGAGATGACCCTCTTCCCTTGTTAGCACAACAGTGCCACAGAGGTGGTCAGGATTTCATCCATGGCTTGTTAAACACACTCCTCTCAAAGCTTTGAGGAATATGCGCTCAACGAGGTGCAAAATAAATGAGACATAACTGTCTTAGGTTTCTATATAGTGTGGAATATTCTTAATATACAATAACGCGTGTTACCAAGAACTGTTTGGAAAATATCACTGAAAATGAAATTTCGAACAGAGGAAGGAAAGACTTCTGATTACTTCTCCTCCTCCTCCTCCTCCTCCTCCTGTATTCAAACAAGCTTTCATGTTGGAACTGAGTGAGCGTGCTTGTGTGTTCTCTTGACTGTGGTAAACTTACTGCCTCAAGGGACATTGCCCTGAATAAACTGAAGTATAAACAAAAACAGTCACTCCCAAGACAGCATGAACCAGATTCTGCCCTCTGATCCACAAATGTGATACCAATTGGCTGCTCTGTGGAGCTCTGCAAATGCATCCAGAGGCAGAATTTGACTCTAAACACACTCGCGGCACAAATCAAATTGAGAAGTAATAAATAACCGATAGAGTGCTTTTATTTTTTTAACCCATTATATAGCATGTCGGTCACAAATGGGAGTAAGGAATCCATCTGGGATGATTTATTAAATGCAGTGACTAGATTTGTCATTATTCTTAGAGTTATAAAATCAAAATTATTTTACTGAAAACAAGCTGTATCCAATCAGGTAACAGACAATGCACTCTGATTGGAATAATTTATTTAGGAGTGTGAGCATAGCAGCTGCTATGCTCAGCTAACAAGCCTCTCATGACTACAACAGATGTAAGATGTCTTTTCTCCTTTCCTTTCCATGAGCAAATGTCCGTGAATCAAATGCTGAGGGCTTCGTCTCTTTAACAGTCCTCATCTTGGAGACAGTGGGCCTTCGCCTGAGTGAAAACTGAGTACCTGACCCACTCTCAGGGCCGTAACCAAGGCAGGGCAACTTCCCAGGGTGCAAAGCCACGGGGACAGAAAAATTACTGGGGGGAGCAGGGGGAGAGGATGAAACAGTAAGGGGCTCAAATATGCTTGCTCACTCCAGGCACTAAAATGCCTGGTGACGGCGCTGCCCACTCATTGCTATTAAAGGCCCCAATCAGTGGGACTCCTTATGTTCTTAAAGTTAAGCACATCTTTAGGGGCTTCTTCAGATTAGAGCCCAAGTCCATAAAAGTTGATCCCCTAGGAGGAAAATAGTGAACTGTACTGTAACACCGGTAGAAACTTTCTTTATTTGACCTACATTTCCTCAAGGTTTCAATGTGGGTTATATTTTAAAAGTGATGCTCAGAAACAAGTGACTGGTAACCACTTGAAGGAAGGATTTACATACCAACACCATGATTTAGGTTTTGAAAATGCTGGAAATTTAATTTGGAATTTAATGTGAAAATCTGAATTGGAAATTATATGTTAGTGCTATTTTTTATTTTCTTTCTTTTTGCGAGCTGGATGAGCTTTGATTGAATATTCAATTTTACGTGCAGTTTGAAGCACTCCTTCTTTTCCTGTCTCTCTGACAGACATGATCAAAGATTTTGCCTCATCAAGGGATTTCAGTGCTCTAACTCATTTGGCCCTCGTCAATGCAATCTACTTCAAGGGAAACTGGAAGTCGCAATTCAGACCTGAAAACACAAGGACTTTCTCTTTCACTAAAGATGATGAAAGTGAAGTGCAGATTCCAATGATGTACCAGCAGGGAGAATTTTATTATGGTAAGCTGGGACCTGGACAGCTGACTTAATTAGTGCAGATAACGCTAACTCATTGTAGCGATAATATGACACTATGTATTCAGCCATGCACAATTCTGCACTTGTATGTATATGATTGACAAACTATATGCAGTTACCTGATTGACATTCCCTTGTTGGGTATTTCTTCACACACATGGTCAGTTACATGTTGCATTGACAGAATTAATTTTTTATTTTGTTTTTTAATTTCAACAGGTAATATTGAAGCTTATTTTTAAGCATTTTTTCTTTTTTATCAATTTAAATTTTCAGTTGCAGGAAATTACAATGGGGGTAAATAATTAATGATGGTAGACATTGAGTGTCAATAAGTTTAAGCTTTATAATTGTTAAAACAGAAATAGTTAACATCACATGTAAAATATACAAAGTAAAAAACCTTAAATCAAACTTTACTGAGTTCTCAAGCAGCAATTTTCTTTCTTCATCCTTAATTCTGTAAATTTCAGTTCTAGCCACTTTAAAATTATGAAATGTTTGATTTTGAAGTTTGATTTTTCTCATGTTCTGATGAAAGGTGTCATCTCTTATCCTATTCAAAAGCAGTTGTGAAAGTTACTAGGGAAATTGAATTTTTTGTTCCACTTATTTACTGCTTCAGTTTTCTAAAATATAATTGTACATGCATGTCTTGTGCTCTGGATACCTATTTAATAAATTATAATGAGTAAAGGATGGCTTATAAATATATCTACCTCACTGAAAAAAGGGGTGCCCAGAAGGATAACAAATCTGGGTTCTGCAGACCAAGCAGGGAGCAAGTTAAGGAATCATTTTTCTCCACATGAGGATGTAACTACACTTGGAGAGAGAAAATGCTAAACAAGTAAATGTGAGCAGTGTATAGCTGAATTGTTTTGATGATGACATTAAGGTAATAAGAGGAGGATTGGTCAAGTGATAAGTGGTATCGAAAGCTGAGATTTATGTTCAGTTTTACTGGCACGTTTTTTTTTTCTGAATCATTTTCTAACATAGTTGGGGAATCTCCTTTTCTAAATACTATGTATTGTCTTAGAAATACAAATACAATTACAAACTTTTTAATTGAACATCACAAGGAATCACGTATCAAGAAAGACTTAATAATTGAGACAAAGATTAAAATTTTCAAAAGCGCCTTTAAGTTACATCTACACTACAAATGTCTGCCAGCATAATTACGTACGTTAGTTATCTGACCCAGATAATTATGCCAGCACAAATCTGTAGTGTAGGCCTGGCTTAAGCCTCATTTTAAAATATAATTTAGGCATTTGGGAGCCTAAGTCTCATTGAGTCAGTGGGACTTAGGTTCCCAGTTTCCTTAGGTTCTTTGAAAAATGTTACCCAAGATGAGGTTAGTAATTTAAGGTGTGGTGTTTTGCCTTCTTCTGAATACAGTGTACATATTTGTTATGTTTAATTTACATCTGACAGTTTACTAGTGTTGCATAGTGTTCATTTTCCCCCAGTTTGTTTAGTAAAGACAAAGTTTAAAGGAAATGCTTATGGTGGAATTATATTCCTTTTTTGTAGGGGAGTTCAGCGATGGCTCCAATGAAGCAGGCGGTATCTATCAAGTTCTGGAAATACCATACGAAGGCGATGAGATAAGTATGATGATCGTTCTTTCCAGACAGGAAGTTCCACTAGTCACACTGGAGCCCTTGGTCAAAGCCCAGTTGATTGAGGAATGGGCTAACTCTGTGAAAAAACAAAAAGTGGAGGTATATCTACCAAGGTGAGGCTATATTTCCAAGTACGCATTTTTTAACGGGGTGCATTTATGTGCTTTGCCTACTATGTCATTATATGACTGTACAGGGTAGCAGAGACATATTGGCGCAGCAGCAATTGCTTTTAATCATCACAACAGCGTTTTCTGTTTTCAGGACAGTTTGAGATTTGTCATGTGCTCTGCAGGGGGGTGGGGTTTAGAAAACAGATGTGAAATTTCTAGGCAGTGAGAGAACAGGGAGGGAATCCTTGGAGATTTCCCATAAAATTACATCCAAGAGGCCATTTTATTTTGATGTAAGATGATCCAAATTGAAACCTTTCTTCTTGTCAGCGCTGATTTTAAGGTTAAAAGATTGATTTACACTGGTTACTTGGAGCAATGACAGATCCGTTCCATCGGATACAAACCTCTTGTCAGGCTTTTCTGTAGCCATCTGTTGCAGTAGTGACCCTTACAAACTTGCCAGTTACCTTTTGGATAAGGAAGTATTTGCAGTTATATAACCTTAGCATTTGTAATATGCAAGGTTATTCTGTAATAAGCACAGGAACATAAAGGAATCCCTCCAGATTTGTTTTCCTTTTGGGCCTGATGCAAAGTCCACTTATGTGTATTGACTTGATATTATATCAAACCATTGCATCTATTTTCCTTAGGTGACAGTGGCAGCTTTTCAGTGTACAGCAAGAACTTCCCTCAGTGATGTATGCAGTTTTTGAAAAGATGCTCTTTAATCATCTTAATTTCTAAATTTAGACTAGCTGAAATTTCATTATCTAAGAATATAACTGTGCTTCTCATTTATTGTTTTATGTAAGGCTTCTTTAGGCCACTCTACAAACTGAACAGCTGGGGGGGGAGTGGCAGAGGAATGGTTTGAAAACAGGGAACAGGTGGTGGCAGAGGACATCTGAAGTGCATTATGGTCCAGTGGTTTTAAGGAACTGTTAGCTTTGCCACCATTCTGTTGCTGCAGAGCAAAGACATAAAATGGTAGTTACTGCTCTTTATTTCAGTAATGTTTAATTGAAATCGTGTACGTATAACCCAAGGGCCTCTTTGTGCTAAGAAGGGATAATTTATAACTGTTTTCTTTTAAACGAATAAAACTCTCTTAACCTAACCCTTGTATCCATGTGAAGGTCCTTTTCAAGAAGGTACCTTGCAGCCATGGGTCCATGCTATGGATTGTAGAGCAAATCCAGAGTTATAGGGCTAGATGAAGGCAAGCCAGGGCCCTAGGCACATCATACCACCCCATTCTGGTCCTGTCTCAAGCCATGCCTCCTCCCCACCACCACCACTTGGAGTGGCAGAGGCTGGGAAACCCCTCCAAGAAAGGCAAAAGCATTAGTTTGGGGTCTCCATCTCCCCCAACTCCCGAGAGCAGCACAAGTAGCCACTTCTTCCACCACCACCCTTGCCCCCTGCACTCTGGAGAGGCACCAGGGGGGTTTGCACAGCAGCCAGCATGTGTCTACTTGGGCTGGGCCCACTACACTGTTCTTCAGCTGGGGTGGTGTTGGCAGGACCCTCCAGAGCAATGCCCCCATTGAGATGCATGAGGCAGTTCACCCATCTCAGAACTACTGTTCCAGGTTGTCTGCAGACTCAGGCAGGTGTCATTGCATCTGTTACAGTCCTATCACATTTTTTTAAAGCTGCTCTTTGCAACCATAAGTGCTAGAAACTTTGATAGAGTCTCTGCTTTTTTTTTATGTTCCCTCTAATTTTTCCATCCCTCTGCGGGATAAATTTTGTTATGCGCACTGAGGTATGTGCGGATGTGCTCCACCAGTAGAAACAAACCTAGATATAGTTATATATTTTTAAAAAGTTAAATAGGGACAATTACTTCAGCCAGGACAGAGAATATATGTGCATTGCAGGAAGTACCAAGACATAACAACAACAATAATACAAGTATGTGTTGGGAGGTGAGTGTGACACAGAGATGGGGGGGGAGTGTGCGCGAATGCGTGCGTACGTGCTGGCTGCTGAGAGAGTTTCTGAGACGCCCTGTGCTGTCTCTTTAAGGCACTCATTGAAAGCTCTCCTGCTCTGATCTGAGTCATGTTGTCTCCCCTCCCCCGCTCTGCTGAGATGGGGTACATGAGCAGGGAGGGAGAGGGGGAGAGAAAGTGAGACTGTGTGTGCACGTCAGAGACACACAGACATACAGAGAGACTGTGACTCCGTAAGCTGGATGCTGGGAAAATCTCAGAAACAATGCACTGTCTCTTTAAGAAAGTCACTCACCATTCCTTGCAGCAGCTCCAAGTCTTGAGTCAGGCTGTGTCCCCTGCCTTTCCCCTGCTCTGCAGAGATGGAGTGCAGGGGGAGGAGGGACACTGACATCGGCACCCTCCTCTGCCCCTGCACAGCCAGCAGGAGAGTCCCAGGAGCAGCTACAGGACAGAGCAACGTTGCAGCCGGGGCACCTGAACACATGCACAGCACTTAAATCTCTCCTGCGCAGCCACTCAAGCGCGCAGCTTATAGGGAACACAGGACTCTCTAATGTCACGTGATTCCAGGAGTCAGAATCCTAAGCATGCGCCTATAGTGGGTAGGCTTTAATCCAGTCCTGCTGGGTTATGCATACTTCCCCACTCCTATTGTTCCTCTTCCTCAAACCAACAGCTCCTCTTCTGCTAGTCTTCATGCCCCGTCACGTGGAGGAGCCCATCCCAACCAGCTGGGAAACACAGATCTACTACTCCCAATGACAGGTTTCAGAGTAACAGCCATGTTTTCGTGTCACGAAAGCTTATGCTCAAATAAATTGGTTAGTCTCTAAGGTGCCACAAGTACTCCTTTTCTTTTTACTACTCCCAATGTAACCTCAGTTTGCACCTTCCATCCAGCAATCTTTAAGCATTTTGTACACGTTAATGAATTTGGATAAAATTGGGTGCCATTAATCTCCCTCTGTATTTTCAGATTATTAAAAAAACTAGTGTGGGCTTGAAATTCAACATAGAGATACTGTAATTCCCTTATTAAATTGCAGAGATTAACTGTGCACTCCCAGCATGCTAGATTTCCATTAGGATTCAGAGGTGATCTGCAGAATTTTATCTGTGCACTAAATAAACACTTCATAAATATTTTATGCTCTCACTGAAAAGGCATGTTATGAAATGTGGCCTGCAGACTCTGTCCACTGAGAAATTGAAAGCAGCAGTGGAATAGAATTAAATTTTCATACCCCTGAAAGAAACTATCCAATTATAAAGTGAACATTTTTTAAATTTATACATTTGTAATCGGGCCTGAATGACTAGTCACAGCAGAGTTAATCACAACTTTTCCAATATCTGTCTGTGCTATCTGTGTGCAAATGAAACTCTGTATTACTTCTCTTAATAGCAAAGGGGACAATTATACTTTCTCATTTTTCATTTTCAAATCATTTTTTCCAGCTTAACGAGGGCTAAAGTGATCAACATTTTAATCCACTTCTGCATAGAAGTGAAACAGACCATGAAATTAATTTACAAAAACGTCTCCCAAACATAATTTATTTGAAGAGAACCAAAGGGAGAACTACTGGCTAATAACAGGAGTGCAGTCTGAGCAGTTCTTCAGAGTTTCACATGCCACAGTTTGCCTTAAAAAGGGGAGTGGGGAAGCTTTTCCTACCTGCTCATTCTTTCCTTGGCCCTTCTGCTGTTTCTGGTATTTGTCAGCTCTGGTTCTTCTTGTGACATGATCATAGAGATGTCCAGAACTCTGGGTATAGCAGCTCTGACTGCCGTGAGTGAGGGCTGAGGTAGAGGATGCCTATGGCCTGGTCTTGATGGACAAAGATGGGGAGGGAGGAGGCTGTTTCAGTCATGTTCGCTCAGATGAGTTATCTTTGACACCATTGAAAAGCCCTGTTAAGATGCAGGCTGATATGTCTGAAGTCATGTTAACTGACCATATAGAAGCCTAGGCTCCCCACTAGACTAAAACACTGCTTCAGATGCTGAGGGCTTATACTGGCCACCTAGGCAGGTGTTAATTTTACCTGTGATCTGAACTAATGCACTTGTTCTTCTTTTTCATTTGCTCTGCTTTTTGCTCTGCATAAAAGTATGTGCTATGGATCAGTTTGAGAACCTAGATTTTCAACTTCCTGTCACAAACTAAGTAACTTTGAAATGATAACCTCTGGCTGAATTAAATTTTTGCTCCAACTCTTTTTGCTGTATGAGCAAAAAATAGACCCAGTCCCCTTTGATTCTAAGTACTCTCAACTCCCATTTGGTTCAGTGGGAATTCAGCAGCTCACAGGAGGCACTCAGCATCTTGTGGGACTGGGCCATCTCTCCTTTTTTTTCTGTCCTTTCTGAACATGGAAGGTTTTGAATGAATCGTATTAATTAATTCTCTACATAAATTCTAAACTAAGGACTCTGTTCTGCCAAGGAAATGAATACCTCCTCTAAATCTCACTGTTGTATAACTTTAATCCTTGACGCAGGGCTCATCTTCAATAACTCTGGTATTTATTGGAAAGCTGGATCGTATCAGAGAAGTTTCGATACTGTGTTTTGCTATCCCTAGATGATATGGTGCCTGCCCTAAAGAGAAACGTGGTCATCTACTTTAGTGAGCTCTGGATCAGGCCCACAGTTCTAGGTAGGAAGTGAAGAGAGAGACCAGGTAAACCTAGTAAAAAATATGACTGCCACACTAATGCTTACCCCGACTCTTTCTCATACTTGTGCTGCTTCTTTGCCTCTTGCCAACATCTGCTCTCTTTATAAAAGTCTCCAAAGAGATATTAACATGTGAATACATACTTATCAAAGCTATTGTAATAAAGGAAATAATTCCCAAGTGTGTAGCAGATGTTAGACATTCCCCTTTTTATGAATGTACTACAAATTCAGGCCAGTCATCTCGCCTCTTAAGCTATGGTGTTATGGCAATAAACATTATTGGTTTCTTTGAAAGTGGATCAGTTCACAAGTTAGTGCTCTCTCAGGGAACAGATAATTGACATTTTTCACTTTCATGGAAGCATGAGGTCATGTAACAGTTTTTCCAATGTATTCTATACAAACAAGCTTTCATTCAAGTCCAGCTAGTCCTGTCTTTCTCTTCTATCTCTTGTCTGGGTGTTTTTGTTTTGTTTTGTTTGTTCAATGCAGAAGAGTCCAGTTTTTCACTTGTTTTTTGCATTACTCTCCCTATGGTGTCTCGGGGTTGATAGAATAGATTTAGGTTTAACATATAGGTTTTCTTTTGGTCAAATTCCACTTAAGTTTCAAGTGCTGTCAAATAACTGCAGTTCTTCAGTGACTATGACTTCTGTCTGATGGGTATGGAAATTTGATTTGCCCTATTTGTAGCATTTGAAGCTCCAAAGTAAATCTCCTTTTCTCCAGTTGCCAGTATAAGACTGGAAGACAGATACTTTTAGCGCTCATGGGAATATGCGGTTCTTCTGCTCTGCATGATGCACCCACATACTTCCTGAACATTATGGAGGAAACTACTACTTTATGGTTGAATATTATGTAATGCAGTATTCCCAAAGTGTGGGGTGCCCCAAAGGACTAGCTTAGGGGCTGGGGCTGAACAGGCAGCTCAGTTGTTCTCTGGACTACCTGCTTTAATTATAATAATAATAATCATAGAATCATAGAATATCAGGGTTGGAAGGGACCTCAGGAGGTCATCTAGTCCAACCCCCTGCTCAAAGCAGGACCGATCCCCAATTAAATCATCCCAGCCAGGGCTTTGTCAAGCCTGACCTTAAAAACGTCTAAGGAAGGAGATTCTACCACCTCCCTAGTTAACGCATTCCAGTGTTTCACCACCCTCCTACTGAAAAAGTTTTTCCTAATATCCAACCTAAATCTCCCCCACTGCAACTTGAGACCATTACTCCTTGTTCTGTCATCTGCTACCACTGAGAACAGTCTAGAGCCATCCTCTTTGGAACCCCCTTTCAGGTAGTTGAAAGCAGCTATCAAATCCCCCCTCATTCTTCTCTTCCGCAGACTAAACATCCCCAATTCCCTCAGCCTCTCCTCATAACTTATGTGTTCCAGTCCCTTAATCATTTTTTGTTGCCCTCCGCTGGACTCTTTCTAATTTTTCCCACATCCTTCTTGTAGTGTAGGGCCCAAAACTGGACACAGTACTCCAGATGAGGCCTCACCAGTGTCAAATAGAGGGGAACGATCACGTCCCTCGATCTGCTGGCAATGCCTCTACTTATACATCCCAAAATGCCATTGGTCTTCTTGGCAACAAGGGCACACTGTTGACTCATATCCAGCTTCTCGTCCACTGTAACCCCTAGGTCCTTTTCTGCAGAACTGCTGCCAAGCCATTCGGTCCCTAGTCTGTAGCGGTGCATTGGATTCTTCCATCCTAAGTATAGGACTCTGCACTTGTCCTTGTTGAACCTCATCAGATTTCTTTTGGCCCAATCCTCCAATTTGTCCAGGTCCCTCTGTATCCTATCCCTACCCTCCAGCATATCTACCTCTCCTCCCAGTTTAGTGTCCTCTGCAAACTTGCTGAGGGTGCAATCCACACCATCCTCCAGATCATTTATGAAGATATTGAACAAAACCGGCCCCAGGACCGACCCTTGGGGCACTCCACTTGATACCGGCTGCCAACTAGACATGGAGCCATTGATCACTACCCGTTAAGCCCGACAATCTAGCCAGCTTTCTATCCACCTTATAGTCCATTCATCCAGCCCATACTTCTTTAACTTGCTGGCAAGAATACTGTGGGAGACCGTGTCAAAAGCTTTGCTAAAGTCAAGGAACAACACGTCCACTGCTTTCCCTTCATCCACAGAACCAGTTATCTTGTTATAGAAGGCAATTAGATTAGTCAGGCGTGACTTGCCCTTGGTGAATCCATGCTGACTGTTCCTGATCACTTTCCTCTCCTCTAAGTGCTTCAGAATTGATTCCTTGACGACCTGCTCCATGATTTTTCCAGGGACTGAGGTGAGGCTGACTAGCCTGTAGTTCCCAGGATCCCCCTCCTTCCCTTTTTTAAAGATGGGCACTACATTAGCCTTTTTCCAGTCGTCCAGGACTTCCCCCAATCGCCATGAGTTTTCAAAGATAATGGCCAATGGCTCTGCAATCACATCCTTTAGCAGTCTCAGATGCAACGCATCCAGCCCTATGGACTTGTGCACGTCCAGCTTTTCTAAATAATCCCGAACCACTTCTTTCTCCACAGAGGGCTGGTCACCTCCTCCCCATGCTGTGCTGCCCAGTGCAGTAGTCTGGGAGCTGACCTTGTTCGTGAAGACAGAGGCAAAAAAAGCATTGAGTACATTAGCTTTTTCCACATCCTCGGTCACTAGGTTGCCTCCCTCATTCAGTAAGGGGCCCACACTTTCCTTGACTTTCTTCTTGTTGCTAACATACCTGAAGAAACCCTTCTTGTTACTCTTAACATCTCTTGCTAGCTGCAACTCCAGGTGTGATTTGGCCCTCCTGATTTCACTCCTGCATGCCCGAGCAATATTTTTATACTCATCCCTGGTCATTTGTCCAATCTTCCACTTCTTGTAAGCTTCTTTTTTGTATTTAAGATCAGCAGGGATTTCACTGTTGAGCCAAGCTGGTCGCCTGCCATATTTTACTATTCTTTCTACACATCGGGATGCTTTGTCCCTGTAACCTCAATAAGGATTCTTTAAAATACAGCCAGCTCTCCTGGACTCCTTTCCCCCTCATGTTATTCTCCCAGGGGATGGAGTCAAAGTCTGCTTTTTTGAAGTCCAGGGTCCGTATTCTGCTGCTTTCCTTTCCTCCTTGTGTCAGGATCCTGAACTTGACCATCTCATGGTCACTGCCTCCCAGGTTCCCATCCACTTTTGCTTCCCCTACTAATTCTTCCCGGTTTGTGAGCAGCAGGTCAAGAACAGCTCTGCCCCTAGTTGGTTCCTCCAGCACTTGCACCAGGAAATTGTCCCCTACATTTTCCAAAAGCTTCCTGGATTGTCTGTGCACCACTGTATTGCACTCCCAGCAGATATCAGGGTGATTGAAGTCTCCCATGAGAAGCAGGGCATGCAATCTAGTAACTTCTGCGAGTTGCTGGAAGAAAGCTTCGTCCACTTCATCCCCCTGGTCCGGTGGTCTATAGTAGACTCCCACCACGACATCACCCTTGTTGTTAATTAAAAATTAATTAATAAATAATGCAGTAATCATCATAATTGATTTAAATCTCTAGCTGTTACAGCTGCAAAGAAATCCTTGAAAATGTGAGCTGAGTGTAACTGATACCGTGATGTCTCCCTGAGTTTTCCAAGAGCCTGAAGCGTGAACAGACCCATTACTTTCAAAGGGAGTTCATTCATATGCCAATTGTGATATTTTAATTGTAAATTCACCGTTTAACAGAGCATGTAAAAAAGGAAAGAAGGCATCCTATTGAAAAGATCTACAGAATCTAGACTGAGTCAGCTGAGTCAGGTTTTCAACAACACATGGCAAAGTGAATGGGGTGTGATTAGTGTCACTTTTCTTAAAGGGCCAGCTTGTTTTTCAAAAGTTCAAGAAACACTTGTAATGTTTCTCAGTCCGTATCTAGGAGTGTACAATTTTCTGATGATCAAATCTGATCATCTGATGAGATCCCTTTGCAGGCCTTCTGGTGAACTTCACCCACCCAACATTTTGCCCTGTCAGAGGTCTGAATGAGAATAGGGCCTACATTATATATACTGTCAATACCATATTTTATATAGTTCTTTAGTAATATGATAGATAAACTTTTTGAATTTTTCCCCCTCCTTCCCATCCTCCCAGCCCCATCCCCCCTTCTGCAGCATATTCGGTTTTGATGTTTAGGGATTTTTCAAAAATAACTCCCAGATCTCTTCCGAGCTTAGTATGCAAAAGTATCTTTTCATGTATCCGTTTGTGTTCTCTTTTTTTTTTGTAGTTTATTATTTGTCATTTATCTGCTAAGCATGTTATTTGCGGTCTAGTAGTCAAGAGACTTAAATCCACTTAAATCCCATTTATATCTCCTTGTAATCTTTCTGCAGTTGGAAGTTTCCATTTGCAGTAGTTGAGGTTTCTTTGCTTTTTTTTTTTTTTTTTTTTGGGGGGGGGGGGCGGGGGTTGTGTGGTTTTTTTTGTTTTGCAACCTCTAGGTTGTTTTTCAAACCCATTACCCTCACTACCATTCTACCTCACTTTAATGATTCACCAACAGTATTGAGTTTCATCAGATGTGTATAGTTATGTTTATTCTCTGTCAGAGTCTATTGCTGGTGGGAGCCTATCTAGCTGATTTGACACTGGCAGTATGAGATATTAGTTGGCACCTTTATTGTAATGCTTACTCTTTTTTTAAAAAATAGCCAATTGCTTTACATAATGCATATATAACCAACTAACCTAATACCAAATAATGTCATCCCCTGTGCGGGTGGATTAGGGGGCATGCTTGGGCTCTTAATTTTGAAATTTATCTCAATTGTAACGTGGCAATAAATATTCCTCGGAACGTTCACCTCTATATAAGGTGCCCATACAAGTCCATCTGCACCATTTAAACCCCAGTTAAACCCTGCATCGAGGGCCAAGCACTTTCAGCTCTTTCTAAGAGTTCGCACTGAAGTCAGTGGAGTAACTCTCTAGATTTACACTGGCATAATTGAGAGCGGAATCTGGCCCACCGTTTGAGAGCCTTGAAGTCGGGAGGGGCTTTGAATGAATAAAGACTTGAGGATTTGGCCCTTAATGCAGGGCTAAAGTTGTTCAAAGGGCCTTGCATTGGCTAATTGCATGGGGCTTTATTCCACTCTACGTGAACTCCCAGTTCATCGCTGTGGGCAAAGTGAGTGCTGCATCCTTTCAAAGAACAAAGCTAGTTAAGGACACTTTCCCCTTCCTGAAATCATGTTGGCTGCCTTGGTTCATCTGTACACTATGCCTTTACATGTTGTTCATGAAGAGTGTGCAGTGCTCTGACAAAAGATGTCAAGCTGACAGCAGTGAAATTTGCTAGATCACCAGAGGGGACTTTCCCAACTAATGACATTGTATTAGTCACTTGCTGGTCCTCTGGTATCCTGCCAAAGCAATGAACTCTTAAGGAAGACTGTGTCTCCTGTTTTCCTCCCAAGCACCATGATCCTCCTGTAGGTTGTTTGGGCCTGGTGCTTTAATTCTTTTGCTGTCACCAATAAGGTGTAGCTGCTCCTGTACTATCCCTCATAAATCATCTTTTCATTTAGACAAATTCTTCCTTAGTAAAGAACATTAACATCTGTTTAGCTGAATTTTTGTTGATTCTCTTTGGCTTGTTTTGTCACTTTTTACCTTTACATTTTTGTTGCATAAATATGAATCATGTTTTCCATTTTCTTCTTCTGTTAGATTTTTCTTGACAATGGGAAAATCCAGCTGACCTTTTTCATTTCATTCTTCATTATCTCTAGATTTTTTTATTTTGGGGGAGGAAGGGGGGCGTTAAGCTTCCAGTTTTTGCACATGCTCTGACATTCAGTGAGATCATCTCCACACTTCATCAACTGCTTTATGCTGGGTCAGGATTCTGTGCAGCACCTCTCATTTCTCACAATGATCACATCAATAGGATCATTGCTGCTGGATGGTTGACACATGTTGCATTATACGTGGTTTGTTAATATGAAATAAGACTGTTTAATTATTTTTATTACAAGAAATGGCACAGTGGTACAATAGTTTTTCTACTGGGTCAAGAGTATACGAGAGAGATTTTACTAAGAACTGCAGTCTGAATGCAAAATAGTCTCTAGCCATATGGCTTGCTGAAGAAATTGTGTAATGAAACCCTTCTATGCTCTGTGCTTTCTCTTTGTGACCCTATAGTTGATGGCCGCATAATTGAAATGCTTTATAATTAATGTTCTGGTCATTTTACAAAGAGCCTTTATTACACGAAAATTTCCTATTACGCCTTCTCATCTATCAATAGACCTCTGTGACATTTCTAATCTAGCTAAAGGTAGCCCTTTGTCATTATTACTTTGATAAACTCCTTTACTACAGGACTTCCTAGTCTAGGACCCAATGCTGCAACATTGAAACTAATGAGAGTTTTGCCATTGACTTCATTGAAAGCAGGACCAGAATGAATTACTGAAGTGAGCTGTAGCTCACGAAAGCTTATGCTCAAATAAATTGGTTAGTCTCTAAGGTGCCACAAGTACTCCTTTTCTTGTAGCCTTCTTGGTATTCTGTGTTTTTTATTTATTTTCTTAAAATAAAAGATGAGCATCTTTATTTTCCTAATCTTTCTTTTTGCTAACATCTACCTATAAAGTTTCTGCATTCTTTTTGTATCACTCATTGTTCCATTATCTAGATTAAACTTAATCACATTCAGTTTGATATTTGCTAGCTTTCTTTTTCTCCTATCTATTTAATCTAACTACATTACTAAGTTTTTATAGGCAGGGATTTTGTGTATGCCTCATGTATGTAATGTTAGCATATTTCGGGGGCTGGTGCAGTACAAATAGTTATAGAATATTCTAGCCATGAATGTCCGTTATCAATAAATATATGTATTTATAATGTATTTATAAGCATTTCTATAGCATGCAGCACCATACTATCGTATCTGAGTACTAAATTTGCTTCTTTTTTATTTAACTTGATGTTTCAACCTCAATTAACTACAATTTACAAACATGCTAATAAAAATAAATACTACTCATACATCCTTGGATTTTGCAATTCTCTGTTATGCTCCCCAGGTTCACAACAGAACAGGAAGTTGATCTGAAAGATGTTTTGAAGGGTCTTGGAATCACAGAAGTATTCAGCAGAAATGCTGATCTCACTGCAATGTCTGGTAAGACGCTCTTGTTTCCAGTCTTTCACAATAGAGCATAAAGTCTCGATGTTATTGAGAGAGAGAACAAAAAAGGACTGCGAAATTGGTTTTTGCCAATAATATAGTAGGCTTTGTGACCCTGCAGCATTCTTTTAATATCTGACAGTGTGCATTTATCACTGGATTGTGAACTTTCCAAGAACAGTTTTGAGAGAGATTATTTTACAAGCTTTACCAATCTGTGGGTTTTACCTTTGCTTAAGAACCCTCTACTCCTGGTGTTATAAGCGGCAATGCTTTTGTTGCATGAGTAAAGAGAAAAAGGAACATTATGCAAAAGGTGGATGCCACTGGCATGATGAACAATATTGAGGCCTCTTATACACATGGCCTTAGTGGTTCAGTGGATTTGTTTATCTCGTAGCCTGAATTCAAACAGCAAGTGACTTGTCATCTCTTACCCCAGGGGCCATCTGTCCACAGCATAAAGCTATCGTAAGGTTAATCATCTTCTGTGTAGAAGAAGCATTGGAAAGGAAAAGTTTTTAAGATTAAGGCACATGAGCACAAATAACTACATCCGCTGCATGTCTGTTCAAGCCAGTTGTCAGCATTTCACTTTCATACCTACCAAGATCCTTTAAATTTAAAAATTTATTTCAAATAGACTCAGCAAAAAGAGCTGGGTTGGTTTTTTTAAATGAATGTGAAGTCCAGGAAAGGTGTTGAGCAGACAACTGCAGGAAGTGACAGAGTGCCGTCCTTCTCTGAGGAAATTACTCCCTTACACGCAACAGTAGCAGGCAGTTCTGTAGCACAAGCTCCCCCATATTCAGTCCTGACCTGACGGATGAGAAACTGATTCAATCTCCAGGCTTATTTGTTCCCTACTTTCTAGTTATCGGCTATTGCCAATTAGCTGACTATGATGGTTTAATGGAGTCTAAGGCCAGAAGGGACCATTATGATCATCTAGTCTGACCTCCTGTGTAACACAGGCCATAAAACTTCCCCAAAAATAACTTCTAGAGCATATCTCTTGGTACAATGTCCAATCTCTATTTAAAAATTGCATTGATGGAGAAACCATTGGAACAATTTACCAGTTACTCTCACCATTAAAAATTTATGCCTACTTTTCCAGTCTAAATTTGTCTAGCTTCAACTTCAGCCATTCGTTACTGTCATACCATTCTCTGCTAGATTGGAACACTCATTATTAAATATTTATTCCGTGTAGGTGCTTAAAGACTAATCAAGTCACCCCTTCTCTTTGTTAAGCTTAATTGACTAAGGCCATAGCTGCAGGATGGGAGGGTGGGGGCTATATCCTGGGAACTCTGAAAAAGATTTGGGGATCAAGGTGAATAATCTGCTGAACATGAGCTCCCTGTGTGGTGCTCTGGCCAAAAGGGCTAATGCAATCCTTGGATGCATAATCAGGGGATTTCCGAGTAGGAGTACAGAGGTTATTGTACCTCTGTATTTAGCACTGTTAGGACTGCTGCTAGAATACTGTGTCCAATTCTGGTGCCCGCAATTCAAGGAGGATGTAGAAAAGTTGGAGAGGGTTCAGAGAAGAGCCCCGAGAATGAACAAAGGATTAGAAAACATGCCTTATAGTGAGACACTCAGGATATATGTTCTTTGTTCCTAGATGTATATACATTTATGTGTAGCCTTATTAAAATGCATATTGTTCAATTGTGCCCAGTTTTATTAAGCAATCCAGATCTCTCCGAATCAGCAACTTTTCTTCTTTATTTACCATTCCCCCACTTTTTGTGCCATCTGCATACAAATCACTGAAACTTTGGTTTCTTCCAGGTCATTGATTTTAAAAAAAAAAAAAAAAAAAAAAAAAAAAGCATAGGGCCAAGAACCAACCCCTGTGGGACCTCACTGGAAATAGACCCTCTTGATGATGATTCTCCATTTACAGTTATATTTTGAAACCTATCATTTAGCCAGTTTTTAACCCATTTAATGTGTGCCATGTTAGTTTTATATCATTCTAGTTTTTAATCAAAATGTCATGCAGTACCAAATCAAACACCTTTCAGAAGTCTAAGTATATTACATCAACGCTATTATCTTTATCAACCAAATTTGTAATCTCATCAGAAAAAGATATCAAGTTAGTTTGACAGAATTTGTTTTCCAGAAATTCATGTTGATTTGCACTAATTACATTACCTTCCTTTAGTTCCTTATTTAAGTCCTATAGCAGCTGCTCCATTATTTTCCCCAGGATCGATGTCAAGCTGACAGGCCTATAATTACCCAGGTCATCTCGTTTACCCTTTTAAAAAAATTGTCACAACATTAGCTTTCTTCCCGTTTTCTTGAACTTCCCCAGTGCTCCAAGACTTATTGAAAATCAACATTAATGATCCAGTGAGCTCCTTGTTGTAATTTACATTTATATAGCTTTGTCTCCCTTGTCCCAGAACACTTCACTAGTCTTAACAAACTGATACACAATCTATACCAAACTTCAGTGTGGTGTGGACATTAGGAATTGGACTGTGGCAAGAAAACAGCCATAATTACTTTGTCACTGCTATGCTGGGCTGGATTTGAGCTGTTAAGCCATATCCAGCACCCAAACTCCAGAGCCACCCAGTGCCCACAGAAGTACTGGTTGAATTGTTCCTGCTGTGGCCTTCCGCTTGCAATCCTTATTCTACATTAGCTCTGCAGTTGTGGGGAGGTTTTGTTTTTTATATACCTTGGTTATCCTCAGGGGATCCCACTGACCTTCCACCCAGGAAGCTGTAGCCCAGGGGTTCTCAAACTGGGGATTGCAAGATTATTACATGGGGGTTGCAAGCTGTCAGCCTCCACCCCAAAACCCTACTTCACCTCCAGCATTTATAATAGTGTTAAATATATATTTTAAAAAATTAATTTATAAAGGGGGTCGCACTCAGAGGCTTGTGTGAAAGGGAGTCACCAATACAAAAGTTTGAGAACCACTTCTGCAGCCCTTCTGGGTTGCTGCTTAATCACCCAGATGGATACCTGAGTCATGGGAAGTCTCCTTTCTCTATCACCTACTACAGCGAATCAGAGCCAAGTGAAGGTTTTCAAACAACAACAGCAAAAAGTTTTAATCTGAAACTTTCACCAGAAATGTTAAGGTTTTGTTTTCCAAATGTTCCCTTTTTGCAAAGTTAGATATTTTAAAAAAAATAAATAAATAAAAATTGGTTCACTTTTCCTTCACCAGCTTTCTCTTTCTCTTCCTCCAGCCCTCTGGCCCACCCTGTCTGTCTGTCTGTCTTTCTCCATTACATAAAATGGAAAAGGGAGGGGGCAGGAAATATAAAAATGAATATACAAAAAATTATGCCTTTTTAAAAACCTGCGGAATTAATTTTCCACATTTTTCGTGAAGAATGTCTTCCATTGTTTTGACGACCTGTAGTGGAAATGCTGATCTCACAGTAATCTGTAGCTCTAACACAAGAAAAATCTTAAAATGAATGTATCAAAGATAATTTTGGAAGTTCACTTAAGGTGTTGGGTGGTGGTAGGACTGGCCCTCCCTCCCAGTCTGTCTATGATGTAGTATCCAATAGTGCAATGGAGCATGTCCCCTTATTTCACTCCATATACAACACAGAGGCATAAACATCAGTGAGCAGCTCTGCACACAGGAGTGCAACAGGTGGATTGAATTTGTTTGTGTTTAATCCATGAGATTAGTTATTTGTTCAAAGATTTATATTTTGTACAATTATGTCTTACAAAAGCAAGAAAGAGTTTAAGACCACACATATATTTTGCTTGGACAATTTAACTTTGCTATTTAAAGGCACAGAGGCACTATATTTATGGCCTATTACAACAATCTGTAACCCACAATAACCCCCCTTTTGTGTCCTGTGACTAGAGAAGTGTTAATGGGCAACTTCACCTTCACTGGTCTCTTAGCATATGTGTTAACTACTTATGATAAACAATCTATTCCACCGTGGATTTAATTCTGAGGCTCTGAGGGCTTGCCCATGCTTAAAATGCTATGTTTTAGACACTAGCTACAGCAAGGGGAGGGGTTCTCCTGGAGAGGCAATAGCTAGGTTGACAGAAGAATTCTTCCATCCACCTAGCACCAACAATGGGATGCAACACCACTTCTGAGGGTCCCTAGCCTCCGTTTGCCAAAAGCTGGGAATGGACGACTCACTTGATTGCCTGCTCTGTTCGTTCCCTCTGAAGAACCTGGCATTGGCCACTGTCGGAAGACAGGATATTGGGCTAGATGGACTGTTGGCCTGACCCAGTATGGTCATTTTTATGTTCTTAGGACTGGTTGGCTTAACTATGCTGCTCATAGTGGGACTTTTCACAACCCTCACCAACGTAGTTAAAACAACCTAATTTTCTTGTGCACACCAGGTGTGAGACTCTTTCCCAGACCTTAAGAGCTCTGTGTAGCTCGAAAGCCAGGGTTGGTCTGCACTGGGAACTTATTTTGGCATAGCTACGTCTCAGGGGGTGTAAAAAATCAGCACCTCTGAGATGTAACTAAGCCGACCTAACTGCCTTAGTGTAGACAGTACTTGGTTGACCCAAGAATTCTTCCATTGGCCTAGCTATTGCCTCTCAGAGAGCTGGATCACCTATGCCGATGGGGAACCCCTCCTGTCAGCACAGGTGGTGTCTACACTGAAGCGCTACAGCAGCTAAGTTACAGTGATGCAACTCTGCTAGTGTAGCGTTTTAAGTGTAGATATAACCTTGTTTCTTTTATTACAGAAGTTGGTCCAATAAAAGATATTACCTCACCTATTTAAAGATTAAGTTGTTTATATTGGTATGTAAAGCATTAAGTACAGCAATGATTAACGTTGCTGCACTCTAATTTTTCCCACTGAATGTCCGAGGAGATGTCTAAGGACATTCATAGTTTGCCTATTTCTTAATTTAATAAAGTAATAGAGACAAACTTTTGAGAGAGCTTTTTGTAAGTTCAAAAGTTTGTCTCTCACCAACAGAAATTGGTCCAATAAATGGTAGTGCCTCACGCACCTTGTCTCTGTAATGTCCTGGGACCAACATAGCTACAACACTGCATACAGCCATCAAGCATAAGCATTCCTTAGGGTTTAAGACTATCGGGAGCTTGTAGATGGCATTTTTCTTACTCCAAAGGATTTCTTTTGGTAAATACATTGGTCAGCTCAAATATTTAATCAAATTGTGGAAAGATTCTCAACTAGAGTAACTGAAATTACACTAGATGGAATGGAAAATTACAGGCTAGGCCAGCCAATAGATAGAAGGGGGACTATAATAGGAGTGATATGTAAAAGAGAGACTTCTAACTATGTAGATTATTAGAAGTGTTCATCAGAATATTTCCATTATAATTGACTAACTGTTTTTGCATATAGCACTTACTGCTGAGAATTTACTTGTTCCACATGACAGAGTGGGTGTAGCCTAGAGCTGGCTCAGCACTCTGAACTTCCTAAGGGTCTCCCCATCTGCTGAATAGGGAGATAATTGATTAGTTCTGGATGATTAACCAGTCAATAATGTGATTCAGTTAGTCTGCTATGGACCATTAAATGGGCAACGGGAAAGTAAGGGGGAAAAGAGCTGGATGGAAAGGTTAAGAATCTGAGAGATGAGACTTTTCTCTCCCTGCCCCCCTCACACCGCCATCTAAGGGATATGCTCAAGCTTCGGAAAAGCCATATGGTGATAGGACATGAAACTGCATGATATGCTGTAAATAAAATGCAATGTAGTGAACTTTATGTAAGGGTGTGTGGAGACTGCTTGCAAAGAGAAATTCAGAGTGGGGGAGCACACACCCCCCCCCCCATGACATGCCAAAATGCTGCAGTTCATTCTTCAGAAAATTCATTTTGTTTAAGTCTGAATACTTTCCTATGAGTGGTCGCTTTACAGGAAGACTGCCTCTGGATTACTGGTGCAAATAAACCATTTAGACCAACTTTTTGGTAAAGTGCAAAAAGTAATAATCACATGTGAACACTTCACATATTATATTTTTGAGATCTTTCTATTAATAGCTGTTATGTCAATACCTAAATGAGTGAGAGTTCTGCTTAATCCATAAGATAAACAGATGCTTTGTGACAGATGTGCTACAAATAATACAGTGGAGGCTCTTTCTCCCTGCTTTCAAGACAACAGCAGCATTTCTGACAGGTTTCAGAGTAACAGCTGTATTCACAAAAAGAAAAGGAGTACTTGCGGCACCTTAGAGACTAACCAATTTATTTGAGCATAAGCTTTCGTGAGCTACAGCTCACTTCATCGGATGCATACTGTGGAAAGTGTAGAAGATCTTTTTATATACACACAAAGCATGAAAAAATACCTCCTCCCACCCCACTCTCCTGCTGGTAATAGCTTATCTAAAGTGATCACTCTCCTTACAATGTGTGTGATAATCAAGGTGGGCCATTTCCAGCACAAATCCAGGGTTTAACACGAACGTTTTGGGGGAGGGGGTAGGAAAAAACAAGGGGAAATAGGTTACCTTGCATAATGACTTAGCCACTCCCAGTCTCTATTCAAGCCTAAGTTAATTGTATCCAATTTGCAAATGAATTCCAATTCAACAGTTTCTCGCTGGAGTCTGGATTTGATTAGCAGCATTTCTGAAAGCTTAGAACTGAAGCCTAAAGCTTGTACCGTTCTTAGCAGTCTCCTGTAGGTTTTACCACATATGATCCCATAGGAAATCAGTTGGGGATTTTGTTGAAGAGATGCTGAGCAGTTGAACTGTGAGATCTAGTTCAGTTCAGAGCCAACCTAGCTCATCTTGAGTTAATGAGACGTATTGGAGTCATGTGATAGGCAGGGCTGTCTTTCCTCTCAGTTGTTTACATTAGCATTGGAACCATTATCTTTTGTTATGAGAGAGAGTTGACATAAATGAAGATCAACTACAAGAATATTCCCACAGCCTTTTCTTATGGGTGGTGATTCAGTTAATGACTTATTTGATTGATAGGTATTGGTGTTCTAAGGGTTACGTCATGGAAGGCTTCAGAAATAGAGAAGGTTTTTGAATCGATTGACTTCTTAGTTTAAATTTTGCACGTTGATTTATTTCCCTGTTATGAATATTCTATTAATTTCCCACCTCTCAATTTTTTTCTCTTGTGTCAATGTGGATATGAGATATTTCACCATGTTTATTCCCTCCGCCCCTCTCCCCCCCCCCCCCCCCGTTCCTCAGACGTTCTTGTCAACTTCTGGAAATGGCCCACCTTGATTATCACTACAAAAGGTTTTTTTTCCCCTGTTCTCCTGCTGGTAATAGCTCACCTTAAGTGATCATTCTCGTTACAGTGTGTATGGTAACACCCATTGTTTCATGTTCTCTATGTGTATAAATCTCCCCACTGTATTTTCCACTGAATGCATCCAATGAAGTGAGCTGTAGCTCACGAAAGCTTATGCTCAGATAAATTTGTTAGTCTCTAAGGTGCCACAAGTACTCCTTTTCTTTTTGTGAGAGTATATGTACAGTGTAGATCTAATCCAGTGTGTATTTATTTTTTCTGTAATATATTGTGTTGCTGAGGTGGGGTGGAAAATAGTTAAAGATTGTACTAACTAGGAGTGTAAAGGCCTATTGCCAGGCCCTTCTATGGTCTGATCCTACTGCCATTGAAGTCGATAGCAATGACTTCAGTAGGAGCTGGGTCAGATTCATACTGAATTGCTGGGATGGGAGTGTGAGCACACAAGAGGGAGAAAGCAAAGGCTCAGTCCCTCTCTCAGTGAACTCAGAGTCAATTACATCATTTCCATTGGTCTCACTAGGTATGAAGATGAATCCTTGGTGATCACTGGTGGTGATTCTATTGCAATACCATCTGACATTTAATTTTTAATGTCAGGATGGAAAGAAAATATGCATGAAAAATTTGGGCCTGATTATGCAAGCTCCTTCCCAGAAGTTATATAGCATCTTTCAGCATTGGTTCAAAATGGAGAAACAAATAACTACTCTCTGCTTGTAATGTTACATCCTTTCCTTTCCTCTCCAACTTTTGGTCTGCCTTGTCTATTTAGAGTTTAAGCTCTTCAGGGTATGGACTGTCTTTTATTCTGTGCTTATATGAAACCTAGCAATGAGGGCTCTGTCTCAGTTGGTGTTTCTAGGTGCTACTGTGATACAAATAATAGTTAAATAAAAATATAAACAAGGAAAAGGCTGTTTAAAACCAAGATGAGGGAGGAAGTCATTGCAGTTGAATTTGTTCTTTGCCTTCAGGTCTTGGAGGTGTTTTTTTAATAATAAAGCTTTTTTTTAAAAGCTTCACTTTTTACTAACCCACTTTAAAATGTCTCCTTTTTTTTCTTCCCCTCCCCCCAGATAGCGAAGAGCTTTACCTTGCTAAAGCAATTCACAAGTCGTTCCTAGAAGTTAATGAGGAAGGTGCCGAAGCTGCTGCTGCCTCAGGTATCTGACTCTGAAAACAGGAACTCAATTATGGGTCTGGCTGTCCTATATTAATTAGTATTTTAAAAATGTCTTGGTGCGGAGCCCAAAAGCTGAGCGCAATACAGCATGAGGATGTAGTCTGGCAAGTGTCCCTCCTTCCCGGAGAGGATACTGGAAATTGAAAATGCCAACATTTTCTTGATATGAGTGTGTCATAAAGTGTCTCAAGTGCTCAGTGAAAAATATTGCTCCTTTCTCCCATTTCCTTTCTAATGAGAGGTGGGAGGGTACGTGCTGCATTTTTGAAGATAGATTTTCTTTCTGAAACTTGAATCTTGGCAATTTGGAATGGTTGTGGTTATTTTATTTTCCCCATCTTGTGTGATTTGCTAATTGAGAAGGTCTGTGTGTTGTCTCCAAAATGGTTAGAAGTACCTCAGAGACATTGTTGTGTTTTAATAAGCACTTAAACAGGGGTGTGAGCTGGGATGCAATAGCTGGAAAAGGCTAGCTTGCCAGCAGTGATGCTTCAGGGGCCAGATGGTGAAGGTGCTTGGTTGTCACAGGCAAATCTTGACTCTCCCTCTTGCAAATGAGTTACTTCATTTGCCAACTTGCTTGCATTATTATGTGATTTCTCTCCATAAGTACTTGTACTATTCTTCGAGCAAGAGAAAAGCAGCATCCTTTATAGTCAATCCCAGTGATTCTTTTGAGCTTGGCATTTAATATTCATGTGGGCAGAGATTATTGGCATGCATAGGTGTTTTTTTAATTGCCAATGCAGTCAAAGTGAAAAAGTTAATAAAACACTTGTAAATAATAAAGCCTTAGTGAAAACCTTAGAAGATTTCCAAATATAAGAAAATACCAAATGGCCAAAGTCTGCCGGTCTCCTCATCTATTTTGCCTTTAACTTTATTCTTTAAAATAGAGTAAACAACAAAGAGCTAAATTAAAAATGGCAAGGTCAGCCCACACTCTTAACTCGTCTATTTAATAAGCAGTTAATGTGAGTGCCAGGGTCAGGCTTAGAGCTCTGTCTAGCACAATAATGCATTTTCTACTGTAATGCATTTTCCTTTGAAAGGGAATGGCCTTCATTATCCAGAGGTTCTCCCTTTTTGTAAATTATAAGCTGTTTCATCATCACTGGAAATAAATTGTGCCATTGCCCATTGTTAATCCTTCTCCGAGCATACATAGACATGTAATTACTTTGTAAGCCTGCTTCCTTTTAGATTAGAAGTGTCATGCTATTTGTTGGTGACAGTGCAGTCGTGTAGGCTTTAATTCCTATTCAGGGGCTTTACAAATATCACGTGTGAAGAAGTTAACATGCTGTATAGAGGGAGAGTATGGGGAAGATAAAGCAATACCTGACATGCTGCTTGTGTGTGTTCTCTCCCCGTTAGGAATGATTGCCATTAGTCGAATGGCTGTGCTGTACCCCCAGGTTATAGTCGATCATCCATTTTTCTTTCTGGTCAGAAACAGGAGAACAGGTAAGTGTATGCAGTTTCCGAGCTGCTTTCTCATTGTTTACAGTGAATCCCCATCAGACCCATGCGGCAGAGGCGCTCTGTTTTGGATCAATAAACTGGTCTCAGAGATCAGGTTTCAGAGTAGCAGCCGTGTTAGTCTGTATTCGCAAAAAGAAAAGGAGTACTTGTGGCACCTTAGAGACTAGAGTAATTTTTTCTTTACTTTCTGCTCTGCAATGCTTTGTGTTGAGGGATTTTAACTAATCTCTCATAACACACATTCCTTTAACACTCCTCCCAACCCCAACCTCACACAGGAATAGCCTGAAAAATATGATTGCTCTTTTTTGGTAAGGGATCGTTGGAAAAATTCACCAATAAACTTACTGAGGGCTGAGGCAAAATTGTCATTGTAATCCTAAACAATAGCTCTATGTTTGACTTCATCAGGGGACACAGTCCTGAATCCCCTTGTGCAGTCAGCATTCTTTGAACATACCCTCTGACTTCAGTAAGAGCTTCACTTTTGCCCCAATACTAAGTGATTTCCAGAAAGGACAGATATTGCAGTTATGAATAATTCTCAGGTTCCATTGGTATATATTCTGTGGCAGGCAATGATGAGAACTTGCTGGCAATACAGCCTCTGATGAAGCAATGTTTTGGTTTGATATTTGTAATTTATTCTTGGTAATGTTGTGGATGTGACTGGATAACAAACAGCATGTTACTATGTGGCCACACAGGAGCTGGAGCTGTCTGTTATGACATCTCGCCTAGTCTGGAGCAAAATTCAGTCGCTGCAGGTCACAAGGGTTTTCGTGCATCGGAGATCAGTCTGGCCCAGCATGTGCAAGATCTGCTTTCTTATTATTAAACATTCATATTGCAGTACTGCCTAGAGTTGGGGGCCCATTGTGCTAGGTGCTGTACAAACATTAAAAGCCTTTGTCTCAAACCTTGCATATGGTGAGCTAGGTGTGTCCAAGATGCCCTACCAATGTACTGTCCAAGCGGATTAAGCAACAGTGAATTACAGTGAATCACATTACTTCTGAATGAGGGCATCCACACAGGGTTTAATACACGATAACTTATGTCCATTTACTGAGTGTCCCCTTAGAGACCCTTCCAGAGAGATGGGGAAGGGAAATCTGATGGGCGTCACAGAAGGCTACAAAACCCTCAATCTGATAGTGTGTAGTGAGCAATTTATGCACTGTGCTATATGTGGGGACTGAATGACGGAGGACAGTAGTACTTGTATATACAACTTTTTGCCTCTTTGTATCCTTCAAATGAGAAACAAGTCCAGTCAAAGACCAAAGTTTCATTCTTTTTGGAGTCATTGGGAGCCTTGCCAGGGAATTCAATGGTAGCAGAAACATGAAATTATCATGAAAGTTGCCTGTGGGCAGGTGTCCACATTTCAGTTGATCCTTCTTGAGATCCTCCACCTAGAAGCCAAGGACTGAATGGATGTGGACACTGAACTACCCATTGACATCAGTGATGGTCCCTCTAAAGCCGAATGAAGTCAATATGCATCTTTCTATTGATTTCAGGGGCTTTGGAGCAAGCCTCTGGAGTGTTGAGGTGCATTGTCAGGGCAGTGGAGAAGTTTTCACTGCTTCTGTCTGCGCTGTACCTGTTCTGAGTACAAACAGAGGAACTCATTCTCCAAGGCTATCAATCCATCACCTCTCATGGATACTAAACTCAGACGTGTGCGTGTGTACGTACGTACATGCATGTGCGCACACAATTTATAAACATTGTGCCCTATAAAATCTGTATCCTTATCAGATGATGAATAAATCACAAATAACTTCAAACAATGGAGAGTGGTTTAGAAGTGTATGTCCTTCTTTGTGGTTCTGATTTGTGTGTTCTCTCATTGGTTCAGGTACTATCTTGTTCATGGGAAGAGTCATGCACCCAGAAGCAATGAATACAAGTGGCCATGACTTTGAAGAACTTTAATAATGCCACACACTAAAAAGGAGGGAAATAAGCACACTGAGTTTATAATTGATATATTTAAGGTTTGCTGTGTTTTACAATGTACCTTAAGACACTGTTGAAATACTTCCATATTTAACGTGGTTTAAATTACAAGCCAAGTTTATGGAGGAAAGCTTTCAGTATTAAAATAACGGTTCTGTTGCTGTCATTGTGATTGCTGTGTCAGTCCTTTAAAATAAAATTGTATACATGTCAACAGCTGTGTTTCTTATTTTAGTGAATTGTACTGCAAAAGTTTAATTCGTAAGTACTATATTTGTTACACCTCAAAGCTATCATGATCAGTAAGACTGGACTAGAATGTCTACAGTTTTTTAAATATTACCAGTGGCAAAACTTGATAAATTATTCATCCGGTTTTATTAATTATTTGAAAAATGTAGTCTCTCTTGAAATATTTGCAAGCAGATTGTAATGTCTTGTAATTCATTCATTATTTGAATGCTCTTATGCAAATCTTTTTAACTCTCTGGATTGATTGTGAACTGTTCTGAAAGTAAGTATTTAGTATTCACTGTACTGGTTCGTTGTGATGGTTCAGATAAGACTTGTGAGGTGAAATCCTGACCTCTTCGATGTCGGTGTAAAACACCCACTGACTTCAGTGGGGCTAGGAGTTCGTGCGTGGTGACATATAATCTGTTGGATAACTGTGGTAGCCCTTCTTCTGTTAAGACTCCCACATGTGAATCTAAAATGCTGTTTTTATGAATACTCCTGCATGTGACTTTAAAAATTCACTTTCCGTGAATGCTGATGCCAGTAAAACTCAAGTTGCATGAATATTTGTGAATAGTGAGCACAGAGCATGACTGAACTGAAATCATTTACATCGTCACATAAATATTTGTGGATATTTTCCCGCCTCGCTCCTCCCCCACCCCAATGTTTGCCTGGCTCTACTCACTAATTCTATCTCCACAGCTCTCTCACAGTAGTGAGCAACAAGAGCATGTCTACAAAAAAGGCTCTTTCAGATAATCCTAAAATGTGTGAAAATGATGTTCAGTTTGTGAAATAAATGTCTAATGAAATCTAATCCTCTTTCTTCCTAAACTTCTTACTGAGAACAAAGTGCCAGATGGAACATAATGATACATGCCACACTCTAAATATGAGGTGGGATAATAAATGCCACACCCACTCACAGGAAGGAAGAGAAAGTACCCGCCAGTGCCAGACGCTGACATATAATTATCACTTCCCACATTGTGTAAAATATAAAATGAACTGTAATTCCTAACAAAGGTGAAAGGGAAAAAGAAAGAAGGTGGTAGGGCTGGAATCCAGTCTATGGCAGAAAATAGAGTCTGCGGGTAAGAGGCAATGTGGTTCCTTCTTCCAGTCAATAGGAATTTTGCCTTTGAATTCAGTGGGAGCAAGCGGAGGCCTAATTTCTGAAAAAGGTATTGGCTGAGCTTTAGGTGGAATTATTCACATAATTTCCTGGTATGTTTTCAGTTTAAACCAAGCCCTCGCAGGCACTTCTTACATGCTGTACAACAGAAAGAACGTCCAAAACTTGACACTTTGTTGTTCGTGGGACACTCTCTCATGCTCCCAGGCTCAAAGCTTGAGCCTAGTGCTCAGGCCAAAGAGCTTGATGAGTGCTGGGAAGAAGCGTTGAGAGGAACGAAAGGAAACTTAACTGAGCACGCACCTCCCAAGCCATACTGCAGGATGACGCTCTCCATGGAGGCTAGTTACAAATGCCTCATGGAAACTGGGCAGGAGGATCCACTGAGTGGCTGATACGCCCCCCCACCCCACCACCTCAGGCAGGCTGAGCCATTTGAGCAACTATCTAGCAGCACCTTCTGCCGTGGAACTACCCCAGTACTGCTACAAATTGGCCTCACAAAATTTCTTTATGTATTGTGTTCTGGACTCTGAGTAAGAATTTACAACCTCAATATCGCCTCCACGGAGAATCCTATTTCCTAATCAGCCCCCAAATTAACTCAGAAATTGGAATTTATATTTCCATAGAGTCCAAGGCCAGAAGAGACCATAGTGATCATTGAATCTGACTTCCTGTATACTTTGTTTCCTTGGTCCTGCTTTAGCACAGGGGGCTGGACTTGTTGACTTCTCACGGTCCCCTCCACCTTATATTTCTGTGATTCTATGATAACACAGGCCATAGAACTTCATGCAATAGTTCATAGAATTTTCCCTTCGGAAAAACATCAAAGCTTGATTTTAAAATTGCCAGTGATGGAGAATTCACCATAACTCTTGGTAAATTGTTCCAATGGTTCATTACCCTCACTGTTAAAAATGTGTGCCTTGTTTCCAACCTGACTTCTATCCATTGTATTGTGTTAAACCTTTCTTCGCTAGATTGAAGAGCCCATTGTCACATATGTTTCCCCATGTAGGTACTCGTAAACTGAGCTCAAGTCACCCCTTAGCCTTCTCTTTGTTAAGTTAAATAGATACTCAAGGAGCTCAATCAGTATAGGGCATGTTTTTCTAATCTTGTAATCATTCTTATGCCTGTTCTCTGAACTCTCCCATTATCAACATCCTTCTTGAATTGGGGATGTTGTACCAATAAAATAAAAACCAGCATGATCTTATTAAAGGGAAAAAGGCAAAATACCACATTTATTGTGAATACAGAAAGAATCCTAGTAAGCAGTTAGTTATAGTTATAACATTCCATTCAATCTCATATTTATTCACACATTCATTCATTCATACACACACACACACACACACACACACACAGGTTCTGCAAGGTTGTTATCATAGTTACCAGCCTTAGAGTTGCTCATGCCAAGCCACTGGCCAGGTGGCCTGGACATGAGGAGGGAGCAGGGCCTTGTCAGATGCTCATCTGATGCTCCTGGAAGTTGGTTTGCAGAATCAGACCCCAAAGTTCTCACTTTTTAGAGTCTATTTTTATAGGAATTTCTTCCTATGCCAGTCTATGGGAATTGCTTCATGCTGTTGCTGAATCAATCAGCAGATAGCACATTCCTGACGGCTCCAAGATGTTATCTTGTTCTTTGGTTCTCCCATTCTTGAGGCTGTTGGGTGGATTCCAGTCTGCCCTCCGGGGGGTCCTTTGGTTATTTCCACTTGACGCCTTCTTCAGCCGATGGACACTGGATTCTTAGGCTGGCACCTTCCTGATCATTCAGTTATTATCCACACCAAGCATCCATCCACATACATCCTCTATCTCTATTTTAATCACAATTGTTAATACAACAAAAGGGTGGGGAGTCTCTGGGTGCTGTTTCTGTTGTTAGAGTATTGCTTTGAGTCTCTCTCTCTGTGAATTGCTTTGAGAATAGACTCTGTCTTAGAATGTACTAACACAATTAGCAGCTTGCAAGTTTCACACATACAGGGAGAGAAACAGTACCAAAAACCAAGAGACCTCTTAATTAGTAATACCCTGGAATTTAAACTCTGGGGAATCAAACTCATTTGTGATTTTAATACAGAACTTCTTTAATATGATCCAACAGGGACATCAGAACTGGACACACTGTTCCAGCAGTGATCACACCAGTGTCAAATACAGAGGTGAAAATGACCACCTACTCAGTATTCCCATTTATGCATCCAAGGATCGCATTAGCCCCTTTGGCCAGAGCATTGCACTGGAAAGTTATGTTCAGCTGATGATCCACCATAACCCCCCAATCCTTTTCAAAGTAACTGCTTCCCAGAATAGAGTCCACTTTCCTGTAAGCATGGCCTACTTTCTTTGTTCCTAACTGTATAAATTTTAAATTTAGCCATACTAAAATGTATATTGTTTGCTTGCACCTATCTTAACAAACTATCCAGAACCCTTTGTTTCCGAGACCTGTCCCACCTATTATTTACCACTCCCCCAATTCTTGTCATGGGCAAACTTGATCAGTGATTTTATGTTTTCTTCCAGGTCATTGATAAAAATCTTAAATAAGATGGAGCCAAGAACTGGTTCCTGCAGAACCCCACTGGAAACATAACTGCTTGATCATGGTTCCCCATTTACAGTTACATTTTGAGACCTATCAGTTAGTGAGCTTTTAATTCATTTAATGTGCACCCTGTTAACGTTATATCATTCTAGTTTTTTAATCAAAATAGCATGCGGTACCAAGTCAAATGCTTTACAAAAGTCCAGGTATATTGTATCAGCACTGTTACCTTTATCAACCAAACTTGTAATCACATCAAAAAAAGATGTCGTTAGTTTTGGCAGGATCTATTTTCCATGAACCCAGGCTGATGGGCTCTGATTATATTACCCTCAGTGCAAGTTACCTGGACCTGTTAATTTTAAAGTGTTTAAATGTACTAGCTGCTGTTAACATCCTCCTGAGATACCAGTGAAATGGAATGTATGCTCATATAACATGACATCATTTTTCCCCTAATACATAACTGAAATATTTATTGAAAACTTGTGCATTTTCTGCATTACTATTGATAATTCTACCATTTCCATCTAGTACGACCAATATCATTACTAGGATTCTTTCTGTTTCTATTATAGTTAAAATGTCCTTATTGTCCTTCATTCTGCTGGTCATAGATTTCTTCTTGTGTCCCTTTGTGTCCCTTATCAATTTTCTACAATTCATAGCTTCTGATTTATATTCATTACTATCTAGTTCTGTTTCTTCCATTTGTTATATATTATTGCCTTCACTGCCTTCGTTTTCCTTCTAAACCAGGTTATTTTTTAACCAATATGACTTTCTTCCATGAACTGTGCTATTGTGGCTTTTTCGCTATCTAATAAAGTGTTAAACAACTTAGTCATTCACATTTTTCTGACTAATTTCTTCCTTCCTGATAATTTGGCTCATAATTTGTTTTCAGCTTTGTGAAATTGGCCCTTTTAAAGAACCAAGTATATATATATTATTGGTCTGGACTTTATACTGTTTACACATTATAAATGTGATCAAATCTTGATCACTTGTACCTAAGCTACCATAAATTTTTAGTTCTATTATCAGTTCCTCTTAATCTGTCAAGATGAGTTCTAGTATAGAATTTCCCCATGTTGGATGCAACACTTTTTTGAGTTAGTAAATTTTCATCTATAATATTTAGAAATTCCAAGGATATTTTAGAACTGGCTCCATGAGACCTCCAGCATATGTCACTCAGATAGAAGTCCCCCATGATCATGCAGCTTTTTTCCCTACACATTATAGATAAGTGCATAAGGAGCCAATCCTCCTTTTCCCGAGTGTGATTTGGTCTGTAGCAACATCAGCTAATATTCCATCTTGTGCTTTATCTGTTAGGACGTTGATTCATAAGCATTCAAGATAATTTTCTTCATTTTATGCTTATGTTTTTTTTGTATATCAAAACAATAAGATAATTGTACTTTTGTTGGTGAATCAGACGAGACTTCTTTAAAAACAAAACTTTCCAAGTTAATGGCCAAATCCAGCTCTGGTGTAAGTAGAAGCAACTCCAGTGACATCCGTAGAGTTGGCCAATATCTGAGTTTTACCCAAGATGTACAGCCTCTGTCATTTTCAGGGAAGTACTTTTCATTGTTTCTAGAATTGTTATAATACGTGTTTAAACATGCTTCAGATGTGCTAAGTAATTATGATCTTTTTGTCATTAAACCTGTGGGAGACAAGAAAATGGCTAATAGTTTATATATCAAAGGCTCTGGTTAAAAATATCTTCAAGTGCCAAACATGCAATCAAAAAGTCTGAAATACCTTTTTTCCATTCAATACATACATCAAGTGCAAACATCTCGAGAAACCTAACAATCAAATATCAGTCTAAATGTTTGCATTATGAGCTAATAAGAAAACACTTTACATTCTCAAAGCACTTTACAAATTACTAATCTATTAGATGTTCTTAGTAATATTGCTTTTAGATTGTAATATTGCTGGCTCTTTCACGCTGCATTTCTATATGTTGTAGTCAATCTTGTTGACATCACCATAAAATCTGCAGCCAAGTTCAGGGATATTGATGAGAGCATTAATCTTCTTAATTTGTTTGCATTATGTTAACATGCTACTTATGATGTTATAATGTTAATAATGGACCAAATGTCCTCGCAAAAGCCCCACCAAAGCTGCTCTCTAGGGCTTAGGTTCCAGATCTAAAAGATGCAGCAAGGAGTAAGACTGGGAGAATGCCTGCTTTCCATATTATCCCCACTTCATTTTGGAAAGCAAGCCTGTGCATGTTAATGCTGACTGTTTCAGCTGTAACTTGCCTAGGGTCCTCCTCTGTAGTATGAATAACTCCCATAAGGGAAGGGCACCAGGCGTAGCCCTTTATCGCAGTCATGGAGACAAGGTTACTGGGTACCGTACTCAAGGTGTCTTGTGCTTGTGGTAGAGCCTCTGAAATCTAGGTCAACCTTGGGTGATCTGCAGGTCTGAGGAACCTGATTCTTGCCCCTCATGAGGGAATGAGGCAGAAATTAACTTTCCAAGCCATTATATGAGAATAGCGGACTGTGGAAGCCTATTCCTGACATGAACAGCAGTGCACAGGAAAGAAGAGCAAACATCCCATGCATAAGAACAGCCATACTGAGTCAGACCAATGGTCCATCTAGCCCAGTATCGCATCTCCTGATAGTGGCTAGTGCCAGCTGCTTCCGAGGGAATGGCCACAACAGGGAAATTGAGTGATCGATCCCCTATCTTCCAGTCCCAGCTTCTGGCAGTCAGAGGCTTCTGGACCAAGAATAAGAGGTGGGTGCTTTGGTATACAGGCTGCTTTGCCAGAGATGAAATAGTTGTTCCATGTTTCTTGAAAATACAAGAGTTTATTACTAGCTGTGTTGCTGAAAACCAAATTAATAAAGTTGTTATCCACAAGTGTTGGGCTATAGAACACAAGCTATCACTCAGCAAGAGGATCTCTAGGATAGCATATTTTTTTTAGATAATACAAACATGCTGGATATTATTGCCAAGATGTTGGGAGATGTGTGTATATATATATAATTGAATTCAATGCTATCTGCTGTTGGCTTTGGCACACTTTCAGCATTTTCTTTTCATTCCTTTCCTTTTGAGAAAGTGTCATTTTTCTTCAACCCCAGGGAGTTGAGGAAATAGCTAGTAACTTGGGGATTGAATCTCGCCTATGAACATAGATCTATCATCGTGTGGAAGCACGCTTTCTAGTTTATGCTGAAGTGTTGGGGACAGTACTGGGCCATTGTATGGTGTAGTATAGTTACTACAATTCTGCTGTGAGGGCGTGCTAACAAATGGATGGAGTCCGCAGTGAGACTCACCGGCCCTCAGACATGCGTATGTGGGGGACACAATAGCCCATAGTTAGAACTGCTGTTGTACCTTACAGTGTGGTTAGCACATGAAGCTGCTGCAGGTTCAGGATTAGACTTCAGTTTCCCAGGCTTCCCACCCCCCAACCAATATGTGGCTGAGAGCACAGCCTGGAGCATTTATTTCATAACTTTCACCCTAGCAAATAAGGAAAGAAGCCTATACGATAATGACTCATAAAAAACCAATGGTCAGGTTCTGCCTGACTGCATTCACTCTTTGGGTGATCAGCTTATTTACGCATTCTCGGAGCTCACAGTGCGTGAAAGCATCTATTGTGTGTGAAAACATCCTCTGGTGGGGAAAAACCGCTGACACATTTTAGAGGACTCCAGCATTTTTCAAACTTAAAATGGGAATAAACAATTTGAAAGAAAGCAAACTTTAAGCTCTCTCTCTCTCTCTGCCCCCATTCAGTCAAATCTATGGTCTTCAAAATGTAACAGACTATGTGAATTTTTATAATGGTATTGCATTAACTGAAGAACCACCTGTCTTCAGCAAGGCCAAGAATTCCCCCGGGATGCTAGTCCTTGGTTCGAACCACCTATGAATGTTTCTTTCCAACAGTAAAATTGTTACAGCAATCTTAGAAGTGGTGGTGGTTGTTAATATTTGCATCAAAAACCAAAAACAGCCACTCAACCTGAATTCTGAGCCATTTTGTATTGTCAGTCAGCCAAAGAGGGCAACATTTTATTACTCTCTTTATTTGTGTCCCTAAAATAACATGTATTCTCTGCACCAGAAAGTTTGCAGTCTAGTACCCCAGTCCTGTGGTAAACCCCAAGGGGAGGCCAGGGTGTGTCTGTGCAGAATAACATCACAGGATCAGCACCTATAACAGATCACTCAAACTCCTCCAACACTATGTGACAGTGGTTGAGGAAAGGAAGTGTGTGCACTATTGGTGAGGAGAAAGAAGAATTCCTGGAAGAAGTGGGATTTAACAAGAGATGTATCTATTTGCTTCAGTTTTCTAGGCTGGACATTTGGTTGACATTTTACCTGATTGAGGTAATAGGCTGTTAGTCAATTATAATAGAAAAGTATCTCCTACAGCCAGCTGAAAGATGCTAAAGGAGCTATAAACCTTTGAGAGAGACAAGAACAGAAAAAAAGTCTCCCCCTTGTGTGAACAGAAAGTAACTCTGATTCAGAGTAAAGATACGCCAATATACAGAGAGTATGTAGAAGGATTAGAGGTAGCACATTCATTCCATTTTTCTGTATGAACTGTAGAGAGAGGCAGAGGCATAGTCAGAGCAGAGCACGAGGGAGCCTTTAACCTCTGAATCCTAATCCTGGCTTTGATACCGAATTCATGCTTGAGAGCTGATTTTGGCTCCCTATATGTAAAATGGGGATAATAATACTCAGTGGAATGTAAGTTGGAGATAAGTGCTAGGTACCATTAACTTCCAACACTAGGAAATGGATCCCCTGTCTCTTGATTTTACTGCAATATAGTATATTTAATTTGCTTTAATAAGTCTGGGATTTCTGTGAAACACCTAAATGAAGACCTTATATTTGCATTGAAGAAGTTCTGAGAGTTATAATAAAAGGCCAATAGAACGGGTGAAATCCTGATTCCACCAAAATCAACACACACACAACTCCTGTTGGCTTCAATGGAGCCAGAATGGACCAAATCCTGGTCTTATGGCAGCCAATGGGAACTCTGCCAATGATTTTAATGGAGTAGGATCTATCCCAATATTTCCACTTGGTGTAGCGACACTCTGGTTTTACTGTAGGGAAGCCATTAAAATCAACTGGAGTAGTTTTACAACTACTATATGAAACGTTGTTCTGACCTGTGCTCTCCATAAGGTGTAGCACTCCTGGAGCATTCAATAACTACAGTCTTTCATCAGAGCAAATAGAAAGTTTAGCAGTAAAGAGAAGACAAAACATGTAAACTATGTAAAGAACAATGATCGTGGATTCCATGGTGATGTCCCAGGAGATCTCAGGGGTCCAGCATGGTCACTGGAAAAACCTCTGAACCAGGAAATCTTTTCTGTAGCCATGGCTTGAAAATGAACATGAAAAGCTGCAAAAGGCAACAAATATTAATAAATCTGAGCATGGCTTTTATTTATGTTGGTAAAACTAATGCTTACAGGAGGTGGCTAGCCTAGAGACTGACAGTATTCAAGATTAGAGAAAATCTAGTTCATATACTTTTTTCTACAATTTTATCAGATTTTTTTCCAGAAAATATTTTTCAATCAGACAGGCTTATTGAGTCATAGAAGAGCTTCGGTAAATCAAACTGGTGTCAGTATATTTCCTCTGGTAGAAGACTATAGTTTACATTCTGCATCTGTAGGAAGATGGACTACAAGATAAAATAAACTGTTCCATATTTTACTCTGATCCCAGGATTGTATCAGCCATAACAGACAACAACAATAACTCAACAGATTTTTCACATTTGTATCAAATCAATGAGCTGTAATGTCATCCACAACAGAACACTGAAATTCTGAACACTAAGTGAATGTTAATCTCCTACAGAAGGACTGAATTATAGAAATGCCTGATTAATATTAAAGAAGAAAATGTGGATATTAGAAATAAAAGCTATTGGTGTTTCCCTAGGACTTCAGGGGGGACTGGCTAACACTGAGTGCTTTTGAAAATCCTACCCTTAGAATACACCAGCAGTACAAAACAAGTTTTATTCTAGCAAACGACACTTATTCTAAAATGTTAGCGATATTAACATAAATTGTAGCGTTAGGGACAATTACATGAGTATTTCTTTAAGAAGAGAGTTTGTCATGTTCAAATATTTCATTTTGTTATTAAAGGGCCAGTTTTTTAAAGGAATTTAATCATGGAAAGATGGAGATAGGCACCTAATGGGATTTTCAAAAGGGCCTAGTGTCCAGATCCTCACATATTTAGGTGCCTAGCTCCCACTGAAACCCGCCTCTTAACTTGCAGTGAAATCAATGTAAATTAGGTGTTTTTGAAAATCCCACCAGGTGCCTATCTGCATCCTGAGACACCTAGCTACCATTTTAAAATATGACCCAAAGTTTCCATTGGTCATGAAGCACCTTTAAATTGGTGTAGATAAGGAGGCCCCAATCCTGTACAGTCTTGTGCTTAAATGTATGCACTGACAGTAGGCCAAACAGGACTACAATCATAGGACTGGAAGGGAGCTCAAGAGGTCATCTAGTCCAGTCCCCTGCACTCATGGCAGGACAAAGTATTATCTAGACCATCCCTCATAGGTGTGTCTAACCTGCTTTTTGAAATCTCCAATGATGGAGATTCCACAATCTCCCTAGGAAATGTATTCCACTGCTTAACTACACTGACAGTTGAGAAATTTTTCCTAATGTCCAACCTAAACTATCTTTGCTGCAATTGAAGCCCATTGCTTCTTGTCCTACCCTCAGAGGTTAAGGAGAACAGTTTTTCTCCTTCCTCCTTGTAACAATCTTTTATGTACTTAAACTGTTATATCCCCTCTCAGCCTTCTCTTCTCCAGACTAAACAAACCTATTTTTTCAATCTTCCCTCATAGGGCATGTTTTCTAGACCTTTAGTCATTTTTGTTGCTCTTCTCTGGATTTTCTCCAGTTTGTCCACATCTGTCCTGTCATGTGGTGCTTGCAACTGGACACAATATTCCAGCTGAGTCCTAATCAGCGCAGAGTAGAATGGAAGAATTACTTCTCGTGTCTTGCTTACAACGCTCTTGCTAATACAGCCCAGAATGAGATTTGCTTTTTTTGAAACAGTGTTACACTGCTGACCCATATTTAGCTTGTGGTCCACTATGACCCCCAGATCCCTTTCCACAGCACTCCTTCCTAGGTAATCATTTCCCATTTTGTATGTGTACAACTGATTGTTCCTTCCTAAGTGGGGTACTTTGCATTTGTCCTTATTGAATTTCATCCTATTTACTTCAGACCATTTCGAATTTTAATCCTATGAGTTTCTTGGACCTGATTCACTACTGGATTTACTCCAATTTTACAGGAGATACGTGGGTGTAAAACTGGAATAGTGCAGGGATGAATCAAGCCCATGGTATTAAAACCAGCCTTCAGAGGTCTTAAAATCAGATTAGGTGTCAAAAACAGAAGTCAGAGTAACAGCCGTGTTAGTCTGTATTCGCAAAAAGAAAAGGAGTACTTGCGGCACCTTAGAGACTAACCAATTTATTTGAGCATGAGCTTTCGTGAGCTACAGCTCACTTCATCGGATGCATACTGTGGAGTTCTTTCCACAGTATGCATCCGATGAACTGAGCTGTAGCTCACGAAAGCTCATGCTCAAATAAATTGGTTAGTCTCTAAGGTGCCGCAAGTACTCCTTTTCTTTTTGAAAAACAGAAGTGTTAGAGAAAGCTTGTAACTAATTTATACCTTTCAGAGAGACAGAGGAAGAGATGACTACACCACAAGATGTCACTCTAGCCTAAGAAGCTGAGAAAGGTCACTCTCTTATGGGCAAGAATTCTAAGGTGTATCCGGCTAATTGATTACCAGCGGGGGGTTTATGGCTCAGATAACTAAGTGCAACTCCCATTGGGAGTTGCTGAGGTGTAGTGGAGAGCCTAATTGGGCTCATGTGTCTGAAATTAGCAGTTGGGCTAGCTTGCTCTATTTGTGCTGCTGTGTGGTATAGATCCTCTTCCTTTGATTCCTAACCACAGCTTGCTACGCTAAGCTTATCATGGCTGCTGTGGTCATAGGGGACTTCTTTTCTCCAATCACAGAAACCAGGTTGTGGTGTTTGAGGGGGTGGGGGGTGAAAGGAATTTTCTTAACAGAGTTGTTCTGTGGCTATTGCTGGAGCCCAGGGTTGCTGGAGCCTGTACAGGACCCATATGCTCTCTCTTAATTACAGGGGAGAAATGGCTGGTGAATCCATGGTGAATGAGGTCACTGACACATGGTTATACCACCTCTTTCTCCCCTCCCTCCCCCGCCCCCCACAAACATCGTTGCTTGCAGTATCCTTGCAGGAGTAGGGTCACAGCCCATTGCTTTCCTCGGGTGAGGGAGTCATACTCGCCTCTGGAGCCAGGGTAGTGCCCTCTGTTCCTGGAAAGAACAGAATTTGTCCCTTAATGATTTGCAATGCAGGAGAGTCAACAATTATTGCCAAAGCAGTCTTTCCTAGCTCAGTATGGAGCTGCATTTTCTGCCTGGTTTGAAGGGACTTTTGTCTCGTCTCTTAAGTGGCAAAAGAGTGAGAGACTGGGAAGAACAGACCCATCCAGAATTGAAGAGTGTATGAAGTTGTGCTCAGTGCGGCTTTCCCAGAGAACACAGCGTATCCTAGCCAGAGCAAGGCAACGAACAGTCTACCATTATACAGCCATACGAAGAACAAAAATGCAACCTCGGTAACTGAGAATCAGCTAGGCTCAGCCAAAAGAAGGCTGTCATGTAATTTGCTTTGTAAAACTGCTGTGTGATGTCCATAAGCATCCTTGTTCAACCTGCAGCAGCAATAACAGCCAGGACACAAATAAAGAGCATCTAACCAGTGCCTGCGGAGCTCTGCTAATTAGTTCACTATTCTCTAGTTTCTGGCCACCAGTTGGCATCTGTTAAGAGCTGCAAAGGAAAGAACTACACCCAAGAAGCCTTTCACTAATACAGAAAGTGTTATTGATCCTGCAAAACCTAGGATCAATGCTACATATTCTTGAGCACTATCTACTGGCATTTTATTTATTAACTATTTACATATATACAAACGTTTTTTTACAGGTATGCTCCTGTAATAACATTAACATTATTATTTATCTTGCACTAGTGCCATGGAGCCCCAGTTGTGGACCAGATTGTGCTAGACCCTGTACAACCATAGAACAAAAAGATCATAACTTCATCATGAATTCAAAAAGTGTAGTTCCAAATGATAGTGTAACAATATCCATTACCCAGCGGATGGAGACTGCTCTCTTCAAAGGTAATGGTATCGTCCAGACCTTAGGACTAATATGTTGTTTGAGGGGCATCTATGAGCACACCAGACAAATGGTTAATAGCAGTGAAGGTAGATCCCCTTATTTTAAGAGCGGATAAATACATCTCTAAATAACAGATGAATCTCAGCACTCAGATGCAATTTTAGAACTGTTGAGAATCTTGTCAAAGTGAAATACAAATAAAGTCCTCAAAATCTGTTCAAGGCTCCAAATGACTATATTAAGAACTCAAACGATGTGAAGTAGATAGCCATGCTCAAGTCAGTAGGAGTCCAGGCCTGGTAACAGGTGCCTCAGCCCAAAATATTGTTAGCCATCTGCAAAAGCATAGCATGTAAAAGAGTCTCCACGGGATAGTCTGACTTAAAATGTGGTCCGCTGAGCTGCACTTTTAATCCAATATTATTGTAATGATATTTTTACTGATGATCTCAACCTGAAACTGTCCCCATCAAAATAAGCTCTACTCCCTTATGAAAATCAAACCACCACTAGTGGTATTAAAATTCCAGGTTGTAGTAGCCATTTTAAAAACAAGGGATCAAATTCATTCCTACATGAAACTCAAGGGAATTTAGCCCAAAAGCTAAAGGTACGCATTCCTTTCTTAAAGTTATCCACATTTTCCATCATTTACTTCTAGGTGCAGTCATAATACAAATAGCAAATTCACACATATGCCATGCTCTCAAGTGACAAGTCTTCCACCTTTGAACGCCAAGGATAAACAGACATCTGCTTCTGCCTAGGGGAAAGATGGCTCCTGTACTGTCAGACAGATTGTAGGTGAAGAGCTCTTACAGACCAACAGTCCCTGTGTTCATGCAGATGTCTTCTCGAATTAAAAAATGGGGGGAAAGATATGCAAAAATAAGTGAGACTGTAACAGGATTGTTTCTAAACCACATTTTCTAATGGTGCCTGCAAGGGAACAGTAGGTGATTATAAAAACTGTCCAAGGATAAAGCTTGCTACACCCCCTGCCCAAAGTTCCTTTTAGAAAACAAACAAACAAAAAAAACCCTTACATCTTTGAGACTGGATGTAATGCTACTTACTTCTAATTAGAGAGGACCTCGATCCACAGTCTTGGATCCAAAACTTAGGGAAAATTCAGATCCAACTCAGATCTGAATATCGTGCCTCTGCTCCATTTTTATATCTAGCACTCTTCGAGATACGTGATTTTAAAATCAGGATACTCAAAGTGCTATAATGAATGCAAAGCTGGATAAGTGTACAGTACTTCAGTGTAGGATGTGATGTCTGTTGCCTGTACACCTAAACGTATGTCAAACAAACCCCCAATAAACAGAAGTGACCAGAAAAGCCTACCTTCCCCAGATCCTATTAGGAAAGTGATCAAGATAGTGCAAAAATAATATCAGGTCAACAAGGATTATCTGCAAAAAGAAAAGCCTATTTACTTGATGCATTTTCCACTGTTGTACACCCTATGGAAGTGTTATCTTTCAAATAGTAATTTACATTTTAGTTTCTATAATTCTGCCTTTGCTCTGGTGTAAATCTGGAGTAACATCCAATGGAGTTATTCTAGGTTTACACCAGTCTGGAATAATAATTTGATCCTAAAATTCATTATTTCATGTTCTATCAACAGCTCGCTTTGGGCCATTCTGCCTCCCTCTCCAAGGGCAAGCCATACAGGCTCATCATCCCACCTGTCCTGTGCCATCAAGGAAATCCAGTATCCCAGGGGTATTTCCTGGGATTCAGTTGAGCCATCTTTGAACAGCCATTAAAGGTCCTCAAGGGAACCTGCAAATGGGCCAGTGTGTCCAATTCAAATCCAAGCTAGACCAGTTTTATAGTAATGTACTTCCACTAACTATTAGCACTAGTCCCAATTAGCCATCTAAAGGAGAAGAGAATCAGGGCCAGTGTGATATTGTACATCTTAATAGTTTCAGATTATTTTTAAAGAAAGACTTTGCAAGTATCTACAGCATGTCAACATTAGTCTTGTAGTCACTATTTAATAGGGTGGGAATGGAGCTGCCTAATCTTGCATCTCCTTTTTATCCATTTATTTTCCAGTTCTCCTCCAATTCTAATGTATATTTGTCTACTGAGCAAACTGTACAGAAGAAATTATCTATTGATTACTGACCTTTGGAGTCATGAGACACGAAGGACACAGATGCTTGAATCTACAAGCAAACACATTACAATTCACCAAGCACTTACAAGAGCCAAAGACATTACCATTGCTCCTCCTTCACTGGCTAGAAATCTCAATACCATGATGAGTACAACAAGGCAAGCATAAATCATCCTAAGGGAGAAAGTGCAATTACAGATGGACACAATTTAGGAATGTCACCTTCCAAATGTTAAATGTTTAAATTAAGCAAATGATCACACAACGTACAAATAAAAATAAGTATCCCAATAACAATGTCACTATTCAGCCTGAGGTTTTATTCATTTAGGGCCTGGTCCAAAGCTCACTGGAGTCAATGCAATCATTTCCATTGACTTCAATGAGCTTTGGAAGCCCCTACTGCTCTCTCTTTCTTACTTGTAATTATCTATAGTTGGGAAAGAACCTAGCTTGATTCCACTGGAGAAAGAATTATGTTAGTAGATTCTGACTGGGTGAAATTCATCCATGTGCAGAGGGGATAATATGGGATTAAAGTGGTACATGGGACCTGTTCTGGTCTTCTAGACGGGTGACAATTTCACCCATAGTGACTGCAGCGCTATTAAACAGATCAAATAAAAACACACACACACACACACACAAAAAAACAACAACAAAAAAAACCCTTTGGGATTTCCCACCCCTCAACTCAAGACACACGCACAAACCCCCTTTGGGATTTCCCACCCCTCAAATTCCATTGGTTAAAATTCGGTCAAGTATCCAAAAATAAACATGCATTATTACTAGCTCAAGTGGGCAAAAGGAATAGTATGTGTGTGATGTCTCTATTGCCAAAATGCGTAACAACCTCATTTGCACATGCAGATACTTGTCCACACAAAACTCCATACACAAATGTAGAAGCAAGGTTCAGGCCCAATTGAAAATTTTTCCCAAAATTATGTGTATATTTTTAAAAAGAGACTGTATCATTAAACTTCTGGATTAACAATATTTGAAATACCTCCAGAAGTTCCAGGTTCTCTATGACTATGAATAGCTGTGATTTTACATCCTGGCTACTGCCATCACATAGGAAATACCATGCTAGCTCAGACCACTAGGCTATCTAGTCCAGTATCCTGTTTCTGAGAGTGGTCAGCACCACATGGTTTAGACAAAGTACAAGAAATGGCAGAGTGAGCCATTATGGAATAACCTATAAAGAAATTTCTTTCTAGCCCACATCCGGTAGAGCTTGGCTCGTGCCTTAAAGCATGAGAGCTATAAAAACGAGGATGGACAGCCAAGTGGACGTCATAGCTGTAGTTTCAGTTTATTAATGAGATCTTTTCTTTCATTCAGTTAGTACAAAATCCGCTTCAAACAGGTCGTTTACATGCTAATATAAAATGGATCTCCAATTATAGTGTTTCCAAAGAACTTTTTAGTTGTACCTGTATGAGCTGAGCTGTGGAATCAAGAAAAAAAAATAAAGGCACGTATATATTACTAAATGTAGAGTTGCTGTTGAAATCAAGAGTGCTATTATTATTGTTAATATGTATTAATAAGTGAGAAAAGCCTGATAGTCCCAGGCTAGCATGAAACCATGAGCCAATAGAGTGAGAGATGGAAAAGCTTTTAGTACATTATATCATTTAGAAACATAGAGTCTGGCATTGTTAAATCGTCTTTTAAAAAGAAATTCATCTTCCATAAAAAATGTATAAATCACAAACATAACTGACCACTTACCTCAATAAAATGGAGAAAGGCTGCTCCCAGAAGTGTTGTTATTTCACCAGCCATTCACCAAGTCTTCAGGGGTCAAATAATATTCCTAAATATCAGGAAAATTCTCCTGATATCAGCATGTTTGTTACTGTGCATAATTTTTCACTGTGATATGAATTATATATAAGCTATAACCTTTATAGAAAGAAAGAAAGTAAAAGAAAGAATAGATCCTAGCCTAACTAAAGCTTTTCTATTTTAGGCTGAGATCTTGAAAGAGGTCTAGGGGATTTATGTACATATCTTCCGTTAAAATGTGTCTAAATTCCCAAGGCTTGATTTGCTTTCCTGCTCTTCCTCTTTTTCTTTCAATCTGATGTCCCTCTTCCCTTCCCCCACATATTCCAAACTTGTTTCTCTCTGCCCTACCCTCTCTTTCTCTAGGTGAGCTGCAGCTGCTTTCCTAGGGTTTATCGTGAGGTTAGCCGCCTCCTCCTCCTCCCAAGGCAAACTGTTTTGTTTAGAGCTCACAGGCCTAATCCTCCTAGTCAGACAGAGCATGACCTAGCTGGTGAGAAGCGCTTTTTCTGGCCAAAGCATGGATTCCTGTATCAGTCAGTTTTGGTGTGGGCTGCTATACAATCCCAGCAAACCTCCTCACCTATAGTGGATCAGTTTGAGCTCTTACATTAAATAGTTAATATGTAGACAAGAGAATTATGGTCTACATTATTTCAAACATTCCTGCACTTCAAAACCAATAGAAATCAAAATGTCTTATACTCAGCATTTTTGTCATCATGACGGTTAAGTTTTGACCTCGAAGAACATCTGGCTTTAGGGAATGATACACACAATATACTGTGAATACAAGCGTATATAAAATATAGAGCACTGTTGTCAAGGTTCCTTTCCCACTCTGACCTTTTGGGTACAGATGTGGGGACCTGCATGAAAGACCCCCTAAGCTTATTCTTACCAACTTAGGTAAAAAACTTCCCCAAGGTACAAACTTTGCCTTGTCCTGAACCGTATGCTGCCGCCACCAAGCGTTTTAAACAAAGAACAGGGAAAGAGACTACTTGGAGTCTTCTTCCCCCAAAATATCCCCCCAAGCCCTACACCCCCTTTCCTGGGGAAGGTTTGATAATAATCCTCACCAATTGGTACAGGTGAACACAGACCCAAACCCTTGGATCTTAAGAACAATGAAACATCAATCAGGATCTTAAAAGAAGAATTTTAATTAAAGAAAAGGTAAAAGAATCACCTCTGTAAAATCAGGATGGTAAATACTTTACAGGACAATCAGATTCAAAACATAGAGAATCCCTCTAGGCAAAACCTTAAGTTACAAAAAGACACAAAAACAGGAATATACATTCCCTCCAGGACAGCTTATTTTACCAGCCATTAAACAAAAGAAAATCTAACGCATTTGCTAACTAGATTACTTACTAACTTAACAGGAGTTGGAAGGCTTGCACTTCTGATCTGTTCCTGGCAAAAGCATCACACAGACAGACCATACTCTTTGTCCCCCCCTCCAGATTTGAAAGTATCTTGTCCCCTCATTGGTCATTTTGGGTCAGGTGCCAGCGGGGTTACCTTAGTGTCTTAAACCTTTACAGGTGAAAGGGTTTTGCCTCTGGCCAGAAGGGATTTTATAGCACTGTATACAGAAAGGTGGTTACCCTTCCCTTTATATTTATGACAACTGTCAAGAAGAGAAAGTATTTGGGACCAATCATTGCCCACTGTTCCTTCAGTGGCATCAATTTCAAAAGTTCTTGCACCTTCAACAATGGAGAAGACATAAATGGTGGATATACTTTTTGTTAAATGCATTAATGTTTCTATCATAAAATTACATGTTTAAATTGCCACCCTTTGATCCTAGAAAATCATTCTTAAAATAGTTTTTAAGGATGAATAATCACTCTAAAAATGGCATGCTGGAGTTCCATGTGAGTCCTACAAACTTCCCCTGGAATCTGAGAATCAAGGTAGATTCTTTCCCAACTATATATCATTACAAGTAATAAAGATTCAGCAAGCTAAGTTCTACTTTCAGCTACCTCTGTGCAACACCATTGTCTTGTAATTATGCCTACCTTCTTGAAGGGTTGTACAGGGGTCTCTGGTGGCTGCAGCAGGCAGAATACAAGTCTGATTTTGCTCTCACTTATGCTGGTACAAATCACAAGTAATTCCATTTCTGTTGTAAGGCGGCAGGCCAGGTTCTCCCCTGCATTTGTGCAACTTTGTATCACCTTGCCTGTAAAAAGCTTCACTAAAGCAAGGTTAACTGACCCCAGGAGCAACCTCTACATGGGGTAAGCTTGGGTGGCAAAGAGCTACCATAATAGCCCCTATATTACAGGCTCCCACACTGTGGCCAGCAAGGGAGCATGGCCAATGAAAAGGAGGTTTGACTAGGGGTGTTCTGGTGATCCCTGGCTGCCAGAACAGCTCCACGGGGATGTTGGTAGCTGACACAATTTAAAGTAAATCTGAAACTGCTCTTTATTACTCTGGAAAACAGTCCAGTGCTCAGTCAGCCGCAGGATCGGGGAGGGCAAATGTGGCATAAATTGGGCTCCGGATTTAGCCCACAATTTTTGCTTGTAGCTACATATCTTTGCTAACCTGCTTCTGAGGCTGAATCTCAGGAGCAGACCATTGTCTAATTCATAGAACAGTACCGCATTTGTGGCAGAATTTAGTTCTGCTTTTTTGTTTATGAAGTAGTTAATCCTTATTTCAGAGGACTTGTTTTCAGTATTGTTAGTGTGACTTTGCTTCTTTGACACTGCTGTTCAAGGCGCACCAGTATTAGGATTTCAGTTATAAATGGTCCTGTCATCAAAAAATTTATTGTTAGCAACTCAACAAGCTCACCAGTGTTACACAGTCAATCATAAATGACCTTAAAATATACCACAGAAATTACTTACTGCTTTAATCCTGCTGGTGCATAGAACATCTAAAACAGACTGTTTATCATCCCAGGTGTCGACCCCTGTTAGCTCATATAAGGTGGATGTCACAGGTTTAAGTGCCCAGTGAACTCATTTATTTTTCTCCATTAAGTACTTAGATTTACCTATTGCAGATGTTTAAATTTCTAATTCTAAGTGTTTTCCAGGATTCTCAATGGAACAGTCTCTGTTTTCTGCAGAACAAGAAATTGTTATGCCCAAGGACCACAAAAAGTCACAAAAGCCCAGAAAAATCAGAATCCAGGCAGAATTCTAGATCTCAGCTGTGGCTTTTTGTCCTAATTTTAATTAATCTGAAATATAGTCATGAATCCCCTACCTACCTACCTCGTGGGAAGAACAGAGGTGGATTAAGCCTTCTAAGCAAGGCATCCTAGCCCAACCCAGTAGGCATCTGGCTGCCAGCAATTCTTCTGCATCTGACTTGCTGCTTTAGTTAGGATCTCTCTCACTCTGGGTCATGAATCCCAAGGATTTTGCTTTGATTGGTCCCTGAGCATCAGGAGAGATGAAAACGTGCAACACATCTGCCCTATTTCAGCAGCTGGGGCTGTTTGTCAGTTGAGTTATTATTCTGATTATTATTTTTATTGGTGGTGCTTAGGAGTCCCAGTCGTGGATCAGGGCCTAACTGTGCTAGGTGCTGCACAAACAGAGAACAAAGAAAATTCCTGCCCCAAACAGCTTACAATCAAAGTAAAAAAGACAAGAGACAACTTGTGTAGCTAGAGAGATGGGGAGACCAAGGAAGCAGTGAGACAATGGTGGTTAGCATAATAGGCAGTGGTCAGAGCTCAGTAGCTGCCTAATTTTTGTCAACTTGGAGTGCCTAGATGGGAGTCACTAACCCTGTTTAGGGAAGCTGGCAGAACTCATTATCTAGTATGCTACCACGCATTACACAAAATGCATTTTCTAGAACACGTTATCTTGCAACTTGTTAGTAGATGCATCTGGAACACACTGAAAAATAACATCAGAGTGAGATATTTTGGGGCCTCAACCTTGACAACACTTATTTTAAAATATGATCACTTACCTGAATGACATGAGTGTATGGCCTTGTAGCAGGGCTGTTGCCACATATCAGGAAGAGGAAGGGTTAAAGCAGGCCAGAGGGAGCCTGCGCAGGACCCTCCAATTAGAGGAGGGCTCACTAAGTGAGCCAATTGGGAGGTGTGTTGTTGCAGTGGCCAATCAGGGCCAGCAGGGGCCATATATAAAGGGCTGTTCAACAGCACAGCAGGAGTCTCTCCCTGGCCTGTTAAGGAGAAGGACTGGCTGCCTAGGAGCACCCTGGTGAGAGTAGTAGTAGTAGTAGTGGTGGTCAAGGGAGCAGAGCAAAACAAAACAGCTTTTGGCTGACTGCTGCCAGACTGAGGCCCTGGAGAGAAGTGGCTAACAGACTGCAGTTTGCCCCTGGAGTAAGGGATGAGACTGGTGACTGCAGTAGGCCACTGAAGCAAGTGGCTGCACTGTAGACTGCTGGCTCCCCTGACAGTGGGAGAGACAGCGGAGCAGGGTACAGCCAGATGGCTGTACCCAGAAGAGAATGCTGGGGTCTGGGGAGTGACATGGGTCCCAGAGTGGTGGAGACAGCAAAGCGGGAATAATGGTGATCGAGACACCACCGAAGGAGGGCGCCCTGTGGAAGGACTTGAGCTAATTCCAGAATAGCCAGCAGGAGGTGGTGGAGAGTCTCGCTCTGCTACAGGCCTAAGGGCTTGGCTACACTTGTGAGTTACAGCACAATGAAGGATCCCCGAGCGCACTAGCTCACTGTCCGTCCACACTGGCAAAGCACGTAGAGCGCTCTGACTCCACAGCTAGAGTGCTGCTGGTACACCACATCAGTGAGTGGAATAATGTTTGCTGCGCTCCCCCACTGGAGAGCCGTGGTGCCAGTGTGGAGGAGGTGTTGCATTACTGTGCTCTGATCAGCCTCTGGAAACATCTCATAATCCCTTAAGTCAAATGGCCACTCTTATCATTGTTTTTGAATTGCTGTAGGAATGCGGATATGCCCTTTGAAAGCTCTGTTTCTGACAGCTGGCTGCTTATCTGCTCTGAGACAAAGCAACCATTACTGTGGAATGCTGGGGGGGGGGGTGTCTATTGGTGCCTGAATTTACAAGATGGCATGCTGCCATATTCAGCCCCCTGAAAACCCACTCTCTCCCCCCACATACACACAACACACTCCACTCCACCCCACCTGCCCCCATTTGAAAAGCACGTTGCAGTCACTTGCATGCTGGGATAGCTGCCATAATGCACTGCGCCCAGTGCCACTGCACATGTGGCCACTCCAGTGCACTTGAAGCTGTCAGTGTGGACAGACTGCAGCGCTTTCCCTACTGCGCTCTACGAAGGCTGATTTAACTCAAAGCGCTCTACAGCTGCAAGTGTAGCCATGCCCTAGATTATGAAATGATGAGCAATTGCCATCAAATCCACTCATAAAAAGTCATTTTTCAGAAAAATGGGGAGCGGGATTAGCCATAGGGCAGTCTCATTTCTATCTGTCTTCTCTGCAAGTTTAAGAGCCTGAACAATAGTCAAGTAAAAGACAGATCAAAGCCTCCATTGTTTTCACTGAAAATATATCCTGATGACTGTAAATAAGTCTGTGTAACAAACTAGGAAGTCAAATGGGAAAATTCACAGAAATGTTTTACCTTTATGTTTCCTTCATGTGCAGTTAGATATTTTCAATGGGGAGAAGCCCTGCTTATTCTTTGGATTGTCTAAAAAAAGGAACTTTCTCTTTTGGACTAAGGGAAATTAAGAAATCATAAACTTTACAGACCATTGGTTTGATGGGATGTGTAGCACCAGCATGTGGAATACAGAATTTCCTAATTTCCATTCTGTCTATGACTGTGCCGTGATTTTGGGTGTCATCCCATAAAACTTTTTTCTTTAATGACACCAACTTACACTTCTATAGCATCATCTTTCCTGTAAAAGAATCTGAAATCACATTACAAACTATGGGCCAAAGCCTGAACCGGCCAAAAATGAGGGAATAGCACCCTGTATAGAAGGCAATCCACACTATCCCCATCCAGCTCAACCAAGGCTGAGTCAGGGTAAATTTCTCTCTAACACTGTCAGCAGAAGAGTATAAAGTAAATGTATCCCCCCAGTCTATCTAGCCCCTCACAATCTTTAGTGTAGTTATCCTTACAACAGCCCTTTGAGATAGGGAAGTTGTATTATCTCCATTTCACAGATGGGGAAATGAGGCACAGAGACTAAGGTCACACAGGAAGCATTTGGCAGAGCAGAGACTGAGCGAATGTCTACTGAGTCCCAGACTAGGGCCCTAATCACTGAAACTTTTGGGGAGCAAAGGGTGGACAAAAAAAAAGATAGGTGATCTTCCTGCAAACAATCAAAGCATTTAAGAACAAGTTGATAAATATTATGCAGCATTTGGGAGCAGTAGCTGCGGTCCCACAAAGAGTCAAGAAGTGACATTTACACTAAGATGTATGTTTATCTTTATCTATTCAGGAAATAGTTCATGTTTTGAATACTTATCTTTTGCCTGGAACATTAATCGTGCAGTATCAAACAACAACATGAACTGTTTTGTCTGACATTCTGCAAGATAATATAGTTATGAATATTCTAAATGTGTTCTCCAACTGTAGAAAGGGGTACCTCATGATTCAAACTAGCTGCACAGCAAACTCACAGTCTCTGCTTCATTCCATTTTCTGTAGCTGCACAAAACAGCAGAGGCGGCATCTACAATGCAGGGGAAACATTACTTTAGCTTATCTTCTGGTATTTGACAGTTCCACTGCAAAACAAATAGACCAGAGAGGTGGAAGCATCAGCTCAGAAGCAAAACAAGTGCAATTCAATGGACTTACACTAACCATCTCCTTCTAAGGAGGCCATTGTTTTGTTGGGATGCAGCCCCAGTATGTGGGAGGAAGTATTTCCTAATAAAACCAACATGGTTGGTCCCCATGAAAGACATGGAGGAGAGGAAGTATGGCCAGGACATCTGTGTCTTGGCAATTCCTAGCTGCTGGAATACCCCTTAGAAGACGTGGTTAGATAGACGTGGCCCCATGACTGGGGACTGTGATGATATAAAAAGTGGCTTATGGGCATCTTATCTCTTCTGATCCTATCTGTTGCTTTAGGGCTGAGCTGAGGCCAGCTCAGCATTCAGACCCAGATCCTGGGCTGCATCTAAGAGCTTGGCTCTAATTCACTTTCCAGTTCTTGATACGCTTTCATAACACCTTTTTTTTTTTTTACCTCAGCTTTATTACAGTTGGATGCAAGGCGAAGGAAGTTGAGCTCTAGTCAGAGAACAGATTTGTTTTTGGAGAGGAGTTTGGATGAAAGCAGCCAAAGCCATGAAAAATGCTGAATTAAAACTATTGCAATTCAGGCCTATGTTGGACCCTATTCAAAATGAATCAGCTGGCCTAAAAAAACAGTGTATGCTAGCGGTGCACTCACCGCATCCGTGACTGTGAGCACATGCTCTGGGACTAACAGGAGAGGTCCTCTGGGGAACGACAAGGATTTAAATGAATAACAGTTGGATATTATCTAGCATACCAAAACTATCAGCCTGGAGGCAGAGTCGGGCTAGGGCGGGGGAAAGATGCACTACACAAACTGTGGTGTCTCTTTTATGCAGGTGCAAATCAGGAGCACCTCAATGGACCTGAGTCTCCACTGCCTTGTCCCTCGCATGGCTATTTACATCTGTGCAAATGTTACCCAATCAGAATTTTCCATTATTCTGCACATGTATAAATGCTTAGCTGAGGTGTTAATGGAAGCCTCTCCATTGATTGCAGTGGACTTTGGATCAGGCCCTACACATATGTGTATTTGGTTCACTCTGATGTGAAAAATCTAGAAAACTCTAGTAGAATCCAATTCTCTTTTGTTTTTAACTGTACACATGTAGGGTTTGATCCTGCTCCTATTAAGCCAATGGCACTGCTCCTATATGCTTAAAGTTACGTATAAGCTTAAGCGTTTTGATGGATCAGGCCCATACTGCCCAATATTTTTGATCAAAGACAAAAAATGTGTTGAACTTTAAATACCGGATGTCTTCCTTTCACCCATATCAATAAGATATACTCTGGTGTAATCCTGACTCTGCTGAAGTCAATGGGACTTTGCCATTGATTCATTAGGAACAGTATTTCACATTCTATTTTTCATACACATGCAGACAGTGAAACTAACCTTCAGGCAATTTACATACATTATACTTTCTTTCAGCAAATATACAATGTTAATCAAATAGGAAAACTTCCTAGAACAATTCCCTAAGCGGAGTTTGCACATAGTCTCTCTTCAGAGTGTCAGCAAATGTCTGTTTCACCCATCAAGCAGGGACACAAATTTTATTTGCCTAGTTAAATCTGACAGTGAACTAAACCTCTTCTGAATGCTATGAAGATGCCATTCATCTTTCCACAAGCACAAACATCCCTCTTAAGGGTCTAATCCAAAGCTCATTAAAGTCAAAGGAAAGACTGACTTCAGTGCGCTTTGGATCAGGTCCCTATAGTAGATCTTGGCATTACAAGATTCAGGCAAAGTGTTTTTCCAGCAAAATTACTAAGGCCCTATTCTTTAGTGGTGTAGCATGCATATAACCTCCAGGACGGGCTTGGGTGTTGTGCGGGCTCAGCACCTTTGTGCTTTAGGCTGTAAATAATTTTCAGTTTAATTATTTATGTGATTGCTTAACTTTTCTTAATCCTTATGAAAGGCACTTAACCCTGCATTTTTATTTGGTCATTCACCGCAGATGTTCTCAAAGCTCTGCCATTGGGATTTGAATCGCGTCATGAGACCCTAAATGTACTGAAGAAAAAATTCACTGCCTGGGTTCAAAGTGATCCTCTTCATTTTGCGTGTGTGTGTGTGTGTGTGTGTGTGAGAGAGAGAGAGAGAGTGCATGAGTGAGAGTTGGGGGCCGGAGGGGAGGGGGAGAAAGGCAGTGACATTTTGTTCATTTTCCAAGTGCTTTCCTGCAAGCTGCCAGCATCTATGCAAATTACTCAAATTCGAATTCACAGAAAACCTCTCTAACTGTGTAATTTGTGGTGCCAGCATCAGAGATTGCCCTGTGTTCCAGAATGCACTCAAACCAGGTAACCTCACCATCCCTCCCCAAGAATGGACTCTGCTATTCATAGCCAGTAAGTGCTCAGAGATTATTTTTACTGTTAAATGAACGGCTTTCCACCAGGAAAGCCACATAAAAGCATGAACTAGGGGCAGAAAACTGGTTTTTACCAGCTTCTGTGTTGTGCTGACATCAGAATATTCACTGAAAACTTGTTGATGTTTGTTTTTGCTTCAGTAGAGAAGTGCTAAGTGGTGTCATTCAAGTATTTGGTGAACATTCTTAACCAATCATATAAACATCAGAAAAGCTCAGCAGTTTGGTGTAAATTCATAGAGTTTAAACCTAGAATGCTCATCTGATATGACCTTGGGAAAGTCACTTAAACTCTCTGCATGAAATCCTAGCCCTATTAAAGTCAATGATTATCCACCTGTAACATTTGGATAATACTTCCTTCCTTCCGTCCTTTGTCTGTCTTGTATATTTGGTTTTTAAGCTCTTCAGGGCAGGGACTCTGTTTGTCCAGTGCCTAGCACAATCAGTCCTCATCTTAGTTGCAGCCTCCTCATACTATTGTAATGATGCTAATAACAGAAATTTTAAGTTTTTTCCATCCCTGATTAGAATTCAGAATCAGAGGTTTTCTGTACAGGTCGGGCATGTTCAGTGGTGCACCAGCTGAGTTTGCATTACATGCCAAGTAACATAAGTCAAATGCACATTTAAGAAGCACCTGAGAAGGGTCCATGCCTTATATTTGCTTCACCTGTATATCTCAGAAATAAAATAATTGTTCAATATTTAACAAAATGACAGAAGTTCTTTCTACCTGGCAGACATGCTGTAAGTTGCTGAACTTCAAGCAGGAGCAAATTTTTATGGCCTGGTTATACGCCTCTGAATATTAGTATTTATAATGGAAATGCTGACACCACCTGAAATGTCATTGCATTGAAATGGCACTTTAGATAATTTTTCATACCCTTTGTGAGAAATAATTTTTCCATAAAAAATCTGCAACCCATTAGCCCATGATGTAGACTAATGCCTTTCATTTAATTTGGAGGAAAAACTAAAAGAGAAAAAGCAACCACCTACTGACTTATTTCATTTAGAAACACATGGGGGGGGGGGGTTGTAGGCATAGTAAAGGTCACTTCCTAGGGTGTGATCAAGGTATAGAAAAATTTTGTGTACTGCAGCAGCTATAATGATCCCTGCACTCTCTGCCCTGTGGCAAACTCAGTTTTCTTCTGACCTGAGTGCTCATTAGTAGAACTCATCCCATAATATCCATGAATTCGCATATGTCCTAAATATAAAGGGAAGGGTAACCACCTTTCTGTATACAGAACTATAAAATCCCTCCTGGTCAGAGGCAAAACCCTTTCACCTGTAAAGGGTTAAGAAGCTAGGATAACCTCACTGGCACCTGACCAAAATGACCAAGGAGGAGGCAAGTTACTTTCACAGCTGGAGGGGGGCGGAAAACAAAGGGGCTGTATGTCTGATGCTTTTGCTGGGACCAGGTCAGGAATGCTTTTCAGAACTTCTGTTAAATTAGTAAGTAATCTAGCTAGAAATGCATTAGATTTCCTTTTGTTTAAATGGCTGGTAAATAAGCTGTGCTGAATGGAATGTATATTCCTGTTTTTGTAACTCAAGGTTTTGCCTAGAGGGCTTCTCTATGTTTTGAATCTGATTACCCTGTAAGGTATTTACCATCCTGATTTTACAGAGGTGATTCTTTTACTTTTTCTTTAATTAAAATTCTTCTTTTGAGATCCTGATTGCTTTTTCATTGCCCTTGAGATCCAAGGGTTTGGGTCTGTGTTCACCTATGCAAAATGATGAGGATTTTTATCAAGCCTTCCCCAGGAAAAGGGGTATGGGGCTTGGGGGGATATTTTGGGGGGAAGACGTCTCCAAGTGGGCTCTTTCCCTGTTCTTTGGTTAACACACTTGGTGGTGGCAGCATAGGGTTCAAGGACAAGGCAAAGTTTGTACCTTGAGGAAGTTTTTAACCTAAGCTGGTAAGAATAGGCTTAGGGGGTCTTTCATGCAGGTCCCCACATCTGTACCCTAGAGTTCAGAGTGGGGAAGGAACCTTGACAGCATATGAGATTAATTGTACAATATTCTAAAAACAAGATAATTGATAATTATTATTATTTCCCATATGCTTTTAGAACTGAGTGAAGAATTCATGAATATTTGTAAATTGATACACAGCTGCTGAAATTTTAAGGCTGGCTTTAGGCTCCCATTCTGCACTGGTGCAGACCCCAGCACTTATTTGGAGTTCAATGGGTCTCTGCACAGATGCAGAAATCTATCTTCTTATCAGACACTGTGAGGCACACCACCAAGGTCTGAAGGTCTTTAGAATGACTGGGATGAGTGGGGAAAGATAGGATCCGAAGTACAAGGGAAGGATTTCTCCTGTGGAAGGGGGCTGCATGAGGAGGCTGAAATGTAGTAGTCAGTGGCTGTATCACATTTCCAGTGGATTTTCTCCTGGACACGGGGGATTATAAATGTTTCCCTCAATACTGGGCTTGAACCACCCATTTCTTTCTCCTCAGCATGAATCCCAGGACCCATGGAGAGCCCAAGGGAAGAGGAAGGATGCTGCTGCAGAGGCGGCTGATTGTCTCCTTTCCATGTGTTGGAGGAGGCAATCCACACACAGATCAAAAGGGCATGATCTGCCCGTGTGTTACTATAACATTATAGTGCCCCCTCATAGTCAGGGATGCCTCTGCAATGCCCTGCCTTTGTTTTTCCTGTCTTCTGGGGTTGGGGTCTGGTTTCTTTATTGACACAAAATCCCAAAAAGTATCCCCCCTCCCCACCAAAAAATAAAAATCCTCCATCCAACCTTGAGCTGGGCACAACACCTCCTCCCTGAGGTACTGTCCCTTCCTGCTGTCTGGGCAGCTAGAGAAGGTTCAAGGCCTGGCCTGCCTTCTTTGCCTTCTCCCAATGGACAATTAAACTTTCAGCTCGGTCTTCTTTCCCAGCCCCAACTCCCTTTTTCAGGGACCACTTCAGGAGCCCCTCTCTCCCTGCAGTTCCCCTTCCAGCTCTGTCCTCACTGAACTCCCCCTGACCCATGTGCAGTCCTGCCCCCTTAACTGGCTCAACTGGGGGCATTTTCTCTGGCACAGGGGAACCAAACCTATTTCAACCACAGGGGGACAGCCACCCTGTGACAGCTATCATCTTCTGTTTCATCAAACACTCCATTTAGAGACAGGGCCTGATCCCACACCAACTATCATCAATGGAAAATCTTCCATTGACTTCAATGGACATTGGATCGAGTCCATAGGACATGGCCCTTGATGGCTCATTACAGTCCCATCAATTTAAGTGATTCTTTGGGTCTGAATAAGGATGGGTTTATTGGACTGGCTGTTGAATTTTCTATAAGGGAAATACCATACATAAACAGACTCAACACTGGCTGCTGTCATTTTCCACCAAAGAATGTCTATTTGCATTCATACTCAGAAACAAGAGGGCCCTGGAAGATTTGAGTATATGATGGTTGACAGTCTTACGTGAGGCCAGGATGTTAAATCGCATTGAAGAGAGGTGCCTACACCAAACAAAATAAAAATTCTTTGAACAGCAACATAACTTTCCATTCAAAGTATTATTTTTAATTATTATAGTTAGGGTTTTTCAATAACTGGATACCACACACTGAATTTTTGCAAAGGTGACACACTAAGTAAGGCCAAATGAAAATTCAAATTGGCAAAATATGAATGCAATTCAAGAAATTCTAGAAGTGAAGACAAGCGAGCTCTTCAGAGATCCATTAGAACGATCACATATCTTGATACGTGTATCACCAACCTATCTTCAGTCAGCTCACTCCCCAGACAACTCTTGGAAAAAGGGTTCATTGTTACCGGCTAGAGCAGCACAGGAATTCGATTGATGTGCATAAGAGATTGGTAACAATAGCTCCTGACATGACTGTGCGTTGCGAGGTGACAGCTTGTTTCCGTGGCAACAGTGATTATGGAGTTCCATCCAAGACTCTAAACAGGGCTACAACTTTCCAAAGGATGCAAAATACAGCCCCACTGGGGGGAAGATGGGAAGAAATTATTTTACTGAGGACAAATAGCTTTATGCAAGTTGTGAGAAGTTTATGCAACAGCAAGACATGTCCAAAAGGTAGGAGGAATGAAAGAGGAAAAGTAACGTTAGTCTTTGTACTGTTGGCTTGACACACTTTGAATAAACAAGATAGTGTTACAAGATTGAATATCTTTTTAAAACATACAGTTACTGTGCCTGAATTGCTGATAGTGTCTGTTATTCAATAGAAGCAATCAAGAAATGTCTCTTTTTCTTGTCATTTAATTACTGCAAGACATACAGTGTCTTGATATAAATGGATTATTTATGATAAACACAAAAGTCTCATTGATTAAGATACTAAATTTGCAGTTAAGTTCATGGAAAGCTGCATGGAATTTGAATAATAAATATACCAGTAACGGCTCGTTGTGTCTGTCATGGCTAATTATGTTAATTACATTACTTTTGCAGAGTAGTTTTATTTTACAGAAAGCAAGATAATTTACGGCACAGTTAAGGGTAGCGATGCATTGTAACAATAAAGTACGGGTGTATATGTTACCAAATTATTTTCAAAAGCATTACATCAAAATATTGCTGAGGGTCTCATGAAACCCATTCAAGAAAATAAACAGGAAGTCTCAGTCAGTCATCCCAGTGTGCCTAGGGTTTAGACAGTTCTAAGAATAATGCTTGATCTTACCTGTACTGCACTCACCTGTTCCGATACTTAGGCACAGTGCAGTGAACTGAAGAATGAGGGTTAATCTAAATTCTGAATTTCCTGGCTTTTACACAACATGTTTAAGTTAGATTTGTTCACCTTAAGTTCATTTTTGCATATCTGCTTTGGCATGTGCAACTGACTGATCCAGCAAAGTGACTGAGCTCCCATTTTGTGCATACAAACTGCTAATTGTAGGAGCAGTTTGGGGAGGGAAATGACCAAATATCTTGCTATTCACTTGCAAAAAGTGGCAACTAGAAACTGGCTAAAAATTTGACCTATGCTGTTTTCCTTTTGGGGTTTAACATTCTTATTTTGTTTATTTTTCTTCTAACGATGATGCTAAAAACTCAATTAAAATGAGTATTTCTGTTGAAATTCATCAGTATTTTCGGAGTGGCCTTGTATCACCGTTACAATAACTCTGGAGCACTGAGATGTTAAATATGGGCCAGATCATGTTCCCAATGAAGCCAGCAGGAACAGGATGGAAATGTGGAGAGCTCTTGATGCTCCTTAATGCTGTTCCAGCAGCATGCAAGGCCTGTAAAGGGGCCCCAGTGGCCTCAGGGAAATTCTCTTAATATAGGAGTTGCATGGGGCAATATAAACACCACTTCACTATTGTCCTCTCCCCCTTCCCACCATGGGCAGCACATCTAATAGGCTGGGAGAAGGCTGTGCCCCCCCAAACAGTCCCCACGTGGCCCTGCCCATGATCCCCCCCTAGGCACCCTCCTGCTGCTAGTTAGCCCCAGCCCAGGTAGGCTGCTGAAGCCGGCTAGGGCTAGGGTGGCTGAGACCGCCCACCGCTGGGGGCCCCCGGCGCTGGGGCTGAACTGCCCAGCACTCCAGGGCTGGGGGAAAGGATGGGCCATGTGCCACCTGCCAGGTACTCTGGGGCTAGAGGCACTCAGGTGACCTGGGGCGTGAGGCTGGTGGCCACGAGGTGGGGGAGGCGCTCTTGGCTTCAGGGAGGAAAGGGGCAGGAGGGGTGGTGACTCAGGCAGAAGGGGTGGGCCGGGCTGGGGGCTAACCTCCATGAGCCCTTGGTTCACCCATTGCCCATGCTTCCCATCCCCCAGTGTAAGGGTGTGCTGCGGACAGGACTTCAGGCCTGAGGGAGCATTTTGGAGTGATGGGGGAATAATTGTAGTTTAAAGCACTATGGCTATTCTGATCTGCAGAGCAGTCCACAGGTAGCTGCTATAAGTTAGACCAGACCCCACGGCTACTGTAACTTATAGTCAGAGACACTCCAGCCCCCAGAACAACAGCCCAGAGGCAATGCAAGGAATGGCATAAAGGCACCTTTGCTCCCACTCCTTTTGTGCTGTGCGTTCTGTACTGTCTCTCTCATGAAGCAGAACACAGAATTGGGTGCAAAGCCTGGAACTTTTCCATTTTCATTAGAAGACTTACAGCAGTGTCAGGGGATGTGTTTTGAAACACTGCTTTTGACCTTGTCAAACATTGCAAATACTGCATAGGAAAAGTTTCCATCCCAAACATCTTCACTGCCATCTTCAGAGATAACACAGGGATAGCTTTTCAAAGCATTGCATGAGGGTTTAATGTTTTCGATCTTTAAAGTCAGTTGAGTCAGACATATAAAGTCCTGCACTCCACTTGGAAAATATACCCCATTCTGTTCCCAGTGTCTATGGAAATTTTGCCGTTGGTTTCAATGAGAATGGGAGTAGCTCGATTTCACCAATTATGCCATTGACATTGGGCATTCCGATCTTGCAAGGTTCTGAGTCTGTGAAGTGCTGTCAGGGAAGTCCGCGGGACTACGCCATCTGTTCCCTGGCATGATTCAGTATCTCACTGAATCACAGCCATTGTTTGGAGCGTAGGTAAAATACTATGAAAGGTGCAGTAGCTGTGGTATGTGCACAGCTTCTGGTTTGCAACATCAAATATTTCCGTTTTATTCCCTACTACCACCACCACCACTAAAAAAATAAAATCCACAATTCTTCAATCAAGGCTGCACGAGCTAAATCGTAAGATCATTCTGCTCTCGCTTATATCCGGGTAGATAATGCCAGTCAAAGCATGGAGTCACTCTGAAGTCACTCTGGATTTACAATGGTGTAACAAAGAGCAGAATTTGTCAGCATGTTTTTTTATTTAAATTAAGCAGCATCCGATGAAGTGGGTTTTAGCCCACGAGAGCTTATGCTCAAATAAATTGGTTAGTCTCTAAGGTGCCACAAGTACTCCTTGTTCTTTTTGCTGATACAGACTAACACGGCTACTACTCTGAAACCTGTCAGCTATTTTATATGTATAGCATAAGAAAGAAAGAAAAAAAACATAGGGAAACCACCCATGGGATCAAAGCTCTAACTGATTCAAACCATATTTAACCCTTTAAATCAACATCTAAGCCACTTTTTTTTGCTTATTGGGTCAGATTCTGAAATTGTGTTCACTGATTTAATATCAGGTACACAACTACACTCATGCCATTAGAGACTTAGTTGATGACCAGCTAAAAGAATCGAAGGCTATACGTGCAAAAGATATGTGCAATTATATGTTTTTCACTTGACAATTTTGAGTTTCTCTCTCAGCTTTCTTTCATAGGATTTCTAAAATACAGGCAATGCTGCTTGCTTAAAAGATATTATAGATCACCACTGAGAAGAGAGAGAATGCAGCGGGGTTATAGCCACAGTGGGTTTCCATTAGAGCATTAGTGAAATTAATTCCTCTCTCATAAGGATTTAGATCTGTGATTTATGATAACCAGTTTCTCACTGCTGGCAAAGTGAGGGGAAATGACTCAGCCAGGACAGACAGCATAAATCTCATTTTTTTCCCTTAATGGTTGACATAATCTAGAGTGCTGCTCCCGGAGGTGTCACTGGAGATTCATATCCAGCCAAAGGGCCTTGCAATCAAGGCAGAGAGTTTTGGTAGTTTCATACATTGGAAGCGGTAATTGTTTTGAATTGCATCCTGCCTCAGTCATTGTAATTTCCTTTAGACCAACTTTAAAAGGCAGTAGTTAAAAAAAGAGAGAGAGAGAGAGAACACTGGGCAGGACAAGAGGCAATGGGTTCAAACTACAGCACAGAAGATTTAGATTAAATCTCAGGAAAAAACTTCCTAACTGTGAGAACAGGAGGACAATGGAGCAGACTGCCTTGGGAGGTTGTGGAAGCTCTTTCACTAGAGGTTTTCAAAAGGAGGCTGAACAGCCACCTGTCTTGGATGGTTTAGACACAACAAATCCTGCATCTTGGCAGGGGTTTAGACGAGGTGACCCTGGTGGTCCCTTCTAACCCTATGGTTCTTTTTCCTGAGCAAAGTCTGTGTTACAATAATGCTAGATGTCTAGCTGAAACGTACTGAAATCAAACAGTGCAGAGTCCAAAGCTCCATCCTCTGTCTGTTGCTCCTTTTGCAGCCCACCTGACGTTCTGAATTTCTCCTTTCAGCTATCGTTTCTAGAATTCTGAGTGCTTATTCAATACCCATTTATGAAGTAGGAGAAGACTTTAATAGTAAATTGGAGAGGATTCTGCTGCAGCAATCATGCTGACTGCAGAAAGTCCTAAGTTAGAAGTGGATCTTCAGCATGGGTGCTGCATGAACCGCCGGCTGGGGGAGGCTAGCCCTCAGCTCCACCCCTTCTGCCCAAGGCCCTGTCCCTCCCGCACTGGAGCCCAGAGGCCCCCCCCCCGCCCACTGCAGCCGCCAGCCCCCACCCCAGGCATCCGATGAAGTGAGCTGTAGCTCACGAAAGCTTATGCTCAAATAAATTGGTTAGTCTCTAAGGTGCCACAAGGACTCCTTTTCTTTTTGCGAATACAGACTAACACGGCTGCTACTCTGAAACCTCAGGCTAGTGCCTCTAACCCTGGAGCGCCTGGAGGACAGACAGTGCGGCTGCAGCCTCCCCAGCCCGGAGCTCTTGGAGGGCGAGCAGCACTGCCCCAGCCCCAGAGCACCGGGAGGGCAGGCAGCATGGCCCCATCCCCCCCATCCCCGGAGTGTCGGTGGCACAGCCCCAGCCCCAGAGTGCCAGGCTGGCAGCATGGCAGAATGGAGCCACCGCACAGGGACAGGGGAACTGGCAGGAGGGAATCTGGGGGGCGGAGCATGGGCGGGGCCACACCTGGCTGAACTAAATTTATATAAAAAACAAACAAAAACAAAATGAAAACGTAAGAGCAAAGGCTTATTTCAAGTCACATTTTGTGTATGAGCACATACATGAACCAAAAATATAATCATTTATATTATATAGAAGTTTATCCTTAACATTTACAACATAAATTCACATTTTCAAACAAGTATGGAGAAGATGCTATCCATAACTATGAAACCATTTCTATATATCTCACTTCCTCATACCACTTTATTTAACCTGCAATGAATCAAGAGGGCATCAGACCTCTATGAAGCAGCAATATAAACACCATTTCAGACGGTCTAGTTAGTAGTCCCCAACACATGCTGTCCAAATGTAAATAATCACTCCATCTTCTCTTCATGGGACTATGACTTATGAGGAGAGGCTGAGGGAGCTGGGATTGTTTAGCCTGCAGAAGAGAAGAATGAGGGGGGATTTGATAGCTGCTTTCAACTACCTGAAAGGGGGTTCCAAAGAGGATGGCTCTAGACTGTTCTCAATGGTAGCAGATGACAGAACGAGGAGTAATGGCCTCAAGTTGCAGTGGGGGAGGTTTAGATTGGATATTAGGAAAAACTTTTTCACTAAGAGGGTGGTGAAACACTGGAATGCGTTGCCTAGGGAGGTGGTGGAATCTCCTTCCTTGGAAGTTTTTAAGGTCAGGCTTGACAAAGCCCTGGCTGGGATGATTTAACTGGGAATTGGTCCTGCTTCGAGCAGGGGGTTGGACTAGATGACCTTCAGGGGTCCCTTCCAACCCTGATATTCTATGATTCTATGATTCTATGACTACTACATGGCTCTTCTACTGATTTTTAACACTATACATGTATAAAAATAGGCCAACATTTTCCTTTCTGCTTGCCTAAAGACAGAGAGTGTTTTAAAGCATCTAAAAAAAATAAGCTTGTTTTCAGAAATGCTACACACCACACAGCTCTGAATCAAGTCACCCATGACTGGATTTTTTTTTATTGTTCTTTCAATCTCAAAAATAAGACAAAATGAGAAAGATAAGAGGAGCTGTTACAAATGATATTTCTATTCTGTCGTTTACCAGTTAACATTATGAGCTTCCAGATAAAAATCAGACAAGATGTTGTGTGTATTTTTGATGATACTTCAAAAAGGCAAAACAAAATCTTAGGCAAGTAGTAAATCTATTCATGATTATTTTCAAATAGGTATGTAACCTTGATTTTATTCCATGTTTTACTTAATTTGTCTTTTACACGCTTGCTCACCATGAAACTTTCATTACCATCCCCACTAGAGTCTTTTAAAGCTGCTTTTTATTTTCCACTTCTGATCCCTTGTGTAATCATTTTAATGATATTTCTTGACAGTTCGAAGAGTTTGTAGAGTAACAGGCAAATTATTATGCTGTATCCACACAGTTACTAAATTAAAATGATTTTTCTCAAGAGTTCCATGGTAGATTTCTAAATTGCAGCCCCGGGCTTGAGAGATGTTCACTTTCTTTGAAGCACAATTGGAGTAATTATGCCATTTTTGTTAAATAAAATGTACCTTTCAAAATTCTCTTGGGCCCTGGTCTAGCAAAACACATAAGTACGGGAATTCATTTGGACTATACATGTGCTTGAAGTTACACACAAAGTTAAGTTCTTCCCTGGAACCTTAATGCATTGTTAAAAATTACTGCTAGGAGAAAAAAGGAGAAGATTCAGAACACAACGGTAGGGTGTTTTTCACACAAACTGTATAGTGTATCCCCAAATACAGCTAATCTCTGTAGGCCATATCATGCTATTGATTAACAAGCACAAGGCAAGGTCCCATTGATTTCAATTGTGAGTTTGGCTTTCAAAGTGCTGATACGACAAGACCTGTCCTTACAATGTTAGGGCCCCATCCTGCAAACATCTATACATGAGTAACTGTATTTGGGGAGGATTTGATAGCTGCTTTCAACTGCCTGAGAGGTAGTTCCAGAGAGGATGGTTCTAGACTATTCTCAGTGGTGGAAGAGGACAGGACAAGGAGTAATGGTCTCAAGTTGCAGTGGGGGACGTTTAGGTTGGATATTAGGAAAAACTTTTTCACTAGGAGGGTGGTGAAACACTGGAATGCGTTGCCTAGGGAGGTGGTGGAATCTCCTTCCTTAGAAGTTTTTACGGTCAGGCTTGACAAAGCCCTGGCTGGGATGATTTAATTGGGGATTGGCCCTGCTTTGAGCAGGGGGTTGGACTAGATGACCTCCTGAGGTCCCTTCCAACCCTGATATTCTATGATTCTATGATTCTATTCAGGCGAGCAGTCCTATTGAAGTCACACCCTGCATATCCCAGAGGATCATGTTGGCACAATCTTGTCACATACGAGGTTTTATTTACATTTTGTGACCTAGTTAACATGCATTAAAGAGGAATCTTGCTTTTTCCTTGTCCACAAAACAGCCTGCATCGCATTCACCAGATCAGGAGCATATGAATGGTTTAAAATGTTCTCTCTTTAGCTCCTCAGGTCTGAATACAAGCAGCCATAGGTTCTGTAAATCCTATTCCTCTCACTGTTCTGCTCTAAGTGATACAGATACTACTTTGCCAGTTTTATCAAGACACAGAGGAATACTCCGGCAGAGAGCTGATTCAGGGATATCTTCACCAGTAAGTGTTTTGTTTATCAGTCTGGTTATGAGTTTATAGAAAAAAACACAGACAGAAAGTAACTTTACGGCTGGACTCTCTTTCTGCAACATGTTAATGGATGTGTTATGCCCCCATTTAGCCTCCAGATAGGATATGATGGGCCAAATTTTGGCCAGTGTAGGGAAAGTACTATAAACTACCTGCAAATGGGTACACATACATGCTACAAAAGCATACTCCATATGCTACAAAAGATCTTATTGCAGGTAGTTCTGTATCTAGCCCAGCATACAGGAGTCATCCACATGTGGGGCTGTGCATAGGTGTAATTACTGGGCCAAGAATGGACTGGTATAGCTATGAAGACCGGATTTGACTCTGAGGCTTGCCCTGAAATTCCTCACTGCGACTGCTGGTCGGGAGTGCCCATAGAGCAGTTTTTGGGGGGAAGACAAAATGTGGCGGACAGCTTCTGCTCCAGCCTCCATTTCTGACTCTGGCTGCAGGTTTTCTGTGCTTCCATCTAGTGTCCTAAACCAGATTTTGTTTTTTAAATATATATACTCTCTTCTCATTCATGTGCCATTTCATAACTGACTTTCATGAAGCATTTAACAAGTCATTGTTAAGGTAACACAACTCATCTGTAAACATTCACCTAGAATATATTAGAAAGATATATTAGAACTGCAGAAAGTACAGAGAGGGCAACAAAAATGATTATGGGTCTGGTGCAGCTTCCATTTGAGGAGAGAGTAAAAAGACTGGGACTGTTCAGTTTAGAAAAGAGACAACTATGGAGGGATATGACAGAGGTCTATAAAATCATGACTGGTATGAAGAACATGTTATTTACCCCTTCACATAACACAAGAACTAGGGGGCCCCTGAAGAAATTAATAGGCAGCAGGTTTAAAACAAACAAAAGGACATGCTTTTTCACACCGTGCACGGTCAACCTGTGGAACTCATTGCCATGGACTGTTGTGAAGGCCAAAACTATAACTGGGTTCAAAAAATAATTAGATAAGTCCATTCAGGATAGGTCCATCAATAACTGTTAGCCAAGACCGTCGGAGATGCAACCCCCGGCTCCAGGTGTCCCTAAACCTCCAAGTGGCAGGAGTTGGGACTAAACGACAAGGGATGGATCACTAGAAAGTGTCCTGTTCTGTTCATTCACTCTGAAAATCTGGCAAAGACAGATTACTGGGCTAGATGAACCATTGGTCTGACCCAGAATGGCTGTTCTTTCGTAAGATTCTGTGTCTATTTTTTCTCCTGGAATAATGCCACAGGATTTTGTATAAATGTGAAGATATTGCCCAGTGTCCAAGACCATTAATTAATTCTTTGTTTCTTTTATTTTACATCCTTCCATTAAGCTTCCCTCAGATTCCTTCAAGTATCTCACTTGGCACGAGTTAAAAGAACATGATGTTCCAGGAAATCAGATTCGTTGCCCCCGAGTGAGAGAAGGTGAAGATGAAAATTTGTTCCTTTGAAAAAAAAAAGACATATTCATTTAAATCCTAAGGATTTTATCCTGTACAGAATTAAATACCAGGATGAAATCCTGGCCTTTCTGAAGTTAATGGGAGTTTTGCCATTGATTTCACCTCTACATTGCAGAAATTTCATTTTTTTTAATCATTCAGACAATAGCGGTGTAAGATTTAGAGTTAAAAAGCAGGAATGAAAGTCAAAACTGTAGATTCTATATTTTCAACATTAATGCTTGGAGATAACAGATGACAGAGAGTAAAACCCCAATCCTGAAAATGGAAACACACATGCTTAATTTTAACCATGAGTGGCCTCACTGAAATAAATGAGACTACTCCAGAGTATGAAATTAGGCAATTTGTTTAAAATTAGGTAAGTGTTTACAGGATTGGGACCTAAATGGAAAAACAATTCAGTGGAGCATTATCTTACTTATATTTATATTATATGAATAAACACACACGTGCGCACACACACACATGCCAGCATTTTCAAATCTGGGTCGGGGTCTAAAGTGAGGCACCTAAATAAAAGCTTTTATTCAGCATTGAACTGAACAGGAAATCTCATTTAATAACAAGCCACCAACTCACAGTGACTGTAAATTGAATGTAAAGAGTTGAATTAGCACCCACAATATAGTGAAAATCTCCAAACTAATTTACCACTCAGGAGTCTGCGAACCTACTTTGGTATAATACTGTGTATATTATTTCAACTCAAATATCTTCCCAACTACATATATTCTCTTAAAAAGTAACTAACTGCAGCCACCATATCACATCAGCTATTGAAAATATATTTACTTCTGAACAGGGCCTTCAGAAGAAGAGCTATTTTTCAGAGGAGAAGATGATGTCTTGCGAGCAAGAAAACAAGTAACAGAAAAAGAGAAATGGCAACAGAAGCTGCAAGAAAACTGGGAAAACTGTGCAGTAAGATCTTACTATTAATTATTGTTATTGCTATTGCTCCATAAGGGTATGTTGCACTGTATAATCAACGAGCCAAACAAATAACTGGGCCAACAATTTAAGGGCAACAGCTATCCTCCAGTAATTTGTTATTCATATGACAAAACTTCAGTTCTGTCCACCTCTTGCATGGTAGGTGGACCGAACAAATTTAGCAACATATTTCTATTGTTCTAGGCCAAATTTGGCACCATGTTTTAAATTAGGTATAACTCTAGCATACTAAAATAGACTCACATTGTAACAGACCCTGTTGTTGCAAAGGATTTTAATAACTAAACTTTAAAAGAAAAAAATAAGCTAAAGAATTTTCTTTGCATTTTTTCCCATCCCCAGAATTTGAACCTTTCATTTCAGGACTTGGGCGACCTTTACCAGCTAGAAAACTTTAACAGGATTCTCCGGAGATTAATTCGCGTGGAAAGGCTTTGGTTGGTGGACAATTCTTTGACAGACCTAAGTGCCATAAGGTTGCCAAGGTAGATGAAAAATCCTGTTGCCAGGTCCCATCCAGTACCATAGAAATCAAAAGGAGTTTTGCCATTGAATTCAATGGGAGCAGAATCAGGCCTTTAGTGATTAACAAGGCATAATATGTGCATGTAATTCTATTGAAAAATCCAATTAGTCTAAATTCATGATATACAAGAGAATTGAAAGCTATTCTGGGTCAGATTCTGCCACCCTTGTTCATACTGAGAAGACCATAGCTCCATGAGAAGTTTCATCAAAGTCAATGATATCCTCTGCTAGGAGGAAAAGTTGTTGTATCAGATGAGTAGAAGGAAATGTACATAAAGATGATGATACCTGACTCAAGGAGAGAAGCCAGGAGTTTCCATTACAGTTATTTCCTATGGTCAGATATATGGAAAGCTGTGGTTGTGTTAATAGTTAGAGTGGGAAATAATGGTCCAGATATCCAAAAATGTAAAAGAAAGCTGTAAAGCTAAATTTTCAGGCCCTGGTCTTGCAGCCCTTGTTGAGGCAAAAAAACCACCATTGCCCAATAGAGTTATATCAGTGTAAAATTGTGTGAGATCAGAATCAGGCCCCTGAAAGATGAACTCTGTTATCCACAGAACAGGTAAAAGTAGAGGCTGTAAGCTTTCTCACACTTTGCTTGGTGTTCCTCAGCCCTAACAGAGAAGGGCACAGACAAGGGGTGAGAAGTTATCTCAATCTGCATGTCTCTCTCTTTAATAACAAAGTAGGATCTGAGGCTGCATTCAGAGAGGATGTGTACAGTGGTGTAAATTAGACCTTATGCTAACTTTGTCATATTCCCTTAGTTAGTCCTACTTACAACCACTCTACCTACTTGTAAGGTAGTCTAAGCTGGTGTGATTTACACACTGAGTTGTCAGAAGAAGGTATCAAAAGGTGTATGTTAAAATAGCCCACATTCTGCCTTTCCTTTCTGACTGTAAGGGAGTCTAAATTAGCATACTGAGGTCCAAATCACACCACCTTATACATCTCCACTGAATATGACCCAGCAAGAGCCAGCTGTAGCCGCTGTGGTTTTTATGATGTGGACAATTGTCCTCTGGAAACTGATCTGAGATCACCAAAGTGAGTTCATGTTGGCCACTGAACCTCCACATTGGATGGTAATACCTTTTGGTCACTGACCTAGACTGCATTTAAACTGGTAATATTGCATGGGACATTATCACCACCCTACTACAATCTGTTCAGATCCTCCTAAAATTAATTGTAATGAGCAAACAAGTATGTACCAGATCTTCAGCCAGTGTAAAATGGCATATTTCTCTTTAAGTCAATAAAGCTAGGCTGATTTACACCAGCTGAGGATCTGGCCCCATGTGTGTACACTGTATATTTTTTCACAATAATTAAGGATGTATATTCTTCTGTATATGTGATAAATGATGGCATACATTTTTGTACTTTACAGATGCAAAGAATTAAATGTCAGTAAAAATCATTTTACATCCTTGAAACAGCTGCCAAAGATACCTCAGATTCGTCACTTGTCACTGGCCGATAACAACATTGAGACACTAAGTGGGATATCAGACTTGAGATCTACTCCACTCGAATCCCTTATACTCAAGAGGAACCCCTGTGAGTTTAAAGAAAACTACAGGCAGCTGTAAGTCCTACATTATTGTCAGTAAAAACATGTACAGTGAGAAAATACCTGTTCCTATGAAAGCATAAATGTAATACACAATTGACACACGGTAGCTTTCATGGATTGTAAAGGAAACTGGCTTTGTTCTTGCTGTATTCTCCTGTCATCACGGGATAGTTCAACAAGTTTTGCAAACTCGAGCCAGTTGTCACTATTGTCCACCTGAGGAATAGTTTCCTATGGATTTGTAGTCTATGTGGAATTTTCAGAAAGTGAAATCCAGCAGCTAAGCAAGAATGAATTCTTGAATGTAAGCTCATGAGCTAAACTGAAATCCATGGGCCAAATTCAGAGGCAATTTGTAGGTGTAAGCTAGACTCCCTTTCACTCAAACTGCCTTAGCCAATTCTCATTATGTTGCTACTGTACTAGGGAGTCTAAGTTGAATTACATGGCAAGAAGTTGGATGAAGATGTTGGAAGATGTAAGCTAAATTGAAAGGTGGCACAAGTTCTTGCACCTCCCTGTTAGTGGCTTTTCTTGATGCTCTACAGTCTTCTGCATCCCAACATGGTTTGAGTTACACTGACTTAGGCTCCCTCACACTCAGACTCAGTGGGCCAACTTCAGCAGGTGATTAAAGCTACATGATAGAAAGTGGGGGTGAGTCTAAAGGAGTAAATCCGGGGGAGTCTGAGTGGGTGTAAAATGCTGATGAGGAGAGTCAGAAGAAGATGTAAGTTACACTCTCTGGAGATTCATCTCTGTGATCCATTCTCCCCACTTCCCAAGGACTCTGATAGCTCTTCCACGGGAATAAATGGCATGTGGGTTGGGAGGTGGTTTTTAGCCAGTCTCTGCAATATCCTTCTTACAGAGTTCCTCAGAGACCTGTGCTGCCAGGATGTTCATAGGGAACAACTAATGCGGGACAGTTGTCCCCATTACAGACACAGGATCTATTAGCTTGCTGTCTGGAACCTAAGTCTCCATGTGGTTTCCTGTCCGCCTGAACCCAATCCCTCCAGCATGAGTACAAAAATCCCTCTCCCTTGAGGGGAGAAAGGAAAGGAGACTCCTTGATATGAACCTGGATGAGTTTCCAGTAGGCTTTTTCCCTTTGAGTTCCTCTTTGGGAGATGATGATGATGATTGTGTTTTTTAAAGTGAAGTTTTTCAAAAATATATAAAAAAAATTATATTCTATTGTACCCTGAAATCTGAGATCTAACAGTGAGCCAGTGGGAATCTCATGAAACTTTATTCATTTTCACAAGATTTATCCAAAAGTTGCCAAAAGAGAGGAAAAGTCAATACTTAACTTTAATTAATAATGCTGCCTTATTACATTGATATAGACTAGAGCTTCTCATGCCAAAAGGTCGAAAAGTACGTTCCAAAATAGATACATGCCAGGATTGCTTCACCTTCCACTGGAATACAGTCACCTCTGGCAAAGAGGGCAGCAGACATTAATGGCAGAAATTAGAGATACTAGGAAGAAACACTATTCGTCTGAAATAATATACCAGGAGCTTTAATGTCCACAGAAGGCCTGATGCATTGATATCAGAGGGTTTGGGATCAGGTCCATAGACCAGACAGGACATAAGTGTTTACTGTCTTATAATGAAAGAAGCTCACATGCATAAAATGCATAAAACTGAGTTTATCTATCACAGCAGGATGAAAGTTGAGTCAAACACTTTGCAATTTGAACTGAGTTTCTAGGTGCCTAGGAATTTCAAACCTAATTCTTAGACTAAGATACAAAGCCCTCCCCTTTGTGATATGTTATACAATGGGCCTGATTCTCTTTTCTGCTACAGGTATTTTGCGCTTGTATAACTCCACTGACTTCCATGGCTTAAAACCAGTATAACACAGTAAACATTCAGATCCTTTGTCAGAGCTGGTCTCAAGTGGCAAACCCAGTTTGGGGTCTGAATCCAGATTTCTAGTATGTTCAGATACAATGTTTCCTTCTGGCCCCTCTTTACTTTTGATCTTAAAAATTACCCAAGTAAATACCTCAAAATACTATTTTCTTTCATTTCTCCCGTAGAGTGTTCTCCAATTTGCCAAACTTGAGAATGCTGGATGGGGTCCCAAAGCTGCCAGAGGATTGTCCACCTCCAGAGATCAGTTTTCGTTCAAAAATGTGCACCGTACTGTAGCACTGTATTTTGTATCATAATGGAGCAAATGGAATTGCCATAGTTAACAGAACTCATAAATCCAGGACATACACTTTTTTTTTCTGATCAAACAGCTGTAGAGTCCTTCTTGAGAATTTGATCCAGTTGAACGTGCAAGTGACGGAAAACTGAGGGAAAGATTTTAAAAGTTAAGCACACATACGTGTACGTACATCTGCATACACGTCCTTAAGCTCGTGCATGCAAATATACGTATGGTATTGTAAACTTCTAAAATTTGAAAATCTGGTCCTGAATGCTAGAAATATGTCATGTTCCTTGTTATCATTTCAGTGATTTACATTTAAATTGCAGTTAAATTCGGCTTATTGAGCCTTGTCCTCTCTTCTTACTGACACCAGCGTAACTCCATTAACTTCAGTAAAGTCCTGGGCCAAGATTTTCAAAAATAGGAGCCTAAAGTTAGGCTCCTAAATTCATATTTGGGAGCTGCCGGGAACTCAACACTTTTGATGCATGGATAGATGCCAGACTAGATGGAACAGATGGGTCAAATTCAGATATAAAGTTCCTTATGGTCAGTGAGACTTTTCAGCAATTCTGTTAAAAATACACAAAAAGGGAACAGAATTTGGGACTTTCCCTCTGTGTGGTGCTGCATGGTTAATAGGAGTGAAAATGCAGCCAGAACTTCTTTTGCCTACTCACACAAACAGACCTGACTCTGCATATACACAGGGAGCAGATCTGCTGAGTGAGAAGCTACCAGTTGAATCTAACTAACACGGCTGTTACTCTGAAACCAGTTGAATCTAATCACTTTTCAGAGTAGAACAGGACTTTAACTTTGATATAGTTAATAACAGAACTGTAGACACGTCTATTTAAATAATAACATGCAGCCATCGTGGCTTTGGTTTGGTAGCAAACTTTTGAACAGACTGTTGAAAATTGTTTTGGGGGTTCCGATGCGTGGTGCTGCATGAACCCTGAACCCCTCCTACACCCCACACCCCATCTCCCTGCCCCACCCCACACCCCTCCTGCACCCCAACCTCCTGCCCTGAGCCCCCGCTGCAGCCTGCACCCCTCCTGCACCCCAACCCACTGCCCTGAGTCCCCTCCCACACTCCTCTCTGCACCCCTGCCCTGAGGCCCCTCCCGCACTCCACACCCCCTCCCGCATCCCAACCCCCTTCCCTGAGCCCCCGCTTACACCCCGCACCTCTCCTCTGCCCCAACCCCTTGCTCTGAGCCCCTTCCTGCACATAGCATCCCCTCCCACATCCCGCACTCCGTCCTGCACCCCAACCCCCTGCCGCAGCCTTACATTTAAGGCCCTGCATGCAATTTCCCCACTTAGATGTGGCTCTCGGGCCAAAAAGTTTGCCCACCCCGACCTTGCCCAATTGGGGTCCAATCTTCTTATTATAATAAGCAGGCTGAAAATCCAGGTAAAAGTTACACAACTGTTCCTAAGGCACATTTATGAATTTAACAACATAAAATTAAAGAGAGGTTGTGAAGAGGAAAAGAGAAGTAGGACTTTTATTTTTCTTGTCATGATCCAACCCCAGGGAGCTTCCAGGAACTCCAGAGCAAGTTTTAAAGCATCTGGGAGCTTGGCACTTCAGCCCAAGAATTGTGTAAGTAACCTAAAATAGTGATACCACACAGAAATATCAGAGACTAATGAACATTGCAATGAAGGTTCCATGCTCATATTCTCTATGTACATCAGATTGCAGAGCACTCAGCATAGATGTTGTGTTCATATCAGTTAAACCTACTTAAAAGTTTCAGGAACAAATGACTTTGGGCCTGATGCTCCTCTCCAGTAATGTGAGCTGAAGTTTCTGGAAGAGGGCAGGAGTGTGTGGCAACTCTACAGTCTGACCTTGTGAAAACCTTCTACCCGAAGTCCACGGCTTTGGGCTTCCAAAGACTGAGGGAGGGTGCTACAGCCAGGAGCAAGGCATATCACTTTTGGCAGAAGGTGCAGAAATCTGGAGGTTGGTGACTCGACACCCCAATTTGCATATTGTATAAATACGTTTAATCACATACCTAAATGACAACAATACTGCATACAACAAATGTTCAGATGATCAGAATTTCAGCCTGACACGTCTGGGTCACGGAATAGGTTTAGGGCCAGCAAAAAAGCTAGTCCTGCTTGGCTCTGACATCTCCCTGGTTTGATACCAGCTAACTCTGGGGGCTCCTGGAAGCCCTTCCCCTGTTTCACTTTGGAGTCTACTGAGTGCAGGGCTCTGGTTGAATAGCTAGACCCTGGTGTTTGCTGCTGCCCATCCTGCCCTGGGATTGGGTGGGAGAATCTGCCTGCTCCCTGCCATCAACTGGAGGGATATTCCAGCTGGTTGCTGGCCTCATCTGCTAAATCTAGGTCTTGTGGTGAGAAAGAATCTGGCTACTGTTCTCTGGTTACTGTACACATGCCACTGTAGCCAAGCAGAGGGTTCATTCTTTCTCTCTTGCCCCCATTTGTAGTGTTCATAGTTCATTTGTAGGACTGACTGAACAAAGACGTACAAAAATACTTGCCATCAGCGTCTACTCTCATAATCCAGGTTAGTACCCTGATCCTGCTCACGTTAAAGGCACAGACACGCCAACTCTCGTGAATTAATTGCGAAAGACATGATTTCTAAGTAAAATTAATCCCAGCTCTGGGGCAGCCAGGGCTCCCCGCTGTCAGCCCCAGGTGGCTGGGACTCCCCTGCCAGCCTGAGAAGTGGGAGGGGGATCCCACTGCAACCCACCCCAGGCCCGGGGAGGGTGAAGAACCCTGGAGAAGAGAAGAGGCTGGGCGGCTGATCTATGGCCTGGGAGCTGCAGGGGAGGGGAAGTGAGGAGGGTGGGGGATGATGGGGTGGGGGTCGATGGGGTGGGAGGGCTGAACTGATGCAGTGGTGATGATGGAATTGGTGGACTGAACTGAGGGGGAACTTAACTGAGGGGGGTTGGGTGGGGTCAGAATTGAAGAGGGACTGGAGGACAGGATGAAGTGATGGGAAAATGTGTGTGGGGGGGAAACAGGAGTGGCAGAAGCTCTCTAAAAGTGGGGGGGGGCACCGGTGCCTGAAACATCGCCCCACCCCGCACTGCCCCTTTCCCCCCAAGACCCCACCCCCACACTGCCCCTTCCCCCAAGCCCTGCCCCTGCACTGCTCCTTTTCCCTGAGCCCCCACTCTCGTGCCACCCATTCTCCCTCCTGAGACTCTGCTCTTGCATTGACTCTTCTCCCCAAGCCCCTGTCCTTGCACCACCCTTTCCCCTGAAGCCTCACCCCTGCACTGCCCTTTCCCCACAAGACTCCACCCCCTGCTCGCTCCTCTCTGCCTTCTCCACCCCGTCGCTCTCTTTGCGGATGGTAAAAGGTGGGAGGGCATAGCCCTCCCCTTTTAAAAGTATTTGGGCCACGGCCCCCTGGCCCTCTCTCTTCGGCACCCCGGGGGGAAGCTCTAGCAGCAGGGGCCAAAATCACGGTATCCAGTACATGTGGGAGAGTGGGCAACACTAATTGTCACATGCACACACTCTGGGGATGGGCAGGGGAGTTCAGAAATCAAGAGACTGACCTAAAAAAACAATATAAGCTTTTTTAAAAATCTCATGATTTTTGCTCTCTTGAAGTTGGCAATACTGAAGTCAGTAGCCAAACACCCAGTGGCTTCAATGCTGCAATCAGAGCGTAGTTCTGGTAGGGAAGAAACCTGAATAAGCCAGGGATCAGGTTACAAGAAGGTATTAATAGCACGGTTAACCCTTTAAAATCCAAACATTCTACCCCACCCATGGCACGGGAAGACAGGATATAGCCATTTGTTTTACCAGGTCCTTCTCAGCTGAGTGAAATCAAATCCCTTTTATTCCATATAATGCAGCTTTCCAGCTTTCTGCCATTTAGATGTGCCATTCAACAAAATAAAGCACCTGCCACATTTGTGGTGATTTTCTTGCTATCAGCACAAAAGAAGAAATGAATTTAGTACATATATTGATTGATGTTTGGATCTGTTTGGATCTGTGTATAAAGAACACAGAGGCACAGTTGCAGGAAGCATAAGTGGAAATAAGCTATTAAGTTGTTTCAGAACAATCATTTTTCATTTGCGATTTATCATCCAGGGTATATTTGTTTTTGAAGTGGTGCCCTTCGCTACGTTGCATAATTGAAAGCACTCAAGATAAGGAATAGAGGCCATAGACAACAGGTGCTTGGGATCAAAAGAGCTATATAAATAAATACTAATAATACAGTAATACAATAATAATTACTGTAGCAAGAATGCTGAAGGTTGGGACAGTGATAAATTAGCAATGACCATATAGTTCATGAATAGTGACAGAGGAAGGATGCTGTCAGTCCAAGAGGGTGGAATAAAAGGGACATTTTTAATTCCACAGTGTATTATGTTTATATTATGTAATAAAATATTTCCCATTCATTATTTTAAAAATAGCATGTTACACAGATATGACATTTTCTGTGTTGGCTTTAGGCTTGCATGTGTTCTAAGTGTACAGTAGAGTAGAGAAGTGAGTTTTTGCACTGTTTTTCACATGATGGATTACAATTTTGTGTGTCACATTTTTGGGGAAATAACAGAATTTGTATGCAGAAATAATTGCCATATGATGTAAACATATAAGGCCAAATATTTGGCCCCAGCACAACCTCTGTGTGCTGCTCCACCAACACAAACTGTCCTAATAAGGGGAAGGATGGTCCTGTGGTTAGGGCACAGCCTAAAATTTGGAAATCCAGGGTTCAAGCTGCAGTTCCACCAAAGACTTCTTGTGTGACCTTGGGCAAGTTATATTAGCCTAAGATATACTGAATCCTGATAGAACTACCCTGTGACAAAGTGGGACTGTTCTTAATGTTTCCTCTGAATACTGTAGGGGTGCCTCAGTTTTCCCTATGCATTTCTTAAGTCTCTAGGTGGTGGGATAAGGGGGAGTAATTGTTCCAGAGCAAAGGGCCAGCGTACATAAATGGCCAACACTCTGTCTCCCAGCAACTGATGGCCTGGGCCCTTCCACCCTGCAAGGTGATAATTAAAGGTGTTGGAGAACAAAGGAATGAGGTGACCTCCTGGCCGGGGAAAGGGACAAAGCCCAGAGGAGGAGCGGGTGGAGAGTGAGTCAGTTGGGGGCTGGCTGGGGCAGACGTGGTTGTCTGGCCCACTGCCCCCCAAAATGGACCCGGCTGAGGGGTCCTGTTCTCTGTACCTACAAGCTCTGTTTTAGACCATGTTCCTGTCGTCTAATAAACCTTCTGTTTTACTGGCTGGCTAAGAGTCACGTCTGACTGCAAAGTTGGGGTGCAGGACCCCTCTGGCTTCCCCAGGACCCCGCCTTGGCGGAGGGGCAGAGGATGCTGAATGCTCCAAGGTCAGACCCAGGAAGGTGGAAGCTGTGTGAGCTTTTTGCCCTGAAGACAGTCTGCTCACAGAGAGGAGACTTCACCAGAGTCCTGACTGGCTTCGTAGGGAGCAGTTCCAGAGCATCGCCCGGGGACTCCGTGACATACCCCCTTAAGGATTTCCGTGACTCTGACAGCATTCCCCTCCTGGTTCCAGGGGAAAGTGTATGGGGGGTGGGATAAAGGAACCAGTTGGGCTCTTCTAAAATTCTAACTAACCTACAGGGACACTAAATGCATACTATTACAATTTCAAGCTGTATTAATGCGCACTACTTATCCTACTGCGCTGCAAAACCCTTCCCTCCACTTTTAGTGGAGGTGTAGGGAACATTGTGGTCAGGCGAGCCCCATGAAACATGCTTTTGCAGGACCAATGAATCACGAGAGCCAGTGGAAATAAATTGGGCTAAGCAGACAGCAGAGGCAAGGAGCATCTGTGTCAACAGCCCTTGCTTTCTGTGGCTCCCCTGGGATCTAAGAGCGCTGCACAGATTCTGGGAACTGAACTCAAAACTTCTGTCAGAGGGCCCTCCCCTGCCCTCCAAATTATTACTAGGAATCTCTAAAAGCTGGAACTCCTAGTGTTTACTCTCCCCCTCTGTGGCTTTTTCCTACGTAAGGAGATAGGGCCCATTCCTTTTAATGATTAAAAATATGCATCTACATTGCAGTGATGGATGATACATGTTGGAGAGTAGCAGAGAAAACAGAGGAGCTGTGGGTAGCACAGGTATTTAGGGACAGCGTGTATGCATAAAGCTTTTTTCTTAAGCAATCAGCGTGTTCAACACTGAATATCATGTAGACAACATAAATCATTGGTGGAGCAGATGAGTTTGCAGATACATGTAAATCAATCAAACCCATCATGAATACCACTATGCATACATTTAGCCTTTAAAAGGCAAGTAGTTTGTCTAGTATCTGAAACAGTATATAAAATGCTATCCAGAAATAAAAAAAAAGTGTATTCTTTCAAACTGGTGGATATTTAAAACACATACTGAACAAAGGACAAAGAATAAGGAGACTTCAAGCCAAAAGACTGGGAACTGACTGGGTGTGTTACTTCATTTGTTCCCACAGTTTAGATTTTGCCTATCGTTCTAACCAAAATTATTAGTGCTCTTTTCTTTCTGCTTTTTGTCCTGTTATCTTTACAATTTTCCTTCAGATGTTATAACAGATGCTACCTAAGAATTATCTCTCCAGCAGTGATTGTAAATCATACAGGAGACTGGCTCCTGGGTCACTTAGCAGTAGAGAAAAGTTCCCTAAACCTTTTGCTGTGCCAGTGGTGCTCTCCAGCTATGATCTGAAGCGGTTCAAACTGGTTGCCTGGTGTAACTCTATTGATTCCAGTGGAATTACACCACAAATGAATATGGGGGAGGGATAGCTCAGTGGTTTGAGCATTGGCCTGCTAAACCCAGGGTTGTGAGTTCAATCCTTGAGGGGGCCATTTAGGGATTTGGGGCAAAAATTGGGGATTGGTCCTGCTTTGCGCAGGGGATTGGACTAGATGGCCTCCTGAGGTCCCTTCAAACCCTGATATTCTATGAAAAACCTATTAAAAAGGCCACAATTCAGTCCACCTTAAATCTATCATAACAGACCATACTGGCCCTTTAAGGGCTCAGCCCAACCCTGCATCCCTGTTATGGTGTCTCAGTAGCTTGAAGACCAGGCATTCTGGGAGTTGTAGTCCCCCAAGATGTCATGTGACTGCAGGAAGGAGCCGGGACTGCTGGGACAAGGGGGAAGGGCTATAAAGAAGCAAACTTCCTTTAAATAGGGAACTGGTCAATGATGGGGATAGGAGGTGGGGTGGGGCTGTTTGCAGAGGAAGCCCTGGAAGTTGTGGTATTGACAGCTTGCTGGTGGGGCGTTTCCAGGGACCGGTGCCTGCATGAGACTAGCAATGGGTCCTTGAGAGGAGGGAGATGGAGCCTGGGATGGGGTTGGAGGAGGAAGGCAGGGAAAGGTGTCTCAACTTGAGCATTCAAAATCAATGGCTATTTTAAACAAAAAATCCACCTCACATGTTGTTATGTCCAGTCTGAGCATGTGGAGATGTTGAAGATTCAGATTGTAAGTTCTTTATAAAAGGCATTTCTCCATTGTATTTGTCAGAGGTAAAGCCAATGATGCAGATGAACAATAAAAAGCACCACTGCACAAGATCTCAAAAAATTATCTACATTTTCAAAAAAGTATAATAGGTAGCACAAAAAAACATAGTGCTATAATTATTTTTGGTGCAGTTTCTACAAACACAAAGCTTAAGGCAACTAAAAGCAAAACAATGGAAAAACACATCCAATAACTTTAATTTTTAATAAAGTAACTAGTAAACGTGCAGACATCCATGCACTAAGAAAGGTGGGAGCTTTAACAAAAATAACTGTAATCAAAACTATAATATAAAAAAGTTGACCACAAAAATCTGTTACTTCTAATTACCAACATATTAGTGTGTAAACAGGAGTTGTCTCCTTTATGATGACATCTTCCCCTTGTGGCTGGTTCTTTTGGAACGGTATAATTCAATATTTGTGCTAATATCCCTGTCCGTCATTGGGTGAGCTGGGCTTTTAAGGGGCTTAGTTTCCAGTTCTGACTTACGTTTGGCTTTTCCTTCCCCTAGTATTTCATAAGAGGTGAATTAGAACTAGGCCTGCTGGGAAATATGAAGCAGTCTGTTCATTGTAGGAAGAGCGGCTAGCTGACATTCTAAGAACTGGGGTCAAAGGGAGAATTAGTAGTGGCTCCCTTATGAGAGGGGGCTGACCATGAAGGCCAGGAAGGACTGTATGGATGAAGTCAGAAAAGAGAAAAAAGGCAGGCCTGATCAGCAACAGGCAGTAGGGGAACTGGCCATGGGAAAGAATGAACCAAGGCAGTGTTTGTTGAGAGCTGACCACATAGGGCTCCAGAGACACCTGTAGGAATGGGGCTGGCCTGGCCCCCTCTATAACACCACTTAGAGAGGTGGTGTGAAAACCCTGTGCTAAGTAGAAAGGAGTATTGTGCAGGTGGGGATAGTGGATGAAGGACTACTGAAACTGGGGAACACAGGGGAGGGCCAAGTTTGGGTTTGGACTCCTTTGATTACCCCGAAGACAAAGGCTTATTGTTAGCCTGGAGTGGTAAATCACAACTTGTTGAAGCTTCAACACACCCTACCAGTCAGAGGGAGACCGGTGACCTGCAAGGGAAAATTAATGCACAGATGACCAGATGCCAGACAAGGTAAATCACCCCTATTACAAACTGTTTAATCTGTTACTAAATTTGTGGAGAAAACAGTCACTAAATGTGACCTTCCTGAAGAAAACTAACAGAAAAGTAAGACCCTTTTCTTAAATACAGAAGAAACTGTTTATTAGAAATTAATAAAATAGTAAAGTCAAATGAAATATCACTTTAAATAGGCTTTTGGTAAAAATATTTCATAACTTTTGCCTGCTTGTAGTATCTAAAATATTGGTCAACTGACGTACTTAGGAATATAGATTGTCAAGCTGGAACACATCATTTGGCCATTGGGGTGCACTTTCAGCTCTGTAATTAGTATGTCTTTTGTTTTCTGTATATTGTACCTTTTACTTCTTTAAGGATTTATCCCTTTACAGAAGCAAGCAGCCACTATAATGTCAGAGTTGCTGCAGCCTGTAGAAATGTATACACCCTGTGCTCTCTCATGCACCCTTTATTTGTAGTGTGTACTGTTCCTGTTTTCCTTAATCCAAAAAACAAGTCATTGTGGACTGAAACTACATAGTTGCTTTTTGTGTTTGGGAACCACAACAGGTGGTAGCCAGGGAGAAGTTAATTTGTAGAACCAGCTGTTCCCAATGTCTTCTGGAAATGCCTAGCCAATGAGTATTTGGTCTGATGAGGTAGACTATGTCCTGCTTGAAACCTTTGATGGGAATGAATTTCCAACTGGTCTAAACTAATTCTTCTTTCTCCAACTTTCTTGTACAGTTTAAAATGTTATAAATTCATTTTATGCTAAAAGAAAGTTTTTTTTCTCATTTACCTTGAGACAAATATTTTAACTTCAAACTTCGTGTTCTTATGTTCTTCTTAAACACAACATCCACCTAGCCCAGTATCCTATCCTTTACAGCAGAGCTATGCCTTCTTTTGAAAAAGAATACTGAAATCCATAATTCACATGTGTGCACTGGTTGTGCAGTGCTCTATCCTTAGGGCTGGGGAAAGAAAGTCTGCCTGACCTCCCAGCTTATACACAATTTATTCCTGAAATATGAGGATTAATAAATCCTTTAATTTTTATCCTAGCTACAGTCATTGCAGAATATTTTTGTTTGTCAATGTCTGTAACAGAAGGATTAAAGGCTATTAATAAGAACATCCCTTTTAGACAATGTTAATGGCATGTCCGATGTATGATCTTTACCTTCTGTATAATAATTGAAAACTGTCCCAGCATTTTAAATCATCTGGCAAAATAAATTGAATTGCACCATCCAATAATCAGAGAGAGGAACAGCTTCCAAATCATGGCTAATGATCCGCAGTATAACTGCCACAAAAATTAAAATGGAATAGATCATCCTAGAAAAATAAATATACTGTTGAATGTCATGTACCTGGGGCTTTGCAATAATAATACAGACTTCACAGAAAAACATTGAACTAAACTACATTAAAAAAACCTAGCTGTGATCTGCAATTTGTTTTGTTTTTTTTTGTGTTACCTTTCTGACTGTTCCTGTTGCTGGTTTTTACTTACTTGAAGGGTTTTTTTCCATAACATGAGTGCCTTTATTTCAAATGCCAAGACCTTACAAATCTCATATCCTGAAAATATTGTCCTTATCTGGCTTTTTATTGTTTAACTTTTTAAAATGTCATCTCATAATAAAAGCCACAGTCATTTGGAAACATTTCAGATGCGCTTGTTGGGGGCTCTATTGGCTACATTCACCTCTGTTAGCTTCCTTTCATCCCATCCAGTTTCACCAGGAATGAATTTGCCTAGTTATCTTCACTATAGAAATGCCTTTCTCAAAAAAATACAGATATTAGAGATGCCAAAGAATAGCATTCAGTCACTTCTGTATCATCTAATCCTTCCCCAGGATCAAAGCAGGAAAATTCTCCACTCAGTTTTCTTCTGACTTGACCAGCCTGTTCTATATTTTAATCTTTTCAATAGTTATGCTTTTAATTTGTTTTTTAAGCACAAATATTGTTGTTATTATTGTTTTAAGCACAGTACAAATATTAACTAAATCCCTCTTTTTTACAAAGAGATCAAGGCTAAACTTTCAAAAGCAGATAAGTGACTTAGTCACTTTTGAAAATTTTACCCCAAATGACTTGTCTAAGACCACATAGCCTTGAGTTACTAGCAGAACCAAAATTAGAACTCAGGTGTTCCTAGTTTTGTGTTTGGTCCATTAGGAACTGCTATCTCTCAGTAGGTCAGACATAATTACTACTGGAAAGAACTCACATTAGCAGTGGTGATGGACCTAGGGGTGCTAGGGACGCTGCAGCACCCCCTGGCTTGGAGTAGTAATAACAAGCATCAAATACCTGGTTTCTATCATCAGCATCCCCACTACAAAAATTGTTCCAGCGCCCCTGCATGTTAGTTAAGGGGAAGATCCTCCCATAGATGCATTTCCAGTGTTGCGTTTTGGTCCTATTTTTGTGAGAAAAGGAATCTAGAATACATTAAATGACAATCACTTGTTAGCCCCTTGGCTAATGCCCCCCTACTCCACTTACTGTGCCTCTGCATTCTATTGATTTTGCAGTGAAAGATGTGGAAAGTCAGTCCATACCTGGTGTAGTCTGCAGCATGGAGCATGCCTGAGAGTTCTACCTAGAGCATTCGGCAACAGTCCACAGGTTTAAGGAGATCTTTCTCTTCTTTACAATTATTTTTTCCATTGCACAAAGTGGGACCTCACTGAAAAGCATTATGGTGGTTTTGAGATTTGTAATTAACTCTTCTGCAAGTCTTAAGAAATCCTCCTTTACAGCATATGATTCCTTACAAAATAAAATCGCCACATTAGTTCGGGTTTTCAAAATTACCTTAACTTTTAACTGTAAAGATTTTTTTCCTTGGACTTGCTGACCAAATCCGGCTGCAGCTCTCACTGAAATTGGTGGGAATTGAGGGTGCTCAACTCTTTGTAGGATCTAAAAAATTCCAGTAAAGTCAATGGTGGCTGCGGATACTCAGTGCCACTGAAAATCAGGCATTTAGTCTGTGTCTATTGCATTTGTTTCACCAGCCTTTCCCTTCAATTCTTGACTTTCAGCTTTCCGGCACCCTTCTCAGCTTAGATAAAGCCATAGAGTGTGGACTGTCCAACCTCTGTGTATTCACTCCCTACTTTGTGCATGTGGGTTCCTTCAGACTATGAGTCCTGGTCTGCATGTCAATTTTCCATGGGGATTAAAGCCTACAGATAGCATGAGACACTATCTATGCTAACCTCTGGTACTGGATTTATCTTTGTGGAGAGCCCTCACAAGATTCCAGCAAACCTATGTCTCCCTACTTAAAGCCCTTGGGATTGCTGCATGAAAGACTGCTCCTTTGCCCAGAGGCAGGTGGATAGAGTCCCTGGTGAGAGCCACTGTCTGTGCAACTTTCGTTAGTGACTGAACTCAGTGATTGCATCCCATTTCTTCGTTGGATATTTGTGTCTACCTCCCATAGGTGATCAGAGAAGTCCCTTTTACCTGCATATGTAAGGGGACTGTTGCCCCTTTACTAACATTCAGTCGGGGTGTTCTAGTTGCTAGCTCCCAGTACTAAAAAGGGGGAAGGGTCGATGGGGAATCAGGACCCTGAGACTGACAGACCCCAGGAACAATGGGGAGAGGCTAATGCTCCAGGTCAGCCTGAATGACAGGGCGGGTAGGCTAATCAGGGAGTCAGGAGGCCAGGGAGGTCCCGTCCTCCGTGTGAGCTGGACTTGCCTGGGTCAGACAGAGTGGGGCCGAGCTAAGAAGAAGGCAGGGGCCCAAGCTGAGCTGGGGAGCAGAGCTGGGCCAGATCCAGAGAGAGCAGACCCTGTCCTGGGAGCAGAGCTGCAGCCCCAAAGCCAGAGGACCAGCCCAGAGAGAGCAGACCTGTCCTGGGAGCAGAGCTGTAGCAAGCAGAGCCAGAGGGTCCAGAGAAGCAGCCCAGGGAGCTGGAGGCAGAGCAGCAGCAGCAGTGCAGAGACAGAGTGGTGGAGCTGGGGCTGGAGCAGTCTGGAGCTGGCTGTGGTGAGCCGCTGGGGAGAGCGAGGGTGACCCTGGGCAACGGGCCCAGCACAGGGAGACACCTCAGCCAAGAGGCTCTGCAGGCCAGGCTTGGATCGTAACCCTGACAGGGCAGGGGCGTCACTGGGAAGAAGGGTCCTACCACTTAGAGCCTGAGAGCATGTGGCCACCACCAGAGTGAGTGTCTAACCCACAGCATCCCTGCAGCACAGCCAGGGCCTGAGAAGAAGGCCTGGGACTTACAAGGAACAGACTGTGAACTGCCCGGACATTCCAGAGACACTGTTTGTGATGTTCCCTGCCACAGAGCGGGTTGATGGGTTTCCTTTAACCTTTCCCATTTTTCCTTATTCTTTTTAAAATTAATTATTGATTAAATAACTTGCATTTGCTTTAAATTGTATGTAATGGTCAGTGGGTCAGAGAAGTGCCCAGTGCAGAGAGAGTACCCCGGAGTGGGGACACCCTAGCCCCTGTCCTAGGTGACCACAGCAGGGTTGGGGGTTGAGCCCCTCAGGAATCCTGGGCCCAGCCTTTTTGGGGTTACGAGGACTCTGCCAGACAGGAGAGTGGAAGGAGAGTCCTCAAGGGCAGGGAGACCACTGGGTAAAGGAAATCGGAGCGAGGACTCAGATCCTTTCCTTTCGCTGGCCCACTTTACCGGGGCAGTGCAGAAGCCAGGAAAGTTCCCCACAATAGCGGGACTATTCCCACGCTTACATATGTAGCCAGTTTCAAATACCTACCGCCAGGGATTTTTGCCTCCTGAGGGTAATATTGTCTGAATCTCTTGGTGGAATTAAATTTACAGTGCTGACAATTTACAGTAAATCTTGCACGGTAGAGGATGTAGCTGAACATCCAGATCAGGAAATGCTATGCCCAAAGGATCTCCATTTCTCATCCAAGAGTTCCCTCACTTGTGTGGCATCAACAAGTTTACGCACCTGGTAAACATTCAACAGTTGGTATCATCAATAATACCAGGGACCTTGGTTAAGATTCTTATAGTCTTCGTATTAATGAATCTCTAGGAAGGTAAACTGTACAGAGTGCAGTAACCATTAAGCCACAGTTAGAGATAGCACTGTATATCAATGATGAGGTAGAATGTAAAGAAATAAGAAGCGATGGAATGGATAAGACAGAGTCCGTCTGGACAAAAATTACATTGGGGAAGAAAACTATTAGAGCCTCCCCTGGGATAGTGCTTGGGGTGTGCTATAGACCGCCGGGATCTAATTTGGATATGGATAGAGCCCTTTTTAATGTTTTTAATGAAGTAAATACTAATGGAAACCGCATGATCATGGGAGACTTTAACTTCCCAGATATAGACTGGAGGATAAGTGCTAGTAATAATAATAGGGCTCAGATTTTCCTAGATGCGAGAGCTGATGGATTCCTTTATCAAGTAGTTGCTGAACTGACTAGAGGGGATGCCATTTTAGATTTGGTTTTGGTGAGTAGTGAGGACCTCATAGAAGAAATGGTTGTAGAGGATAATCTTGGTTTAAGTGATCATGAGCTAATTCACTTCAAACTGAATGGAAGGACTAACAAAAATAAATCTGCAACTAGGGTTTTTGATTTCAAAAGGGCTGACTTTCAGAAATTAAGGAAATTAGTTAGGGAAGTGGATTAGACTGAAGAATTTATGAGACACTATCTATGCTAAAGGCAGAGGAGGCCTGGGATTACTTTAAATCAAAGCTGTAGAAGCTATTGGAAACCTGCATCCCAAGAAAGGGGAAAAGATTCATCCAAGCTGGATGAGCAAGCATCTCAGAGAGGTGATTAAGAAAAAAAAAAAGCAGAAAGTATACAGGGAGTGGAAGATGGGAGGGATCAGCAAGGAAAGCTACCTTATTGAGGTCAGAACATGTAGGGATAAAGTGGGACAGGCTAAAAGTGAAGTAGAGTTGGACCTTGCAAAGGGAATTAAAACCAATAGTAAAAGGTTCTATAGCCAGATTAATAAGAAGAAAACAAAGAAAGAAGTGGGACTGCTAAACACTGAGGATGGAGTGGAGGTCAAGGATAATCTAGGCATAGCCCAATATTTAAACAAATACTTTGCCTCAGTCTTTAATAAGGCTAAAGAGGATCTTAGGGATAATGGTAGCATGAGAAATGGGAATGAGGATATGGAGGTAGATGTTACCATATCTGAGGTAGAAGCGAAACTCAGACAGCTTAATGGGACTAAATCGGGGGCTCTGGTTAATCTTCATCCAAGAATATTAAAGGAATTGGCACCCAAAATTGCAAGCCCATTAGCAAGAATTTTTAATGAATCTGTAAACTCAGGGGTTGTACCATATGATTGGAGAATTGCTAACATAGTTCCTATTTTTAAGAAAGGGAAAAAAAGTGATCCGGGTAAGTACAGGTCTGTTAGTTTGACATCTGTAGTATGCAAGGTCTTGGAAAAAATTTTGAAGGAGAAAGTAGTTAAGGACATTGAGGTCAATGGCAAATGGGACAAAATACAACATGGTTTTACAAAAGATAGATCGTGCCAAACCAACCTGATCTCCTTCTTTGAGAAAGTAACAGATTTTTTTTAGACAAATGAAACGTAGTGGATCTAATTTACCTAGTTTTCAATAAGGCGTTTGATACGCTGCCACACGTGGAATTATTAGTTAAATTTGGAAAAGATGGGGATCAATAGGAAAATTGAAAGGTGGATAAGGAATTGGTTAAAGGGGAGACTACAACGGGTCCTACTGAAAGGTGAACTGTCAGGCTGGAGAGAGGTTACCAGTGGAGTTCCTCAAGGATCAGTTTTGGGACCAATCTTATTTAATCTTTTTATTACTGACCTTGGCACAAAAAGTGGGAGTGTGCTTATAAAGTTTGCAGATGATACAAAGCTGGGAGGTATTGCCAATTTAGAGAAGGACCGAGATATCATACAGGAAGATCTGGATGACCTTGTAAACTGGAGTAATAGTAATAGGATGAAATTTAATAGTGAGAAGTGTAAGGTTATGCATTTAGGGATTAATAACAAGAATTTTAGTTATAAGCTGTGGACGCATCAATTAGAGGTAACGGAGGAGGAGAAGGACCTTGGAGTATTGGTTGATCATAGGATGACTATGAGCTGCCAATATGATTTGGCCATGAAAAAAGCTAATGCGGTCTTGGGATGCATCAGGCGAGGTATTTCCAGTAGAGATAAGGAGGTTTTAGTACCATTATACAAGGCACTGGTGAGACCTCACCTGGAATACTGTGTGCAGTTCTGGTCTCTCATGTTTAAGAAGGATGAATTCAAACTGGAACAGGTACAGAGAAGGGCTGCTAGGATGATCCGAGGAATGGAAAACTTGTCTTATGAAAGGAGACTCAAGGAGCTTGACTTGTTTAGCCTAACTAAAAGAAGGTTGAGGGGAGATATGATTGCTCTCTATAAATATATCAGAGGGAAAAATACTGGAGAGGAATTATTTAAGCTCAGTACCAATATGGACACAAGAACGAATGGATATAAACTGGTCATTGGGAGGTTTAGACTTGAAATTAGACGAAGGTTTCTAACCATCAGAGGAGTGAAGTTTTGGAATAGCCTTCCAAGGGAAGCAGTGGGGGCAAAAGATCTATCTGGCTTTAAAGATTAAACTCGATAAGTTTATGGAAGAGATGGTATGATGGGATAACATGATTTTGGTAATTAATTGATCTTTAAATATTCATGGTAAATAGGCCTAATGGCCTGTGATGGGATGTTAGATGGGGTGGGATCTGAGTTACTACAGAAAATTCTTTCCTGGGTATCTGGCTGGTGAATCTTGCCCATATGCTCAGGGTTTAGCTGATCGCCATATTTGGGGTCGGGAGGGAATTTTCCTCCAGGACAGATTGGAAGAGGCCCTGGAGGTTTTTTGCCTTCCTCTGTAGCATGGGGCACGGGTCACTTGCTGGAGGATTCTCTGCTCCTTGAAGTCTTTAAACCATGATTTCAGGACTTCAGTAGCTCAGACATAGGTGAGAGGTTTTTCGCAGGAGTGGGTGGGTGAGATTCTGTGGCCTGCGTTGTGCAGGAGGTCGGACTAGATGATCATAATGGTCCCTTCTGATCTTAGTATCTATGAATCAATGTGCAAGCAATAATGTCCAAGAAATGGCAAATTCCGTGGACACTATATTTTGCTTAAGAATCAATTGGCAAGCCGTCAAGAAACTTTACACCTGAAAATATTTACTTGACGTGATAATGTCTAGTGTAGATTTTTCATCTGCCCAACTGTCGCTATAGTTCAGGTCATATATACAGTAAGAAAAGCTCCCCGTAGTCTGCAGTATACTTTCTTTTGCTTTTCAGTGTAGTAGTTAAACATCTGTAATGTAAACAGAGATGTGAGGTTCCCTTAATGTTAGGTAATTCAGCATTCATTATTTCAGAACTCTTCCACAGTAAAGCAAAGAATCTTGTTAAATAATGAGAGATACCAGGAAGTTCACTTAACCCCCCTCCCCACCACCACCACCCGCACACGCACACCCACACACACACAAAAATCCACCTCTTGTAACAAATCAAATTACATACAGAAATACTGCAAAGACATTTCAAGGGCAGTGAAGCCTGCACTAAAGAGCAACTCCAGCAGGCAAACCGAGTCTTAAACAACCACTTTAAAGTAGGTTTCAGAGTAGCAGCTGTGTTAGTCTGTATCTGCAAAAAGAAAAGGAGTACTTGTGGCACCTTAGAGACTATGCATCCGATGAAGTGAGCTGTAGCTCACGAAGGTGTATGCTCAAATAAATTTGTTAGTCTCTAAGGTGCCACAAGTACTCCTTTTGTTTTCACTTTAAAGTAGTCTCATGTTTTCTGGTGCACTTTTGTTTGACCTTTAGTTAAGCCATCTGTACTAAGCAAATGACTGTTATTGGTCCCTTGACCTGCATCTGTACTAAGCAACTGACTGTTGTTGGTCCCTTGGCTGGCTGCCGAAGACAGACTAGTGTACATAATAAGGAACTAAACCTAGTGAAAGAGTAAACTTGTAGTGCCCCCAAAAGTAAAATTCAGTAAGGCAATTTAGCTTTTGAAAGAACAAGTCTGTGAGCTCTTAGACTTTGTTACATGGGCTGGGAAACCCAGATCCAAGCATGTTTTGGAGCAGGGGTGGGCAAACTACGGCCCATGGGCCGGATCCAGCCCACCAGCCATTTTAATTCAGCCCTCGAGCTCCCGCTGGGGAGCAGGGTTTGGGGCTTGTCCCGCTCCAGCTGGGGAGTAGTGTCTGGGGCTGCTCCGTGCGGCTCGCGGAAGCAGCAGCATATCCCCTCTCCAGCTCCTATGTGTAGGGGCAGCCAGGGGGCTCCGCACGCTGCCCCCGCCCCAAGTGCCGCCCCAGCAGCTTCCATTGGCCAGGAACTGCAGCCAATGGGAGCTGCAAGGGCAGCGCCTGCGGAGAGGGCAGCACACAGCAGAGCCGCCTGGCTGCGCCTGTATGTAGGAGCCAGTGTGGGGACATGCTGCTGCTTCCGAGAGCCCGCACCCCCAGCTGGAGCCCTCCCTGTCCCCCCCACCCCATCCTTTTGCCCCAGCCCGGAGGCCCCTCCCTGACCCTGAACTCCTCATTTCTGGCCCCACCCTGGAGCCTGCACCCCCAGCCAGAGCCCTCACACACCCCAACCCCAATTTCGTGAGCATTCATGGCCCACCATACAATTTCTATACCCAGATGTGGCCCTCGGGACAAAAAGTTTGCCCACCCCTGTTTTGGAGGGTAACAAAGAAAACAGTGTTGAGACAGGGCAGTTGTGAGAGCAGGAAGCCTGTTGAAGGGTTTGACAGGAGTGAATTGAACTGTTTGTCTGGAACATGGGTGCTGGGAGGAATTTGGCAGCTGGAAGGAGGAGCCTGGACAGGGCTTGAAGGAGAGTTAAGGAGCTGAGGTTAGGAACTCAGTTGGAAGGAAAGCTTGCTGCTAGCTGCTTTTGAGCTTTTCTCAGCATCAGGTGACTTTGAGTCAGGTAGTGGAAAGCATTGATTATTTTGCCTGCCTGCAAGGCCTGTTTTGCTTGCTGTGGGGAGATGACAGTTCTTAAATTGAGGTCTATTTTTTCATTCTTAACTGCGGCTTTGTGTGATTTTTTTATTATTTTCATTTATAGCCCACCTAGCTTTTATTTTTCGGGCAAACTGTTAGTTTCTCTAGAGTCCCCTCATGGGTTATACGACTGATAAGTCTGGAGGATGATACTAAAGGTCTTAAATAAACAGCACAACAAAACAAAGTGTTTGTAATCTAAAGAGAAATCATTTATGGGAGCAGATTTCTGGCATCCAACTGAATGAACATGTTCTGCCAACAAGTTAAGGGTGCAGCAAAGCATCTGATGTTTACAGCAGATCTTGTATAAATGCTTCCCCTCAAACTCTGCATCCTACCACTCAAAGGGGTGTAGCATAGTCACCAAAGCTAAACCCTCTAAAGTACACATTTGTTTTCTCCTACTGTATATTGTGCAAATGCAGCAGCTACCAGTGACATTTGCTGGCTGCCACGTGTTAACTGTTAACAACTGCAACACCAAAACAGCCAGATAATGTTGCATTTTTCCAGTATGGTTGTGAAGACACTGGACTGGGACACGAGATCTCATTTCAGTTCCCAGCTCTGCCAGAGATTTTCTGTTTGACCTTGGGCAAGCCACTTTATCTCTTTTTGCCTCAGTTCCTCAACAGTAAAGTAGATATGATAACACTTCTGTTGCCTGTCTTGTCTGTTTAGACTGTAAACTCCTTAGAACAGGGGTGGACAAACTACTGCTCACGGGCCGGATCCGGCCCCTCAGGGCTTTGGATCCGGCCCCCAGGATTGCCACCCCCGTGGCACTGCGGGCCCTGCACCGCTCCCAGAAGTGGCCGGCACCACGTCTCTGCGGCCCCTCGGGAAGAGGGGGACAGAGGGCTCTGCATGCTGCCCCTCGCCTGTGGGTACCTCCCCCGAAGCTCCCATTGGCTGGGAACGGGGAACTGTGACCAATGGTAGCCTTGGGGGAGATACACATAGGAGTGGAGCCCTCTGCCCCCCCTCCCTGAGGGGCTGCAGGGACGTGGTGCTGGCCGCTTCCCAGCGCGGGGCCAGGGCAGGCAGGGAGCCTGCCCTGGCCCCGCTGCACGCCGCTGCCACTCCAGAGCTGCTCCAGGTAAGCAATGCTGGGCCGGAGCCCATACCCTGAACCCTTCGTGCACCCCGTACGCAACCCTTTGCTGTATTCCCAACCCCCTGCCCTGAGCCCCCTGCGTTCACACCAACCCCCTGCCATGCCCTGCACTCCTTCCAGCACCCAACCCCCCTGCTCCAGCCCTACATCCATGGCCCTGCAAGCAATTCCCCCCTCCCCCCCCGATGTGGCTCTCAGGCCAAAAAGTTTGCCACCCCACCTTAGAACATGGAATGTCTTAAACTGTATGAGTCTACTGCACCTGGCACAATGGGGCCCTGATCTTAGTGGCCGTGTCAATACAAAATATAAATAACAATTAATCCCATAAAGAAGAAAGAGATAGCCAGTTATCTATGTTCAGAAAATAGCATAAAGCATAACCTTAATAAGCGCAATGTAAAGAATAACATACACAAATGACTGGACGATGTCACACTCACTCCTGTTTCCTCCTTGTGTGCTGCAATCTTGACTGGGGTCAGTCCTCCATTATCTGGGAGTCTTTCCACCCTCTGGCAACGTTTTTGAGAATTGTGATCAAGTCATACATGAAACAAGCAGGTTTCAGAGTAACAGCCGTGTTAGTCTGTATTCGCAAAAAGAAAAGGAGGACTTGTGGCACCTTAGAGACTAACCAATTTATTTGAGCATGAGCTTTCGTGAGCTACAGCTCACTTCATCGGGTGCATACTGTGGGGATGCATCCGATGAAGTGAGCTGTAGCTCACGAAAGCTCATGCTCAAATAAATTGGTTAGTCTCTAAGGTGCCACAAGTCCTCCTTTTCTTTTTGTGAAACAAGCAAGCTCTTTATCTGGCTGAAACACCAGGATATGGAGCGTGGTGTTTCCTATGAAGAAGTAGTCTGTTTGCACTTAGGAGGAGTGTCGGAGGAGTTAGTGAAGTGGAGAGAGCTAGAAAAATTATAGAGAATAACACTCTGGAAAGAATTGCAGTCACATGCTATTAGAATTGTAACAAGAGAGGCCCAACACCTCTCAATAGGGTTGTAATACCTCAGGGGTGGCCAGCCTGGGGCTCCGGAGCCACATGTGGCTCTTCAGGCGTTAACATGCGGCTCCTTGTCTAGGCACCGACTCCAGGGCTGGAGCTACAGACGCCAACTTTCCAGTGTGCCGGGGCTGCTCACTGCTCAACCCCTGGCTCTGCCACGGGCCCCGCCCCCACTCCACCCCTTCCCCTGAGCCTGCCGTGCCCTTGCTCCCATTCCCCCGTCCCGCCGCAGAGCCTCCTCCATGCCAGAAGCAGCTGATTTCGGGGAGGGAGGGAGAGGTGCTGATCGGTGGGGCTGCTGGTGGGCGGGAGGCACTGGGAGCCGGGTGGGGGAGCTGATGGGGGCTGCTGACGTATTACTGTGGCTCTTTGGCAATGTACATTGGTAAATTCTGGCTCCTTCTCAGGCTCAGGTTGGCCACCCCATCATACCTGGAAGGATTTAAAACCAGAGTTGTTGCACGCCCATAAGAGACAGCAGCATTTGGGATGACTAGGAAAAAAGTAGGAGGCAAGCAGAAGTTTCTTGCAATTCTACCAGCAAACCCAAGGAAAAATATTGAATATGTAAATCATGAGTGTCAATGATGTTCGCACCATATCAACCTTATGGGTGAAAAATCTTCAAAGTAATTTATTTTTCTTGGCCTGAGAAATAGGATTTATGTTTATAAACAGTACAAGGTACATTTTCTAAACAGTACTCTGTTATGGTAACAGCCCCTAGATAATCCCCTCTGAATAGGAACAACAAAATGTCAACAAGTACCGTGCTAAATATGCACTCACGATAAATTCTGATTTAAAATATTGTTACGTTAGTCACATGAATAGATTAAGGGTCAAATCCTGATGCTAGGTTAGCAATCTTAGAACAGGGGTTCTTTATGAATGGTGGAGAAATGGACTTGCAGCTCTTCAGGTTGCTTGCAAAAATCATCTGGGCGTATCTCATTTAATTCCCTATCATTGCAGGGGCCTTGGATGTTGGTGCCCCTTGGTCCTGCCTGTTCTCTGCCTGTGGCACACAATAGGTTAGTCACCTCAGGGCTGCAAGCCTTTGGTCTAATTCTTGCCGTTGGGCTTGGTGTGGGAGCTGGGTGATGTTTAGTGTTCTGTGATATACAGGAGGTCCAACTAGATGACCTGGTGGTGTCTTCTGGCCTTAACCACTATGATATTAAAATATCCCCAGGCAAGTCACAAAACATAACTGATGCCATTCCATAGCAAGTGTCATAAATATAAAGGGAAGGGTAAACCCCTTTGAAATCCCTCCTGGCCAGGGGAAAGCTCCTCTCCCCTGTAAAGGGTTAAGAAGCTAAAGGTAACCTCGCTGGCACCTGACCAAAATGACCAATGAGGAGACAAGATACTTTCAAAAGCTGGGAGGAGGGAGAGAAACAAAGGGTCTGTGTCTGTCTGTATGCTGGTTTTTGCCGGGGATAGACCAGGAATGGAGTCTTAGAACTTTTAGTAAGTAATCTAGCTAGGTATGTGTTAGATTATGATTTCTTTAAATGGCTGAGAAAAGAATTGTGCTGAATAGAATAACTATTTCTGTCTGTGTATCTTTTTTGTAACTTAAGGTTTTGCCTAGAGGGGTTCTCTATGTTTTTGAATCTAATTACCCTGTAAGATATCTACCATCCTGATTTTACAGGGGGGATTTCTTTATTTCTATTTACTTCTATTTTTATTAAAAGTCTTCTTGTAAGAAAACTGAATGCTTTTTCATTGTTCTCAGATCCAAGGGTTTGGGTCTGTGGTCACCTATGCAAATTGGTGAGGCTTTTTATCCAACATTTCCCCGGAAAGGGGGGGGTGCAAGTGTTGGGAAGATTGTTCATTGTTCTTAAGATCCAAGGGTCTGGGTCTGTAGTCACCTAGGCAAATTGGTGAGGCTTTTTACCAAACCTTGTCCAGGAAGTGGGGTGCAAGGTTTGGGAAGTATTTTGGGGGGAAGGACATGTCCAAACAGCTCTTCCCCAGTAACCAGTATTAGTTTGGTGGTGGTAGCGTCCAGTCCAAGGACAACGGGGGGAATATTTTGTACCTTGGGGAAGTTTTTGACCTAAGCTGGTAAAGATAAGCTTAGGAGGTTTTTCATGCAGGTCCCCACATCTGTACCCTAGAGTTCAGAGTGGGGGAGGAACCTTGACAGCAAGTAATGCATGGGCTGCAATATCATCTAGAGCCCTTTCTCCTCTTTAGGTCAGCAGATCCCTGCAGTCACAAATACATTGGCTGTGTTCCTGCATCTGCCTTTACCCACCCTGACCTGCTCTCAAATTCCCTTCACAGTGTTATGGAGAGAGCCACCTAAAACACTGCTCTGCGGAAGGAAGAGGGAGTCGAGCCTTCCTGCATGACCGCTGCTTGGCTCAGAACCCCTGTGCAATGGAATGGTGCTTTGAAACTTTCTGTAGCCTACCACAGTCGGCAAGTTTTGACCTTTAAGATCGGAGATAAATACATAGCAGTGCTGTGCAAAAATCCAGTCTTTGGAGGGACATCAATATAGGGAACTATTGACATCTGCATTACCAGTGTGATGTCTGCCTGCTTCAAGCTCTCTCACTTTGATGATATGACACACTAGTCTAATGTGCACATGCTACAATGTTAAAAGATGATTGCTCCATGCAGTCTGACAGCACAGTGTCTAGCTGTGTACACCCTTTTTAAAGCAATAGGAGGATTTTATGGAGGTGTAAATTGATAAGAATTGAGAAGCCAGTTAATCCCAGATGTGAACTGTCAAGAATCTTACAGGGTATCAGAGATAAACTTTACTTTGTGTAGCCATGAAAGAAAGCCTCTCTCTGATGCTCACATTCCACCCTGATTTACGTCCTTGTAAGCTCACTGACTTTAGTGGAACTTCAGGGCAGAATTCAGCCCTACCTGTCTTGGATGTTTCTAACACACCTATCACAGTAGTATCTAAGGGGCTAATCCAAATCCCATTGAAGTCAATCTGTCTAAGCTATTTATTTTGCCTCCATCACCATAGCATCGGAGTGCCTCACAGTCTTTAACGTATTTATCTTCACAATACCCTGGTGAGGTACAGAAGTGGTATTATGCCTGTTTACGGACAAGGACCTAAGGCCCAGAGAGACAAAGTAACTTGCTAAATGTCGCACAGGAAGTCTATGTCACAGCAGGGACTGGAACCCAGGTAGCTCTAGGCTAATGTGCTAACCACTGAACCATCCTTCCTCTCCTAAGGGACTCTTTCAATTAATGTCAATGGACTTCGGGTCAGGCCCCAGTTACCGATGACTGTAATGGGCATTACTGGCTTTTTGTTTGTTTTTTTGATGAAACTTAAAACCATTTCCCTTTTTCTCTTGATGTAGTATTTAAAAAAAGAAAGTCATAAGGGAGTTAAATCACATTCTAGGATTTGAAGAGCTATAAAACTAGTGGCTAATTCAGGGATCAGCAACCTTTGGCATGCGGCCTGTCAGGGTAAGCCTCCTGGCTGGCTGGGCTGGTTTGTTTACTTGGCGTGTCCGCAAGTTCGGCTGATCACGGCTCCCACTGGCTGCGGTTTGCCGCTCCAGGCCAATGGGGGCTGTGGGAAGCAGCGGCCAGCACATCCCTTGGCCCGCGCCACTTACCGCAGCCCCCATTGGCATTGGACGGGGAACCGCAGCCAGTCGGAGCCGCGATTGGCCGAACCTGCGGACGTGGCAAGTAAACAAACCTGCTGGCCCGCCAGGGGGCTTACCATGGCGGGCCATATGCCAAAGGTTGCCGCTCCCTGGGCTAATTAATGAAGGCATATTGCTAGTAAGACTACATGAGCATGTACAAACAACATTTTTGGGTTCACAAAAAACCCTAAAACAAAGCAAATTTGTTGGTTTATACCAGATGTCACTAAGATTCATTTACTTCTGGGGACATTGTCTTGGGAGGGAGTTAGAAAGGACCGGCAAGGCAATCAGCTATTCTAAATACAATATTAAAATCCTGCAGTAGAAGTCCTTTTCTACTTAATCCTTTTGTTAGGTATCAGGTTACTTTTTGTTTTCGCTGATTTGGCAGGTAACATGTTTATAACCTGTTGGTAAAACCAGTTACTGAAGTGAATACAACTGTCATATCTGGGGAACATTGTACAGTGGTCTGCATTGAAAGGGACAATAGATGGATGCTAATGTGAATAAATCATACAAAAGATAGGACCAAATCCTGTAAGGGACTGAACACCTGCAATTTACAGGAGTCAGCCTCTCAGAATTCCATCCATATGTTGTATCGCAGAACATTAATGTACGTAGCAGTTCTAATCTAGAGTGAATGGGTTATAGGATCCGCCAGTAGACATGCTGAACCCAGTACTACAAGACACTGGATGTCCTCAGCTCTGATTGAAATCAGCCCAGTCTCTCAAGAATCTCTGAGCACCACCACAAAGGATTGGGCCCTTTGTTTCTCAGTGTCTTCATGGTATGCGTGCACTGAGATATGAGGATGGAGTTTTTTTTAAGTAAGGTGCTTGGCAGGGCTGAACTCTGTTGTGTTATAAATTCTGCTGTTCCTGCCAGACTTGCAATGACAATGCTCAAGGGTACTGAATGGCAGTACAGATGGAGTGTTAATTGGTGGCTGAATTATCTGTAAACAGAGACACACAGGGAATGCTCTACAGAATCTTGTGGAAACTAGAACTGGCCACTATTTTGGCTTTCATCCAAAAGCACCCTAGGAAACAACAGCAAAGGGGAAAAAATCATTCCAATTATTGCAAATAAATAGCATTTTTTAAAAATTTGAGCCTGATTCTGTTACTGTTACTCAAAAAGATAAGTTCCTGAGTAGTAGAGTATCAAAATCAATGTGGAGTAAGGTATTACTCTGCATGAGTAAGTGTGGCAGATCTGGCCCTTTGTGGATATTTTTTGGAAAGGTTATTTTTGGTGTGACATGAGGGAACTAGAAGTTTATGAAGCTTAAAGCTGTATTGAGGCCCAAACACTGAGGCTGCATCCTGTACTCCTGAAGTGCTGTACCAACACTATATACTAGTTCTGGGCTGACAAATGACCTGCACAGCCCATCACACTGGAAAGGAACAGGATAGAGTGAGGGATGTCAGGGTTTTTTGCTCCTGTTTAAACATAATCGAGTTGCAACACAAATCTTCAGCTGTGTACATACAGTACCACTGTATATGGTCATAAGTTTACCCACACACACGTGGCATGGGAGTTAGAACCTGGATCCTTTTCTAAAAAGCCAGGACTCTTTGATCTAAAGGTGAATGTCCAGTAGGCACTTAGGGCAAAGAAAAGTCTCTAATAGTTTGTCAGCGTGTTAGCGTTCATGGGGAAAATATTCAAAAGTGCCCAAGTGAATTAGGCTTCTACATCTTAATTTCAAAAAGTGACTTAAGGCATGTCTACACTACGAAATTAAGTCAACCTAACTAACGTCGGCATACAGCTGCCACAGTAATTACATCGCTTGTGTGTGTCTACACTTTGCTCCTTGTGTCAGCAGTGCGTGTCCTCACTAGGAATGCTTGTATTGATTTTACTGTCAGTGTGGGGCATTGTGGGACAGCTTCTGAAAGTTAGTAACAGTTGACATAAGCAACGTAGTGTCTACACTGACACTGCATCAACCTAACTACGTCGACATTGATTCTACGCCTCTCGAGGAGGTGAAGTGATTAAGTCAGGATACTGGGGCAGTTACATTAGTGGGAATGAAATTTTAGAATAGACACTTCCATAGTTAGGGCAAGGTAAGCTGCCTTGCATCAACCTAACTGTGTACCGTAGACTAGGCCTTAGACACTTAGGGTATGTCTATACTACCCGCCGGATCAGTGGGCAGCAATCGATCCAGCAGGGGTCAATTTTATCGCGTCTAGTCTAGATGTGATAAATTGACCCCCGAGCGCTCTCCCATCGACTCCTGTACTCCACCACCGCCAGAGGCGAAGGTGGAGTCGATGGGGGAGCGGCAGCAGTCGACTTACCACAGTGTCTTCACTGTAGATCTAAGTAGATCTAAGTACGTTGACTTCAGCTATGTTATTGCTTAACTTAGATCGATTCCGCCCCTCCCCCCCCCCGCCCAGTGTAGACCAGGCCTTAGGGTCCTTAACCACTTGAACTTCCAAAAAATTTACCTTATATCTTCCATTAGAAAGCACTGTAACAATTAACAACTGAACAGGTCTGTCCAGTATAAAATAGTGTAGGTCTGTCAGTCTTGATAGTCACCATTTAATTGCAACAGTGTCTTAATCAAAGAACTCATGTCACAGTAGTGGAGAAAAAAAGAATGTGAAATCAGGTGATATTTGGTGCAGTACCTACCTAGGGAGTCATATGCTTCCAAAGATGCATTGTATTCAGTCAGCAGTTTGCTTATTGTGTTGCTTAATTTGCAACACATGCTGCAAAAGACAGTGGAAGCTCCCCTGGGTGAAATAACAAACTGATGAACTAAGCACAATCATAGATAACATTATGTGCAATCATCTGAATAGCAAACATTGTAGGAAGCTGAAGACACTTTTAAACTAGGGTCTCTGTGTACAAGATGAGGGGTATTCAGTTGCAAAATAGCAACTTGTCATTGAATTACTCCGCAAGTTAAGGTTCTTACGGAAGTAACACTGGCACGGATCTCCAGGTACAAAACACGTTCCAGAGGTCCTTGCCTTGGCAGCATCAGCACCGTGCCTGAGTAATTCTTTAACAGCTGGTAGGTCTTGCTTGAGTATTGCTATGTGGAGCGCAGTTTCACTTACAAAGAATTTGGAAGGTTTCGCTGCCAGAAACACAATCTGTCCTTTACAAATTTTCCAAGGAAGGGCATCGACCTGGCTTCTAAAGTGGTACATGCACTATTCCATGACTGTTTTTCACGTATACCTGTTTATGTCTGCATTTTTGCATGTGAAAAGACCTGACTGTAAGGATATGCATTTGCAAAAATTTGAGTACAAAGAATTTGCCTGCTCTCAGAAAGCTTTATGGAGGCGGCTAAGCATTATTGGGACTGTTACAAATGGAGCACTGAGGCACAGAGAGACTGAGTGATTTGCTAAAGGTCAGATTCTGTTTCTGAATCTGTAACTGATTTATCTAGTTGCTTATATCACCCCATCGCCACAGTATCTGAGCACCTAGAACCCAGTACTCTTGACTCCCAGGGGCTAATCCTGCACTATAGAAGTTAAAGGGGATTTTGCTGTTGACTTCAAGGGCAGAAATATCAGGGCGTTATCCTACAAAACCACAACCACTTCAGCACTGGTATTATATTTACTATACTTCAGCACGGTACACTCATGCTGGCCTGAAAAGCTCAGTTCTGACATGTAAGACACACTTAAGCTGTCTACCTTAACAGCCATCTCCTTAAATTCAAGCAGGATGGATTATTTAAAACTGTTTAAACTAGACATATGGTTTGCTTACATAATGTCTACATTCCACTTTAGCCCCTGGGTAGCAGTGGCTATTAAATATAGCAATTTTCATTGTCGCCCTTATTGCCTTAAATATGTAATACTGAAATGTCGAAGGTCCCCGATATAATCCAACTCGATTTCACACTTTGCACAAAATTTTAAAGTAGTACCACGAGTTCCTTGATCAAGTCCCCACAGATATGTTGATTTTAGTTGAAATTGTTAGCTAAGCACATACTGTATTCTATTGTACAGTGTGAGCCCATTTCAATTTCTAAACCCATACAGGAATCGGTTGGCCCTGAAGGAAAGCTGCATTACAAAACAACATATATATGGGTCTTCACATTTCTGGCTCATCATATAAATGGCTTAAAATGGGTTCATATTAACATGGTAGAAAGGTTCACATTCTGACAATCTGTCTCATGTCTGTGTAGGTCAATGCTGCTACATCAAGGATAATTTGTATCGGTGTGGAAGCCCCCCATGTCACTGCTTCAGAACACTGCTCCTGCTACAAAAGATCTGTGGGTTGACTTTTCTATGGTGTATGTGGAGAATTCTGTCCCACACTTGCTGCTGCTCATGGAATAATTTGTCTCTGTCTAGAATGTTCATGAATTAAGTTAATTTTCACATACATTCACAGTCCCCCACAAAGATATTTTGCCCATTAAAATCCTATATTTTTGGTGAACTGAGAAGAACTGTCTGCAGCTAAGTACTGTTGTACAACTTGGATGTCATTGGTTCATTAATTAAAAATGGCACCTTCTCCAAAATAACATGCACAACTTCTTTATTGCTGTTAAGTAAGGCGATGTGTAAAATGGTTTCTCCCCAATTCCCTAGAAATAAGGTTTCATTACCTCTAGTATTGAAAAGTACTGTTTTTAAAAGCTACTTCAAAAAAATTGCAAATTGGTTCTTCTTATGCCTGTCAGACAAATGTAAAATGGCCACCATAAAAATGAATATAAAGTTCTGCATTGGCATAAAAGTGTTTTACTTTATTTATTATTTGTATTACCAATTATTTATATTAGTATATTTGTATTACCAATTATTTATATTAGCAAGCAAAATTATGGGGAGGGTTGTACTAGACCCTGTGCAGACATAGGGCAAAAGACAGTAACTTCCCTAAAGGGCTTATAGTCTAAGCAGATACAGAGCTGGAGAGTTATCTCCATTTTACAGTTGGGGAACTGAGGCACAGAGATTAAGTGACTTGCTCAAGGTCTCAGATAGAATCTGGGAGAGAGCTGGAATTGAGCCCAGATCTCCTGAATCCCAATCCAATGCCTTAGTCACAAGAGTCTTGCCAACGCTCATGAGTTTGTCATGAGTCTCGTGATAATTATTGGTTTCAGAGTAGCAGCCGTGTTAGTCTGTATACTCAAAAAGAAAAGGAGGACTTGTGGCACCTTAGAGACTAACCAATTTATTTGAGCATAAGCTTTCGTGAGCTACAGCTCACTTCATTGGATGCATATAGTGGAAAATACAGTGGGGAGATTTATATACCCAGAGAATATGAAACAATGGGTGTTACCATACACACTGTAACGAGAGTGATCTGGTAAGGTGAGCTGTTACCGGCAGGAGAGCGGGGCAGGGGGAGGGGGATGGAGACCTTTTGTAGTGATAATCAAGGAGGGCTATTTCCAGCAGTTGACAAGAACATTGAGGAACAGTGTGTATGGGGGGAATAAACATGGAGAAATAGTTTTACTTTGTGTAATGAAACATCCACTCCCTGTCTTTATTCAAGCCTAAGTTAATTGCATCATCCCCCATCCCCCACACCCCCACCCCACCCGCCCGCTCTCCTGCTGGTAATAGTTCACCTTACCAGCTCACTCTTGTTACAGTGTGTATGGTAACACCCATTGTTTCATGTTCTCTGTGTATATAAAATCTCCCCCCTGTATTTTCCACTATATGCATCCTATGAAGTGAGCTGTAGCTCACGAAAGCTTATGCGCAAATAAATTTGTTAGTCTCTAAGGTGCCACAAGTACTCCTTTTCTTTTTGTGATAATTATTGTTTTCCTTAAAGCCCCAGCTCCTGGAGTCAAGTGGTTATTGATGATTTCAGCCTTTATTCTTAAAGAAAAAGTAAGTTTCTGGCCCTTGTGGCTGCGGAGAAAGCTTCAAAATATGATCACAGAGCACTCTAAAAGTCAGACAGCAGAAGGCAAATAAAAGGAACACAAATATATATATATTTTTACATAATCATGATTTTAAAGCCAATCTCATGGTTTTTGGTTACCTTGACTCATGATTTTTGAACACCTGAGGTTAGCAGTACTGCAAGGCTGTCCTTTTACAGAAACTTCAGAAGCAAGTACATTTCCATTCTCATGACTGGAACAGAATGAAGCAACACATAAGAGTTATGACAGCTTTGCTGTACTCTCACTGGAAAATCAATGTCATCATTTTACAGCAGTAGCCGCCTAGTGAGAAAATCATTCATCCTTACAGCTGAGCATCTTTCCTAAAGGTAATAGAATATTGTAAACAGCTGCTTTTAAAGTGAGACCTGGAAATCATAAAGGGTCAGTAACTGCAGAACCAGACAGATTTGCCTATGTTTTGCATTGTATATAATAATTTAATGCATTGTTCAAAAACTGAAAAATCTAAGCATTCACTACTCAGAAAGACTGATGACCCCTATAGAAGACCATTTTCAAACACAGGAACAAATGAACTGGTGGTGGGAGGGGAAGAATCTCATGTAGCCATTAAGGGCATTGAACTCTTTCCCTTGACGTCTGTAAAGTTTGGATCAGGCCCAAAGGGTTATACATTTTCAAAAAGCCAAAGCTAGCACTTAGATTATTTATTTCCAAAACAAATTTCCAGTAAAAAAGGAAATAAATACTAAACCTTAATTATTATAGGATGGTGAGTAGCAGAACTGTAATTGGTGAAGTTGAACGATTAGCACCTGTCCGTCTTGAAAGATGGTGGTGTAAGTGCCAAAGCAGTTCAGTTACTATGTGTTCTGCAGCACCATGAGTGACTGAAAATCCAATTCTTGAGCAACAGTCCATCCATGCCACAGATAGTGCAGGCGTAAGGTGCAGGGCGGGAAGATGAATCCGGCACATGACTGGCGCTTGAGGTCTGCTGCACTTTTCTCTTCTTTCCTCTTCCTCAGCCCACTCTCTTCAGCCTCTCTGGGTACATCTACACTGCAGAAAAAAGACGTGAAGCAGCACGTCTCAAGAGCCCAGGTCATATGACTTGGGCTCACGAGGCTCATGCTACAGGACTAAAAATACCAGTGTAGATGATCTCATTTGGGCTGGAGCCCGGGCTCTGAAACCTGGCAAGGCCCAAGCAGGAATGTCTGCCCTTCTACTTTTCGCCCAGTAGCACAAGCCATTCAAGCCCTTCTTAGCTGACATGGGCTCTGAGACTCGCTGCCTGGTTTTTTTGTTTGTTTGTTTGTTTTGGGGTTTTTTTGCAGTGTAAATGTAGCCTTTGACTCCCTGGTGCAGCATAACCCTCCAGTGTAGCCTGTTGCTTGCTGCATCTTCCCAGCTTGTAGTGCCAATGTTGAAAGATTTTGTCCCTCTTGTAAACGTCCTTGAACCTGAGCCAAGGTTGGACCAATGGCCTTGGAGCATCTGCAAGGTCTCTATGCAGTAGGTCCTTTGGAATTCATCCATTGTCCATCCGGTGCAGACAAGGGAGACGAACTGTGTTTGAAAATAATGAGTAGACTTAGTAATTTTGCTTTCTCAAATACTTCAATGTCAGGACCTTTTCCCCCAACTTGATATTTAGAATACTGCAAATGAGGGTGAAAGGTGGTCAGTCATCCTCATGCCTTCTATAGATGGTCCTGGTCCTGGTCTCACCAGCATATGGCAGCATGCTCAAAACACAGACCCATACTGCGGTGTTCAGTGTTCCCGCTAATGTTTTCCATCCATGTGCGGAATGGATTTTATGATGTGCACCAATATTGAGACAATGTGAGGATGTGAACCACTAGTAGAAACAAATTTAAGCATAAGAGAGAAATAAAATAATGAAATGCATAGACCAGTCAATAAACTAAAATAACAGCACTTTGAAAGAGATTACAGAGAATATATATGCATTGCAGGAAGTACCAAGAAGTAACAACACAAGTATGTGTTGAGGTGAGTGTGAAAGAGACTCTGTGTGTGTGTGTGTGTGTGTGTGAGAGAGAGAGCGACTGTGTGTGTGTGTGAGAGAGAGAGAGAGAGAGCGACTGTGTGTGTGTGTGTGAGACAGACAGACAGTGTGTGTGTGTGCTGGAGAAGTGTATGAGAGACCGTGTGCTGTCTCTTTAAGCAGAGAGGCACTTCCCTGTATTAATTCCTGCTTCAAGTCCACTGGCTGTGGTAGAACCAGAGCATATCTTTTAGAAAAACATCCAATCTTGACTTTAAAACTGCCAGTGACAGGGAATCCACTACAACACTTGGTAAGTCATTCCTGTGTTTAATTACTATCACTGTTAAAAGCTTCACCTTATTTCTTGTGTGAATTTGCCTAGCTTCAGCTTCCAGCCATTGGAACTTGTTATACCTTTTGTCTACTAAATTGAGGAACACTCTATCAAATTTCTGTTCCCCATGTAAGTACTTTTAGGCTGTGATCAAGTCACCCCTTAACTTTCACTTTGATAAGCTAAGTAATTTGATTTCCTTGAGTCTCACTGGAGGTTTTTCCAATCTTTTGATCATTCTCATGGCTCTCCTCTAAACCCTCTCCATTTTTTCAACAGCCTTCTTGAATTATGGCGAGCAGAACTGACCATGAATCTAGTCGTGGTTGCACCTGTGCCAAATGCAGAATTAATGTCATCTGTCTACTCCTATTCAATATTCCCCTGCTTATATGTCCAAGGATCTCATTAGCTCCGTTCGTGGGGTTGAGTTTTGTTTTAAAAGCTCTCCCATCCTTTAGGTCAGATGGAAATTTATGGTTCTAAGACTGATACCATGGGACTTTTTGTTAACACTGTCCCTAGGAGTTTAGTTATATGCCTTATAAATAACAGTGACTACATGGTTCAAGAAAGTATAAATTCTTCGGTTTATTGGACTGCCTACTCCAGGGGTGGTCAACCTGAGCCTGAGAAGGAGCCAGGATTTACCAGGATTTACATTGCCAAAGAGCGACAGTAATACGTCAACAGCCCCCCCATCAGCTCCTCCCAGCACCTCCCAATCAGCTGTTTCGTGGCATGCAGGAGGTTGGGGGGGGGGAGGAGCAGTGAGGGCATGGCAGGCTCAGAGGAAGGGTGGAGTGGGGGCAGGGCCTGTGACAGAGCCAGGGGTTGAGCAGTGAGCACCCCCCAGCACACTGGAAAGTTGGCACCTGTAGTTCCAGCCCCAGAGTCGGTACCTATACAAGAAGCTGCATATTAACTTCTGTGGCTCCGGACCCACAGGTTGGCCACCCCTGGCCTACTCTATTCGTGATCATATTTAATGGGAGGAAATTCATCTCTGCAAAGGGCCTAGCACAATCCCTATTTACCATTTACTTAGAGGTTATAAACTGGGGTTAAGAAATCCCTGGTGTTAATGCTGGCCCTCTGCACAGGGTAAATTTCAGCTAGTGAGAAGCATGGTCTTAGTTACAAGCTGGAGGGCACAGCAGGCCATTAGTCTCCCATGATTTTAGAGGGCAGAAACCTCTGCTGGAGCTGTGAGAGGGTATTGGTCAGGTTCTGCAATAGTGGAAGCCGCAATTAATTAACTTGGACCTTACATGAATGTGGAATGAGTTTTACTCCAAGCAGTCGCAAACAAAAAAAAAAGAAAAGAAAGAAAGAAAAAGAAAAGAGAGAGCCATGATTACACAAAGTCACTATTGAAATTACTGATAAAATAGGAAAAATAATTTATGACCCTTCAGATACAATTGTGGTGTTCACACTTCCATCTTACTGTGCTATCAATAAGTCAATTCTACATTATAACCTGCTGTTTTTCAGACATTTAAGTACACCATTAAAAGCCCACATACCCAGCAGCATATAAGTTCTGAAGATGTGGAGTAAAGTTGGTTGAACAGAGCTTCTTGTTGGTTAGAGATGAGCAAAAAGAAAAGATTTTTAAAATTTCATACCAATTCTTTTAGTTTCCTAACTGAATTTCCATGCTCTTTGGTGTTTAAATCAATTGTGTTAGTACTCTCTTAGTATAATTTACTAATTGAATATACTGGACAAAGTACTTGAATATTCAGAGTCCCTGAACTTTGTTTACTGGTTATATGCAGTAAGGGCTAGATTCTACTAGCCATTGATTTCAATTGGACTGTTCAAGTCGCACGATATACGTAAGAGTGATAGAATATGATCCTGAGCAAAGTGCATTCTTCACGCTTCATTTACAAGTACCTATGAGGACATTAATTTAAATAAAAGTTGTGTCCTTATCATGCAAATATAAATAGTGTTCATAATTCTTTAGAAAATGGCCCTTGGCTTAGACATTTATATACATTATATTTTAAATGTTGGACGTTAAAAGTACAACTTCTAAACAGGAGGGACTCCACTGCATTTTACAAATAGCAAGAAAACTCAACACCATTCATCCATCTTGAAACTATCATCTATGCAGATTTACCATGTTTTCCAAAACATGCCCTATTTCTCTTTCAGCACCTGTGAAAATCTATAGTGATTATTTAATACTATTGTCAGTAAAGGGACATTTAATTCTTACCGAAGCCCTAGATCTTCAATCTGAGAAACCTTCTTCTGAACTGAATAAGCCCTTTGTGAAGGACAGTATTTATCTACTCATTGTTTTTTACAAAACAGAAGACTTTCTTGATCTGTTCTCATTAGGCATTAACTCATGTTATTCTTTCTAAAGAAGCAGGCTGTATGAACTAAGAATTAATGGTTGAAGCAAAAAACAACACTGGCTCCAATCCTGCTGTTGGCTTTAGGTTCCACTGAAGCCACAGTAAGCACCAGGAAACCACACCCTGGCATTTTGGGGGCACTACTGCACTATAAAGAAAGGGTATATAACCACATCCTTAGCAAATAGTACTACATATGTGATAAAACATCTGGAATGACAGTGGCTCAATTTCCACAAAGCAGTTAAATGGAGCTCAGCAAATAATTTATGTTTTTGGTTTGGCGACTGATCTGAAAAATCAGTATTATCACGATTGTAAATCCATTCCCATGGTGGTTGGCAATCTTGTAGTCACCCCACTGGAAATGGCATTGCTGCCATGAAAAGCAAGAATGTCTAGTTTGAACAGCCACCAGAGATACCAAGAGCCTCCAGCTAGGTAAATATGGGGGGAATAACTGGTTCTTGAGGTAGGAGCAAATCAAAAGACTTAAGGGAGCAATGTCTGTTGCTCTCACTTCTTCTTTGATATGTTGTGTGTTAGATGGGGAAGGTGTAGAGCAGTTCAGTGATAGATATGGGAAGGGAGTCTCTCTTTCAAGTACGGTTTAAAGACCCCAGTTACCAGGGCTGGATTATGACATTCTGAAATGCTCTAAATTCTGTCAAATGTAAGAGGCCCCATACCATAAAAAATAAATTATTTTCACAGAAAGGACATTGAATATATAAACACAAAAGCTTTATATTTACATATATATATACAGAGGTGAAGTTGTAAAAATAGAATTAAATTAATATATTTTCATCTGATTTATTAATTAGTAGATATGAAAATTTTATATCTTCAGCAACACAATAGCAGTTACAGTTGTACAGACCAGCCTACTTAATGGAAGCAGTACAATCTGCAGTATATCTGTTTGCGCATCATATTAATTTTAACACTGAAATTTAAAACATTTTCTGACGTGATTTTTGGAGAGCAAAGTTTTTGATTATGTCCTCAAGTGATAAGCTATGGAGTTTGTCACTTTCGATGCACACAATGCTTAGGGCAGATAGCTTTTCTTGCAGCATTTTCTAGGCAGGTATCTCTGTTTGCATTTGCTTCTCTATCCTCTGTCTCCCCCAGGACCACTAATTAATCTTGAGTAAACACCTCGGACACACACAGTGACAAGCTATATGCGTGGAAGAGAAAGAATTTACCAGAAAAAACACTGCTAATCTCTAGCCAGGCATTGAGACTGAGAAAAACTAGCCTATATTCAAGCAAATATAATGAATATTATCGGCTTTAATAGCCTATAAATCACATATGCACATTGTTTGAAATAACTTGCTCACCATGTACTCAGAATATTTTGATATATATGTATATCTTCCTTCACTTCTCTCAAAACCCTCTAGTTATTCTTTTGTCAGCACTCTCTAATACAGGGGTGGCCAACCTGAGCCTGAGAAGGAGCCAGAATTTACTAATGTACATTGCCAAAGAGCCACAGTAAAAGTCAGCGGCCCCCATCAGCTCCCACACCCTGCTCCCAGTGCCTCCCACCCACCGGCAGCCCCGCTGATCAGCGCCTCTCCCTCTCTCCCCGCACTTCCCGATCAGCTGTTTCGTGGCATGCAGGAGGCTCTGGGAGGGAGTGGGGGAGCAAGGGAATGGCAGGCTCGGGGGAGGGAGCAGGAAGGGGTGGAGTGGAGGCAGAGCCAGGGGTTGAGCAGTGAGCACCCCCGGGCACATTGGAAAGTTGGCGCCTGTAACTCCAGCCCCCGAGTCGGTGCCTATATGAGGATCTGCATATTAACTTCTGAAGAGCCACAGGTTGGTCACCCCTGCTCTAATATTTACTGTGAAGGTTCCCGAAACTGACAGAGGGAAGCCAACAAAATGTATCCTCCTTAAGATCCACTTGACCCAAGTCCATAAGACGATCGCCTGCAAACTTAGTCAGGTGAAGCATGGATAACGCAAGAAGCAGAAAGTGGCATGCGCACTAAAATACACAATTGCATGTATGTACAGATCAAAAGAAGAAAGAACACAGTAATAATTAAGAAAAATGAAGAAAAACAGGAGTTTTTGATATATACACGACTGAGCATGCTGGACTGTAAACAAAGGTGGCGGCCTTCCGGCTATTACCAACCAAGGGGAGGGCTTTACATGACGTCATTCCTAGGACAAGTCCCATACAAGTATGAGCTTGGCAAGATGGCTTCATGACACTGCCGTCTCCGACCTCACATTTTTTCTGATTTTATCGGCAGTGAGATTAGTTATTTATTTAAATAAATTATGAAGGCATGGTCAGAATTTTACCAGTAGCAGCTGGCCAACAAGACACTGCCTTAGAAGACTGATAGTACTCATAGAAATAATAATTTTACAAGTGCAATTATTGGTTTTTTTCCTCAGCCCTGGCTTCTGGCCTGTCAATAATGAACAATTAATGAAGGGTAAGGGTAGGTAAAGATATGAGTGTACCAGATGTGTCTATTTTTGTCATAATTGATCAAAAATGTCTATATTTAGAGAGAATATAATTTTTCTCAGTTTTTTCTTTTTTAGGGGCCTCTCATATTGCAAGCTCATACTGCAAGGCCCTAAGATGTAGTTTAGTTAGTTTATGCCTTAATCCAGCCCTGTCAACTACAAACAGTTAAATCAGTCAACGTATTATAACACTTTGGACAATTACAGTGGAATTTTTGATGCGCTCAAAGCATTGGCCAAACTCTGCTCTGACTGAATTCAGTGGGAGTTTTACCACTGACTTCCCTGGAAACTGAATAAAACCATCAAGCAGTGCTTTGGAAAACCCCACCCTTGCTGTACAATGCTGCCATTCTCTCTCCAACCTCACCCCCTCCATGAACACATTCACAGAAGATAAGAATGGACATGAAGAAAAACAATAGTAAAATGTCACACTGCAAAAAGATTGGTAACCCACATTCTAGCTTTATTGACTGCAGGCAAGTTTTTATTATGCCTCAAATAATTAAATTCTGCAACAGTGACATTAAAAAAACAGACCAATTTATCAAAATAATTGTATTCTGACGATTATGTACATATTATATACATTTTACAGTATTACATAAACAGGCATTTTTATACATAATGTAAATATGGTAACCAGAAAATCAAAAACACATTTTGACCAAAATATTCCTATGCAATGTAAGAAATATATAGGGCACTTTAAAAAAAAATTAGAAATAGTAAAACCATCTTTAAAAAGTATAATTGAGTTAGTAGAAATTGAATTAAATTACAATCAGATTAAAAAGTTAAACTAAAAAATATTACTTAGGTATCATTCAAAAAAAGTGTAAAGAGAAAAAGAAACACACTTTCCTTTATATATTAACACCTTCACACTGGTAGCGATGGTATGCCTCATTTCCAGCAATGGGACATAGCCTAGGAAATCCAGATTTCCATTCTCCAGGGGTTAATTCAAGAGTACCACAATGGTTAGATTAAAGCCTTTAGGCCTAACCCCTTTAAATTAAACAGCAAAGGTGTGTAACAGTACAAATATTGTATATTTTCATGCACCTCAATTACATTAATTGTAGGACTTGGTATACTTAACATACTGGGCCTCTGGTAGGTTAGTATTAACATTTGGCCATGCAGTGCTAAAGGGAAGCAAAACACACTGCAGTGTGCTTACAGAAGTTTTGTCGCTGGTTTGCTATTCACCAGCTGAGCACAACAGTGTATATATAGACATCCCTCTGGATGACCTCCACAAGAAATGTGGGGCCCTAAATTCAGAAGGGGATATTTTGTACTAGTCTTATTAACTCACTTAAAATGCCTTAAGTCCTTTTACTCTCCAAAATGCATGTTCAACAGGCCTTACACACAAATGATCATTGAAATGTTTTGAGGATAGTGGGACAGACACACATTTTATGAACTAGTTTAAGTATCACCCAGTTATTCTTCCTGTAAACCTTCATTCTTCCTGTGCTGAGTATGTTTTCAACTGATGGGGCTATTTTGATTTTGCATCTATGATTGTCTAAGTCGTTCTTTACATAATGCATTCTACATGTACTTTACCCACAGACCATCTTTTATTATCTGCTGTGATTTTTGTAACTGAAACACCTTGATACACGTTAAAATTAAGTTTATAATAATTTTACATAAACAGCTGTTAACCTTAACAGCTATTAACAGCACCATATTCTTAAAGCTTTTATAGCTTGCATGTTTTAAGGTTGCACTCATCTACATGCTGAGACCTGATCCTGCAAACACACATGCCCGTGTTTACCTTTAAGCATGCAAATAGTCCCATTAAAGCCAATGAGACCGCTCATTTGTGGCCTAAACTTTAAACCAATCCTGTAATGCTTATGGGGGCTTCAGTGTGTAATTCAGCTAGCCCTTACTCACCCATGAATCACTGAAGGCAATGAAACTATTTGAGTGACTAACGTTGAGTAGTTTCAGGCCCGAGATCACTTCCCATGTAAGTACAGTGTAGACTGAATGCTCTTTCCAAACTTGGACAATAGGAAAGTTTAAATTTATACCAAAAATGCTCTTTTAAAACATTACCAGAATTATGACAAGAATGAGACCTATTCCACTGTCTGTCTTTGTGTTGCCTTAATATAAAAGAGATGCTAATCTAGAATATCAAAATAGTGTATTCACATATACGTATGAAAGCATCTAATAGAAAAGTAAAAAACATAAAAGGCAAAGTTTGAATTACTGTAATTAAATATCATTAGAAAAAAGTTCATTTCAAGCAAGAACCTTTTGTTGAACATAACCCATAAAACAACAAAGAGTTACATTTCCCCTCTTCTATGGGCTTTTGCTGCAATGGCGCCACCTTCCTCCTCATCCTCCTCTTCCTCCTCATAATTTTCTTCATGACCTTCTTTTGCATTGTTCTCTTCATGAACTCCTTGCTCATGGTCTGCACCTTCATTGTTTTTTTCATCAGCCTGAAAAGATCAAACAAAAACGGAAGGATTCAGTGAAAGTACTGTGAGGCTCTGTACCTCCGGGAAACACCCAGCACCCCCATGTTCATCCTTGTAAAATGATTGTGTGGTATCCAATGCAAAGTTTGTCATGTTGGGTGTCTTCGGAAGGCTCATGATGCACTGAGCATGGTTGTTACAGTGATGTTATAGTAATTGTTACAGTAATGTCATAGGTTATAATTTCAGGTATATAGTTATGAAGCTGAAAATGTATCCTCGTGGCTTAAAGCAAGCCCAGGCAAAATCTCTCCAAGAGCAGAGAGGCAGTTCACACCTCATCAGGGCAGGTATGGGACAAACCCAGCCCAGCCTCACGGGAACAAAGGACACTGGCGTAGGCAGTAACAAAAGAATCTGTTGGACTCTCGAGTGAGTCACCCCCCTTCCTTTGGCCAGTTTGGAACTGTGATGAGGTAATGCTCACCTGACTCTGAAGGGGGGCAGGGCGCAAAGCCAAGAGGGAAGAAAGGACATGATAAAAGGGAGAGACGTTTGCCATGCTCTTCCTCTCTCTTCCACCTACATCTACAGACACCACACCAAGCGACTGAACCACTGATCAAAGGGGAGAGCCCGGTTGAAGAGCAACCAGCCATCCTGTGGTGAGAAGCATCTAAGTTTGTAAGGACATTGGAATTGTTAAGATCATCTTAGAATGCATTTTGCTTTTATTGCATTTGACTAAATCTGACTTGTTACGCTTTGACTTAAAATCTATCTTTATAGTTAATAAAGATATTTGTTTGTTCTACCTGAAGCAGTACGTTTGGTTTGAAGCAGGACAGAGACTCACCTTGGGATAGCAAGCCTGTTACATATTAATGTCTTTGTTAAAATGACAAACTCATATAAGCTTGCAGCATCCAACAGGCACAACTGGACACTGCAAGACGGAGGTTCCTAGGGTTGGGTTCCTCTGGAACCGGAGGTATTGGCTAGTGTCATTCGGTTGCACAATCCAAGGAGCAGCTTACATGCCAGAGGCTGTGTGTGAACAGCCCAGGAGTGGGGGTTCTGACAGCAGAGCAGGGTAAGGCTGGCTCCCAGAGTCAAGGATTGGAGTGGCCTAGCTTATCACTGGTCCAGATAGCATCAGGGGAACGTCACAAGTACATTTACCCATAAAACTTTTAAAAATATATATTGTGTGGTGGTTATAGCTTATCTTAAAACACATGGCTGGGTTAGGATAAAATTCTGGTGCAAGACAGAACTTATAGTTCTGAGGAATTGAGGGCAAAGGTGGCTTTAAACCTCTGAATTCTGGGATGCTCTGGAAGCTGACGCGTCATAACCCAAAATCTCGGTGGAGCTATAGGCCTGCCCCCAACTCCATCCACTATGTTGAGGCTTGCAAAGTGGCCTACATAAGGCAGGCTGCAGCTGTCCTATACAATTCCTGTGGTGGGGGGACTGTCCCCTATCTAGTTCTGGAGGTTTTATAGCCCTGTATTATGCCACAGAGGCTGTAGTGAGGATGAAAATTTCATCCTTTACAGTCTGATCCTGTTGAAGTTAATGTCAAAAGTCCCATTGATTTCACAGGAGCAGGATGATACCTTTTAGTGAGTTACATTATTAAATGCGGTTATAATGGAATATTTACAGAATTCTATAATCCTCGTACATGACAGAATAGCACATTACACAACACAATACGGATTCAGGGAGAGTTTCTGGGCTGTGTCTCTCGCAGGCACAGCATAGAATTTGCAGCCCAGATGTGTATGTGGGAGGGTGGGAAGCAAATTCAGAGATGCAATTAAATAGATAACCGCAGATGAAAAAGAGGTGATTCTCATGTGAAGCTGGAAGAGTTGATGAAGGAATTCTAGATGCTAGAGCTGGAGGCTCTCCAGGTTGAAAGGATTTTGGGAGGAATAGGAAGTGAATTAGGGCAGGAGGAAGTTGAGGCAGAGTTTGAAAGTTTATTTATGCTTAAAAGTGAGCTACAACCTTTATTGTGTAATGTCTACCATGACTGTAGCTTTGTTAAAGACAATTATACCTACTATTTTATTGTACCTACATTTTCATCATTTTCACCATATGGCTCTTCAGCATTGTGTTCCCGTTCCTTTTTCTTCTCTTCAGTCAAATCTTCCTGGACCTAAAAGGCACAAACATACAGCTCTGCAAATTTCTGGTTTCCTTTAAAATTAGCAGGTGGCAAATATAATCCTTCTACGGTAGAACCTCAGAGTTACGAACACCTCAGGAATGGAGGTTGTTCGTAACTCTGATACATTCGTAACTCTGAACAAAACATTATGGTTGTTCTTTCAAAAGTTTACAACTGAACATCGACTTATTACAGTTCTGAAACTTCACTATGCAGAAGAAAAATGCTTTCTCTTTATTATTTTTAGTAGTTGACGTTCAACACAATACTGTACTGTATTTGCTTTTTTGTCTCTGTTGCTGCCTGATTGCGTACTTCCGGTTCCAAATGAGGTGTGGGGTTGACTGGTTAGTTTGTAACTCTGAGGTTCTACTGTAGTATTAAAATGCAAAAACAAAATAAAAACCCAGTTTAAAAAAACATCACCAGCACATTGTTCATCTACTCTGAAAAGAAATGTATGAATTTATAGTACAATTGTCATACAGTGCTCCCCACGACAAGCCAACACACATGCACACACTGCACAGATTTGACCTGACCTGAGATTTCTATATCAAGTTTGTCCCTCTCCTTCAAATTTCAAACGACTGTATTAAGTCTGTACAGTGGTTATGATTAAATCAATCCCACCAGGAGGCTCCTATAATTAGATTTCAGGCTTGACATCTGATACTGACATTTAGTGGTGTGTATACAAAAGACTAATTTCCTTTTTAAATCTTTTTAGTATTCTCTCACTAGTATGTGTAGTGATCCTGAGTCTGATAGGGTCCAGAGTGACCTAGACAAATTGGAGAACTGGGCCAAAAGAAATCTGATGAGGCTCAACAAGGACAAGTGCAGAGTCCTGCACTTAGGACGAAAGAATCCCATGCGCTGCTAAAGGCTGGGGACTGACCGGCTAAGCAGCAGTTCTGCAGAAAAGGGTCTGGGGATTACAGTGGATGAGAAGCTGGATGTGACTCAGCAGTGTGCCCTTGTTGCCAAGAAGGCTAACGGCATATTGGGCTGCATTAGTAGGAGCATTGCCAGCAGATCAAGGGAAGTGATTATTCCCCTCTATTTGGCACTGGTGAGGCCACATCTGGAATATTGTGTCCAGTTTTGGGCCCCCCACCACAGAAAGGATGTGGACAAATTGGAGAGAGTCCAGCGGAGGGCAACGAAAATGATCAGGGGGCTGGGGCATATGACTTATGAGGAGAGGCTGAGGGAACTGGGCTTATTTAGTCTGCAGAAGAGAAGAGTGAGGGGGGGATTTGATAGCAGCCTTCAACTACTTGAAGGGGGGTTCCAAAGAGGATGGAGCTCGGCTGTTCTCAGTGGTGGCAGATGACAGAACAAGGAGCAATGATCTCAAGTTGCAGTGGGGGAGGTCTAGGTTGGATATTAAGAAACACTATTTCTCTAGGAGGGTGGTGAAGCACTGGAATGGGTCACCAAGGGAGGTGGTAGAATCTCCATCCTTAGAGGTTTTTAAGGCCTGGCTTGACAAAGCCCTGGCTGGGATGATTTAGTTGGTGTTGGTCCTGCTTTGAGCAGGGGGTTGGACTAGATGACATCCTGAAGTCTCTTCCAACCCTAATCTTCTATGATTCTACATGCCAATCTCCTTGCACAGCTCTGCAGGTTTATTTTTGCCCTAGTCTTGCCCACAAGATTCCTATTGCCTTTTATGGGAGGTCAGGTCATGGAACAGGTGTAGGATCAAGTGATGTGATTTTTAAACGGATACTCCAGTTGCAGGAAACCTAAAGATTATATTTTAATTTTTTTTTCCAATGTGACTAAGTTTCTGACTGTTTGGGCACAGTGAAAAGGCTTGGACCCAACTCACATTCACACTAAGGTCCTTTTACACCACTCTAGCTATATAAATAGGCCTTAAATTGGATGCAAACGTAATTTACTACAGATTTATGGCCCTGTTACAGTGCTAGAGTAGCATAAAGAGGGAATGGTGAAAATTAGAATCCAGCCCATTATTTTTTAAAAAAACTGGTTATTCCAGTGGCTCACCAGTACTGCAATGTTTTCTGATTGTCTATCGGAAAATTTGTAAGGAGCAGTAGTGTAAAGTTCCTCACTCTACTCTGGTGATATACTTGGATCCATCTGCCGAAAAGACTATTGCTAGGAATGGGAGAGTCAGTGGCCGATTAGCCACTGAGCCAACAGGGCCCATGCCCAGGGTTCCCTGGCCAATTGGATGTCCCTGTGCCCCGAACCCGCTCCCTGGCAGGAGTGCTGGCCGGAACGGGACAAGCCCCCCTTACCCTGACCCCGCTCCCCAGCAGGAGCGTGGGGGGAGAGGGACTTCAGGTGGAAGGGGTGGGGAGGGGCCCCCACTTGTTCTGGCCCAGGGCCCCATCAAACTGTAATCCGCCTCTGGGGAGAGTAGCTCATTTTCCGTACCCATTCGATTCTCAACTACTCTGTAAATACTTCCAATAAGGGTACCAGTTTAGTTCTTTTATGGACACCAAATCATTTCACATACAACTGAATAACTGCCAGAGAGGCAACTTAAGACCTGTTGCTAATGACCTGGGTTGATTTCAACATATTGTAAGGAACTGGCAAAAGTTAAATACATACCATTTAATCTAAACAAAAAGTAGCAGAACTTCATAAGTGAGTGTTGAGCAATCCTATCTACTGCTTTGTAGTACAGCACTACAGGTAAAGCAGGAAACAGCCATTATTAGTTCAGTGTTGACGAGCTACAGAGCAGCATACAGGCATGCATGATTAGCATGCAACTCAAAATTCTAAAGAGGAAAAACAAAGTTGTTTCCATTGTTTTCTCAGTGTGAAAGCAATGTACTGACAGCTGCTTGGCTATTCAGTTGCATGCATACTGGGAGCTTAAATAGCTCAAACTACTTAAATGAACCACGGATAAATTAATCTGAGTTAAGGAGACAGTAGTTAACTGGGAAAACTGCTTGCATGAAACAGAGGTATGTGATTAAAGCATGAAGTATCAATGAGGTTTTCAGTGACACTTGGAGGGTTAGAGGTTTGTGGGTTTTTTTCCTAAGTTGTGATCAGTTTAATCCTTTCAGTAACCGCATAATTAATGCTCAAAAAGACATAGGAAATTAATGGACTGCCATACATCTACATAAGTACTCAAAAGAAAAAAATTATGACTGAAGTATTACATCAATGGGCAAGGGAGAAGTGATGATTACTTCCCATCTTCCCAAAAGCTACTATGGGAAAAATGATACTTTTTTACTTTTTAAAACTAACTGACGTTCACCAAAGTGAATTGAGATCTGTTATGCTACCTGAGTTCCACATATACTCTACACTCTTTTTATTACCTCTTCTTCTCCCTCTTCTTGGTACTGTTCATCCACATTATCTTCTTGCTGGTCAGGATTTCCTGCCATCTGCAGAAACAGAAGGGAAACGCAGTTCTACCATGTATGTCTCTTAATTTTAGTAATACAGATGGTTAGAGCTACTTGCACTGCAACTAAAATATCCTATATTCCAGAATAATAGTGTAGCAAATTTGTAATTTGTTGAATATTATTAATATTAGACTGGTTACATCCTTTACACCAAGTCAAATTAAAAAAAAGACAGTGGACTGATTATAACGAAATCATTGTACAACAGAAATCAGACTACACACAGCATCCAGACAAAAAAGTACAGTCCCTGCCATCCAAAGTTCACAGTCTAACGGCAAATACAATAGGCAGGATGCAATGGGAAGCAAAGAGGAAAAAACAGACCAGGCTGTTTATTGGGAAACATTGCTTGTGCGAATCATGGAAGAAGTAAAATTCTTTATGAGAGATATGAGTGAAGACAGGGCAGTGGCTTGGGAGAACTATAATGGGAAGTTGTTCACACAGGGAGCAGTGTACAAGGTGACATGGGGATGGTAGCAAAACAGGGCATTGAGCCTGGCAGTGGGGATGGGGGTGATGGGATTAGAGTCAAGATCAAGATATCACCAGAAGCAGTTCTGTAATTTTACCTGCGTGTACTGTATAGAGTATAAAACCTGCTCAATTAAAACAAAGGTCTGTGTCTTAGTATCAAAGTTTGAATGTTTGTTACTGTCCTTCCTCGTACAGCATCTTTAGAACAGCCATTCTTAACACAGCTGTAAATATGTGCACACAATTGCACATGTTCTACAGATGCTTCCTTTTATCTGCTCACCACTAAATGTTCCTCCATCTCAGGATTCTCCTGCTTCTGATTATTTTGTTTGTGCTGCTCATTCTCATCTGGCAGATTCTCTTCTCTCTCTTGTTCAGCTTCTTCAAACTCGTCCTCTCCCTGATTGTTAGGATCATCAGCTGGGTTCACATCTTCCACAGCTGCCTTCTGCAATTTTTAGAAGGGTGTATTGTATAAGTACATGAGTCTCAGCAATTCCATTTCACTTGAAAATCATTATAGTAATAGTTACCTCTGGGCTGATCCAGTGCCTGTTGAAGCCAATAGGAGTTTTTCCATTGCCTTCAGTGGGCATTGAATCAAAACCCCAGTGATTCTGAAAAGTGTCAGATTTACAGCACTGGAAATAAGTGCGTCGGCCCTGAATAAGAATACAGCTGCGATGTGCACATCTGTCTACTCGAAATTAGACTGAGGCTACCAACTCACTTCACATAGGATACTGCAAGGCTTTTGGTTATTGATAATTCAGCAAGTGATAACGCCTGATAAAAGTACAGCTCAGTCAGAACAACAGACAGGTCAGAATAGTTAAGTGTTAACTCTGATCAGGCCGGACTCCACATAGCTCACAAAAGTTGTTTTCCATGCTACCCTAGGCTATGATATATTGACCTGAGCCACATTTGTATCAGTTACTTAAGGGACAAAATGCCTGATATCTCCTCAACCTTTGCTATTCCATAAATGCTGTTTTTCCTTTATGCTTATTATCCGATATTATCCCATAGATTTAATACTGCAGCTACCGAGGCACCAGTAACATCTTTGGGCTAATAAATATTCTTCTCTTCAAATATTTGCCACACAATCTAGTCTTCTAAATAAAAATGCATGTATGCAAGATCCTGAATACACCACAAAACTGAACAAAAAATATTATGAGGTATTTATGTAGAATTGGATTCTCCACCCTCCAAGATGGCATCTGCTGTGACGGACAGCTGATGAAATGCTCGTTTACTGCTTTTGTATCCGAGTGTTCCTGGTTTAAGTCCCAACAGCGTCAAAATCCTCATGCACGGTTAGACCAGAAGCACAGCTCTGGGGTGTATTGAAAGACAGAATGCCTTCAACAATGATGACCCTACTCATTTCTAACAAAACAAATAAAATTAAATAAAGAATTTAAATTGTGTCCAAGATCTTATTTCAACAGCCAGATTTGTCTTACCGCTGGCTCATCTGCCTGCTGGTTCTCTGTTTGATGCTCTGGTTCTTGCTGCTCATTTGCATTAATTTGATCTTCTACTTCTTCAGCTTCATCTTGGTGCCGATTGTCCCTTTCATACACTGACAAAATTAATTATTAGTATGAGTATTACGGCTGCTCCTGGAGTCCCCAACTGAGAAAAAGGCCCCATTGTGGTAGGTGCTGTACATATGCGTAGTCGTCCCTGCCCTGAAGAGCTTCTGATGTGATTTGCCCGAAGTTACACCAGAAATCTGTGGCAGAGCCAACAACTGAACCCAAATCTCCTGAGATCCAGTCTATTGCCTTCAGCATAAGGCCATCCTTCTTCTCGTTTGTATATAATCATAACTGCACCCATCTTAGGCAATACAACCACCAAAAATCACCAGTGAAACATAGTCACTGATTTTAATTGTAAAGAAAATACAGTGCTCTCTTATTGGAATCCAAAGCAGCTATATTTATTTCTGAATGGATAAGACACTGAGGACACTTCAGATGGGGGGGGAAGGGAAAGAGAATTCAGTCTCACCTCCATCCTCTTCGTGGATGCCTTGCCCCTCTTCTCCTTGTACAATATCATGGTCCATATTGTCATAATGAGCTTGTTGGCTAAAAAATTATATGCAAAAATACAGTTTCAGTTTCACAGAGACTCTGGCTTGCTTTTTTAAAGGATTCCCAGATTTACTTTCCTGTTAGCTAAGTTTTTCCATTAGCATTTTTAAAAGGAAATGAACATTATGGAACAAGACAATTTTGTGTAGGATACCTTACTAGCCTTTGCATCTGTTTTCCTATCTATAGAAATGGTGGGTAGTACTGTACTGGCTTATTCATAGGGCTGTTATAAGGACACAAGTTAGTGGCGGTACAGTGCTTTGAAAATGTAGGGTGCTAAGAAATGAAATCAAAGAGTCTTGTATTGAAAAATCTGTTTAATAATGGCCCCAAAACAAAGAAGTCATACACCTGTACCTGAGCAATTTAGGCTTTGACCTGGCAAGGAGTTTTCTTACGTGGCACAACCTCTAGAATTGGGGATTTGGACAGTACTAATTCACTTCCTGGTAATAAGGCTTTTTTTTTTTTTTTTTTTAATGTTACTCATGTTAATATTTCCTTATTACTGTGTGTTTCAGAAAATATTTCTGTAAAGATCATTATATAGGTTTGAGCTTCAGAAAATAAGTGAAGGCCACTAATGGCTTTGAAATTATCTCAGCAGGAGAGCAGAAATAGCATTAACTGAAGACAGGCACTAAATGGGAGACTGAAAGGAGTGAGGGGAGAGAAGATGATCTACAGCAGTGGTTCTCAAAGCCGGTCTGCTGCTTGTTCAGGGAAAGCCCCTGGGGCTCCGGACCGGTTTGTTTACCTGCTGCGTCCGCAGGTTCGGCCGATCGCGGCTTCCACTGGCCACGGTTTGCCGCTCCAGGCCAATGGGGGCTGCGGGAAGGGCAGCCAGCATGTCTCTTGGCCCGCGCCGCTTCCCGCAGCCCCCATTGGCCTGGAGCGGTGAACTGCAGCCAGTGGGAGCCGCGATCGGCCGAACCTGCGGACGCTGCAGGTAAACAAACCGGCCCGGCCCGCCAGGGGCTTTCCCTGAACAAGCGGCGGACCGGCTTTGAGAACCACTGATCTACAGTACATAGACTGTAAGTTACATTTACAGGAGCCTGATGTACACTTATAGGTTCTTTATTTTAATAGTCCACAGAAATGTTTGAACATCAGGGATATGAATCAAACCATTTTTTTTCTTTTTATAAAATTCAAAAAGTTAATGCTAAAAGTTCATCCTTAAACTCATGCTATTGGCTGCACAAAGCAAGTGGTATTAGCCCTTCACGTTCACAAGCATCAAGTTTTCATGAAATTATTTCAAAATATCTTCCATTTATGGGGTGCTTTTCATCCTAAAAGATCCTAACACATTTCAAAAACTGAAACTGTCTATGTACAGCACTGCTGACGTGCAGCCACCTCTGGGGTATGGAGTAACAACCAGGTAGCACAAAGCAAGCCACTTAACTACTGGGAACATACGTATAAACGTTCACCACACTAGGCATGTACTCGGGGCAGCTAGCCCCTCTTGCTGCTCCCACCTCAACAGCTATCCTCTATTTTTAGTGCATTAGTTCAATGACAGCTAGCGGGGTATGTCTCCTCGAGGTGCAATTTACACCAAAGTGCAGACATATCCCATGAAACCCAGAGTGCAGATCACAGCACACATGTAAGAGAAGTTGTTAACCTTAGCTGGTTTTTGTACTGCTCTTCTCCTCGTTCAGCCTGTCTCCGTAGTGCAAGCTCTTTTTCTTGAAGCTGCTGCTGCCGTAATAACTGCCCTTTCAGCCTCTGCTGGTGTAGAGATTCCTGATGTTCCCTTAACTGTTTGGCTTCTTCAGCTCTTCGGGCAGCCAGATGCTGCTGTTCCAACTGTTCTTCATAGGCCAGTTTGTATCTTTTTGTTACTCTCTGTGTCAAGAAGTGAAAGAAACAAACATGTTTGAATATATACACGTCTGAACCTGCCTTCTTGGGTACCTATTTCTCATCCCTATCGGAATGATTTTCCTGGTAGAACCCATATTATTAGCAATGGACATGGTAAAACCACTGATGCCAGAAAAGGAGAGGTTGGGAGGAGGCGGCAGAATTATGCAAACAAAGGACGAGAGGAGAACAACGTATAAATAGCTGTTTTGTGATCATAAAGTCAAACTTCACTCTTGAAGCTTTCATCATCTTACTTAAAGCTACACATTAAGTGTTCTCATTATAATCACAGCTGCTTTTTGTTTTTTTTAAAGGGGAATCAGAATACCTGAGGTTGTGGTATAAAGTTTTTCGCACGAGAAATTTGATACTGCCACAGTACTAAGATCCAATGTTGACAGGCACTTGACATATTTTAGCAACTTAAAAAAATACTGCTACTGTTGGCTGTCTGGAGGTAGGGTTGATCATGTGGGCAGAGTGCAGGTGAAAGAATCAAAGTTTGGTGATAAATGCAGTTTATACTATGGCTATCGCCAATACATGCCAGCATATAGTACACGTCCTCCAACCCACACTCCAAATACATCCTGTGTAATATCTGAACTAAATGCAAACAGTGCTGAACTACTCAAGCACAGTTGGGTAAACGACACAGCTTGAACGCATCACCAAATTGTCTTTTCTTTTTTTCCCCGTACATTACTAAACAATGATAGCCATGGAAGAATATTGAGATTACTGACAAAACTATAGACCCTGAGAGCTTGACTAGGTCTTAAAGAGTGTTTACTGAAGTTATACCAATACCTGAAAGGGAAATGTAACTGCATTTGCTATCACAGGATGACACTTCAAATCTAATATTGTAAAGGAAGTCCCCCCCAAAAAACTCAAACACAAACCTTCCCTTCCCACAACCCCCAAGCTTTAGACTGGATTCAGTGTGGTTTCCCTTTTGCACCTGCAGTTATTTGCAAGTGGAATTAATGTCACTTAGAAATTAACCCCCAAATTCAGAAAGCTCTTAATCGTGTGCTTAACTTTAAGCATATGCTTAGAGTCCCAGGCATTTAAGTGCTGTGTTTTAAATGTTGCCTTACTCCTCAACTGCTTGCAAATCCAAATGATACTAATTACAGCTGCAACTAATTACAGGTGCAAAGCAGGGCCTGCAGTTGACAGGTGCCAGAAAGGGTGGCCGTTGTTGAGAAGAGAATCTTGCACCTCTGAGTGAATGCGTTCACCCAGCATGTTGGCTGCTTCTTCTTTATGTTCCCGTTCTTTCCAGTCATGTTCTTCTGGTGCTTGATCCTGTTCTTCCACCAAGTGCTCAGGTTGCCCTGCCTGCTCCATTTCCTCCTCCTCAAGTTCTTTTCTGTGCTCCTCTTCAACTTGGTCCATGTGTTGCTCTTCATCTTCTCCTGCTTCTTGTTGCTGCTGAATATTCAGTTCTTTGTGAGGGTGACCCTCATTTGCTTTTCTGCTCAGTAAAGTTTCATCTTCATCTTCTCTTCTCTTGGAATTTATTTCTTCCCTTTCCTGTGGCTTCTCCTCATTCTGGGGTACCTGTGTAAAATGATATATTAATTCCATGATATTTCAGAGATGTCTCTACTTCTAGAGTCCATGACACTATAAAACATTTGCATGACTTCCATAAAGGCTTAATATTTTATAATGTTCATAAAAGAAACTGTCCACCTGTTTATTATGATCAGTGATTAGGTCTGATAATTACTCAAGGCCTCTTTCATGTAGACCTCAACGTGATCTGAAGTAGCAGCTAGACCTCTGTCTACCTATTTGTACGTGTAAACAGAGTCATCTTTATTAATATGTGCATCCACATTAATTGTTGGCACAAGAGGATACAATTTATTTAGGGCACAAAACTGTGCCTGCAAAAAGTAGAAGTTGCTGAATATCTGATTCATAATTTATACTCTTCTCAGATTTGGTTATGTTCTAGAAAATGCTAAAGGTGAGATTTCCAGCCTTACTAAGGATGATCAGCACATTATTCTAAAAGTGGAGTCTTATTAAAGTGAGTGATTACTCATGTGGAGTAATATTTTACTCCACAAGTTAAGGCGGCATAAGTCAACTGTGTTCTACAATAAAAATTAAGGACCAGATTCTGATGCACTTACTCGTGCTGAGTAGAATTTCACTCAATAACCAGAACCGATGGGCCTACTTCTGAAGTAAGGTACTACTTAATGTGAGTCTGGGTATCAGAATCTATTCCTTGGATCTCTGCAACTAAAAAATGACAATGACATGAAATAACTCAACCCACTTTTAATCTAAAACGAAGCCCAAAATATTTATCTTCCAGTTTAAAAAAAAGTGTTTTATTTTTAGGCTTGGCAGAATTCAATTTTTATTTTTTATCATGTCAGTGGATAATATTCATGTTTTTTTTAAAGCATTTTTTAAATTTTTATCAATATTTATTAAATTTTCACATTTGCACAAAATGTGGGGATTCACAAAATTTTTTAATGACAGTAGATGCTGAAGTTCAAGAAGTTAAAGCTGGAGAACAGTTAAAATACAAATTGTTAACATCATACGTCAAAATATGTCAAAAGTAAATATGTTTAAATGAAAGTCTGACAAGTTCTCAAGCAACGTTTTTCTTTGCCTATCTGTAAATTTTGATTTTCAGCTATGGAAATATTTTTTCATCAGTTTGTGTATGTACAATGAAATCAACATTTACTGATATTTAAATCTAATTCCTCTGAGCCTATTTGTTGTGATTCAGAAATATTTATTCTCAGCTTGCAAAGACACATGTAAAACAAGAGCTCATCCCTGGATTTTACATGTAAACCTGCCCCCTTTTTTTTTTCTTTGGCATGCAGCTAAGAATGTTTGAACTGTAAAATATTGAAAAGATACATTCAGATTTCTTCAGAATTTGTGTTTCAACCAAAACAATCTGGCAAATTCAACACTAAATTGAATCTGCATTTTTCATCCAGAAAAGACTTGTTTGTTCAAAAAAATGTCATCAAGCCCTCGTGGAAAATCATCACGGAAAAAAATTGCTGCAGCAGTCAGTGATTTTCACCTCTTTTTGCTCGTCAGCTGCATTTTTCTCATGTGCTGGGAGGTCACTATTTGGAGATGTTGCTCCCGCCACTGCTGCTTCCTGTGGAACGTTTGGCTGCTCTAACTTTTCAGGTTGTCGAAAACTTGGCATTTTGTTGAGTGTGTCCTTCAGTTGTTTATATTCTTCTACCTGGGACTAAAATTGAAATATACCCATTGTACTACGCCAGACAAGAATTATTATTAAAATACACACTCACTCCAGAGCGAGTTTGTTGGCAAAATAGTACATAGAATCTCTCAACGTGCAAATCAGATCAGACATCAAGATTCTAAGACTGGTTGCTTCCATGCATTAGATAGCCGTGATTTAATACATATTCCTCAATCACAGTGAACATGCAAATACAAAGCATGCAGGAAAATTCCTACAGTACAGAGATGGCGATTAGTTTTTCATGCCAGGCATAGGAAGAGCTGAAGGGAATGATTAAATTTTCTTTGCACGTTTTAAAATTAAAGAAACAGAGTGCCATGGATTGTTTCTCATCTGGTCAGTAGCAAGAGATGAAATTCTTTTTAGAAACAGTAATCAAGTTTAAAAAACAAACAGACACAAGTGATTAAAAATTCTCAGCTATCTTCAACATTTAGAGAATTGTTACCAATAGATAAGAGTCAAGAGAAAATATTATGGGAGAAAAAAAAAATCAATCAAGCTGGAGCAACTTTAATGGAACACAACAAATAAAGTAACAACACTCCCAATGGTGGAAGGAAGTGAGTGGGAAGGGAAAAAGATAAATTTAGAGCTGTTAAATATCCCTTCACACCCCAAAGTAAGATGTCAGGGATCCACTTCTTTGCAACTGCACTGATGTTTTTCTGACCAACAGAAGATCTGTTCATTTTCAGCAAGCTACCCATGCTGGACGTTCAGGCAGGATTGGGAAACTTTTCACAAGCCACTCCCCATAAAGCAGGTGTACAAGAAAAACCATTCAACTCAGAAAGCAGGATATTTTCAGAAGGGGCGTCTTTCATAACCAATTACATCTATCAGATACACGAAAGGTAGTGCCTAGCACTGCGGCTTACCATTTACATATAACCCCTCCACCTTCTCCTGTTCCACTTCCCCTCTCCTTGTTTTAAGGTTTATAACTCTGTGGGAAAACATTTAACACTATTTGGAGCTAAAACTTGCCACACAATCACTCAGCTTTAAACAACACTTAAAAATCGCTCAAAGCATTCTTTATTGTTTGAGGGGAAAGAGTAGGTTCTAAAGGCATCAGATTCTCTGTTACTTTTGTGAGGAACTACTGATTTGGGAATAAATAAAATGAAATGCTTCAAGTTATCATTTTGGTAAAAACTCCAATTTTTCTTTGGTGATTAAAAAAAAATCCAAATGAAGGTTTAGCAATTGGCTACAGTACACACCCAGTGATTGTAAGGTCCCTTTGAGTATTCGATGTAATATCATAACAATCAATAGTACAGCAGACAGATATGATGCATCATATATCAATGTATAATATTGATACAAAACAAAATCCACAGTGCTACAGATTGACATGATGCAGTATATGATAATAGCTCCGAAGTTAGACGCACCTCAAAGCATCTTCAAAACACTATGGCATCGATTAAAATGGACAGGCCTAAAAGCAAAGCAGAATGTGAAGTAATTACAAGTCTGGCTTTTCTGGAGGGAGCTCTTGCTTTCTCTGTGTCCCCCTCCCCTGCTTGATTCATTGGAGTCTCTGACTATACATTTTACAGAAAAGATTAAAGACAATATTAACTACAGTCCCTAGATAAAACTGGAATAAGGGTCTTAAACATAAAAGGTTATCCTTGAATCTAAATTTTCTTTCCCCTTACCGGCCATATAGAGAGATTACTATATACAGGATATTCTTAACAGTGTTCTCAGTTCCTCCAATTCAGGACTCAAACATTGATGCTATACTCCACCCCACTATACAAATCATTCCATGCTAAAAGTTGTTATCTGAGATCTTAGCCTAAAGAGAATTAATATTGGTGTGAAAATAGAGTTTATAATATATATTAGCTTTTTTAGCTCTTTGAGCTATAGAAATCCAGGTAAGTGGTGGTACTTTAAAGATTCAGGTCAAAATATCAATGTAGTGTTGACTGCTGACATTATCCATCCTTTTAAATATCTACCATATGTCCAACAATAATGGGGTGCCTTTTTGAATGGTTTGTTTGAGTGGTACTGCTGTGAATCCTTTCTTCAGCAGGTCTGCAAGAAAAGCTATGCAAACTGTGTTAAGTATGGCCTGTTGATTTCAGAGAATTCACAAGATGTATGAGTACTCTGTTTAATAAGATGAATGTAACATTATGTACGTGGACAGATAAAGTCTAAAGAAAAGCAAGTGTAGGTTTTGTGTTTAAGGGGACGAACCAAAGCCCAGCGAAAATCAATGAAAAGTTTCCCATTGGCTTCAGTAGACTTTGGCTAAGGCCCTAGGTGGATTACAGGAGACCTATTTTTGAAGAGTTTAGCAAACGGACCCCCTGGATTTTAGCCGATAGTGGAAGAAAAATTATTGCCTGCTACTTTGAAAAATTGGCCTCCAGCACATATTGCTATCTGAAATGACATGTTTTTACTTTTTTCAGTCCATGAAATACAATTATGGAAGAACATCAAAACACTGGCCTATTAGTACATAACCTACCTACAACAGCAAACAAAATTTAGAAAGGAACATACAATCATATAGCTCCCACTCATGATTCCACAGATTTTGATAAGTGTTTTTTTTTTTTACTTACACTAGATTCCTGTTTTCCTTCCTGATCCTTTCCCTTACCATACTAACTACCATCCTAGCTTCCCCCAGAACTTTTCTTTTCATCATTATCCTCCTTGATCTTTTGGTAATAGTTTCCCCAAGATAAGCAGACAACCTATACTCACTATTGGGACATGTGGCTACTACTGGAATAGCTGGCTGGCTGTGTATATAGAATTTTTTAAAGCTTGTTAATGCTCCTCCTTTATAGTGTCTCCAAAGCCCATGTGGTGTTCTATGTTCCTCCATGCACACTCTGTCTCTACTGAACCAGCTAGTCACTTACATTCCACCTGCTTTGTTATGCTAGAACATACACAAAGCTAGACCTCATCGGCTTAAGTGAACCAGTTCTTTAAACGTGACATGTTCCTCAAGTGTCAGAGCCTTGACACCTTGAGTTAACCAGAGTTCTATAGGAGAAAGAGAAAGAAAGGAAAGCCTTCTGCAGTCTATCAAACTGGAGAGCTATCACTCTTATCAGTAATGCATATGCTCAGTTGGACCCATAATGGAGCTGCCAAAGACCAAAAAAAATTATTTAATTTGCTATAATTTTCAAATTTAGCAGCAGCACGTCAAGGCATGCATTTTTCCCTGAGTGTGTAGCAAGGTGTTAACTGCAGATTCCCATGCAAAAAGCTGCATGCATAAGATTATAGTCAGCTGAGGTAAGATAAAAAAGATCCAGGAAGATTAAACAGATCTCATAAAAAGGAGAGCTGATATTTCTGTTTTCCTTTCTGACCTGTGCAGCAGCTAGTGCACTCTTGTGGTCTTCCAACGTCACTACAAGCTGGTCATGTTGGGAGAGTAAATTCTTATGCTGTTGCTACATAAAAAAGAAGAATGTTACATGTTTCATATTGTTTGTTCTGGGTTGCACCAGCTTAACCTTCAATTGAAATATATCCCCACAGATTTTTCAAATTTAAAAATCCTAACTGGGAATAACACACACTTTGAATTTTTTTAATGTGTGTTTAATGGGGAGTTCAATATCAGTGGTAGCAGCAAACACCAAATTTAAAGCCTGAGTTTTGTAACCACAGTTGAAAGTTGGAGCAGATATGGAGAGATAGGACCTGAAATGGAATGCACATCAATATTAACATTATTTACCAAAAGACACATGGAAGTTTATGAAGAAACCTTTCCTTTTGCAAATAAAATAAAACAGTCTTATAGACAGGACCATGTTGGATCATGCTCGGTATGGGCCGAGGGATGTACTGGCCATCACTTCCAGCAGCTCCCATTGGCCTGGAGCAGCAAACCGTGGCCAGTGGGAGCCGCGATTGGCCGAACCTACAGACGCGGCAGATAAACAAACCAAATGACTATATTTTAGTCATTTTTTTCAGAAAAGTTAAACATTTCCCTCATAACCTACCTCCAAGTTGTTGAAATAATGGCAAAGAATTTCACATACACTAGGAGGAGGTTCTATTTCTAGGGAACAGAAACCAACCTTGACATCTTGTAGCTGGGTATGAATATCTTGGTGTGCTTTTCTCAGGTGTCTATTCTCCTCACGCAAATTATACAGAGATTCTATTAAAAACAAAACAGAATGCAAAGACTGAACTCAATCAGATTTATGCTATCGTAATTTTAATACCACAAGTTTTAAAGTATTTGCTCTTAAATACCATGAAAGCCTAATTCAAGGTGATGTACAAAAAAAGGATTATTATATAAATGGCATAAAATGCCACATAACTGCAGTAGTAAAATACATGAGATCAGTGCAGAGAAATCCAAGGAGCTTGTGCTGACATTAATGTGTTGCTCTGACCCCCATACAAAAACACAACCTTAAATTTTCAAGGCCAAGTTCATTAATGCTGAGTGAGCATGAACGATGACCTCTTATGCTTGGTGTGCGTGAGTGTGCGTGTACACGCATGCCCAACCCCATTCTTGGTCACACACACTGGTACTGATTTCTGTTTAAAAAGCAGTGGCAGGTGAAGAGTTTTAAGCTGTGTGGTATGACTGAGTATGGCTGCATATACCCTTTAGCTTGGAGAGTTCCTGCTCTTTCTCTTCCTGTATTTGTACATATTTCTGCTTGTGATCGCTGAATGTTCTTCTAAAGTCTTCTCCTTGTTTTCGGTGTTCCTCCTCGAGGTCTGCATGCTGTTTTTTTAATTCTTCATGTTGACTCTGCAAATGCCAAATTGAACACTGGAAGGAGTTCTGCACCTGCATATCTGGCTATTATCATCTTTGGCAATTTGTTAATTAAATCCAGATGAATAGAAAGCATTCATAACAAGAAGTTTATTATTCAAAGCCTGTACACCACAGTTCCTACTCAACACAAAATTGCCTCTGTGTCTCTGTAGCTCCCTGTTCCAGGGACTTACCATCCCCCCTTGGCAGCTGTTATACCCCTCTGAGAGTTGCTGAATACACTTTCTCAGAGGCAGAAACTCTCCATTCATAATCTGGATCCACAGCAATATTAGAAGTCAATATTGTCAATGACTTGTCTGCTGTTTCTACAGCCAATATGGAATATTACCTCTGTTGGAAACATCAGAAAATTCTTTACAGCATGCTCCCAAAGGTTTCTTTACATACATTATCCAGCTCCTCTGACGTCAATGGCAAAAGTTCCCATTGACTTCAGTGGTGCTGGACTGGCTAACAGTTTCCATACAAAAGACTTGCAATAGCAGAGATATCGCTGTAAATCCAAGGGAACCCTTTAATCTATAATGGTGAATAAAGTTTCTCATAAGTATTCATCAAGAGTAACCAGAAAACCCACTGGAGCTGGAAAGACTTCAAAAATGCTGGAAGGATTTAGGAGCACAACTCCCATGATTATCAATGGGACCGTGTTCCTAAATCCTGTAGGTACTTCTGAAAATTTCCCTCAAGCACAGGATTTTCAAAAACACTAATACGCTGTCCTTACGGATGTCAGGGTGAGTTTAACTGTTGATTTCAATGGAGCAGAGTTAGGTCAATGTGGAGCACTTTTTGAAAAATCCCACCCTAAAGGCATGAGTCTATGACACTAACTCTAGTTCTTTTGCTGTAGTAACCTTAAAGCCTCATGTCATAAAGTACAAGTTTAAAACTAACCTGCATTGTGCGTTCATTCTTTTTCAATTAAGAACTTTAAAAAACCACGCAACATTGGCTAGCTATTGAAATTGCAATCCTACAAATAAACCCACTTTCACTGGCTAAACGCGCCATTTAATTTTTTTAAGCTTCTCTTTTTCATTACCTTCCAGGAATCTTTTGCTATGCATATAGCTGCATCTAAGATGAAAAATTACTAAACACCAGAAGACTATAATTATTAAATTACAAGATATTCGTCTAATAAAATATACTGAAGCAGAGCTAGCTGCCATTTAAGAAGGGCTATTAATTGTGTACACAAAGTTACTTGCCACTGCATATTTTAATGTACATGTTCCCCACTACATATTATATTTGCAACAAGCATAACTGAATAGCGCATTCCACCTTTTTCAATGGATCTGTGCATAATATCTGCACTGAAGTCATTCCATTGGACGCAAAACAATGGCAAAAGGAGTAATTATTTGATTGCTGCATCCCAACTATAAAAATTTCTTGAAACTATTTCCAGAATGTATGTCAAAGTATTTATTACTTTGGATATTGAGTACAATGTCTAATATGCAAAATCTTTCCAATTTTACCTAGTGGTATGCATGTCAATGGCCTCCTCAAATAATTACGTAACTCACCAGAAAACACAGCTATTCAATACATGATGCAATCAGTTTATCCTTAAAGTACATTCATGAAAGGAAAATATCTTTTTGAAACAATACACTGACTCTTAGAGATGGGCCAAGAAAAATTAGTATGTTTATATCCCATATTGCTACTCCCCAAAAGAGAATCTCGCTGGTACCTACCTTCAACATTTGGTGTTGTACATTCAGTGTGCTATATCTGCTATTTGAATCTTGCTGAGAAATGAAAATATTAACGTTAATTAGGGACAGCAGAATCTCATATCCTGATGCACTTTCATGTTCCTATTCTTTGTAAAGGATATTATACAGAAGCTGTAAACTAGCAATTATAATTCAGCATGGAGCCTACCTGATCTGGTCTCTCTTTGGTTCTGAAATATATCAGGGATAGCAATTCTGCAATAGGTGCAGTAGTAATGTATTTTTTAATTACACTACTATTCCTCCCGCTCTTTCCTTCCCACTTTAGACCCAAAATAAACAGCAATATGCTTTCACTTATTATCATTACAAAGAGCTCTTTACAGACCTCAAATATATTTCCAATGACAGTCTCAGCTTTCCTCCTGGCAGCTATTGCACAAGCCAAACTTTCTTGGGGATTTTAACTTGCCAATCAAAAAACCACTGGTTACAAGACTCTGGCTCTGTCCAATGAGAAAAGTACAGCAGCAACAGGATTTATGATACCTTCTTATCTCTATTTCTCTCCCTATTCAGTTTTCTCCAGTCAAGATTGGCTGATAGGAGACAGCTATTATAAAAAGAGTACCATTAACTTCAGCTACTATAGTATAAGCGGAGGAGTGTTTTTCCAAAGTAATTCCCTAGAAAGAAACTCCCTCTCTTACTAGAACTCACATCTTTTGGATCTTTCTAACAGGGTGCATTTAACATACGTAACAAAAGTGGAATAAGTCAAGGCTATTTCAATAGGGTTTTGTAAGTCTCTTATCTTTTTGAATGGTTTTAATTACATACCCTATCCTTTCCTTTGTAAATAAATATAGTGTCTTTTTTTTTTTTTTTACTTACCCTTCCTTTATTTAGTGTTTCTTGTGCTTCCAATTTATAAACAAGAAAGTCTAGGAAATAATAATAATAAAAAAAAGGAGACTATTAAAGAAATATTTCACTGACAAAAAAGCTTGGGGACCAGAGTCCGTAGGTACTCTGTGTGTGGAAGTCCCATTTACAAGAAGGTATTTTGAATACAAAGTAGCTACAAAGTTGGGGAATGTTGCATTTACAGCTTTCCTGAGGAACTATAAAAACTAAGGAAATACTCTGAATTTTATATCTGATTGTCAAAGTATTTGCATATAAAACAGTTTATACCAGTACTGTACAACGTATGCCAAGGCAAGCCTGGGACTACGGTGGGAAACAAAATGTGTTTCAGAAGTCTTATGTACCAGATTTAAAGGTCCAATAGAGCTATTAAAAGGAAAGGGGAAGTTAAATTGTGCATTTTCTTATGGCAAGATTACGCTTGAAAATCCTGTTCAGCCACAACAACACAGGAACGTCAAACAGCAAAACACACAAAAACGCTTCCCACCCCCTTTTCATTGTGAGTTCCTTTGTACTCTTCTTTATTTTCTAACTCTGAAAAAGATGGCCTGCCCTTTACAAAACTAATGATTTATTGTCCACTAGATGGCACCACAAAACCATCTAGGATTTTAGGGCAAGAAAACCCCGAATAGCTTTTAATGCTTTTTAATTTTTTGTATCAAACAAGTTACTTTAACTGAAGGGCCATGAATCGCCTAGCTACCAGGAACTATTTTTAGGAAGAGTACAGGGTGGACTTTCATGACCTCATGCCTTAAAATTTCAACCAAGGAATTTACACCATGAAAAATAAGTTAGAAAAGTTAACAAAAGTATTGTACTCTTAAAACTTTTGCAGAGGGTGTCTTTTTAAAAAGAAAAACATGTATTATTTGCATAATCAAACACAGCATATGTCCAGTACTGTGTTATTCAAGGACATTTAACTAAGATCCAGATTCACAAATCATCTCTATTCAGGACAGGCATTTTAAGCATGTACTTAGGCCCCAATTCAGAAACTTGTGTGTTTAAAGCTGAGTACTTTATGGCATGCATGAAATGGAGGGTTTGTTTTTGTTTGTTTTTAAATATCCAATAAAAGGACTTGTGCACATATTTATATCATAGAAATGCAATATGCTATGTCTAGCAACCTGTCTATAGCAGTGGACCTACCAGTGAATTACAGGGATCCATAATTTATAAAATTAACATATATAACTGAGAAAAATGAAAAACAAGAGTTTACCTTCTTTTGCTTTCTTATGTTCAAGCCTTTCCTTCTGTAAAGACTTTTCTAATCTTGACCTGTGCTCATAGACAACTGAAAAGAGAAAGATTTGAACATAGTAATTCACTTCACAGATAATAGAAAGGGGAACAATACATAACAAATAGTATTGGTGCAGAATGCACAAGGACAATCCAAAGTCAGTTACACCAACTGAGAATCTGGTCCTTAAACTTTAGTCCTAGCCATTTAATCTTTTATTTATTACTCAAATTCTGTTTGTGCTATATCTTTTTCTATCTGTGGCAAGCGAGTTATACACTGGATTTGTTTATGGGGACGGTCAATGCTGGTAGGCCAAAAATTAGACCTACCAGTTTTTCTTTATTTCTTTGGTATGCATGTGTGAATTTCCAATCTCTTCGGCCTTGCTTGTGAAAAAGACAACGAAATAAATCCTGCTTAGATTCCTCAAGACCAGAATTCTTGCAGCACTCCACTTGCTCACAAGAATGGAATAGGCAGGTAAAGTAGTAGGGCAGATGAGAAAGGCAGAATAGTGCAGTGGTTGGAGGGTTAGCCTTGAAGTTGGGAAACTTGGGTTCAATTCTCTGCTCTGCCACAGACGTACTGCATGACCTTGGGAAAGTTACTTAGTTGCTCTGTGTCTCAGTTTCCTATCTGTAAAATTAGGATAATAGTTCTTCCATACCTCAGTAAGGATAACTACACTGAAGACTCAAATACGGGGAGACTCAAATACGGCCATATAAGTACCCCAAAGTGGATTCAGACATAAACAATGTCTGATACAAGTGATCTCTTCTTTCTATCCCAGCCCCCAGCTGAGTGGGACATCTTGTATAAAATCTGATTGTCTTTTGGGTGCCCACTCTCAGCAAATGCATGGTGCTGATGTCTGAATCCACTTTGTTGCAGAATACATGGGCCCTGTCGTCCTTCACGGTAACACTAACTCAGAGAAGCGATCTCTTTTTTTTTTTCACATTATCAGTCCAAGGTGTGAAAATCCCTAATTTAGGAGAGCATCTCAGCTCAGGAAGGGTGTCTAAGCTCCATTGATTTCAATGGGACTTAAACCTATGACTAAATTTAAGCATGTCCTTATGTGCTTTCTTGAATAGAGGTCAAAACTTCTAAATTGCTTTTCACAGGTTATATTAATTATTGCCCTAGTAGCAATTAAGCACTTTAGTTAAAGATATAATTTCAACCCAAATCTCGTGTGTGTGAATTCTTTTTCAATCCTCAGTTGTTACAAGTAATACCTACAGTTACTGTAACTGGAAATGAGATACAATTGTATCTCCATTTTTTCCTGTTTGTTTACTCTGTATATCTAACAGCATTTTGTTTGAGTCAGCTTTGCTTTTTCCTCTGGACAGTCAGTTATTTGTATGGGTCTTGCACAGAGCAACTGGGGTGAGAAAAATATTTAAAATAGGAAAATATGATTTGTAAAAACCACAAAAATTGTTGCATGGTCTCAGATATATGTAGTCGCTGAAATCACTTTTACTTATTTAAATTGAGTGCATTAGGAATGATGCTATCTTTTTATCCTCTGGTTACTTGTCATTGTAAAAAGTGAGGCATACAGAGGTTTGTTTATGTAAGCAAGTACTGTAAGACAATATATAATAAGCAGATACTGCTTTGGGTATCAGCAGCAAAATTTTATTTACCTCAAGTGACAATAAACCAGCATCAAGACAAATCAAATCAATATATGTATTGTTTGGGGCTATAAAATGATTTTAAAAAATTAATCACAAGATTAAAAAAATAGTTGTGATTAATTGCAGTTTTAATCGCACTATTAAACAACAATAGAATAGCATTTATTTAAATATTTTTGCATGTTTTCATCTATACTGATTTCAGTTACAACTCAGAATACAGTGCTGATGACGGGTACTGCTCAATAACGATCCAAAGAAGTGCGGACTGATGCACATTCATTTAAATCATTTGAGTCAGATTCCACCAACAGAAGGTTGATTTTCTTTTTTGGTGGTTCGGGCTCTGTAGTTTCCACATTGGAGTGTTGCTCTTTTAAGACTTCTGACAACATGTTGCACACCTCGTACCTCTCAAGATTTTGAAAGGCATGTCAGATTCTAAAACCTTGGGTTGAGTGCTGTAGCTATCTTTAGAAATCATATATTTGTTACTCCTGGGGAAATTCTGCACCAAAATAATCCAAAATTCTGTGCCAAAAATAAAAAATTCTACATATTTTATTTGTCAAAATAATGCAATATAATCACACCAGTTTCACTTATTTGGGTAATTTATTTAAACTACCATACAGAAAAAAAAAAAATCACAATAACTGTTCAGCATTTTCTAAACACATGAAGGTTAAGTTACAAATATTTGGTAACCAATACCCTGTATTCCATTTGTAATCCTGGATTTTCATTTAAATTACATTAATTTTATTTTGGTGTTTTGTAAAGTAGAATGTCACTTTAAATGGCTCAGACTTTCACACATGCAAGTTATACAGCTTTGCTAATAATTGTCCTGCATTTTTTTAAAATAGATCAGTAAAATAGATTCTGAGCTATAATCTAACCCCACTGTGCCTCTCTGGCACAGAAAAAAAAGGGAGAAAGCACATAGCTCTTCCTAGCTGAAAATTCCATTACTGTAATTTATAATACGGCTCCTTTACGCCACTCTAGCAAGGAAAAGGAACCTTAAACAACTCTGACATAATCAAAAAGGCTGACAAAGGAGGTGCTGTCGTCATCATGAATAGGTCGGAATATGAACAAGAGGCTGCTAGGCAGTTCTCCAACACCACATTCTACAAGCCATTACCCTCTGATCCCACTGAGGGTTACCAAAAGAAACTACACCATCTGCTCAAGAAACTCCCTGAAAAAGCACAAGAACAAATCCGGAAAGACACACCCCTAGAACCCCGAGCAGGGGTATTCTATCTGCTACCCAAGATCCATAAACCTGGAAATTCTGGATGCCCCATCATCTCAGGCATTGGCACCCTGACAGCAGGATTATCTGGCTATGTAGACTTCCTCCTCAGGCCCTACACTCCCAGTACTCCCAGCTATCTTTGAGACACCATTGACTTCCTGAGGAAACTACAATCCATTGGTGATCTTCCTGAAAACACCATCCTGGCCACTATGGATGTAGAAGCCCTCTACACCAACATTCCACACAAAGATGGACTACAAGCTATCAGTATCCCCGATAATGTCACGGCAAACCTGGTGGCTGAACTTTGTGACTTTGTCCCCACCCATAACTATTTCACGTTTGGGGACAATGTATACGTTCAAATCAGCGGCACTGCTATGGGTACCCGCATGGCCCCACAGCATGCCAACATTTTTATGGCTGACTAGAAAAACGCTCCCTCAGTTCTCGTCCCCTAATGCCCCTACTCTACTTGTGCTACATTGATGACATCTTCATCATCTGGACCCATGGAAAAGAAGCCCTTGAGGAATTCCACCATGATTTCAACAATTTCCATCCCACCATCAACCTCAGCCTGAACCAGTCCACACAAGAGATCCACTTCCTGGACACTACGGTGCTAGTAAGCGATGGTCACATAAACACCACCCTATACTGGAAACCTACTGATGGCTATACTTACCTACATGCCTCCAGCTTTCACCCAGACCACACCACACGATCCATCGTCTACAGCCAAGCTCTACGATACAACCGCATTTGCTCCAACCCCTCAGACAGAGACCAACACCTACAAGATCTCTATCAAGCGTTCTTACAACTGCAATACCCACCTGCTGAAGTGAAGAAACAGATTGACAGAGCTAGAAGAGTACCCAGAAGTTACCTACTACAGGACAGGCCCAACAAAGAAAATAACAGAATGCCACTAGCCATCACCATCAGCCCCCAACTAAAATCTCTCCAATGCATCATCAAGGATCTACAACCTATCCTGAAGGACGACCCATCACTCTCACAGATCTTGGGAGACAGGCCAGTCCTTGCTTACAGACAGACCCCCAACCTGAAGCAAATACTCACCAGCAACCACACACCACACAACAAAAACGCTAACCCAGGAACCTATCCTTGCAACAAGCTTGTTGCCTACTGTGTCCACATATCTATTCAGGGGACACAGTCATAGGGCCTAATCACATCAGCCACACTATCAGAGGCTCGTTCACCTGCGCATCTACCAATGTGACATATACCATCATATGCCAGCAATGCCCCTCTGCCATGTATATTGGCCAAACCCGACAGTCTCTACGTAAAAGAATAAATGGACACAAATCAGACGTCAAGAATTATAACATTCAAAAACCAGTCGGAGAACACTTCAATCTCTCTGGTCACTCAATTACGGACCTAAAAGTGGCAATACTTCAACAAAAAACCTTCAGAAAGAGACTCCAAGGAGAGACTGCTGAATTGGAATTAATTTGCAAACTGGATACAATTATCTTAGGCTCGAATAAAGACTGGAAGTGGATGGGTCATTACACAAAGTAAAACTATTTCCCCTTGTTTATTTCCCCTCCTACTGTTCTTGTAAAGAGCTGGAAATGGCCCACCTTGATTATCACTACAAAAGGTCCCTCCCCCCCGCCCGGCTCTCCTGCTGGTAATAGCTCACCTTTCCTGGTCACTCGTTACAGTCTGTATGGTAACACCCATTGCTTCATGTTCTCTGTGTATATACAAAAAGAAAAGGAGTACTTGTGGCACCTTAGAGACTAACCAATTTATTTGAGCATAAGCTTTCGTGAGCTACAGCTCACTTCACAAGTACTCCTTTTCTTTTTGCGAATACAGACTAACACGGCTGTTACTCTGAAATCTGTGTATATAAAATCTCCCCACTATATTTTCCACTGTATGCATCTGATGAAGTGAGCTGTAGCTCACAAAAGCTTATGCTCTAATAAATTTGTTAGTCTCTAAGGTGCCACAAGTACTCCTTTTCTTTTTACGGATACAGACTAACAGGGCTGCTACTCTGAAACCTTAATTGACTAAGAATGGGAACAATTAACTAACAATGGGAACATTAGCAGCCTGCCTGCTTAGTTCTTACATTTTGCTCTGCCAAAGGGACAGAGCCTGCTTCATTCAGCCCTACACCTCCAAACCTGGGATGCAGCAAGTACAACTGCAAGTGAGAGGGACAGAATGAGTCTCCTTCGCTTGTTTGCACGCAGGCAAGCACCCAGCCCCACACCCATAATGTCTCTCCACAGATGCACGCACGCCCAGCCTCCTCCCATCGTAATCTGCTGTCTGCTGCCAGCTGCTCCCAGGAGATGCACCCAGGCTGCTGGAGAAGGGGTTTGTGTTTCCCACAGATTTCTTGCTCCCTTATTTTTCTGAGGGGAATCCAAGAAATCTACGATAGGTATGAGGGGCGCAGAAATCCCACAGGAGTAATTGGTACCTTCTTTGCATCTTGTCAAATCTGCAGTGAAAGTGTTCTTAAATCAAACAACATGTGCTGGGTCAACATCCAAGACTGCTATAACATGAAATATAAGATGGAATACAGGTAAAACCCTGGAGCGGGAGACATACAATTCTTCCTTAAGGAGTTCAGTCACAAATTTAATTAACACATTATTTTTAATGAGTGACATCAGCATGAAAGCATGTCCTCTGGAATGGGGTCAAAGCATGAAGGGGCATATGAATGTTTAGCATATCTGGCATGTAAACACCTTGCAACCACAGCTACAACGGTGCCATGCGAATGCCTGTTCTCACTTTCAGGTGACATTGTAAAGAAGAAGCAGGCAGCACTATCTCCCGTAAATGTAAACAAACTTGTTTGTCTTAGCGATTGGCTGAACAAGAAGTAGGACTGAGTGAACCTGGAGGCTCTAATGTTTTACATTGTTTTGTTCTTGAGTGCAGTTATGTAAAAAAATAAAGTCTACATTTGTAAGTTGCACTTTCACAATAAAGAGATCTCACTACAGTACTTGTATGAGGTGAACTGAAAAATATTTTGTTTTGTTTTTTACAGTGCAAATATTTATAAGCAAAAATATAAAGTGATCACTATACTTGATATTCTGTGTTGTAACTGAAATCAGTATATTTGAAAATGTAGAAACACATTCAAAAATATTTATAATAAATTTAAACTGATATTCTATTATTAAACAGTGCAATTAAAACAGTGATTAATCACAACTGATTTTTTTAATCTAGTTAATTTATTTTGCATTAATCAATTGAATTTACTGCATTGTTCACTGTTACAATCATTCGAATAACTGTCCTGGAATTGCATCCAACTAGATGGCAATTTATGCACGTTTCCCTACACTACTTAAAGAAACTGGCAGCCTGGAAAAATAACTGTTGCCCTCTGAGGTTTATCTGAATTCATCTGCAGTCAGCCATGTGTGCGCATGATCTGACAGATATGGAGAAATGGTTAACCGCAATATTACTGAATTCCAAAAGATTCAACAATAAAAATTGGTTGGATTCAGGCTGGAGGTGATGTCAGGATATTATTGCTAATCTATATATTCAGATTAGTTATCTAAAATATCACTGTCGTTTTCAGACTCCATTTCACTGGTGGTATCATCAAGGCCAGTAAGAAAGATGATAATTTTCCTTAAGAGAAATGAAATAACCAGTGTTCAGCTTTTTATTCTCTGAAACATTCTTTTTATTCTAATAACTGATCAATATTTTCCTTACTTCTCCATTTAATTCAACCAGATATGTCCCAGTATATTATAACACTATTTACTTTTGACCTTGTAATTTCAAAATCAACACACCTTTTGGTCTAGGCAAAAACACCTGGCATTGTTTGTGTTGTGGATTTCTTATTCTGTGCTATATCATCTAGTTCTTTGGTTAAATCTGAGCTAAGATAATGAATTCTCATTCTTAACTGATGTTGAAGAAATAACTCTTCGGAGTGTTCTGGAGGATAGTTTGTGATACACACCTGAATGAAAAAAGTTTGCTATATGTTGTTACAGGGGTCTTCCCTCATTTTTCTCCAATACCCCTGTAAGTGTTTGCAGTAAGCATTTTGCCAGCCAGTTTGACATTGAGTAATAAGCAGCTGATGCAGAGTGTGCGACTGTATTTCCCTAGGAAAACCTAATATTGCTTTGAAACCAACTGAGGTCCATAATCTCTTCAAGCATAAACATATGTGGCAAACATCCTGCAAAAGCCTCAACAGTCTGAGTAGCAAAAGCATGTGTCATGTGTCATTTTTGGACTTCTGGAATAATCACTGGCTACCTCTAAATCACTTATTCTTCTTTGCAAAGCCACTATGCTGTCTTTGCCAAGGCTTCATAGCATGCTTCCATAGATTACAATGTGATTTGTGGTATGCTTCAGTGAATGCTACAGAATTCACACCAACTAATTTCTCTTTCAGTATCTTAGTCCAAGTCTGGTCACCAAAAACTATGAATCAAACTTTTCCTATTCATTATGTTTTGGTGTTCTTGTAATTCAGCCAGCATGCCAGCATGTATGCTTTGTGATATTACTGCCCTCATACTCTATAGTAAACGCTTACGGTCTACTGACAACCCATTTTCCTACAAGTAAAAATAAAAAGTTCCACATCCATTTATTGGATTTGTGCAGCCAGAAACAGAATATTGCATTGCTCTGACACAAACAAGATTCTTCTTAGTCAATAGACTTCTCTTTTTCAGTTATGGGATATCTTGTGCGAAAGAGATTCTATATACTCTAGATTCAAGTCTTTTCATAGTGTGCACCACATCTTTCCAAAGGTGATCACAAGGACCCTCTCCTCTTGCATTTGTGATTGCATGACATCCCTATGGCTACTAAAGCAACTGATTAGATGGAAATGTTACATCAGGGAAGTATTATGAGTGTATATTTAGCTACCTTGGTGCAATAAGGCAGTTTGAAACAAGGAGTAGAGTCAGTACTATGTGACCAGTCAGCTTTGCATTGCAGGTCACAGTTTAAGAACCTTTGCTATGTAATAATTCTACTTCCAATTGTATTTAGACAAGTGAGATAATACCTCTTATGTATCTATACGTCATGATGATATGCTCAATGCCTTGGGTACAGACAGTACACTTGTAAGGGAAAACTGCTCCATCATCAGAAATAATTAACCCTTTTAGAAGCTCAAGACTAGAGCTGTGCAAAATGTTTACAATTAAATCAAATCTGTGAAGCCAAATCCAGAGCAAGTTCACTGAAAGATTCTAGACAGTTTTTGAACCTTGTCCCAGGTTTGCTCAAACTAGGTCAGTTTTGATTTCACATCACAATTAGATTGGGAAAAAATAGCAATTTTGAGGGGCTCTCCTCTTTTGAGTTTCAGGTATGAACAAATCCCAAACTCAAACATAATCTCATGATGAAAACCCAGATATATCTGAAATAGAAGGAAAATGTTCACACAAATCCCCTGTGAAGTAAAAGTGCAGTTTTACACAGCTGTGCTTAAGACAAACTGACCACACTGTGCTGAAAGACTTCTTGTTCCCTTTCCAAACCGTAACTTGCAAGGGTCCTTGCAACTTATGAAACGAATAACTGAAAATTGTGAATTTCCATAAAAATAGAAAATGCATTTTACCGAAGAGTGAAGTAGGTACCAAATGGCATAGTGAACCATGAACAAGAAATATCAAGTAAAGATTTGCATTTTGGCAGTTCTAAAAGAGGGCTTTACAGCCTTAAAAACTGTTCTTAATTCCTCTAACATGCATTCTGCAGACTTGTTGGCTAGTGATTTATATAGAAGTGTTTACATTTTTGCTTAGAAGCAGGATTGCTAATCAATCCTTGTCACCTACCTCTACTTTGCTATTTATCCCCTAAGTCAAGGGCATCAGTGAAGATGAACTAATGTATCAAGAGCCACTGCAACAAAAACAATCGTAGAATGAATATTCACAAAGTCACCACGAACTAAGTTTCAGCAGAGAAAAAAAATGGAAGAACTGTAGTAATGGTTTCATCTTGGCACTAAAGATTTTGAATGTAGAATTACATTGCAAAAGGAACAGTGCTTGTAGCATAGCAACTCATGAGAAAAATTAAAATCCATAATGCTTTTCTCCTTCCATGCTATCAGGAGTGGAAGTAGGCTTTTCAGCAGTCAGAGGCTAAGCCATAAACACATGATTCCACAGAAATATTTTTCACTTCACTTCTTCTTCTACTTTGCCTGCTATTGTAACTTCCTCAGCAAACTTTGATTTAAAGGGTGAAAAACAACGAGGTGGGCAGAAAGAAAGGAGATAAAGAACTCAGTGGTTTGGCTCTTAGACCACACTATTTTATACCTTCAATGCTCTTTGAAAAAACAATTTAGTTGAGGAAAAAATATGCATGGGGGAAAAAACTGATTTTTTACAGGAAAAATGTTCAGTTTTGATAGTAATTAAATAAGATACTGAACTTTTAGAGCCAAATACTCAGTTGGCATAAATTGGTATCTCCTTCTATACCCAGCACTATATTCTAATCTTGCTGGCCCCGAGGCTGTAAATCCAGCCTTGTCTGAGAAGCTTTTGAATCTGGACCTTCTAGAGAAAGGAGGAGATTACCTAGAGACTAAGCTAATGGTACTCCACTTCTTATGCCATGTTTAAACACGTGATCAGTCTCTCCTCTGAATCAGGACTGGCATTTCAATAATTGTTTTGGATTCTGATTATGTACAATCTACAAATTACTTATATTCTGTAGTCTTGTCAGAAGATGCTACCCAAAGCCCTGAAAGTCTAAAGCTATACTAGCAGTAAATATAAAGGGACAGAGGTTTCATTAATAGTCCTCATTTGTGACCGAGGCAGAAGTGTAAATAGTATCTGGACTCAAGTTTGAAAATCGCTAGTCCACACTGCATGCCCTTCTCGACACCTCATTTCCCTTTGGAACATTAAAATATGTTTTTTACATTCACCAATAAAGATTCACACAATTTCTTGGGAGGGGGTTGAAATATAGAAATCAAGGATAAATAGAATGTTTGTTTGCCTTAATTAAGAAACGTTTATTATGTTAATATGGACAAAATGAAGAAGTTGCTCGAAGGAGATTCACAGTCAGAACTGTTGGTAATAAATCAGCAACAGCAAGTGCAGAGATGAGGTAATGTTTTGAGTGTCTCAAATGACTAGATGTTTCAGAAGCACAAAATGTAACTGCGAAGAGCAGGGAAAGAAGAGTTAAGAAGATTTGTTTTCTCCCAGTTTATTGACTGTAACAGATTTTTTTCCAGGGAAAAATAAATCCATGGCTTTCTAAGTTCTCCAATTAAGAAAGAAATTGTAAAATGTGTTACTACATTTTCCATACTGTTCTTTTCAGAATTTGGCACAACCGAAGATTAAGCCTTTCAAATTTCTATGGTTGCTTTCCTCTTACTTTCCAAACCTTGGCCTCACCTTAGCACACTAGAGATCTTATTGATCTTAAGTGGCCCCTATTACCATAGTATCTGAGAACCTCACAATCTTTAGATATTTATCCTCACAACACCCCTGTGAAGTAGTTAAGTGCTGTCATTCCTATTTTAACAGATGAAGAATTGAGACCCAGAGAGATTGACTGCTTTGAGATCAACTCAGGAAGTGTGTGCCAGAGCAGGGAATTGAACCCAAAGTTCCTTAGGACAGCTGATCGGGAATGTTACAACAAAACAGTTTCAGTGTAAGCTGCTGCTTTGTCAAACCTGAAATGTTTCACAGAAGCATTGGTGGTTGGATCAACTTTTGTCAAATCACAGGCAGGTTCGGATGAAAGTCAGGAAAACTGCCTCATGAAAAGGCGTGAAATAACTTACTCCTCCCCTTGAGCAAGTGGGAAACAGAGGAGAAATGGTGACTGAGTCACAATTCGTTGTCTAGTCTGGTTTGCTTCTGGGGCAGAAGGCATGTAGCTACACCCTTACTCAGGGCAGTATGTAAAGTTATAAGCTAGCTCTTACAGTGTGTAGAGGGTCTAACCCGGTCTTGGCCCAGTGTTAACTTTTAGTAACTACATTCTGTGTTACTTTAATTGGCTACACTATTCTTTCTCCCTTATCCATCTTTGCTGGTGTCACTAATGGCTGCTGTATTGTACATCTAACTCAAGTGCCTGCACATAGATGGAGTTGGTATACGCATAGCTGTTAATTCTATAAAATTACCTGCATGCTTGAAAAAAAGCACCTCGGGAATCCACAGATGACTGTACAGAAGCAAGCAGTATAGCCTCAAAGAAAAAAGCCCCAAAGCAGAACCAATATGGTCACAGAATCATAGGACTGAAAGGGACCTCGAGAGATCATCTTGTCCAGTTCCCTGCACTCATGGCGGGACTAAGTATTATCTAGACCATTCCTGACAGGTGTTTGTCTAATCTGCTCTTAAAAATCTCCTCTCTATGCCATTATCTAAATCGTTGATGAAGATATTGAACAGAACCAGACCCAGAACTGATCCCTGTGAGACCCCACTCATTATGCCCTTCCAGCGTGACTGTAAACCACTGATTACTCTCTGGGAATGGTTTTCCAACCAGTTATGCACCCACCTTATGGTAGCTCCATCTAGGTTGCATTTCCCTAGTTGTTTATGAGAAGAGGGTATCAACACCTTTACGAATTTCAAGATATACCATGTCTACCGCTTCCCCCCATCCACAAGGCTTGTTACCCTGTCAGAGAAAGCTATCAGGTTGGTTTGACATGATTTGTTCTTGACAAATCCATGCTGACTGTCACTTATCTTATTATCTTCTAGATTTTTGCACATTGATTGCTTAATTATTTGCTCCATTATCTTTCCGGGTACAGAAGTTAAGCTGACTGGTCTGTAATTTCCTGGGTTGTTCTTATATCCCTTTTTATAGATGGGCACTATATTTGCCCTTTTCCAGTCCTCTGGAATCTCTCCCATCTTCCATGACTTTTCAAAGATAATTGCTAATGGCTCAGATATCTCCTCAGTCAGCAACTTGAATATTCTAGGATGTATTTCATCAGGCCCTGGTGACTTGAAGACATCTAACTTGTCTAAGTAATTTTTAACTTGTTCTTTTCCTATTTTAGTCTCTGATCCTACCTCATTTTCACTGGCATTCACTATGTTAAACGTCCAATCACCACCAACCTTCTCGGTGAAAACAGAAACAAAGAGGTCATTAAGCACCTCTGCCATTTCCGCATTTTCTGTTATTATTTCACACCTCCCCTCCATTGAGTAATGGGCTTACCCTGTCCTTGGTCTTCCTCTTGCTTCTAATGTATTTGTAGAATGTTTTCTTGTTACCCTTTTGGTCTCTAGGTAGTTTGATCTCTTTTTGGCCTTGGCCTTTCTAATTTTGTCCCTACATACTTGTGTTATTTATATTCATCCTTCGTCATTTGACCTAGTTTTCACTTTTCGTAGAACTCTCTCTTGATTTTTAGATTACTGAAGATCTCCTGGCAAAGCCGGGGGGGGTCTCTTGCCATACTTCCTATATTTTCCTACGCAGTGGAATAGTTTGCTGTTGTGCCCTTAATAATGTGTCTGAAAAACTTCCAACTGTCTTCAATTGTTTTTTCCCTTAGACTTGCTTCCCATGGAATCTTACCTACCAACTCCCTGAGTTTGCTAAAGTCTGTCTTCTTGAAATCCATGGTCTTTATTTTGCTGCTCTCCCTCCTACCATTCTTTAAAATCATGAACTCTACCATTTCATGATCACTTTCACCCACAAGGGCCTTCCACCGTCAAATTCTCAACCAATTCTTTCCTATTTGTCAAAATCAAATCTCCACTAGTAGCTTTCTCCACCTTCTGAAATAAAAAATTGTCTCCCAATACATTCCAAAAACTTGTTGGATAATCTGTGCCCTGCTGTGTTATTTTCCCAACAGATGTCCGAGTAGTTGAAGTCCCCCATTACCACTAAATCCTGTACTTTGTATGATTTTGTTAGTTGTTTAAAGAAAGCCTCATCCACCTCTTCTTCCTGATTAGGTGGTCTGTAGTAGACCCCTGCTCTGCTGCAATCCCCCTGACATAATATAATTATAACAGAGGAGGAAAGTGATCTGATGAAAGAAAGCTTACTTGGCATTCATGGACTAGTTCACTCATCTTTGGTGTGTACTCATGAAAACGTAATCCAATTTTTCAATTAAAGACATTCTTGTAGTTTAAAAAGCCAGTGGTTTCAATACCTACCATGACATCACCCTTGTTTTTTACCTCTTTTATCCTTACCCAGAGACTTTCAACAAGTCTGTCTCCTATTTCCATCTCTACCTCAGTCCAAGTGTATACATTTTTAATATATAAGGCAACACCTCCTTCCCTTTTTCCCTGCCTGTCCTTCCTGAGCAAGCTGTACCCTTCCATACTAATATCCCACCAAGTCTCTGTGATGCCAACTATATGACATAGTTGTGTTTATTTACTAGCATTTTGACTGTCATGGACAGTCAAAATGTTTTGTCAATGCAATGGCGGAGGAGGGGATAGAACGGGAGGCATTCAATACTCCTTGAATTCATCTCAGACGAAAATATTCTATTTAAAATTTGCCGTGACAAAAAAAAAAAGCGGGGAGGGACCACACACCATTCTAGCTAAATAACAAGTTCTCAAAAAACTGCTCTGCTGCAATCCCCCTGACATAATATTAATTATAACAGAGGAGGAAAGTGATCTGATGAAAGAAAGCTTACTTGGCATTCATGGACTAGTTCACTCATCTTTGGTGTGTACTCATGAAAACGTAATCCAATTTTTCAATTAAAGACATTCTTGTAGTTTAAAAAGCCAGTGGTTTCAATATTACATTATCAATTCTTTTACAACTACAATACTGTACCTCACTTTCTTGGTATGCCAGAAAGATGATCTGAGAGATGTAAAGTTTGGAACACCCTAACACACTGCTTTACGCATTGAAAATGTAACTTTCCATCTTGGCTGAAAAATATTAAAATCATACAGAATACTAATCAATTATCCTACTGAATATCATGGCTACTGTGCTACATAACTTTCCAAACGTTCTCTGTGCCTGCAGAAAAAATCTTCTTTGGTCTGAAAGTAGCAGGCAGTAGTAATCTTGGCAATACTCAGTATTTATTCTCGCACAAACTGTCAGAGTTGGACTGAATCAGCAGTATGAGGTAAGCCACACTGGCACTTCTCTGGTAACCCTATCGGTTTCTAACCCTATTGGTTGGAAAGAGAGCCATCCACATGTAAATCAATGCAGTGCTCTCTTATTTCTTAATTCTGAAGACAGAAAGAAACAATTGTTCTAAGAGACATGAAGAGATCCATTCATACCAATGTGGGATTGACTTTGAAGCTTAATGGTAACCCTTCAGACCACAAATCACAAAGCCTTATGCTGGGGTGGCCAACCTGAGCCTTAAAAGGAGCCAGAATTTACCAATGTACATTGCCAAAGAGCCACAGTAATAAGTCAGCAGCCCTCCATCAGCTCCCACCCCCCCGTTCCCAGCACCTCCCACCCACTGGCAGCCCCGCTGATCAGCACCTCCTGATTAGCTATTTTGGCTATTTTGTGGCGAGCAGGAGGCTCGGGGGGGGGGGGGGAGCAGGGGGAGGAGTGAGGGCATGGCAGGCTCACAGGAGGGGGCAGGAAGGGGTGGAGTGGTGGCAGGGCCTGTAACAGAGCCAGGGGTTGAGCAGTGAGCACCCCCCAGCACACTGGAAAGTTGGCACCTGTAGCTCCAGCCCTGGAGTCGGTGCCTATACAAGGAGCCGCATATTAACTTCTGAAGAGCCGCATGTGGCTTCGGAGCCACAGGCTGGCCACCCCTGCCTTATGCATTTGCTTACTATTATGTTGTTGTTCATGTATTGTGAATATTCATTGTGAATTTGATGGGACTGCTCTCTATGCGTCTTTCCAGTCCTGGTGGCTCAAATAGCATGATCCACTATTTTACTGCTGACCGTCTTAGCAGAAACATTCAGCTATCCACATTCAGAGATTGTGAGTGGATCCTGGGAAAGTATCATCACTCTCCCCTGCAATCCAGCTCCTTGTGGTCAGACTGTGTACGACAACTGCATAGTTCAGAGTTACAACTACATTTGAAATTTATGTGAAAAGCATATTTTGTAAAAAGCAGTAGTATTTCAAGTCACTGAAAGTAGGAAAATTTTACTTCGTTATCTAGAGTGCAGGAAGTGACATTAGAGAAGTGCTACAGAGAAAGAAGAATGCTGAAAAACATTGAAGTTTTTTCATTTTCTAGTCAACACTTATTTTCTTCATAAAGGACAAACTTTTTGTGTAAAAATATGCATTTTTACAGCTTATGCATGGAAAGATTTGGTGCAGAGGCAGACTATTATTTTGTTAATTTAAAACTAGAATTGCCTGCAGAGTGTTGTAATTACATTTTCTAAAAAAAAAACCCCAGAGTAATTCTTTAGAACCTCATTTACATTCTATAACAATCAGATTTGCTTATATAAGAGAAACAGATTTGTCCCAATACAGACTTATATTTTCAGATAATTGCTCATTTGTTAAATAAATTACAACCAGTTATCACAAAAGAAGAACACAAAGCTTTTCAAGACAAGCAAAATGACTTGCTGGCAGCAGCGCTTCCCAAAAAGTAAACACTGCTTTGACTTTTGATGTCCTGTAAAATAAGAGAGCCCTTTGTCACAAATGTTGTATATGGTTTTAATTTTCTTTAAAGGAGACTCACTATTTATATCTACCTTATAAAATCAAGTGTTCGTGATGTATTTGTCATAGAGTTATTGTTGACAGTAGATGCATAAAAAGAAAGCAAGACATACATCACTTGCCCGTGTGCCATAAGAGTCCTTCACAAATCACAGTCTCTTGATACCTACTTGTCCCTGGAACCAGAAAGGGACATATCACACAATTATTTTTCTTCAAACATTCGAACAAGAAAGTAACACTAGAGACCATGAGACCTTCTGTCATATTTTTGGTTTTTGCTATATATAACTGTTAACACCCAAATACCACAGTGACTCATACAAATTAGATAGGACAGAGACATACTACAACCAACTTTACTTATAAAAGGTCCCCTCTACAAGGTTGTATAACTTTTTTTTTAATTGCAGATTCTTCCTGCTTCCATGCAAAATTCCCTTCCTTCATATATATTTTTGACAAAGCTTTGTATGGGGGAAGCACTCCAATACATGAATGTCAGTACAAAAACCTCATATTAATAGTTTGAAGTCTGTGTTCTGTATCCCCCTCTGTGTTGGATCCAGAGGATAAGCATTTGTTACAGTCCCCAGCCGGCTCTTTAGCTCACTTTCTCTTTCAGTTCTACAATTTCCCTGTTCAATCCCTGGTATGTTGGCCAAGATAGTGGTAAAAAGAAAAGGAGGACTTGTGGCACCTTAGAGACTAACCAATTTATTTGAGCATGAGCTTTCGTGAGCTACAGCTCACTTCATCAGATGCATACCGTATGCATCTGATGAAGTGAGCTGTAGCTCACGAAAGCGCATGCTCAAATAAATTGGTTAGTCTCTAAGGTGCCACAAGTCCTCCTTTTCTTTTTGCGAATACAGACTAACACGGCTGTTACTCTGAAGATAGTGGTAGTTACAGATACACTTTGTGAAATTTATCCCATCCACATCTAGGAGTATTCCATAGTCTAATTTTGTAGAGCTCGGTAATAGATAAAGATATTGGAGCTAATCATGAAAGAACTTCATAAGGTTCAGAGTTTGGGTGTAGGTCAGATAAGCATTTGACGACTGAGATGCTTAATGGACCCTTGGCTTTGCATATCATAGTATTTTAGCACTTCCACTTCTGGTTCCACCAAAAAAACAACAACCCACAAAACATTAAAAAACCTGCCAAAGGTTGCACATTCTAAAGCTTGGTTTGAGTCCAGTTCTAGAAATGGGAGAAGATTGGGGCTTTCAGAAATAACCTTTTTTACTATTTATTTATTCTTAACTGGTAGGCTTATCCCAGAAACACATCCCCCTATTGCTAAGAAATAGCTGTGGTCTCTAATCAAATGCCTTACAGAAGTCCAAGCATATGACATCAATACTATTACAGTTATCAACCATATTTATAATCTCATCAAAAAAGATATCAAGTTAGTTTGAAAGCATCTAGTTTCCATAAACCCACATTAATTGGCATTAATTATATTATCCTCCTTTAATTCTTTATTAATTGAGTCCCATATCAGCTGCTACATTATCTTACCCAAGATTGATGTCAGACTAACAGGCCTATATTACCCATATCATCCCATTTACCCTTTTGAAATATTGCTACAATATTAGCTTTCTTCCTGTCTTCTGGAGCCTTCCCAGAGTTCCAGAACGTATTGAAAACTACCATTAATGGTCCAGTGAGCACCTCAGCCACCTCTTTAAAAACTCTTGGATATAAGTTATCCAGACCTGCTGATTAAAAAATGCCTAGCATTAGTAGCCACTGTTGAATATCCTCCTGAAATACCAGTGGAATGGAATGCTATCATACAATATGACATCATCTATTTTTTCCCAAATACCGAACAGAAATATTTACTGATCACTTGTGGCTTTTCTGCATTATTATTGATAATTCTACCATTTCCATCCAGTAATGGACCAGTTCCATTGTTAGGATTCTTTTTGTTCCTAATATAATTAAAATGCCTTCTTATTGTCCATAACATTGCTGGCCAGAGATTTCTCCTTGTGGCCCTTTGCTTCCCTTATCAATTTTCAACAATTCCTAGCTTCTAATTTATATTCATTGCTATCAAATTCCCCTTTCTTCCATTTATTTTTATTTATATATATTTATAAAAAGGAAGAAAGGGGAATTTGATAGTACACATACACACACTTTTTATAGTTGCCTTCACTTCCGCTCTAAACTAGGTTGTTTAACCAATACAGCCTTCTTCTTTGACAGTAGCTTTTGGGGCATCTAGTAAAGTGTTCTTAAACAATTCCCAATTATCTTTCACTTTTTCTGATTAAATTCTTTCTTAGAGCTGACCGGGCTCATAATTATTTTCAGCTTTGTGAAATTAGCCCTTTTAAAGTACCAAGTACATATTAATGATCTGGACTTTATTCTGTTTGTACATTATAGATGTGATCAAATCATGATCACTTGTACCTAACCTACCATTAATTTTAATTCTGTGATCCATTCTTCTTTACTGGCAAGATGAAGTTTAATATAGAATTCCCCTGGCTTATATGTAACATTTTTTGAGTTAGGAAATTATCAGCCATAATATTTAGAAATTCCATGGATGTTTTAGCACTGGCAGCATGAGACCTTCAGCATATGTCACATAATCTGCAGTCCCATGATCACATAGCTTTTGTTTTTATTCTAAATGTTACAGACAGATGCATAAGCAGGCGGTCATCTGTTCCATTGTGTGATTTGGTGGTCTGTAGTAGATACAACTAAAACCTGCTTATGCTTTACCTATTAGGTCACTGATCCATATGCACTGAAAATCATTTTCTTTTGAGTTATCTATGACTTAGAGTGCCATTTTAGTGCCACTTTTGCCCCCTTGAGCCTTCCTAAATAGTTTATAACCATTGATTTTAACATTCTGGGAGGCTTTGCTTTGGGACTGCCTATGTGTTAGCCCTTTGCTAACCCATTTATAAATGTCAGTCATTCTTAAGGAGTGTGAATTAGTACAATATGAACTGCTAAATTGAGATTTAGTGTTACTGAAAACTAAAAAGCCTCCTTGTTCTAGAAAGCTTAAAAAAACTAATTAACTTGGCTATTTTAGTATGCACATAGTAGCCAATACATCACATTGAGCTGGTAAGGCCTACAGACGTTACCGTGAACAGATTATCAAATTTTACCTCGATCGCACGATGAAGTGAGAGAGCCAGATGACATACTGCAAGTTTGGTTAGTAGTAAATTATTAAGGAAACATTTGCTTTGAACTAACAGAAAACACAAAACACAACTGGATGCAATAATTAAACCTGCTGGAGGCACAAGTCACTAAAAATAAAAACTAAGTAAAAAGAACCACACTCACATAAGAACATGGAAAGCCTAATCATCTTGTATATGCTATGCATTCATTGTACATAGTTATAGCTCTTGTCAAAAAACAAAACGGTTACAGCGATAAGAGAAATCATAAAAGCTTGAGGGCTCTGCAGAAGCTGGAGGCAACAAAATACACATACCGGTACATCCAAAATGGGCTATTACTGCATGAGCGTCACCTTTCTGTGACACAGCCCTGCATATCATCAGTATTGAAAGATGGGCAGTGCCAAACGCTACTTTAAAAGCAGTGTTTCCAACCGAAAACTGCAGTAAAAGACAGGAGGAAAATATCATCCCCTGAGTGGAAGCCTTAGGGGAATGACCCCTTTTCAGTACCTTACAAAGAGGTAGGTTGCACTCAGGTTTTCCCCTTCCCCCATATCTGCAAACCTTTATTCTCAAGAATCATTCCATTGAAATCAATGGGAGCACTCTTGTGAATCCGGCTTTGAAGATATAGTATTACTGTCTCTAATGAGTTGGCTCAAAAAGGGGAGTTTTCCACAAAAACAAATATGAACAAAACGAAACATTTGCTTTTACATTTTTCAGTTTTTCGACAAAACAGAAAAAGGGCAGAAAAAGGGAGTGGAGGGAGAACCTCAAATCCCATCTTTTCAGTTTTTCATCAAAACCAGAAAATTTCAAATAATGAACATTTTCATTTCAGCCAAAACACCATCTTTCCCTGCAAAAAACAGCCAGCTCTAGTTTTTCTTCTAACTCTAGTTTACTGTTTAGTTTTCTATGCTCTCCAATCTGTATTTTAGTGGATGCCCAATGATCCTGCAGCCCCTTGCTGGATGGGCAGTGGAAATATCTGCAAGGCTCTGGGGTTGGATTGGGACACTGTCAGGCATACCATCCTGAGCCTGGCTAAGCGTACACCATCAAAATGTTCCCTGAGTGGAGCCTGTATTTAGCTACATCATTTTTCATCTTCAGCCTCCAAAACAGTCCAGGCTAAAACATACTTCTCTAAGGAGACAAAAAATATCTTGCAAGGAACCCACACGGTCATAGAACAGGAGGAGTAGGCACATCCACTTACGACTCTTTCAGCTGTGAGAAGTGGGATCTTTAAATACCAAGGGTGAAGGCAGAAAGATTGAACAGACAAACTATGGACATATTATTTTTCCAAGGCACAAAATATACATTCAATAAAGAAGTTTGGCCTTTTACTCCAACAGAGCTTCAGAAGGCTGATTATTCTGATGAACATTATTTTAAAATTAATACTCTAGGTACAATTACTGCATTCCTTGAAAAATGGAACAGATGGTAACAAGGTGCTTATTTTAAGAACAGGGCATTATTGTTCCACATAATAGTGAATCTACTCAATAACATCCTTGATGAGGCACAGCAGCATCTGTCTGATTTTGTAGGGGGCTGGGGGTGGCTGGCGGGCTAAGACTTGCAAAAACTGGCCATGAATCTACATGTCAGACCCTTTCAAATACATTTCTGTATTTGACTGCATATAATCCAAGGCGTTTTGATCTAGAGATGTATCTCCTTCTTTATTATTTAGGTACAAATATATGTATGTGACCTGGCTTCCCCTATAAAGAACCTAATTTTTTACTTTCACTAGTTTTATGCGTGGTATATCCAGTCATTTCAACAGCATTAATCAGGATTTACACTGGTATAAGTGGAAACAGAATCAGGCCTATGTATGCATATGTTCAGTAAGAAAAACCCTCCCCAGAAACACAGTTCCTTTTCCTCGGGATCAAGCATACTATGGATAAGATTTTTCAATATGACTCATGTTTGGTTGCCTGAATTTTTGGGTACCCTACATGATACACTTCAATGGGGTCTGATTATGGCAGGATGGGTGCTCGGCCCCGTCTGAAAATTAGGCCCAGTGAGACAGCCTAAATTGAGCATCCAAAAATCATTGATCACTTTTGAAAATCTTAGCCACAGCTTATGTAGTTCTTCCATGCAGAGTGCTCAGCAGCTTATGCCCACTGTTAGCAACCCCTGTGGCCAACGCAAGCACTGTGATCAGTTCCAGAGAGAAATACACACAGCCCTTCAGAACAGGGCTTAATTTCCCCTCTGTAAAAGATACACTAGCCGTAGCAGGAAAGTCATCAGCGTTCCAGAAACTACTAGCCTTGCACTACCAGTTCTCATATGCCAGACCATTTCATAACTACAAACATACAGATATAATAGGCTGCCAATCGTACAATGTTGCATCAAGGACAAATCTCTGTGTCGGGCTACAAAAACACAGGCCTCTTACTCAGTAAGGTAAACAACTAGCACAAAGTAAACACTGTAAAGCAGCAAAACAAAGTAATCAAAGCTGCATGTGGCTGAGAGGACCCTTCCCAGTCTACACCATATTATTCCCAATGCACTGACCGTGGTTATACTTTCAAGGCTCGCCCCCACCCCAGTTTGTAACTTTAGATATATTTAAAGGCAATCAACTCTCCAATCAAAAAGAGTCTGAGCATTTCAGGAAGGGACAGACAGAGGGGGAAGGAATAGGCAGTTGCTGAATTCTGAGAAATAAATTTCTGGGACCGCCCCATTTCCCCCCACCAAACAGACCTTTGGGTCACAGCTTTCTTCAGTGTTGCTCCTAGAGTTTGGAACCCTTGGATACTAATCCTTGGAAAACTTGCTGGGATTGCTTAAGAGTGGCACAAGTTGCTCATCTTCCCTCAAAAGTGAAAGATTACAGAGCACTTTGGGTAGGGTGACCAGATAGCAATTGTGAAAAAACGGGACGGGGAGGGGGAGGTAAATAGGCACCTATATGAGAAAAAGTCCCCAAAATTGGGACTGTCCCTTTAAAAACGGGACATCTGGTCACCCTGTGTGTTAAGTGTAACTGACAAATTGCCAGACACATTCATTATGACAGAACCATGGGGCTACGATATTTAATCCATTCTTGGAGTGGTTTAGCTGGAGAAATATCTAGAGAAAGATACAACAAGAAGGCTGCTGTTTCTCCTTCCAGGGCTCCTGAGGACAATTTGGTGACAACCCCCCGTCAGAACTAACCTGTGAGGATTCTAGACATTCATTACTCCTCAGAGCACCAACTTCTGGCCCATTCAATTTTTAACTCCTCTTATTATAGCTGAGCTTGCCACTGCTGGTGCTACTTCCTGGGCCGCCCATCGCCTCATTCCAGAGGGGATCAATGAAGAGGGTGATTAACCAGTGTCCCCTGCACACAAACTCCTTGAAGAGAGTGCTGCAGCTGCCCCTGCCTTCTAGCCTTCAAGGTCACTTTTTTTTTTCCTCCTTTTTTGAGGGTTTGTTTTTAAATCAATGACGCTGCTAGCCACAAGTGGAATTTTTATGCTTGTGCAGCAATAAGGGTCTTTCTTAATATTTTGCCGAAAATAATGCTTTGAAGAGAGTTGTTGCCTTAGGGGGTGTTCCCTACTAAACTGCAGCAGCTTATGATGGGTACTTGGTGCCATTTCTTGGAGTAGGATGATATTACATTCTTTAGTTCAAACAACAGCCGAGATGGAAGATTTGTCAGATGATGATGATCCTAGTGGTTCAGATCAACATTTGCTTTATGATTCCAGAGTCCCTGGTTTTTAATAACTTTTGTTTTGTGTTTAAAATGCTTTATAAATTAGACATTTTATATGCCAACATATTTATGATAATTACTTAATTTCTGTGCTGGTAAACTGACTAGCTGTTTCTTAGACTGTTCTTTAAATTACCGAGGGTGTCATTTTAAGTTTTGTTTTTTCTTTGTCCTTTTTCTCTTCGTCATCTTGCCAATTTTATCATGAAGGGCAATATTATTTCCTAGCCCTCACCTGGCTGTAGAGGGGACTAGCTCCTACCTCACCCCTGAACAGCTGGGTTAGAGCCACTCAGGTCCAGGTTCTGTGCATAGCTGCATGACTGCTGCTACTTTCCCTGACTCTCATGCAACAAGTGGGAGGGGAAAGTGTGGGAAGCAGGCAATAATAGCTTAGTCATCTCCCTCTGTGCGGTGACCAAGGAGCTGGCTGCACCCTTTTCAGGGGTGCAGTAAGTCACTTTTCCCCCTCTTGGCACAAGAGTTATGTCCTGGGTGGAATGGTAATGGAGTCACAATAGCTCCTGCAACAACGCACCCATGTGCCACCCTTCACTTAAAACTGCGCCTAAACACCACAATCTAGTATTAATTATGTTTAATTGTTAACGTGTTTTCAAAGAAAAGCAGAACAGTCCCTAAACAGAACCTTTCCCCACTAAAATTCCCCCATGTGGCATTAGCAGCTCTAGGAATCATAGAATCATAGAATATCAGGGTTGGAAGGGACCTCAGGAGGTCATCTAGTCCAACCCCCTGCTCAAAAGCAGGACCCATCCCCAATTAAATCATCCCAGCCAGGGCTTTGTCAAGCCTGACCTTAAAAACTTCTAAGGAAGGAGATTCCACCACCTCCCTAGGCAACGCATTCCAGTGTTTCACCACCCTCCTAGTGAAAAAGTTTTTCCTAATATCCAACCTAAACCTCCCCCACTGCAACTTGAGACCATTACTCCTTGTCCTGTCCTCTTCCACCACTGAGAATAGTCTAGAACCATCCTCTCTGAACTACCTCTTAGGTAGTTGAAAGCAGCTATCAAATCCCCCCTCATTCTTCTCTTCTGCAGACTAAACAATCCCAGTTCCCTCAGCCTCTCCTCATAAGTCATGTGTTCCAGACCCCTAATCATTTTTGTTGCCCTTCGCTGGACTCTCTCCAATTTATCCACATCCTTCTTGTAGTGTGGGGCCCAAAACTGGACACAGTACTCCAGATGAGGCCTCACCAATGTCGAATAGAGGGGGATGATCACGTCCCTCGATCTGCTGGCAATGCCTCTACTTATACATCCCAAAATGCCATTGGCCTTCTTGGCTACAAGGGCACACTGCTGACTCATATCCAGCTTCTTGTCCACTGTCACCCCTAGGTCCTTTTCCGCAGAACTGCTGCCTAGCCATTCGGTCCCTAGTCTGTAGCTGTGCATTGGGTTCTTCCGTCCTAAGTGCAGGACCCTGCACTTATCCTTATTGAACCTCATCAGATTTCTTTTGGCCCAATCCTCCAATTTGTCTAGGTCCCTCTGTATCCTATCCCTGCCCTCCAGCGTATCTACCACTCCTCCCAGTTTAGTATCATCCACAAATTTGCTGAGAGTGCAATCCACACCATCCTCCAGATCATTTATGAAGATATTGAACAAAACCGGCCCCAGGACCGACCCCTGGGGCACTCCACTTGACACCAGCTGCCAACTAGACATGGAGCCATTGATCACTACCTGTTGAGCCCGACAATCTAGCCAACTTTCTACCCACCTTATAGTGCATTCATCCAGCCCATACTTCTTTAACTTGCTGACAAGAATACTGTGGGAGACCGTGTCAAAAGCTTTGCTAAAGTCAAGATACAATACATCCACTGCTTTCCCTTCATCCACAGAACCAGTAATCTCATCATAGAAGGCAATTAGATTAGTCAGGCATGACCTTCCCTTGGTGAATCCATGCTGACTGTTCCTGATCACTTTCCTCTCATGTAAGTGCTTCAGTATTGCTTCTTTGAGGACCTGCTCCATGATTTTTCCGGGGACTGAAGTGAGGCTGACTGGCCTGTGGTTCCCAGGATTCTCCTTCTTCCCTTTTTTAAAGATTGGCACTACATTAGCCTTTTTCCAGTCATCCGGGACTTCCCCCGATTGCCATGAGTTTTCAAAGATAATGGCCAATGGCTCTGCAATCACAGCCGCCAGTTCCTTTAGCACTCTCGGATGCAACTCGTCCAGCCCCATGGACTTGTGCACGTCCAGCTTTTTTAAATAGTCCCTAACCACCTCTTTCTCCACAGAGGGCTGGCCATCTACTCCCCATGTTGTGATGCCCAGCACAGCAGTCTGGGAGCTGACCTTGTTCGTGAAGACAGAGGCAAAAAAAGCATTGAGTACATTAGCTTTTTCCACATCCTCTGTCACTAGGTTGCCTCCCTCATTCATTAAGGGGCCCACACTTTCCTTGGCTTTCTTCTTGTTGCCAACATACCTGAAGAAACCCTTCTTGTTACTCTTAACATCTCTCGCTAGCTGCAGCTCCAGGTGCGATTTGGCCCTCCTAATTTCATTCCTACATGCCCAAGCAATATTTTTATACTCTTCCCTGGTCATATGTCCAACCTTCCACTTCTTGTAAGCTTCTTTTTTATGCTTAAGATCCGCTAGGATTTCACCGTTAAGCCAAGCTGGTCGCCTGCCATATTTACTATTCTTTCGACACATCGGGATGGTTTGTCCCTGTAACCTCAACAGGGATTCCTTGAAATACAGCCAGCTCTCCTGGACTCCTTTCCCCTTCATGTTAGTCCCCCAGGGGATCCTACCCATCTGTTCCCTGAGGGAGTCGAAGTCTGCTTTCCTGAAGTCCAGGGTCTGTATCCTGCTGCTTACCTTTCTTCCCTGTGTCAGGATCCTGAACTCAACCAACTCATGGTCACTGCCTCCCAGATTCCCATCCACTTTTGCTTCCCCTACTAATTCTTCCCGGTTTGTGAGCAGCAGGTCAAGAAAAGCTCCCCCCCTAGTTGGCTCCTCTAGCACTTGCGCCAGGAAATTGTCCCCTATGCTTTCCAAAAACTTCCTGGATTGTCTATGCACCGCTGTATTGCTCTCCCAGCAGATATCAGGAAAATTAAAGTCACCCATGAGAACCAGGGCATGCGATCTAGTAGCTTCCGCGAGCTGCCGGAAGAAAGCCTCATCCACCTCATCCCCCTGGTCCGGTGGTCTATAGCAGACTCCCACCACTACATCACTCTTGTTGCACACACTTCTGAACTTAATCCAGAGACACTCAGGTTTTTCTACAGTTTCGTACCGGAGGTCTGAGCAGTCATACTGCTCCCTTACATACAGTGCTACTCCCCCACCTTTTCTGCCCTGCCTGTCCTTCCTGAACATTTTCTAACCATCCATGACAGTACTCCTCTCATGTGAGTTATCCCACCAAGTCTCTGTTATTCCAATCACGTCATAATTCCTTGACATCACCAGGACCTCCAGTTCTCCCTGCTTGTTTCCAAGGCTTTGTGCATTCGTATATAAGCACTTGAGATAACCTGATGATCGCCCCTCATTCTCAGTATGAAGCAGGAGCCCTCCCCTCACAGACATTCCTGCCTGTGCTTCCTCCCGGTATCCCGCTTTCCCACTTACCTCAGGGCTTTGGTCTCCTTCCCCCGGTGAACTTAGTTTAAAGCCCTCCTCACTAGGTTAGCCAGCCTGCTCGCAAAGATGCTCTTCCCTCTCTTCGTAAGGTGGAGCCCGTCTCTGCCCAGCACTCCTCCTTCATGGAACACCATCCCAAGAGCTTGTTCATCCTTCCTACATTTCCTTTCCACCCCAAATAAGCAACAAATCCAGACTCTCGTTGTATATAAGAAAATCAGAACAAATTTTGCATTATTGGCCAAATTCTCTTGTTACACCAGAATGGCTTACTCCAGCAATAACTAAAAACAGAATCTGGCCCTATGTTTTAAATAAGGTTTTTTTAAATGGTGGACTTTGCTTGCCTAGTTTGCTTAGCAAGACAAGGTGGATGAAGCAATCTCTTTTATTGGACCAACTTCTGCTGGGGAAAGAGACCAACTTTTGAGTTTACACAGAGCTCTTCTTCAGGTCTGGGACCAACACGGCTACAACACCAGTGCAAACAACAATGTTTAGAGTAATTTTTCCTTTGATGGGACATAGCAGCGACTGCCTCCTCAAGATGCTGAGGTGAGATTGGATTCTGAATGTTTTGTAAAAACTCAAGGTTCAAGGCAGTGCGTGAGGGTTGAATTGGGGGTTTTGGTTTGGGGTGGGATTTTTTGGTCTTACCCAATTCAAACATACATCAGCTTTTGGCATACTCCACTATGATAAAACCAAACCTGGGAGGAAACTATGGTTATCACCTTCCAAGACTGTTAAACCACTTCCTCAAAACAGTTCATACAAAGTTCTGTTCTTCTGTAGGGAACTTAAAAAGGGACAACTCTAAAACCGCAAAAAAGTTATCAATCTAAGCAAGGTCACCAACAAAAAGCGATAACCTTTTCTCTCCAGTTTGCATCTTTCTTTTTGAAAGACACTCATTTAAAATAAAAACAACAGGGTCAAATCAACAGGTTGAACTCAATAGGAGTTTGCCATAGACTTCAGAGGGACCAGGATTTGGCCTACCTGGCATCTAAAAACAGAAAATCATTCCAAAAAGATCTTCTTTAATCAGGAGAGTATGCACATGACTGCTGCATTATTTAGTTACTATGGTTACCAATAAATATTAACAGGCTGCTCCTTAATTTGCTTTAACATAACAGATTTAATCAATTAGTTTTCCCATACAATAATCCCATTCCAAAACAAGCATAAGATTTATCTCACCCCTAAACTCCTGGAATTCTACCCACCACTGTTAAGAGATGCTACAGGGTGTACTCAACTTCCAGACAGGTTTCAGAGTAGCAGCCGTGTTAGTCTGTATTCGCAAAAAGAAAAGGAGTACTTGTGGCACCTTAGAGACTAACCAGTTTATTTGAGCATAAGCTTTCGTGAGCTACAGCTCACTTCAACTTCCAGAGTAAGTGTGGAGATAGTGTTCATGATGCTTCCCCATCTCCACACAAGGGTGAATGGCCTGTATCATGCCCAAATACTGGGTTTCTCTCGGGACAACACACAACATTAAGTAAGAGAGTCACTGACCCAGCCTGTTGAGGTAATGTATTTGGAACATTATCATCTTGACATGAGAGTTCAGTTAATATATTATGAAGTAATTCTATACACTCAGAGGAATCTCCACTCAGACCAATTGTGTATACTCTTCTGTGAGATCAGAGCAGCAGTTTCAGACTGAACCACTTTAGAGCTAGTTTCAAGCAGCTGCTGGCATAATCAAGAAACTGTTTCTGTGCAGGAGCACAGACTCTCTTCCTAAGACAGTGGTTTTCAGCCTGTGGTCTATGGCTCCCTGGGGGTCCGCAGACTATATCTAAGTTTTCCAAAGGGGTCTGCAACTCAATTTAAAAAATTTTAGGGGGTTCACAAATGAAAAAAAAGGTTGAAAGGCACTGTCCTAAGACCCTGCCCATTCTGGAAGCAGAATCTTGTTTGACAATACAATAGCTTAGTAAAACCATAATAGCACAAGCTTTGTGTGATGGGGTATGAACCCCACAGTGTCTCCAAAAGAATTAACTGGAGCTGGAGAGCTCAGTTAGAGCACCTGATTGTACCTGGAGGGGGAGTCAGGCCCAATTAAAGACAAATCCCAGCTGGGGGAGGAGCTGGATGGTCACTGTAAAGAGAAGAATCCCAGAGATGGCTGCAGGTAGAGAGGGGAAGAATTCGGCAGTGCTGCTTTTAGCAATAGAGACCAACAGGGTTGAAGAGGAAGTCCAGTGGGAGCGTTAGCCCTGGGCTTGTCTCCTAATTAAAGATTTCTGGCAAGAGGCCAGAGGAGAGATGGCAAAGTCACCAGGATGGAGCAAGTGAGCCCTGACAAAATGGCAGGACCTGGACCTCCAGGGAGGCATTCGACTGAGGAACATAGCCAAAGAAAAACTTGAGGGATACAAGTTTGAACCCAAGGAAGGGAGAAGTTGCTGAAATTCGCATTTTCATTTGGGATTTGTTGAAGGACCCCAGGCTCCTGTCATGAAAGAAACATGCATCTTGGGAAGAGAAAAAGGTGATGAATCCTCACATGAGGGATGTAAGACAGACCCTGGTTGTTGTCGGGATCAAACCTGGGACCTCTGGAGCTTAGTGTATGAGCCTCTACTGCGCATATTATATATATATATATATACACACACACACACACACAGAGGTGTCTCGGTGCCACTAGATGGGACAGAACACCACACCCAGGAGGTGTGTGGCTTACATAAGGACCGCTGGAGACCCGACCCAAAGTCTTGAAATTGTTTGTTTGTTGGGGTTCTGGTACCTCGGAAGGGACAGAGAGAAACTATAAAGTGATCTGGCTGAAGGGCCATCACACGTAGAGGTAGACCTCCACAGGGCTGGATGAGCTGTCAGCAGGTGACACTGGACAAGAGGAGCCTGGTGTGCCGTGCCCACCCACAAGGAGCATGTGTCAGCAATAAGTTCACTCTAATACACCCTGCTATAGACTACAGGGCTTCAGACTTACTTTGTAATCAAAGGGTTTGGGCAGTTGAAATGTCATGGGAGATGCCTGTGTTGAGCTTCTGGGGCTGCAGTAGCTTCCCCACCAACAGGTGTGGCTGCCCAGCCACCCAGGATAGCTCCACGAGAGGGAGTGATGAGGGAGGAGTCAAACATGCTAAAGCAGCCTCAGCTGTCTTTTCACTTATTTCATCGGCTGGAGGTTTGGGGCAGAGGGTGTAGCCTCCAATCCCACCTGTCTTGCTGGAAAAGGGACTCATGTTTGCCCCTGGCCACTTTGGATAACCATGTGGAAGGAGGAGAGAGCCCCACGCTTTGGCCCCATCACAGCTATAGGGCTACCTTTTCCTCCCTCTCAGCAGCAGGGGTAGTACAGAGGTATTTTCCCACTGAGAGACAGACTCCCTAAAGGAATTGCAGGGTGGGGGGGGAGAGATGGGGGGGAAAATAAGTAAATTGCTTAGGTTTAGGGAGAGGAATAATTTCAGTTTTTTCATCCCCTAGAAGGCACAACATACACACCACACTTATACTGCTGCCTCTCCCGCATAAACCCAGGGAGCTGTTCCAAATTTAATCAACACGTGAACCAATCCAGCATGTACTATTTTAGTGCCACAAGTGCTTCATCAACAGACTAATCACCTATATGAAGTTCCTGTCCTTTCTGGGACCCCCAGATACAAACGCAGTCAGGTATCTTTTGCAACCGTGCTCAGAAAGAAACTCCCATAGCAATAGCACTGATTTCTTTTTAAGTATCTAACACCTAGAGGGCAAGCCCACCACAGTCAGCCTAGTCTACTTATCGTTGATAAAAATGTTAACATCTATACAATGCAAAACTTGTTCTCACCTGCCTAAGCACAAGGAGCGATTAAAACTGATTACTGTACTTCCTGTTGGCATACAAAATAGCTGTTTAATATTTCTGCTAACCCCAAATGATACACTGAAAATCAGAGCTACTTTACTGTAAATCTATACAGGCAAAGCTATTGCGGACTTTCTTCTCTCAGGACCGCATCCAGTTCCATAAAACTATGCATGGTACAATCCAGGATTCAAAACAATCCAATTCTAATGGTAGGCCACTTGGTTTGTCTTCATACTCACCCCTGCACTGACTGTGGATAATGCTCTTAATTGCATGGAGATTTGTATTGCAGAGGTGTCAGATAATTAAATGCCAGGACACAAAAGAATGATACATGCTACTAGCTATAGTACAGCTTGAACATTAGCAGTAAAGAAGGTTTCCTACACCCTATTCCTAATGTGTGACAAACCCCTGTTATGGAGGAACCACCTGTACGGATATCAGGTTTGGTCTCCACATCCATTACGTCCTCAGCCTCTTTCCTGAGCACCGACATCAGCACCTGTAGTAATGGTAGTAGTAATTATCCACCAAAAAACAATTGGGCCACTGAACTTTCAGTTAACTGCTAATAGTGAATGCGATGCAGGGTCCAGCTGCAGAGGCTGACAGTCGGCTTGCCAGTGTATGCAGAATTTGAACCTCCAGAGGCACCCCGCAAGTGCACACGTCTCCTTCCATGCCATGGCACCATTTCTTCCTAAAGGAACAGCAGTCCCATGGCAGCTCCCAACCTCCAGACTCACTGTTCCTGTCTTCTAAGGAGAGCAGAGGCTGGGTCAGGAGGCCCAAACTCCCACCTCACTCAATCTCAGAGCTGGTTGGTCAGCCAGAGAATAGTCAACAAAGAATAGACAACAGTGAGAACGGGAGGGCTGAGAGATTTCAAAATAGCATCTGCTCAAGTCTGTGAACGGTTCATGACCCTGGCCAGACTGTTCACAAATTTAAAAAGAATCTAAATCCACCCTAATTACAGGTGGACTCAGGATTATAGCGCTACATTTTACAAAACCTGACCGTTGACCAGGGCCAGTTTTAAACTCAGAAGAAAAAAAAATAGTTTAAGATTCGGGTGGTGGTGAATGGGATAAAGACAGAGCACATGCTATGGAACCCAGAGACTAGACTGCAGCACTGGTAACAATTATTCCTGAAAGTATCAATTAATTAGTGCCTGTACCATACCCCATTAGGAGATGTTTTAGTGCCTCCAAACATGGACATGTATTACAAATACTGTAAAATAGGTAACGCATGCATTGCCTTAATCAACTCTTTCCATTGTTGGAATTCAGCTGCCAGAATCAGGGATCCTCTCATTTAATATGAAATCTGATAAAAGGTAATAAGCCTGCTCCTTCATCTATTGGGTCCTAATTGCCCAGTGCCATTTCTGAACTTACAGTATGAAATCTTATTAAAAATTCTTATTTATATATAAACTGGCAACCAGTTTACCTTAAACAACCGATTTAGAAATAAAACGGACACTTTAGATGGGAATACAGTCATGTTTCACATGATAAAATTTAATTCTTCCCATGTACAGTGGATAAAGGAATTTGGTCAAAGTGTTCACTAAACTGAATTCTGCCAACTCCACTCTAAACATTTAAAATAAAGATCTTTGTACACAAGGTGAGACGTGGGAATAAGTGGAAAAAAGAACTGAAATTCTCAGATGAGGCTAAATAACTTTCAGTGAGCTGAGAATCTGCAAGATATCATATAGATAGCAAAATTAGGAAGCCTTATTTGCTGTTCATAATTTGATCATAATATGGTAGCTATTTATTATCCTTCATTATGATGTTCTTTGCTACTTCTGGAGTGATTGAGTGGGTGCCTTTTAAGTAGGGTTGTCAACTTTCTAATGGCACAAAACTGAACGCCATGCCTCCCCACCCCTTCTCCGAGGCCCTGCACCTGTTCGCTCCATCCCCCCTCCCTCCGTCACCCACTCTCCTCCACCCTCACTCACTTTCACCGGGCCGGGACAGAGGGTTGGGGTGTGGGAGGGGGGGTGAAGGCTCTGGGTGGGACTAGGGATGAGGAGTTTGGGGTGTGGGAGAGGGCTCCGGGCTGGGGTAGGGGGGTATGTGTGTGTGTGGAGATGGGCTCTGGGCTGGGGGTGGAGGAGCTGGGTGGGGCCAGAAATGACGGGTTCAGGATACAGGCTGGGGTAGAGGGTTGTGATGTGGGGGCAGGGATGAGGGATTTAGGGTGCAGGAGGGGGCTCCAGGCAGGGGCCTAGAGGTTCAGAGTGTGGAAGGGGGTGTGGGCTCTGGGGTGGGTGGGGCTGGGGGTGAGGGGCTTGGGGTACAGGAGGGGGCTCAGGGCTGGGGCAGGGTGCTGGGGAGGGTGTGGGGTGCAGGCTTTGGGAGGGAGTTTGAGTGCAGGAAGGGACTCTGGGCTAGAGAACGGGGTTGGGGTGCGAGAGGGAGTTGGGGATGCGAGCTCCCAGGAAGTGGCCACCAGGTTCCTGCTGCCCCTAGGCACATGGGCAGCCAGGGAGGCTCTGCCCACTGTCCTCGGGCCTGCGGGCACCGCCCCGGCAGCTCCCATTGGTTGCGATTCCCGGACAATGGGAGGTGCTTAGCCAGGACTCAGGCGGCGGCAGCGCACGGAGCCTCCGTGACCGCCCACGCACCTAGGGGCCACAAGGACTTGGAGGCAGCTTCCAGGAGTCGTGTGGTGCCAGGGCAGGCAGGGAGCCTGCCTTAGCCCTGGGCCCCGCTGCACCGCCGACTGGACTTTTAACGGCCTGGTCAGCAGTGCTGGCCGGAGCCGCCAGGGTCCCTTTTTGACCTGGTGTTCCAGTTGAAAACTAGATGCCTATTTAAGAGAAGTACAATACACACAAAGTAGCCAGGTCAATAAAACAACAAATCTCAATCTCAAAACAGCATAAACAGAGCCAACACCCCAAAGATATCTCCAGATCCACAGCTGAGCTCAGCCTGGTGCAGGTTAGCGCAATGCTCCTGACCTCCCTAACCCCCGCTGCCCTAAATTGTTCAGAGCACTGCCAATGCATCTGTAACAGTACCAGCAGGGGTCTTGCAGAACTTCTCATGAAAGCATGAATAGCAAGAAGCACCATCACAAGGACTGCTGTGGAACCTGCTCTGAGGCTGGTGGAACAGTATCAGTAATGCTTTGAATGGCGCAAGCTGAGTCGTGGTGATGGTGCAGAGCTGGAGACAGGGAGAAAGTGACAGTATGTCTCACTACTGGTTCAAGTTGCCCTATAAATTAGCAATTCTTTGTACTTGCAAGGAGAATTGAGGCAGAAACAGTGAAATATCTGCTTCCTCATTGCAGAAACTGACTTGTTTCAGGGTGGTGCAACGTGCCTTGCTCAATAGTCAAAGTGAGCACGAAAAGGAGTTTAAATGCAGCCCAGGAATATTACGTTTATGTTATCCCTCACCCTAAGTACAAGAATACCTCCCTCAGCACTAGTGCACCTGTGATGCTGTGCAATAGGCAGCAGCCGTGTGAAACTGACTGGAATCACAGAACGTTCTGTTTCAGACCCATGCTGCTGTGAGGGGTGAGGAGGGGGAAGGGGATAACCCTATGCAACAGCAACACAGATGAAGTTGAACTGGATGGTGCTTGGGAAGAGAAGAGATGGATCAAAGTTCTCTCAGTCCTTACTCCTAGCATGCCTGCTTGGTGTGAGAGAGTCAGATTAATTGATGTTTTTGTTCACATATTTTATTAAGAACATTTTTAACAGACCATATTACAGACAAAAGTAATAATGCATAGCTCTTATATATCACTTTTCATCAGTAGATAGATCTTAAGTTTGTATTTATATATATTTAATTACAATACACCTGGACTACTCCGAACAGGGTCACATCACCAGCTGAAGCAAGCAATTATCTGTTTCAGATAATTATGTCTGGTGGCTTCCCCAGAACCAATCGACTCTGTAGACTATCAGCTTGCATTTTAGCTGATGTGGCAGCTTAAGTCCTGGTGGGTTGGACAGGCTTGGGGAAATTTGCAAACTGTCCATAATAGGGCAAACCATCCAGAAGGTTGAAATCTGAAGGCCAGGAGTCCTTCTGCTGTGTCACTTCCCCAAATTATAGTAAGATTTCAGGGTTGGAAAGAGAAGAATGCTTGAAGCCTTCAGATAATTGGGGTTCTTCTCTAATAATGAGTACCAAGAATAAGATAGTCAAAGGCATTTAGAAGTAGGATGGTTATTGGGATAAAGGATTAAAACAGGATAGATAAACATTCTAATAAAGTTAGTTTATGCCTGGGATGGGGGAGACTGGGAATTTTTAAGCTCTAGAAACCACTGCCAGCTCCATTTAGACTCGAAGCCGTCAGAAAGATGAGATTGGGTTTTCTTACAAATGTCAATGCACCCCTGTTGTAGCTACTGAAATCTGTTCCAATCTAGTCAATAGCCAAACAATGTCAAGCTATGCATTAAACTCTTCAATATGATACAACATGAAAGATCTTTAAGGCAAATTAAATAAGATTATCCCCAAATTTTGAATATGTAATGCTAAGAGAATAAGATTTAAAAATAATCAGTCTCCTGGGAAGATCAGAAGTTATAAAACACTTTACAATTAGATATTCTGTATAGGGATATAGTAATGTAATAGGTTTTTGAATGTGCTCTGAATAATTTTATAAGCCAGTACCTGTCATCTCTAAATTTTGCTTCCAGTAATTACATTGTGGGTCACAAAAGCTGCACTGCTTCCTCTAAAGTCCAATAGGAATATATTATGAGGTAAAACTCAGGAGATAAAACTCAAACATGTTCATTTCTGCAGTTCTCAATTCCCTAGTTTCCAAGGTTAATTTTCAAATACAAAGACTCGTCCCATGTGAGCAGAGGCCATAGAACCCCACTCCTTCCAAAACAGCTATCCTACTCACAGTTGTGGAGTCAACCATTTCTACTGGCTCCCCCTCCCTCAAACCCTTGCTCTGCAAGCTATGCAAATATTAAAAGTAAAGGAATGACATGTAGGTAAGAAAGAAAATAGGGCTCTGCTTTGAATATTTTCCCAGAAGAGGATCCTCCCATATATTTAAAACTAAAAGTGGCCAGCAAATCCATCACCCTTCCCCTGAATCTTTCTCTCCTGCTGCTGCCACCTCCACCCCTATCTTCACCCCCACCCAACCCAACTTTTTTTCTGAATCAAATGCAATGTATGTCTACTGGACCCAGTTTGGGCTTGCAATCCCTTCTTAACCCCTCACTAGCTCCTGTTTAGAGTATTTCAGCATACTTATACTTCCAAAATTATCACACCAGCAACCATATCCTAAGAGAAATGATTATGCCAAAAGAAACATGGGAATAGTGTGGTTTACTAATTATAGATTCTGTCACTATTCTAATAAGAATAACCTTCTCAATTATCTCACCAAGTTAAAAATAGTGAATGAAACAATTCAAAACCAAGTGTTTCTACATAAATAGGTTTATTCTAAATCAAAAGTCTTTGTCATTGGCAATAGTGTCTTATTTATTTTTAGCATTAAAGTAATTAGCACTCTTCCACAGGATGAACTGGGGCTCTGTACATTAGGAAGAGCTCCAAAGAAAGGAAACCTAGAAAAGTAAATATTTGTAGTCACCAGCTTTTTAAAAGGACACTGTCAATTTAAAATATAAGTCCCTTAAAAATAAAAGTTCAAAGTACGGTCAGATATGGAAACTGCCCTTGAGTTTCTCTGCCAATATTTTTGTTTTGTGTTGTTCAAAGCATATATTCCTTCAAAAAATATTTTCTTCTCCCCTGTTGCTTTGTGACTAATAACAGGGGAAATGGACTATAAACAAAAGACTGGATTGTCCAGCTTGTGTAGTTGTTTATATTTGTGCTAAGAGGTCATAAAATACCACCAAATCAGAATTCTCCACACATTTATACAAGTGGTAGCATTGTACACTCACTCTTCATAAGTAGAAATGGCTAGGGCTCTTCCAAATTGACGGTCCATTTTGGTCAATTTAATGGTGAGAGGCTTTTAAAAATAGTAAGTTTCATTATTTCAGCTATTGAAATCTGAAATTTGTTATATAACAATAGTGTTGTAATTGTAAGGGTCCTGACCCAAAAAGGAGTTGTGGTGGGGTCACAAGGTTATTGTAGGGGGAGTTGTGGTACTGCTACCCTTACTTTTGTGGTGCTACTATGCAGCCTTCAGAGCTAGGCAGCTGGAGAGCAGCGGCCGCTTGCCGGGAGTCCAGCTGTGAAGGTAGAGCTGCTGCCAGCACCAGCAGCGCAGAAGTAAGGATGGCATGGTATGGTATTGCAATGCTCACATCTGCACGGCTGCCTTCAGAGCTGGGCAGCCGGAGAGCGTCAGCTGCTGACTCTCTGCAAGCAGCAGTGTAGATGTAAGCATTGCAATATCATACCAGGCCATCCTTACTTCTGTGCTGCTGCTGGCGGGGCGCTGCTTTCAGACCTGGGCGCCTGGCCAACAGCCGCTGCTCCCTGGCTGACCGGCTCTGAAGACAGCACATAAGTATGGGTGGCAATACCATGATCCCTTCTAGAATAACCTTGTGACCCCCTGCAACCCCCCTTTTGGATCAGGACCCCCAATTTGAGAAGCTCTGGTCTCCCCCGTGAAACCAGTATGGTATAGGGTAAAAGCATTCAAAAGACCAGATTTCACGGGGGGAGACCAGATTTTACGGTCCGTGACACGCTTTTCATGGCCGTGAATTTGGTAGGGCCCTAGAAATGACTACAGAAGGTTCAAGGCAGTACACAATCAGGCTCTAAGGACTGTCAAATGCAAATGATAGAGAAAATGGGGGGAGCGGGGGGGGGGGGAGGACTGCGACAGCGGGCAGAGTAAACTTTTTTTTTCTAATCTCTTTCATTTCTATTAGTCTTAGGTGTTACTTGTAAAAATAGTAAGCCAAAAAAAATGCTATTTGTGTGTTTTCTAAACTGATGGGATCGCTTCATTTTTCTGTATGAAGTGTTCATATGTGTTTTGTAGTAAAAGGTTTATTACTCCCAAACAGGGCGTCTTTCAGTAGGAAATCTTATCTACATAGCAGATATGCTGGCAACGGCTCCCAGAGTCCAGGATAAGTGCTTCTTTAAAAAAAATATTATAAATCAAAATAATTGATATTTGATTTTTCTTTCATATTTTAATTGTACTTTTAATTGATTAAAAGTAATCAAAGGTAAGAGGGATATAACATAAAATGCTGCATGATCCATGATGATGACCTTTTAATGGAGTTCTTCTGTCTTATGTATTTGTATTTATTTGGATAGGAGAATGGTCCTCAACAAAATGTTTAGAAAGTGGATGTTTATAAACCAGCCCCAATGAGTACCATCTACAGATCCCTTCTCCTTTATTTGGGTAGCACGTTCTGCTTTTCTTCAGTTTAGTGAGAGCAGCAGAAAACTTACTGAATTTTTATTTCACTAAACAATAATTGTTCCTGTTTCTCTCTTTCCTCTTCAAGTACTGTTCGCAAAAATACAAACTAGCTAAAGGAACCCTTTAGCCATCTGCCACATACCCATCTCCCAGCCAAATGTTTATACATCCTTGGTCACTAGAGTGAAGATTCTGTCAAAAAATTTCCATGGCATTACAGTATTTCAATTTGAGGTAATAAAACTAAGTAGTGATGGTTTTAGACCATAGCTAAACATGTTCATGAACTAATTCTCTTGAAGTTAATAGATTGTGAGCCCAATCCTGCTGCTGTGTAAAAGCTGTAAATCTATAGTATTCATCTTACATATTGATGTATGTGATTGGATGTTTAATTATCATAACATGATCAATATTCATTTTCTAGCCACTTTTAAAAGTTTTTGAAAGGAGACCTACATAGTAAGGCCAAAGTTTTCAGAAACACCCACAAATGTGCGTGTGCCTGTCTTGAAACCACTAGGGCTGGAGTCTCAGTGGTACTGAGGACCCATACCTCCCACTGAATTGATGTTTCATGCATAAGTTTGACACCTTGCAACTAATTTTCAGAAGTGCTGAAGTAAATAGGAGCTGTGAGTTCTCAGCATCAGGTACAAAGTAGCTCAGTCTGGGGCATCCTAAAACCAACACACAGGATGAATAGGCACTTTTTAAAACGTGGTGCTTTGAGCCAAGAAATTCAGAGCCCCCCTCCCCCAGTGCTATTAAAAAATCTTTATAAAAAAAAACCCTGTAAGGATGTTCTACAAAAATATACCTATTATTATTATTAAAATATTCCTCTCCTGGTGTAGCTGCATGACAGGTGTAATGCACAGCAGCCACATAATCTCACAGCTGAGTCTCACCTCAGCAGACTGAATAAAACAGGCAAGACAATTTAAAGCAACTGGCAAAAGTAAGAAGTGTTTTTGTGTGCACGAATAAGAACAGGGGGACGCTGGGAGTGTTCCTTTGAAATTAGGAGATTGTAAAGTGCTTTGGGATCCCTCCGGATTAAGAGGTAGGGGAAATCCAGACCCCATCAGAGTCACTGGAGAAACTCCCATTGACTTCAATGGGGCCAGGATTTCAGGGACACTTGGTTATAGGGACACAAGAGGAAACACTCTGGCATGTAGTTAGCAAAACCTGGGGGCTGGGGAGGGCAGTAAGCTTGGGGAGCAGTTAGGGAGCTGCAGCCCAGGGCTCTCCATGGGGGGAGGCATTCAGGAGCCACTGGGACTGGGCAGGGTTTGTGTGAGCCCCCTGCAGAGGTCACTGCAACCAACATTACCTTGTAGCTGGGCTGAGAGCGACTCTTGGTGCTGCTGGTACTTGAGTGCCACCGCCTCGGCTTTCCTCAGCTGGCTCTGCAACTCGTAGTACAGCACGGCCCCGTAGAGGAAGCCAAACGCGACGGTCAGGAGCAAAAAGGTCTGGAAAATCCGCTTCTGTTTTCGGGAGCACATCCCGTTGCCCATAGTCCCTCCTCGGGTCCCGGAGCCCCCCCACCCCAGGCGGTTTAGCAGCAGCTGGAGGGAGGAGGAGGAGGAGGCAGCATTGGGCACCAAGGGACAGAGCCAGGAGGAGGGGACCCTGAGCGCTTAGTTCAGCCCCCTCCCACTGCTGCTGCCCTGGAGCCCGGGGCGCTCTCCGCAGGCCGTCCGGCCCACGTGGCTGCGGGCGCCCCAGGAGCATGCTGCAGCCCTGGGGCGCTCCGCCGCGGGAAGGGGGCTCGGGGGCCGCCCGGGGACGGATGGTGGGTGGGGGGAGGGGATCTCTGCCCCCCGCCTGTCTTACTCCAGGGCGGGGAGCGGTGGGGGCGGCAGCTCATCTGCTGGGGTGTCGGGGCGCGTACTGGAGGATGCGGGGGGGGAAGAGTTTCTTTACACAGCAGCTTTCCTGGTCCCTGCCATGCTGTCTGCGGGACTTGGGGGGTGAGGGGGGGGGGATCTGTGCGCTGCAGTGCCCCTGCCCCAGGTTACCAGTGTGTCTGTGGGTGCTGGGGTACGGGGACTCTGTATAGCAGCTCCCCTGTTCTCCTGCCGGGGTTGCTTTGGCAGAAGGGTCAGAGGGCGAGCCTGTTTCTCTCTCAGCTCCCTCTCCTCCGGCCCGCTTTAAGGGGGGCGTCTCTGTGCATCAGCTCCCTCCCCTCCTTACGGGGGGGGGTGCCTCTGTGCATCAGCTCCCTCCCCTCCTGCCCTCCTTACGGGGGGGTGGTGCCTCTGTGCATCAGCTCCCTCCCCTCCTACCCTCCTTACGGGGGGGGGGTGCCTCTGTGCATCAGCTCCCTCCCCTCCTGCCCTCCTTACGGGGGGGGGTGCCTCTGTGCATCAGCTCCCTCCCCTCCTGCCCTCCTTACGGGGGGGGGTGCCTCTGTGCATTAGCTCCCTCCCCTCCTGCCCTCCTTACGGGGGGTTGTGGGTGTGTGCCTCTGTGCATCAGCTCCCTCCCCTCCTGCCTCCTTACGGGGGAGGGGGGCTCTCTGTGCATCAGCTCCCTCCCCTCCTGCCCGCCTTGGGGGGGGGGGGGGAGTCTCTGTGCATCAGCTCCCTCCCCTCCTGCCCGCCTTACTCTGCAGCCACCTGAACGGGAAACAAAGGAAACTTCCCTGCCTGCCCTGGCCACCTTCCAGCCCTTAACTTACGTGTCACCTCCGCTCCTCGGCTGCTCTCTGCAGTGGAATCCCCGAAGGAAGTCCCGCTCCGGGCGCTGCCTCATTGGGCCCAGCCTCTGCCCACTCCCCTCCCTTCGGGGAGCAGTGTCTGTGCGCATTGGGTGCCCGCTGTGTCCGTCCGGCCCACGGGGCGCTCTCCTTCCCTCTCCCCGCCTTCTCCATTCCTGGATCGCCGCCCCTTGGAAGACAGGACGCTTGAGAGCTGGGAGATCCATGTGCACGCCCGAGCGCTGTGCGTGTACCTGCCGTGTCTACACGTTCCAGCTTGGCACACAAGCGGGGGGTGTGTGTACGCTCTTGCTGCGGAAACAGACTCGGTGTGGATAGCTCCTAGCTGTGGGCACAGGTTGTATGGGGTGCACGCGCTTTTCAGCTGCAGGTTTTTATGTTGTGCAAACCAACTACGGACACGTCTGGTCTGGGCTGTGTGTGTGCTTTCCAGCTGTGCACACCCGTAGTGTGTGCATGTGGCAACAGGACAGTTTGTGAAGGTTAGAATATTGTACACGCCATCTGCAGAAAGAAATGGCGTGTGTGTACATTCCAAGTACATACAGCTTCACACATTCCTGTTGTATCTACTTTCCAGGTGCTGGGTGTGTAGGTTCCAGCTGCATACATAGATGTATTTTGTGTGTGTGTGTGTGTGTGTGTGTGTGTGCGCGCCAGGTACATACATGGTTGTATTGTGTGTGTCAGTTCCAGCTGCATACACAGATGTGTGTGTAGGTTCCAGCTGTCTACACAGGTGTGTGTGTGTGTGTGTGTTCCAGCTGCATACACAGACATTGCGTGTGTATAGGTGCCAGCTGCATACGCAGTATTGTGTGTAGGTTCCAGCTGCATACATAGATGGGTGTGTAGATCCCAGCTGCATACATAGATGGGTGTGTAGGTTCCAGCTGCATACATAGATGGGTGTGTAGGTTCCAGCTGCATACATAGATGGGTGTGTAGGTTCCAGCTGCATACATAGATGGGTGTGTAGATTCCAGCTGCATACATAGATGGGTGTGTAGGTTCCAGCTGCAGGCACAAATGTGCTGGGTGCCTTCTTTGCTTCTGCACAGTTTCAAGCTGGAACTTGTGCTGAAGCCCAAAGGAGTGTGAGCAGAGCGTCGGCACATGCTTATTGGGAAAGTGAAGCCACAGAGAAATTGCTGCCCTTAGCCTCACTGGGCTCTACCCAAAGACCCACAGTGCTCCTAGAGCAGAATGAAGGTGGTCGGTACAGGGAGCAAAATAGAGAAGCCTGGATAGGGAGCAGAGTAGGAGGAACACAGTATTCAGGGAGGGAGCAATGTGGGATGAAGAAGCAGCTTGCTTAATATGATTTTTAAAAACATTTCTTTGAATATTTTTATTTTTAAAGTTCTCTTATACTGTAGGAATCTGTTCTTCTATAGCCTGGAACGGACATAAGCTGGAATACTGGATATCCTGTAAACTAATGTTTCTCAATGACGGGTTCGTGGACCAGTGCCAGTCTCTGATCTCTCCCTGACACAGTTTAGAAAGGCAGCAAGCTGGTCCTGGGTATCAAAAAGGTTGATGAACACTGCTATAAACTACAATCACTGACTAGTCCCAGCTATGCATACAGCCATCCAATTAACATGATGGCGAAGGGTCTGATCCTCTTAAACTCTCTGAGAACCTCAGTAGGGGTGTTTCAGAGTAACAGCCGTGTTAGTCTGTATTCGCAAAAAGAAAAGGAGTACTTGTGGCACCTTAGAGACTAACCAATTTATTTGAGCATAAGCTTTCGTGAGCTACAGCTACAGGTGTTGCCAGCCTTACTGGGCTCTCAGCAACTGTTAGGAAGTGCTCAACACTTTGCATGATCAAGCTCTGCACCCAGAGTTTTGGAAATGCTGGTCATCAAGGGGTTCACACCAGGTAGTGGATTCCTTTTGAGGTCCTGGGTATCCATGGATTTCACATAGGAGATGTGTGGCGAATGCTCTTTGCAGGTGTGCTTCAGCATCTCATAGGCTCGGGCCCCAATGTCCCTATTAGTTTGAATGGCTGGCTCAGTACTTTACCCTGAAGCGTACAGCAGCGGCACCGTGCTGTGCTTTGAAGACTACATAGGAGAATTGGGTTCTTCTTCAAGAACTTTTTCCATCTCTTTTGTTTAATGCACCTCCCCTTTCCCAAATGATTTGTTTGAAGACTCTTTTTGAACTGACCCGACATCATTTTTGGGTTCAGATTTCTTTCAGTAGCTTTATATTTGGCCTTTTTGTTTCTTTCTGCTGTGGCACCTGTGAGCCTGATTCTGCCACCCTTACTCACCTTGAGTATTACCTTACTCCAAGAATAGTTACACTGAAGTGGAGGAAGAGTACTGTGACATTATCTGATTAAAATATGACCATGTAGATCATTGTTGCTACTGTTATATAATTGCAACAAATTTTGTACAAAGTATGTCAAGTAAGGTGTCTATGGAAATGCAATTTACTGAAGGTGATTATGCTATTTGTATGCATGTATCATTTTTGTATCTGAAATTATGAATATTAACAGTACCTGTGTTTCAAATGTTTGTTCATGTGGAAACACCAACAAGGTGTTTAGTCAGCACATTGTGAAGGAACCATTCAAGTCGAATGGCCCATCAAAGAACACATAACTCACAATGGAAGATGCCTATCTACACAATGAATTTTCCTGTGAACATTCTAACTGGAGTATGGATAATGGATTCTGCTATGACTAAGCGAATCATGCATGGACATATGACTTGCCCATGTGACTCCAACCACCATCTTGTTGCCTGTAATTTTCCACAGTGAGAACAATGCGTTTCCATTCACTTGGCAGAAGCTATAAAAGGCTTATACTAATGGGAGCATTCTAAACAAGGGACTGAGGACCTTCCAGTGATTTGGAAGCAACCAGAGACTTAACAAGCCAGCAGTTTATTTCATTGCTACTACAAGCCTGAACCAAGAACTTTGCAATTATTGTACGTATTTGATTCCTTTAGCTAATTTTAACTATCACTTTTCTTTTTATAAATAAACTTTTAGATATTAGTGTAGTGGGTTAGTGATAGCCCCTCTCCCTCTGGGTCAGTGGGAGGCCACTCCACCTCACTACATCACAGGGTGTTGCTCACGGTTGGAGAAGTCACTCTCAGCTTGTAGCTCTGGTCAGCAATCTGGTAGAGCGACAGGCAGTCAGGGTCCCTAGCCCGCAATCAGGGCAGTGAAGGATCGGTGGCTCATACCTATACTCAGGGGCGAGCAGCAAATAAACAGTTAGTAGACCGAGCCCTTCATCAGGGCGGGGCAATACAGAGTCTGAGTCTCAGGCCTGCACTCAGGGCCAAGCAGCAAACCAACAGTTCAGAGCCCAAGCCCTTAGTCAGGGCAGGGCAACAAGTCCTCTGGGCTCAGGCCGGGGTAGAGCACCTACACAGAGTCTAGGGGAGCTCCAGCAGGGTTAAGCCTAGTGTCCTCAGTCGGTGGACCGTAGATGGATGTAGGCCCTCTGGCCTATGGAGGGGGAGTACTGCCACCCCAGGGTTGGGGCGGAAGGGGGGATGCGGGCCTGCCCAACTCCACTGCATGCCAGCCCAGGGCCCTAAAAGTGGCAGAGGGGTCCGCCACTGGTCAGCAGGGATCCTCCTGCAACTCGCTGACCTGGTCACAGGCCAGCTCTCAACTAGAAGTTTGTCTAGTTCCCTTGGGCTACTTCCTATCTCCACCTTGGGGCATACCTGGGTTTGTAAGGGGTCCTTTTGCCTCGGCGGGGTAGAAGGTTAGCAGCAGTCCCGGCAACTCCTCCTCGGCTTGGTCAGTGAGTGGCTCCAGCAGCGTCAGCCAGTCGTCAGTGATGCCAGGATCAGTGGCAGTCTCCCAGTTCAGGTACAAGCAGGAGGCATCTGACTCCTTCAGTGGCTGCAGCCCAGCTGACCTTGCAGACCTGCCTTTTGTACTTCCTGTCAGACCTGCATTTTGTACTTCCTGTCCCGCCCACTGACTTCCAGTGGAAGGGTTTGAGTTTGATGGACCAAAAGTGATTGTATTCTGCAAGAATCCAAGAGGGGAATATTGCTTTAAATACTCTGGGCTGTGAATGAGTTATTGGGGAAACCAGGAAGGAACTGAAGGCAGAGTGCGTGCAGTGCCATAGGGGGTATGCTTTGAGACTGCACAATGTGACGCATCCTGTTAGTTAAAAAAAATAAAAATGAGTAAACAATCACTATTATTCTTCCATGAACTGTGAGTCTCCTGTGGTTTCCCTCCCTTTTTTAATGTCAGTTTTCCTAAGCTTGATTCCCCAATTATTTTGTAGCGAGGGATAAAACATCTTATTTTAATTAAACATAATTAGTGAGATACAGCCAAGGCCAGCCCTACAACAAATGGCATCCACGGCAAGGTGCGTCTTCAGCGCCCCCCACTTCATTTGTTAAATTTTTAATACCTTATTTTTATTGCATTTGTAGCCCATTTTATGATTTTGATGCATGATTTATCTCTGTCATATAAAGTGATAAATTTGCATGCTAGAATCTGTAAATCTGTACTTATTCATGCCATATGTAAGCAAATAAGTGTTCAAGAGTGTTTTTCTGTCTGCTGGCAGCTTACTAAGGTCATACCAAAACCCCAGGTATTTTCTTGGTGCTTCATTTGTCTGAACCTTTCTTTGATGGACATTTGAACAATGTCAATGAGCGAGCAAAAACACACCCTCTTGAATTTTTCTTCCGAGCTTCACCTCATCTCTGCCTTTGTAACCAAACTGTCTGTTCTTTCAATGTTTACAAGTTTCCTTGAAGACAGGCTCAACTCCTAAGTTTTCCACCATTTCTTTGGCAGCAGTGATGGCATGTTCAAATCCGTTGTCTCCATAGGCCACAATGAAATCAAGGCAGTAGCAGTCACAATGTCCATCAACTGAGTTTGTAATGCCTCACTTACAAGGTTTACTTGGAACAGGCTATCATGCCAAACCACAATTGAGACCAGAAATTTGAAGTCAGTGATCTAATTTGCAAGGCTTTGTGCCTCGTGTTGGATTCTGGCCTCAGCTTTACTTGCCCACTTCCATCTGGGTGTTGTAAACCTCAGTCACATGGTACCTCACTGGCCTTGTGCTGTCAATGCAGCTCTCCCAGCAGGTGTAACTTAGCGGCTTCATAGTCAGATATGTCACATTGCCCGTGAGGCTCTTCCACCTGATAGCTGATGCTGAAAACTGGATTTATATCCTTTGCAGTACTCTGAAGAGAGATACTGAATCTAAAGAAGATGATGCTGCATCTGACAAAACCAGGCTGAGGGAATGGCAGCCACAAGGCATGAAGAAAGCTGTCGTATTCAGCACAAGGATCCGTGCGTGCACGCCACTGTTTCTTCCTTTCACATTTGCACCATTGTCGTAGTCTTGGCTATTATTCTCTTTGTCAACATTCATTAACTGTTCTGTTAGGCCTTTTCCACAGACCAGAAACAGGTAAAGGTTCGAGGAAAATGTAGTTCTCAGAAAGTCTGGAAGTTTCCATGAGATTCTACAAAGGTCCAGAACATTCTAGGAGGTTAGTGAGAAATGAATCCACATACAGAATACCTGAAACATTTTACTTCAAACATTCTATTTTCCCTTTTTGTTGCTAACAAGAAAAGCAACACCCTGAGCCCAGCACCCCCCAAGCCTGGCACCCCAGGCAGCCACCTGGGTTGCGTGCCCCTAAATCATGGATCTACCTAGCCCTGGACTTTGAGAAAGGAGTTGTGTTTTCTGTGCATGTAGCGAGATGATCATTGTCCCTACAGTGGCCTTCCTCCTTTTATGCTGTGGTAGCCAAAGCAGGGAGCATAGCTGTCCAGAATCAATGCAGAGAGAAATGGCTCTATGTGATGTCCCTGTGCCCATGACAGACCCCAGAGTTCCAGACCAATCTCAGGGGGATGACTTGACGTGGAAGCAGAACCCCCCTTTTTTTGGGAGGGTGTGACGGGTTCGGTCAAAGGGATCCCCTTGGGACTGTCACCTGATGTGCTGAAATTATCTCTGAGCCCGTTTTCCCTGCCAGCTTGGGACTCCAGAACCCTGCCTTGTTGAACCAGACGTGCTAGCCTGCTGCCACACAGACTCAGGGTCTGGGCCATGCCCCTCAGAGCTGCAGACTTTAACCAAAACCAGCTCAGCAGGTTACCTTTCCAGCACCCAGACACCCAGTTCCAAATGGGATCCAAACCTCAAATAAATCCGTTTTACTCTGTATAAAGCTTATGCAGAGTAAATTCACAAATTGTCCGCCTTCTATAACACTGTAGAGAGATATGCACCGCTGTTTGCTCCCCCGGGTATTAATCACTTACTCTGGGTTTATTAATAAACAAAAGTGATTTTATTAAGTATAAAAAGTAAGATTTAAGTGGTTTCAGGTAATAACAGACAGAACAAAGTAAGTCATCAAGCAAAATAAAGCAAAAACAATCAAGTCTAAGCCAAATACATTAAGAAACTGATTACAGGTAATATCTCACCCTCAGAGATGTTCCAATAAGCTTCTTTCACAGACTAGACTCCTTCCTAGTCTGGGCCCAATCCTTTCCCCTGGTACAGTTCTTGCTAGTTCCAGCGAAAAATCTCAGGTGGTAAGCAGGGGTTTTCTCATGACTGGCTGCCCCTTTTGTCCTGCTCCACCCCCTTTTACAGCTTTGGCACAAGGCGGGAATCTTTTATCTCTCTGGGTCCCTACTCCTTCTTCTAAATGGAAAAATACCAGATTTAAGATGGATTTCATTATCAGGTGACATGGTCACATGTCACTGTAAGACCCCTAGTCTCCATTCCCCATGGACTGGCACACACATACACAGGAAGGCTTTCAAGTAACTAAGGCCATTTACAATTGATTGTTCTGGAGCACCCTTAAGGGCCTCCACTTAATATGTTTACATCAGTGATACAAGTTTATATCTTATTCTCCTAACTCTGGAAATAGAAATAATACATGCAAACAAGTATGATGAACACACCTAGTAGATTACAAGCTTTTTAATGACACCATACAAGGGGTATTTAGCATAAACCATATTCCAGTTATGTCATATTCATAAGCATATTTCCATAAAGCATATGAAGTGCAACATCACAGAGGGGTTGGGAGATCCCACTCCCCAGTGACAGAGGATTTGAGATGAAACTAAGGAAAATCATACAGACTGTCCCCACCTCATTGCCTCATGAAGCTGGGCCCAAATGTGGTGTTAATATTTTATAAGGTTTACATGAGAAATGTTGAACCAGGAAACTGGTGATAGCAAATGTTATTTTCTGTTAAATTAGGTAATCCCACATGGCTGTGCCTCACTGTGGGCCATCCTACATGAAGACCTTGGCGGATGGAGAAATATGTAGACCAGCGAATTTTGAGTGTTTCCATCCCCACTGATTCCAGTTCTGTCCTCATGCTGCCTTGCTCTTTAGAAAACCACATGTGGCTTTACAATGCCTGAACAGAAGCCAGGAAGAGTTGATATCCAACTTCCAGGAAAGAGAAATCTCATCCCCAAAATTGTCTCCACTAGTATTACACTTTATACTTAATTCTCAACAGCAAAATCAGAGGAATACTTCATCAACATGTTTTATTTGTAAAATCTCTATAATTCATTAAGCATCTGAAATAGAGACTTTAAGACAGAGCTTGCTAACAACCGGTTACATAACTGCAGAATGAAATAAACTGAGGCTAGAAAAACAAACACAGTACTGCAGCTGTAAAATCTAAATGAATGCAGATAAACCCGCAATTTTAAATAAGATAAAAATGTAGGTCATGAGCCTAACATCTTTAGTGTGGGTCCACTATCACTTTCAGCTATCCAATATCATGAATGTCATACTGGTTAGCAAGATTATCCCTGCCAGGAAGCAGCTCAAAAATACAAAACAATTTTCTAAATTCAGCTCATGTTTATTCCTGGCAAGAACCGTTTATTTTTATTTTTTTAACTTTCATGCTGCTATGCTGAGCAAAATACATAAGAACATCTTTTACAGACTGCAACTATTTGTCGTAATTACCACCTTTAGTTGCTTAAAGTTATAAAATCAAATAATCTATATTTCTAGACAAAGGAGCTTTACAGATTTATTCAGAAATATAAAGGAGAACAGCAGAGTGGAGAGAATTGCTGTATTTGGGGAAGACCTGTCATTTATGCTAATTTTTTGCAGACATGTAGGCTTGTGAATAACATTATGTATGTACCACTATTGAAATCAATGGGGCACTTACATGCATAAAGAAACTCATACAAATATGTGTTGGCAAGATCAGGGTCTTAATTTGCAATGCATTGCATGGCAATGAACTGAACATTGGTTGAAAAAGTAGTTTTATTTTTCTTCCCAAAACCCAATACATTTGTTAGGTTTCATAAATCTTTGACATTCCCCACATTCTCCCAGCCTTTATGATTTGACTTTCGACTTTATGGCTTGTTTTTGACTAGCAAATATTATGACTTTGAAGCACAGAATGATAGAAATGTACACGGTGCCCTCCTTTATTGTGAGACTCGTGAGTTTTGAGAAAGAAGCTTAAGCAGTCCTAATGAATGAGCCATTGAGATGTTGCTACACAGATGAATGGATGGCCCTTTCCCTCAGGAAGATCTGCAGATCCCATTCACTGGACTTGCAAGCAGTTGTTCCACTCTATAGGACAGAGCCAACTGCAGACCCTGTCTGTGGGTGAGCTCATGAATCTCTGCCTGCCCTTGCCTAATGTGGGGTTTTGATGGCCATCACAATCCTGTAGTTGGGTTCAGACTTGACAAACGTCAGTCTATTCTCACTGTTGGACTGAAAGCACTATTAATTAGTTTCTATAGATGTAGTTATTTTGGTGATTTTTACGTTCTGGCAAGAAAAAAAAAGACGAATTTACCAGTCTTACTACAATTCATTTTCTTTTACAAATCACATCTGGCAGCTGGTCCATTTAAGAGCAAGGCCCGAGAAATGTATCGCTAGCCGTGCCGGGAGAGTGGTCCAGTTTGATGACTGTGATGTGCTGGGGCAGGGGTTTAGTATAATGATTGTACAACTAGTGCTGCTAGCGTCCTGTGTGTCAGCAGGGCTGTCACAAACTAAGTGGTGGGGACCCCACAGTGCCCACATGGCACCCGAGTGACTTCAGTGATCAGCTTTTTGCCATTCATTTCAAGGAGAATAGGATTGGGCTTTCTCTTGCCGTTATGTTGGCTTGGATAGTTTGCTCTGATCTGTGTTCTGGTTTATGCATTCCAGTCACAGTAGCTGTGTTTTATTTATTGTTTGGTTTTATGACCTGTATTGTGAAAGGCTCTGAAGAGCTTTATATGAAGGTAGCCTATAAATTAAATGGTTGATGGATCTATCGTATAATTTTAATGCCTCATATCTCATTACACAACGCTGCTTGCAAACAGGAGCAAGAATACAGGCAGCTCTGCCTTCAGGTCCCAACTATGGCCCCAGACCTTCCAACATTTACACACATGGGACTCAGCCTACTCCTGTGGTTAGCATTTGTAGGATCCAGACTTAAAACACATTAAAAATACAATTTTCCAGGACAAGAACAGATTCACACACAGTTTCTTTAATAAACTTAAATGGCCCTGGTTGCAGTCTGTTTTTAATTATAGCTGCTTTGGGTTCTTTACATTTACACAGCATTTCAGCTTGCAAACAAACCATCTTGACTCTTATTTGCTGGCATGTTAAATCCTTGCCAATAGCATCTGGAGCCTGGGAACAGGTGCTGTTTTATTGGTCTATAAACCAAAATATTTTAAATATCCACTTTTCTGGGGCTGGGGCCCACCCATTCAGGGGGTTTTCTTTCCAGATACCAGATGCTGTAACCCATCAGGAGGCTTCCTCCAACCCTTGCCTTTATCTCCTCCTTCACATTAATCCTGCCTATCTGCAACCCCTCTGCTTTAAGCTTGTCTCCACACCCCTTCTCCTCACAGGCATCCCTCATCTCCCCATTTAGCCAGCTCTCTCTGGGGATCATAGGAGTATGTATAGAAGTTTAGTTTATTATTTCTGTACAGTTGTTCTAACAGGATGTGTGAGAGGGCAGAGAGACCTTTGATAGGAAGGGAGTCCCAAATGGAGTGTTTATGAGAGGACCCCTGATGTGCTTGAATTGGCTCTATTAATTGACATCAGAAACTGGCCCTTAGTTTGCAAAAAATCTGGTTTGCCTTGCGCTTCCCCAGGCCACACCACTGTCTGAGCAGGAAGAGAAGAGAACCCTGAAGCTGTTTGTTTTTTCCCCCAAATATTAAAACTGATGAACTCAGTGGCTGGAAAAAATGCAAGAAGGAGGAGGAGACCTTCTTAAGCAAGGAAATATGAGCCAGCCTGCAGGACAGCATGGAGAATCCCAGAGGATGAGTGCCACCTAGTGGAACGCTGGAGATAGACATGCAAGAAAAGCGATCTTTTACATTTTTGATGTGCAAGTAGTAGGAGACATGTTGTGAGACAGAGGAATCACTGAGCAGCCTTAGGGTGCTAAGCAGCATTAATAGCCAAGGAGGGAAGTGTGAGAGAAGAGAGGGTGACAGCTGGCAAAGCATGTGTGGCTGTTGTGTATGGGTAAAAGGATTAGAGTTAATTAAGTCCCTGATGTAGCTCTGTAATAAAGGAACTGAGTTGTTTACTGAGTCAACTAACTGCTTAGCTAACAAAGGAACCCCGAACAGCACTGCTCAGTCTCTATAGAGGAGCACTTTGCTTGAGGAACAATTGCCCGCGATGTTATGCAGACTAATTGAAATATGCTCTGAAATGTCATGAAGCTACATTTGACCACAAATATATTTATCTCTTATTTATAGATCCCATTCAGCTTGTAAATGCTTCACAGCAATCAACTTTTTATATTTTTGTAAAGGACTGTGTAAACTATGGCTTATTGTAAATAAAGGCTAAGGCTATTCTTGCTAATAATTGTGTGCTGTTTACCGTTGACCACTGACATGATGTTGGGAGGTGTATATCTCTGATCAAACTATAATCTAAGCATGCAAATAGAAATAATAAGGGAAGTTAATAAAGTTGTAACAAGCAAGTACAAGACCCAACATATCTGTATTGGCTTGACTATTAGGCATTATGTGTTAAGGTCTAGATTGAAGGCTTGATTTGTAGTTAGTCAAAGAAGGTCTCAGGATTTGACTTCAGGGTATAAAATTTATCAATATGTATCTTGTGACAGTTTAGTAATACATTTGGTTTTAAATAGGTAAACCAGAAACCCACATATGGTAGCATCTTAGGAGCTTTTTGCAATAAGAGCTAACCCCATTGACATATTAAAACAATTGGGAAAAGGACTGATGAAAATGGTTGGGTTAACTGTCAGAAATGTAGTTATGGGCAAGTGGAATCCTAAAATTGGTCTTCAAGACTACTAAATATGAATAGGGGGATGAGACTTGACTTGATCAGATATAGTCCTGGATGTATGTAGGTAGAATGGGAAAAGGTATATAAAAGGTTGTCAACCCCATCCCTAGCTGGGACACCAGAACAATGATATGGGACAACTGGGTAGGAAGCCTAGCCCAAAGTCTTCTTCTTGGAGTGATCTCCACTTATTTTTTCTTCCTTCTGTGTTTCTAATGGTCTCCATAATGTTATAAGTATGCACAATGTAAGATTGTAAATATTGTAGACCCCTCCCATGATGAGGGCCCTCAGACCTGGCCGGGGTGTTTTGATTAGGCCTGTCTGTACTGTGTATTGGATCCAGAAGACTAAAACTACGTCCAAATGAATCGTAGGGGCTAGGCACTGTAAGGACTACAAATCCGATGATGCAGGGTTTGGTACTTTGGGGGAACACTTTGGACTTGGGTCTGTGATCCTGTATCTGGGCTAAAGTGGAAAGTCAATAGATCATACAGGGATTGCACTGATAGGCTTGGAGACTGAAGGGCTAACGGAGGCTGGAAGAGAAAGGAGGCCTGCAACAGCTGGGCCGATTTGCCAGGTTTGAATATCCAATGGGATGGGAGCTAGTAGCAGTTGCCTGTGTTTGGTTTTGGAGATTTGGGCGACTCTAGTTTGTCAAATCATTCAATACATGACTGGTATTAAGGCCACACTGCAGCTGCGGGGCCTGCTAGCACCAAGCTCCAGCACATTTACTCCTTCTCACCAGCCAGCCTCTGAAAGCTACAGCCAGTAAGCATTGGCTGTAGTGGCAAATTCTGAGCTGTGAATACTCCAGAGACTATCCTTCTTGTCTGGGGAGACCCTGTCAGTCACCTTGGTCTGGGTTGAAAATCCTTGTGCTAGGGACGGTGTCTCATTGCCAGTGCTTAATTTGTAATGAAAGATGTGCCGGGGCTCAAGCAATTTTTTTACATTGATAACTGATGTAGCAAGCCCACAGATGCCAAGGCTCAGCCGTGGCAAGCCCTGGCACAAATTAAGCACTGCTCATTGCAGACTAGCTGTGGTGAAGATGAGAGAGCTTGTAAGAAAAGCGATTGCCTGCTAAACGTTGTTGTCTGTAGTTTTATATCTGGGATTATTTCCAGCTCCACTGTGTCAATTTTAACCTGCTCTGTACAGAAGTGTCTCACTCCTATTATCTGGATTGCCTCTGCTAATTCAGAGATACTTAGTGCTGCCCTGGAACTCCATTCATCAAGCGTACCATTGCAAGAAGGTGTCTGGGATTTTAAAACTACAGGAAGTGCGCACTATGAGAGGGGTTGAGTTTGTATAATGTTAATAGTGAATGTTCTTGTATACGTTTGTTTTGTTGTTACATACGTCTCTGTTGAGGAAACTTAACTAGAGGTTACTGGTAAGTTTACTTTATCTGTAAGTTGCCATTAGCTGAACTGTTGCAATGCCACCTATTGGCCTGTCAGAGTCATTACAGGAGGTACTCTATTGTATTGTCAGTGTATTTTGCTATATTACTTCTGAGTAAAGCTGTTTCTGGCTCCAACTTGGTGTTTAATACTTTTCTAAGAGTAATTAGTATAATTTGTCCTTATCTTCTAGGTCTATGGCATTATTTAGGCTGAAGTTGTTCCTGGGAGCTACCATGGTACCCTAGTAGATGTATACAGTGCGTATCCAGGTGAAGGTACCATCAGCTGTCATTCTTCCTGTGAGTAGAGAGCTGCTGCAGGTAGGTGGATAGAGGATTTGGACCCTGTCCAATACTGCTGTTGGGACCTCCCCCAGGATCTCCATTATCCTCAAGAATATCAGGCTCCCAGGCAAGAGGTGAGCACTTGCTTGTTCCCAGGTGATCAGGGCAAGAAGAAAGGGTTACAGTATGAACAATACAGGAAACCACTTTATTGTACTTTAGCTTATTCTTACACTTCTGTATATCAACTTTCTATGATTTCAGGTATAGTTGTCTGTAGTTAAATTAGAGCTCATAAAGTTTCTCCTAGTGTTCCTCCAATCTTATCTTCTTAATTAACTCTAAGTAGCCATCTGAGTAATGAATCTGTTATTTGTAACCAGTGCATGTTGCACCCCAATAACTAATCTTATAATTGCAATAATGGATCAGGCTACAATGTAGTCATAGCATAGTACTGTACTCCAAGAAGAACCCTTACAGAGCTACATCAGCAGGCATTCATGCATCTTGTTCTGGGCCAGGCAGTGGAGACTCTCTTGCAGGGATGGTGTCCAGCTGAGTGAATTTTTTCAGAATTGCTTAGTGTTGAAGAGCTGGAGAGCTACTTCATATAAGAAGTAGAGTCACAGAGTTAAAATATAACTATGGCATGACCTTCTGACATGGTTAACATTGTGCTGTTGCATTATTATGACCCAGCGTGATCTCATATTGACCTGGCATCATGCAATGTGACATAAATTCAGATTTGGAATCGGTCCACAGTACTGCTAACCACAGGCATTCAAAAATCTTGAATCAGATTCCCCCAATATTATGAGATTTTTTAAAAAATAATAATTTGGGGGTTCTTTTTTTTTCTGGTTTCTGAGTTTTTAGAGTGTACTCACCTCACGTTTTCAAGCTTTTATGCACAACAGTGGGGCCTAAAATCTTACTTTTTAAAAATGAAAGCTAAGAGTCTTATGCAATCTATTGATTCCAGGAGCTGAGCCTTTAAGAAATACACCAAAAATCACAAGAACTGTGATAAAATAGTGAGAATTGGCCACACTGGGTCCATCTGCTGGTGAGATCACAGAGAAGGTGTTAGGTTTCTCACTATCTTAGAACAAGCTGTGTTTTCATATCCATTGTGATGGAAATATGACTCATGGGGAAATTCTGTACCAAAAAATTAAAAAATCTATACACAATATTTTTAAATCCTGTAAAATTCTGCATAATTTATTTGTCAAAATAACACAATATAATCACACCAGTTTCAATTATTTTTAATTTCTTTCAAAATACCTGTCTGCAAGTATGTCTGTTACAATACAGACAACAAAAAAGATTCAAGAAATATTATTTGACAAATAGATTCCTTATTAGGCATATTAATACAGAACTCTGAATAATAATTCATTTAAACTACAATACAGAACCGTATTTCCTTCACCTCTCAGAAGCTGTGCAAAGGCTTGGAGGAGTCAGGGGTAATGGAGGAGCTGAGGGAAAAGGAAGTAATTGCTGGGAATGAGCCTGGGTGTGAACTTGGAGGGTTGTTGAGTATGGGTGGGAAAAGTATGGAACAGGTTTTTTTGAGGGTTGGGGAGGGATTGTTAGGGAGCTTCCCCCATGCAGACCCTGGCTGACCCCTAGTCTCTCCCATTCAGTCAGGCACATTTGCCCCTGTCCCCATGTGTCCCTGCACCCCCATGTGTCCTTGCACCACCATCCCCATGTGTCACTGCACCCCTCATCCAGCCCCCTCCCCTTATCCCCATGTATCCCTGCACCCCCCATCCCCAGGTGTCTCTGTGTCACCACTCAGCCATCCCCTTTTCCCCATGTGGCCCAGACCCCCTCCCTCGTCCCCAAGTGTCCCTGCACTCCCTCAGCCAGCCCCCTTCCTCATCCCCACGTGTCCCTGCATCCCCTCCCCAGGTGTCCCTGTGCCACCACTCAGCCACCCCCTTTTCGCATGTGGCCCTGCACCCTCCTCCCCCCGAGGCCCTGTGCCTCCACTCCCATTCAGTCCCTGCCCCCAGTCTGTCCTCCCCCACTAACCCTTATGAACCCCTTTCTGTGACCTCCCAGCAATCCCATCTGCCCCACGCAGTCTGTCTCCTGACCGGGCCTGGCAGGGGCTGTGAAGAAGGCACCACATGTTCTTTCTCTTCTCTATGGTAGCTGGGGCTAGCCAGGAGTGGCTGCTCTGTGCTTGTGCCACAGTGTCCCCTGGTGGGCAAAATATGGAACTGCAGCAACTTTCCGGCAGAAGCTATTTTCTCCAGAAAAAAATAAAAATATGTGCAGCACATGAATTATGCACATGCACAGTGGCACAGAATTCCCGCAGGAGTAAAATACAACTTCAACATTTTCACTTATTTCAATTTAGACATGAGCACCTAACCCAAGCTCCAAGTGGAAGGTAGGACTTGCCATACCAGATCATGCCAGTATCCTAGCTAGTCGAGTGATTCTCAGCCTACAGGGCACTACCCTTGGGTACATTCCAGGGGATGCCCAGTGGGATGAAGGGTAGTGATGGGGAAATTGAATCCAGGGTTTCTAGGAATGAGCAAAGAAAGAGCAACTTGCTCCCTCCCTCTCTTTCTGCTGCAGCAGCTACTGTTTTGCCTTCTCCCAAATCCAGTCACAGTGGACCTGTCCCTTCCTCCCCATCTATGCTTTTGGGCAGGGGAAGCGATGCTTCATGGGACTGTGGAGAGTTGGCTTTACATCTGCTGGAAACAGCACTGCCCAGAGCTGAGGACTGTGTGTGGGGCAGGGAAGTAGAGAAAAGAGATGTTGCACTAGCACCCCTAACCAGCCCCAGTCCTAAACATCACCAAGAACACCCTCACACCATCATTCCTACAGTTGTCCCTAAGCACGCTTCAACATCCCCATCCCTCACAGCACCCAGATATCAAAGCCGGGCCCTCTACTGTCTGCATGCAGAACTGAATACCTTTGGTAGGAGTCCTGCAGGCTGAAAGGTTGCAGGATAGGGCCTAGACACTCCATTGATGTTTGGAGATGTTATATGTGTTTGATTTAAACAAGCTAGTATGACAGCAAATCTCCCACTTCCATGCATACTGACAAAGTCTCAAATATGTCAAGTTAACATTTGCTCTCTCCTTTTTTAAAGGAATCTTCTTTTGAGATTAAAACCCACAGACGCTCCCACATCTGATAGGGCCAAATAACACAGAGAACTTATATTTTTATTCTGAGTTTTCCTCATATAGAATGGGATGATTTAAGAAAAATCCTAGACATTTAGGTAGGAAGTGACACATGAATACTGCTCATGATGGAGAGCAGTACGCAAATGGAAAACAGCAAATATAAGTCTGGCAAGGGCAGTTTGGAAGCTTGGCTCCAGATGTACTTTAATCTTCTTTATTCAAAGAGTAAAAATAATAAATGCAATCACAGATTAAAGGGGATATTCTTGGGAATTGTACAGAATTGTCAAAACTAAAATTACAGCTAAAATGTTAGAGTAAGGGGATTCTGCCTGAGTATTTTTAGGAAATATTTAATTTGAATTTAGAGAGGTTCGTTAGCAGATATTTTGTATCCCTCATGACAATATGATCTTCATTTAAATGACTGTAGTAAGCGGCTTGCAAAAATATGATTGTGGTTATATATTCCCTGTTCAGAGGAAACTTGGACTTATGTCAACACCTCAGGAGTTAAGTAAGCGGTTTATTTTGAAGTTTCTAATTAAAAATGCCTTTATGTTTTTAGGATATTCAAAGATAGTATGTATGAAGATCATTGTATATAAATCAGTCCTGCACCAATTAATCTGTCTGTAAAGATTGGTTTACTTTTTAATAAGACAAGACATACTAACTATCACAGTCATGTATTACATTAAGAAAGAGCAGTATCTTTGTCAGCCAGTTTTAACACATTGTAATGAGAATATGTAGACTGAAATATTTCTTACAACTACAATCTGATGGTGATATGTTGATGCACTCTGCCTCCCAGTTAGCACAGTACAGTTCTGATTTTTAATTCTGCCTTAAAACATCATTGCTTGTGTCAATTGCTGTACAGACCACTCAAATATGGTGCAAATGTTCATTTTCACATTGTCACATTATCTATTACAATATACAAGGCAGTGAAACGAGAACTTCTCTGCAAAATTACCACATGTGCACATACAGGAAGTTATTGCCATTTGGAACCCCTCTTCTCACTGACAGAAGCTCCCTGGTCACTCAGGCAAGCAACCTTAGAGTCATATTTAGTTTTTTTAAGTCTCTCTCCTCTCCCTCCCCAGCATCCAACATCTCATCCAAACTGATGAGTTTTCACTACAGTACCTCTAAAAACTTGTTCTTTCTATCCCCATTGTTAAAACCCTTGTCCATACCTTAGTTATCTATTTTGTCTTGACTATGACAACCTCCTGTTTTTGACCTCAGTTTCCTCCACTTCATCCAAAATGCTGCTGAAAAGATCATGTCCAGAGAAATTGAGCATTTTTACTCAGAAAAAAATTGATCTAATGCCCATTGAAGTCAATGGGAGTCTTTCCATTGACTTCAATGCACATTGAAGCAGGATAAAGGAGTTTATGAATTGTTCATGTAGTTCATGCATTAGAGTGGAGCACAGAAGACACAGGTTCGATTTCCAGCTCCGCCAAAGGCTTCTCATGTGACCTGGTGTAAGTCACTTAATCTCTGTGTCTCAGTGCCCCATCAGAAAAATAGAAATAATTATTACAACTGGTCAGGAAATATCCCCTTGTCCCCCATCCCTCTCCATTAAGGATTTCCATGAAAATAAAACATTTTTCATTTTAAGGGAAATCTTTCTACATTTTTTTCCCAGGATTTTGGCTGAAATTGGAAAAAAATGGTTGCTGAAAACTGTTTTTTTCCCTTTTTTCCCCCAGTGAAAAATGAAGCCACAACAGATATAATGAACAAATTTCCACTATGACAAAAAAGCCATTTGTTGAAAAAATGTTAGAATAAAAAAATTTGACTAGCTCGTGTGATGATAATTCCCTATCCAGGGGCAGGAGTGGGGACTGAAGGATAAATTAATTAACATTTGTTGAGGTGCTCAGATACTAAGGTGATAGAGGCCGAAAAGTGCATTGATTGGCAGACAATTTCTATTTCAGACAGATTCAGGTGCTCAGTTCCTCTGAAACCCATACTTAATATTTTAAAAGCTATACTTTGCCTCCTTTCAAAAGGGTATTGAATTGACTATGTTTACATCTGTTTTGCAGTGATAGGTTTGAATGTATTTTTTATTTATTGTAATTAATTAGATACTATAAGGCTAGTCACTATCAAAGTAAATGCCAAAGACAGAAAGTTAGAACAGAATAAAAGACAAGTGTTTGTGGATTCAGCAGTAGTATCTCTGAAAAAATAAAATTTTGATATTCTTACATTGCACTCTTCTTCAGTAGATCTCAAAGCACTTTAGAAAGCAGGTCAGTATCTTTATTCTCATTTTATAGATGGAAAAACTGAGGCAGAGAGAGGGGAAGTGACTTGCCCAAGATCATCCAACAGAACAGTGGCAAGGCCTGGAACCCAGGTTTTCTAGATTCCTAGGCCCTATCCACTAGGCCACACTGCCATATATTTTACAAATCTGTACACAGTTTTTATTCAGTGATTTAGGACCTATTCCTAGAGTTCCTTCCCAGGTAACATTTCCATTGTGGTTAACAGACAGGGTCAGACCCTTATAGTTTTTCTTATTATTATAGGGCCAAATTCTAACCCCTTTGGTATGTGCAGAGTGGTCCTCTGCCTGCAGATCTCTCCACTTCCATGCAGATGCCTCTGCTACACCAATCACTTCATTTCACAGCCAGATCAAGAGGTGCTATATATGAACCACATAGGGAGACGACTGGGTGGGCCAGGGAAGGAGGAGAAGGGTGCAGTTCAGGGACATGGCTGGGGAGATTCACATTGTCCCCATTCCCAACTCTGTGTGCCTTAATTGGCAAAATTAATACAGATCTAGTCTGCATTTGTTTTTCTGATTAGCACCCCATCCCCTCAGAGAGGCCACAGTCAGGAGTGGGCGTACCATAGGGTGGCACCTGGGGTCAGAGCTGCTGTAGGAGCCCAGTATTGTCATTCCCAAGTATTCAGATATGAAAATACAGACCCCATTAAAAACCACAAGATTTAAATAATAATTTTATTTATTTATATATATATATATATATACATATATATTTGCCCTCTGGTTTATGTGCGAGAGTTGGCAACACTGTTTTTAAGTTATTTATAACCTCTTTTTTTTTAATGAAAACTGGATTTCTATGTAGCTACATGTCTTTAGAAGTTGGGGCTTTAAGGATAACATCCCCTATAATAAGACCAGTGATAAAATTACCGGAGTTGACAACACTGAAGGGACTTGGTTTCCTGGGGTCCCCTGGGATCCATCGGCTTGGGGGAGTGGGCCTTGTACAGTTTTCCTGGGGAGATGGGGCAAATTACACCCCAGCAAAAAGATGCATGGGGGAATCTCCATGAGATTTTCTCCCCAACATAAACCTCTTCTACAGCTTCTAATGCAGGAGGAGATAATCTGGCCTGGTGTTTGCCCCATTGTATTGTGGATGATGGTGTAGACTTCCTAAATGTCCACCAGATGGCCCCAGCTCATTAATTGTTAAAGAGAAGTCAGTCTTCCTTATACCTTGACTACTATCATCCCAGGTTATGGTGAGCACCAATGCCTCAAGGAGGCAGGGGAGTAACGCTGTTTGCCAGGGTGTTCCCCCTCACTGATAGGAATAAGTTCTGTAAAAACAAGAACTTTTTATTATTATTAATTTAAAAACTAAATGCCACATGTACCCACTTAGACTCACCATGAAAAAGTTAACTAATTGAGGCCCACATGCTCCCCATGCCCTTAGAAAGATCTGCAGGGAGGGGGAAACTACTTCCCGAGCTCCACAAGGCTCACCTCACAGACGTGGCACTTCAAGCTCCCCAACCAGGGGTTTGTAGAGGGGGCAGTGGAACTCTCGAGATTCTTGCTAATACATACCAGCTGCCACAGTTTACACATTTTACCATTTCTGGTTGGCTAGACAATGGTTCTCAACCATTCCAGACTACTATCCCCCTTTCAGGAGTCTGATTTGTCTTGCATGTACCCCCACATGTCACCTCATTTAAAAACTACTTGCGTACAAAATCAGACCTAAAATACAAAAGTGTCACTCCTTCAGCACTTTTTGACTGGACTACAGAAATGCAGTGCACCAGGCATGAAGCCTTCAGCACTTAGGAAACTCCATTTAGTACACAACTCTGCAGCGCATCTCCTCAGCAACACAGACTACCGTGCACACATCAGACTTGCTCTCCGCTACCCTGTCTTCCCACACAAGTTCAAGGTCTTGGCCCTCATTTTCAAAGCACTCTATGGTCTGGGCCCAGTGTATCTGAAAGACCATTTAAAGCATCGGGACAAAGACCATGGTCAACAACTTCACTCCTCTGGCACAATGAAACTCTTAACAATAAGAGTAAAGATTGTCTGTGCAGGAGCCAGCACATTCTCTAGGGGCTTTCAGAGACTGTGGAATGAACTCTTCCAAGAGCTATGGACCATCATAAACCTCACCACCTTTACCTCCAAGTGCAGGCGCATTTCTTTGATCTTGCCTTCTCTAATTTAAATACATAGCAACTGGTATATTTATAAACAACGTACCAAAACAAGACATTCCATTGCACACAATTCTGCCCCTGGGGAGAGGATGAGAAAACAAATAGCAAGTGACAGATGTGCAGTCACATTGCTTAATGCACTACTGGAAGACACTCAGCTACTACAGTGATGAGCATGGTGTAAGAACCTATGTAGAACAGAGTAGAATCTCTTTGTGTCTCAATTCCTCATCTGTAAAATGGGGATATTAATACACACTTCCTCCCATCTTTTTTCTGTTGTTGTTGTCTATAAATTGTTCATCTCTGACTGTACATTTATATAATGAAGCCCAAATCTTGGCTGGTGTCCCGTAGGCACTAATGAGATACAAATAATAGCTCACTGATAGGTTTTTTTGTCCATAATTTTGTAATAAAATTCTGGGAACTATTTTGAGATTCAAAGCTTTTGAGGGAATCTTTGTCAGAAGTTTGTAATGTGCTTTGAGTCTGCACACGGAACATGCTGAAGAAGTGCCAAGTGATGTGATAATGATCTACAGTTACTGCCTTGGGATAACCCATAGAGCTTCATAAAATCCTTTCACCGAGCCACAGAGCTACACACTCGGGCTTCAGCAGTCTTGCAATACTTTCTTATTTCCCCCTCTTGTCTTACACTTGCTTTTCATTGACACGGGATTCCCGAGGTGCCAGTGAGTTGCTTGTTTTCACTGCAAACTCAATTATACACATCTTTAAGTCTGCACTGCAGGCAAAGCATTTATATTTATGCTGCCTTATTATTTTCCTTCATAGTGCATCAACCCACTGGGGCGTTTTATAATGCCTGATTGAAACCAACAGGCAATTGTCTGACATGTACTAGTTATAACTGACCTAGTAAGTGTCAATTAGTACATTTAGAAAGATTTTTTTTCTTATACACAAATATATGGTAAATTATTTGCAAATCTATCGTAAGAGGGGTTGACATGCCACAATGGGCCTATTTATGCCCCAGCCTCGAAATCTAGGTTCAGTTTCACAAATAAAGATGCTTCTGTTGATCTCTGCCTAGTCCCTAATGGATATGTTAATATTGCACAACTCTAGCATCCATACAGAGTGCCTGAGCCACAGCCTATTGACTTTATAGGGCCTTCAAACAGCAGGAGAGTAACAAGATCAACCATGAGGTATGTTAACAGAGATGTGATGTAGAGTTTTTATCCCCACCTGCCTGGATTCAGTCAGAACTATGAGTCCCTCACTAAGAGGATCTGTGGGTCTAGAACTTAGGTTGGGCTGGTCCCCGAGCAACTGCCACATCCACACCATCACCTCCGGCACAGTGGTGATTGATGGGCTATGAGCACCACTGGATGTGCAGCTCACAGAGTTCCTGATTGGCCATGCTCACAGGTCCCCCAGTGATCCAGGAGCACTGCTTAAGCCTGGAAGGGACACCAGGCAGTTGTCTATGCAGCTAGGTGGATTCCCAGCCAGCTGCTATAATAGACTCTGCTCTTTTGCCTTGCTTTGGTTCCTGGCTTCTGACTCCAACTCTGACCATCAGCTCTGGTTCCTGGCTTCTGACTCTGGCCCTACCCAGTAGGCACTACTTTGGCTCCATTCACTAAGGATGAATGCCCACGCCTTGATCAGGATACTCACTTTCAGCGGCACCAGATTTCATACAAAAAGAGTTTGAGGGGGAAAATCATAAGTCTAATTTTATGAATATCCCTTTTGCAATTTGACACTGGAAACACTCATCATTTTCTAAGGCCATCTGGGTTGTGAAACAGGGCTTATGACACGGAAAAAATTAAGGGATAAATAGGTCAATCTTATTTTGACTGTGTATTTACATGTAGCTACAACAGGCCTTCTTCATCAAAAGTTTTTCTAGAAATTGGCAACTTAGTGTCACTCCAAGTATAATGTGCTGCAGTGTATATGTGGAAACCAAATTATAGCTCTGAAAAATACAGGCAAAAGGCATTCAGAGCATCCACAGGTCTCTGGAGTTCCCAGTCATGGATGGTAAACATAATTCCTCAGGGGAAACTGTAAAATCTCTGCTCTAACAGCCGCTGGAATGCCGCACTCGGAACTCTGGGCTGGTGCTCAATCCTCTCCAGACTCCCTGCCTAAGCTTTGTAGGACAACTGGGATCATGTCAGTTAAGCCACAAGGAATGCGCTGAACAAGGTGAGGGACAGGACTGGATTTAGGGGCAGGTGACCCAGGCAACTGCCTGGAGTGCTGCTTGGAGGGTGCCAGGCTCGGGGTGCTGTTTTTGTTGTTAGCGACAAAATGGAAAATAGATTGTTTGAAGCACAGGCACTGAGTTTCTAATCTGTTTTGGGGGGTGGGGGGGGACAGCTCTATGCCTCATAAAGATGTCTTCTGGAGTCCAGACAATGTTGCCGCTGAATGATTTAGAGTGCAACAGAGTCTTCACTACCGGGTAGTGAATAACATAGCTGGAGTCAACCTAGCTTAGATCAACTTACCCCTGTATCTTCACTGTGCTGCATCGATGGGAGACGGTTGACTTCCCTTACTCTTCTCAGAGAGCTGGAGTACCGGGGTCGACCGGAGAGTTCTGTGCCATCCATTTAGCGGGTCTTCATTTGACCCGTTAAATCGACCCCTGCTGCATCGATTGCAGCAGTGTCGATCTCCCAGTAGTGAAGACCAGTCCAAAATCTATGCTCTGCTAGGGTCACTGAAGTATAATCATTCTGAGCCTTTTCATTGAGTTCAATGGAAGTTGGGTTGGGCTACTAGCATGGAAGGCTGTGGGTACTTTTGTTTAATGGAAGCCAGACTGAGAAGAGGGTAATTCAAATTGAATTGGTAATTCACATTGATTTTCTTTTCTGAAAGGGGAATTTAGAATGCAGACATAAATTGCTCATAACCATATCAGTAGGATGATTCTGAAGTGGGGCAGGAAGGGACTTCATTTTGTTATCATGATTCCAGAAATGATACATTAATCTATAAACAATAGATTCCCTCTGGGTGTACTTTCTTTGTTTGTATGTATATTTACAATAATATATATCAGGAAAGGAAATGAGTCCAGTGTCCATTGGTGCCTTTTATTTCCATGAATGCTTGACATTGTCAGCTCTGATTTATGAGGTAATGGATTCCCAAACCCTAATTAAATATTAATGAGGTAGTGTTATCTCATGAGACCCCATTGTTAAACTGAACTTTGTGGAAAGAAACTGGGAAAACGCATCAGAACATTTCCCCACGCCCATCCTTAGCATACTCAGCTTCTTTCATTTACTGCTAAGCGTGATAATAGCAAGAAACAGGATTTACATAACTAAATCAAATAAAACAAGATCATAGTGCTAGATCACAGGTGAGAAAATTCATGTTGCTCTCAAGTTTGAACTGATATAATAGTGTGGATACTACTTATTAGACATTAACAATGAATCTCATTATTTCCCATAATTAAACTATCGATACACTTACATACCCTCATCAGCATATTATCTAAGTACGTTTGCCTGGGGGAAACAAACCCACAGAGAAGTGGCCTCATGTTTTTAAAAGCCATTTTAGTGAATTAATTAGCCTGGAGAAATGATAGTCTACAATACATTTTTCAATAGTTTGTTGTCATGGTCAGACAAAGAGGCCTAAGATTTGTGGTAACATAGATTTGCTCAGCCTTCCCTGCTGTGTGAAAACAAAAGACAATTGGTGATGCATTGAGCAAACTGGTCTTAAAACAGAGACAGCAACAAAGAAACACGACAACATGAAAACACAGAGTACAGGCTGCTGTCCACATTTATAAAGTCATTCAGTCTGTAACTCCAACCCATTGTTACAAGAAAAAACAGATGAGACGTAAGGCATCAGTGTTCCATTAACTATATCATCTCAGCAAAACTACATTTCAGGCTCTGAAGTGGAGACATGAATATGAGGGTAACCATAGTTTCTGAAACTGCTGAATGTGATTTGTCCTTGGGCACCGTTCCTGTTAAACCATTGACTGTTAAGTTGCCGTCAGTGTCAGCACTAGGTAATTTTTCTAATATAAGTTTATGACTAGGATGAAAGGCTGAAATGTATTGAAGTATTTCGGGATTTTCATTCTGTGGTGTATTGAAAACACTGTTAAAATTACAAGCTATCCTGTTAAATCCTAAGGGGTTTCCTGGTTCTGCTTGCAGTCTAGGGGGCTCTGAGGGAAGCATGTTATCTATGCCCTCAGCAGTCAGTTTACAAAGAGCCAACCTAGAGCAAGGTGGGTTGAATTTTTGTCTCTCTGCCTTACAGAACAGTCTGCTTTTCCTTGCTATAGTTTTGGTTCTTGTGTGAGAGGGCTCTAGATTGGAAGAAATAAAGTAATGTTAGGTTGCAACCTTCCAGCAAGAATATATTATGCTTTTATCTAACTTCTGTATGTTCCCTGAACATAGTGCATTCCACGTCACTGTGAGTGGAATTCACCCCTCCACACTGCACAAACCCTACTGAATGAAATTCCACCCTAGTGCAGCAGGACAAGCTGCTGTGTGATATAATTTGCACTTCCCAGCATATGCAAGAATTAACTTGGCCTTTATCTGGGATGCTTTGATTCACTGCTGCTCTAACTACTCTTTATTCATTTGAGTATCTCACTTTGCAGTAGCTTTACTTATTAGCATCATGGTTGCCAATTATAAACATATGTTGCATTTTTCTCTTCCAATCTGATTTACACTATTTTGAAGGTTTAAAGGGGCAGATTACCAGCTCATGTAAATTGTCGCCACTTCACTAAAGTCAATGGAGTGATAACAATTTACACAGCTGAGGATCTGCCTCAAGGGTGGAGCTCCTTGTGGATCAGCCCACATCTCGCATTTCATTGGTTTGCTGGGTCCTGGGAAAAGGAGAGACCCAGTGCGACAGTAGCACAGGGCGGGTTTTGTGTTTACACATACCATGGTGTCTTCCTGATCAGAATGCCTCTCACAAAAGCTTGAAGCTTGATCATCCTGAAGTGGCTCTTTTCACATAATTTCAAACAAATCTTGGTCACTATGTACTCTCATGTGGTTATGGTCATATGGTGTAAAATATGTATATAAATCTGTGCCACTTTAGAGGGCAGAGATACTTGTTTTATTTTTTTCTTTTATTATAAATGTGTTCAGCATTTTCCATCCTTGATCTGTGGTCTAAAATCTTCCCCCATGTTGGGAGGGAAACTTTTTAAAGTGTTCTATTTTCCTGGTAATTAAGGTATATTCCTGCAAAAGCAGATTTTTGGTCCACAGTGTAACTGTTGCTATACATACTATTGTATACTCCGAAAATTGCTTTTAAATGTGATGATTCATTTCTGCAAGGTTCACAGTTGTGTAATACCTTATTTTTAATTTTTAAAAAAATCAATAAAGCTTTTGGCCCCAATCTTCTCTGCATTGATGCCAATGGAAAAACCCTCAGCAGAAGAAATGATTGGTTTAATTATAGCCTGTCAGAACAGAGTAGGAATATAAAGCCAGATTCTCCTCTCACTTACTCCAAATTTACACCTGATTAACTCCATCAGCTGACTTCTACCTGTGTAAGTGAAGGGAGAATCAGCACCACACTATCCTCTGTGAAGGGGAAAAACAGAAACAAAATCCACCCCTTCAAATAGGAAAGAAATGGAAATGTGTGAACCAAATTCAGGTCCTGAGAAGCTAGAAGAACAAAGATCTTGATCACCCACAAATCCCTTCAATATCAATGAGGTTTGTCTGTCTACCTACATATATAGTTCTCATCAACATAGTATTTGGGCACCTCACAAACATTAATGGATTTATCCTTAAAACACCCCTCTGAAGTACAGAAATGCTATTATCCCTGTATTACAGATGGGGAATTAAGACACAGAGAGACTTCTGGAGGCCAGATTTTAACAGTATTTAGGTGCCTAAAGGTGCAGATGATGCCGATTAAGATTTTCAGAAGCACCCAGGTGCCTAACTTTCATTGTAAACAATGGGACTTGGGTGCCCAGGAGCTTTGGAAGTTCCTCTTAGCACCATCTGCTTCTTTAGGTGCCTAAATAGCTTTAAAAATCTGTCTCTGAGTGACTTGCCCCAGGTCATACAGGAAGTCAGAGCAAGAAATTGAACCCAACACTCCTGAATCTCATTTCAGCACTTTAACCTCAAAACTTTGTATCCTTTGCAAATGTTCAGCACCATCAAGACTAGGCTCCTATTGGACATTGCAATCCTGTTACACTTTTTCACTCTGCACTTAATGCAACAAGTCTAGCGATGCAAAGGAGAATCAACAAAAGTTAAAAATGTAGCACTGTCTGACGTCAGACAGTGCTGGTGTTTAATATCTGGAGAGACCATATATGAACCACACCTCTAACTTTGAATATGCTCACCCTACCGATAATAATGTAAGAGCCAGGAAATATTGTAACAGGACACCACCTTCATTCTCCTCAATGAGAAGCTTAAGAAAACCCTCTGACTTTTGAAACTATTTTAAAAGAAAGAATTAGGTTTCAGGAAATTGCTATCACTTCTAAATATCAATTCTATCAATCTCCTTGGCATATGTTATGCTTTATAAAAATAGCCAGTGATATATAAAATAGTCTTAATTGATAAGTGCATGTGATCTACCATTGTTACTGCAACAAAATTAATTTTGCTCTCTTTTTGCTCCTATCTAACATATGACCCATTGTATAATCGGAAAAGATGGTGCTGTAAGAATGATATTATAGAACTCCGTGTTTATTCTTTTGAAGTTAGTCCAGGTCAAATTTTGTAACAGCAAGCTCTGCAAGCTCAACCCGGGATCTGCTAGCCAGCCTGTGTTTTTTTCCCTCATGCATGATCGCCAGTTTACCTGATGGTGCACAAAGGTGTAACAGAATCCATCTCATTCTTCTATTAGTTCTGAAATGCTAACCTTAGTAAGATCTTCCTTATCTGTAAATATATGACTTAAAAATACAGGGAGCAACTACGCTGAGTAAGATGGTAACACCCATCATTATTTTTCTGATTCTAACTAAACTCTAAAAATCTGTTCATTTCACATTGCTGGTAACTTGCAAATAAAGCACACTATTAGTGCATGAGCTGTCTCAGCCTCACTGTGGTAGAGCTCCACTCTGCTGAGGAGGTTTCTATTCGTGGTGAACTGTGTGCTGGCTTTATTTTGCAGCTAGTTGTGCGTGCCAGTAGCTAGACCATTGTTTGGGGCTCAAGAGACCTAGGTTCTATTCCTGGCTCTGTTTCTTGTCTGCTGGGAGACTTTAGGCAAATCACTTCACTTCTCTGTGCTGGTTTCCCTCTCTGTAAAATGGGGATAATGTTGCTGATGTCCTTTGTGATCCAGATTTTATTACATGTTGTTCTCCTTTGAAGTTACTTTGGAAAAATGGAGTCACTGTACATATCCGATCTGTTCCCTCTGTGTATCAGTCATATCTGCTTGCTTTAGTGAGGACAATAAGTTCATACCTATTCTGTCAACCCTGCATAGAATCATAGAATCATAGAATCTCAGGGTTGGAAGGGACCTCAGGAGGTCATCTAGTCCAACCCCCTGCTCAAAAGCAGGACCCATCCCCAATTAAATCACCCCAGCCAGGGCTTTGTCAAGCCTGACCTTAAAAACTTCTAAGGAAGGAGATTCCACCACCTCCCTAGGCAACGCATTCCAGTGTTTCACCACCCTCCTAGTGAAAAAGTTTTTCCTAATATCCAACCTAAACCTCCCCCACTGCAACTTGAGACCATTACTCCTTGTCCTGTCCTCTTCCACCACTTAGAATAGTCTAGAACCAAAGAGCCCCATCTCCCAGTAATAAAATACTCATTAACTCTATCCACAATTTGTATGGAAAATGGGAAAGTAGCTGTTATGATGCAGAACCAGTACAGAACTGTTTACAAAGTTCCAGGGCTCATCAATTACGCTGTGTAACTGCATTGCCACTGAAGGCACGAACGTCATAATGTTGTCTGCAAGAACAGTCCTTCCTGGCTAGGTCAAAGGAGGAAAGACTTAACTTGATTTTCCGATCCCAAGTTGAGTTAGCAGGCTGGCAGTTAGAGAAAACAACGACCTTATTAATTGTTAATTCAGCATATTTCATCTGGAAGTCAGTCAGAGACAATAAAATTGGAAACCTGAAATGCTACTTTGGTAGAGTTTCTTATGGTAGAACCTCACGTTTAGCACGAGTGTATCTGTTCAGCTCTCATTAGCATTAATGGAAGTTTCACAGCTAGCACATTGCACATGGAGTACAGAACACCTCCGTGATTGCAATTTCCTCGTCATCCATACTCTTATTGGGACATTCCTTGGTATATTACTGTATATAAAATAAACAGCATGCTAGTGCACTGATTACTAAACTTAGGAAATCTCGTGTATCAGAGTAAATTTCTCCGTGTTGCAGGTACAATGTTCAAATCATAACAGCTACTTTCCCATTTTCCATACAAATTGTGGATAGAGTTAATGAGTATTTTATTACTGGGAGATGGGGCTCTTTGGTTCTGTTTTTTGTTTGTTTTGTTTTTCTAATATTTTCTAATAGTAAAATGGAATCCTTGGGTTGTAATTGATGTCCTAGGAATTAAAGGATAATTCGTTGCTATATAGTACCAGCATTACTCTATGAATAAAGTTTCTTTGTACAGTATATTCAAACTCGAGCTGTTCTGTTATTGCACCAGAGGGTGCAAAACTATATGTATGGATCTAATGAAGGAATTCATACTTAGGTGAATGAATAACTGTTGAAACAGAATAATAGAAACAGAAAATGCTGCAGTCCTTATTCCAGTCAATGGGAGTTTTTCTGGAGTAAAGATTGCAGAATTGGACCCTGCATATATTTTCTCATATACATATGCTTCTTTCATAAGTATCCAGGAGTGCAGTTCCAACACCGTTTTGTTATTTTTGGATACTTTTAAGATGTAGATAAATAAACGTGCAAGCTTGTGTAAAATATTTAATACCATTTTATTGCTGCAATCATATGCTTGCTGTTTCATGAAGCATGGTCAGCACAATTTACCCCTCTCAGAATGATTTTATTTGTATTTGGCAACAAATAGTGCTGATGCTAATTTCAGCCTCGCTTAAGAATTTGAAACAAAGCTTATTAAACCATCTTCAGTTTATCAACTCCCCAAAGACAAGAACATTTAAATTCTGCCTCATACTATATCTATAGCTATATATAGATATAGTATCAGGTCAAATGCAGTGGATTGGAAGAGCTGTTCAAGGATATTTATCGGTTTCCTGATGATAATGGAGTTAAGAACATTTTGATATAGTTTGGTTATCAGAAAGAATTTAACCTTTTACACCTCCGCAAACAGGCATGCTTAGTAAGACAGGACCCTTTCCAAGTTAGCTGTCTTAATGGATCTTTTGCCTTTATTAGAGAAATTGGTTGCCATCATGTTATAGGGAAACTTGCAAGAGAGCTTGCAAAATTCATTATATGAACTACTGTGCTGTAGATGTTTCTAGACTTGATGTTGCTTGGTGTGTTAAAGCAAAAAAGCTAGAAATGGGGAAAGGTCTGGAGCCAAGTATTTAAACATAGTACATTAAAAGAGCAATATGTATATGGAGGACTTTTAATTAAATTTTAGGGGCTTAGTCAGGCACACTGGGAGTTACAATAGTGTTACTGTGAGCAGAAGGGAGTGCTCAATATGATTATGTGTATGTCGGGCAAGAGATGGTGAGTTGAGTCAGAAGTAATGCTTAAGGTGGGGTAAGAGGCTACCTCGGCCAAATTCTGCCCCCATTTACACCAGCATAAATCAAGCGACTCCAGTGAAGGCAACGGAGTCGCTCCTGATTTACACTAGTGTAAATGGTAGCAGAATCTGGGATCCTTACCCTAATTTAGGCTTCCTTATGCACAGGGAGCTACTCCACTTCCTAATTTGTAAGTGTAAGGCAGTCTAAATTATTGTAATTATATGATGAGGATTCAAAAGAAGGTGTAAGTTAAAGTGATGGTCACCTACTTTAACTCTCATATACCCTCCTGCTAGCCATGTAAGCTAGCTATATACTTCAGTCCTCTTAGTATGTTTGTTACACCCAATTAGACTCCATTAGATTGAAATAGACGCACTGGGTCAACCTGATAGTGCTTTAGAAAGAGTGTGTTTATAAAGTACAGGATAATAAATGATATATTATCCACATTTAGGGAGGAAGAAGGTGTAGGTCACATCAAGTTAGTTTAACTCCAACTCTCCTTTGAATTTGGTCCACTGAGTTTAAAAAGGAATTCAGAGGAATGTTTAGCACTGTAGAATCTTGAGATCTTTTTTGTATCTTTGGGGAAGATCTTTTCTTTCTATCACAGAAATGAAAGGAATTTAGACTAGTATACATTTTAGAACCAACAGTGTTCTAAACCCATTTTCATGTAAGGGCCAAATCCTGCAATTCTTCCTCACTCCAAACTACCACTGAACCCCATGAGAATTTGGGCTGAGATTGGAAAAGACTAAATAAGAAAGCTTTTGATTCCCAGATTTCCAGTGGACTTTTATAACAAGCACATGCACTATAATCTGATATCAGATATATTTTATATAAAATAAGCTATCACTCAGAAAAAATAAACAACAAAAAACCCTCTTATACAAATGCCCTTTGCATTATAGATCAAGTGCCTTCAAAGCCAAGAAAACATGAACCTAAGAAAAAGGAAAACTGCCCCCTATTTAATTTCACCTCAGCTCTCTCCTCCCACCACCTTCTCCCTCAGCTGTTGCACTAATTAGCTGACTGACTGATTATAGGCTGCATCAGGCATTTAAAAGATCAATGGTGAAAAGTGACAATAAAGAAATGTTCTAAAGTATCTCTAAGAAAGAAGTGTTGTCAGCACAGATGGGAATGTTATACATAATAACACACTCCTGTGTTTCAACTGAGAATCTCATTTCTTATATCAAGGTTTGCATTCAACTATCCTTACTATTTGGGTTTCATTGGTTCCTGTTTTTTTTTAAAGTATTTATTTTGTTCTCAGTATCATTACTTATGATTTCTTAAGTACAAACCATGTGCTCAGCACTATATAACACAAAGAAGAAAACACAGTTTCCCCAAGGAGCTTACACTTTAAACAGAGGAACCATTCCAAAGGTATTGGGAGTTCTAAAGGAAAATTCTACTTTGGAATGTTTTTTTCTTGTATATAATGGGTGACACGTTCACTAAAATGGATTAGAATGACTGGATTTGACCTCTAATGACCATATTTGAGAGACACTGAGCACTTTTGAAGATCTAGCCCTAAATTAGAACATTTGAGGCACTACTGATAGTCACTTTAAAATAAAAGAATAAACTGGGTGTAGTTTTGCACAAAGAGGTGGTTGGTGACTGTAAATCCAAGCAACTCTTTTGTGACTAGAGCTGCGTTGATAACTCACAGTGAATAATTTACTCAACAAATCAGCCTTCTTTTTTAAATCAGGCAAATCACCCATTCTTCACATTTATTATTCAGATTTGTTCAGTGAACATCACTTTGAAATTTTGCTACACTGTAGATCAGTCAAGCATATGAGCATTTTACAGAATTTAATTTGTTGGGCCAAAGTGCACTTAAATAAAGTTATCTTCACTTTCCCTAAAAACTTTTACAACAATTTCATGAGCAAAGTTTTTCCTTGCAGGATTCTCTTTTGACGCAAGCCAACAAAATACCCATGACATTACCATATGGTCCTACCAACTGGACGCTTTCTTCTCTTCTCTTTTTAAGTCTCAGAAATGAAAGGTATTGGCAAATGCCATCAAAACAACAGACAATACAATTCCAGCTCAATTCTCTATATGTTTTCCCCTGCCTATCAGCATAATTCCTGCCTTTATTGTGGGGAAAGAAACTGAACTGAGTAAACATAGCAAGGAAGTGATTTAGCTAAAAACATCAAGATACAGGTAGTATTCTCTCTGAAATTTTAAGAGCGATCTTAAACTGCTGGTGTGTAAGTTTAAAGATAGCTGTGGGAAACTGTAAGTGGCCTGACTTCTAAAAGACACATCTTCAGCACTGCAGTGTCTAACCCTGACACATAGATTAATCAATAAAAATCCTTTTGCTACATTCTCTGCTGTATCCTGACCTAGCAGTGTTTTACACCCATTCTCCACAGATGTATATGACTACACAAGATGAAGAGCAGTGGAGAATCAGGCGCCCTGAGAATATACTGAAAGATACCTGAAAGTAGACAACTACCAATATATGGCATTCAATTCACCTCTTTATTCTCGCTTCCCTGAGAATTAGCAAACAAACAAACAAAAAGCCAAATAAGAGATTTTTGGAACAGTCCAAAATGAGGAATACTGCAAAGACAAACAGTTAATAGCAGTTATCCCAGCTGCTAAGTTAATTAATGTAATGGAAAATATCTTGAGGGAAAGTATTGCATATGGTTATTAGCAATTAACCCACCACCCTAAAAATCACAATTCCTGCTAATAACAGAACACAGCACAGTTACTCTAATTACAATCTCTGCACGAGAGCTGCTATCAGGAGGGAAGGTGAAATCCTGTAACTAGCCAGGATTTAAAAACCAGGCAGAAAATTGAAATGTTGAGGATTGGATTGGAGGGGGTATAAAAAAGGGGGGCAAGAGAGAGCTTTTCAGTGCAATAGGCAAAGTTGCTCATGTTGTGATATATCTTAGTTCTTTCCTCTGCAGGCTGGAAATTAGAGTGATGTTGATAGAAGTAAAGGTTAAATGTAAAGTGGAGAGCAAAGGGAATGGTGTGAGAGAAACTGTCTCCACCACAGAGTTCATGAACTGACAATGATATATAAGCAGTATAGTCAGTGTTTGGAAAGGAGAATTATGTTGGACCCTCTATGAGCAACTCTCTGAGCAACTGGAGGGGAGGAGAATGAAGGTTATGTGTCTTCCATCCTATAGAAAGTCCTTTGGTACTAACCCCTGTGGGGCACATTGTGTAGTCCCACTAGGCTAGATTGTCAGACCTCTTAGCTGTTTCCGACAGGAATGGTGGTGACAAATGATCATAGAATAGAATATCAGGGTTGGAAGGGACCTCAGGAGGTCATCTAGTCCAATCCCCTGCTCAAAGCACGACCGATCCCCAATTTCTGCCCCAGAACCCTAAATGGCCCCCTCAAGGATTGAACTCACAACCCTGGGTTTAGCAGGGCAATGCTCAAACCACTGAGCTATCCCTCCCCGCAATGTCTAACTCCATATAAAATAATGATGATGGCAGGAGGCTGGGCTAAAAGTGATAAGGGAGGCAATTTCCCCCTCCTCCTCTGCCCACCCTGCCATTTTTCATGAAGTTAGGCATGCTCTGAGCATGTCTACTGGAGCGGGGCCTGCAGGCTCAATTGGCGAGGCAAGGTCTATTGCTGCCTGCTTTGACAATTATGTTGGGGCACAGGCAGCCACGTGCCTGCCTGAAGCAGCAGTGCACGTGCTCAGCGGCAGAAACTTAGCAGAGATTTTGTGGCTCTCAGTGGTGCTTAAATCTGGGACTTAGGAACCGAAGCAGACCTGGTTACTTAGGCACCTTTGCGGATCTGAGCCTCTAGCTTTCACTATACAGCCATTTTTCTACAAAATTTCCCACTGTGGCTGCTACTGGTTTGGCTTCCCGAATGGGAGCACTGGGGTAGACATAGCTGCTGATGTTTTTCCGGTTGGGTTGTCTAGGCTGGTCAGAGAAGGCCTAGGCAATATACTGATAATACCAGCAGTCCCTTGGGCCTTGCCTATGCTAATGCTCCCACTGTTACTACCACCAATGCAAGTGAACCAATGATTTAAGTGATGAGACATTTGTGGGACAATTCCTTCAAAGGCTGTTGTGTGTCACTTTGGTTGATATAGAGCAGAGCTGTACTTGTAAAGTGGCAGACTCTGCCACTGTGTCCAAAATCAAATCTTGTTAACAGCTTAGGAAACCCAGATCATCGTAGGAAAACCCTGATGATTGGAGGAGTGGTACATGGGTTTACAGTAGATGCTTAACCATGAATAGTTATTATTATGTACCAGGCAGGACCAGATGTAGAGAGAGGAAGAAATTTCCCCCAGGACATATCGACAATTACCTTGACTGAGACACATCTGTTAGGAAACAGTGGATGAATTTTACATGTTCAGTTTCCTGATACTGGGGGGAAGGGAGCATGTGGTCTTTCCCTCCTTCTATTCCTATGTATCAAAGTTTCCCAACTCCCACTGGTTTCTTGGCAAATTTAGATTGTTTTCTGGCTGGTCTTGTATAAGTTTCAATGTTTGTGGCTCATTGTCCATTGAAGACCTCGTTTTTGATAGTAAGATATTCCTCTTCTAGGGGAAAGTGGCTCTTTTTTAGAGAACGGCTTTTATGAATGCTTCTTTCAACCTGCAGACTTGAGTCAAGTGTCTGAACTGTAAAACGAACGTGCTACTACTCAATTTATATCAAATCTTATATTCCAGATGATTGCATTTGTATACAGGCTCTGTAACATGACCCACAAAATGGAAATCCCCATCTTCAAAGATCTTCTTCAGCTTGAAGAAGATGGACAAGAAGAGCAGCTGGACACTGACACAGTGACTCCACCTCCATGAGTGACGTTGGGTTTGTCGGTGTAGTTAGGGGGAAGTAGACTCTGTGTACAGGAATGCATGCATCTTCTGTTGAGTCATTGTAGGCCCAGATGCTGAAACCCATATTAAAATTCAGGGTGATTACTGGTGAGTGGGTCCAATTAGCTCCAACCAGGATATAGAGGCGATGAATGGGAATATCTATTTTGACAGCAGACACTTAAACAGAAGAGGGAAAGCCAAGTTTGGAAAGATGCCAAGGCTGAGATTAATGGTTTGTTGTTTTCAGTTCCCGATAATGCTTAAACCCTGTGATGGGGTTTGGACACTAATTCAGGCTCTTGGGTGAGAGTAAGTGGGAACTGAGTTGCTCCCAGAAAACTATAGTACTAGTTAATAATAAAGCATTGAGCAATAGCTGAGAAAGAGAATTCACAGAAGTTCCTGTTTCTGTTGAAAGGAAGTGTGGTTTGGGTGACTGGTTACCACCCTAGAGGTAGAAGAGCTGAGTTCTAATCCTGGATCTCCATTGACTGACTGTTCCCCTGTGGATAAAAATGTAAGTAATCATTGAGCCATTGATAGAGAGAGACTCTGGAGTCCAGTGGCTAGGGCATTCACCTGGGAGATGAGGGACCTTGATCCAGTCCCCCTGCTCCACTCCCTCTTTCTTTCTTTTTCCACAGTGGAACAGCTGCAATAGGAGAGACTGAGGGAGCCCCATAGCCATACTCCCCTTCCTGCGAGGAGGGGGAAGTGAACCTTGGTCTTCCACATCCAAGGTGAATGCTCTAACCACTGAGCTACAAGTTGGAAGGTAGGTAGTGGCGTCATCTTTTCTTTCTCTTCCTTGATTTGGAATGGGACCCGATATGGTAGGCATGCCTACCAAATTGGGCCCCACACACAATTTAAGCAACCAAATGCCAGTCTTTTCCCAGTTTGTGAATCGCTCTGTGGCTTAAGCGGGAGATAAGCATCCAGATGCCTAGAGGGGGCACCAGCGCACATGCCCAGAGACAGAAACATAGGAGCTGAGGGAACTGTCACCCTAGACACTTAGGTGTGGAGTGAGTTTAGGCAGCTACAGGGTTTGGCAGGAGTTTTGTGGATGGCCGTGGAGCCGAAGCTGGGAATGAGGCTTAGTCTACACTACAGAGTTAGGTCAATGTAAGGCAGCTTACATTGATCTAATGATGTCAGTGTACACACTACAGCCTTGCTCCTGCTGATGTAAGTGCCCTATTACATGGACATAATGACTCCACCGCCCAGAAGGGGGTAGGGTTTGTTGGTGTAGTTAGGGGGACACAGCTGTTGGCTGTCATTCTTGTCAATTTCATGGCTCCATGCTCCAGCCGTGAAATTGACAAGAAAGCTGGACTATCCCCCGAGTGGGGGAGGGGCTCCAGGTAGAGGCCGGCTGCCCTGGGGCTCCCTGCTCCCAGCCATGCTGGGCTTGCCCCGCTCAGAGCCCAGCTGCTGCCCGGGCTCCCTGTTCCGAGCGGGGCTGTGCTTGCCTGGGGCTGTGCCCTGCGGCTCCTGGTTCCCAACCTGCTGGTGCTGCTTGGAGGCTCTGGGCTCCCTGCTCTCCATGGGGAGCCCGGCTGCCCACTTGGGTCCCCACTCCATGCCACTCGGAGCCTGGATGCTCCCCCCTGAGCTCTTGGCTCCCTGCTTCCTACTGCAGCCAGGTTCCCAGCAGGGAGCTCTGCACGTGGAGTCCAGGAGGTTCCCAGACTCCCAGCGGAGAGCCGCGGACATCGGAGCAGCCCCCTGGCTTTCCACGGGGAGACTCTGGGAGGCTGCCAGGTTCCCCATGTGGGGCAGGGAGTCCAGGGTGCAGCCTGGCTGGGAATGGGGAGCCAGGTGGGCACAGCCTAGAGGCTCCTGTGCTCCCCAGGTGGAGTAGGGAGCTGAGAGTTCAGGGAGGCAGCCAAGCTCCTGGCAGGGAGCTGCATGTGGAGCTGAGAGCCTGGGCTCTCAGCCCCCGGCACTGCCCCTTTGAAATCTATGGAAGCACTCCTGGGGAGGACGCACAGAAGACGAGGAGTGTGGACATGAACTGGTTGTAAGTCAACCTAACATAGGTCGACTTATGTTTTTATTGTAGACATGCCCTTAAGCACATATGTCTGGCATTTCAGTGCCTATGTCCCTTTGTGGTTCTGGGCCTAAGTATTTTATTAGTTTCCCTTTTAAAATCAAAATGCTTAAACTGTTATATTGCCATCCTTCTGGTTAGAGAGGAGCCTGTATGAATTGGCTCTCATCAGAGCTGGGTTAAGAGGAAATAAAATCCTCATTGCTTTCTATGAAAGTATTACTTTGCAATGTAATTTCAGAGGAAAATATGAGCAATTAACTTGCATATACATCACTGTTTATGAACACACCAAAGAACACTAATCTACTGTATAAACTAACAATAGGCAAAAAATGAGGCCACTTCATAAAAAACATTGCAAGCACAAAATGTAGTTAGACCATATGTTTCCATGTGGTTTGTTTGTGTGTACTTTTTTTCTTGTTGATGTTCATATAGGGCCAACTCCTCAGCTAGTTCCGAAGTGTGGAGCACTGTGGAGCTGCTCCCATTCACACTCACTGAGGATCTGGCCTATAACTTAAAACTGGCCATATCCATTCTCTTAATACACTGCTAAAACCTGGTTCACTAGCAATAGGCCAGTTCCCTGCAATTCACTCTTGTGAGTGGTCCTGCTGTCCCACTGAAGTCAGTAGTTGCAGGATGATTTCATTAATATATAACTGAGGAAGTAATACTAGATAATGATCAAAAGAAATAACACAATGCAGGATCAAGGCCTATGCGTTGGTTTTGGAGAACATTTTGTACATCCCTATTTGCATGTCCTGGTGCCAATGTTTTTATAACTACATGATATGTTAGAAATGTGCATTTAACCCCCCCCCCCACAAAAAACGGTGAAGGGATTTGAAATGTTAGTTTTAGAAGAATGTTAAGTGATTTGTCCAATAGATCTTCACAAATGTTATATTTTTAAAAAAATCACCTTGTAAAAAACAAATTTGTCTTATTGGATCACTAGCTGGGCAAGAAGATTTTTGCATAGTCTTGGCTGTTACTGTTTTGTCATGCACTGATCTTAAAGTGGATGGCATCTCAGCTGTAATTAACATTCAGCCTTGACATAAAGAAGGTCTATTATTTTATGGAAGATTTTGCTAGGCTTTAAGAAATAAAATGATTAAAAACCTGTGTGCACTCCAGGAGATAATGAGATTAGCTGAACTCAGGGCCCTGCAGAGTTAAAACTACTCCAGATGCAAGGAAAGGCTTAGCAGCTCATTGGAAATTTCAGGGTACAGTTAATCTGCACTGGGTTCTTATGTGTGCGATATATTTTCTTTACATTAAAAAAAACCAACACGTTGAAACTTCCTTGATACAATCCCAGGGGCATCGTGTCACTTCAGGCTTCAAAACAATGAACAATACTATATAAAAATAACTTTCTTGTTATGATTCCTAAGTGTTTCAACAATACTGTTAGAAAACAGAAACCATCTGATGAAGTGAGCTGTAGCTCACGAAAGCCTATGCCCAAATAAATTTGTTAGTCTCTAAGGTGCCACAAGTCTTCCTTTTCTTCATACATTGATGGACGCTCAGAGTGAAAATGGATGTGTCTTGTTACAGGAATTAAATAAAGGGAAATTCATTCACGGTTCTTCTGAAACAGATGTTTACTCATAAACATCTTCATAGTATTAGTGTCTAAACAATGAGTTGTGGGCACCATAAGTTGTGGGCAGTTGTGGGCCTCTATTGGAGCTGTTATGGAAGCAGTTTGGGCCGAAACTAATGCCACTAAACTAAAAAGAAATCAAATTGTCTTCAGCTAGAATTGGATTGGAGCCCTTAATAGTTGGTTTCCTGTCTCCCTGGTCTAGCGATATGAAGATCATGGTGTGGCGGGTGAGCTGCAAGTAGCCTATTTCTCCTGTAGTGTAGTGGCCCCTCTCTCCCATGTTAGGTCATTCCTAATATGTGCTCCTTCCACCCTGAGACACTCATCACCCCATGCATGTTATCTCTCCTTGGTCTGCTAGTACCTCAGGGAGTGTAGCTTTCTTTCTCAGTGGCTATGAGGGAGGAGGAAAGTCACCTTTTCTCCCAGGATTCAAGTTCAGGAAAGAAGTATGGGGAAGAGAGGAAGGGTGGTTTGGGAGATAGGATTTTTGCCTGGGTCTTGGGAAACCTGTTTTCAATTCCCTGCACCACAGACTTCCTGTATGACCTTGTTGGGTAAGTAACTTAGGATATAAGAACATAAGAATGGCCATACTGGGTCAGACCAAAGGTCCATCAAGCCCAATATCCTGTCCTCCGACAGTGGCCAATGGTAGGTGCCCCAAAAAGAATGACCAGACAGGTTATCATCAAGTGATCCATGCCCTATTACCCAATCCCAGCTTCTGGCAGAGGCTAGGGACACCATTCCTGCCCATCCTGGCTAATAGCCATCGATGGCCCTATCTTCCATGAATCCATCTAGCTCCCTTTTGAACCCCGTTATAGTATTGGTCTTCACAACACTGTCTGTTGGAGTTCCAGAGGTTGACAGTGCATTGTGTGAAAAAATACTTTCTTGCATTTGTTTTAAACCTGCTACCTATTAATGTCATTTGGTGGCCCCTTGTTTTTGTGTTATGAAAAGGAGTAAATAACACTTCCTTATTTACTTTCTCTATACCACTCATGATTTTATAGACCTCTATCATATGCCCCCTTAGTCGCCTCTTTTCCAAGCTGAAAAGTCCCAGTCTTATTAACCTTTCCTCAAATGGAAGGCGTTCTATACCCCTAAACATTTTTGTTGCCTTTTTCTGAACCTTTTCCAATTCCAATATATCTTTTTTGAGATTGGGCGACCACTTCTGTACACAGTATTCAAGGTGCGAGCGTACCATGGATTTACATAGATGCAATATGATATTTTCTGTCTTATTATTTATCCCTTTCTTGATGATTCCCAACATTCTGTTCGCTTTTTTGATATGTCTACAATTAAAAACCTGTGGTTAGCCCATGCCAGCAAACTTGGGTTCGTGGGGCTGTTTAATTGCAGTGTAGATGTCTGGGCTCGGGCTGGAACCTGGTCTCCTACTCTGCAAGCTGGGAGGGTCCCAGAGCTTGGGATGCAGCCCAAACTGGAATGTCTACACTGCAATTAAACAGCCCCACAGTCCTACGAGCCTGTGTCAGCTGGCATGGGCCAGCTGCGGGTGTCTAATTGCAGTGTAGACATACCCTCACAGTCAGCTTTCTTTAAAAGGTAGTTAGGCACCTATTTGCAGCTTTACATGCCTAAATGCCTTTAAAATTTGGAGCTCAGTCTCTCTGTGCCTCAATTTTCCATCTGTAAAATGGGGATAGGTGTCGTGAAAATGGATGTATTAAATTTGTGACAGGTTTCAGAGTAGCAGCCATGTTAGTCTGTATCCGTAAAAAGAAAAGGAGTACTTGTGGCACCTTAGAGACTAACAAATTTATTAGAGCATAAGTTTTTGTGAGCTACAGCATCCGATGAAGTGAGCTGTAGCTCACGAAAGCGTATGCTCTAATAAATTTGTTAGTCTCTAAGGTGCCGCAAGTCCTCCTTTTCTTAAATTTGTGAAGAGCTCAGATGCAGTGGTAGAGTGGGCCATGTAAGTACCATACATAGAATGTAGGAGCATCCAGAAGAGTAAGAATGAAAGAGAAGTGATGGGGAGAGAACCCTCTCTTGGGGCCCTGGCATCCAGGAGCCAGCCCCATAAAGGGGAGAAACAGGTTTTGTCTAGCAACCAGGAGAAAGAAGAGCCTATTGCCTGGCACCCAGTAGTAGATAGAGGGCGTAGCAAATGGATAGCTCTCCTCTCCCCGTAGCTGCAAAATCACCATGCAAATGAGATTATAGATAACTGAATGTGTTATTACAGGAACAAATCCCTCCCCAATTCCAGCTGTGTGTTGTGTGCCACATTCATTGTTGCACACTATAAAGCAAGCTGTAGCAGCAATTTGGGTTTAGGAGATGCCTCTTTATAGGTGGGGAAGTGAAGTGACCTCTCACAAGAAGAGATGCAGGGAGTTCACAGGTGAGAGGGGAGGTGGACAAAACAACACAGGAGAAAAGGGAGGAGCAGAGAAGGGGAGAGGGAATACAGGACAACAGCATTGCGCTGTACGTCTTCTCTCCGTCTCCCAGGCTAGCTGTTGAGACAGAGAATTGGCAGTAGAAATGGCAAAAGATGGGATTGCAGGTGTGAGAGGTGAGGCTTGATAGTACAGTAGTATTATCCTTTGTATTGCTGTAGTGTGTAGAAGCCCCAGTCATAGGCCAGGACCCCATTGTGATAGGTACTGTACAAAGAGAACAAAAAGATCGTACCTCTTTGATTTCAACTCTCTTTCAAATGGAGACTCAACTTGACTCCTCCTTAATCAGTCCAAAAATAATTAGAATTGTTTATAACCGGGCTAACAGCTGTAGTTATAACAAGGCCCACTTTTAGTCCTTGTTCCTAAAGCACTTATTTAATACTAATAATTTGTCTAATGTTTATGAGGTGCTATTCCAGCAACAGCTATTCCTGTGAGTGGTCTTATTGGTTTAACTCAGGCAAGTAAAGTTACACAGGTGTAAGCGATTGCAGGATTGGGCCCTTAATGATTTCTCTCAGTAATATAACTTGATACCTGTGTCTCAACATACTGTGTTGTATTTTTGTTATGTTTTCCTTATGAAAAGGGCCAACGTTCTGTATTTTGTTTTCTTCCTTGATGTGCTGTCAGTGGTACGTATGTTCATAGTGTTGTGCACTGTGACAGCTGAGGTGGGTGGGCCCTCGCTGCTAGGGAGTGTGGGGTGCCTTTGAGTTTTGAGGGGTTGTGTTCTGTGTGCATCGGGGAGGGAAGGCTGAGGTGACAGTTGTTCCAGTGACGTGGGGGGCAATGGAAGAGCTAAGACCAGAGTGGGGAGTGTTGGTCCCGCTGCCGGGTGTGTCTGAGTGCGTGGGATGAGTGCCTGAGGATGGGCTGGGGTGCTGGAACAATTTGTACAGTCGGGGTGCTGAGAGCCATTTAGCCAAACTGGAAAGCCTGTGTATGATGGAAACCACTTGACGCCAGGGGTTGCAGCAGCGGCCCTAGTTCCAACACCTGTGGTGGGCTGTGTTTGAGTCATGTGAATTGTGAGTGGGGTGTGTGCGAGAAAGGACTAAGACAGGGTTGTAAGTGGTGTGGGGGAGGGAGCACTGAGGCAGGGGGCGTAAGCAGTGGGGGGAGGGAGAGGGAGCACTGAGGCAGGGGGTGTAAGCAGTGGGAAGGAGCTGTAGGGAGCACTGAGGCAGGGGGTGTAAGCGGTGGGGGGAGTGGGAAGGAGCACTGGGTTGGTGGGTGTAAGTGGTGGGGGAGTGGGAGGGAGCACTGGGGCGGGGGGGTGCAAGCAGTTGGGGGTGGGGGAAGTGGGAGGGAGCACTGGGGTGGTGGGGTGTAAGCGGTGGGGGGGGAAGGAGGAGCGGCAGCACTGGGGCGGGGGGTGTAAGCGGTGGGGGAGCGGGAGGGAGCACTGGGGCGGGGGGGGGTGTGAGTGGTGGGGGGAGCGGTAAGAAGCACTGGGGCGGGGGGGTTTGTAAGTGGTGGGGGAGCGGGAGGGAGAACTGGGGCGGGGGGGTTGTAAGCAGTGGGGTGTGGGGGAGTGGGAGGGAGCACTGGGGCGGGTGTGTGTGTAGGCGGTGGGGGGAGCGGGAAGGAGCACTGGGGCGGGGGGTGTGCAAGCGGTGGGGGGAGCGGGAGGGAGCACTTGGGCGGGGGGTGTGTAAGTAGTGGGGGGAGCAGGAAGGAGCACTGGGGGTGTAGGCGTGGGGGAGCAGGAGGGAGCACTGGGGCGGGAGTGTAGCCGGTGGGGGAGCGGGAGGGAGCACTGGGGCGGGGGAGGCTGTAAGCGGTTGGCGTGGGGGAGCGGAAGGGAGCACTGGGGCAGCGGGGGTGTAGGTGGTGGGGGGAGCGGGAAGAAGCACTGGGGCGGAGGGGTGTGAGCGGTGGAGGAGCGGGAAGAAGCACTGGGGGGGGGTGTAAGCGGTGGGGGAGCGGGAAGAAGCACTGGGGCGGGGTGTGTGAGCTGTGGGGGGAGCGGGAAGAAGCACTGGGCGGGGGGGGTGAGCGGTGGGGGGAGCGGGAGGGAGCACTGGGGCGGGGGGGGGTGAGCGGTGGGGGGAGCGGGAGGGAGCACTGGGGCGGGGGGGGTGAGCGGTGGGGGGAGCGGGAAGAAGCACTGGGGCGGGGGGGGTGAGCGGTGGGGGGAGCGGGAAGGAGCACTGGGGCGGGGGGTGTGAGCGGTGGGGGGAGCGGGAAGAAGCACTGGGGCGGGGGGTGTGAGCGGTGAGGGGAGCGGGAAGAAGCACTGGGGCGGGGGGTGTGAGCGGTGGGGGAGCGGGAAGAAGCACTGGGGCGGGGTGTGTGAGCGGTGGGGGGAGCGGGAAGAAGCACTGGGGCGGGGGGGGTGAGCGGTGGGGGGAGCGGGAAGAAGCACTGGGGCGGGGGGGGTGAGCGGTGAGGGGAGCGGGAAGAAGCACTGGGGCGGGGGGTGTGAGCGGTGGGGAGAGCGGGAAGAAGCACTGGGGCGGGGGGTGTGAGCGGTGGGGGGAGCGGGAAGAAGCACTGGGGCGGGGGGTGTGAGCGGTGGGGAGAGCGGGAAGAAGCACTGGGGCGGGGGGTGTGAGCGGTGGGGAGAGCGGGAAGAAGCACTGGGGCGGGGGGTGTGAGCGGTGGGGGGAGCGGGAAGAAGCACTGGGGCGGGGGGTGTGAGCGGTGGGGGAGCGGGAAGAAGCACTGGGGCGGGGTGTGTGAGCTGTGGGGGGAGCGGGAAGAAGCACTGGGGCGGGGGGGGTGAGCGGTGGGGGGAGCGGGAAGAAGCACTGGGGCGGGGGGTGTGAGCGGTGGGGAGAGCGGGAAGAAGCACTGGGGCGGGGGGTGTGAGCGGTGGGGAGAGCGGGAAGAAGCACTGGGGCGGGGGGTGTGAGCGGTGGGGGAGCGGGAAGAAGCACTGGGGCGGGGTGTGTGAGCTGTGGGGGGAGCGGGAAGAAGCACTGGGGCGGGGGGGGTGAGCGGTGGGGGGAGCGGGAAGAAGCACTGGGGCGGGGGGGGTGAGCGGTGAGGGGAGCGGGAAGAAGCACTGGGGCGGGGGGTGTGAGAGGTGGGGAGAGCGGGAAGAAGCACTGGGGCGGGGGGTGTGAGCGGTGGGGAGAGCGGGAAGAAGCACTGGGGCGGGGGGTGTGAGCGGTGGGGAGAGCGGGAAGAAGCACTGGGGCGGGGGGTGTGAGCGGTGGGGGGAGCGGGAAGAAGCACTGGGGCGGGGGGTGTGAGCGGTGAGGGGAGCGGGAAGAAGCACTGGGGCGGGGGGTGTGAGCGGTGAGGGGAGCGGGAAGAAGCACTGGGGCGGGGGGTGTGAGCGGTGGGGAGAGCGGGAGGGAGCACTGGGGCGGGGGAGTGTGAGCGGGGGGGCGGGAGGGAGCGGGAGGGAGCACGGGGGGGGGGGTTGCGGAGGCGGGTCCGGGTGTAAAAGCGGAGTTAGTGCTGCCCGCCCCCAAAAGAAGTTGCGGGTAAAAGCGCCCAGATTTGCCGAGCCGAGCCCTGCCCAGCCCGCCCGCCCGCGGGAGGGCAGGGCGGTGCGCTGGGCTGGGCTGGGCAAGGAGGCTGCGAGGCCGGTGATTTGCTGCTTTGCGGCGGCTTTGAAGGATTTGGAGCGCTGCGCCCGGGAGGTGCGGGGCTCCATGGAGCCTGTTGATCACACGCAGCCGTGGCTGCGGGGGAGCTGAGAGCGGCCGGCGCCCAACACCGCAGCCTCGGAGGAAGCACCCGCTCAGCACCCTTGGGCTCCGGCGGCTCTGCTCCGGACCACGACCTGCTCCAGCAGCCATCGTCTCTGCCCCTGCCCGATGCTAGCTCCTGCTGAGCCCGCTCAACTTTTGCAGGGGTGGTTGGCAGCCCTTGATCCCCGAGATGACCCCGAGAGCCTGGCTGCTGTGTCTGTCCTGGACCCTGGCTGCGTCGCTGCAACTTCAGCAGGGCATGTAAGTGAAGTGAGGTACCGCTGCTCCTAGGAAATGCTTGTCCGTGGCGCGTCTGACCAGCCTCCTACATCTAGGGCTCGTTTAGCCCTACTGGGGCGAGAGCTGTATCTAGCAAGTAGCCTTCTCTACATCCTGTGCTGGCAGAGGGATGCAGCAGATGCCCAGGGGTGCTGGAAATTGCTCTGAAAGAACTGCAGGCTCAGAATGATTAAATGATCATAGAGGCTATAGTTGGGGTTACAATGATAAAAACTAACCAACCTTTAGGGAAAAAAATGGGATTTTTAAAAGACACTGCATTGCATCCTGTTTGTTTAGACTGTGAACTCTTTAGGTCAAGGACTGTGTCTTATGCCTGTAAAACGCATATGATGCTGTTGTGTGTTATAGACCTAATTCAGTGCTATCTATATAGTACATACACATCAGTGCTCATCCTGTGACAAAAAGTTTAATTGGGTTTTTCTTTTGTTTACTTGACAGCTTCCTTTGCAAGCAGCTGAACAATTCCAGTTTTAGGGACTTTTTTGTAAAGCATGGTTATTAGTGAAATATGTAATCTCAGAAGAAAAGTGGTTTTTTTTTTTCTTTTCTTTTTCTAAGCCTGCCTTCTTCCCTCACTTTGGGTCTGAAGGCAGAGATGATCATTAGTGACTGAATGAAGATCCTTGCGTTTATTTTCTGCAGAGCTGGAGACCCATTCATGTTGGTGTAACAATGAAAGGACAGAGTTAAGCCTGAAACAGCTACAATATTCTACAGGCTTTATGGGCTAAGGGGCATTTTCAGCTTTAACTAGTGCTTAAAGCTTCAGTAGAGAACACTGGATAGTAAAATGTAAATCCAGTTAGGAAGACTAAAGGACTGAACCAGAGAGAGGTGAGAGATTGAGCACTGGAAAAAACAGCTGCCTAGAGATATACACACACTGCTAATTTGCAGATACAAAGGCATCAGTGCCCACCCATTAATATTGGGTCAGTGAGTATCCATTCTTGCATACTGAAGCTCATGTGAGATGTATACGATAACATATTAAATGTCTGCACGCCACCGACATTGTATGTTGTTAGTTTTCATAAATATTGAAAAATGCGACCAGAAAAACTAGTATTCATTTAAAAAGTAGAACAACCCTCAAGGTTTGTGAATCTGTTTTCACAGTTCTGTGCCTTGTGTTTTGTAAGCACAAATTGTGGTTTTAGTCTCCATGACTTTACAGAGGTGGGGGAAAAAGATTGTTTACAGGTGTAAAAAGCATCAGACAGCATTTCCTAAATATTAATGTTCGACCATCGTGACATTAACAGTGCTTTTTTATTTAAAAGGAAACAGCTCTGTTTACCACTCTATATTTCCATAGTCCATCTCCTGCAAGATTCATTTTGCCATCTAGTTACTGTAGATATCACTGAATCTCTGGCTAGGCTACCAGTTCCTGTTACTGCACAATGTATTCCCTGTGGAATAGTCTGCAAATACAGATTCAGAAAACTACTTTCAGTTAGAATAATGACATCTCTTAATTTTATGTTGAGCCCTTAGGGGTCACTGTCTGAGGAAAGCATTTTCTTCCTTTTGTTCAAGACTCTTGGTGGGTCTTTGAGTTAGTTTTCTGCAGTGAGTTGTTTTTTTTTTTTTTAAATTCTAATGTAAGGACTACCATTGATTTATATTTCCAGATTTGTTCACATTTCGCTTAAGCAGCTGTGCTAACCAAGGTTGTGCAGTTTTGAGGGTAATATTAGTTTAAAAGAGACACTTCACAGAATGTCATTTTAAGTCTGAAACTCTGAATTTGGTAGGTCATCCCCAAATAACTTTGTTTGCTTATTCTATTTACCTTTTTAAGAGAGAGTCTCTGTGAAAAGGAATATCATGAATAGCAGCATACTGGTATCTACATTGAGTATCCAAGCCATCATACATATTCAATTTTTATCTGAATAAGGACAGTCTGGAATGGTAAACAGCAGTGGCAAAGCCTTAGGTGCTTTTCCTGGGTGGTTGTCTTTTCGATGGAGAATAGGCTGCTACCGTAACTCTTAATGTTATTTTAAACCCGAGTGAGTAAAAAGGAAAATCTTCCCTTCCTCTGCAATCACCGTATACAGCTTCCTTGGTTTCATTTTAGGCATTCCACCAAGTGAGCATTTTTCAAAAAAAGGTTACTTTGTAGAGGTGAGGTTATGCTGATTGCTAGCATGGGGTGTTGCTACAAGTTTTCACTGGGAAGCTGCGGAATGGAGCCAAGGGTGGATCTCCTTTCCCATAGCATTTTATACAGTTAAATTGATTTCTAATGTGCCTTTTACAAAGGATGCTCATTGTCAGTGGATAAGGATCACAAAATGGACCACTGAGAATACATCATGCTGGCTGCTTCCTTTTAAGTTCTTAATTTAAGATCTTGTCTGGATGAGAATATACAGTACGCTTCTCATACTTGTTTTTAGTCTGCTAGTAACTCTAGAACTCACTCCTAGCTAGAATGTAACGATTCTGTGTAGGTATTTGTTATACTCGTGGTCTGATTCCAATCACCCAGGTGGGGGGGGTCAGCGAGATTTTAATGCATAGCAGATTACAGGGCGGCTATTTCCGACAACCATGTTTTTAGACAATTAGCCCTGATGATCTTGTATTCAAACTTTGAGTGAATAATTCTGGAATCACCAGAGTACAAGTACACAGCTCTTTTCTAAACCCTTGTTGCTTAATACTGTAAATGAGAAGTCACCAACATCTCTTGTTTTAAAAAACAAACAAACGTTTCTTTAGGAGCTATGGGTTTACTTTTGCTGCAGTGAGCTTTTCAGGCTAAGGTGTGGTATGTTTGAGGCTATGGGGTGGTGAGAAGCTATACCATAGATAAGGCAGCAACAGGGATTCTGTTTCATGTAAAATAGCATAGAGTAAAGGGGCTCTGCATGAATAAGAACTGAGGGGAGAGGGTTCAATTTGATTGAACAAATATACTGTTGAGGATGTACTTTTGGGAAGCTAGTTAATTATGTAAGACAGAGCAGAAAGCAGGAAATATAAGCTGTCACAGAGGCTGAATTGAGTGTCTTTCATGTTACCTTCAAGCAATAAGTATCGTTAGAGTTCACCATAAGTACTGAGATGGTCTCTTCTTTTTCCCCAGTAATACATATTTAGCTATCTAATAGGTTTCCACAAAGAAATTATTGTTCATAAACAAGTAGAAGGAAGAATCTTGTTCTTTTCAAACAGAGGGCATAGTTCTTCACTGTGTCTTTCTTTCCAGGCTTGGAATGCTGTCTTAGAAGATCTGTTACAGGATCTAGATACAGCCTTAAACTAAAATGTTGATTTCCATGTGTCAAGGTTCCTCCCCCACTCTGAACTCTAGGGTACAGATGTGGGGACCTGCATGAAAAACCTCCTAAGCTTATCTTTACCAGCTTAGGTCAAAACTTCCCCAAGGTACAAAATATTCCACCCTTTGTCCTTGGATTGGCCGCTACCACCACCAAACTAATACAGGTTACTGGGGAAGAGCTGTTTGGACACGTCTTTCCCCCCAAAATACTTCCCAAAACCTTGCACCCCACTTCCTGGATAAGGTTTGGTAAAAAGCCTCACCAATTTGCCTAGGTGACTATAGACCCAGACCCTTGGATCTTTAAGAACAATGAACAATCCTCCCAACACTTGCACCCCCCCTTTCCTGGGAAATGTTGGATAAAAAGCCTCACCAATTTGCATAGGTGACCACAGACCCAAACCCTTGGATCTGAGAACAATGAAAAAGCATTCAGTTTTTACAAGAAGACTTTTAATAAAAAATAGAAGTAAATAGAAATAAAGAAATCCCCCCTGTAAAATCAGGATGGTAGATTCCTTACAGGGTAATTAGATTCAAAAACATAGAGAACCCCTCTAGGCAAAACCTTAAGTTACAAAAAAGATAGACAGAAATAGTTATTCTATTCAGCACAGTTCTTTTCTCAGCCATTTAAAGAAATCATAATCTAACACATACCTAGCTAGATTACTTACTAAAAGTTCTAAGACTCCATTCCTGGTCTATCCCCGGCAGAACCAGAATATAGACAGACACACAGACCCTTTGTTTCTCTCCCTCCTCCCAGCTTTTGAAAGTATCTTGTCTCCTCATTGGTCATTTTGGTCAGGTGCCAGCGAGGTTACCGTTAGCTTCTTAACCTTTACAGGTGAGAGGAGCTTTCCCCTGGCCAGGAGGGATTTCAAAGGGGTTTACCCTTCCCTTTATATTTATGACACCATGTATGCTGATATAGTTCAAAACTTGCATCTCTGCAGAGCCACACCTCATCCATAAGTGGGCAGAGTTGGCATCCTCCCCTGCCTTACTCCCACTCCCATCCCCAAAGCTACAAATGGATCTGGAGCCAGATACTTGCTGGAATAATTTCAGTATCAGGCAAATTGGTTGAGAATCTATTAAAGAATAGAATTATCAGACCCATAGATGAACATGATTTGTTGGGGGAAGAGTCGATATGGCTTTTGTAAAGGGGAATCATGCCTCACCAATCTGTTAGAATTCTTTGAGAGGGGTCAACAAACATGTGGACCAGGGTGATCCAGTGGATATAGTGTACGTGGACTTTCAGAAAGCCTTTGACAAGGTCCCTTTCCAAAAGCTCTTAACCAAAGTAAGCAGTCATGAGATGAGAGGGAAGGTCCTCTCATGGATCAGTCCTGTCATTTAATCAGTTAGACAAAGGGTAGGAAGAAATAGTCAGTGTTTGGAACATAGAGAGGTAAATAACAGTGTCCCCCAGGGATCTGTACCGGCACTAGTGTTCTTCAATGTATTCATAAATGATCTGGAAAAAGGGGTAAACAGTGAGGTGGCAAAATTTGCAGACAATACAAAATTACTCAAGATAAGTGCAAAGCAGACTGCAAAGAGCTACAAAGGGACCTCATAAAACTGAGTGACTGGGCAAGAAAATGGCAGATGAAATTCAGTATTGATAAATACAAAGTAATGCACATTGGCAAACATAATCCCAACTATACGTGCAAAATGACAGGATCTAAATTAGCAATTACCAGTCAAGAAAGAGTCATAGATACATAGATTCATAGATAATTAGGTCAGAAGGGACCATTATGATCATCTAGTCTGACCTCCTGCACAACGCAGGCCACAGAATTTCACCCACCACTCCTGCAAAAAACCTCACACCTATATCTGTGCTATTGAAGTCCTTAAATCGTAGTTTAAAGACTTCAAAGAGCAGAGAATCCTCCAGCAAGTGACCCATGCCCCATGCTACAGAGGAAGGCGAAAAACCTCCAGGGCAGATTGGAAGAGGCCCTGGAGGAAAATTCCTTCCTGACCCCAGATATGGCGATCAGCTAAACCCTGAGCATATGGGCAAGACTCATCAGCCAGTTACTACAGAAAATTCTTTCCTGGGTAACTTGGATCCCACCCCATCTAATATCCCATCACAGGCCATTGGGCCTATTTACCATGAATATTTAATTACCAAAACCATGTTATCTCAGCATACCATCTCCTCCATAATCTTATCGATTTTAATCTTAAAGCCAGATAGATCTTTTGCCCCCACTGCTTCCCTTGGAAGGCTATTCCAAAACTTCACTCCTCTGATGGTTAGAAACCTTCGTCTAATTTCTAGTCTAAATTTCCTGGTGGCCAGTTTATATCCATTTTTTCTTGTGTCCACATTGGTACTGAGCTTAAATAATTCCTCTCCCTCTCCAGTATTTATCCCTCTGATATATTTATAGAGAGCAATCATATCTCCCCTCAACCTTCTTTTAGTAGTCAAGCCAAGCTCCTTGAGTCTCCTTTCATAAGACAAGTTTTCCAGTCCCTAGTAGCCCTTCTCTGTACCTGTTCCAGTTTGAATTCATCCTTCTTAAACATGGGAGACCAGAACCGCACACAGTATTCCAGGTGAGGTCTCACCAGTGCCTTGTATAACGGTACTAAAACCTCCTTATCCCTACTGGAAATACCTCTCCTGATGCATCCCAAGACCGCATTAGCTTTTTTCACGGCCATATCACATTGGCAGCTCATAGTCATCCTATGATCAACCAATACTCCAAGGTCCTTTTCCTCCTCCGTTACTTCTAATTGATGCGTTCCTAGCTTATAACTAAAATTCTTGTTATTAATCCCTAAATGCATAACCTTACACTTCTCATTATTAAATTTCATCCTATTACTATTACTCCAGTTTACAAGGTCATCCAGATCCTCCGGTAGGATATCCCTATCCTTCTCTAAATTGGCAATACCTCCTAGCTTTGTATCATCCGCAAACTTTATTAGCACACTCCCACTTTTTATGCCAAGGTCAGTAATAAAAAGATTAAATAAGGTTGGTCCCAAAACCGATCCTTGAGGAACTCCACTGGTAACCTCCCTCCAGCCTGACAGTTCACCTTTCAGTAGGACCCGTTGTAGTCTCCCATTTAACCAATTCCTTATCCACCTTTCAATTTTCCTATTGATCCCCATTTTATCCAATTTAACTAATAATTCCCCATGTGGCACAGTATCAAATGCCTTACTAAAATCTAGGTAAATTAGATCCACTGCATTTCCTTTGTCTAAAAAATCTGTTACTTTCTCAAAGAAGGAGATCAGGTTGGTTTGGCACAATCTACCTTTTGTAAAACCATGTTGTATTTTGTCCCATTTACCATTGACTTCAATGTCCTTAACTACCTTCTCCTTCAAAATTTTTTCCAAGACCTTGCATACTACAGATGTCAAACTAAGAGGCCTATAATTACCCGGATCACTTTTTTTCCCTTTCTTAAAAATAGGAACTATGTTAGCAGTTCTCCAATTATACGGTACAACCCCTGAGTTTACAGATTCATTAAAAATTCTTGCTAATGGTCTTGCAATTTCATGTGCTAATTCCTTTTATATTCTTGGATGAAGATTAACCAGAGCCCCCGATTTAGTCCCATTAAGCTGTTTGAGTTTCGCTTCTACCTCAAATATGGTAATGTCTACCTCCATATCCTCATTCCCATTTGTCATGCTACCGTTATCCCTAAGATCCCCTTTAGCCTTATTAAAGACTGAGGCAAAGTATTTGTTTAGATATTGGGCCACGCCTAGATTATCCTTGACCTCCACTCCATCCTCAGTGTTTAGCGGTCCCACTTCTTTCTTTCTTTGTTTTCTTCTTATTTATATGACTATAGAACCTTTTACTATTGGTTTTAATTCCCTTTGCAAGGTCCAACTCTACTTGACTTTTAGCCTGTCTCACTTTATCCCTACATGTTCTGACCTCAATAAGGTAGCTTTCCTTGCTGATCCCTCCCTTCTTCCACTCCCTGAATGCTTTCTGCTTTTTCTTAATCACCTCTCTGAGATGCTTGCTCATCCAGTTTGGTCTACAACTCCTGCCTATGAATTTTTTCCCTTTTCTTGGGATGCAGGCTTCCGATAGTTTCTGCAGCTTTGATGTGAGGTAATCCCAGGCCTCCTCTGCCTTTAGATCCAAAGTTCTTCAGTCCAATCCACTTCCCTAACTAATTTCCTTAATTTTGGAAAGTCAGCCCTTTTGCAATCAAAAACCCTAGTTGCAGATTTATTTTTGTTAATCAGTCCGTTCAGTTTGAACTGAATTAGCTCATGATCACTTGAGCCAAGATTATCCCCTACAACCATTTCTTCTATGAGGTCCTCACTGCTCACCAAAACCAAATCTAAAATGGCATCCCCTCTAGTCAGTTCAGCAACTACTTGATGAAGGAATCCATCAGCTCTTGCATCTAGGAAAATCTGAGCCCTATTATTATTACCAGCACTCGTCCTCCAGTCTGTATCTGGGAAGTTAAAGTCTCCCATGATCACAGTTTCCATTAGTATTTACTTTATTAAAAACATTAAAAAGGGCTCTATCCATATCCAAATTAGATCCTGGCTGTCTATAGCACACCCCAAGCACTATCCCGGGGAGGCTCTAATAGTTTTATTCCCCAGTTTAATTTTTGCCCAGACGGTCTCAGTCATATCTATTTCATCGCTTCTTATTTCTTTACATTCTATCTCATCATTGATATACAATGCTACTCCACCACCTTTACCTTTATTTCGGTCTTTCCTAAACAGCACATACCTTTCAATACCTGTAGTCCAGTCATGACTATTATTCCACCATGTTTCTGTTATCCCTATAATATCTGGTTTCACTTCCTGCAGCAGTAGCTCTGGTTCCTCCATTTTGTTACGTAGGCTCCTCGCATTAGTGTACAAACATCTTAATTTTTGCTGTTTGGCCTCACTCATATTCTGTACCCCATTAGGCACGGTCATTTTACTGCCAGTATAACCTATTAGACTGGTATCTACACTGCCCTTCCTCCTACCCATGGCTGTATCCTCTCTTACTTCGTTTTCTTTCCTCTCAATGCTAAAATCCGGCGTGGAGATTACCTGGACATCTCCCAATCATCTCCCCCAAATTCCTAGTTTAAAGCTCTCTTAATCAGTTGTGCCAGCCTCCATCCTAGAAATCTATTTCCTTCCCTACTCAGATGAAGTCCATCCTGAGAGAACTGTCCTCTGTCCATGATCGCCTCCCAGTGGCCATACATCCCAAAGCCCTCCTTATAGCACCACTGCCTAAGCCATCTGTTGATAGTCATAATCTTGTCACACCTTTGTTGCCCTTCTCTAGGAACAGGCAGAATCCCACTAAAATAGTCCTCTGAAAACTCTGAAAACATTAGCTCCTTGTCCAGCAGCAATCAAAAAAGCTAACAATGTTAGGAATAATTAGGAAAGGGATAGGTAATAAGACAGAATATATCATGCCATTATATAAATCCATGGTACGCCCACACCTTGAATACAGCGTGCACTTCTGGTCACCCCATCTCAAAAAAGATATATTAGAATTGCGAAAGGTACAGAGAAGGGCAACAAAAATGATTAAGGGTATGGAACAGCTTCAATATGAGGATAGATTAAAAAGACTTGGGTTTTTCAGCTTGGAAAAGAGATGACTAAGAGGGGTATGATAAAGGGCTATAAAATCGTGATTGGAGTGGCGAAAGTGAATAAGAAAGTGTTATTTACTCCTTCACATAACACAAGAACCAGGGGTCACCCAATGAAATTAAGAGGCAGCAGGTTTAAAACAAAGATAGGGAAGTACATTACTTCTTCAAACAATGCACAGTCAACCTGTGGAACTCGTTGCCAGGGGATGTTATGAAGGCCAAAACTGTGACTTAAAAAAAAATTAGATAAATTCATGGAGGATAGGTCTGTCAATGGCTATTATTAAGGTTAAGATTTTGTCATGGCTATTTTTCGTAAAAGTCATGGACAGGTCGTGGACAATAAACAAAAAGCCCATGACCTGTCCCTGACTTTTACTAAAACTAATGGAAGGGATAGGGAGGGAGGCTGACTGCTGTGGGGACTGAAGCCTGAGACTTGTGGGGTGTGTGGTGGGGACTGACAGCCTGCGGGAGGGTGGGAGGACTATTTTCATTTGTCATCTTGAGGGGAAGTGGTGAACTTTTACACTGAATAGAAAATAGGCCAGTTGTTATCCTGCAGTCTGGTACTCTTGGTGAGCACCAGAGAAAGCACTTGCAGGTCACTCTAATTACATAGACTGTGAAACAGCTCACATTTTACAATATCTTATATTTAGAGAGTCTGCTTCAGCGTAGTATCTATTAACTTGGAATTTTGGGTCTTTCAATAGGTGAAGGTGTTTTTCTTCTGCTGTTTGCTTTGGCAAGAAGTCTAAAGATAGTGAGTGTTGTCATATTGTATTTTTCCTTTCTTGATTTGTTGCACATTTTGCTACTCTTTTTTGATAAAAATGGGCTCAAGACTTTTGTATTATGTTGTGAAAAGCCGAAAAGACATGACTGTAAAACCTGATAGTCCAAAGTATCTTTTTTTTTTGAGGATGAACCTAACTTCCCTGTTGTAGAGTAATTCCTACTTTTTATAAATACCTATGGTATACTGTCATATAAATCACATAACATACATGATATGAAGGGTTTGGAAATTTGCCAGACTTAATCATGCTTGTCTAAAAACAGCTTTAAAGATTTAAAGCTGAATTTTGAAAGGAGTCGGAGTTAGAACCCAAGCTCCCATTGAATTTCAGCGGGATTTGCACTCCTAACTCCCATAAGATTCTTTGACAATATCAGCCTAAATATGCGTACAGCAATAGAAAACATAGGCTTTGCTGTGAATTTCATTGTGCAACACTTTCCATTGTTCAGAATAATTGTCATGTATATGCACTTCCTGATTTTTAATAAAAATTCCTCTAATTCACTGTGTGTGCGTGTGTATTGTTTACGTCCAACTCCATTTATTTATCATAGTGCTGTGCATGCAAATTTATGACTGATAAGGCAAAGCATTTGTACTAAAAGCAGCAGGGGGGGATAGAGGAAGAGTTAGCATTTGGACACTGTTTCAGCAGGGCCTTTTTAGTTACTGGAAGCTTGGTGAAACTCCTGTACCTGGGAGTTATCTGAACATTCAGAAAGCTGGTATGTTTCACCAGTGAAAGATTTGATTTGTTTAGGCATGGATAATGAAAACTTTGAACTTGCCATGGTTTTAGTCCTCACTAAGATCTTTGCTTTTGAGATAGTAGACAGGGGAAAGCGGGGAACTGATTTAGAAATAACAAAAGGAAAGACATTTCAAAATTTGCACGTTGGCAGCATGCTGTTTTGTGTTAAAGGTCAGATTCTGCTCTCACTTATATCTTTCTAAAATCGGAGTCCATAGGCACTCTGGAATTATCCTGGTGTAGCTGAGAATTTGACCCTGAATTTTTAAACTATTGAGGTGCTTTGCTTTGGTTGCATATGTGTGCACCAGGAACTAGAGATGTGGATCATTACAAATTGAAAGAAATATAACCATATTTTCCAGTATGTTTAGATATATCTTTGATCCCATAAGTATGGGAAAACATGAAAGAATTTTAAATCAATGGGCCAAATTTACTCTCCATTATACTGTGGTAATTCCGTAATAATCTGGATTTACAAGGGTGTAAATCACAGTAGAAATTAGCCTCAAGTTTTTGTTAGGCCAAAGAATTCCTTAACAGGCCCGTACTGCACATAGAATCATAGAACTGGAAGGGACCTTGAGAGGTCATCTAGTCCAGTTCCCTGCACTCAAGGCAGGACTAAGTATTATCTAGAGTCTAGATAATCCTAGTCTAGTCTAGATTCTAGACCATCCCTGACAGGTGTTTGTTCAACCTGCTCTTAAAAAGCCCCAGTGATGGAGATTCCACAACCTCCCTGGGCAATTTATTCCAGGCCTTAACCACTCTGATAGTTAGGAAGTTTTTTCTAATGTCCAACCTAAACTGCTCTTGCTGCAATTTTAAGCTCATTGCTTCTTGTCCTATCCTCAGAGGTTAAGAACAATAATTTTTCTCCCTCCTCCTTGTAACAACCTTTTATGTACTTGAAAACTGTCATCCTGTCCCCTCTCAGTCTTCTCTTCTCCAGATTAAATAAACCCAATTTTTTCCAATCTTCCCTCATAGGTCATGTGTTGTAGACCTTTAATCATTCTTGTTGCTCTTCTCTGGACCCTCTCCAATTTATCCACGTCTCCTGAAATGTGGCACCCAGAACTGGACACAATACTCCAGTTGAGGCCTAATCAGTAGAGTAAAGCAAAAGAATTACTTCTCGTGTCTTGCTTACAATACTCCTGCTAATACATCCCAGAATGATGTTTGCTTTTTTTTTTTTTTTTTTTTTTTTTTTTTGCAACAGCGTTACACTGTTGACTCATGTTCAGCTTCTGGGCCACTATGACCCCCAGATCCCTTTCTGCAGTACTCCTTCCTAGGCAGTCATTTTCCATTTTGTATGTGTGCAACTGATTGTTCCTTCCTACGTGGAGTACCTTGCATTTGTCCTTATTGAATTTCATCCTATTTACTTCAGACCATTTCTCCAGTTTGTCCAGATCATTTTGAATTTTAATCCTACCCTCCAAAGCACTTGCAACCCCTCCCAGGTTGGTATCCACCACAAACTTTATAAGTGTACTCTCCATGCCATTTTCTAAATCATTGATGAAGATATTGAACAGAACCAAACCAAGAACCGATCCCTGTGAGACTCCACTCGTTATGCCCTTCCAGCATGACTGTGAACCACTGATAACTACTCTCTGGGAATGGTTTTCTAACCACTTATGCACCCACCTGATAGTAGCTCCATCTAGGTTGTATTTTCCTAGTTTGTTTATGAGAAGGTCATGTGAGACAGTATTAAAAGCAAAGGAGTACTTGTGGCACCTTAGAGACGAACAAATTTATTTGAGCATAAGCTTTCGTGAGCTACAGCTCACTTCATCGGATGAATTCAGTGGAAAATACAGTGGGGAGATTTATATACGTAGAGAACATGTTACCATACACACTGTAACGAGAGTGATCACTTAAGGTGAGATATTAACAGCAGGAGAGTGGGAGAGGGAAAAACCTTTTGTAGTGGTAATCAAGGTGGGCCATTTCCAGCAGTTGACAAGAGCGTCTGAGGAACAGTGGGGAGGGGAGGGAAATAAACATGGGGAAACAGTTTTACTTTGTGTAATGACCCATCCACTCCCAGTCTTTATTCAAGCCTAAGTTAACTGTATCCAGTTCGCAAATTAATTCCAATTCAGCAGTCTCTCCTTGGAGTCTGTTTCTGAAGTTTTTTTTGTTGAAGTATTGCCACTTTTAGGTCTGTAATCGAGTGACCAGAGAGATTGAAGTGTTCTCCAACTGGTTTTTGAATGTTATAATTGTTGACGTCTGATTTGTGTCCATTTATTTTTTTACATAGAAACTGTCCAATTTGACCAATGTACATGGCAGAGGGGCATTGCTGGCACATGATGGCATATGTCACATTGGTAGATGTGCAGGTGAACGAGCCTCTGATAGTGTGGCTGATGTGATTAGGTCCTATGATGGTGTCCCCTGAATAAATATGTGGACACAGTTGGCAACGGGCTTTGTTGCAAGGATAGGTTCCTGGGTTAGTGGTTCTGTTGTGTGGTATGTGGTTGCTGGTGAGTATTTGCTTCAGGTTGGGGGGCTGTCTGTAAGCAAGGACTGACCTGTCTCCCAAGATCTGTGAGAGTGATGGGTCGTCCTTCAGGATAGGTTGTAGATCCTTGATGATGCGTTGGAGAGGTTTTAGTTGGGGGCTGAAGGTGATGACTAGTGGCATTCTGTTATTTTCTTTGTTGGGCCTGTCCTGTAGTAGGTGACTTCTGAGTACTCTTCTGGCTCTATCAATCTGTTTCTTCACTTCAGCAAGTGGGTACTGTAGTTGTAAGAATGCTTGATAGAGATTTTGTAGGTGTTTGTCTCTGTCTGAGGGGTTGGAGCAAATACGGTTGTATCGTAGAGCTTGGCTGTAGACAATGGATCATGTGGTGTGGTCTGGATGAAAGCTGGAGGCATGTAGGTAGGAATAGCGGTCAGTAGTATTTCCGGTATAGGGTGGTGTTTATGTGACCATCTCTTATTAACACCATAGTGTCCAGGAAGTGGATCTCTTGTGTGGACTGGTCCAGGCTGAGGTTGATGGTGGGATGGAAATTGTTGAAATCATGGTGGAATTCCTCAAGGGCTTCTTTTCTATGGGTCCAGATGATGAAGATGTCATCAATGTAACACAAGTAGAGTAGGGGCATTAGGGGACTGAGAGCTGAGGAAGCGTTGTTCTAAATCAGCCATAAAAATGTTGGCATACTGTGGGGCCATGCAGGTACCCATAGCAGTGCTGCTGATTTGAAGGTATACATTGTCCCCAAATGTGAAATAGTTATGGGTGAGGACAAAGTAACTAACTAAAGGCACATATATGCACATATATATTGTGGCATAAAAGTTAATCCCATATTAAAAAACAGACATGCAAAGTCTGGATGAGCATTTGGTTAGGTACAGTTGCTATGCAAACTATCAGTTTTGAAGTCAATAATAGATGAGCGCATAGCCCCTTGCATGGCATCCAGCAACATGACATCTTTTGTTGTGTTCGTGTTTATACCAATAAATGCTTCTCTACTTATTGACAAACCATGTGTGCTTGCTTTGATAAATACATATTATGTTGCAATTTTTTTTTCACGCGCTTTCCTTTTTATAATTGCATTCTTCAAGTGGCAGGCACTTTGGTCATCTTATTTATCTCCAAAGAGCTATGTACACCAGTCTCCATGCGATAACAGGAAACCTGTGGCTCAGGAGCTATCACGATCAGTAGAAACCATATTTTCTCCACTGTCCTTGTAATGTGCCTGTTCCACACATGGATTCATATGCCCAACCAGCCTACCCCACCTAACACCAATCAAATGCACGTGTGATGCTCTGTACCTCGGGGGAACACCCTATACCCCAATGTTCATCCTTATAAAATGCTTGTGTGGTATCGAATGCAAAGTTTGTCATGTTGGGTGTCTTCGGAAGGCTCATGATGCACTGAGCATGGTTGTTACAGTAATGTTACAGTAATTGTTACAGTAATGTTATAGGTTATAATTCCATGTATATAGATATGAGGCTGAAAATGTATCCTCATGTCTTAAAGCAAGCTCAGGCAAAAACTCTCTTAGAACAGAAAGGCAGTTCACACCTCATCAGGGCATGTATGGGACAAACCCAGCCCAGCCTCACAGGAGCAAAGGACTCTGGCCTAGGCAGCAACGAAAGAATCTGTTGGACTCGAGTGAGTCATCCCCCCTTCCTTTGGCCAGCTTGGAACTGTGATGAGGTATTGCTCACCTGAATCGGGGGTGGCGGGGTGCAAAGCCAAGAGGGAAGAAAGGACATGATAAAAGGGGGAGACGTTTGCCATGCTCTCTCTCTCTCTCCCACCTACATCTATGGACACCACACCAGGCGACTGAAGCGCTGATGAAAGGGGAGAGCGTGGCTGAAGAGCAACCAGCCATTCTGTGGTGAGAAGCATCTAAGTTTGTAAGGGCATTGAAAGTGTTAAGATCAGCTTAGAATGTGTTTTGCTTTTATTTCATCTGACCAAATCTGACTTGTTATGCTTTGACTTATAATCACTTAAAATCTATCTTTATAGTTAATAAATCTGTTTGTTTGTTCTACCCGACGCAGTGCATTTGGTCTGAAGCGTGTCAAAAACTCCCCTTGGGATAACAAGCCTGGCACATATCAATTTCTTTGTTAAATTGACAAATTCATGTAAGCTTGCAGCGTTCAGTGGGCATAACTGGACAGTGAAAGATAGAGGTTCCTAGGGTTGTGTCTGGGACTGGAGATATTGGTTAGTGTCATTCGGTTGCAATGGGGCAATGAATCAGCATCCTCATCGCGCCACCCGCCAGTACTGACAGCAGTCAGGGAAGCTAATGATCCAACCAGTGAGCTGGATTCCACGAGCACCAGCTCAATGAATTCTGGCGCTGTTGTCACCGACAACTCCAACGTGCAGCCCGGTGACTTTTATGTCATTGGTCCAGCTCTATAGTGCTATAACTCGGTGTGGAGGGTTTGTCGGCTACCAAGTGTGATTTACTCTGCGTTCTTGCTCATCGACGTACTATCGACATCATTTGCTTGCAAGAGACATATGTGGCAACTGCCGAAGCTGGGCATTACAGTATGGACGATTTCGACCTGCTGTGCCATGTGGCACACCCGAACCATAGCCGAGCCACATATGTTCGGTCCAGTATTGCAGATGCCATTCAGTTGATGTCTACTGAATTCTGTGACACCATCCAGGTTGGCGGTTTCTGGCTGGCAAATGTATACAAGCCTCCAAGTGTCAGCTGGAACCAACAGATTCTACCAAGTCTGCCACACCCAGCTGTTGATGTTGGAGACTTCAACAGCCATCACACAGACTGGGGGTATAAGGAGGTTGACACCGACGGTGAATAACTTGCAGACTGGGCATCTTGAAATGACCTTGCCCTTATCCATGATGCTAAGCAGCGAGGCACATTCCATTCTTCTAGATGGGATTTTGACTACTCTCCTGACTTGTGCAGGGTCAGTTCAGTTCATGGCCATCCTCAGCAACATGCCAAGTCTTGGATAACTTCCCATGCAGCCAACACAGACCGTCGCTGATCCATATCGGGCTACAGTTCCCAGTTGTCAAGAGTTCCAAAAAGCAGCAGTGGAACTCCCGAAAGGCCGACTGGGAAAAATACCAGGAAGTGATGGAGAAGAGTGTAGCAGCACGGCATATGATGGTAATTGAGACCCACTGTCACTTTTGTGGTGCTATCTACAAAGCAACCTGCAGAGCCATCCCACGTGGTTGCCACCCGGTCTACATCCCCTGTCTTGATGTGGAGAGCGCTGTCTTGCTCAAGTGGTATGAGGCCTGTGGTGACCCAGATGTGCTGACCATCTGATCGAATCATTGGACACTGCTCGCTGAGCCAGATGGGAGGAGATGACTGAGAGGATGAGCTTTACCCGCTCCAGCTGCAAGTGTTGGAGTCTGCTCCAAGCCTTGGAGCACTGCAGCAGCCACCTGCACTCTCCCGACCCCCAGTGACACCCAGCTAGGTACCCGGACACCTACTTAAAGTGGCCAGAACACCTTTGGAGAAACAGGTGCGCAGACAAGTGAGGAACGAATGGCATATGTTTAACCGTGTATACCAGATCATATGCTGCCCAGAACCATTCACTGTAACACAGAGCTGGAACAGACACTGGGTAGCATCAAGTGTGGAACAGCTGCGGGCTATGACAACATATCTCCAGAATTCCTGAAAAAACTTGTCCCCCGTGCTCGGCTCTGGTTTGTGAAATTCTTCCCCAGGGTCATCAGTGAAGGGAGGCTACTGGAGATATTTAATATTTTAATATGGAGATATACCTATCTCATAGAGCTGGAAGGGACTTGAAAGATTATCGAGTCCAGTCCCCTGCCTTCACAGCAGGACCAAGTACCATCCCTTATTTTTGCCCCAGATCCCTAAATGGCCCCCTCAAGGATTGAACGCACAACACTGGGTTTAGCAGGCCAATGCTCAAAACACTGAGCTATCCTTCCCCCCACCCCCCCAATATGGCGCACCCAAAAGTCACTGGCGTCCTAAAGCCTGGAAAGGACACAAGTCAAGCATCAAGCTATCGACCCATATCATTGTTGTTGATGTGCTTCAAGGCACTGGAGCGCTTGGTCCTACAGTGCATATTACCCGATGTGGAGAGAATTTTGAGCCCTGACCAAGCCAGCTTTCACCGAGGCCATACTGCATGCGACCAAGTACTTGCGCTGATCACATTTGTTGAAAATGGCTTCCAGAGAAACTTGAAAACAGGTGCTGTTTTCAATAATCTAACAGCGACGTATGATACAGTATGGCACACTGGCTTGCTCGTGAAGGTGTCACAGGTCCTGCTACCTTGGGTCACAGGCATTGTTGAACTGTTCCTCTGCAATAGGCAGTTCAGAGTCCATATGGGGGAGAAGACGAGTGCTTGGAGACGACAGAGCAATGGGTTACACCAGGGCTCTGTGGTTTTGCCAGCCCTGTTCAACGTTTACATCAGTGACCTGTCAACAATGGAATCACAAAAGTTCATTTACGCAGACGACATCTGTTGTGGTACCCAGGCCCGGACGTTCCACGAGCTTGATGCCATCTTAAACCGGGAGATGACAAAGTTAGCTGACTACTGTAAGACTTTAGTGCCTCAAGCCAAGCATCATAAAAACAATCTCCAGTTTGTTCCATCTTCATCACAGCAGTGCAACCTGAGAACTGAATGTTTATCTGAATGGTCAGAAGGTGAAGCATGAAGTAGAACTGGTCTACCTAGGTGTGACCTTAGACCACACACTGAGTTACCATGCCCACTTGAAGAAGACAGCAGCTAAAGTTAAGACTTGCAACAATTTTCTTAGCAAACTGGCAGGTTTGTCATGGGGTGCTCGTGCTCCAACTCTGTGGATGTCAGCTCTTGCCACCTTGTATTCGGTGGTGGAGTACTGCCCACCAGTATGGAGTCAATCGTCACACACCAAACTGGTGGATGTGCAGTTACATGCTGTCATGCGTATCATCTCCGGCACCCTGCGTCCGACTCCACTCCCATGGGTTCCAGTTCTGAGCAATATTGCTCCTCCTCATATCAGATGAGAGGTTGCTACTGGCAAGTTACTGGAGAAAGCACGTGCCAACTCAAGTCTGCCACTGCCCAATGACCTTTTAAACCACCAGCTGCATGGTCACCCATTGCTGGTCACCCATTGCTGTCACATTGCCCATTATGGTCTCATCTGCCATGCCAGGATGTTAGGGTGGAAACACTCTGGCGAGAGGAATGAATATCTGTTATAATCCCCAACCAGTCCCTCATTGCCAACCCCACAATTTGCCCGCCTGGTTTTGACCTGCCCCGTCACCAGTGGTCCCTGTTGAACAGGTTCCGGACCGGGCAAGGTCTTTATGCAGCCAACCAGTGTCGCTGGGGCCTTCGTGACGGCCCTTTGTGCACCTGTGGCGCAACACAGCCGATGACGCACTTTGTCGATGAGTGCCTGCTGACTAGGTTCAGCCGTGGCCTAGAAAAACTGCATCACGTCACTGAAGATGCCATTGCTTGGCTAGATGACTGTGCATGCATTAAATAAGTTCAGTTGCACGATCCAAGGAGCAGCTTACATACCAGAGGCAGTGCGTGAACAGCCCAGGAGTGGGGGTTCTCATGGCAGAGCAGGGTAAGGCTGGCTCCCAGAGTCAAGGATTGGGGTGATCTAGCGGATCACCGGTCCAGACAACACCAGAGGGGAACGTCGCAGCTGGATATACCACCCAGTATCTTGCTTTACACTAATGGCCTGATCTTGCACCATAGAAGTAAATGAGAGTTTTACTACTGACATCTATATGATGAGGATCGGAGCTTATAAGTGAGAGTAATGTGTGTCAAATTTATTAAGATTTGGCTCACTCAGGTGTCTGGCCCCTTACAGTGCTGGTAGATGAAGACAGATGATTCAAGGCTATTTGTAGACAATGGAATGCTACATCCAAAAAATGCATTTTTTTTAACCAAGGTGTTTTAGATATAACCTTTAGGAGCCTGACGTTCACCAAATAGTGACGGACAAGTACTGATAACAGTAGCCACGTTAGAAATGACTCCGTCTTCATCACAGTGGTGCTACTGCCGCATTATAATGGGGTTTTCACTTACAACAAAAAGTGGAACACAGATCTTCAACCCGACTGACTCAGTGCCAGGTAGCGTTGCATCCAGTGTAAATTAAAAGCAGCCTTTTTGGCTCTTGCTTTATTAAAACTCTGCTTCATACACCTTAACCAAAAAGATCTTCCCAGGAACTGTTTCATGTAAGTTATCATATTTAGAATCCTATATTTCATAAAGTTTGCAACAATATCTATTTCATAGCACCTCAGGATGCGTTTTTTCAAGACAGTTCCATTGGATTTTCTAGTTTTAAAGTTCTGTAAAATTCATAGAGAAATTAATTACACTGAAAAAGCGATTTGTAGTGTTGTCGCTATAAAGCCTATAAGTTTCTGTGTGTGTTTTCATCCAGAAGACTCTCCTCTAGGAAATGTCTTTGTTCTTGTTATGAAAACACACACTTCCATTTCCACTTGAAGATTATATTTGATTGTTCATTTACATGAATTGTTTGAGCCTCTGTATGTGAAATGTTTACTTTCTAGCTTTTCTGGACAAATAGATGATGCACATATGCCAACTTGTTTATGATTTAGTGTATTTCCAAGCCCCCACCAGCTAGCTCCAACGGCTGATCTTCCTGCAAGCAGTGGACAAAGCAGGCGGCTGCCAAACAACGTTATAAGGGAGCATTGCGCAACTTTAAACAAGCATGTTCTCTAATTGATCAGCGATGTAACAACGAAACAACATTAACCGGGATGATGTTAAGTGAGGCGTTACTATACATTTTTTTTAATTGTTAGTAACCTCTTCTTCCTCATGGGCTGCCAAGTTGTCTGAGAAGTAAGGGTAATAACAGTTGCATTCCTGGAATGCTCAAAAGTATCAACATTTTGGCCTTCTACAGCAAAACTATGTTATATAGGGCATTTCTTGGCTTCTTCCAAAGGGGAAAAATATATAACACCACTCTTGTCTTTGAATTATCAGGATCTTTGCCTCCGAAAGGGAATCTGTTCCACCAGGAGGGCAGTAGTAGCACCTCAATGTAGCAGAGGCTGATGGAGAAGGACCCTGGAAGAGCTGCTCATGGAGATGGAAGGAGGAATTAGGAGCAGTTCCTCTGAGCAGAGGAAGACAAAGCTCTTCAGCAGGAGGAGACTTTGAGCTAGTTCGTGGAGTGGGAGGCACACCATAGAGAATGGGAGCATTCTCTTATGGAGAGGTTGATAGAATGAGTGGCCGAACAAATCTGGGGTTTGGCCACTGCACCTGTCCATGAGCTGCCTCCACTAGCTGTTGCTCAGGCTGCTGCTGACCCAGAGGACCCTCTTTCTAGACATCTGCCACTCCCCAAAGCCGTTGGGAGGAGGACATGGAGACTGCAGGACTCCCAGGACCACATATCCACCGGCAGCTGAAACCCCTTGCATGGGAACCCTCTTGATCATCAAGAAAGGAAACAATGAACCTGTGGGAGTCCCTGCACCCCACCAAGTGCCTGCCCCACAAACTTCATGTGGGAGAAGTCCACTCGTTGTCCAAGAACAATTCTCCCTCCCCCCCATCCCACCTCATCCAGGTAAGGGAAAGGAGACCGGTGTAGAGACATTAATATTTGCTGGTATTTGCAGGATCAGTCCTGTTATATTTTAAATATTGTTGGTTGACATTTCTTTGTAAAATATTTTATTATTAAATGTGATCATTTCCTTGACTGTGTGTGTGGACCCTCCTTCCAAAGTGTGATGAATGGAGGAAGACTTTCTCAGGTTCAGGATTGGGCCTCAAGATTCACACCTAGCACCAATGGCAGGCTCAGTAGAGAGGCCAAGGTAGAGAGGATAGTACACCCTTCAGCTCCTAAAGGTCTCGGGTATAGTTGAGGAACTTTAGAAGAGAAGTGTGGTGCTTAAATTAGTTCACAGTAGGATGTGGAGGCCAATGGTTGGTAGCTGTTAGGAAAAAATGCTACGTTACCTCAGCACATTGTTGGATTCCAACATGTCTGTGTTGGACTGTGGATATAACAACATGTTAAGGTTCTTGAGGCTATTGATCACATGACTTGTTTAATAGGTTGTTGTTTTAGGTAAAAATTGAATGTTTTCCCCCCTCTTCTTGGAATGGGAAAAACTTAAAGTATGTTTGTTTTTTTGAAAATTTGTGTGTGTGATGATTTTCGTGGACTCGTCACCTCTAGGCTCAGGATGCTTTATTATTGTTACAAGCACGTTATCGCAAGAAGATAGGTAAGAGACCATTGTGTCAAGAGTTTTCGGCTTGTACAGTGGGGTTGTGAGGAATTTACAGACTTCCGTAAAGAGAAGTTTCTAACGAAAGCCATTATAACATAGGACTAAATTCTGGGCTAAATTACACCAGTCTAAAGTAACTCCGTTGACTTCAGTGGAGTCACTTGAGACTGATGTAATTTAGACCAGAATTTAGTCCTATTGACTTAATTGGAGTCAGTTAAGACTTGGACCACAGTTACACTGGTGAAGCGTTTCAGATTAATCAAGCTTAGTTCTTGTTTTACCTTTTCAAAATAAGTGTGGAAAATCATCCAGCCTTTTTCTCTTTCTTTAATTTTTGACGTAAGATCATAATTGACTCTGGATATTTTTGTTTAATGGGAGGGACTATTAACCATATTTATCGTTTTTGAAGAAAAGCAGCATTCCGGATTAAGCTCTCTTCTACATCTTTGTAACTCTATTCTTATGACAGAGTTAGTTTATTGACTGACTGTTTCACAGAGAGATCAATAGTATTCAGCCTACAGATTCTTTAGTTGACATCTCCAGTAAGAGAAGAGTTTGTATCACATTAACAGCTCTCTTGTTGAATTGAGAAGTTGGTGTAATTTATCTAATTCCTGCAGAAAGATCCAAAAATAGACTGTCAAATCATCCTCCGTTCATATTCATTAATGCTTTGATCTAACATTTGCACTGTTGATAGATGCCTTTAGAGACCTCTTGATGTGTGTGTCTCCTATCTCACTGCCATTAAACCTACCGGCTAGATTCTATTTGGAAAAACTGCTGATACAAATAAATCTCAGTATTATTTCTATGGGAATTTCAAGGGCCATACAAGTACAGGGCAGAGCTTCATCTCAGGGGGGAATGGTGTACCTTTTGGGATGGTGCAACGGACCCCTTCCTCCCTCCACTTCTTAAGACAGGTCCCTATAGTCTCAGGGAGATAAGTGTGTAGCCCTGCCAATTCCTCACCCAGCCTTGTCCCCTTTGGAGTAAAGTGTGTTTCTGGAGTGATTGTAGGTAGCAATTCCTGTGCTCCTGAGATTAGATGCTTTGCATTTGTGACTGGTCTCTGCAAACACCGTTGTAAGAGCCAATCACAATTGGGGCCCTTATGCAGCATAATGAACTATAGTAGCATTGCTTTGTATGGGTAAGCTCCTGAAGTTTCTATGGAGGGTCAGATTCTGCTCAGTTACACGTACATTCAGGGGAACTGAGGGCAGAGTTCTTAATCCCAATAGTTAATGAGAGTGATGATTTAGGGGTTATAATCCCCTCAGTGTCTGTTCTTCGATGACCCTGCCATCTGTGTGTGTCGAGGGCAAACTGCCTTAACACGGTCCCAAAACTTTCAGAAGGATCCAAGTACAGGTGTGGGACTAAAATATAGTGGGCTTGGAGACTACATGTGCTATCCTTCCTCTCCTCTCCTCACACTAAGCCACTGCTGCTGCCCCTACCCGCCCACCCACCAGCATAGGAAAGGCTGAATTCCTTTCTCTGTGGAACTCCCCTTGAGGTGAAGCTCCAGGGACAGGAGCAATGTAGTAGGGAGGCTTAGAAGTGTTGCTCTATTGCAGCTGAAGCTGCTAATAACAGGAGCTGTAAGTTGGCAATACCATTAGAAGCAACAGAGACGTTTGTTCCAGTACATGAGTTGCCCTCCTTTTCCCCAGAAATAACATCACAGTAAGTGCCAGCAGGAAGGCCAGTTTGCAAATTCACATTCAAGCTCCAGTCATCATTATTAAAGACAATGAATCCTCTATTACCACGCCCAAAAGCCACTTGATTTCTGCCATTGTCCCACCAGTTTTGAGAAAGGCTGGCCATCGACCACAGTTCGGAAAATAACCATGTTCCTTCTTTGATGCCACCTATGTTCACAGACCCAACCGTTCCACAAGTGCTATCTGCATTGATTGTAATAGCTTTGGTTGAACCATCACCATTGCTTGGTGGTCCTATCCAGTCATTAACATCCTTTCTGTTCTGGAAATTTCTTGTCCAGCGGTAACTTGACATTACACATGTGAATGCATAAGGATGAGCAAGCATGAAACCAAGGGCTGTTTTATATAGTCTGGCATCCCAGAAGGTTAGAATAGAAGCTCCTCCAGCACCATGTCCCCTTTGGTTGTCATGATTATCCATAAAGGCAAAGGCTCTGGAGCTGTAGGGAGGCACAGGAAGCTTGCAGAGATGTCTCTTTCTGTGCTTCTGGTGCATCACTCAGGTCTCTGGCCTGCAGGAGGTGAAACCTGCCCTTTGTAAAGTGATCCAGAGTGGTCATCCCCACTGCACTTCCTCCTGTCGGTTTTTTCATGGGTAAGGGAGTGTTCTGGCACTCTAGGTTATAATCAGTCTTTAGACAAATGGGAGTTTAACTTGGGTAAAGACTGAGTAAAAGCTTCAGTAATGGGGGAGGGGGAAAGAGTCTCCCTTCTTTCCTTGTTTTGGGGCCAGCTTGTAATATCAGTGTGAGTTCTGCTAGCTAGAACATGCCAATAAACTGTGGTTCATTTCATTCAGGAATAAGAGTTGATTTACTATTGGTTGCTTATGAAAAGCTGGAAAAGGAATTCCTTTATTTACAGTGTTTCAAACCCTTGGGCTTCAGAAATCCTGAGTCAGCCCCTCCAAAAACATGAGATGATAATACATCGTTTGTCTTTTGAGCTTTTAGTGGTCTTTTCCCCCAAAACTTTTCTCTGCAAACTTGTTTTTAAATGAAAGGTGAGGTTTTCACTCAATTACATGACTTTTGATTTGGGGGCTTTTAGAAAAACTCCAAATACTATGAGATAAAATCATCAGAATTGTCCACACAGTTCTATGCTACATGTTCCTTACTAGAAATATAACTATGGGACTTAACTCTACCTCTGCTAAGGATGAAGTTTTCTCTTCTATAGTAAGCAGTGATTCACAGGAACGACAGTCTGTATGATTAACTGTAGCAGCTATCTCTTCTAGTACATCTAATTATTTGTTCATTAGACGATAAGCCCAGGAGTTAGGAATGTTTGGGGTCTCTCTGTTTAAAGGGCAGTCTCATAATGTACATATTAAAAATGAGCTTTCTGGTTTGCTTAAGTTAGACTGACAGGCTAAGAACCTTGTGTTGGTTTTGGCGGACAATGAAAAGCATATTAAGAGAAAAAAAGCTTTTGAGGATTGCTGTATCTATAAAATCATAAAGCATAATATAAACTTTGTACTGTTTGCTTGTTTAACATTTAAAAGCCCATTAACAAATAGCATCTGATTGTGTGTGGAATAAGAGAATAAAAAGCATATAGAGTTCTCCTTTTGTAAACATGCCCTTGAACCCACTTGTTGCTTTGATAGAAGATTTAGTCACACTGAGAGGGGAGCTGGCCTTTACTCAATGGAGAACCATCATTATAATATATTTAAAATAATTATATCCTGGGTAGTGGAACTTCTCTAGGTTTGTATGTAATGTAGCAAGGATAAATTAATCAGAATGCTAGGCCTGGCTTTCCCCATCATTGGAAGAGGTGGAGGAATAAGGGGAAGAATGTGAATGTGGTTAATTGTTGGAGAGGGAGTGTTCATTTGCTTGTCTTGCTGGTTGAGGATTACGTGGGATGGAATTGCTGCGGTTTGTTTCTGTGTGTGAGGGTGAGGGCGGGTGGGTGGGATGGGAAGGGGAGAGTCAATATTTGCATTTTAAGTGGTGTTCAGGGCACATAGAGCAAGCGGATGGTGTGGATTTTTGTTCTTCCTCTGCAAAAGTCTTAATAAACATGTGACCTGATCCTGCATTGCTTTTCTCCATGTGAGTAATATTTATTCATATTAGTAGTACTCTTGAAGTCAATGGGATTAGTCATGGGAACATGGAGGACAAAAAGAAGGATTGGCAAAATAGGGTCCATAACTAATTATAAAATTTTTTGGCTTCCTTCCTTTATCACTAGGATTGCAATGTACCTGCATCTGGAAAGCTTTAAACAACCGATAAAGGGAGATATGCATGGAAATTTTAAACTTCAGCAATGGGAGAATGGAGCTAAAACGTGTGCCTCTTCGAATACAGATAAAATAAGCAAAGGCGGCTCTGGCTAATGGTTAGATTAGAGTAATGGGGATTAGTACACCTGGGTTCTGCTCCTGACTTTGCCACTGAATTGCTGTGTGGCATTGGGAAGGTCCCTTAAGATGAAATACTGACAAGAAAATGAGGCAGGCAATTGCTGTTGAGCTGTAGAACTTGCCCATCTTCAGTCCTCTGTCTCTCTTAGGTAACAATTATTAGTCATACCAAATTGCATGGTGTGTGGGGGTTTTCCCCCTTCATAGATGGGGGCTAGGGTAGATACCAAATACAGGGCAGATCTTCAATGGAGCTATGACAGTTTACAATAGCTGAGGAACTGCCCCTACACCTTCATATTTGATCTTGCTGTGAATCAAAATCTATACTCTGGACCCTAGAAGAGGGAAATACCAGAGACCTAACCTATTGTATCATCTGATCCTTACATTCTGACTATAATTGCAATGAAACATTTCATTCATAAACTGAATGAAACTTTTTTGAAGTCCCAAGCTATAAATTATAAGTGCTAATGAATGTTATATGTACATTTTAAATCTACTAAGCAGAAGGAGAAATCATAGTGCAAATGCAAATCTTTCTTGCCTACTATGAGACATTAGTGAATACCCTGAAATAGAAGAATTATCTAGTCCTAGGAGAAATAATTACATATGTGACATATATCTAATGGAGATTATTGTTTAGATCTACAGTAAAATAATCAATGATTGCTTTGGCCATAAATTTGCAATATTTAGCAGAATGTCCTTGTCATTTCATACAGAAGTGATATCAAGAAACCTGAGATTAATAGTTATCATAGAATCATAGAATATCAGGGTTGGAAGGGACTTCAGGAGGTCATCTAGTCCAGCCCCCTGCTCAAAGCAGGACCAATCCCCAATTAAATCATCCCAGACAGGGCTTTGTCAAGCCTGACCTTAAAAACTTCTAAGGAAGGAGATTCTACCACCTCCCTAGGTAACGCATTCCAGTGTTTCACCACCCTCCTAGTGAAAAAGTTTTTCCTAATATCCAACCTAAACCTCCCCCACTGCAACTTGAGACCATTACTTCTTGTCCTGTCCTCTTCTACCACTGATAATAGTCTAGAACCATCCTCTCTGGAACCACCTCTCAGGTAGTTGAAAGCAGCTATCAAACCCCCCCTCATTCTTCTCTTCTGCAGACTAAACAATCCCAGCTCCCTCAGCCTCTCCTCATAAGTCATGTGTTCCAGACCCCTAATCATTTTTGTTGCCCTTCACTGGACTCTCTCCAATTTATCCACATCCTTCTTGTAGTGTGGGGCTCAAAACTGGACACAGTACTCCAGATGAGGCCTCACCAATATCGAATAGAGGGGAACGATCACGTCCCTCGATTTGCTCGCTATGCCCCTACTTATACATCCCAAAATGCCATTGGCCTTCCTGGCAACAAGGGCACGCTGCTGACTCATATCCAGCTTCTCGTCCACTGTCACCCCTAGGTCCTTTTCCGCAGAACTGCTGCCTAGCCATTCGGTTCCTAGTCTGTAGCTGTGCATTGGGTTCTTCCGTCCTAAATGCAGGACCCTGCACTTATCCTTATTGAACCTCATCAGATTTCTTTTGGCCCAATCCTCCAATTTGTCTAGGTCCCTCTGTATCCTATCCCTGCCCTCCAGCATATCTACCGCTCCTCCCAGTTTAGTATCATCCGCAAATTTGCTGAGAGTGCAATCCACACCATCCTCCAGATCATTTATGAAGATATTGAACAAAACCAGCCCCAGGACCGACCCCTGGGGCACTCCACTTGACACTGGCTGCCAACTAGACATGGAGCCATTGATCACATTTATATGAAAATGATTTTCATGTTTATAGTAACTTTTGGAAATTTTGCATTTCTCATTTTGCCTGTAAGGTGATGTTCTCCTACTTAAATCAGTGGGAATTTTGCCATTGATTTTATTGAAAGCAGGATTAAGGTTTTGGGCCCTGTAAAGAATTAACCATAGCTTTAAATTTACTCACAGGACTTGTGTCATTGAAATCATAGTATTTAAAGTTAAGCATATGCATAAACCTTTATAGGATCGGGGCCTTAATTTGCAGTGCTACTGAGTGTAAAAAGACATCAACAGTTTGACACCATGGGTGAAATTTTGCCCTCCTTTTTGTCAATGACAAAACCCCATTGACTTCTCTGGGACCAGGATTTCACACCGTATGCTCTGATGGTAAATTCTTTGGTGCAGGGCTTGTCTCACAATGTGTATAATCTACTGGTCAGTGTGTGTTAAGGCTCTCTCTCTTGCTCGATCCATATAGTGTATGTCTGTTCTAGCTAAAACTGGTCAGAAATTCTTCAGTGAAACTTTTTTGGTCAGAAAATACAGAGTCACTGAATTCAGAAAGTTTCACTGAGACAATGGAAGTATTTTTATTTTAAATGACCTTTATTTTAAATATGTCCAACAGAACACGGGCGAGGCTCTGACAGGACCCTGCTTGCTCACCTTCACAGCCCTTCAAGCCTGGTGGGCTGAAGGAGACCTGGGAGTACTGGCTCCTGGTCCCAGCAGCCCTTCCCAGTATCGCTCAAATAATTTTGAATAACACATTAGCATACAATCAGAAATGGGGCAGTTTGGAGAGGATAAATCAGCCATTTATGTAGTTCTCTTGACATGACTTTCCTAGTGTATTATACAGATTATTATATTTATATTCCTTTTCTCTATTCCTCCTTTTCCCCCAAAGGCCAAATGTATGTCTGGAACAAGAGCTGGCAATAGTGGGACAGCGTCAGCCGTGTGTTCAGGCTTTTGCCCAGGTTGTCAAGATGTGGAAACAAGGCTGCACAGGACACAGGTGGTGTATGGGCTATGAGAGAAGGTAATGCATGATTGCTAACTAAGTTATTTTATTACCTGTTTTCTGGTAAGGCAATTGATAGGAATGCTTCATACTTTGCCCAAGAAGTATGTACTGAGAAATGAATTCCAGTACCTTTAGCCCTCCCCACAAAAAAGTTGCTATGGATCTATCAGTATGTGCTGTTGGGATTTTGCAGTCAATTTGTATTTCTATCAATCAGAGGCATGTGTTTCTGCACATTAGCATTTATTGTGGTGGGTAAAAATTATTTTTTAAAAGGGTTTTTTATTTGAATAGGTTTATATTAAGGCCTAAACATTATAATCTGTTAAGCCATTTAATTTAAAATACAAAAAAAATTTACACATTTGCTACCAAGTTTTAAAGAGTCAAACCACTGAACCGGTGGAAGTCACTGGCTAAGCACCTAGAACCAGAATTTGTTTAAGTGATAAACCAGTTTTTGACAGTGGGGCATGTTTCACTTTACTTTCTCAGGTACAAGAACCATTGATAATGTCTGAAATGAGCGCATGTTACAGATATAATGTGTGTGACGTATTAAGTCCTGTGTACATTACTGCTTTGTTTTGAATAAGCTTCACAGAAGGAAGTTGGGATAATTCTCTTCCATTGACTCTTACTTGATAGGACGGGGTATTACACAGTATACAAACAAGTGTACATCATAGAACATCGAACTATCTATAAATGTTGTCCAGGATGGACCCAACAAGATGACGAACCTGGCTGCTTGTACTGTAAGTTGTGACTGGATCCATCCAACTTTGTGAGGCAAAGATAGAATAAATTTCTCCATCTGGCCTTATATACTTATTGACTGTGTGTTGTGAAAAGATGTCCTCTCTCTATTGCTTTTTAGATACATTTAGGATTCCCATAAAGGTGAATGGTCTCTTATAGACTTTTTTAAAAAATGTGCATAGTAGCACCAGGTATCTTCAAGATGGCTGACAAATACTTTGCAAGGGCTATCATTAGAAACTCGATATTCATAGTTTATTGGTATGCCAGTCTGTGCTCTCTGCTGGCCTTCCATAGACTTGATGTCCAGTTTAGTGCTGATATAAGCAAATGTAGATTCTTTGAAATAATAGAGTTGTGGCTGCTTAAACCAACACTAAATTTGGCCCTGACTCTCTTGCTCTGCACCTTGCACTCATGTAGCACTGGTATTGCTCTGTCCCTCCACAATGGGTATGGCCATTGTTGGGTCTAGAAACTTCTCTACTACAGCTCTTACCATCTACAGGTTTCCTGTATCTCTTTACTTCAGATTCTCCATTTTATTTACTGTACCTCTGAACTTCTCTACTTTGGCTATTTTTTCCCCTGTACAGCAATTTGGCCTATGTTTTGTATGAGAGAGACTAAACAAAATAAAATGTTTTAGGGTTGTATGCAGAGTCCTTGCTTTTGTGGTCATTTTTCTTGAGGGTTTGCCCCTTTCTGCTTCCGACTATTGACTATTTTGTTTGCTTCTCTGTAAATGCTGTCAAAGATGCATTTAAAGTCTGTAACCAAATCTGAAGCATAAAAGGAATTTATCAAATTGAACTTCTATGGAATTGTAAAATCCTTTTCTTGGAAAAATAATGCAGACTCTTGGTGAATTCTTTAAGGCACCTGAGGAGCTGAACTAACCTTTATATTCAATACATTCAAGCACAAGGAGACTGTTTTGATTCAGCTGGTTCTGTATTGTGCATTTGAGGGACGGGGAGGAAATTGTCTCACCGTAGCTGTTACATAATCTATTGAGATGCCAGTTTCAATCATCTCCGCATTACACCACAGCAATTCATCCACCCTTCCATCATTCTCCCTATGGAACCTGGTAGCATTCTCAATCTTGCCAGACTGTGCTTTTCACCCTTTAAACATCTTAAAGTCAAACCACACCATTCCCATTAAACTATCCCAAGGCCATTATTACATTACATTATATTATATTTTATTATCCTGGACTGGGACATCATATCTGTATGATAACTGGAAGGAAGATTCTTTTTGCCTAGTCCCCTAATTTAACTTGTTCAATGAAAACCAAACCCCTGATTCATATCAGTTTGGGAGGCTTCTATTACAACCAGAATATGACACACTGAGGTATTCGTTCTTTCTGAAGAGTTGTGCAATGAAGTTTCTTCTTTGTTCTTTGTTGGTTTTTTCTAGTGTTGTGCTCTGTAGGCACTTGTTTCAATGGAGGGAAATGCTCTGAAGGAGGATCCCTCATGTGCCAGTGTCCAGCAGGATTTCAGGGTCCACGCTGCCAGTATGGTGAGTCAAGCTTAAAATTGCTTGCAGTGTATCTATAATAGTCTATATTGTTTTGAGGATGCATTCAGATAAAACGAGCTCAACTAATATTTTGTTGACATGAACTCTAACCTGAGGTTACTTCTGCTGCTTTTTAAATGGCTATGCAGCGGCTCCACCTATTCTCAGCACTTGCTTCCTTTTTGTTAAGTTTATTTAATAAAATAAACAAACAAAAAACCACAACTGGCCCAATTTGTAGTGAGGCTGTGATTCTGCACAATGTAATACTAATGAAAACCTCCGTGCTAAGAATACGGTAGAACCTCTGTCTACTGCTCACTTGCTAAATGGGATCACTTTCAGAAGCAGCCTGGCATTCTCACTCCATCTTTTAGCTATGGCCTTACCCTCACAAATAGTGGACACCCAAAACTCTCAAGTAAGTTGACAGGAGTTTGGTGAATGCAAGGAATGTAAGTTCTGGGCCACAGCTATTTAATGATGGGCTGCTGTAGTGATATGTCTCATATTAGGAAGACTGGCTTTACAAAATATGCTGGAGAACACTTCCTAGTGTTCTGTGAAATGATTTTGATATCTGCAGTTCAGTATTAAAGACACGGAGTACCTTTTGTGACTGTGGTATCACTGACCCCTTGTATTGTGGTATTTTTCCTCTTACTAGCTCCTTCACAATATTTGGTAATGTGCAGCTGGTCTATCAGGAATTGGTCAGGTTCTGCTCTAGTGTGCACTATGCAAAAGTATGTATTGCAAATACGTATGCAAACTATAAATATTGGCACTAACTGCTCCAGTCTAATAGGTATTTTGTTTTTTTAAGTCAGCCTTTCAGAACAATCTGCCTCGCCAGACAGAGTTGTATAAATGAGGGGAAAACAATGATTTCCACTATATTTCAATCCTTAAGGACTTACTCACATTGTGGTCTGTGCAAATAAAACTTTATTTGAAATTTTAGATCTTCAAATTTTCCCTTTCTAGCCATGTGAAGGGTAATGAGATTTGATGGCACTTTTACACTGACAGATTTTGTTGCAAATCTGTTGCAACAACAGGTTGCAAATGCTGAGCCAAGTTCTTCACCTTGATGCACGGATACAAATCTGAACTGCCTGAGTGGAAGCCACGCAGAAGCTAGACTAATCTCACTTTATGATCTCTATGCATGCATAAAAGAACCTACTCTATCAGTTTCTCTCTTTACTGTTCAGAGATATGACCTACCCTGTCACCAAAGCTTTTATTTAAAAAGGCATTCTAAATGATGGTCCAAACACTCGCAATGTGACATTATTGCTATAATGTTTTGGACCATCAGGGTATAGTTATTCTTATTCAACTATATTCTCCCCTCATTTACATCTAATGCTTCATGGTTGTAAGTGAGGGAGAATGTTAATGTCTCTGTCATACTCCATCTTGATTGGAGGCCTTAATTTAAATGCAATGTGCTCAAAAGCTGAATTCCAAATTCAGTGTATGGTTTGTGTCATTCTTATTCTATAAGCTATCAGACTCTGACCTCCACTTGGGCTCATATGGGGCTCTCTGTGATTTGACCTTTTATGGGAACACTACACTGGTGTGGCTTCACTCCAAGTGAGGAGTAGCAACTACTCCTGAGTGGAGGTGATGAGGTAATCTGGGTTACAGCAGGCTACATCACCTGATGGAGAAATGCAAACATTCAGCCAATGAAGGAACAGCAAGTGTTTATTTCACCTATTCCTGACTCTGGTCACAGATGACATTTTTAATGTGTAAACATAGAAAAAATGGAGCACTTCAATAAATAAAACAAATGGAACTTCAGAATATTGTGGGCCAAACTGTGATCTCAGGCCCGGTCTACATTAAGGATATTTGTATGGGTGTTTCTATGATTATGTATGTACACTTGTGGAAATCACAAATATGTGTGTGCTACACTGACTCAAAGCAGAACTTATGCTCACTGTGGCTTTTGAACTATGTTGAGGTAGCTACACTGGTGCAAATTTCCTTAATGTAGACATGGCCTAAATGACACTGGTGTAAATCTGCAGCAGTAGCACGATGATACCAGTGGACCACCGATACGTACAATGTGTGGAGAGAGAGGAGGTCAGATCCTGGGACTAAAATGAGATTGTGCATTCATTAGCTCACAGGGAGCGGACTGGAGTGATAACTGGAGACATTGTAAAACTTGCAGTGCAAGTTATCCTGCATTTTCAACTCTTCATGGTTAGGCGGAGCTTTATATTGGTGGTTTACTTTCTACTGATTTGTGAGAGTTTGAGTGGTATTTTGGTAGTCATTTCAAGTGTTATACAGTAGCTGCTGTCTGCCATCTGGCAGGAGTAGATTTATAAATTAAATACGAGAGGAAAAACCTCCATTCAAAAAGAACCCTAAGGTCAATTCATCTGACCAATCGAAACAAGGTAATTTAGAGTGCAAGTCCTGCTTAAACACTGCAGGGGTCCCCAATCAGTGTGCTTGTGAGATTTGTACCATATTTACAGGCAAAATGAAGTTAGATATATTGCGACATTAACAACTTTGGCTTCTGTTTTTCCATCTGATGTCAGTCACCACTGTCACTCTCCAATTCAAGCCAGCTTCCTGCAGAAATTGGGGTAATCTACTTTGAAATTTAAGGTTTCAGAGTAGCAGCCGTGGCGTTAGTCTGTATCTGCAAAAAGGAGGACTTGTGGCACCTTAGAGACTAGCAAATGTATTTGAGTATAAGCTTTTGTGGTAATAAGACACACACACACACACACACACACACACACACACACACACACACACACACACACACACACACACACACACACACACACACAAAAGGTGGAAGTTGCCATACAAACTGTCAGAGGCTAATTAATTAAGATGAGCTATTATCAGCAGGAGAAAAAAACTTTTGTAGTGATAATCAAGATGGCCCATTTAGACAGTTGACAAGAAGGTGTGAGGATACTTAACATGGGGAAATAGATTCAGTATGTGTCATGACCCAGCCACTCCCAGTCTCTATTCAAACCCAAGTTAATGGTATCTAGTTTGCATATTAATTCAAGCTCAGCAGGTTTCTCCTTGGAGTCTGTTTTTGTAGCTGTTCTGTTGCAGAATTGCCATCCTTAAGTCTTTTACTGAGTGGCCAGAGAGCTTGAAGCGTTCTCCTACCAGTTTTTGAATGTTATGATTCCTGATGTCAGATTTGTGTCCAATTATTCTTTTGCGTAGGCCATCATGTGCCAGCAATGCCCCTCTGCCATATACATTGGCCAAACTGGACAGTCTCTATGCAAAAGAGAAACTCCAACGAGACACTGCTCTCTGTGTGTGTGTGCAGATATATAATATCTTCTTACTATATGTTCCATTCTATGCATCTGATGGAGTGGGCTGTAGCCCACGAAAGCTTGTGCTCTAATAAATTTGTTAGCCTCTAAGGTGCCACAAGTACTCCTGTTCTTTTTTCTGAAATGTAAAGCGTGCATTTAATTAGCTTTGTTCATATCTTGCTCTTCCCATCTTCTTGCCAGTCTGCTGTAGGCTCCTAGCATTGAATAGTAGCAGGTGTGTCTAAGCATCCATCTAAGTAGAGCTGCTAGTGCCCCCCAGCTGGGACAGTGGTCCATAGAGGGAAGAAATATCACAGAACGGGGAGATGGCTTCAGTTTGGTTCCTCTGTAGAATGAATTTGCAATATACATTGTCCAAACTTTCTACTCTACACCCAGCCACCTTGCCTGTTTGTTCTTCTTGCCCCAAGAGTTGCTGAGCATCCACAAATTCCATTAAGTTCATTGAGAACTGGACACACTCAGCCTCTTTGAAAATCAAGCTATTATATATGTGCTACATCAATCTGTTCCACAGAAGGTTTGTAACAGGTCAATGAGTTGACTTATGATAGCCCTGGGTATCATAACAATCTATAACATGGAGATCATCCTTTGCAATTGCTATGATAAAGTCTAACGACTCTTTTAGAGATGTTAAACAGTTTTGTCAGCCTGCAACATGAGACCATTTCTATGCTAAGGCCATATGGTTATGATTCACATAACAAGAAGTTTGTGGAATTGTCAGTAGAAATATGTTAACTGCACATTGTATGTTTCACTAGATAGTTTTGCTAATTTACTAACACTAGCAGCAGTAAAAACTTAAAAGAAAAAAAAAAGATTTATGCCTGAAACGCCCAGGCTCTTCATATAACCATTCCAAGGATTCAGTAACAGATTGAGCTGTCTCTCTCTCTGTCACTTGCCATTTATCTTGTAATTTATGTAAGTCTATTATTACAAAGAAAACTTGCAAACTGCATTTTTTTAATATTGTGTGAAAGCTGAAGTCCCTTTTTCTCCAAAGTGTAATGGGGGCAGGAGATGAGACTTTTTTATCATACAAAGAGAAATGATGAGAGCACTATGCTATGAATGCAATCTTCTGCACTGCAAGTTTTATTGTCATTCACTAATTGTTACTGGTAATCTTGCATAAGGTCTGCTAGTCACCTGAAGTGGACACCTACGTAAATTCTTTTCATTCAGCTTGTTTAATTCTGTACTGAGACTATGCAATAGGAGATGGAGCTACTGAAAACACTCTAAATTCTGCAAAGTGAGGTGATTTCATTTACTTTATAACTAATATGCAGAAATGATGGATAGCTATGCTCTGAGAATCTCTTAAGGGTTCCATCACTGCACCATAAGTCATAGTCAATGATTCTGTAAAGAATCTTTCCCTGCCTGCCTTTGCACACTGTTTAAAATACAGTAAACATTATTTAAAAGCCATTGCATATTATAGTGATACAAAATGGCAACATTGCCAAGGGGACCCTAAATAGGGATGGGCTGTGAAAACTGAGCTTCTCTGAAAAGGTAGACTTCTGAAGAAGTCTTGCCAAAGGGGGCAGGATTAACTGTGGTGGATTTTCAGGGAAGGGAGCTCTGTGTTGTAGCTTGATCCACTCACAGATTAAGAACACTTAAAAAGACAGGTGTGATGTCTGTATTAATACACCCTAGTTGGTGTGTATTAATGTAGTATTACCATCTCATGAGGTTGTAGACTGCGTAAGGGTCTAACAAATTTTACACTGTCTGTTTACTGGTATAGAAGATTTCCACTAATGAGAAATATTGCTTAAGCTTTGGAGACACTGTGACCTGTTTCTTGAGGACTTTAGTCAGGATACCTGGGTTATATTCTTGGCCCTGTCACTGGCCTGATAGATCACCTTGAGCAAGTCATTTCACTTCTCTGTCTGTTTCCCCATCTGTAAAATAGGGATAATGATTCTTGCTTTTTAAAGTGCTTTGAGATCTAGGCTATATAGAGCTAAGTATTGTTACTGAAGAGGGTATTAGAACTGGGATGTGGACACAAGGGCAAAGTAAAGCTTTTTATCTATTTCCATTGTTATGTGTGGCTAAACTGAATGCTTCTGAGGTAGAGCAACTATTAGTTAGGTGAATAGTTCCTGCATGTCTCATAACACTGGTCACATATTGTTAAGAAATCAAATATATAGCAGAATGCTCTCATCCAATCTATCTAGAGATCGTACAGCAAATGAAAATGGGTTAGTACTTTCTAGTCTAGTTGATTGGGGGTGGGGGGCAGAGTTCACACAGTGAATCTGCTTAAATTAAGGTTTAGTTTAAAAACATTTGATTGTAAGGGTATGAAATCTGGTCAATTTTCTTACAACCCTAAATAATCTCTCTCTCCGGGAAGCTTTGCAACAAAATATTTTTCTTTCTTTTTCTTTAGTAAATATTTCTTCCTACAAAGAGTTATTTGATACAATTTGTGTCATTCATGCCTGTCTCTGAGAGAACAGGCAATTTTGTTATTCAGTACTAAAGAGCGTTATAGTGTAGTAAGAGTTTGTTTATAAAATGGTGGTGCAAATTTGCACCACTTGTGAGTTCCTTTTTAAAATGGCAAATGTCATGCCTGAAGTGCCTACACTACACTACAGATAGGGCCATCTTCAGAAATTGTAGCAGTGGATTTCCTGGGTCTACTGCCAGTTGTAGAATGAAGTAATGCTCATGTACTTGTTTGTGGGAGCAGTTTATCTTTTAAAATGGGGAAAAGCCTCCTCGTTGATATATGAGAAGGTTCTAATCACTGCCAGGGTTCTTTGTGTTCTCTTTGCAGATTTGGGATCTCAAGTTCCACACAACTTCAGCCGTGGCTGAAACTTCAGAGTATGAATTGCTAGAAAATGCACAGGAATTCCTAATTTAGCCCATAGGGTGTGGAACTATAGGAAGATTCAAGGCTATCCTTGTTCAGAGCTCCTCTAGCCTAGTACATGCATTGTCCTGTCAAGATTGTCCACTCCTCCTTTCTGGCACTGAGTGGTTTCCATCTCCAAGTTACTAAGCATTATCCAGTGATCATCTGAGGGTATGTACAAGGCCCAGCATTATCTCCCTTCTTCCCTAGCTGTGTGGGTGGCCTATATTCTTCTCTGATTTCCACTCTTGTGGGTGACAAGACTTCCTAATTAACCTATCAGGTATTCCCTGGTTGCTTTTCCCATAACCTTGTTTCCTGCGCCTCTTGCTGGGTTAATCTCTACTTCCCTCCTCATTGGGGGCGGAGGGACCTGTTCCACCAACTGATGTACTCCTTAAACCAGCTGCACTCAAGGGCTGGTCATACTTTCCCAGCTTCCACTTTTTTAAAGCTCTTACAGAGTCTTGAGGACTGCTCCTGTCCGAGGCTTCTCTCATTACAGTCATTGGGCATCTTCTTCAGCTTCTCCTGCCTGGATTCTCTGTAGCTTGAGGCTGTCCATACCACCTGGTCACTGTTTACTACACAGTGACACTGTTAGCAATGTGGTGACCTGAGTCCCTGCCCCTAATAGAATGATGTGTGGCTTAATCCTTTCCTTCAAGGACATCCTCACATGGAAGCAGAGTGAACTCAGTAATGAGCCAGAATGCTCATTACAGTAACATCACAAAAAGAAAAGGAGGACTTGTGGCACCTTAGAGACTAACCAATTTATTTGAGCATAAGCTTTTGTGAGCTACAGTCACTTCATCGGATGCATCCGATGACGTGAGCTGTATGAAGTGAGCTGTAGCTCACGAAAGCTTACGCGCAAATAAATTGGTTAGTCTCTAAGGTGCCACAAGTCCTCCTTTTCTTTTTGCGAATACAGACTAACACGGCTGTTACTCAGTAACATCACAATAATGATGTTCAAATTAGTATGTCTGGAAGGCTCTTGGTATTCAAGCTCTCATCTCAAACTTTATTTTACAAGGGAAAAATGCCCTGATTTCCCATGTAAATGTGTCTTGTCAGAACCGTAAAATACTCAGGATTTTAGATTATTTTTCCACCAAGAAACCTGCTGTGCAGGCAATAAATAGTGTAACACAAAACAGATTCTAGAGCAACAGTGACTGTGAAAAGAGCTTGTTCTAAAGAGAAAAGGAGTACTTGTGGCACCTTAGAGACTAACCAATTTATTTGAGCATGAGCTTTCGTGAGCTACAGCTCACTTCATCGGATGCATACCGTGGAAACTGCAGCAGACTTTATATATACACAGAGAATATGAAACAATACCTCCTCCCACCCCACTGTCCTGCTGGTAATAGCTTATCTAAAGTGATCATCAGGTTAGGCCATTTCCAGCACAAATCCAGGTTTTCTCACCCTCCACCCCCCCACACAAATTCACTCTCCTGCTGGTATGCATCCGATGAAGTGAGCTGTAGCTTACGAAAGCTCATGCTCAAATAAATTGGTTAGTCTCTAAGGTGCCACAAGTACTCCTTTTCTTTTTGCGAATACAGACTAACACGGCTGTTACTCTGAAACCTGTCATTCTAAAGAGACAATTTTTTCTACATACAGAGTCGCTGCTATGTTGGGAATTAGAAATGGGCCTCACCTATAAAGTGCATATCCAAATCTCAATTTCTCCAAAGTCTGGATCAAGGGGTTTAGCCCATCTTTAGCATTGACTACTGTGCGTAAAAAGGCAGGGCTTCTGTTCCCTCTTGATCTAATACAGATAATATGCCAAGATACTGTGATGATGAGCACCTTATCAGAACTGCTGTTGTAGTAATAACACTGTTATAGTGGAGAATCCAAATCCCCTTCTGGTTAGTGGAAATTAGCTGCCTCTTAAAATTAGAATGATGATGTTAAACATTTAAACCACGCAATCACCACTGACATGGGCTGGCATGTTCACTTTCATCAGAGGTCAAGGATGAAACCTAGAGATTGCTCTGATGTCTAATGTCATGAACCACATTGGTGGGGATGTGTAAGGCAGTTTGCTCTGCCACTGCTTGTGCAATACTCATTTTGTACATGGATCTTTAATGCCCAGTGCTGTCAGTCATTAACAGCAACTAGAGGCCCAATTTCTAACAATATCTTAGCTTCTGATTTCATAGAAACCAAGTTGTTTCTGTAAGTCTGAATTTTGTTGATAAATTGTATAGCCAATTGGTTGACCACACTTTGGTTCATTATGAAATATACCTGAGACCAAATAACCAATGTCACAGGTTTTTAAATATGGCTCAGGAAAAGGATTCTATATGATAGCTGCATGGGACTGCTCTTCGGAGACTGCTATGTTACATTCACCTTATGCAGGTGTGCTTCTGAAGTTATATCCCTAAAGCCATCTTTTTATACCCTATTTTTTAACCTCTAAAAAGTACTATATACGTTCCTTGGCACTGGCTTTAATCAATCAGCTTTTTACCTTGTTTGTTTTTGGTACTATGGTGTACCCCTTTGTCTCTTGTTCTGAACCCATGTATTTCAGGTTCTAAGGGGCATGAAGACACCTCCTAGGTTTGTGTGGGTAACTCCTTACCTGTTGCCATGAGAAAATAATTGTCAGCATCAGGACATATGATTTTCCTATCTACTCACACCAAGGCTTTCTTCAGTTAATGCATGGTATTATGGGTACTTAGTATAAGTGTATAGGATTATAACAAAGGTACAGGCCTGTCTGGGCTATATAACTGCTATTGTAATGCTTAATATGTATATTAATATTATCTGCAATATATATTCCTAGCATTTATCAGCATGAGATATATATGTTAGCCAGTGTATATTAGTCAACAGTTTTAAACAGCTTGTTTATGAAATTAGATTGATCATTACACATGTCAATTGTGGCAATTACTGGCTCTTAATTGAGACCCAGAGATGGAGAAATTTAAGAATTCCCTAAATATTTCTTGTGTCCAGAATTGTTTCAACTTTTGAAGGCTTTACAATGGCTTTCTTACCATTCTGAAAACTGTTCTGAACTTTCTCTAGCCACTTTATGTACCTTTATTTTACTCAAGTAAAGTCTGGTTATTTTGATAGAAGAGATGATACATTTTGTTCTATCATCTCCTAGTGACCTTAGCTTAGCTTTCATTTATCAGAAATAATTTCCTGTTTGAACTGCAATTGCTGTGAGATGGCAGTGTTAAGATGCCTGTGTTACGTATGACCTTCTAGAAGGGTCAAAGTGAAACTGTGAATTGGGCAAGAATGTAAATTATTGCTGGCCAGGGAGTGTGAAGCATGCTAAGAATACTTGATAGGGAGGTCTGCATTTGTGGGATGAAATTGAGGTTGGTGTGCAAAATGTGCATGATGTGTGTGGGTATTTTTTGAAGCTTGTCTGAGACTTGATAGAAGGGAATAAAAAATGTCTGCATTCTTTCTCCTCCCCCCATAGCCAGTCACATTTACAATCTTGGAAAGGGTAGTACTGATCTGCTACTCACACTGAAAGTACTATACCCTGATGACAAAGGTCCAAATCACATATTCCTTATGCAGATCAAACTCCCATTGACAGCGGTTCAACTTATATAAGGGGATTGATTGGATCAAGGACATGGGGAAGTGAAGGTACTTTATTGGTGCTGAATTGACCTATACATTCTGCTGTCACATGGCGGTGGGTGAATTTTAGCTTCTAGTCATTATCAAATGAAATTACACACTTTGCACCTATAAAATGCTTCACAAACATCCTCAGAAATCCTGCATTAAGTAAATAACATTTATTTCTCTCCTTGTTACAGTTGGAGAACCTGAGGCAGAGAGGCTGAGGTCCTATTATGATGATAGGACCCAGATAAGAATCTAGATACAAGCTAAGGCTGGAATTTTTAAAAGACTTTGAGGTGCTCAGTTTCCATGGAGTTCAATGAAAGCTAGGCACTCAACTCCCATAGGCATTTCTTAAAATCCCAACCTCTGATTTGCACAGAGTCAAAGGCAGAGCTGGAATTCTAACTTGGGAGTTGATCGCTTCTAGTCCAGTTTCAATCCACTAGGCCAGTGGTTCCCAAACTTGTTCTGCCGCTTGTGCAGGGAAAGCCCTTGGCGGGCCGGGCTGGTTTGTTTTGCCTGCCGCGCCCGCAGATTCGTCCGATCACGGCTCCCAGCGAACCGCGGCCACTGGGAGCCGTGATCGGCCGAACCTGTGGGCGCGGCAGGCAAACAAACCGGCCCGGCCCGTTTTCCCTGTACAAGCGGCGGAACAAGTTTGGGAACCACTGCACTAGGCCATACTGCATCTAACAAGAAGTTGGATATATACTCGTTTTATTATACCCAACTAAGTTATGTGGTCTAATTGCACAACGGAATTTAAAAAAAAAGCATGTCATTAGAGAGCTAAACAACTTAATATAAGCTTCCTTTCTTATTTGCTTAAAAACATCTTACTACTGCTACTAATGCCATGTTAGTCATTTCAGTCTATCTTTCTTATTTCCGCAAAGAACACTTAATATACTATCCTTGATGGTACATTGGTATTTCAGTGAGCTTTCACTGAATGCAGGCTTTATGCTTCAGAGTGTAATCCTCAGTGTATTAACAGCCTCTGTCAGCTTGCAGTTGTCATGGCCAAGGTGGAATCTTGCTGTCACAAGTCTGCTCATTCTTAGCCTCCTACAACTGTCTACTTCAGAGTGGACAGTTGTCTCTGGGGTATGTTGTGGAGCATCACAAGACCAAGAAAACCAATCAGTGGTCCCCCAGGAATTCAGTTACTGGTACGGAAGGCTAGTAAACCCTAAAAGTAGCTCTGTGGTGTGGAAGCCCCCTAGAAAGGGAATTGTATTGCTCTTTATTTAAGACAAGATTGTGGAACATGGTCCTGTATTTGAGCAACACCTTGGACTTATTAAAGTGGAAAGGCAGCAAATATTGTATTTGTTCAGAGGGGAAAACAGAGGAAGAAAATATGAATGCTGGATTTTGGAGGAAAACAGCTCTGTTCCCATTTCACTGAAGAAACTGTTGAAGATCATCCATTCCTGTGAAAAAATTGCTCAGGGTGCCTTTCAATCCCTTATTTGTGTCTCCTTACCCATCCCACTTCCAACACTGAATGGTTGTCTTTCTTCTCCCATTTGCCTGCTGATTCTTTCTGTTGTTTTTATTGTATCCATCCAATCTAGGTAGTAAACTCCTTCGGCAAGCCCCTCTCCAAATTCTCTCTTTTTCTCTGGAGACCTGTGCAAGCCTCTGGTGACGTAAGTGCTTTGATACTCCAGTACTAGAGATTACTGTAAGCTATTAACTCTTTCTATATCTAAAAGAAAAAGTTGGGCTTGATGGATAGAGTTATAGAGGCTGGCTGGAAAATGGGGGGGAAAAGACTTTTTTCTATTCATCAGTGTATCGTTTGGTGGAAATTTTCTGACTTTAAAAAAAAAAGAAAAGTTCATATGTCTGAAAAGTAATGCAGGAGACTAATGTACAATAGGTGCCAAAGAGCAAAGCATGACAGGAGGTCTGAGTTGCCTCTTGTGACCCAGAGGTCCATTGATGCCAATTGGCAAAGGGTTCACTACTGCCAGCAACTTCTAACAGGCCTGACAAACTAACTACAACTAACACAGTGTTTTCATGATACTTATCCATAAATAGTGTGCCATACGGTATCAAATCAAAGCTGTAAGCACACTAGTCATTATAAGCGTTGTGAGATATATGTACAGATGGTGTGAAAGGAGTTCCCTGCGTGTACTATGAGTCTGTCACCAGGTTTTCCATCAGACCTGCAGTGTTTGTCCATCTAGCTAACTGTCCTGTAAATTAAGCATTGCAGTGTTTCACAGTGGGCCTCCCATCACTGGTTTGAACTGAATATGAACAGAGAACAGTGTAGTTGTAGCTGTGTGGGTCCCAGGATATTAAAGAAACAAGGTGGGTGAGGTAATGTCTTTTATTGGACCAGCTTCTGTTGGTGAGAAGGAGACAAGTTTTCAAGCCACACAAACTCTTCTTCAGGTCTGGGAAAGGTGCAAGGTGGAACAGATTGTTTAGCATAAATAAGCACATTTTTATACACAGGGATGAGTATAAAAATATTGCTCAGGCATGCAGGAGTGAAATCAGGAAGGCCAAATCACACCTGGCGTTGCAGCTAGCAAGAGATGTTAAGAGTATCAAGAAGGGTTTCTTCAGGTATGTTAGCAACAAGAAGAAAGTCAAGGAAAGTGTGGGCCCCTTACTGAATGAGGGAGGCAACCTAGTGACAGAGGATGTGGAAAAAGCTAATGTACTCAATGCTTTTTTTGCCTCTGTCTTCACGAACAAGGTCAGCTCCCAGACTGCTGCACTGGGCAGCACAGCATGGGGAGAAGGTGACCAGCCCTCTGTGGAGAAAGAAGTGGTTCGGACTATTTAGAAAAGCAGGACGTGCACGAGTCCATGGGGCTGGATGTGTTGCATCCGAGAGTGCTAAAGGAGTTGGCGGATCTGATTGCAGAGCCATTGGCCATTATCTTTGAAAACTCATGGCGATCGGGGGAAGTCCCGGACGACTGGAAAAAGGCTAATGTAGAGCCCATCTTTTAAAAAGGGAAGAAGGAGGATCCTGGGAACTACAGGCTAGTCAGCCTCACCTCAGTCCCTGGAAAAATCATGGAGCAGGTCCTCAAGGAATCAATTCTGAAGCACTTAGAGGAGAGGAAAGTGATCAGGAACAGTCAGCATGGATTCACAAAGGGCAAGTCACGCCTGATCTAATTGCCTTCTACGATGAGATAACTGACTCTGTGGATGAAGGGAAAGCAGTGGACGTGTTGTTCCTTGACTTTAGCAAAGCTTTTGACACGGTCTCCCACAGCATTCTTGCCAGCAAGTTATAGTGCATTCATCCAGCCCATACTACTTTAAGGTGGATAGAAAGCTGGCTAGATTGTCGGGCTCAACGGGTAGTGATCAATGGCTCTATGTCTAGTTGGCAGCCGGTATCAAGTGGAGTGCCCCAAGGGTCAGTCCTGGGGCCGGTTTTGTTCAATATCTTCATAAATGATCTGGAGGATGGTGTGGATTGCACCCTCAGCAAGTTTGCAGATGACACTAAACTGGGAGGAGAGGTAGATACGCTGGAGGGACCTAGACAAATTAGAGGATTGGGCCAAAAGAAATCTGAGGGGGTTCAACAAGGACAAGTGCAGAATTCTGCACTTAGGACGGAAGAATCCAATGCACCGCTACAGCCTAGGGACCAAATGGCTAGGCAGCAGTTCTGCAGAAAAGGACCTAGGGGTTACAGTGGACGAGAAGCTGGATATGAGTCAACAATGTGCCCTTGTTGCCAAGAAGGCCAATGGCATTTTGGGATGTATATGTAGGGGCATTGCCAGCAGATCGAGGGACATGATCGTTCCCCTCTATTGGACACTGGTGAGGCCTCGTCTGGATTACTGTGTCCAGTTTTGGGCCCCACACTACAAGAAGGATGTGGAAAAATTGGAAAGAGTCCAGCGGAGGGCAACAAGAATGATTAGGGGACTGGAACACATGAGTTATGAGGAAAGGCTGAGGGAACTGGGGATGTTTAGTCTACGGAAGAGAAGAATGAGGGGGGATTTGATAGCTGCTTTCAACTACCTGAAAGGGGGTTCCAAAGAGGATGGCTCTAGACTGTTCTCAGTGGTAGCAGATGACAGAACAAGGAGTAATGGTCTCAAGTTGCAGTGGGGGAGATTTAGGTTGGATATTAGGAAAAACTTTTTCACTAGGAGGGTGGTGAAACACTGGAATGCGTTACCTAGGGAGGTGGTGGAATCTCCTTCCTTAGAAGTTTTTAAGATCAGGCTTGACAAAGCCCTGTCTGGGATGATTTAATTGGGGATTGGTCCTGCTTTGAGCAGGGGGTTGGACTAGATGACCTCCTGAGGTCCCTTCCAACCCTGATATTCTATGATTCTATGATTCAAAGGGACCATTCAAGGTGGAGTAGCCTGTTAAAGAGGGGGTTAGTGGGTTACAGATTGTTGTAATAAGCTATAAATCCAGTGTTTCTGGATTTTTAGTGTTTAGCAGGGTAATTAATTTAAGCTCCCAGGCTTGTCTTTTGAAAGTGTTGTGCAGATTTCCTTTGAGGTTGAGGACTGATAGATCAGCTACAGAGTGATTGCTTTTATGAAAAGTGTTCACCCACGGGCGATAGGGTGTTTTTTGTCTTTTATCTTTTTCCTGTGTGAATTCATGTGAGAATGTTGTGATTGTCTGGTTTCACCCACATATTTGTTGTTGGGGCATTTAGTACACTGGATGAGGTATACCACATGTACCTCAGGGAAGAACTCTGTAGCCCGAAAGCTTGTCTCTCTCACCAACAGAGGTTGGTCCAATAAGAGATTACCTCACCCACCTTATCTCTGGGTAAGAAAGTACAGAGTCATGTGAAGTCAACAGGGAAAACAAACAATGGAGGAAAAGAGATCTGTCTGTAGTGTATATATATTGTATGGATGCAGCCCACATAATACAGAGAGCTGCACATGTGACCTACAATGGTAAATAGGTTGAGAACCAGTGAACTAGATGGAATATTCATGAGTACAGAGTGACAAAGAGGGGAATAGTGAAATGGCAAACCAACGTGTCAAAAGTAAATGAACCCAAGAATAACCACTTGAGAACAAATTCTCCCTTATTGTCTTTGATACAAAAGGCTATTTACTTTGTACTGACTGTAAAAAAATGAAAGTAATGGTGTAACAGACATAAGCTTACTTTCTAACTTCTAGCATTCATTTGCTGCTGGTTAAGAAAATGTGGAGGCAAATGATGAAGGCTGAGTAGAGATGCTTGAATTTATTTTCCCTCTTAGCAAAAGTAGAGCAAGTGAACAGAGCTGGATATTCTTGGTGTCTATTCCATGCCCTTGGTGTCTGACCTTGAACAGGGCACTTAATTTCTCTTCCTTGGTTTACCCATGTGTTTTTAACTTTATAAAAATGCATTTAGTACCAGAATGTGCTTGTCACTATAAAAGCACTGAGACAGTCCCTGCTCCAAAGCAATCATGATCCAAAAGCAAACCTAGTGTAGACAGGGTATACTGAGAAATCTAGAGGAGGGACTAATATATGTAGTTTTTTGTACAATTAATGTCTTGTTTTTAGTTCATATTTTTAGCATTTTATGAAGTGACCCATATTGTCAAAGTATTTTAATAGCTTAGGCTCTTTTTAAAAATAAAATAAACATGAGAGAGACTACATGATGATGATGTCTTGTGTTTTATCAGCATGCCTTTGATATGGTCTCATTATTAATGAGTGGTTGAGTCAAAAGTGAGTTATGAAGGTCATTGCAAATGAGTGGTAATTAAATTTTTATACCACCATATTTCATAAATGCCTTGAATTAATAAAATAAATGACACAAGACTACATGCAGATAAAAAGACAATGCTTTACAAAACCCAAATCCTAATCTTCTACGCTACTTCCCATCCCCACAAACTTTCCCTGGCAGAACTCCACTGTTCACTTGCACATCCATGTTCCTTTTGAAACGAGAACTCTTAACCTATGATATTGTTCATTGCTTTCACAAATGAGCCCTAATGACGGACCTCAAAGCAATAGGTGAGTCCGTAGCAGAAGTGGTGATGACTGAGCTGGCCAAATTTAATTTCTCATGATGCTGATTTAAACTTGGATGCTAATTTTAGTTTCTGTAATGTAGATATAGAACAGTGTTGGACAGAAAGAACAGAGCTATTTCACTGGAAGCAGCTAGTGATTAAAATGAGATTTGTAAGACTGATTGGAGCACTTGGGCAGTGGGTCTCACAGGTATGATCTTCAGGTCACTCATAAGCATCCTTGTGACCGTATCCCCCCAGCACATACTTCTTCTTGCTGACTTCCTTGACCTGGGGCTGAGATATTGTTGTAACCACATTCTGGTTTTTCTATTTGGAAGTTTGGGAAAGCAGGTCTCTGGATAAAGGATAACAAGGAGTCCGGTGACACCTTAAAGACTAACAGATTTATTTGAGCATAAGCTTTTGTGAGTAAAAACCCCACTTATTCAGATACATGGAGTGAAAATTACAGATGCAGGCATAAATATACTGACACATGAAGAGAAGGAAGTTACCTCACAAGAGGAGAACCAGTGTTGACAGGGCCAATTCGATCAGTAGTTTACTCCCAATAATAGATGAGGAGGTGTCAATTCCAGGAGAGACAAAGCTGTTTTTGTAATGTGCCAGCTACTCCCAGTCCCTATTCAAACCCAAATTAATGGTGTTAAATTTGCAAATGAATTTTAGTTCTGCTGTTTCTCTTTGAAGTCTGTTTCTGAAGTTTTTTTTGTTCAAGTATAGCTACTTTCAAATCTGTTATAGAATGTCCAGGAAGATTGAAGTGTTTTCCTACTGGCTTTTGTATGTTACCATTCCTGATGTCCGATTTGTGTCCATTTATTCTTTTACATAGGGACTGTCCAGGTTGGCCAATGTACGTGGCAGAGGGGCATTGCTGGCACAAGATGGCATATATAACATCAGTAGACTTGCAGGTGAATGAGCCTATGATGGTGTGGCTGATGTGGTTGGGTCCTCTGATGGTGTTGCTACAGTAGATATGGGGACAGAGTAGGCAACAAGGTTTGCTACAGGGATTGGTTCCTGGGTTAGTGTTTCTGTGGTGTGGTGTGTAGATGCTGGTGAATATTTGCTTCAGGTTTGGGGGCTGTCTTTAAGCGAGGACTGGTCTGCCTCCCAAGGTCTGGGAGAGTGAGGGATCATGTTCCAGGGTAGGTTGTAGATCTTTGATAAAGTGCTGGAGAGGTTTTAGCTGGGGGCTGCAAGTGATGGCCAGTGGTGTTCTGTTATTTTCCTTGTTGGGCCTGTCCTGTAGTAGGTTATTTCTGGGTACCCATCTCACTCTGTCAGTCTGTTTTCTCACTTCCCCAGTTGGGTATTGTAGTTTTAAGAATGCTTGATAAAGATCTTATAGGTGTTTGTGTCTGTCTGAGGGATTGGAGCAAATTTGGTTGTAGCTTAGGGTTGGCTGTAGACAATGGATTGTGTGATGTGTCCTGGATGGAAGCTGGAGGCATGTAGGTAAGCGTAGCTGTCAGTAGGTTTCCGGTATAGGGTGGTGTTTATTTGATCATCACTTATTTGCACTGTAGTGTCCAGGAAGTGGATCTCTTGTGTGGACTGGTCCAGGCTGAGGTTGATGGTGGGGTGGAAATTGTTGAAATCCAGGTGGAATTCTTCAAGGGCCTCCTTCCCATGGGTCCAGATGATGAAGATGTCATCAAAGTAGCGCAAGTAGATGAGGGGCCCTAGGGAACGAGAGCTGAGGAAGCATTGGTCTAAGTCAGCCATAAAAATGTTGGTATGCTGTGGGGCCATGCGGGTACCCATCGCCGTGCCACTGACTTGAAGGTATAAGTTGTCCCCAAATGTGAAATAGTTGAGGAAAAAGTGACAAAGCTCAGCCATGAGGTGTGCCGTGACCTCATCAGGGATACTGTTCTTGACAGCTTATAGTCCATCATGTGGAGTATTGGTATAAAGAGCTTCTACATCCATAGTGGCCAGGATGGTGTTTTCAGGAAGATCACCAATGCACTGTAGAAAGAAAAGGAGTACTTGTGGCACCTTAGAGACTAACGAATTTATTTGAGCATGAGCTTTCGTGAGCTACAGCTCACTTCATCAGATGCATACCGTGGAAACTGCAGCAGACTCTATATATACACAGAGAATATGAAACAATACCTCCTCCCACCCCACTGTCCTGCTGGTAATAGCTTATCTAAAAGCCATTTCCAGCACAAATCCAGGTTTTCTCACCCTCCACCCCCCCACACAAATTCACTCTCCTGCTGGTGATAGCCAGCTATCACCAGCAGGAGAGTGAATTTGTGTGGGGGGGTGGAGGGTGAGAAAACCTGGATTTGTGCTGGAAATGGCTTTTAGATAAGCTATTACCAGCAGGACAGTGGGGTGGGAGGAGGTATTGTTTCATATTCTCTGTGTATATATAGAGTCTGCTGCAGTTTCCACGGTATGCATCTGATGAAGTGAGCTGTAGCTCACGAAAGCTCATGCTCAAATAAATTCGTTAGTCTCTAAGGTGCCACAAGTACTCCTTTTCTTTCTGCGAATACAGACTAACACGGCTGTTACTCTGAAACAATGCACTGTAGTTTCCTCAGAAAGTCGGTGGTGTCTCTCCTCAGACCCTATGCTACCAGCACTCCCAGTTCTCTTCGAGAGTCCAAATAGCCAGATAATCCTGCTGTAAGAGTGCCGGTGCCTGAAATGATGGGGCGTCCAGGGTTTCCAAGTTTATGGATCTTGGGTAGCAGATAGAATACCCCTGGTCGGGGCTCTGGGGGTGTGTCCGTGTAGATTTGTTCCCGTGCTGTAGCAGGGAGTTTCTTGAGCAGATGGTGTAGTTTCTTTTGGTACTCCTCAATGGGGTTAGAGGATAGTGGCCTGTAAAATATGGTGTTGGAGAGTTGCCTGGCAGCCTCCTGTTCATAATCTGAACTGTTCATTATGACTACAGCACCTCCTTTATTCAAAGGGGCTGACATAATGTCAGAGTTGTTTCTGAGGCTGTGGATGGCATTGTGTTCTGTACAGCTGAGGTTATGGGGCAAGTGATACTGTTTGTTCACAATTTCAGTCTGTGCATGTCTGCGGAAGCACTCTATGTAGAAGTCCAGTCTGTCATAAAGGATGTGGCAGTGGTATGAGCATGACGTGTCCTGCCTCTTGCTGATGGAAATTCCTTTCAGCCTTTGTCCTATGCCCCAGTAGCCATCCCAGTACTTAGATGTCTTCTACCTAAAAATTAGTTTCCTAAGTGTTAATGTCTCTCAGAATTCCTTTGCATAAATAGTACTTTACAGTCATTTAACAGCATTCTTCAGCTCTGATGTTTATTTCATCTAAGAGGGGCAAAGAAGTTAATTACTTTGTCTGTCTAGAAATGGAGAGAGACTCACTAACAACCGCTAGACATTACTACTCACTTCAGTACGACTGAACTCACAATAGTGGCAGCTGGACTTAATTATAACTTTGCAACCCTGTGGTTTCAGCAGCAGCTGCTGAAAAATGGATAATGCAAGTAGCCTTCGAAGCCACTCACATTAGAGATTAAAAACCTTGTCATTCACTGAGAGAGCCTACTGAACAAGTATTAAAAAGAACAAAGATTTCCCAAGGGATGCTGCAGGATAAAGGTTTTTTTGTTTTGTTTTTTTCTTCCCTATTTGGCTCTCATTGAGGATATGTCGGATGTACAGTATGACACTGGTTTTTCCAACAGGACAAGATTTTAGTGAGTGTTTTTTTTTTTTTTTAGTGGCAATTTAAAAAACAAACAAACCTAAAACCAGCTAATTGCTGAAAATTAAAGTGTAGTGTGTATGCGAATATATGAATGACTTTAACACTGCTCTGAGCACTCTAAGCTAAATACTGGCTGTGTAGTGAGCATGCAGGCAAATGGATAAGCTAGGAAATAATACCCATTATGTTGCACTTTACAAACATTGCCAACTCCTCATGACAGTCCTGTGAGGCAAGTATTATTATCCCTGTTTTATGTAGTGTAGTTGTAACTGTGTCAGTTCCAGGATATTAGAGAGAGGGAGAAGATTGGTAAGGTTATATCATTTTAAGTTAGTCCAATAAACAAACTATCCCTGTTTGACAGATGAGGGAGAGAGGGAAAGGATAAGTGACTTGCTCAAGACTACACAGCAAGTCCCTGGCATCCATGTGACCAGAACTTCTGATCCCATGATGTCAACATTGTTTTAGGCTTCTCTGAAAATATTTCAATTACCTTGCCTAGCTACAGCCAAAGTTGAAAATACCAGCTTTATTTCTTGGGTACCTTGAATAAAAGTGACTCATTTTGCTTTTTAAGAAGTTTGAAATATTCTGGTAGTGTTTATCAGCTCTGAGGTACTGAAGTAATTGGAATGCATCTGCTATCCTTTTTATAGAGGAGTTATTTCTGTCAGCTTCCTTTTTTGTAAATCGAATTGCTTTTGTTTCAACAATAATTTACAGACAGTTGCTTTTCTCACTATTACCAACATTGTGAGTATGGTTCTTATTTTCAGAGTTGCTGACTTGAATTTGTGTTCTTTCACAGCAATCTAGTACTGTATCAGAGCTTAGAAAAGCAGACAGAGTTAGAGGAGAAAATACTCACCAGTGAGATTGTAGGTATTTGTTTTGCATCCTTTACACATGAATTTTGGAATGACTATTAATATCCAACTAAGGGTCCAACTCATGGAAAAAATAATCAGCATGTGTCAGTGAAGATTTAGGGACCTAGGTCTCAACTGTCTCTCATTTTGAGCACAAATTTACCTGCTGCCAACACAAATGGGGTGTGATCTCACTTTTACGGTTTATCAAATATATACAGCAGGAATGCACAATCATGAACCCGTGGATGTAGAAAATGTCATTGATGTAGAAGAAATCAAACCCAGCATTATGGTCTTCTATAATGTGTGTTCTTCTGTGTCTCATTTTGAGCATTTGTCTCCGACAAGAGAGATTCTTGAAAACATTTACTTATGTGAGTAATGCTTACTCAAATGAGTAGACTTTCTAAAGCCAACAGGGTTACTGAATAAGGTCTACTTGTGTCAATCAGGGTTTCCAGGATCGGTCCTTTAATGAATCACTTTTAGATCTTGATACATTGAGACAAATTTATGGGAATCCTTTAAACCCCCTGCTTAGCACATATATATGGGAGCTAAATTCTACCCATGGATGCATATTTGAACTTCCGTTTAAAACACACCTCAAATTTGTAATCAGTTTTCCCCCCATTAGGAGCTCTGTGTAGGTAGGAATTTGGTCCTATATTTGACTAACTGAACTGTCATAAATATAAAGGGAAGGGTAAACCCCTTTGAAATCCCTCCTGGCCAGGGGAAAGCTCCTCTCACCTGTAAAGGGTTAAGAAGCTAAAGGTAACCTCGCTGGCACCTGACCAAAATGACCAATGAGGAGACAAGATACTTTCAAAAGCTGGGAGGAGGGAGAGAAACAAAGGGTCTGTGTCTGTCTGTATGCTGGTCTTTGCCAGGGATAGACCAGGAATGGAGTCTTAGAACTTTTAGTAAGTAATCTAGCTAGGTATGTGTTAGATTATGATTTCTTTAAATGGCTGAGGAAAGAATTGTGCTGAATAGAATAACTATTTCTGTCTGTGTATCTTTTTTGTAACTTAAGGTTTTGCCTAGAGGGGTTCTCTATGTTTTTTAATCTAATTACCCTGTAAGATATCTACCATCCTGATTTTACAGGGGGGATTTCTTTATTTCTATTTACTTCTATTTTTTATTAAAAGTCTTCTTGTAAAAAACTGAATGCTTTTTCATTGTTCTCAGATCCAAGGGTTTGGGTCTGTGGTCACCTATGCAAATTGGTAAGGCTTTTTATCCAACATTTCCCAGGAAAGGGGGGGTGCAAGTGTTGGGAGGATTGTTCATTGTTCTTAAGATCCAAGGGTCTGGGTCTGTAGTCACCTAGGCAAATTGGTGAGGCTTTTTACCAAACCTTGTCCAGGAAGTGGGGTGCAGGGTTTTGGGAAGTATTTTGGGGGGAAAGACGCGTCCAAACAGCTCTTCCCCAGTAACCAGTATTAGTTTGGTGGTGGTAGCGGCCAGTTCAAGGACAACGGGGGGAATAGTTTGTACCTTGGGGAAGTTTTGACCTAAGCTGGTAAAGATAAGCTTAGGAGGTTTTTTCATGCAGGTCCCCACATCTGTACCCTAGAGTTCAGAGTGGGGGAGGAACCTTGACATGAACTTTTTCCTCTACATGTAACAACCCCATTTTAAATTACCTGTATATTGGATGGCAGACTAGAAGAAAGGAGAAATGCACCAACGAAGAATTGGGCCTGTTAAATGTCAGTTACTGAAGTCTACAAATGGAGGGCTCAATTCACCTCTGGCATAAGCATGTGCCAACCCATTGATGTCATTGGAGCGGTGCCCCTTTACACCACTGTTAAAATTGGCCACAATCTACTCCATCCTCCATCTGTGTCCCATCACTGATCCCCAAAGTTTTGCTTCATCATGTGAAATAAAATAAACTTAGAACAAAAGAAAATGCTGCATGCGGAAAAATAAAATTTAAAAGCTTTAAGAGTAGCTCAGTGTGCCACTCTCCTCCTCCTTATGTTCCTGTAGTTTAGCGCAGCAATCCATTTATCATGACCATCATTCATTATCCTGCCAGCCCTTAGGCATTATCATTTAGTTTGACAAGCAGATAATGTTGAAAGGTGTAGAGACTGACGAGCTACTGTATATGAGAAACTAGTTACCTTGTTTGGGTTTTCTTTTGGCTGGATTATTTATCTGAGTAATTAAATTACATTGAAATTTAAAAAAAAAATGTCTAGTAATGAAAGGGTAGACCAAATAGAAATTGAATTAATCAACCAATGAAATGCAGCCCCCTCCGTGGTGAAATATGGAAGCTCTCCATATCTGCAATGAATAATGATGCTACAGGGCAGGTTAGGAAACAGAGTGAAGGACACTGTGGTGCTGGCAGCTTGTGCCAAATGCCCAGGGCCTCACTGAATACTGACAAATTTAATAGCTGGAAACCAGTCTGGCTTATGTGTGGGTTAGAAGTATAGTTAAAGGAGATATTAGTGTTTATAAGAATGTGTTCAATGTTTAGACTTTATGGAATGCTTGTAGGATAGTGCATATATTAATCCTACTCATAATATCTGTACCCCATGGTATATTGAGTGCTTGCGTTGTAAACATCTGCAGTTGTGTAACTCACCAACAGGAAAAGAAGCACTGATTAAGGTAAAGAGCTCATCCAGCACATAAGATGGTGCAGTGAAGGCAAATGAGTGTAGCATCAAAGGACAGAGATCTAGTCAATGGCATTCCTAACTCACTCCAGGAAGGGGAGGCCTGTGCATGAACACATCCCAGCAGCTTGGATTCTGGAGTGAAGGGGATAAAAACCCTGATAAAGAGAAACTGGGATCTTTATGCTGTATGGACTGTGAGAGGCAAAGATTTCTAAACATAAGCAAGAGATCCCCATGCTGCTTGTCATGGGGCAGCCCTAAAGGACGTATAGATCTGCTCATTATAGAAGCTTATATTGCCTTTTTAAATCTAAGATACTATCTCATTTGTGTGTGTATATGTTTCCTGTTTTAACCTTGTAAATAACTCTTTAATTAGTTAAATACATCTTTAGTTATTTTATTACAGGATTGGCTACAGGCATTGTCTTTGGTTTGAGATCTGAGTACAATTGATCTGGGGTAAGTGACTGGGAGTAACCTGAATATTATTGGGATTTTTGGTGTAAAATGGCCATCTATCATATAGTCCAGCTTGCCTCGGTGGCAAAATAGACTGGACTGCCCCAGGGGTCTGACTGTGACTCCATGGTAAGACTGTTGTAGTGCTTTAGGAGTTCACATTGGTTACTGGGTTGGTGAAATCTAATTATAGAACATACCAACGTGGGGTTTCTGCCCTGTTTTTTGGCAGTCTGCCCTCATGTTGGCACTCACAGTTATGATCTACCCCAGACAACGTGACAGACACCATGAACAACTGGCACCTCAGAGGGAATTTTAGGCAGGCAGAATGTAATTACCAAAATTTCCACCAATTCTTAAATGACTACAAGTGCTTATTACATTGGAGGGGTTGTAGAGTAAAATCTACAGCTCATGGCTACTGTGATAGTGCATTGATTCCACCCTATCTCAAATTGGAAAGCTCCACTAATAGGTCTCCCATTCAGGTGCTGCGATCTGCTTTGCTTTGCTTGTCAGATGTGATGGGATCACAATCTTTTCAGACTATATATAAAAATCTTGGTGGGTGGGTGGGTGTGTCTAATATTAATATATATATATATTAGTCAAAGATTTTTAAAACAAAGTACTGGTAACAGGGATGATTTTGTAAATTGCAGTTAATATTAACCCAAATTACTTTAAAAATGTTAAAAAAAAAAAAAAAAAAAATGAGGAGTCCGGTGGCACCTTAAAGACTAACAGATTTATTTGGGCGTAAGCTTTCATGGGTAAAAAAACCCACTTCTTCAGATGCATCTGAAGAAGTGGTGTTTTTTTTACCCCTTGAAAGCTTACGCCCAAATAAATCTATTAGTCTTTAAGGTGGCACCGGACTCCTCGTTGTTTTTGTGGATACAGACTAATACAGCTACTCCTCTGATATCTAAAAATGTTAATTATTCATTAAGTATTAGTTTTAGATGTTAATACAAAGTTGCTGGACTATCTTATTTTGTTTCCTTCTATAAGCGTTGTGCAAAGGGTATTTCTGCAGTGGCTTTCATGGTATTCATTACACAAAACTTTGTTTTTTATGTTAAAAAGGTTAGTCTAATGCTTAATAGGTTACACACCTTGAATGATTTAATGAACACCACAATAGAAATGAACCTTTTAAATGTGTTAGGCTAACCTATTCTTTGTGGACCTGATTTTATAACCCTAACTCATATACCTAATCCTGTTGTGAAATCACTGGCAGTAGTGGAGTTATTAAAGTCTGTATGATTGGGTCCTAGAATGGAAAACAGTTCAGCAGCTTGGTATACGCTATTTGGCTCTTCAGGAAAATATACCGTACCTTCCTGTTTTGTTTTTGGGTTTTTATGTAGTGCCTTAGGGGACTTCCAAAATATTCAGAAAAATGAGATTTTTGGAGTACATAGGGGAAGAAAACCTAATGTATAGATGATCGTAGGGGAGAATGTAACCAACCTGCAGTTAATATAGAGCCTCAGGTAACTGGAGACTGTTGAAACGTGACTAATCTGTATCTGCAAGTTTTCTTTATCAAATGAAATCCATCCTACCTGTCTGCCCTTTTTTTGTGAAGCTTAATTTACATAATCCTGATCAAATGTCAGTGCACCACTGTTGTCTTTCTGTTTTTAAAATAGCTGTATTAAAACATCAGTGGGCAACTGTCTATGTGAGTAAGGCTTGCACTCAAATTTATCAGAGGAATAAAATATTCTCTGTATGTATTTGCTTTATTAGCACATGTGCTTTGGCATTCAGTAGCAGACCGTGCTTAAAATATAGTCCATCATAATCAAGGTTATTCAGTCCAGTTACTTTGTGCAAACAGTTCTGTCTGGTCTATGTACAGTTCATTCTGTACTATGTGGTTCATTACACTGAGTTTCTTTTGGCCTTTAGCTAGACAAGGATTCTTAGTAACTATCATCTGATTTATTTTATTAGGCTGTTTCTATCCCATATTAGATTTCCTGACCTAGTTGTTTTAAAGAGGTCATTTTCTATGCTCTGATAGAAATGGTGACAGAAATAAGGGCTCCTAAGGTTTTATGTGTGGTCATTATTAACTTGCTTCAGTGCTGAACAGGAAACCTGTATTTTGTGGGGAGTTTTAAGCAGTAACAGAAGAAAAATTTCTGCCTCGGTTATGACTGTCCTATCTAATGTTCCAGTCTTCTCATTACAGCAGTAATCCCACACAGGGTGTGTGTTGGTCTTATTAATATACATCCTTAGTGCACTGAGGTATGAAGAGAGAGACTGGGTTCTTTCCTCATCCAGGAAGCACCCCAGTACCCTACTTTTTGCTATTAGAATGTGACTCTTGGCTTTACATTCTATTTTTTTTCCCTAAAATTGATGTTTTAAATGACTTCCTAGGGGGTGGGGAGGGGGAAGATATACAGTGTATGAGTGAAGAGAGAAAATATTCATTTACAGTTAATGCTCTAAACTGTCATCTTTATCTTTCTTTAGACTCTCTGCTCTGTAGCATTGTCATTGAGACTTGGGATCTCTAATTTGAGAAACTTCATTTGGTTTACTTACTAATAGGATCAAATCCATTTTTTTAAAAAAAAAAGTCTCATGAACTAGAAATCCGTCTCTTCCTCCCCCCCTCACATTCACTTCAGAAACATCAATCCACAGACCAGCAGCTGCTGACTAAAATGACATTTCAGCACGGTGATGAATCAATGCAAAAGATAAGAACAACTATATCCATTCCAGGTGATATTCCAAGATTATCGTTAAAACATTCAGTAAATATGGCTCAAGGAGGTGTAAAGTGCCTTCTCTCTTTGTCTGTGCCTTGGGCCACCAAAGCTCATTGTGCCAGGCCCATAAGGGAGATGCACTGCTGCATAAAGCAGACTATGCTTCTGGTTCTGCTCTCAGTTGGGTTTACTTAAAGCATGGTGTTGTACAGATATAACACTGTAGGTACCTTGCATTAGCCTCCTCTTGGAGCTGCTAAATCAGTATAGTGTTCTGACCCCATATTTACACCATCTGCGCCCACTTTAGCATTGCATCAACCCGTTACGCACCCACCACCATGATTTCAGAGCCAACAACTTTCCACTGGTTCACCCTGGGCATCATAGGCTGATACATTTCTGCTACTGCACACATCAGTAAAAGCTATTCTGCGGGCCGTGTGACATGGGTGAATTTGGGCTCAGGTCTTATGTAAAACTCTACTCCTGTGCACTGGACATGCAAGCATCTTCTCACTAGACATCAGGATTATTTTATTTCCAAAGGAAAGTGAACACTTAGGCTTACAAAGGACTTACATAAGAAAATTTAATCATAAACTGTCTGTTTTCTGATTATAGCAGTCTGAGACCCTCTTTCTGCAAAATTGCAAAAATGTGTCTAAAGTGATCAAAAGATCCCGGTGCATATACTGACATGAAGAAAAGCTTGACTAAGTTACACGTCAAGTAAAAGTGTCTGTGTGTCAAATACAGGCTTTAAAAAGGCAGCTCAGGAGCATGATGGGAAGAGGAAGCGGGCAGCACATGTTTCTTTCAAAAGCTCTTGGCTTGTGTTGAGAAATCCACTGTAAAGGGTTGAGGAATTACTGCATCTAATTATATGTTTTCTATCGTTTTTCACAATTGAATGTTAATGGGCCAGATTCTCAGCGGGTGTTAGTTGGCATAGCTCCATAGACTGAAATAGAGCAATACTATTTACACCAGCTGAGAGTCTGTCTCATTTTCCCTAATTCTTATAAAAACTGGACTAGTAGTTGGGTAATTAGAATGCTTCAGTAATCCAGAGATAGCCAAAGCAATAATCCTGCACAACCTAGTTTTGTAAATACACATTTCCATAATTTCCAGCCTATCACATGTGTTTATTGAAGCTGGAGAGTTAAAAGTGGGGGGCACGGGGCAGCAGTTAGGTTTTCCTCCAGGAACTGTGTGTGTTTAATTCCATAGCATAGTTAGTGGAGCTCAGATTAAGCCAATGAACAATTTTTAAAAAGACTTTGGTAAGGTGCTCATTTGAAGGCTCAGGACTCACTATTTCCAGACTCTCCTCTACTAGTTGAGGTTTATTTTTTTGTCCACATTTTGTTGTTGTATTATATGCACCAGCCCCAATCATTCTGTCTACCTGATGCCCTTGAAAGTGTTTTAAAAAACAAACCAAAAACAATAAAACCTGGAAAATCTATTGCAAGTGTGAATCAAAGGCTAAAGTAATGTTCCTGCATCTTTTTTTTTCTTTCAACCTTTGATACTCCTAATAGTAATTAACATGCTTTTTTTGTCTCACATACCTTTCTCTGTGTGTCAGCCAGTTCAGTCACTTTTTTTGTCACTCATTGTATATTTTGACCTTTCAGTGTACAAATCTGTTTTCTTACTGCATGCCCCCTTCGTTGTGTTCTGTAAATAGACAAATTACATGTAACTGTTCCTATATTTATCAGATTATTTTTATTTCTCAAACATGAACGCTGCTTTACTGTGTTACCAGGAGAGTAGAATTTGCCCCAATTAGGCTCAAGCACAGTTTGAGCCTAATTGTGTCAGGGATATGCCTTTTGCTGTTCTGGTGCAAATCTGCTCAAATTTAAGTAAATTATAAGCCTTTGAAAAAATTCAGTTCACACAGGCTCAGAGCCTTTAGATTTTGGGAGCTAAAATCTCCAAAGATTCTGTCCACCCTGAGCACAATCAAGCCTCTCACAGCTTCTTGTGCTGACCAGTCTGTGCATGTGCGGTGTCATCTCCACAGAACAAATGAGCATGCCTCATCCCCTTACAGTTCCTGTGTGTAACGGGGTGGCTCATGCTGTATCCCACCAGAGCAGATGAGCATGTTTCCTCCACCCCGGGACTACAGGAACAAAGCCTGATGTTCTCTGTAATGGTTGCTCCCTGCTCTTCCAGACTGGGATGTGTCCAGGAACCATAACTGAAAGCAAGGAGTATCTCTCTCCTGTGCTTTCGATGACCTCCTCCCACAATTGATGCCCAGGCAGTGAGGAGGAAGAAGCTGCCTGATTTAAATGCAGAAAAGAACAAGCTGAGCTGAGGAGAGGGAAAAGAGCGAACTGGAGCAAGGAGCCTGGCGATACTGGAACTGGAATTGGGGAAAAGGGGAGTAAAAAATGGACTGGGAGCCGGGGTGGCTGGGCAAGGAGGCTGGGACCTGAGGGGAGAGGGATACTCTTTTCCTCTTGGCTGAGATGGTGTCTGATTTTAAGCAAAACCCTGATCTTGGCAGTGAATTAGAGATAACAAGCCATCCATCCACAATCCTGTCCAAACTGCCTGCTAAACCTTACCCATCTGTCATCAGTATCTTTTATTCTATGCCAAAACGAAATCTGGAATTCGATTAGTTCAGAGATACTTGTCATGCCTGGCAGTACCAAACTCAAAGGTCTCATTGTGACAGTTCTGATGTATTTGTGTAGTAATTAATGTTGGTGCAGATTTCCTTATGGCACTACCCTGTTTCATGGGCTTCCATTGTGTCCTAATTAGCTTTCAGTGAACAAAATATTAAAGATTAGATGCAGTGAGGGACGAGGTTGCAGATGCTTTTACAAATAATGAGATGAAATGTACTCTAGCACTCGGGCTTGTTCCTGACTCTGCTGTAGTTGATGGGAGGTTTGTAACTGACTTGACTTGTTCCAGGATTGGGCTCTTGATGTAGGTGGACAATGGAATTTCATACAGTACCAGTTTGGAGTCCCCAAATTAATCTTTCAACTTTATGTTCTGCATAGTCTACAACTGTGTATTTGGAAAAGGAGAACAAAACAAAATCCAAGTAAACTTAAATTTGGCTGCTGTTTCAATTTAGTGGATCTTTTAAAAACTTTAATTTATAATGTTTTTAAATAACAGGTGGAATTGGTATTCAGTATATGTATGTATAGAGTTTCTAAAAGGTAGAGCAGAGGAGTTTTATTTAAGAATATATTTACATATTGCATCTAATTCTGATCTCATTTACATCAGTGTAAATTGGGAATAATTGCACTGAAGTCAATTTGTTGAAAACAAACAGAAAAGATAAACTTCTGTAGCAGAGCTGCAATGAGTAGACGTGTTCCAAAGACAGGGTTTTCATATTCAGATTGAAACAAGAAAGAGAATTGGTAACCCCTGTTTAACATTTGGTTATATTATCTTTGTTGGCTTCATTTAGCATTACAGTTTGGAAACATTGGTGTTTTGGTTACTGTTGTTTTTAAACGGAAAGAATGCACCTTCTACAGACCAGTTGTTCCATTTCCAGCTAGGCTGCTGCTTTATTTAAAAGTCTTGCCAATCAAGTTTTTCATATTCCGTTACTGATTCTTTCTATTTTTTTTTTTTTAAATCATAGAGGGACTTAACCCACCACTGTGCCAGCCAACTCTGGATTGTAATTTTCTGAGCTTTTTAGTTTGCTGTTGGCATTGGTTGGACATGCCTGTCAGCCCTAACTTAGCTGTTACCCTGTTCTTTTTTGTTTCTTTTCACTCTTAATAAAAAGGCTAAGGGATGATTTTAAAAGAAGCCACTAGAGTTAGCTCTTTCAATAACATGTAAAAGTAGAAATGGTAGCAACTGAGCTCTGAATATCATTGTTCCTGGCCGTTCTGACCTTTTCAGTCTGGAAGACCTCAGTCGCCTGAGTTCTGAGAGAAGACCAAAAAAAAAAAAGCAAATTTTGCAGCATAATATTACCCTGTCTCCCCCCTTCATTAGGTTCTTCCTTTTCCTCTTCTTTGGGCCAGTGTTATTGTTGACTATCTTCCTAAGAGTACTTAATGCAAATGTCTTATACTATCTAATTCTTTTTTCTGTTTCTGTATTACTGATATTGGTGGAAAGAAAGTTAGATAAAATAGATGCTCTTGTTTGCACTCACAACATATTGTGCCATTTGTAAAATAAATAAACCCCTACAATGAATTACTGTTTCTATCCATATACTAACTTCATGCACTACTACACTACCCCTTTAATTTAATTGGTAACGTTATGTTATGTTGGTATCATAGTGGAAATTCTCTGAAAGTGATTTTTGGTTGCCTCCATTTTTTTTATTTCCCAAGCTAACACCTTAAAGGGGGCCTGATTTTTTTAGAGGATGAGTGCTTAGTGTTTTCTGAAATCAGACCTGTTAAAGGTGAGTCCGGTTTTGCCCCCCCAAAATGTAAGTTTCTCAATCACCAGTCAATTTTGGAAAATCATAGCCTTAGTCTGCAAAACGATGATGATGATACAATACATTGGACTGGATAATATGCTAGTGGTTAAAGAGCTTAAGATCTTTGTACTTGAGAGAGAATCTCTTTCTCCCAGTGTCAGGTCATGGCAATTTTAATGAATATGGTTGTTGAAGTTGATTCATAGATTCTAAGGCTAGATGGGACCATGGTGACCATTTAGACTGACCCTGTATAACACAGGCCATAGAAGTTTTCTGAATTAATTCCTGTTTGAATTAGAGCATATCTTTCAGAAAAATCTAATCTTAAATTTTTGAAAATTACCAGTGATGGAGAGTTCACTGCAACTCTTTGGTAAGTTGTTCCAATGGTTAATTACCCTCACTTTCAAAACTTTGCACCTTTTTTCTAGTCTGAAATTTGTCTAGCTTCAACTTCTAGCCATTGTCTCTTGTTGGAAGCTGAAGCTAGATAATTTCAGACTAAAAAATAAGATGGGGGAACCCCCTTACTTTAATACAGAAAAAACTTTCTTGGAAGACATTCTCCACAACAACGTGTTGATTTTAGAACATTTCCCCAACAACCTTCAGTCTGCAAAGGTCAAATTTTCTCCCAAGCTGTTGAAAAGCTGGGGCATCAATAAGGGTGGTGAGTGGTGGATATTTGTTCAGATATTTAGCTAGAAGAGTTAAGTGGATCTGAAATAAATTAGAATTGTGTTTTTCAATTTTGTTCAGGTGGTCTAGATCCTTGCACAGGCATTCAATGATTTTATTTATTTCCCTTTGCACAACAAATGAACATTTTGCATGTATAATGTTCTTTTTAGCTAAAAAGATCTGAAAGCTGTTACCTTCATTTTACAGATGGGGAAACTGAAGCACAGAAACATCATGAATACACATATAAAATGAACCCAAGTCTCTGGGTTCACATACAAAATGGGACTAAGAACATATACATTTGGACCCTTTAAGCCAAAAAAGAAAAGGGTAATCCCTCTCATCTTCCCAGTAATCCTTCTGGCAAAAAGAGATTGGCCTTCCAACATGCTCTGACAGGCGTTTGTCAGATGAGCAGAAGCCATTTCCACAGATGAGGGTCCTCTGGTATAAAAACTATAGTGCTGCTATGGATATTAAAATCTAGGGACTGAGAGCTGGCATGTTCCAATTACATGAACTAATACAGAGGCATGTGAGAGGAGAGGCAGTTTCTAAAGTAGCCAGACATGAAACCATATATGTCTTTTATAGCTGAAGGCCAAAAACTTGAGCTGCAGCTGGAAACATATTGGAGGGCAGCACAATTGTAGGAAGCCTGGTGTAGGTGACTTGTGACTAGCAGCTGAATACTACCCCCAAGTAGAACATCTTGCTGCTCCAAGGAGATTGCATCACAGCCATCCAAGGTAGAAGGGATAAAGGAATGGCAGCTTTATTGTCATAATTGGATTTGACTTACTTTCACAGTGTCAATATTATTGTGACCAAATAGTCTTAAGCATTGCAGGGTCATGTCTTCGCCTAGGTGAACTATTCTTATACAGTTTATCCAGTGTATTAGACATGCATTTGCTTTCCTTTGATGCCAGATGGCATCTTTTCTCTCATTGCACCTTTTCTTCGTTAAATCTTTTAATCCGGCCAGTGGAAACAAGATTGGGCCCCAAATTCTGTTTTACATTTAATGTTTGTTTGCAATCTCCTCTTGTGGTATGTAGGCACATTGTTGGGAATTCCAGGTCTTCCGTGCCACGCAATGTTTTTTAGAGTTGGGAATGTAATTCCTATGTAGAATTGCAGTATTAAAAAGTAACTCATCATGTTTTACTCCACTGTGACATAGTGCTTCTCCACCTGGATTACTATAACCTCCTATCTGGCCATTACAAATGCAATTGTAACACTCTTATACAGTATGTTTTGTGTCCCTCTCTAGTGGCTAGTCCACAGAGAGGATAATGGCCTACTACTGCTTTCTGCTCCTTTACATGAAGTGGAAGAAGTCCGTGCCTTGGTGCTGATGACCTTTGGTGGGATTGTTACCCAATCTTAGCCAAAATCTTTTGTTGAATACCCAGTGGTATTATCAACTTTTGTATATTGTACATCAGTACAGAAAATGCCATGTGTCAGCTCTTTTCTACAGCTGTGTGATTAGAAAATGCCTGTAAATTGAGCAAATTTACTTTCCATGAACTCTTACTGCCAAATTTTGCTGTCATGTACACCATTGTAAATTGGGAGCAACTCCATTGAAGCCAGTGGAGTAACTAAAGTCACTGGTGTAACTGAGAACGGAGAACCTGTTTGGAAAACCCTATGGAAGGAGGCTAAATAGAGGAAATATGTGCAAGGCTTCCTTCAAGGAATTTTCATCCCAGCCCCAATGAGTGGAGGACTAGGTTTGTAACCTGTGAAACAGGCCACGGGGCTTGGCCCTTGAATACCCTGGTATTCTCCTGGATCTTGTGGAATCAGCAGGAGGAAAAGGCCTTCTGAGTGTAGATTCTCTGATGCCTGTTCATCTTGCTCTTTGGTGGCACAGCTCCAGGGGGGTCTCTTATGGTGCTTCAGCAGCCCTGTACTCCCTGATATGATCTGCACTCAGAATGGGAAGCACCAAGTTACACTGATTCTCTTTGCTATTTCAAGTCTGATGACAAAGATTTGAAATCTCATGAGAGAAATTTCATGAGATTTCCAGCCTAGTCATGTAGTCCCAAGAAGTTTGGATAAAGTTCAAAAGATCACCAACTCTGACCTTCTGAACCTTTTTGAGGTTTGCCAACACCCAATCTAAATGAGATTATTCTTATATCAAAATCAAATATTTTTTTTAAATCAAGACTCTTGTGCTGCATTCCCTGGTAACCAAATAGTGAGGAGTAGTATCATCATGAATTTTTGTGATGTGAGGATAAAAGCAAAATCCTTTTGGAATTAAGACTAATGTACACATGGATCTTATCCAGTGGATGTCTCCTTTAAGGCTCATCTGGATTATATCTGCTTTATTAAATTGTAATATTAAACAAAACAGAAGGCTGCTCTCAAAAGTCTGAGATCTTTTAATTAGAAAAACAGAGAACTTTATTAAAGAACAATATGTGGCAAAAGCTTGGAATAAATTTTCTTTCTGGTAGATGGTTTAGATATTTAATCTCATAAATCACTTGTTCTAATTTAGATCTCAGACGTTGCAGTGGGGTATGTACATATTTTCTCATATATTAGAATGAAACTAAGGAGTTCAGTTTCTAAATGTCTTGCTCCACGAAATAAACTCTGCCAGTTTTGACATATGTACTATTACTGGTAAGTCATTCTTGCCATTCAAATCTTGTTTCATACTCCTATATATTTAGAGTTTTATAGGCTACAGGTATGTAGGCTGGCAAACGCTCCTCTAGAAGTTAATCGAAAATAATATCCTGTTTATAGACCATCTTACAGTATTGAACAGAGAACTATACTACTTTATAGAATTTCATAGGGCCCCAAAAAACCTATAGAAAGGTCTTATTCTCCTTAAAATTCTATAGTTTAGGGTCATTTCTATAGAGCCCTATTGGCTTACTTCTAGTAAAATCCCAAAGGGATTTTTCCTTAAGGGATTAAGCCATTTTGGTGAGTGAATGGAGAAGCAGGTCCACACTCGGAACTTTGGTTGGTAAAGGGGTGTGTGTGTGTTTTAATTTATTTTTATATATATTATATAACACACACACACACTTGAAAAGCCCTAGTGTAGAGGCAGTTATAGTGGCATAAAAGTACTTTTGCTGATGTAGTTTATTTTGCTTGGGGAAGAGCTTTTGCCAGTATAGGTATACCAGCAAACCTTTTCTAGCATAAACTAATGGGCGCATTTTGCAGTGGCTTGAGTAAGGGGAGGCAGCCACCTCCCCTGTCAGGCCTCAGAGCTGTTATAGGACCACAACTGCCGTCTCCGTTGCTGCTGCACCATCCTCCATAGAGGTCTGTGTGTTTGTATAGTCCATCTGCATAATTGGGGATCCACTAGCCATGCTCCTTCCTCTACTTCTGCCTCTCCCCACAAACACCATTGTGTACTTAGCTCTGTTGAACACATATGTGGTGGGGACTTCATGTAGCAGAACTGCATCAGTTCTACCGCTTGTTGGGTAGTTCTGTGCCTGTCTATGGAGAGCAGGGTTGGTCCCCATCAAAGCAGGGCAGAGCCTTTCTGCATGCTCACTGCTTAACCTTGGGCACGTCATTATCCCTAAGCTCGAAAGTTTCTTCAGCTTTGTAATGGTGATGAAGATACTGGCCTGCTTCCCATGGATACTTTGTTCATTAAAGAGCTTTGAGATGCTCAGAAAAAAGATGCTTCTTAAGGGCTCTTTGAGTGATGAGCTGTGAGATCTTGGTCAAGTCACTTCATCTTTTGGTGCCCGGGTTTCTCCACCTGTAAGTGAGGATAATGATACTTATACTCTGTGATAAATTTTCTGAGATCTTTGCGTAGTGTGATATAAGGGCTTATAAATGCAAACTTTTCTCATTTCTCCTGAAAGGTTTGTATTACAAGCTATTCGTTGTCTTCTGTGAATTTATTTTTTTAACGAAAGTTATGAGCATCCCTCTAGAAGGTGGTCGTGCACAAAAGGAATGTACCGTAAACAGCAGCTATGTGGTTATTGGTGTGTAGGGCTAGCAGGTGGGAGGGTGTTCTCCAATTCCAAATGCAACAGGTACTACTGCTGTATTTGACAACAGCTGAGAGAAAACATGTGTAACTGTGCACTCCTGCAAAACTTCGGGTTATTGCGACTAATTGCTTTTTTCCTGTAATGCTGGTGTTTCCATTCTCCAGGTTCCAAAGAGACATGAAAAATATGTAGACCAAATCTAAAACAGTATTATTTGAGCAGCTTGTTTACCCAAATGATAAACTAACTGCTAAGGAACTAAGAGAGCCTCCGAAAGATAAAGCAAATTAATGGAAAGTGTTGGTCAGTGCAAAGGAAATGAACAATATTGTTTTGGTTATAAATTCCAAACGAGAATCTGAGTGTAAGAGAGAGGCGATTATTTTGTGTGCGGTGTGTGTGGGGTGTTGCTTTATAAAGAAAATCTGAGATTTTTTTCAAGTCAAATAGCAGACCCAGTGGAATCAATGGGAATTTTACCATTGACACTGGAGCCAAGATTTCATGCCTAGACAGTTATGAAGCTCAACCAATTGCTGTATCAGTGTTTAAGAACCAGTGCAGAAATACTAAAAAACAAAACAAAACAAAAAAAACCTTTGGAATCTGGCAAGTCCCAGGACAGCAACTGAATATAAGTGAGGAGATAAATAATGAAAAGTATCTTAAAGGAACTTCTCAATGCATTTGAACAAATCAAAAGTTTATACTCTCTCTATATTTATAACATTATTTTAGGAGACTAGGACTGGGAGTTTATAATTTGTTACAGGTGGACTCCTTTTTGCATAACTAAAGATTCTCAATGGATTTGGCAAAAACCTGCTAGGGTATGTGTCTAAATGTATATTATATGTATCACAATATGTATTAGAGAGTGGAATATATACAAGATTTTAAGTAAGCAATGTAAAAGCAAACAAGCACCATTCAAACATAAAGCCACCCTGGTATTATGTTTTCCTTAGTGCTTAATCCATTTTTTAAAAACAAGGATTCTGTTAGTAATCTCTAAATGAACTGTCTGTAACTGTAGTCTATATTTTTGTTTTGGCATCTGTCCAATTTAAATTATGATTACAGTTCCTTAAGTTTCCCACCCCCAATATATTACATTGGAATTATAAGACTCAATTCTTCTCCCAGTGGAGTCAATGGCAAAACTCCCCTTGTTATCAGAGAGCAAAACATATTTCATAAAGGGAATTCAGATCAATATGGGAAAGCATGAATTAAAAAAAAAACTTGCAACATGTGTATATTTTCCATGTTGAAAGAATATACAAATATGTTGAGATCCATATTAATTTATATCTACATACTATACCATATACCTGTAATCCTGCATGAGGATGATTAAAAGTGGACATTATTCAATATGATCAGATGTATCTTCCATAATATATTTATAAGTAATAAAATAATCCTGAAACATGAGTGGCATTTAATTATTAAATGGCCATTGTCAGTTTAAGGATCATCTGTTCTAAACAAATGTATTCTTTGCAACTATTACACTGGATTGTTAAAATACTCAAACTTTATAGGTCAAATAGGTCAACTTTACTCTTTTGCTATTGATGAAATTTGTTTACTTATTGCCTAGCCAAGTGAAAGGCAACAAAAATTAACCAAATATGTTTAAATTTTGCATCTATTCACTTTCTGGTTCTCTGTGCTGCATGGTTGGGGTTGGAAACTATAAAGGGAGCAGGGTGGAGGCAGTGCCGTGACTGTTGGTATAAATTGCTTACAAAGCTTCAAATCACTCTTCCTGTAGCATTTTTCTAAGTGAAAAATATGTAGTTTTAAGTAATCAATTATTAATATGTATTTGTATATAGCAGTAGGAACCAGAGATGCCAATCAGGATACAGCCCCCATTGTGCCAGGTGCTGTACAAACATTTAGCAAAATCCAATCCCTGACCCCAAAGAGTTTACAATCTAAGAAAATTCCCAGAGGAAGGAAGGGAATTTAGTAAATTGTATGGCAAAACTTGGGGGTTTTTTTGTTTTTTGTTTTTTTTAAAACATACATCTAAAATCCATCTTGGGAACCAGACCTAAAGTTTGGTCTTAAGTGTTTTATGCTAGGTTATTGCTCTTACCATTTTCTTGGAACTTTCTTTCATTTTTTTTCAAAATTAATCATTTCAGGAAGATCTATCAGTAATATTTAGGGTGCATGACTGAGATTATTCTGTGTTTGCAGAATTGAATGAATGGTGTCTAGGGGGAAATTAATATGCCATCCTTCAAGCCATAAGCCACTTGCAAAACACAGTAGGTTCACTTTAAAATAGTCAAAACCCAGTGGGGACGGACAGGTTAAAATAGACCGATATTAAGACAGTGTGAAGTCAGTAATATTAAAATCTGTCAGAAAAGGATAAAGTTGAATGCAGAATCTCATTAAATGTTTGGCCCATGTACAAGGGCACCACGTTCCATGTTTGATTATGCTTCTTTGGTCATGTGCATGCTTTATGGTAAGAGCCCAGGTTGGATCTGAAAATAATAGAAAAATCCCTTTGACTGTATGTGCAATTGAAGTTTTTGCTTGTGAGAAGATTGCAAGATCAGGCCCCGAATGAGAAACGCACCTACTCTTCTTTAGGAAATGGTTTTCTTTTATTTCAGTAAGGATGTTTAAAGCCATTTCTTCAGTAACCTTGTGCTGTGTGTAATGGTGGTGGTTTCCTTGAAGAAGATGGTAATTTAAGATGAGGTTAACATCTCTGTTTGCAAAATTTGTCAAAATGCTGATACGCTTTTTAAAAATTTCATAATGATGATTCAACTTGTAAATTGATATAATGGGAAACAAAGTATTTGCCTTTCTGAACAGCAACAAAGGAAATCCGAGTTATTTGACCAGTTTGGGAAATTTTCACTGCTTTTTCAATTAAACAGTTATATCCAAGAAGAGTGTAAGAAGTGGGAAGTGCCAACTGCTAGACTTCTTCCCATTCCCCAGAATTATGTCTTTAAACATCTGTTTCCTTTGGAAGGAAAATAACTTTATTTCAGGAGACTTACAGGGGTTCAGCTTTGTCGCATTAGGAATGGAGTTGCAATTTGGAGAAGAAATTACTAATGTTGGACCCAGTAGCTTGCATGGCTGACTGGGAAAAATATTTTCAAGGCACAAGAGAAGATAATCTGTTTACAGAACTGAAATATCAGACTGAGAGTTATAAAGGTTTAGTCTTAGCATTTCCTACAAATAGTTTGTCTCCTCCTTGGAGCTACAGAATCTCAGAAACAAATCGCATGCTGCTTTGGGCCCAATTCTTACCCATGATTCATGATTGTGTGGGATTGCTACTTCCCCTCCACGTGATTCGGCAGAGAGTGGGCTGTCAGGATGAGAGTTCTGGTGGAACTTTGACTCCCTCCCCCCCCCCCCCCCCCCCCGGCCCAATATGCCAACCAGCACAGTTGAGCTGGTGTGGAGAAGGGCCATGATCTGCATTAGGCATAGGTCAGGCACAGATAATTTCCTACTATGAAGTGAGCCAGGGACTGAATTTTGACTTTGAGTCACACTATTGCCCCTCGTCCACTCCTGGGGCAGCACAGCAATGTATTGACCTCTGCAGAGGGCTTATAGCCAATCCATGATCAAGCTTTTTATAATTATTGATATAGATGGCACAATGTGCAAATCATATACTATGCATTCATTACAAAATGAAACGAACAGGGGTTTTCTTGGATAAACGTTGTATAAAATACAGCAAAAGATTTGTCTTTAAACATAAATCAAGGTTAAGGATGAGTCCTTTCTGTCAATTCAGTATCCCAGTGAGTGTAGAGAGCAAGGCTGGAAACTAGTAATTGTGTATGGAAAAAGATGAGGAAATAGCAGAGGAGACTTTCACAGTCTTCCCTCTAAGACAGTGGTATTCAATTGTTTTTCATTTGCAGACCTCTAAAAAATTTTGAATGGTGGTGTGTACCTCTTTGGAAATCTTGGTGGACTACAGCTTGAAAGCTGCTGTTTTATGGTAACAACAACCTTTTGTGGACTCCTTAAATATAGTCTGCAGATCTCCAGGGGTCAGTAGACCACAGGTTGAAAACAAGTGTTCTAAGATATCTTTGCAACAAAATGGCCCAGTTTATATAATCCATTTTTCAGAATTTTCCATATCCTGCCCTTATTTTTATAGTGGTGGGTTTGTATATAAACAATTTAAAATTACCTTGAAAAGGGTGTAATAGGAGGTTGTAAGCAAAGTTCAGTGGCTATAGACACAAGCCTGGAAAATAATTACATACTTGTAATTTTTCTTCTCAGGTGAGTTGCTCCATTGAAGCCATAAGAACTATTCGCCTGAGTTAAGGTATTTGTGTGTGTAAACGTTCACGGGATCAGGCTCCTAATTCAGAAAATGCTTACCTTTTTGCATGTGAGTAATTTCTGTTTACTTCGCTGGGACTACTCATGCACAAAGATAAGAAAGCTCTTGAATGTTTGGCTAAATTGGGGACTAAATTTGGGACGGGAGCACTCTGTGTTCCTAGCCAAAGCTGTCTTTCAGATTCCTATTTTCTCTCAGGGACTGATTCTACTTTAGAGGTCTACAAATATGAAAAGAGACTAGACAGCAGTATTTTTAATACATTCATTGGAAATCAATGGAAGCCCTGTAGTTGCTTTAACAAGTATTGTTCTTTTGTGAAGCTCTATTTTGTGACATTTGGAGACATTGATGTTACAGCTGGTTAAGTATCTCCAGGAACAGGGTTTTATTAACATGTACATGACAAACACAGATCTCTAAATGTTAGTTTAAAACAACCACATTACTATAACCACTTGAAGAAGCATCAGCAAATTCCCAAACCCCACTTCACTCCTTAAATATTACTAGCAGGGTTGTGTCTAGAGAAAATTAGAGATAGACAAAATGTAGGAAACATAAGGCTGTTTCCTCTAAGAAATAAATGCATTTTGCAGGTAGAATAAACAGACAGCATTAAGTGAAAAACTGAATGTGAAACACTAAAATAGTTTAACTGAGAAGCTTATTTGAAAGGGTAGCTTTTTCACATTCTACACATCATCCATTCTGAAAAATGTTGAAATTAGTCTCTTGAACAATTTCATCCCTTCCAGTCGATTTTTTCCCCCCCTCGGTAACTGAAAATTAGATAGTGGCTGAGAATATCTTAAATCCTGAACACTTTTTTTTTAAAAATTGTTTAATGTAAAAATAATTGTTCCCCATTTTACAGTGGGTGAGGGTATAAGACTTGAAAAGTAACTTAGGGCCACATTTTGAAAAGGCTTCCCTTTGTTGAATGGGAAGCACCTACAGTCAGTTGGAGCGCTCAGATAAAGTCCTATGTATTTCAAGTTGGCCACACACTTAGAAGTCACCTTTGAAAATTGGATATTAAGCAACTTGCCTTGGATGCTATTTACCTTAGTGAGTTAGGCACCAGATTATGAGTCCTGCTTCCTGAAATCAATTTGCAGTATGACCTTTGGCCTGTTACTTAACTTCCCTGTACCTCAGTTTCTAAATCTGTAAAATGAAACTACTCAGTTACCTTCTAAAATGTTTATAAAATGTCTTTTTTCAATGCAGAGTAATGGGAAGGCTAGTTGTAGGCAGGGGGGAGAACGGGACACAGCACCTCATGTCTCTTAGCCCAGTGCTTAATCCACTAGACCAGATGGTCATTAAGAAGCTGCAGCACCACCTCTTTTGGAAGCTTCGTAAGGGTGGATTTCTAAGTTTTCACATCCTTCATCACAAATAATTTACCTTTCCCAAAAAGTTTCACAAAAATCAAACTGTGAAATCATACCAAATTAAACAGTCACAAATATTGAATGGACAAAAACTGACTGCCATTTTTGTTCAGAGTTGGTAACGTTAAAACATGAGCCATGTAATACAGCTATCAGCCAGTTGTCTTCTACAATCAGTAACAACCTCGCACTGTTCATAGATATTGGCTGTTGCTTACTTGACTTTTCATTAAGCTTCCCTTCCCAATTTAAGATTTGGAGATCTCATGTTTTATTGCAAAAACACTGTCTGCCCCAACAATGTCAAAGTTTCTGGCTGTTGAGAACACAGAATACATGATTATTAAGGTTCCTTCCCCACTCTGAACTCCTAGGGTACAGATGTGGGGACCTGCTGGAAAGACCCCCTAAGCTTATTCTTACCATCTTAGGTTAAAAACTTCCTCAAGGTACAAACTTCGCCTTGTCCTTGAACCCTATGCTGCCACCACCAAGCGTGTTAAACAGAGAACAGGGAAAGAGCCCACTTGGAGATGTCTTCCCCCCCAAATATCCCCCCAAGCCCTACACCCCCTTTCCTGGGGAAGACTTGATAAAAAATCCTCACCAATTTGCATAGGTGAACACAGACCCAAACTCTTGGATTTTAAGAACAATGAAAAAGCAATCAGGTTCTTAAAAGAAGAATTTTAATTAAAGAAATAGTAAAAGAATCACCTCTGTAAAATCAGGATGGTAAATACCTTACAGGGTAATCAGATTCAAAACATAGAGAAGTCCTCTAGGCAAAACCTTAAGTTACAAAAAAACACAAAAACAGGAATATACATTCCATTCAGCACAGCCATTTTACCAGCCATTAAACAAAAGGAAATCTAACGCATTTCTAGCTAGATTACTTACTAATTTAAGGAGTTATGAAGAGCATTCCTGATCTGTTCCCGGCAAAAGCATCACACAGACAGACAGACCCTTTGTTCCCCCCCACTCCAGCTTTGAAAGTATCTTGTCTCCTCATTGGTCATTTTGGTCAGGTGCCAGCGAGGTTATCTTAGCTTCTTAACCCTTTACAGGTGAAAGGGTTTTGCCTCTGGCCAGGAGTGATTTTATAGTTCTGTATACAGAAAGGTGGTTACCCTTCCCTTTATATTTATGACAATGATCAAGACAGACATTGAAGAGATTCAGTCAATTTGCACCTTTTTAAAGAAAGGACATAATTTTACAATATTTCTGGGGCTAGAGAATTGAGATCTTATACAATTACTTACTGTAGAGTTGCTGTGGTAGGTTCTGGCCTCTGTTGAATGGTCCAGAGTATTTCTAGAAAGCAGCCTAAAAGATTCACATAGTCATTGTTTCCATTACTGCTGCCAGTGAGGAGCTAACTGTGCATAGCCCAGAACAAAAGATTTTTATAGTCTTCCCTTCAAATAAGGGTAAAATGCATCCATTTGCCAAAGTCTGACGCGCCACATTAATTACATCTATTATAATTTAGATTGCTCAATATATGCTTTCAAATTACATGAATGTACAAAAACTGCTGAGTGAATAATTTTGGAGAGAGACAGCTCAATGTGTTAATTCATCCTCTACAGTTGCTCGTGCTTGTGAATGAAACCATCTCAGTAAGCACAGCCTATCTTGGGAAGTTAGTATCGGTTCAATCCACTTTCATTTCTCTGTGCACCTGAGTATAAAATACCAGCTTTGAACCATCCCTTATTACTACTTAACTTTCAGCCATTGACTCCAGCTGTTCTCTAGGGTACCCACAGGAGGTTACTGGGAAGTTAGCTCAGGCCTGCATCTAAAGCTTAGTAGATCATAGCTTGCCATAAACTGTACGAGAGAATTGTGTAGATTGTTAAAAACTAGATTTAATTTTCCTTAGGTCCTCTTCCTTATGGGCCTGGTCCAGGGCCCATTGCAGACAATGCAAGGTTTCCCACTAAATGCAGTGGGCTTTGGATCAGGGCCCATAGGAGTAACTGGATACAGGTGATTGGTTTCTGTGTCAGTTAGAAATCAGAATTTGTCAGCCAAACAGGGCTCTACAAATCAAGTGTGTGTTTATTTTTATTTAATTACTTACACTGATCAAAGCATCTATCCAAGGCCTTTCTGGTTTGCTTGGTCAGCCAGGATGTTTCCTCATTTTTTTTAATGTGTAGCTGCAATATTACTGCATGTGATCTTTGTAGCATGTTCAATGCACATAGTCAGTAACAGGACTGAAGACTGAAAGGTCAATAAAATGATGACATAAATAGAAGGAGCTACACTGATCTTCTTCAGAGTGGTATCCAAGAGGGTCCTGTGGATACAGCAAGTTTCAACAAATGACTATATGTGTAATATGTAAAACTGTCATGAGAACCAAAAGGAAAAAAGAAAAGGAGTACTTGTGGCACCTTAGAGACTAACCAATTTATTTGAGCATGAGATTTTGTGAGCTACAGCTCACTTCATCGGATGCATACTGTGGAAACTGCAGTAAGACATTATATACACACAGAGACCATGAGTTTGTGTGTGTGGTTTTTGGAGGGGGTGAGGGAGTGAGAGAACCTGGATTTGTGCTGGAAATGACCCACCTTGATTATCATACACATTGTGAAGAGAGTGGTCACTTTGGATGGGCTATTACCAGCAGGAGAGTGAGTTTGCTTGTTTGCTTGCTTTTCTTCAGCCTAGAGCCTGCTAGTAGACAGAGCCTCTCTGAAAGTGGGAAGGCCTTTTGCTGGGCTGTTCTTGAGACTAAAAAGGAAACAGAAGCAGAGCAACTGGTGCATCATGGCATAGCAGGCCATAAGGGGCTCAGGAAGGGGGTGCTGTCATAGGCCTAAAGAAACATGGAATGTTTTATGGTTTCCCGCACTCCGCTGAGACTCCCAAATCAAAATAATCATATTCTCCTTCCCCACTTCAAATGATTCTTATTCATCTTAAAGGATTAGGAAAGCAACTAAATAGCAAACACACCCCAACAAAAGCAATCAATAAACCAGAGCCTCTATTGCAAAATTTCATACAGTAGAACCTCAGAGTTACGAACTGATCGGTCAACCACACACCTCATTTGGAACTGGAAGTACACAATCGGGCAGCAGCAGAGACAACAACAACAAAATAAGCAAACAGCATGGTACTATGTTAAATGTAAACTACTAAGACAAAGGGAAAGTGTTTTTTAAAAAAAGATTTGACAAGATAACGAAACAAGCACAGAAATAATTTCATTTAAATTAAGATGGTTAAAAGCAGCATTTTTCTTCTGCATAGTAAAATTTCAAAGCTGTATGAAATCAATGTTCAGTTGTAAGCTTTTGAAAGAACAATCATAACATTTTTTTCAGAGCTACGAACAACCTCCATTCCCAAGGTGTTGGTAAGTCTTAGGTTCTACTGTACAAAAGAATATGATGGAATACATAATAGAAATGGCTGAAAGGGACCTCTAGAGGTCAGTTAGTTCCACTCCTAAACCATTCCTGTCTGTTGTTTGTCCAGCTTGTTCTTAAAAGCCTCCAATGACTGGGATTTCACAACCTCCCTTGTAGTAAATTAATTAGCCTCTATGTTGCATATTTACAGAGAAAACCTTAGCGTAAACCAGCCTCAATATTAAAAAAAAAAAAAAAGTGTTCAGAAAACTGTCCAAAGGTTTGGATGCTACTTTAGCTAAGCAAAAGTTTGGAGTCACCCACCAATCCCTTTTCCCTCCATTCCCAGGTGTTTCCACCTTTCTCTCTCTGCTGCAGACCCTCTCCCCAAACCTTTTATCCCTGTTGTGTGATGGAGAGGAAAAGCATGACACAAATAATGTCTGGCTTCTTTTATATCTCTGCTTGCAAAGCCAGCTCATTCATCTGGTGTCTTTTGGGGGTGTATATCAATTTTTCCCTGCCTGTGCAGGCCTGAGAAAATTAGTCAAAATGTCTTCCAGAACAAATATATATAGACCAGTGGTTCCCAAACTTGTTCTGCTGCTAGTGCAGGGAAAACCCCTGGCGGGCCGGGCCAGTTTGTTTACCTGCTGCATCTGCAGGTTTGGCCAATGTGAGCTGCTGGAAGCGGTGGCCAGTATGTCCCTTGGCCCACGCTGCTTCCAGCAGCTCCCATTGGCCTAGAGCCGGTGAACCACGGCCACCCGTGATTGGCTGAACTTGCGGACGCAGGAAGTAAACAAACCGGCCCAGCCCGCCAGGGGCTTTCCCTGCACAAGCAGCGGAACAATTTTGGGAACGACTGATATAGACTTATCTGTCTTTCTCTGCTCTGCCATTTCCTGCCCTGAGCTTCTCTCCTGTGAAGCTTAGAAGCTCTACAAGAGCTTAGCTCCAGACCCATGGAGGTCCTGACTAGCCAAAACTCTGAATATCTACAGGTTTTGGGTATCCACTGAATTTTTTGAGTAACTGGGATTGATCTGGGTACTTTTCTGTCGGTTCACTTCTTACCAAACACTCCTTTCATAGTGCAATCGTACACATTTTGGCAGCTGCAGTTTTGAACGCACAGTTGTTCTGAGGCATGTTTACTGTTCTCAATGTAAATGAATTTGAAGGCAAATACTCTTGACTGTAGAGACCTCTAATTGCTATTGCAAAGCAAGTGGATGGAAAATCCTTGTGCCCTTTTGGGAATGCTGTTTGATCCAAGGCAAGTTCTGTAGGTTCTGTTTGAACTGGTAATGGTCCCAACTTTGAAGCCCAATGATTATGGGGTGACTGGAAGGTCAGAATGTAGCTAATTACAAGCTTTCATAGTATTTAAAATTATTGAAGAATCTTGAGCAGAGGATAAGCATAGAATCCTATTTATCAGGCCACAATCTCTCTGCTTCAGTATTCTCCTTTTATGTGCTATCTTCAGGAGATTTGTCTCTTCACCACCACTGTCCCCATCTTCTCTGCACCTGTGGGTGTTGGTCTGATTCTGGTTTTAAAAGATGATTCCTAATTAAGTTGGAAGTTCTTCAAGAAGTAGAGTTACTCTAGCCCAGAGTTATGTTCTCCTGCTGCCTTTTAGGGTGGGAGGTCTCCTCCCTATGTACTAATTGCAACCCAAATATTGCAGTATTATGCTAATGCTTGAGAACCAGAAAGTAAGTGTGACTGTAAACAAGAGGATGGTTGATTAGTTTGTGTGTGTCCAAGCTTGGCAAGTAAACAGCAAACTGCACAAATAGTGCAAAGTAAATTAGATTTGTTAGTAAATTCTTTCAGCTGTTACTTTTAACAAGAATGAGGACATTTAGTTTTTAACAATGTCTGCATGATCCTTCTTTCTTGGGGTCATTGGTAAACCTCTCCTTGACTTCACCCTGGTGATTTTAACCTGACTACTCCTTTAAATAAAGTTTTGTTATGTAAAATTTGTTCTGGTTATTTTTGAAAACAAATTTAGTTTTAGGGTATTTAGACATAATTTCCTGTGCTTTTCATATGTAGACAATATTGTATTATTTTCCCTTCAGAATAGCTTAAAAGAAAATAATTGTACCAGAGACTGAAAGTAAGTGTAAAACAGTAAATGCTGCTAATAGCTAGAGTAAAGAAAAAGGCTGAATAAAAAGCTCTTTGTCTGGTAAGATTCTGAGCAATGAGTGTGGTTTTGGTCTTTGACAGCTTGTTTTCCACTTGAAAATATTTCATTTTGAAGTCAATGGAGGCAGGACGGGGCATTTTGGGGTCATTGTTAACATTGCCAGTGGATGAAGAGTCCAACAGTGAAGAGTAAAAGGCTCATAAGTGTCTCTCTTATTTATATCTTGGCAAAGGGGCACAACAAATAATACCTTTTTTTCTCCCCTTACCCCAATATTTAATCACAGACTTTGCAGCCAGCATTGTCAATATCTGTCTCTTGCAGTTTCCATATTATTACTCAGTACACTCTCAAAACTCAAATGCTCAAGGAGATGCCTGCAGCTCACATTAATGGAATTTAAATAATTTATATTTTCCCTAAAAGAGATAAGGTTGGACTATTATATACAGTCTTGTTTCTCCACAGTGCAATGCTTTATTTTAGTGTTGTGCAGAGAAGGATGGGGGAGGGAACTGTTTTATTTAAAAATACATTAGTTAAATCTGAAATTAGCCCCACACTGAATTTTCACACATGCTGTAGAAGAGAGATGTATTGTTCTACTGAAACTAATAATGAAATTAATTAGTCTCAAGGCATGAAATTCAAAGGAAAAGGAACAGGTCCTGTTTGAACAATTTTGGTGTCAGCTTTTCGCATATCCTCAGGACATGCTCACTACCTTTAGGAGGAGCGCTAAGTGTTTGAGGTAGGAAAATGCTCATTATTACCATTTCAAAAATAAACTAAAATAAAGCATTGTTTTAATTAAAAACAAATATGCCTGCTCCCTTTATACAGACAAATGACATTACAAATCAATAGTGCATTTAAAGTTGACTTCTTTGACTTCTTTGTGTGTTTTATTCCATTCAAGATCCATTACGTGGTGTTAGTACTGGTGAAAGGGAGCAGATTGTCAGCTCTGGAGCTTTGCATCCTCACTTCGGACCAACAACATCCATCAACCCTCCCCAGCTGGATGAACTATTTTAAGAGAGGGTTGTTCAGGGTTTGGTTCCTCTCCTGAGACTTCCAACTCAGTTGCCAGTTAGTGTAAATTGAAGTAGCTGTTTTAGTATGGTGAACTCCTATCTATAATCTGGACTCAGGCCACCTTTATGAATAACTAATATCATGTAGTACATATCATTATTATGAACACATACTGAATAAAAGAAACCAAACAAATGCTGATTGTCTACAAGTATATCTCATTTTGCTACGTTACACAGAGTAGTTATTAGTGGTACAATAGTTATTTGCAGGGCCAGAGACTGTTTCACATCAAAAAGTTTCCTTCTCTGAAAATATATTCTTGAACCAGAGGAATTCTCAGACCTCCATGATGGCTCATAAATCTTTTCAGCTTCCATCAGCTCCCTGCAGTGATGTTTTTAATGAAACACTGAAGTTCACATCTGTTTTTTACTAGAATGGATTTATGAGTGAATACAAAAGGGCTCCTTATTTAAAAACGAAGACCTGAGGCTTGTAAGAATGCCACAGGAGTTGAAAGTGACTCTAAACGAGTCCATTTTAAATTAGTCTTCAAGACCATTTTTTGTGTACTTCACACTTCAAAGGCATCCCTGCTATGTTTATGACAGGTAAAATCTATATAGGTCATTGCTTAGTATTGGTTTGTGCTTATTTTACTATATCAACATTTGGCTACATTAGGTTAGTATCTATACCCAGTAAATCTATTTATCCTATGTATTTTATCCACCCAGGCTATAATCTTTCAGGGCTGGGAGTCAGTCTTCATCCTTGTTTACACAGTGCCCAACATATTATTGGCCCTTGATAACCAACAATGAAAATTATTGATAGCATGAATACAATAACCTCCCATTGTGGACATGCACTTCTCAAAAGGGCAGTAGAACCAGTCCAGCTCCACTGTGCACAGGATGGCAAGCTGTAGAGAGGGTATGAAGATGATCTGCACTCCAAAGCTGAGTTCACTGAGGATTCCTCAGATGAGTGGGGCAGGCCTAGGAGAGAAGTATTCATATATTCTGTATTCTGAAGTGGGAGGAAACAAGATGCTGTGGAGCACTATGCAGTCCTGATCTACAGTTGCAAAGTAACTTTAAGTGGCTTTCTGTGACTGTGTGGGAGGATGTTGTGTTCTCACTTTTCCACAGCTGACTCCTGCACAAAATCATCTTTTTACATTGGATAGGCTTTAGCCTTAAATAGGTAGTTTTGGTGGCTCATCAGCATTCTTTCGGAACTCACCATACATTCTGCTTGGTTGTATATGTACTGATTAGGCGACAGCTTGGTCTAGTACTGGGATCGGCAACCTTTGGCATGTGGCCCATCAGGGAAATCCGCTGACAGGCCAGGATGGTTTGTTTACCTGCAGCATCTACAGGTCTGGCCAATCGCAGCTCCCACTGGCCGCAGTCCCCCGTTCCGGGCCAATGGGGGCTGCGGGAAGCGGTGGCCAGCACATCCCTCAGCCTCCGCTGCTTCCCGCAGCCCCCATTGCCAGCGGATTTCCCTGACGGGCCGTGTGCCAAAGGTTGCCGATTCCTGGTCTAGTAGATAGGGCACTAGACTGCGAGTCAGGAGATCTGGATTCTAGGCTTGGCACTGACCTGTTGTGTGACCTCTGCTTCACCTCTGTCTCACTGTCCCCCCCGCCCCAATTTAAGGTATGTTGACAGCTGGGAGATGTAATTCCCAACTCAGGTAGGCATACGTGCTCTAGTTCTGATTGAGATAGTGTGTTAAAAATAGCAGCATGGCCACAGCGGCACAGGCAGTGGCTTGGGCTAGCTGCCAAGTACAATCCTGTCCAATCCTAGCAATGTACCGGGGAGCTAGTCCAAGTCACTACCTGTGCGGCTGTAGGTCACGCCGGTATTTTTAGCATGCCAATTTGATCAGAGCTGGTGTGTGTATGTGTACCCAAGGTGGGAATTTCATTTCCCAGTTGCAGTATAGATATATCCCTGTTGTAAGCTCTTTCCGAGTGTTGACAGTCTCTTGTTATGTGCTTGTACAGGGCCTAGCACAATGGGACCCTGATTTTGGTTGAAGGTTTTAGGCACTACCATAATATAAATTGTACTGTGTTTAGACAGGATGATTGAGTCATAAAATCATTGTTACTCTTTGTACTTTCTTTTAGTCTCTAGTATCTCGTATTTGATGTAAACAGAGAAAGTGCCATGGTGAAGATTAATTGCATATAAAGCCATTTGAGATGCAATTTATTAAATAACACTTCTGGACTTCTGGGGCAATAGACTTGTGACTGTGAAGCTACACAGATTCCTATTTAGAGCATACATTGAACAATAAATTATAAGGCTAAACCCATGTACTATATTTAGTGTTTGTAGATAACTCTTAAAGGCCTGATTCAATTTTCTTTGAAGTGAAGGGGAATGGAGGCAACTCCAGCTCCTCCCTTGATTGAGTCTAAATAACCTCTTCAGAAAACATTAAGTGCATTTTTTATAACAGGGAAATCTTGTGTAGTGTTTTTCCTTCAGTTCAGCTGCAGTATTTTGTATCTACGTAAGCCATCAACACTTGCAAGCAAACTGTTAAGTGATCAGCCATGGAAATTGAATTAACATGTCTTGCTCAATGCCAGCCATCCAAACCTCAATTAGGTCGGTAGGCCCAGTTTAGGACCTGGTAAGACTTTTGCATGCACGGTTGTGGAAAACAGGCAGAGAGAAATGATTTTTCCCCCTCCAAAACAGAGGTATACTTTACTCAAGACACTTTAATAAGCAGATAACAGAAGAGTACTCTGAGATGCATTAATGAATATTTTTTAATCATCTTCTTTGGAGTGTGGTTTCTTTATGAAAAATATAAACTGAATTTCCAAGTTCGTTTTGCATTGGCACGGCAGTAAATTTCCTATAGTACACCATAAATATGCAAATCAATTGACTAATTTTTGTCCCTAGTAAATTTTTCTGGTAGAAACAATGCAGACTGGTGGTTCTATATCCATTTCCCTTCAGTATGGCTAAGAAAACTTTACACCTAATGTGGTCATTTGATTCGTGGCTACTGAAAGAGGAGGATTAACATTTTGTAAGCTTTTCGGAACAGTACCAACTTTAAAACTTAGCTCCATTTCAAATAACAGCATATATTGTGTAGGGCATTTACTATTCTGAATGGACTCTATAGAATCTGAGGGTGCATATTTGAATAAGACTGATAAATTGTTTAAAACCAAATTAAGAAATGCCGGTGCTGACTCCCATGGTCAAAATCTAATGTAAAGTTTGACTCTCTCTAACTGATGTCTGTATGATAGTTAACTTAAGAGTCTGAGCAGTGTGAGAAAGCAAATTTATGGGTAATGGTATATGCTGCTTTTAGTTAATCGGGTATTATTTGTAGTCAGGAGCCAAAGAGCAGCGAGGAAATAATATAACAAGTTTGTACTCTCTGGACTGTTTTTTCTTAAATGGCGTGTAGAGGTTTTTTGTTTCTATTGCGCACCTCTAAGCAAAATGATAGCTACACAGAATTGTTCTGTTTGTAACCAGACATGGACTGTCAGGACACTTTTAGACCATCCTACTCATGTTGTGCTTTGTTAGTGGTATACAATTTCTAAGTAGAATAGATGGCTGTCAGCATTCTAAGGAGTGTTTTTGAGGGGATTTGTTGGGGTTATAACAGCAGATATGGTGTGCTAGAGCTGCAGAGAATTCATTAGTCTCTTATTAAATGACTAGTGACCCAGAAACCCTCCATATCTGAAGAGACTTTAGATAAACTGCAGATAAATGAATTGTAAAATTATGATGTTTCTGCTTCCTACACTACAGTGGGAAGGGAAGGATGAGAGGATTTCCTGGGACCTACACAGGACAGCTGCAAGTGACAAGACCCATGTAGGTTCATGGTAAGCCGGAGGTCACCAGGTCAGAGACTGAATTCTATGTCTGGCCACCGGGACTATGATTAGTTGGGTCAGTGATTGTGCTCGTTGGATGGACTGTGGCCCAGGCCAAAGAGGGACCTTGGTTGACATTGGGACATTGTTGTACCTATGGATCCAATGCCATCAGAGTGGACAGAGTCCATGTCAATCCCATGTGCTAGAGGGAAGGGGTGAATGTGCGTGCATATTTTAGGTCTATGAGCTAGAAGTATTGTTGTGATCTTGCTTTCTAGAATGTGTGGATTTGTATGACAAAAATTGATTTGCTTCACATTTTTGTGGTCTCCACTGCTTTGTAACTCTAGTGGTAGCTGTGTTGTTAGCTTTTCTTTTCCTGTAGTAAGTAGCCCTTTCAGATAAAGGGTGATTTAGTAGATTTGAATCCCCAGATTTAAGCCAACCCCTTTGTTTTGGCTTAAGAGTCTTATTTTCTCCTTCAGATTCAGCAAGAATCATGCAAGAACACCTGTTCTCATGATCTTTCAGCCCAAGAGGACAGAAATCTTGCTGAAACAGATTATATAATGTGGTTTCCATTGTACTACTACAGCTGTTGAGATTTTAGCACCACTCAATGAGATTTCAACCCCTGCTTTGGTATAGGTTCAAGGCAAAATCCTACTTATCCTAAATCAACCAGACCCCTTCTTGTTGGCCTGTATCTACATAGGATTTTAAGTAAACTTCTGCTGAACCACTGACTACATACAGTGCAGTAGAAAGTGACCAGCTATCTACCTTTATTCTACAATTATACAGCCTTAAAACTTCTTAAGTAGATGCCAATATTTTGGCAGAGAAAAAAACACTTAGCATTTATTGACACTTAATTGATACTTTGATATATTTACAAACCAGCAGGCACAACTGTGGATGGATATTTAGACTCTTGGGGCCAGATTATGATAGTCCTATTCGTCTTGAGCAGCATCCTATTCCACAAGTGGTCTGAGTGACTTGTGGCGTAAAGGAAGAAAAATCTGGCCCTTGAAGATCAGGGCAGGGAGATTTAACAGTATTAAATCCTCAGTGGGTTCTCTTGTAACACATGTCATGACTAGAAATAGGAATTGGGCAATTGAGTAGAAGTTCACCAAGGTCTAAGGGAACAAAATACAACAAAAGTACTTTGCTGAATATGCACTTTTTGTAGGAGCCAATAACTCCACTTTATTGCAACAATTGTCCTGTCTGTGACTTGTTTTTGCTTCTGGAACAACTAACTGCTTTGGCCTTGAGGAATTCTTTAGACATGTCTTGGTTTTCTGATATATAGTTTCAGCTTTGTCTGACAACTTTCCAATGTCTACCAAGGTTAACCGTATAGGGGAGGATTTTCTAATACCAACAAAGATGCAGTGCAAAGACCATGTATGCTATGTTTGTCTCAGAGTAAATATTTGTAGTTAAACTTGAGATTTTTTTTCTAATCTTCAGGCCAGAACCTCAACTGGTGTAAATTTCTGTAGTATCATTGAAGTCACTAGAACTATGTTGATTTACACTAGCTAAGGATCTGTTCTTTTATCTACCTTTTTCTCTTCTCTTGGTGCATTTGGGCATTACTGCACCACAAATAAAAAATAACATTTTTTAACATGTCTACTGTGACAAAGCTCTGTACTTGTCTCCGCGGGTCCCGCATTTCCTGGCAGATTTCACTAGCCTCAGAGGCTCACTGTGACCCTCCACATAACCCTTGTCTCTCTAGAGAAAAGGGTCACAGTCTACTGAACCATTTTCATCATAAGCCAGCAAGGGAGGTGAGGAGAAGCTATCCTCCCTTGCACAGTCTCTGTTGTCTCCCAGTCTCAGTGATTAATTGAGGGGGGAGTCAAAGGAGGGAGCTGGGCCCACCCTCTACTCCAGGCTCCAGCCCAGGGACCCTAATAGTATCAGCTATGGTAGCTGACCTTTTAGAAACATGACACGTACAATTCCCTGGGCTACTTCCCCACAGCAGCCCCCACATCCCCCTTATCACAGGGCCTCCTTCCTTGTGCCTTATATGGTGTGCACTGCTCAGTCTCTTCAACAGCACAACTTCCTCCCACAGCCCCTGACATCCACACCCAGCTGACCAACTGGGAGGCTTTTAACTAGTTTCAGCCATTCCCTGATTGGCTTCAGGTGTCCCAATCAACCTAGCATTCTCCCTGCCTTCTGGAAAGTTCTTAATTGGCCCCAGGTGTCTTAACTGACCTGGAGCAGCTGCCATTTAACTTATTCTGGTACCAGGGATTTGTTTAGCCTGGAGCTAATATATCTATCTCCAACTACTTTTCTACAGCCATCTGGCCTTGCCCTGTCACACTACCTATTATCCTCTAATCTTAAAGTGCTTTACAAACATTAATTAGATAAATTTCAGTTTCCCTATGGGAAAGATAGGTATTATTTATCCTTGTTGTACAAATGAGAGAAACTGAGGCAAAGAGAGGTTAAATCTTTAAAGTCATACAGTGAATTAGTAGCAGTGGCTAAAGCAATATTTCCTGATTCTGTTCTAATCACTGGACAGAAGTCCCTACAGGAGATAATGTTTGCTACACAAACTAAATGATATACACTTGGTGCTTCCTGATAGCTTGTTAGAAAAATACAAGCCTTTGGGGATGAGGGAAACTATTGTGGCTTGATTTTTTTCAGAAGTTCTGGGCATGACTTTATGAGCCTAACTAAGACCCACTTTTTTACAAATAGAATTTTTCATTCAGATGTTTGGATAAAGGCCAGTTATCTCTCTGGATATTTATTTAACCTGTTGTGTAATGGACTGATAAAACAGTTTTGCTATAAGGGAGCTAAAATGTGTTTCCATTCCCAGTCTCAGACCACTTATATAACTATACATTTATAATTGCAAGAATGATGGATAAAAATCTTTTGGCTGATTAGTACTGGAAAGGTCTTGGGGACAATAGACATAAAAGTATGATGTTTAATATAAATGGACAGAAAAAACCCTAATTGAACAAAGATTATGCTGCACATTATGTCTAAATGTGCCTCAGGGTTATCTATCCATACCCATGTTTGGGATGTTGACATGTTATATTGGGTAATTTTGGTTTAAACAGATATTCCCAGGAAGCTAAACCCTATGCATTTGTCTCCCAAATCATTATGTCCTCTTCTGAGTTTTAGATATAGAGGTCATTGGTCTCTGAAATGTCTTTTGACTTTTTAGCTACACTGCAAGCTTTGTACTCTTAAAAAAATGAGTGCAATGAGACCTTCCCCTTCGAGCTTTAGAAACTGGGAGTGGGTGCTTAGACTATGCAAAAAGCAAAATTATCTATCTAATATTTTATGAACAATGATTTCTCCTCCAGGGTTCCTATTTCATGCTTTTATTTTAATAGATCTTGTTAAAGAATGAGGCAGGTAATTCTCTCTTTGCTTTTAATGACTGGCTTCCAAAAATGTGCTGCCATTCATCAAGATTAATGCTTAATTATTGTTCCCTAGGCCATTCACAAATATGCCCTGAAACAGTCTATCAGCGTAAAAATTGAGGTAATTTTGTGTCTAGGGAGTATTTCATAAATTTCTCTTGATGAATCAAGCCATAAAAATTTGAAACAATCAGCTATGCTGTTTGGTATTTGTGTATGTGCTGCTATATGTAATAGACAACTTTTATAGGCATTGGTACTATTGGAAAATAAGATCCCCTCCTCTGCCCCCTCCCCCTACGCCTCTCGCACATTGGTGGCCCCGCACTTATCAACACCTCCCGTCCCTGCCAGCATTTTTGGAGTGCCGCAAACAATTGATTCAAGGCATTCAAGCTCTGGGAGAGAGGGGGAGGAGCAGGGACGGGGTGCTCTCATGGGAGGAGGTGGGGAAGAGGTGGGCAGGGGTGGAACAGGAGTGGGAAGAGGTGGGGTTGGGGAAAGGGGTGGAGTGGGGGGCAGGGCCTGATGCAGAGGGCAGGGGTCAAGCACCCCCTGGCAAGATGAAAAGTTGGCACTTATGGTCCAGGTGGTGCTCCAAATTTTTGGGTGCCCTACGCAGTTGCATGTACCTAAGGATGGTCCTGGGTCCATCCCGTTCTTAAAAACCTCCTGGGATGCGGATTTCACAGCCTCCTTTGGTACTGTTTCAAAACTTAACTACTCTTATAGTCAGGTTAGGAAAAACTTCCTATCTCCCCCTTACTGCAGATTAAGCTCTTTACTTCTTGTCCTACCTTCAGGGGATATGTAAAAAGAATGGTTATCAATTGTTCTCCAATAGCCCTTAACATATTTGAAGACTGATATCAGGTCCCACACTGTCTTCTTTTATCAAGATTCAATATGCATGCCCAGTTCCTTTAAACTTTCCTCATAGGTCAGGTTATAGTTTTTGTTGGTCTCTTCTGGACTATTACTAATATATGCACCTTTCCTAAAGTGCAGCCCCTAGAATTGGACACAGTACTCCAGCTGAACGCTCATCCATGCTGAGTAGATGGGACAATTGCCTCCCATGTCTTACATACGTCACTCCTGTTAAAACACCCCTAAATTATATTATTCTTTTTTTACAACTGTCTCATTGTTGACTTGCATTCAATATAACCCCCAGATCATTTTCAGCAATTGTATCACCTAGCCAGTTATTCCCCATTTTGTAGTTGTACGTTTTGATTTTTTTTCCTTCCTAAGGCCATGTCTACACTTACCAGTAGATCGGCGCAGGTGTAATGGATGCAGTGGGTGTCGATTTAGCAGGTCTAGTGAAGACCCGCTAAATCGATGGCAGAACGCTCTCCGATCGACTCTGGTACTCCACTGGAACAAGAAGAGTAAAGTAAGTTGATGGGAGAGTGTCTCCCGTCGACACAGCGCAGTGTAGGCACTGTAGTAAGTCGATATAAGATATATCTACTCCAATTATGTTATTCGTGTAACTTAGGTTGAGTTACCACATAGTGTAGACAAGGCCTAGTGAGGTACTCTGCATTTGTTTTATTGAATTTCATCTTGATCAGTTCAGGCCAAGTCTTCAATTTGTCAAAGTCATTTTGAATTCTAATCTTCTCTTCCAAAGTGCTTGCAACCCCTCCCTGCTTGGTGTCATCCACAAATCCTATAAGCGTACACTCCACTCCTTTTATCCAACTCATTAATGAAAATATTGAACAGTACTGGACCCAGGACTGACCCCCGTGGGACCCCACTAGATATACCCTCCCCATTGGAGAGAAAACCACTGATAACTGCTCTTTGAGTATGGTCTTTCAACCAGTTGTGCACCCACCTTATAGTAATTTCACTTCCCCAGTTTGCTTATGAGAATGTCATGTGGTACTGTGTCAAAAGGCTTACCAAAATCAAGATATGTCATGACTACAGCTTCCCCCATCCACTAGACCAGTAACCTTGTCAAAGAAGTAATTTAAGTTGGTTAGGTATGATTAGTTCTTGACATTCATATTGTTTATTCCTTATGACCCTATTATCATCTAGATGCTTATACTTTGATAGTTTAATAATTTGTTCCAGTATCTTTCAAGATATCAAAATTAGGATGACTGTTCTATAATTCCCCAGGTCCTCTTTGTTCCCCTTTTTAAAATGTTTTCCTTCTCCAGTCATCTTGCAGTCATCTTGCAGTAGCCAAGTGAATGAGGGGACAGGCAGAGCAGCTGAGACCACCTGCTTCACATCAGCCAAAACACTGTGGGGACAACACGGGGTTGAGGGCAGGAAAGCTCCTTCTCCATTTTAGCAACCAGTATGAGTGAGTGAGAATGTGTGTTGTGTGTGGGGGAGGGGGTTCCAAATGTATGTGACACCTTCTAAGCAGAGACTGAGCTCCCTAGATGGGTACAGGGAGAGCTAGTAGTTATCTGCCAAATTGTTAACATAATTTTCAGGACTTGATTATTTAATTTGTATTATTTATTGGTTTATATCCCATCTTTCACCTGCCTTTAAGCACTTTATGGAGTTATAGACTGTATGCATATAGCAATTGCTTTGCTTCTCCCACCACTGAAATGTGTTCACTACTGGGGTAGAATGCAGCAGTCATTGCAATAGTGCCAGCAGCTATATATATATATATATATATATATATATATATATATATATATATATATATATATAGTTTGTCAAGGCCCCAATCAAGATTTGGGGCCCCATTGTGCTGGGGACTGTGAACACAGAACAAAAGGATGGTGCTATCCCAAAGATTTTGTAGTCTAAGTATATGAGGAGAACCAAAAGGTAGATACAAGAGATGGGGAGAGCAGAAGTTAATGGTGAGATTATAATTAGAGTAACAGCATTGTCTAATCATTGTCTTAGAATAACCTATCTAGTTAAAGCAACAGAAGACTATATGTAGGAATATAATTTCTCATAGTGTAATTTGACCAAAGCATCAGAACTAGCACCATTCCTTTTAAGAAATGTCTGTGGGATCTCTAATGACTGTAGGTGGTCATGCCACCAGTTACAGTCTGAAAGACAGCACCTGGAAAAAGCATAGCATCCCCAATGTCATGGTGAAACACTGACTCACGAGTGATTCAAGAATACTTGAACAATAATATGTATTTTTAATGTTTATCAGGTCATATATCGTTTGAAGGACCCCTTTATAGTCTTGGTTAAATAATTAATGAACTTTTTAAGAACTGTCTACTTTTAGACTTATTCCTTAGATACTTTTTCAAAATTCTTCAAATGAACAACAGCCAACCAACCAAAATTCACATTTACTAAAATACATTGGGCTTAAAACCACATGAACCAGGAAATTGAAATTTAAGGATGAAATGACATCCTTAACTCATCCATTTTGTCTAAATATTCAGGTATAGGATATCATATCAGGAGAGGAAATAGGCTCCAGAACACAATAGAGAGTGTTCTTAGAAATCTACATTGCCTCCTAGACTCTGGCGACTTAGAATTTTTTTCTAGCTATCTTAATTATGAATTATCCTGGCCTCAGGGAGTTTTTTTTGCTTGTAAGATGTCATGCCCACAGTGCAGATCAGACAAGTAAGCGGTAGAAGGGGCTTCTATGAAAAGTGGTCCTGTTTTGAAGATTGGACACTGATGTGAAGTCTCACCATAAGGCACTGGAAAAAACTGGGGTGTTCTTGTACTGACTCCATAGCTCTTTTGTATTCAGTAGACCTGGTGCTACCTTCTTCAGTTCTTTTTATGGTAAAAGAAAAACGTTTGGTGGAAAAATAAGGCGCTTTTCCTCAAGTGTACAACATGCTTATAAAGTGTGGCTCTTGTCCCCCTCAAGTGGCTAATCAATGTAGAAGATAACAGCCTAACACTGTTGTCAGCTATTGGAGTTACTCCTTTAGCTCATGTTCTAGAGTTCTGGGCTTTGGTGCTGATGGTCTTAGATTCAAACCTTGCTGAGGACCTATTGTTAACAACTATTACATTTAATCAGTAGCCATGTTCTCTCTCCCACTAAGGGATATTCGTTGAAACTTGATTTAATGCATCAGATTTGGAAAATTCGTACACAGAATAGGCTGCTTCCAAAACTCAGGAATTCAGAGATGAAGGGTGTGTGAGCCAAGAGAGAGAAGCAATATAGTGCTCATTTGTTGACTAGATTGTTTCCACAGAATTACAGCCATGAAGTTCTGAGAGTTAAAATGCTTCTCATTTCAGTCTCTGTTGTTATTAAGACATGCCTCTGAAACAAATGTTTTCCCATTGGGGAAATACAGAATTTCTTAATATGTTTTGCTAGAAGTTGAATATGTAATAAAATTTGGGATTATATCCCCCTACCAAAAATAATTGATTTAGTTCTTGAGGAACTGATTGGCATATAGTAAATTACTAGAGTGAACATAATGGAAGCAGCTGGGAAATTCATTATAGCTCTTCCTAAAATAGTGACAGCTCCTGGAAGAGTTAGGGAGAGCAAGAGTTATAAGGTATCTACTCATTAGTTGTCTTTTTCTTGCTACATAAAATTTTCTGCCATATGTATCTCATGGAAGGCAAGGTGAATTGGAGAAGCACTTGGCAGCCTTCCACACCAGTAGAGGCAGCAAGCTTCCATTAATCACTGTAGCCTGTTTAGTCCTTGCAACTTTTTTGTGGTTTCTGCACTCTGAGCTGATGGTGGGTGCACTGTACTTTAGCAAGGGGAATGCAGAAGAAGATGTTCGTTGGGAACAAAAAGAAATGTTTTAACTCTTCAAAACACTTTGCTGGAAAAGGTAGAAAAAACACCAGATTTAAGGAAACAATTCAACAGAGAGAGGAAATTTCTTGAAAGGGGAGCCTGGTAGCTTTGCAGTGGTACGGTTTTTTTTCTTTATAATGGAGAATTTTGCAATGTCAGCTAGTGAAGAGATACTGAATCATGGTGTCTTTGCTCAGCATGCTACATATACTGAAAAGGGAACATGGTTTTCAGGGGGGCAACAGTGATTTGATGTGCAGTTTCTATATTCTGCCCCCCCCTTTGTTCCTTAAGGACATATTTAGGGATGAGAGTGAGAGAGGAGTAGATCTGCACTGCACATTTAACCCAGTAAAAGGATAGTTTTTTGAGGTGTGCCTCTCCATTTACAAGTTTATTTTTTATTGTACTGACTGACTGGGTTAACAATACTGCTAGCCCCATTATTACCCTGCTTAAAATCAAGATGCTGGAGGATCTAGCAAACAGAATATACTATATCTGTATACTGTACATGTTAATGCAAGGCTTACTAAAACTGTTTAGTCACAAAGCTAGTTTTGTAAATCAGCTAGGATAAAAACGGTAAATAAAGGATGACTCAGGAGGAAATGGATTTGCAAATTACATATACTTTTGTAGTTATTGTCAGGGTCCTTGGAATCAAAGAATAATGGTAACTGGAGCTGTGCAAGACCTCTTGGTCCATACTGTAAGTATCCTTGAGTTCATTGCAGAGAAGAGATTAGGACTGATCACCCTGCCAAGAAAAAGATGCAAGGTGGCAAGACAACAGGAAAGTCACCATATATTTCACCCTTACTCAGAGCTTTGTGGACTCTGTGAATCATTCCTCAGTAAGCACCCCTAAATTCTATGGCTTTGTTAGTTTATTTTATCCCCATGAAAGGTCCTTTACTCCCTACAAAATTACACACCCCCAATGCTCAGAGCTGAACATATTCAATGACATGAAATTAGTCATGATTCTTTTCAACAGTGATTATTTTTGATGATCTCCAGGTGGCCCATGTCACAGTAGTCAGCTGTTGCCATTTTGTCCAGACAGCTTGGCTCAGAACTTACTTCCCCTACCAGGTGTGCCAAATAATTGGGAAGCTTGTAGCCAGGTTTAGGGGCACGTCTCCCTGGGCCTTTGCTGCGTGCTGTTCAGCCTAGCTGCAGCAATACTGAATTCCATGACATCTTGGGAAACTGCCAACATGTGTGGATGTGGAATTATGGAGTCCATGGGGATCTGACTGAGATTGATGGGACCATTTGCACCTCTGTGAGCTATTGTTTTAGGCTCTCTGCAGACTCAGAAAGATAACACTGCTTTGGTTAATGTTTTCAAGGTTAATTCTGCAACCCTGGGTGCTAGAAAGAATTTATTTTTAAAGTTGAAAGCTGAGAATCTGGAACACACGTCTATGGGTTTATCCCACAGATATGGAATAAACAGGCAGGGGGAGGCTCTCCACCTATTGGACATAACCAGCTAAAGTGCACTGTGTGGCATTTATTTTCTCCGTTTCTTAATGGATTGTGGTAAGAGACTTACTAAGTGTATTCTCTGAAATTCGTTAGGGGAGTAATATGAACACTCCTTTATGTGGTTTGAAGGAAACTGATTCAGCTATTTGGCACAAATTTAATGTTATTTAAAACCACAGAGTAGACCTAGAAAAGCTTCTTTATATATGTCTTTCAGTTACAGAAGAATCTCATATAGAAATCAAGACTGTCATGACAGCACTGCACTCTTTGATTTCTCCTTGTTTGCCCTTAGCACCTCATTTCTATTTCAGTGTTAGAGCACTTACAGTTTTTGATATACCCTAGATCAGAACACAGATATGTGTGTTTTCCTCCCAAAGCACTAAACCATAAGCAAAAGGATGTTGCAGAGTACTGTGTATCTTTTTTTTTTTTTCACTTGGTTTGTAGACATGGTCTTTGTCATGAGGCCATTTCTACACTGCAAAATTATGTCGACCTAAGTTACATTGGCATACAGCCCCCTCAGTTATTATATCACTTGTGCGTGTGCATACTTGGCTCCTTGTGTCAGCGGTGCACGTCTTTGCCAGGAGTGTTTGTTTTGATATAGAGTGCAGCGCGCTGTGGATTGGTATCCCACTGTGCAACTCGCCACCATCCAACGCAGGGGAGTTTTTGCAATGTCTGGGGGGGCCGAAATGAGTCATGGAGGTGTGACTGGGAGCATAACGCAGTGTTCTACATCCCATAATTTCATCAGCATCCCATAATATTTCATGCCTTCTTTTCAAAAATCCCCACAAACCGTTGCATCCCTCCTTGCTGTCCTCTACCTCTGCAGAAGCTTGTAGCCTGCACAGCTCTGCAACACTCGTGATAACAGTGCAAGCACAGGGTACGTGACCCTGCAGTATTTGAGGAGCCGCAGGGAACATGATGATTCCTTGAAGGCTAGATTGCTGTGGGACATAGAAAGAAATGATTCAAGGTTGTTGGTGGCATTCATAGAGTAGCTGGTGGACTGCCAGTTTTGGACCTGAAAAACAAACACTGACTGGTGGGATTGCATTGTCATCTGGGTTTGGCATGATGAGTAGTGGCTGCACAACTTTTGGATGCACAAAGCCCCATTTCTGGATCTGTGTGCCAACTTGCCCCAGCCCTTCAGGGTGGGGACACCAAAATGAAAGCTGCCCTGGCAGTTGAGAAGCAACTGGTGTTTGCCTTGTGGAAACTTGCAATGCCAGATTGTTGTTGTTCAGTTGGGAATCAATTTGAAGTTGAGAAATCCACCACAGGGGCAGTTGTTGATGTAACTACATTGACCGTGACTCTCCTGTGCTCGGGGAGGTTGTGTTACACCGACCTAAATTCCGGTGGAGAAAGTGCTATGTTGATGGGAAAGCTTCTCCTATCAACATAGCTACCATCTCTCGGGGAGGTGGAGTACCTACCCTGATGGGAGAAGCTCTCCCATTGGTGTAGGCAGTGTCTTCACTAAGGCCTGGTCTACACTAACGAGGTAAGTCGATCTAAGTTACGTTAGTTAAGTCAGCATAGCGGGGCACTTACATCGTCAGGAGCTAAATTTAAGTGAAGACCCATCCATAGCTAGGTTGACTTAAGTTGCCTTGTGTCAACCTAATTGTGTAGTGTAGACTAGATCTAAACCACCGTGTAGATAAGTCCCACATCACACAGCTTGATTGTCAACCTCTATTCTGAAGAATATTATAGGTACAAAATAGGGTGGTGCGTGATGAAGCTTCAATAGGGATTGACTTTAATCTTGCCTTTTCTTATGATTGTCTTAACAATTGCCATCAGTCACTGACTTTCATGAGCATGAAAAACTTCACATTTGGCCTCTGACTCTCTTATCTTGCTTCCCAAAATATCATTCTAAAAAGAGACTAGGGGCTTGTCTAAATGTACAATGCTGCAGACGTGCTGCTGCATCAGTGTAGCTGCACTGCTGTATAACTTAGGGCTTGTTTTCACTACCGGCTAAATTGGCGCTGCTGTGATTGATGCGGCGGGCATCGATTTAGTGGGTCTAGTGAAGATGCGGCAAGTTGAAGGCAGAGTGCTCTTCCGTCTACTTTAATACTCCACCTCCCTGAGAGCTGGTAGCTATGTTACTGGGAGAAGCTTTCCCTTTGACATAGCGCTTTCACCACTGGGAGTTAGGTTGGCATACTTGTATCACTGAGGGATGTGGATTTTTGTAGTATAGACCAAGGCTAAAACTCTCTTACAGACAGTTGAATCTCATTTGTAAAATTGTTGTTTTTATAACGCAACTATGTATGTAAATTCTTATGATATAATTCCTGTAAATACAGTATACATAATACACCTCAATGATACAAAACTCATTATGATATGTCAGTTAATAGAGTAGTCTTCATAATCTAAGGTCTTAGTCATTTAATGAAACTCACAAACAGGGTATAATGTAGTAGTCTTTACTCAGGCAAAGCTCTGATTGATTTAATTTGCCTGACTAGAGGCTGCAGAAACTGGTCTAAGAGCATAACATTAATTCTCAGTTGCTATCTGTTCTCTTGTAAGACAACAATGACCAAATTATGGTTGCTCCTGTGCAGAAGCATTGAGGTTGAGAGTGTACAGAACAAGGATCCATTTCCTCTACCGTTGTACAGTTAAACAGAGGAAGCCATAGTAGAGCTGTGTGCGCTCCCTAGTTGCAAGCTGTGGGCTTCCAGCCAGTACTGTGTGCTATTCTCCTCACCACAGCTCAAACACCCCATTTCTCTGCTGGTTGCAGGAGTCCTGAGTTGACCATAACATTTTAGCTTTCTCATTTAATTCAGTGAGTTACTCTCAACCCTAGAACACAGAGATAGGTTTTATAAATACAGTGTGATAAATCAAAGCTTCTTTCAACAACAAGTGAATTGTATTTGACTCCAAATACGTCCTGAGCACAGGAACAAGCACCATGTCAATGAAATATGTCCCAGTAAAGGCTAGTGTATTGTATGTACTGCATTATGCCCTTAAGAGTCAATATATGTTAATACAAATTTGAATCCAAATCTAGTTTGCAGATCTTGAAATGTTAATATACCATTTTCCATCTGGCAGAAATATCTGTCTGTGAGAATTCCTGAGTGACAAAACTACATTGATATTTACTTATAACTTCTCAGCTCCAATACAGCATCTGGTTTTCACTAGATCCCGCCTCCTACCCAATTTTACATTTGGGTAAATAAAGCATAAGAAGATAAACTGACTTACTCAAGATCATCAAGTGATTGAGAGGCTCAAACCAGACTTAAACCTCCCATTTCTCTGAGAAAGCCTCCCTACAACATACTCTGTCCCCACCTTTGGGTCCTTGGCAATGTCTGAGTGGCTGGATTTTAGGGGGCTGACACTCTTGACTGTCTCCTTAATTTACAATCTTGAAAATGCAATTTGGGTCCTGGGTTTTTCTGTAAGCTCCCCTGTAACCTTGTTTCAGCTCCAACTAAAGTTTCTCATCCATCCAGCTGGGCTTCAGAGACTGAGCTGTGTTTCCTATACAATGGCATCTCCTGGCCATCAGGGGTTGCTATAGTATGGACACTGAGGACAGGGAGAGTCTGCCATCCTCTGTGCTCTCCGTTCTCATGCTGGTGGTCAACCAGACTACAGCTATAAGGGAGGGGTAGGAAGCAGATGGCTGCCTCAGGGCAGGGAGGGAGGTCAAATGGGAACACCCTATTCTTGGTTCTGCTTTGAGCCTGTGCCCCTTCGGATTCGCTTTTCTTTGGAGGAAGTCACAAGCCATTTTTCGTTTTCAGTCTGGGTCAAACTCTCCAGACCCCAATGCCCTGACTGTTGTATGTACTGTACTATGTCCTTAACAATCACTATATGTTAGTTTCCTCCAGCATGCATGAAGGAGAATCCTGAGCTCATTTGCTTCAATAAAAGTAGGCAAAAAGAAAAGGAGTACTTGTGGCACCTTAGAGACTAACCAATTTATTTGAGCATAAGCTTTCGTGAGCTACAGCTCACTTCATCGGATCTGAGAACTACTGGTCTAATCGCTATCTCTAGAATTTGCCATCTTCCACTCTATAAATGCATTTTCCTTTACATGTTTCCAGTCTTTCTCCATATTGGTAATATGTTCAAAATATTCAGTAAAGCTCAAATCATGCTGTGATAAATGAAGGGGGGGGGTCTCCCTTTTAGGGACACCCAGCCAGTAGCAATAAAATCCCTCTTAGTATCTGTTCTCTAATTGATCTGCCTGTAAAAGGGTTAAAAAGCCTCCCTGCTATGCATAAGTGAAAGGAAGTGAGTGGGCACCTGGTCAAAAGAGCCAATGGGAAGGCTAGAACTTTTTAAAATTGAAACAAGACTCCCCTTTTGTCTGTCTGTCTGTTCTTGGGGAGAGGCAGACAGGGAGCAGTTATGCTGTGAGACGCTTGGGCCAGGTATGAAAAATCATCAGTGTCATACCTAGAAACTACTCCTCTAAAACCCCAGATATGTAAGTAGATCAGAAAATGTCTAGGAAGACGCGATTAGGTTTATTCCTTCTATTTCTTTATGGTTTGTGGATTCCTCTATGCTAACCCCAGATGCTTTTGTTTTGCTTGTAACCTTTAAGCTGGACCTCAAGGAAGCTATTCTTGATGCTTAATCCTTGTAATGTTTTTTTTTTTAATCTAGCAAAAGCCTAAATTCCCAGATTTATTTTCTTTCTATTTTGTTTTTATTAATAAAATTTACCTTTTTTAAGAATAAAATTGGATTTTTGTGTCTTAAGAGGTTTGTGCACATATTGTTTAATTAGCTGGTGGCAACAGCTGATTTCCTTTGTTTTTCTTTCTCAGCTCTTTCCTGGAAGGGGGGTGAAAGGGCTTGAGGGTACCCCCCAGGAAGAAATTCCCAAGTGCGCCTTCCTGGGTTCTCAAAGGGGTTTTTGCACTTGAGTGGTGGCAGCATCTACCCATCCAAGGTTACAGCTTTTCTCTGACCTTGGGAGTTTAATACAAGCCTGAAGTGGCCAGTATTAATTTTTAGAATCCTTGGGGGCCCCCATCTTCTGCACTTGACGTGCCAGAGTGAGGATTCAGCACTCACACATGTTCAATGATGTTTTTAGGCATCTTCTAAAACAAGATAATTCTGCAATCATAAAAATGCTTTAAACATCTGATTTGGAATAAAAATGCTGTTCAATTGCTCTCTAAAACTTGTAACCCACATATGAAATGGATTTTATCAGGCAGATGTGCTTGTTCATTTAGCAGCCTACTTACTGTCTTTGGTTCTTTAATAATAGGCCAAGAGAAGCCTGCTCAATTAGCTCAATTGTCTGTGGCTAGCAATGTTTTATGCCCAGCTTTTGTTGTAGAATTTGGTTTCTAAATATTCCTCTGTAGTGATTTCTGCAATTTTCTGTTTGATGCTTTCAGTATTGTATTTTGATGACATTATGCAGGCTAATTGAAGTAACATTAAAGTACATTAAAATATTTATACACTGGCAACATTGGCATCCAAAATAACCTCCTGAATTTAAGTGCTAGATGTCTTACAGCCTTAACCCTATGTCAATGTTTTAAAGCAATTCTCATCTCGGTGCGCAGTGATTTAGATGCATAACACTCTCTCAGCAAGGCAGAAAATAACCTGAAGATTTCATTGACTTTCAGGGACAAACGTTAAGACCTAGCTTGTATTTCTGCCTTCACAATTTTGAGCACTATCATTTGTGCACATGAGTGATAATTGCACATGCATCCTACCATATCCTCCCCCTTTTTCACTGCTATTCTTCATTGTGGTTTTGGGGTGTTTTCCCCAAACCCCTATTTTACTTAGAAGAAAACAAAAAAGCCTACTGAAAGTATACAGTTCTGGATATATTTATACATATATAAATTATACAGTAACTGGGAATGTCAACTATCAGTTCTGATCAAGAAACTGCCAAAGATATAAAGCCCTATTATTTCTCCCCAGCAGAAGTAGCTGTTGGTCAGAACATTAACCCTACACTCTAACAACCAATGAACAAGCCATGTAAAAGTAGTCCCACCCACAATCCCAAAGCAATTGTTTCCTGATGCTTTTTATAATGGTCTAAAAAGGCTTAAAATACTGTACTGAATAGAAATATCAGAATATAAATGACCTTCTCTGCATTTAATCTCTCTTTGACAACTTTCCCTTTGAAAGGCCCTGGTTTAGAATTTCGCAACTATGTAACAGCGAGTTAAAAGACTGCTGAATGAATCCCCACTATGCAGAATATTCCATATTACGACCAGATTACGCAGTAGCCATTGCCATCCTCTATCATTAGGTTAAACATATTTCCTGTGTGACATCTTGATCACACATGTCTCCACTAAGTGGTGTATACTCTTAACTATATGTTTTGTGCATACATCCACCACTGAACTATAGTCAACCCATAATGCACCACTGTTCCTCCCTTGTGTGTGTGTGTGCTAGCTGTTGTCTGATTGCCCTGTCTCCCGGCACATAGTTCCACCATCTGAATCAATTATCTTTTTTCTTCATTGAAATCCATTCCATCTTCTTGAGACGATGTTAACCTCCAGTCAAGCATATACTCATCCTTGCTGTCATGGTGTGTAGTGCTTGTGGGCTGCTGCCTCTCATTATTTCTACATTGGTCTCTCTCTGTCCTCTAAATGATTGCCAACATCCTCCTTACAAGTGCATTGCAAAGGCATAGAGCCTCCGGTGTTCTACTCACAGAAAAATAACACATTTCTCCTCTCTGTTTGTCAAAAAAGAAAAGATGCAGAGTTATTGGTTTTTTAATTATTATTTGGATCCTCCTCTTCTCCCTCCCCCACAGTTTAACTTTTTAAAAACTTCCATAAAGATACATGAGACTTTTTTTTATTCTTTGCAAAAAATATTTCAAGGAAAGAGAATGTTTGCCAAGTAAGGATGAAAAGCTTGTTACTAATCTTGCCTTCAGCCATATAGCCTAAGGCTGAGATCTTGTTAGATGTAACAGATAAATAGTTTCAAGTCTGGTCAGTACTTAAATGGAAAACCCAGTGCAAAAACTTCTTTTAAAGGTAACTCAGTGAGTGGTAATTTTCCTTTCAGTCAGTTCTGAACAAAAGCCCTGGCATGGAAGTAAAGGGCACTGGGCTGCTGGAGGTGATGAATTGTGGATGATCAATAAACCCCAAGTATGACCATTTATTGTCATGATATGTCACTTTTTGCAGAAGTAGGGAATAAATGCACTACTCTGGCTAAATTCCAGCTGGGGCTGTTTAATTCTGCCTGCCTAAATTTTCCTTGAAGCTTCAGTCTTCAGTTTCTGTCACTATACACTGACAGGTCTGTTAAGCTCTTTCAATCATTACTTTCTTTTAAAGGGAATATTCTGAACACAAAATTCCTTTCTTGCAATGGTGGAATCTTCCTCTCTCAACCTCAGACTCTTTCACATTCTGTTGTATATGCCAGTTCCTAAATGGCACCATATAGGAGTCTTAAAAATGGAAAAGCACCATATGACAGATATTAGTGAATTCCTTACTGCCCACAATTGCAAGTTTTGAGGTTTGTTTGTTTTTAACATGGGACATAGATAGATCATGGTCTTGTTGTGTTCAGAGATCTGGATACATGATTGCATGAATACAGCTGCCACAGTCATCAGTGGGGAAAGAGTACCTTCGGCACCACATCCACAAGCCTCTGCCAGATGAACTAAAAAAATGTAATTGAATGCGTGTTAGCTATTAGTAAGAAGCAACCTCTTGTCATTGCTTGAGCCAGACTCTAGTGGGACACATTTGCACATACTAAGACAATTTATTCTATGCAGGGCTTCTGTTTTGTGGGGGTTATTAATTTGGGGGACGGAAGTTATTTTTAGTAATTTTTAAATTTTATGTGGATGTCCAAAAAATTGAGGCGGGGAGTCGGAGGGGCTGTTGGGACTTTCTCTTGTGTATATGTTGTATTGAGTAGTCTCCTTGTAATGTTCCCTAGTGCACTTTAACATAGTACTGTTTCAAATGGCACTATTTTAAAGCAAACTAGGGAACACACCAGCAGGGTCTACATCAAAGGTGGGCAAACTTTTTGGCCTGAGGGCTGCACCGGGTTTCAGAAATTGTATGGAGGGCTGGTTAGGGGAGGCTGTGCCTCCCCAAACAGCCAGGCGTGGCCCGGACCCCGCCCCCATCCAACCCCCTGCTTCTTGCCCCCTGATGCCCCCCCCCCAGGATCCCTACCACATCCCCCCCCCGGCTCTCTGTCCCCTGACTGCCCCGGACCCCCAGCCCCTAACTGCCCCCTGCTGCCACATTCAACCCCTCCTCTCATTCCTGACTGCCCCCTCCCCAAGACCCCTGCTCCATCCACCCCCCTTCTCTCTGACCGCCCCCAGAACCCCTGCCCCTTACTGCCCCCTGCTGCCCCATTCAACCCCCCCCCTCCTTACTGACTGCCCCCCGCCCCCGGGACCCCTGTCCTGATTCAACCCCCCTGTTCCCCACCCTCTGACTGCCCCGACCCCTATCCGCACCCCCGGCCCCTGACCAGGCCCCGAACTCCCCCGCCCTCTATCCAACCCTCCCTACCCCTTTACTGCGCTGCCTGGAGCATTGGTGGCTGGCGGCATTACAGCCACACTGCCTGGCTGGAGCTAGCCACGCCGCCGCGCAGCACAGAGCACCGGGTCAGGTTGGGCTCTGCAGCTATGCTGCCCCAGGAGCTCACAACCCTGCCACCCAGAGCATTGCGCCCGCAGCACAGTGAGATGAGGCTGCAGGGGAGGGAGGACAGCGGGGGAGGGGCTGGAGGCTAGCCTCCTGGGGCAGGAGCTCAGGGGCTGGGTAGGACGGTCCACGGGCCAGATGTGACCCACGGGCCGTAGTTTGCCCACCTCTGGTCTACGTGGACCACTTTGTGTGCTTTAGAAATCACGTCGTCCTATGCATCACTGCTCCATATAGACAAACCCTTAGCTACAAGTAACCATTTCCAGTGTTTGTCTGGGTTTTTTTGGGTAGACAAAAATTTTTTTGAATTGGAGTTGTCTTATTGGTATTTATCAGTTGAAACCAAACATCAGAAGCCCTAATTATTTGTCCACTGGGTGACTTGGTCTGTTGTCCAGCCCAGCTGAACATTTGTTTAAGATGAAGCACTCCTGATGTCGCTGTTTGTGTATGGAGATTTCCTTGATACATGCAATGAGAGAACCCTGTGAAAAGTACACTCCTGGACTCTTGAAATCCATCTTAGGACCAGTGGAATTTTATGTGCTGTGTGGTGAATTCTACTGAACACCAATGAATTACAGTAAACCATTGCTTTTGGACAGGTGGCATTTTATCAATCCAGGACTGCACCTATAAGTTTAAGATGCTTTTAAAACAAAAGTAAAATTGAAAAAATAATGTGGCAGCTTAATGCACGCTCATTCTCACTCTCTCTCTCTCTTTAAGGTGGAAATAAGGCCTTCAAGAGAGCAGAGATTTAGCATGGACTAACCCCTATCCTAACCCAAGAGAGGGTAACTTAAACCGCTTTCCAACTTTTGGAAGGGCCACATCTTGTGGGGAAATGTTGCCATCAATAGAAAGACAGACAAGTTTCATGAGACTGGAGGAATCTGAAGGCGGCCAAAAGATAGAGTACAAAGAAGGGGCATAGGGCTAAACACGCATACAATAAATGGATGTGAGTGGCATTTCTGCCTAAATCACACTGGGGATGTTAGAAAATGTTCCTTTTCTACATCAGCAGGACACATGTTTAAGAAATACAACTGCAGAAATTTGATTGCTAACTATCTGCATTAGAGCACCAGGAAATATTTCCTTGTATGTTGTTGTTTTGAAAATGTATCTGTTTCAATCTCAGTGAAAAAAGTTGAGTTCAAAATGAAGATTTTGAAATCTTCTATATATAACCAACACCTTTATCTTAACTAGCTTTTTAATGAGGAAGAGAAACTTAAAAAGGAAATAAATAGCTTTGCTTATATCAAATCCTTCATTTCACTTCATAAACAGAAATCTGTTAGAGCAATTGAAGCTTTAATACATCTTTAACTGGTACCAACTGAATCCCTTAAGAGCTGTAACATTTTTGTTTGTTTGGTTTTTGTCAAGAGAAGATAAATCTGATATTCACATTAACTAAGAGCAGGGCCCTCTTGTAAATTAAGCTTTTATGACTGAAGGAAGGATTGCTCTGGAAGTTAAAGTATTGTTAATTTAATTGGTGCATTCTAATGCTAATCCTCAGCATTCTTGAACCACTCCACATTTCAATGCCCAGTCCCACAAATTCTTGAACACTTTCAGCAACATACTGAGTGCCCTGAATTCCCTTCAGAAGTGAATGGAAGTTGAGAGCAGAGCATTGAGCACATGATATTGGAAAAGACTCTTTTTAAAATTATTTTAAGTTAGGGAAAAATTCTCTCTGCTGATCCAAATAGAAAAATCTCGATTCCAGTATTCTAATCTCTATGATCACGTGGAATTCCTTGGAATGCTGGGAGAGGCTCTCAGCTGTTCAACAATGGCAGCAAGCCATTTTAGAGTAGCAGCTATTTTAAGGGCAAAACTCTCCACAGTAGCAAGATTCTGCTCTCTGTACATCGGTGGAGTCATTGGAGTTCACCATACGTACTATGAGCTGAATATGATAGCTGATATCTGCTGTACAGATGAAAAGGAGTGAAACCTTTGTTTTTCTGATATCTGCTGTCCCACTGGAAGGGTCTGGGCACTCTGAGCAGCATGGAAGTTCTTTGTCATGTAAGAAACTACATTTTTATGAGAGGCTTAATTAGAATAAAGGAAAATAATCATGTAGGAGAAAGGTCTCCAATTTGTTATTGTGAACATTAGAATAAGGGTATGTTCCTCTAGGTACAATGTGAATGCAACTTCTGTGCCTGGCAATCTGAGGGTCCATTATTGCTAAATTAATTTCAAATTGATATTGTTCCTCTTGATATAAATTTATTTGGGAAGAGGGGAAGAGTTTCTTTATGGGAATTTGCTGCTGCTGCTGCTGCTGCTCTTTTTTTAGGGGGCGGGTTTTCACATCAAAATATGTCCGGGGATTATTAAATGTACTTTGTGGATTAAAATACATCTGGGAAATCTGCAATTTTGTTTCTGATTAAAAATGTATCAGTACATGCTAAACTGTAACTTCCCATCTGAAATTTATACCTACTTTTGGGGCTACGATCACTACAAGCTACTCCGTTGGCTGAACTGATAGCCAAAGAAGAGCATGGATTTCTGAGAGTGGCCCTAAACAGACATGCTGAGTTCCATTAGCCCAGTTGCCCTCTGTGACATATATGGCAACAAGGTGATGGAAATATGATTGCACCTGGGGGGACAGTGAGAAACCTAAGGCCACATTCAGTGTTACCTACAATTCTGAGGAGAAATAGACTTACAGTGGTGAGATGTGTAGTGTATGCTACCATAAGTGGAGCAGCAACAGACACTAGACTGCACCAGAACTGCTGCACCAGGATTCTGCTGTGAGGGTTTTAACATGATAATCGTGTAGGCAAACAGAATTTATTAATGCTAAAAGACTTTCAGCACTTCAGTTTGCGTGTTGGAGTAGGAGGTCCTCAGATATTTCCTATTGTTGTCTTTCTCCAGCCTTGCTGCATCCTTTCCTCCAGCTGAAAATAATTTGCTGGGACTCCCTTTAGAATCATTTAATGCCTCATTACCTGTTGTTCAGAGGGGATGATTCAAGAGCACTTTCACTGCACTCCTATCACTTAAGAAGCTTGAGGCAAGTCTAGAACTTGAACTTTGATTCCTTGGGCCCTGTCATCCCATGCCGTAGTAAAAAGCCATGTGAGAGGACTCTGGAGGATGAAATGGCTGAGGATTCCCTTGTAGAAATTCCGTCTAGCTGGAGGCTGCCTTCCTACCTGCATGTAGAGAGAGAGAGAGAGAGAGAGAGCCCTGCAAACAATGAGGATCCTGTATAGGAGGCCAAGGTCATCCGTGTGGAGGATCTGTGCCTGCACAGCCTCACTGCCCTTGGCAATATCCCCTCGCCTTGCCACTTGCCCACACCTCTAGCTCAGTGCTTGGTTGCATTGCTCCAATGGATTCCCCAGCCCTTGGTTCTGCAGAAGAGACCATATAACCCTAGGCTGTAGTTTCATTATCCCTTACCTCCACCCTGCCACTTCCCCTCCAGAGATTCCCCACAGAGCCAGAGGGAGATGATTGGTGCTGTGCCCCTGCTCCAATCTACAGCTCCCTTTGGCCAACACCATGTCCACCTCCTTTCCCAACACTGAGAGTAGACTTAGAGAGAGACCTCCACAGTATCTGGAGATTGTGGGGAAATGATGTCATGGAGATGGGCAGAATGGGAATATCACACATGGTGGGACCTCTCTGTACGATAACATCAGGGAAATGACCCAAGCCTCTCTGCAGCAGAATGTGCACATATACAGCAGGACCAATTTAGCAATTTCCTAATGTACAGGGAATATGAAGACAACGTCTAAATCAGACTGTACTGTATTAGCAGCTGCTCCATAGAACTTTATTACCACAGTAAGAAATACTCCTTGCCCTGAAGAGCTTGCAGTGCAATGCAAGAACACATATTAGCAATGCTTCTTGATGCATTTTAAAACCTAACTCTATGAAGAATGATTTTACATCTTGGCCTCAGCCAACCTGCATTCACACACCCATATTTATTGGGAGGATGTAACGGAGGTAACCTAGTTGTCAAATGAGCTGACTGTGGCTGCAAATCAGGTCTGTAGACTTTTACCTTATCTAAATTGTGGGGATAAACTTTCACCTACAGATAGGAGCACCTGTAATTTCCAGGCAACAAAAATGGAAGTCAGCTTTTAAAAATCTGGCTCCATATCTGCATTGTCATTTTAACATTTGTATTAGAGGGACTGAAGGTAAAAATGATTCCGTGCTACAGGAGGGCTTTATTAGCTGGTGTGATTTGCCCTCAGTATGTGAGGCCCTGATGGCATGGTTCACTTTAACATTTCTAAGTGACAGAAGATGAATTTCACAGACTTATAGCTCACCACTTTACTCAGACAGAGGGTGGGAGGGGGGAAGTGGGAGGTGCTGTGAATCTTTAGCAGCTGGAGAATTAGAATGATTTTCCAATTAGTTTTTCTTTTGCTTTTGATGCCTTATTGATGACCTCATAGGGAGTTAGGAAGTAAAGTTTGGCTTAAGACACATGACTTGCTCCTTTGAGATTTGTTTCCTCAGGAGTAGAACAGAGGTAAGCGCCTAAGAACTTGAAAGGGCACCTGGGAGAGTGTAGTGAAGAGAACTTGGCCATACATTTAAGGATTTGTGGAACAGAGCCAATTTGTAAAACATTTCATATTTCTAAGTGATTTTTTTAAAAAATGCAAACTCACTAGTGAGGTACTACAATTGATGAATGTTTAAACAACATCTGTCTACTCTGCTTGATTTATGTGGTCTGTCTCTTACAGTCTACGCTCCCCACACACCCGTCATCTGAAAAGCTATTTTGTTTCTTTTGTTACCTAATTACCAGCAAAGGTCTAGTCCTGCAACTTCTTACTCACACAAGTAGCTTCACTTCCTTGCTTGAGTATAGACAGCTCATGTTATAAGGCTTCCAGGATTGATCACTTTTTACTACTCCCTCTAATGTAACAATTTCTCCTGTTACCAATAAAGAGGCAAGGTGGTTGAGGTAACATCTTTTATTGGTGTGAGAGAAAAGCTATCGAGCCAGGCAGGTTATGTCTAATACTTTTTCATATGAAAAGATTATTATAAAGCTTTCCCATGGCTGCTCAGCATTCTTATAGATCAGTAAAAATAAATACAAATATGTCTATATATGGTAAACATGGATATATTTATCTTTTCATTTTCATGGTGATCAGTTTTGTTTTTGGGCAAGGTTTAGTGAACAAGATTCATGGGCAAGATTGAGTGATGACTTAGTTCACTGAGATTTGGGTTTTGAAGTATATCGTAGTAATATTCTTAAGTTCTGCATGATCCAACTTAATTTTACTTTGCAGCTGGTTGCATATTTAAATTACTGCTACACTTAAACTGACCACTACTTTGTGCCTGTTATCTAATCCCGAAAAAGAACAGATATAAGAAAAGTAGAGAGATGCACAGAAATAACTGAAAAAGAACTGGAAACAGTTGGAAAGAGAGGTGGGCTGAGGACCCAGAATTAGTATCTTGATTTTGGATACAGATTTTGGTTCAGGTAATTGGGATTTTGGTTCAGGTCACTACATTGATAGAGGCCTGTTGCACAGCCTTGCATATGGATCTGGGTTCAAATTTCTAACACCCTCAAAGTTGGGTGGGATTCAGATCCTACTTCATGCCTATCTCTGAGAGAGCCTGAGAAGAGAAGCAGAGAGGCTCATGGAGAAAAGATGAGTGTGATAGCAGATCAATATAAAATGAAGGGTGGGAGGGGGGAGCCTAGAGCTGACATTGTATGTGTCAAGATGTAATAGTTATAGCTGAGTTATATCACTCAGTAATATTTACAGGCCCTTAACTCTACTGGTGCTATATTTTTATCCTTTTAATATTCAAGTGATTAAGATTTGGATGTAAAATAACCCAAGAGCTAGAAATCTCTTTAAATCAGCATCCTATTTTGAGAGCTGGTTGTCTAGAAATAGTCCTTTCTCCTTATTAATGCTCTTGTTGTTTTATTATTTGTACTGCTGGTAATGCACAGGACCCTATTGTGCAAGATGCTATAGAAGCACAGAATAAAAAGATGATACTTTCCCCAAAGAATTTATAATCTAAATTCTTTTGCTTCCAAACATTAAGGTACTTTTATATCTTTCTGTGCATGGGCTGAGACATTTTATATAATTCAAAAATAAACTGTAGAGCACAATTCATAAGTACATTATCTTAAAGTACCAAAACGCTTTACAGTCCATTAGCATGGAAATACTAGTGTAAAGTATGTGCGTAATCTATTTCATACATATCTCCTTGCTGTTTGCTAAGATAAAAGGGTTACAATGACCAGACTTGGGTGAGATTGATCATGGAGAAGATAGGAGTATAACTTCATTATTTTATTGAAGAGAGGGGTCTTAAAACCAGGGGGGAGAAGTGGATCTTGAGATGGGATTTGAATTCATGGAGTCACTTAGGACAGTTGCTGTGCTCTTCCACACCTGAAGATTGGGAGGTCTGTGGAAGAAGGATATGCCACTCAATAGTGAAAGGACCAGCGGAGCCAGAAAGAAGTCTGGCATTTGACCGTAGGGAATGCACAGAAGAATAGTAATAGAAAAGGTCAGAGAAATGGGGAGCTTTGAAGACTAGAAAGGATCATTTTCACTGGATCTTGAATGTGTATGAGAAGGTGGAGATTTCTGTGAATATAAGTCAGATGCTTCTGACACCTAATAATGAGTTGAGCTGTGGCAATTCAGACTTGCAGCACAAGCAAAAGAATGAAGATGTGCATAAGAATTTCAATGACGATGTGATCAAGATAGTGTTAGGGAATGATATGAGAGATGAGATTTCTTCATGAAAAGGTAGGATGGTTCAGTGGTTAGGGCAGTCGCCTGGGCTGGTGGGTTTTTCTGTGCCTCAGTGCCGCATCTGCAGAATGGGAACAATAGCACTGCCTTACCTTACAGGGTTGTTGTGAGGATAAACACATTGAAGACTGGGAGGCTCTCAGAAACTACAATGGTGGGAGATATATAAATGTACCTTAACTAGATTTTCATATAAGACATCAGAACATTGGTTAGAGTTGACAGTGGACTAAGAAGTAGAAGAGGAAAAGGATATAGGGAATTACTGTGGATAATTCATACATTTTGGCTGAAAAGTAAAGATGATTTTCAAGAAAAACTAATAAAAGCACTGTAACATTCTCCTTGTGCTTTACGTTGCATCTTGCATGAAATCTTAGTATCATTAATTCAGTTCGGAGTTCCTGCTGAAGCATGTGACTGATGAGTGTGAACACAGAAACTCTAGTTTTCTCCAAGGCTTTCTCCTGACTTCCTGCTGCTTTGAGCCACCTGGTTTAGTACGAGAGATAAATCAAGGGAAATGAATGATTGAAGAGGTAAAATATTGCTGATGCTTTTATTTTAGGACCCATGCTCAGGAAACTCTTCTTTACATTTGAAGTATAACTCCTGATTGTTGTGCTGGAATTTTTACTTTTCAGTTGACTTGAGTTAAATAATACTAAACACTTTGTTTTCTTTCTGTAATAGAACCAAAAAATATAATAATTCTTACTTCAGGGAGACAGTAGAAAATGTATGAAAACAAGAAAAAAATTACTCCTTTCCCACTGTATGGCCTTTCTTTTATAATTATTAAATCTGTTTTTGTCCGCACAGAGATGGCTGTAGGAGAAGCTCTTCTGAGAGTGAGGCAAAAGTTGCCTTCCCAAAAGTGTTACCGGTTCAGTTGCACAAACTGACAAAAAGATGGGTGCTGCATTTAAAGCCATTGGACTATCGATTGCTCTTTGATCACACGCTTAACTTCTGTTGATGTGATCATTCATTTTAATGGAAGTTGTGCTCCAAGATAGAGATGAATGAGTAAAGGTCTTGCTGTCATTTTAATATCTGTACAAAACAGCCTTAATTTCCATGTGGATAGTTGGTTTGGATGCTTTAATGCATATTCACAGTGGCGCAAGTAAGCCGGTATGCTCAGGTATGCCATACCATTAAGACATTTGTTGCCAGTATGCCGTACTGGAAACACACATTTTCAAGAATGAATTGTAGAGTCCTGTGCGGATACAAATTTATACCCTCGGAAGCAGATATCCACGGCTAGAAATCGGTATCTGCTGAACCACAGGGTGCTCCTGGGAACCGCAGAAGCGAAAGGCGCAGAATGTGGGGCTGCTCCCAGGAGCTAGCGCCCCATGGCGGCAGCTCCTCCAGCGTACTGTCCCCAGTCCTTCCACACAACTGTGTCTCCTGTCTGGGGTCTGTTTAGCCCTGCCAGAGATGGGGCTGGGCTGTACAGCTTTAGCTTGTTTGTCCTGCATCTCTAATGGAACTTTGAACATCATCATGATTTTGTAACCTACAAGACATACAGACATCTTAGACAGATTTACCCAGACCCAGTCAATTAAAAATGTTTACTTAATGCAATAGTCCAATATTTTTTTAAATGGAAAAATATTAAAAGGAAGCAAACAAGAATTAAAACCCACCTCCTTGCTGTAGCCGTCAGCCATTGCATTTAATTGATTTCACTTCACATGATCACAAGCAAATGCTGAACACCTATAAATAACTCCGTAACCAGTTTGCGTGCAGCACTCCGTGATGAGCACATAGTGTCCCTTTTTGTTAGCAAAGTTACAGTAAATGTCTGGCTGTTGGGGATTTTTTTTGGTTAAATTAATTATTTCAGAAAAAAATGGAAAATTAAAGACCATAATAAACTTACACCTTTGAATAATATACCATTAAACAGAGAAAGGGAAAATTGAGAGATGATTAGCACAGAAATAGCCTGTCTAGACAGTATTTCGTTTAACATACTTTTCTCTCTGCAAGTTTTAGTCATGCTGATAAATAGCAGAGGCAGAACAATTAGAAAGTGAGATTAGCCTTGATTAAATACTTTGGGCGATGTGCATGGACATGGCATTCAATCTAAGGGTCTGGATAGACTTGGCATCTCAAATGTGTGAATTTACTAATGGGAACTGAACGGTAGAAACAAATAAGTGCAACTTTGTCATGTTTTAAGAAAAAATTACAGTAATGGCATATTCCTTCGCTGTTAGATTATTTGGGGAATTTAAAGATCATGTTGGTTGCCTTAGTCACACATGAGTTAAGTCCTCCACCTAATTTCTAGAGGCCACAATGTAAAACACTGATAACTATTTAACCTTTTCTGCTACATTTCATCACAAGGTTAGAAAGATGAAAGAACTATTATAAGCTATGTCTTCCAATATTTTCACTCATAAGAGAGAAGCATGGTTATTGGTGTAGATCTTTCCTACCTATTCAATTTCCATGGTTATGATAAGCATAAATGGCTGCTATAACTCATCTATAAAACTTTATGGAGATTGCCTGGGGTTTTTTTCTCTTCTCTTTATTCAGAGAAGCTTTCAGTTTCACTAGTATAATTCACACCTCACTTGATATCCTTAGCCAACTACAGGTTTGTTTGTTTTTTAAAAATTAATACTCTTCATTTCTTTTCTTGATCAATGTCAGCTTCAGTATTGAATAGAGTTTGATGTCCTTTTGTATTTGCATGTCAGACTCTTGAGGATTGAAATTACGCCATTTTCTTGACTTTGGGGGTCAGATTTGGCCTTTCATTTCACCTTGCCATCTAGCTATGAAATGCAGCTCCATCCATTGATGTGAACATTGACTATATCAACTTCTCTTCAAATAGCTGTAAGAGTAGAGAGAAGTCAACTGAGCAGTAATTCAGATTTTGTTGTTTTTACTTTTTACATCATGCCAGTTTGAGTGTCTCTCTAGATAAGCATTCAAGTCCCAAGTATTTCTGAAAGTGTGTCTCTGCTGCTTCATTTAGATATGAGGTACTGCCGGTACTGACTCTCTAGATCAGTGGTGCTCAAACTTTTCCTGTCATGCCCCTCCTTACCAGTAATGGAATTGGTCTGTACCTTCCCTCCCCCCCCGCTCCATTGCTGCATAGTTGGCTTTGAGGAGCTTGGGCTGAAGACAGAGCTGGGGGCAGAACTAGGGATGGGGGAAGAGCTGGGGGAAGAGAGGAAATGTGGGCAGAGCTGGGCTGGGGGTGGAGTGGAGCTGCAGCTGGAGACAGAGTGGAGCTGCGGCATAGCATAAGTGGGTGGTGCTCTCTCCCCACTCACCCCTGGGGCTTGGCCCAGGCCCTGCCACGCACCCTCCCAGGCATGCCCCACACTTTGGGAACCACTACTTTTAGATAGGTTTCAGAGTAGCAGCCGTGTTAGACTGTATTCGCAAAAAGAAAAGGAGTACTTGTGGCACCTTAGAGACTAACCAATTTATTTGAGCATAAGCTTTCGTGAGCTACAGCTCACTTCATCGGATGCACTCAGTGGAAAATACAGTGGGGAGATGTATATACATAGAGAACATGAAACAATCGGTGTTACCGTATACACTGTAACGAGAGTGAATCTCTTAAGGTGAGATATTACCAGCAGGAGAGCGGGGGAAACTTTTGTAGTGTTAATCAAGGTGGGCCATTTCCAGCAGTGGACAAGAACGTCTGAGGAACAGTGGGGGTTGGGGGCTGGAATAGACATGGGGAAATAGTTTTACTTTGTGTAATGACCCATCCATCCCAGTCTCTATTCAAGCCTAAGTTAATTATATCCAGTTTGCAAATTAATTCCAATTCAGCAGTCTCTTGTTGGAGTCTGTTTTTGAAGTTTTTTTGTTGAAGAATTGCAACTTTTAGGTCTGTAATCGAGTGACCAAAGAGATTGAAGTGTTCTCCAACTGGTTTTTGAATGTTATAATTGTTGACGTCTGATTTGTGTCCATTTATTCTTTTACATAGAGACTGTCCAGTTTGACCAATGTACATGGCAGAATGGCATTGCTGGCACATGATAGCATGTATCACATTGGTAGATGTGCAAGTGAATGAGCCTCTGATAGTGTGGCTGATGTGATGAGACCTATTATGGTGTCCCCTGAATAGATATGTGGACACAGTTGGCAACGGGCTTTGTTGCAAGGATAGGTTCCTGGGTTAGTGGTTCTATTATGTGGTTTGTGGTTGCTGGTGAATATTTGCTACAGGTTGGGGGGCTGTCTGTAAGCAAGGACTGGCCTGTCTCCCAAGATCTGTGAGAGTGATGGGTCGTCCTTCAGGATAGGTTGTAGATCCTTGAGTATGCATTGGAGAGGTTTTAGTTGGGGTCTGAAGGTGATGGCTAGTGGAGTTCTGTTATTTTTCTTTGTTGGGCCTGTTCTGTAGTAGGTGACTTCTGGGTACTCTTCTGGCTCTGTCAATCTGTTTCTTCACTTCAGCAGGTGGGTATTGTAGTTGTAAGAATGCTTGATAGAGATCTTGTAGGTGTTGGTCTCTGAGGGGTTGGAGCAAATGCGGTTGTATCGTAGAGCTTGGCTGTAGACAATGGATTGTGTGGCGTGGTCTGGATGAAAGCTGGAGTCATGTAGTTAGGAATAGTGGTCAGTAGGTTTCCGGTATAGGGTGGTGTTCATGTGACCATCGCTTATTAGCACCGTAGTGTCCAGGAAGTGGATCTCGTGTGGACTGGTCCAGGCTGAGGTTGATGGTGGGATGGAAATTGCTGAAATCACGGTGGAATTCCTCAAGGACTTCTTTTCCATGGGTTGAGATGATGAAGATGTCATCAGTGTAGTGCAAGTAGAGTAGGGGCATTAGGGGACGAGAGCTGAGGAAGCGTTGTTCTAAGTCAGCCATAAAAATTTTGGCATACTGTGGGGCCATGCGGGTACCCACAGCAATACCGCTGATTTGAAGGTATACATTGTGAAATAGTTATGAGTGAGGACAAAGTCACAAAGTTCAGCCACCAGGTTTGCCGTGACATTATCGGGGATACTGTTCCTGACTGCTTGTAGTCCATCTTTGTGTGGAATGTTGGTGTAGAAGGCTTCTACATCCATAGTGGCCAGGATGGTGTTTTCAGGAAGATCACCAATGGATTGTAGTTTCCTCAGGAAGTCAGTCAGTGGTGTCTCGAAGATAGCTGGGAGTGCTGGTAGCGTAGGGCCTGAGGAGGGAGTCTACATAGCCAGACAATCCTGCTGTCAGGGTGCCAATGCCTGAGATGATGGGGCATCCAGGATTTCCAGGTTTATGGATCTTGTGTAGCAGATAGAATACCCCAGGTTGGGGTTCCAGGGGTATGTCGGTGCGGATTTGTTCTTGTGCTTTTTCAGGGAGTTTCTTGAGCAGATGGTGTAGTTTCTTTTGGTAACCCTCAGTGGGCTCAGAGGGTAATGGCTTGTAGAAAGTGGTGTTGGAGAGCTGCCTAGCAGCCTCTTGTTCATATTCTGACCTATTCATGATGACGACAGCACCTCCTTTGTCAGCCTTTTTAGATTATGATGTCAGAGTTGTTTCTGAGGCTGTGGATGGCATTGTGTTCCGCACAGCTGAGGTTATGGGGCAAGTGATGCTGCTTTTCCACAATTTCAGCCCGTGCACGTCGGCGGAAGCACTCTATGTAGAAGTCCAGTCTGTTGTTTCGACCTTCAGGAGGAGTCCACCCAGAATCCTTCTTTTTGTAGTCTTGGTAGGAAGGTCTCTGTGGGTTAGTATGTTGTTCAGAGGTGTGTTGGAAATATTCCTTGAGTACTCTGAACACACCTCTGGGTTGGTTCTATCCTCTTGGATACCATTCTCAGAAGTAACACATTGGCGGATGCCGTATTTCCAAGAAAATCTTGGTGTGAGCCAATTGTAAACAGTAGACAATGTACCTCCAGGAATGAGGTCATGTAAAAACATGTTGATTCTCATTGTTCCGCAAGATGATCAGTTTGAAAGAAGACAGCCCTTTGACAGCTGCTGCTGCTGCTGTTCCAGATTCCAGTCCGGGAAGGCAGGCCTGCTGAGTACTATCATCCTTGGTAACATATGGCCTGAGACTGTTGTGTCGCACACCATGTGGAAGACAAGAGACAACAATTTCAGTGTAGTATTTAGAGAATACCTCTGGGAATTTTATGTGCCTCTGTGTCCGCATACTGCGATATAGCCACTTAGTTAAACCTTTCCAGCACGAGGGAGTATAACATAGACCTTGCTTTATACAGGCTAAATTTATTCCTGATGCAAGGAGTTACACTAGGGAAGAGTTTTGCCTTATATGTCTGCCTTTTTCTTCTTTTTATTGCACATATGCTGCATACCCTGCCTTACTTTTTTGAGGGTCTATGGAAACACTTCCATTAATATTATTTTGTGAATTTGATCCTTCACCGTGGATGAGATTTGCATTTTGTGAGGAGCGGTCTCTTCACTAATGACTTGTGTTGAGATATCAAATACCCCCTTTTAAATGCAAACAAAACATATGTTGTCACAATGAAAACAAAGCATGTTAAGCAAAGAACCGACACGCTGAGTTTGACTGTTGTTCAGAAGTTGTTTTTTTTTCTATGGACCGTTGTCAAAGTTTAGCAGCCTTAAGTGAAAAGTGAAAAGTGAAAAGCTCCTTAGTTCACTTTGTGTGCCCTAAGGGAATATATATCGCAAAAGGTTTTAAAATGCTACAGAGCAGCTTAAAAAAAACCCAAAACCAACCTGAAACGTATAACTTATTTTCACTACAGAGCAGCAACTGAACTTTTAAACTGAAATTATTCCTTTTGAACTTCCACGTGGTAGGCAACACAACCGTCTGAGGAATAGTCGTGTTCTGTGCCTGTTGCCTTCCTGGCTTGGAATCTGAACAGCAGCTGTCACACTGCTGTCTGTTCTTTTGCACTGATCATTTGACTGAAAAATGAGAAGCAAATTAAAAGTCTGATATTTTAATAAGAGATTATTTTTTTTAAACTAAACAACACCAAGATGGGAGGGTTTCTTGTTGAAGACTAGCTAGAGGATTGAATGTTTCACTGAAATGCAAATTGGGCTGTAATAAATCATAACAAGAATTCTGTCCTGTACTAAATGAAATTAAAGTCAGTGAATTTCTGAAACATTTTTTGAAATGTCTAATGAATTTACAAGCCACTGGAGAAGACTGGGTGCTTTGCTTGCAACCTGGAACTTAATTTGATGCCAGTGAATACTCAAGCTCAGCACATCAAGCATTTTAATCAAGATCATAATGAGGAAAACACTTCTGGTAGGGCAAAGGAGCAGAAAATAGGAAGCATACCAGATCGTACAGTTGCATACAATCAATTGACATGTTCCTGCTTTTAGTTTCGTGGTGAAGCTTAATCTAATGCACTGAAACTTTAAATACTTAGAAATAATTCTAGTTTTCAAGGAATTGATGGTTGGTTACAACATTACATAATTTCATTTTATTATTAACAACATTACATATGTAACTGACAATGTCCAAGTTTTAAACCCCCCAAAAAGCATTCAGGACTTAATGCATTGAATGATCTCCTAAATTGTGCTTGCACAAAAGGAAAGTGTGAGGGAAGGACTTCATGAAAGTTTTGCAAAGGGGCTTTGGGAGTTGGTGAAGGTATTTTGTTTACAATAGCCAGTGAAGATAAGAACCACTTGGTTCCATAGCAGCACAGTTAACATCTGTCACACTCACAGTTTATGCCCACTCTTGTCCCCGTTCGGTCCCTGGGGAGAACCCTCTTCAGTGTGACAGCCCTTCCTGAGAGTCCACTCTCTCTCAGTAGTTAAGCCCCTCCACCTCCTGGAACCACGCCGCTCTGAGCCTTAGGACACTTGTCTCTTGCCATGAGCCCCGGCAGGGAGTCCACTTGCTCTGGACCCGCGGGGCCTCCACTCCCAGAGGGAATAATGCAACCCTGTTCTCTAGACCAGAGTGACTGTCAGCCAGCTTAAAACAGGAGGGTTTATTGAGCATGTGAACACAGCATAGGAAACTCTCAGGGCCCTCAGGCCTGGCCTGCCTTAGCACAGTATATTTAAGTATCTCCTACATCCAGGTGGGCTCCACCTGCTCCCTCTCTCCAGTCCCATGCCTCCGTGCTTTCCAGCTGGGCATCTGATATCACCTTCCCCAAGCCCCGCCTCTGTCCATTGTCTTCTATCCAGGTAAACAGGGCTTGGGCCTCGTCTCGTCTCAGCCGTCCTTTATTCCCCTGCGGCTGAAACCAGCTGGTCAGGTCCTTTTTTTGCAGCTCCTTGTCTTCCCACTGGCCAGAACTGGCTGTGACTCCCGAGTTGGGCCTCCCTGTCACCAGTTGCTGGGGTATCCGTTCTCCAGGCCATTGGCTTTGCTCCCAAGTTCCGTCGCTGGTCCTCTTAACAAGAAACTCCCTCTCCCATCACCTCATTAAACCAGTAACACCCAGGGAAAATGCGTCCCCACCCACTCTGCATGCAAATCATTGAAAAAAAAAAAGACAGAAAAAAAAAACCCAAGAAAACCCCCCACTTAGTCACAACATCTTAGCCTCAGGCCCCTGCTTTGGATGGGGAAAAAGGGTTGATGCTGTAATAATTTTGTTTGTAAGGTTGACAGTATAAATTGCCTCCATCTTAGGTAACTGATGACCAGATGTTGAAACAAAATAACACTCTAATACAGCTGCTATTTATGAAAGCTTTAGGCATTTGACCTTCACTTTGCCCTTCATTGGCTGTCTGGCTCTACATCTGCAGACTATATAGATGGAGCATCTAAAACTATTTGGTCTGAGATATTGACAATATGTCATTCGCTGTGGTGCTGCTTGGGAATTTGTAAATTCTTTCCAAAACAAAATGGATATACATACTTAAGTGGTTCATAAAGTGACAATGAGATAGTCAGACAAATAAATCCAGCAGAAATCTGGTACAGTGGTGCTATTATTATTATTTATTAATTTCAAAACCAAAACAATGCACTGCTATGTGATTATTCCATCTCAAAGTTCCCCTGGTTCTTTGTCATTGGCTGGTCCATTTTCCTTTTTTATGTCTCTTAGACATCAAACCAGCGATAGAACTTACACGGGCAGATACTTTACTTCAGGGGGAATCTGCATGTGTAGTGGCCCTCTCACATGGATCCCGTTACAGGATTGGGACCATTAAATTGCAAACTTCTTGGGACATGAAAGGCAGGCCAAATTCTGATCTCGGTGACATGACCAAAACTTTGGACTAACACCAAAATCCCTCATCTTTATGTTTCCATGCAGTGATAAGCCATATTGTTGGCACACTAAGGAAACAAATAATTTAATACCTGCTAAAACTAAGTGGGTTAAGAGACAAAGTACTAAACATTCTAATCTAGAGGGAAGAAAAGTAAAAATTCCAGTTGAGCAGAATTATGGGCGTGGTTTGTTCTCCTAATGTTAATAAGGCCTAAGGGTCATCCCACTCTGTCCTGTGAGGTGTCCCCGTTAAGGTGCAGTACCAAGGATCTAGGAGAACAAAGGCAGATATGGGGAGAGGAAATGGTCCCAGGGAATAATCTGTTTGGGAAAAACCTGTGCTGCTGTTCTTTAGGGAGGGGAACTTTGCCCTGCCCTCTCTAAAGATTCCTGTCTTATCGGCTTTGGGAAAGAGGGCTATATATATATTCTGCCTCTTCCCTCAGAACAGGGTGATGCAGCAGTGGAAGGTTGATGCTTGTTGACCCCTTTCACTTCAGGGAGAAAAGGAATTAAGGTGAAAAGGGGAGAGCTAGAGAAGAAGCTGGTTGAAAGCCACAGCTGGCCTGAGGAAATGAGCACAGCCCAATAAAGGGAGCTGTGAGACTCCTTTGCCCAGGAAGGAGAAGCTTGACTGAATTCCCAAGCTCCAGAATGAGGCCTGGGAAGACTCCCACCCCGCAGTGTAACAATGATGATCTCCAGTTTCAGCATCACAGTGACCTTTGCCTATTGCCATGCATTGGAAGTTTGGCCAGAGACATGCATGTCAGTAAAGAAGCATGTCAATTAGTCATGGCCATGGTGACCTACATTATTCCAGAAATTCTGGGAAGATGCTGTCTGGGCTTGTGGCCTTGCCAGTTTTGAATGTTATGGTCTTGTCTAATACTTTAGTGGGGAATGGCTTTGGTAGATGTGATGTTGCTGAGCAGTCAGATAGGCAGAAATAAAGCTCTTTTTCTTTGTGATGACAATCTGTTTGAGCCTTGCAATACAATAGCATTTGGGTGGCAATGGCAGCAGCTCTGACATGTGGCACTCTGCTTTGGGCAGGGTCAGCACTTTCAAGATAATGGAGACTTCTCCAGGCTTTCCTCCTTGAGTGGGTGAAAACTAGGATCTCCATAGCTTTTGCCCATCACTCTTGTCTCAGAGTTCAGTGACTCCGGGACTGTAGTTGCATAGCAGCTTGGTCAGTGAATACATTTTGCAGGGCAGATGCTTTCTATGTTGAGTTTGCATACACATACCTCTAAGCCCATGTTTCAATGTTTGCCCTGGAAAGGGCCATTTTGCTTGAGCTCATCTCCTGAGTTGCTTTTTAGACCGCAAGATTGTTGATTGGTGTTGATGGCATTGGTCATATTGAAGCACTTAAAAGAGAGAACTGCACAATGGTTACCATCTCACTCCCCTTCCTTCTTTCACTGGAAGGTACAGATGTCTCAGCTAGTTCTAAGCATTTTCACTTTCTGACCAGCTTCACCTTGGACTTTCCTGAATTCGTCTAGAGTCAGTTATTCTTCACCCAAGAGCAGACCTCCTGTAGGCATTCCAAGATAAAGGGGTATGTCTGTGCTTCAGTAAAAGAACCAAAGCATAGTCTTGGCTGGCCTGGGTCAGCTGACCTGGGCTCACAGGGTTTGGTCTGTGGGGCTAAAAGTTGCAGTGTAAACATTCAGGTTCAGGCTGTATCCCAAGCTCTGAAACCCTCCAGCCCAAGCCCACATGTCTACACTGCAATTTTTAGCCCTGCAGCCTGAGCCCTGTGAGCTTGAGCCAATGGATACGGGCTCTGAGACTCAGTACCATGGGATTTTTATTGCAGTGTAGATATGCCCTTAGTGGCAGTGTTGACGCTGAGTCCTTGTTGTCTTGCTGTCTCTCCCAGTGGTGTCATGTAAATGTTGGAGAGAAGAGGGGACAGTGTGGGCCCCTTGAAGGTGAGGGCCCCTGGAGATGAGTAGTTATCTATTATGCTTTGAGTTCTTCTGCCAAGCCTCTACTCTTCTTCACTGTCCTGAATACTAAGACAACTCAACAATTTTTATGTAACACTGAATTTCCCCTCTGCACTGTGGATTGTGTTAAAAAACTAAAAATTCCCTTAGAATTGTAGGGTAAGGTATTTTATCACAGTAAAGAATAAGTGGTATAAGGCCTAGTGTAAGACCTGACTCAAGGTTTATTGTACATAATTTTGCCAGGTCTTTTAAACATTCCTTTATTAGTTTAGATGGAATTGGTTGTTTTGTTCTTATTTAGTATCAACAAAGCAACCTTTCCGTATCTTACTACCTTGATCTTTTGTGCATTTTTTCATAAAAACCCTTGTAAAAATGTGTAGAACCTTTTTAAATTTTAATGCATCTCTTATTCAGATTTCCCATAAATGGCCTTTATGAGCAATTTCAACTTTGACATCTTAATGGCATTTAAAAAGAGATTATCCTGAGGCACTGCAATGATTTCACAATAAATGTAACATTATATTCACAGTGATAAAAGGAAATGCTTCCTAAATACCATGAAACGTAGACCATCTATTTTTCCTCTGAACACTTCTGTTCTTTAAATGGGTATGTGTCACTAACACAAAGAGGGTGTTTCATAGCAGCCTGTGTAATGGGTTTACTTGGAAATCTGCAGTAGATACTGTATAAATGAAAGGAAAGAAAATAGTCTTGGAACTCCACTATGGGTAGCTGACAGTGTTTTCTTTTTTGTGGTGAGTGTAATAGAGGTATTTTAAAGATTTTTTTTTCATGAAAAGGTAAAATCTTCTTGTGAAATTGATACCCATTTTAGCTGTTACCTCTAGCAGTTTGCTCAGATGTCTGTCAGGTCCTCTTTCCATTACTGAGGAAAACAGGACTTGATTAAGCCTCTTATTCATATACTACTACTGGGCAGCCAGTTGGAGGCATTGTCTTTTCCATAGTTCTTTCCTGCCACTTACAGTAGCTTGCTACCTGCCACCTAGAGCAGAGGTGGGCAAATTACATACCGCAGGCCACATGCGGCCCACGGGACCGTCCTGCCTGTCCCTTGAGCTCCCAGCCAGGGAGGCTAGTCCAGCCCGGGAGGCTAGTCCAGCCCCTCCCCTGCTGTCTCCCCTCCCTCGCAGCCACGCCACTGCACGGGTAGCGCTCTGGGCGGTGGGGCTGCGCACTCCTGCAGGGCAGCGCGGCAGCGGGTCTGGCTCCAGCCGGGCAGCGTGGCTGCCAGACATGCTGCTCTGAGCGGCATGGTAAGGGGACGGGGACCGGGCCGGAGGGCAGTCAGGGGACAGGGGGCAGTTGGATAGGTGTGGGAGTCCCAGGGGGGCCTGTCGGGGCATTTGGGTGGGACAAAGGTTCTGGGGGGGCGTTCAGGGGATGGGGAACAGGGGGGTTCGGATAGGTGGGGGGGGTCCTGGGGGGCCTGTCAGAGGGCGGGGCAGTCAGGGAAAGGGGAACAGAGGGGGTTGGAAAGGCGTGGGAGTCCCGGGGGGGCCTGTCAGGCGGCGGGGGTGTGGATAGGAGTTGGAGCAGTCAGGAGACAGGGAGCAGGGAGGGTTGGATAGGGGGTGAGGTCCCAGGGGGTGGTTAGGGGTGGGGGGGGTTCCAGGAGGGGGTGGTCGGGGACAAGGAGCGGGGGGGTTGGATGGGTCGGGGGTTCTGAGGGGGGCAGTCAGGGGGCGGGAAGTGGAAGGGGTCGGATAGGGGGCGGGGCCAGGATGTTTCGGGGGCACAGCCTTCCCTACCCAGCCCTCCATACAGTTTTGCAACCCCAATGTGGCCCTCGGGCAAAAAAGTTTGCCCACCCGTGACCTAGAGTATGACTTCTAGTAAGACTGACCCCAGTTGATGCAGATGCATGTAACAAAGCCCCGACAACGTGTCTCAATGCTACTTTAATATAGTGTAACTCTGGCTGCTAAAATGTCTCTCTTTGAAATGCATATTAGAGAAAGTCATATGCTGTGTTATTTTTAACCTTACTAATATGTTTACATTAGCATCACATTGACATTTAATTTAGGTTGCTGCTTGGCGCAACTAGTGATCATGATCAAGTGAAAGCTTACTAGCATGGATTTCCAAGAGTGTTTCACACTGAAAATTTGGAATTATTTTAGAACTTCATTTTAGAGCTTCGCTGGAGACATCGTACACAATGTGACTGCCACCAGGGCAAATATGATATAAGCAGACAGTAGTTGAGATTGACACTTACTGTTTGTTGTCAAAACACTTCAGAGTAACAACATTGCACTGAAACAGAAGAGGTTGGTTCACTCATTAGCAGTAGTGCCGAGTTGAGTTTTTTTAAAATATTGCAGTATTACTATATTATTTTGGATGTGCCCCATTGATTTACATGTTTTGTTTATATCCTGTATAATCCTCTCCTCACCACGTATTACTGAAAAAGTAAGATCAAAGAACAATGTTTTTGCAAAGTTTTAATATCAATATTATTCCTTTACCTTTTGAGATATAAATCAGTGTTATGTAGGTTTGCAAACTTATAATACATTTAAGAGACTATCCAGATTTATCTTAATCCATATGGAGCAACTCCATGCTCCAGCTGATTTCTATATTTACTGTAATGAATGTATAGTATGGGACAGCAAGCGTTAGGCAGTCTCTTTGAACATGAGCCAATGTTCTAAATCAAGGCTGCACATCATGGGAAGTGAAATTTAAGAAAAGGAAACAGGTTAAGCTATTTAAACAGCATTTTAACCTGTTTCATTCTGTACTGCATTACTCAGGCAAAATTCCCATTGACTTCAAAAGGTAGCGTAGGAATGGGCTCTGTTTCATTAAATCTAAACGTATAAGGCATTTTTCATGCACCCATCTCACAACTTTAGTGTGCAGTAGTTAAAGCATAGAGGCCACAAGCTGAACAATGAGGAGAAAACAAAATATTGAGTAGCTGCTTATTAAGTGAGTGTTGGCCATTCTGTGCACTGAATGAGGCAGGGCCCTATGGAAAAAAATAGTATGAGTATGTAATTAAAGACTATATCATAAAGCACACACACAAGTAGGCTGAATTAAGGCTTTATAGACCAATTTAATTCTGGCATTTCCTAACTATTGAGTGTTTGACATTGCACCTTTAATGTTCTTTTAACATAAGTTTGTGTGGGTTTGTGTATAATATGGGTATATGTATGTGCAGTATATCTGTTTGCAGGTCATCTTTAGTAATGGATTAAAATCTCACTACATGGAAATGGGTATTGTGACAGGGTCAGGCCAGATGGCTATAAGAGAGTAATAGGGCTAATATATCTGCCTTCTAGGCTAAGTAGGTCTCTTTTCCCTGGGTAAGGTAACAGGGAAGGTTCCAGAACAATCAGGAACCTTCTGGAGACCATTAAGACAGGCTGATTAGAACACCTGCAGCCAATCAAGAAGCTGCTAGAATCAATTAAGGCAGGCTAATCAGAGCACCTGGGTTTTAAATAGGAGCTCACTTCAGTTTGTGGTGTGCGTGTGAGGAGCTGAGAATGAGAACGCAGACTGTTGGAGGACTGACGTGTACAAGCATTATCAGACACCCGGAGGAAGGTCCTGTGGTGAGGATAAAGATGATGTCGGGAGGAGGCCATGGGGAAGTAGCCCAGGGAGTTGTAGCTGTCGCACAGCTGTTCCAGGAGGCACTCTAGACAGCTGCGTTCCACAGGGCCCTGGGCTGGAACCTGGAGTAGAGGGCGGGCCCGGGTTCCCCCCAAATCCTCCCAACTCCTGGTCAGACACAGGAGTTGACCTGGACTGTGGGTTCAGAAAAACGGCCAAGCTGAGGGCTTCCATGAAGCTCCAAGGCGAACAAATGTGCCAATAAGCGCAAGACCCACCAAGGTAGAGCAGGAACTTTGTCATAGTATATACTGGCTTTATTATTTTATCTAGAATTGTAGTTTGCAATACTAAGTAATTTCTTTAACACAGGATTTGAGATGGCACCATATCTATAATCTATGATATTTAGGCATTCAAATACCATATCAGGGATTGGCAACCTTTGGCACGCAGCCGTCAGGGAAATCCCCGCCGGGATGGTTTGTTTACCAGCAGTGTCTGCAGCTTCAGCCAATCGCAGCTCCCACTGGCCGTGGTTTGCCATTCCAGGCCAATGGGGGCTGTGGGAAGCAGTGTGGGCTGAGGGATGTGCTGCATATTTTAACAAAATGACATTATGTCGTGTTGGGGAAAAAATATCCCTCAGAATAGCTTCAGTCAGAGTTGGCAACCCTACTAGTAAAATTATTATTTGAAATATGCTACCTTTCTTTTGAAGATAAACGTATTTAAGGGCTCCTTCATTTTCAGTAATTTATGACTTATAGATCTTTTCTAATAACTAGAAGAATTATAGAAGGCAGTAGGTTTTTTTTAACATGCTCCTAATAAAATGAAACTAGGTTAGGTAAGGATATAAAGAGAATCAATATTTAAGAAGAAGAAAAGTCTGAGCCACAACATGGTATTAATGGTCAAATCCAAATAAAAACCAAAACACCCTTAGCAAAGAGGCCAAACAAATCTTATGCTGGATTTGGCCCAAAAATAATATAGTTTTCTTAGCTTGGTAGATGAAGAAAACTATGATTCTGGGTGAATTCTTACTAAAATCTTCCACTTAACCAAAACATTTAAAAGTTAATTTTTATTATTAAATTTATATGCAGTTTTGCACAGTTGTCAATCACAAAATTTCAGATAGAACATGAAAGCATATATGTAGGTTACCAGGGGATAAGTCATTTTAAACACATTATGTGCAATGTTTTCCACCAAACACGGCCTTCAGATCTGCCTGTGGAGCTATTTTTGCATGAACAAATAAACAACTGCATGTGCAAATTAGGTTACTTAATGTGAAAATGTATATATTTTTGCTGGTACAAAATTGGAAGCCATGCCTACAAGTTTAGCTCTTGTGTATCAAAGATACATATTTCAAATTCAGCATTGTGCCAATCTAACCCACACACTAAAGCAAACCAGAACACCTAACGAAGTGGTGAGGAATCATGTGCAATAACAAACAGCACTGATCACTGGCAGACATCTGTGAAGCACTCAAAAAAAAAAAAAAAATCGCAGCACAGTGAGGCTACACACAGCAAATCATATTCTATGTCGAATTAAAAAGAACACAGTCTAGCAAAACTTGAGGATAGTTTGAAAATAAGTGTAAGATGAGACTTGCAGTTTTTGATGGGGTAAGGAGTGGATTGTCCATAAAATTATATAGCACTACATCATCTGTTCTGTAGGTCTGGTCCTGTTCCCATTGAAGTCAATGGCAAATCACTCCATTGTCTTCAGTGGTGCAGAAGTGAGACCTACGTAGGGGTAGATTTTCAAACCTAGTCCAGGCAAAGAAGTTCACTCATTGGAATACTGTTGTTATGCCAGTTCCCTCTAAGTGTTTTCAAGGCTGCTTGCTCCTGATCTTGCAATCCTAATGCATTTGTTAGCTAGACTAGTCAGTGTTGGAGTCTGTTACTATGGGCAACGATAAGGAGAATTCTGTGGTGTTAACAAGGCTGAATTGAAATATTTGTTCATCAATAGAAGGTATAGAATAAAATTTCTCCTTCCTCATTCACAGCCTTCATTTCAGAGAGCAAAAGGAATAATATCATAACCATCAGATGTGATTTCAAAACTGACTGGGACTGGCATAGTTGTAAAACAGTGGATAAGATCAAAACTACATTGGGACAGATACTCACCTAATGGAAATTGTCACAGCTGCATTGGCTTCAATAGAGTGGTGACAATTTATCTGCACTAAGGATCTACCCCATTATATTTTAGAACCTCAAACAGATATGCCATTATACCCAACATGAGGGTACAATGAGACACAGATATTTAACACTGTTAATAAGAGGCTGGATGAAGAATGAAGACCTCACTAAACAAATATTCTAGTGAGAAAACTGTTCCCTGTGTTGTACACAGAGTGCAGGCCTGCTCATTCCCATGTGCATGGGAAAGGGAAGTTAGGAGTTGTGATGTTGAAGAGTTCCAGGTTACTGAGTTTTGCCTGGATATCTATAACACAGATACCCATGTCAGTAAGATTCTGCCTGCTTCCTGCAAAGCTTCTGTCTTGCTGTCATAAATATAAAGGGAAGGGTAAACCCGTTTGAAATCCCTCCTGGCCAGGGGAAAGCTCCTCTCACCTGTAAAGGGTTAAGAAGCTAAAGGTAACCTCGCTGGCACCTGACCAAAATGACCAATGAGGAGACAAGATACTTTCAAATACTGGGAGGAGGGAGAGAAACAAAGGGTCTGTGTGTCTGCCTATAGGCTGGTTTCTGCCGGGGATAGACCAGGAATGGAGTCTTAGAACTTTTAGTAAGTAATCTAGCTAGGTATGTGTTAGATTATAATTTCTTTAAATGGCTGAGAAAAGAATTGTGCTGAATAGAATAACTATTTCTGTCTGTGTATCTTTTCTGTAACTTAAGGTTTTGCCTAGAGGGGTTCTCTATGTTTTTGAATCTAATTACCCTGTAAGATATCTACCATCCTGATTTTACAGGGGGGATTTCTTTATTTCTATTTGCTTCTATTTTTATTAAAAGTCTTCTTGTAAGAAAACTGAATGCTTTTTCATTGTTCTCAGATCCAAGGGTTTGGGTCTGTGGTCACCTATGCAAATTGGTGAGGCTTTTTATCCAACATTTCCCAGGAAAGGGGGGTGCAAGTGTTGGGAGGATTATTCATTGTTCTTAAGATCCAAGGGTCTGGGTCTGTAGTCACCTAGGCAAATTGGTGAGGCTTTTTACCAAACCTTGTCCAGGAAGTGGGGTGCAGGGTTTTGGGAAGTATTTTGGGGGGAAAGACGCGTCCAAACAGCTCTTCCCCAGTAACCAGTATTAGTTTGGTGGTGGTAGCGGCCAATCCAAGGACAAAGGGTGGAATATTTTGTACCTTAGGGAAGTTTTGACCTAAGCTGGTAAAGATAAGCTTCGGAGGTTTTTCATGCAGGTCCCCACATCTGTACCCTAGAGTTCAGAGTGGGGGAGGAACCTTGACATGGTGGCATAGTGGTGGGATTAACCTGAAATCATTTTGAGATCCAGTTGAGATTTTTTGAACTAGAAATACAGATTTTAAAAAGGAAATTGTTTTCCTTAGGAGCTGCTGGAAAAGCAGCTTGTTTTCTCTCTGCTTTGGAGCCAGAGCTGAGACAAAAGGGGATTATCTTTGTGAATTGCAGGTTTTCTTTGCCTGGAGGCAGGGTACTTAACTCCTGCAGGGAAATTCACAGTCTTCCAACCCAGAGGTTTTTTGTTTTTTTTTTTTTCCTAAAAGTAAATAGGGGGGGTATGTTCTACCCATTTGCTTTTTCTTTAGGCTGGGTAAGCAGGTTTCCAAGTAGTTGGAGGTTTTTTGCTTTGATTTGGGCCCAGAGCAGAGACAAGGGAATTGTCTTTTTCTGTAGGCTGACAATCACTATCAGAGAATAGGTATTCTATTCCAGCACAGCAAAATTTTACAGCCAAGTTTTGTTTGTTTATTTCTAAACCTCAGGTGTAAAGTTAGTTAAAAACGGAGAGGTTAGAATGACAAAATCCGTGGCTCGACTACAGCTGGAATTAACCAAATTTCAGGCTGAGGAAAAACAAAGGGAACATGAACGACAGATAGAACTCATGCGGCTGGAGAAGGAGGTACAGGAGGCTGCCCACAAGAGGGAAATGGAGGCAAGGAAGCATGTGGAGGAGGAGAAGGAAAAAGAGAGGAAGCATGTGGAGGAGGTGGAGAAGATAAAGGCTCAGCAGAATATACCAACAAACCCTAGCAATCCTTCTCCAGGTACCACTTCCCATCCCAGAAAGTTCCCCACCTACAAGGCAGGTGATGATACTGAGGCCTTCTTAGAAAACTTCGAAAGGGCCTGCCTTGGGTACAGCATCTCTACCGAGCAATACATGGTAGAGCTGAGGCCACAGCTCAGTGGACCCTTAGCTGAGGTGGCGGCTGAAATGCCTAGAGAACACATGAACAAGTATGAACTGTTTAAATCCAAGGCGAGAGTCAGAATGGGGATAACACCCGAGCATTCTCGTCGGAGGTTCAGAGCCCTAAGGTGGAAACCAGACGTGTCATTTACCCGACATGCCTACCACATTGTGAAACATTGGGATGCCTGGATATCAGGAGTAAGTGTTGAATCTCCAGTAGATGTGCCCTTCCTAATGCAAATGGAACAATTCTTAGAGGGTGTTCCTGAGGAAATAGAAAGATACATCCTAGATGGGTAGCCCAAAACTGTAATCGAGGCAGGAGAGATTGGAGCCAGATGGGTGGAGGTGGCAGAGAAGAAGAAAACTGGTCGCAGTTGGAGCGGAGACCAGAAGGGACAACCCCAGACCCCACCCTGTTACCGGGGGCCGCCCAAAGCCCCACCTACCTCCCAAAGAACCCTCCAGACCCCTTATCGTCCCACCACCCCGTTCTCCAGCAACCCTTCCCGCCCCAGTGACCCGTCAGCTGGACGATGTTTTAAATGTAATGAGCTGGGGCATGTAAAGGCCAACTGCCCCAAGAACCCCAACAGATTACAGTTCATTGCACCGGAATCACACCAGAGGTCCACAGGCCCAGATACCTCCCAGATACCCTTGGAGCGGAGGGAAACTGAGTGTGGGCGGGAAGAAGGTCACCGCGTGGAGGGACACCGGAGCACAAGTGTCAGCTATCCATTCTTCCTTAGTGGACCCCAATTTAATCAACCCAGAGATCCAAGTGACGATTCAACCCTTCAAGTCCAACTCTTTCAATTTGCCTACAGCCAAGTTGCCTGTCCAGTACAAGGGCTGGTCAGGAATGTGGACTTTTGCAGTCTATGATGATTAACCCATCCCCATGCTGTTGGGAGAAGACTTGGCCAATCATGTGAAGCAGGCCAAGAGGGTGGGAACGGTCACCGCAGCCAGGCTAAACAAGCCGTGAGGCCTAGCTCTGTTCCGGAAACTTCTATCAGGACCCGGTCAGAGGTGATGGACTCGGACCCCAGGCCAATGTCTGCAACAGCAATAGTGGATCCAGTCCCAGAGACCCAGGCGGAACCAGTCCCAGAACTGGAACCAGCCGAACAACCAACACCAGACCCAGTGTCAGCACTGAATCCAGTACTTGCAACCTCAACAGCAGAGGGCCCCACCGACCCTGAATTGGCAGCAGCCGATAACCCGACAGAAGAGGCTCAGCCGGAGCCTGAATCCCAACATAGTGCACCAGCGGAAAGCGGTTCACAGTCAACAGAAACAGCTCCATCCCCTATATCGCTTCCAGAGGGACCAAGCCTAGGTCCACAATCCAATGAGGAACTGATGTCTCCAGCATCAAGGGAACAGTTCCAGACCGAACAGGAAGCAGATGAAAGCCTCCAGAGAGCTTGGACGGTGGCACGGAGCAACCCACCGCCTCTCAGCTCTTCTAATCGATCCAGGTTTGTTGTAGAAAGAGGACTTGTATACAAGGAAACTCTTTCTGGTGGACACCAGGAAGACTGGCATCCTCAGAGACAGTTGGTAGTCCCAACTAAATACTGGGCCAAGCTCTTGAGCTTAGCCCACGATCACCCTAGTGGCCATGCTGGGGTGAACAGGACCAAAGACCGTTTGGGGGGGTCATTCCACTGGGAGGGAATGGGCAAGGATGTTTCTACCTATGTCTAGTCTTGTGAGGTGTGCCAAAGAGTGGGAAAACCCCAAGACCAGGTCAAAGCCCCTCTCCAGCCACTCCCCATCATTGAAGTTCCATTTCAGCGAGTAGCTGTGGATATTCTGGGTCCTTTTCCGAAAAAGACAGCCAGAGGAAAGCAGTACATACTGACTCTCATGGATTTTGCCACCCGATGGCCGGAAGCAGTAGCTCTAAGCAACACCAGGGCTAAAAGTGTGTGCCAGGCACTAGCAGACATTTTTGCCAGGGTAGGTTGGCCCTCCGACATCCTCACAGATGCAGGGACTAATTTCCTGGCAGGAACTATAGAAAACCTTTGGGAAGCTCATGGGGTAAATCACTTGGTTGCCACTCCTTACCACCACCAAACAAATGGCATGGTGGAGAAGTTTAATGGAACTTTGGGGGCCATGATACGTAAATTCATAAATGAGCAGTCCAATGATTGGGACCTAGTGTTGCAGCAGTTGCTCTTTGCCTACAGAGCTGTACCACACCCCAGTTTAGGGTTTTCCCCATTTGAACTTGTATATGGCCATGAGGTTAAGGGGCCATTGCAGTTGGTGAAGCAGCAATGGGAGGGATTTACACCTTCTCCAGGAACTAACATTCTGGACTTCGTAACCAACCTACAAAACACCCTCTGAACCTCTTTAGCCCTTACTAAAGAAAACTTACAGGATGCTCAAAAAGAGCAAAAAGCCTGGTATGATAAACATGCCAGAGAGCGTTCCTTCAAAGTAGGGGACCAGGTCATGGTCTTAAAGGCGCTTCAGGCCCATAAAATGGAAGCATCGTGGGAAGGGCCATTCACGGTCCAGGAGCACCTGGGAGCTGTTAATTATCTCATAGCATTCCCCACCTCCAACCGAAAGCCTAAGGTGTACCATATTAATTCTCTAAAGCCCTTTTATTCCAGAGAATTAAAGGTTTGTCAGTTTACAGCCCAGGGAGGAGACGACGCTGAGTGGCCTGAAGGTGTCTACTACGAAGGGAAATGTGCTGGTGGTGTGGAAGAGGTGAACCTCTCCATGACCCTTGGGCGTACGCAGCGACAGCAGATCCAGGAGCTGTGCACTAGCTACGCGCCAACGTTCTCAGCCACCCCAGGACTGACTGAACGGGCATACCACTCCATTGACACAGGTAATGCTCACCCAATTAGGGTCCAACCTTACCGGGTGTCTCCTCAAGCTAAAACTGCTATAGAACGGGAGATCCAGGATATGTTACAGATGGGTGTAATCCGCCCCTCTGAAAGTGCATGGGCATCTCCAGTGGTTCTAGTCCCCAAACCAGATGGGGAAATACGTTTTTGCATGGACTACCGTAAGCTAAATGCTGTAACTCGCCCAGACAACTATCCAATGCCACGCACAGATGAACTATTAGAGAAACTGGGACGGGCCCAGTTCATCTCTACCTTGGACTTAACCAAGGGGTACTGGCAGGTACCCCTAGATGAATCTGCCAAGGAAAGGTCAGCCTTCACCACACATCTCGGGCTGTATGAATTTAATGTACTCCCTTTCGGGCTGCGAAATGCACCCGCCACTTTCCAAAGACTTGTAGATGGTCTCCTAGCGGGATAAGGAGAATATGCAGTTGCCTACCTTGACGATGTGGCCATATTTTCGGATTCCTGGGCAGACCACCTGGAACATCTACACAAAGTCCTTGAGCGCATAAGGGAGGCAGGACTAACTGTTAAGGCTAAGAAGTGTCAAATAGGCCTAAACAGAGTGACTTACCTTGGACACCAGGTGGGTCAAGGAACTATCAGCCCCCTACAGGCCAAAGTGGATGCTATCCAAAAGTGGCCTGTCCCAAAGTCAAAGAAACAGGTTCAATCCTTCTTAGGCTTGGCCGGTTATTACAGACGATTTGTAGCGCACTACAGCGAAATCGCCACCCCACTGACAAACCTAACCAAAAAGAAACAGCCAAATGCTGTTCAGTGGACTGAGAAGTGTCAGAAGGCCTTTAACAAGCTTAAAGCGACACTCATGTCTGACCCTGTACTAAGGGCCCCAGACTTTGACAAACCGTTCCTAGTAATCACAGATGCGTCCGAGCGTGGTGTGGGAGCAGTTTTAATGTAGAAAGGACCTGATCAAGAATTCCACCCTGCAGTGTTTCTCAGCAAAAAACTGTCTGAGAGGGAAAGCAACTGGTCAGTCACTGAAAAAGAATGTTACGCCATTGTCTACGCTCTGGAAAAGCTACGCCCATATGTTTGGGGATGGCGTTTCCACCTGCAAACCGACCATGCTGCACTGAAGTGGCTTCACACCGTCAAAGAAACTAACAAAAAACTTCTTCGGTGGAGTTTACCTCTCCAAGATTTTGATTTCGACATCCAACACATCTCAGGAGCTTCTAACAAAGTGGCTGATGCACTCTCCCGTGAAAGTTTCCCAGAATCAACTGGTTAAAATCGTCCTTGAGATGTGGAAAATATTGTTAGTCTTTATGTACTTGGTAGTATATTTAGAGATGCATGTGTCTTATTAACTCTGTTTTTCCTAGAGCTCCAGGAAGAAATCCCAGCCAATGTTTCACCCTAGCTGAGATTTGGGGGGCGTGTCATAAATATAAAGGGAAGGGTAAACCCATTTGAAATCCCTCCTGGCCAGGGGAAAGCTCATCTCACCTGTAAAGGGTTAAGAAGCTAAAGGTAACCTCGCTGGCACTTGACCAAAATGACCAATGAGGAGACAAAATACTTTCGAAAACTGGGAGGAGGGAGAGAAACAATGGGTCTGTGTGTCTGTCTATAGGCTGGTTTCTGCCGGGGATAGACCAGGAATGGAGTCTTAGAACTTTTAGTAAGTAATCTAGCTAGGTATGTGTTAGATTATGATTTCTTTAAATGGCTGAGAAAAGAATTGTGCTGAATAGAATAACTATTTCTGTCTGTGTATCTTTTCTGTAACTTAAGGTTTTGCCTAGAGGGGTTCTCTATGTTTTTGAATCTAATTACCCTGTAAGATACCTACTATCCTGATTTTACAGGGGGGATTTCTTTATTTCTATTTTTATTAAAAGTCTTCTTGTAAGAAAACTGAATGCTTTTTCATTGTTCTCAGATCCAAGGGTTTGGGTCTGTGGTCACCTATGCAAATTGGTGAGGCTTTTTATCCAACATTTCCCAGGAAACATTTCCCAGGTGCAAGTGTTGGGAGGATTGTTCATTGTTCTTAAGATCCAAGGGTCTGGGTCTGGGTCTGTAGTCACCTAGGCAAATTGGTGAGGCTTTTTACCAAACCTTGTCCAGGAAGTGGGGTGCAAGGTTTTGGGAAGTATTTTGGGGGGAAAGACGCGTCCAAACAGCTCTTCCCCAGTAACCAGTATTAGTTTGGTGGTGGTAGCGGCCAATCCAAGGACAAAGGGTGGAATATTTTGTACCTTAGGGAAGTTTTGACCTAAGCTGGTAAAGATAAGCTTCGGAGGTTTTTCATGCAGGTCCCCACATCTGTACCCTAGAGTTCAGAGTGGGGGAGGAACCTTGACACTTGCTAATATTTCCTCACACTGGAGAAAACAAGTATTTGCACCAAATCCACTTACCCCTAAAGACTGAAGTAATTTGGCTATTCTTTCTTTGGCCCTCCAAAGTTCCAGATTAAAAATAGTGACAGGATGCTTCGCCACTCAGTGTCTTCCCAAATCAAGGCTTGGTTGTTAGTGAGGAAGATCAATCTGAGATGGGGCCTGAAGTGAAAGATTGATGCGCACGGCTTAAACCATCAAGCAGGTAATATTTCTCTTTTCTTAAAGAATAATTGCTGGTTAAGTAAAGCATAGGGTTAGGCACCCAGAGGTTTAAGATAACATGAAATATTTCGTGCTACAGTTACAAGAGCTGACTTAGCCCAGTGGATCCAGATGGCTGGTGCAATGAAAACATTTCAGGATGCTGAGATTGCTCACTGCAGCATAAAACCACTAACAGAGAAATATCTGAACCATGCTGGAGGATAATAGCTAAAAGAAACAATGTACATGTGGCACAAGTATTTTTCATTTCCTTCTCTCTCCCCCCCCCCCCGCTTGGAAAAATCCAATAATACTCTGTTTACCTTGCAGAGAAATAATTTTATTCACAGTCCTTGGAGGTATAAACTTCGGTGCTATAATTGTATTAGACGAGAACAATTACTTGTTTGGTTACCTATTTATACGACAGGTTTTTTTTTGTTGTGTGTTTAAACCAAATGATACATAAAAATCAACACTATGTACGTAGCCAGCCTTTGAATTTAGTTGCACAAAGCTTTCCTTAAGGTAGGAGGAGGGTCTCAAAGCATAAAGCAATAATTGATGTGACTGATCTGTATGTGAACTGTGTGAAATGTAAATGAATGGCAATGAAATTGCAAAAGCTACAGCAGCAGGGAAGCCTGTATTTTAATCCATTTTACTGCATGTACAGTACCACAAATTACCTTGATTTAATTGTAATATGGCTTTCTAATCTGAATTCAATTTTTTTTTGCAGTTTATTTCCAGAGCACACCATAGAGATGCAAAAGTTTTTTGGGGGCCAAGATATTATCTCATATCTAATTCCATTGTACATATATTTCATTTAGGACAGTAGTTTAGTCTCTTACATCTGTATTTCTTTTATTGGAACATTTCCTAGATCGTTGCTCATTATATACAAATATGGAACACAGCATGGTATTCTAGTACATAAAATGTGTTTCTTTTCATAGTTTTATTTTGTGAAATATTAAAATTAGGTTTCTTTCAGAGCAATATATTCAACATAAATGACAGATTTTATGGATGTTTTGTTCTAATACTTCAATCTCTGAATATGGCCATAATACGTTTCTATCTAGTCAGGCAGGTAGCTTGCTCTAAATGTAAATGACTTCTTGCTTGCAAACTTCAGGTATTCATAGGAATGCTTCATTTCCAAGCCTCATCCCATTTGAAGCATTTCAGATCTGAGATTACATTTTTGTCTTATCTCTACTATATAATTTATAACACATTGCATTTACAGAGCATCTTGCACTTGAAGGTCTTAAAGTGGCTTAGAAAAGTGAGATACTTGCATCACCCAACTGAATGCTAGCAGTGATCTTCGTTGTATGCAATGTTCAATGTTGAATAAATAATTCCTGTATGATATTAAGAAAAGGAAAATTGTCATTGTGGGAACAACTTTCAACACCCAAGTCACTAATACACTAAAGTCCAGTTTTCAAAAGCCATTTTGAACTCCTAAGTGGGAATTTTACCTTATCTTTTCTCATGAGTTACATTTCAACATGAGTTACAATAGGAAGCCGGCAAAAATGAGTCGCACTAAAAATCAACAACATTCACATCCGAGACCAAATGGCCACCTCATCTTGCTTATGTATGGTGTATGAGATCACCTATTGTTGGGAGGTTCTTTGAGGTAAGGTGTTAGAATTTTCTTGATTTTTATCAACTTTTCACAGGCTAACAACATTCTCACAATATATTTATGTCATTTTGTTTTCTTTGATGAAGGGTCTGCTCCTGCTCCCGCTCCCATTGACATCTTTGTCAATAACCCCATTACTAATGGTAGTGAGATGAGAGAAAAATGTGTAAAGCAGGCTTTAGGCTGGGAGAGGATAGCTATTAAGAGTTAAAATGGTCATACAGTTTAGTCTGACAGAATGCCTGTAATGGCACCTCAGGAGCTAATAATGCAGTGAAGGCCTTAGTTAGGAATACTATAATTTATGGATCATTTACATGATGGATTTCCTGTTGTGTCTAAATGGCTGCTGCATTGACTCTGTGCTTAATTCATTATGAACAATTTTATATAAAGTAATTGCTGTGCATAGCCACTCTTCAAAATGAAATAACATGGGTACTTTGTCTCCACGATGGTATAAGCTCTGAGTTCATGTCATGAACTAGTACCTTCAAACATATTTGAGATATCGTATACATGAGGAAAAGATCATTTCAAACCACAAATTTTTTTGCACTTTCTTCAAGGTATACTTTCAGGTTACCAATCATAGTTCACTTTTATACCTAATGTGACCATGTATTATTTCTTTACAAACCTAAGTGTTTATATTTTTCAATTTTTCTCCACTCGAACAGTGAAATTAGATTAGTTAGGCAGGGAGTTTCTAGTCAATTTAACTTTAGTATAAATTAAATGCATAAGTAAAATGCAGCAGTGCTTGGGTTGCAAATATTGCAGATAAATGTTTTTGTTTTAAGATGTTTTAATTGGATTTTTTTAAAAAATATATTTTTATGGACTAAATTGTTTCGAAAAGTTACTTTTATAAAAATATACACTGAGGTCCCAGATTTGATCAGGCGATGTGATGAAAGCTGATACCCCAAGGTTGTTCTTGTGGTTAGGGAGCTGTACGGGGTCTCAGATTATATGGGTTCAATTCCTGGCTCTGACCAGAGACTCCTGTATGGCCTGGGGGTAGGTCATCTAATCTCTCTGTACATCAATTCCCCAACTGGAAAACAGGGATAATGTTTCCTTTATCTATTCTGTAAGCTCTTCTGTGTCACTCATGATGTACATTTTCAGCGCCTCTTACAATGGAGCCCTGTTTTCATTTTGGGCCATTAGGTGGTACTGTAATACAAATATTAAATAATAATTATAACACAAGAAGTCCCACTGAATTTAATAGGACTGCTCACATTAAGTTTGCTCTTGCTTTAAAAAAAATAAAGCACTCCTTGACTGAAACTTCTCATGCCAATTTTCTTACACTGGAGGAAATCTGTACCTTAAGGTAACACCAGCAGTGTTCTCCAGAACTTCCACACCCACTTATCAAATGCAATGTTTGAGAGTAAAATTGTAGTACCAAAAAACAATGGATGGCCTTATCAAGGGCCTAATCCTGGAGGGGCACAGAGCACAATCCACTTCCATTGATAGCCAAGGACAATGAGGATGCTCATTAGAGCAGGTAAAAAGAAGAAAAAAAAATCACCCATGAAATGTAGGAAAAAAATCAGATGGATTTTTGCCATCAGACATTCATATTCATTTTTCAGCACACTCTAGGGCACAGCACTGTCAGTAGGTGCTTAACATTTCATTGGTCTAGGCCCTTATAAAAGATGCACTTGGGGAACAGGGAAGATGAAAGAGAAAGATGTAAAAGAATGGGAGTAATAGAGGGGAAGACTAGAGTAAACTGATGCTTTCATTGGGATTTGTATTATGTTGGTAACAGAGATCCACTGATGCCCTTTCCTTCTAATTGATTTTTCATTAAGAATCCCTGGTGAGAAAACTCTGGAAGCAGAAAATTCATCTTACCCACGTGATCAAACTCCAATAAATGTTCATTAGAGTGATTTGAATGCAATCATATTCAAGTTCTGCACAAAACCTTTGATGATTACAATAAAAATGTGGCAGTATAGTAATGGTAACATGAATGCTTGGTGACTGCAAAGTAGGATATTGCATGGCTTTTAAATGTAACCATGTATTTCTGTCTTTGAATGTAATAAATAGAAGAAAAAAAATGAAGTTTTGGCTTAGAGTTGATCAGTTTCCATCCCTGTGAATCTTTCTGTCACTAAACCAGTCCCAATAAAAGTTTTGGTTCTGTGAATTTTTACTAAATTAGATAAATTGACATTAATCCCTTGCTGCCAGGTGCTTAACCTATACTGCTTTTTTGGCATCTTCTTTGAAAAGGGGCTGTGCATTCAGGATTGTTTCTGCTTACTCTCATGACAAAAATATGTCTAGTGCGGTTACCTCTTGTTAGCACTTCAGAGCTAACACAGCTAAAAGAGGTGGGTTCTGTGCCTCTTGTGCATCCCCAATGGAATGATTTATTAAGCTTCAATCAGTTTCACCTCTGAAACCTCACAAAGGACATCAGAGTTGCTATTATGTGACTAGAAAAGGAGGACTTGTGGCACCTTAGAGACTAACAAATTTATTTGAGCATAAGCTTTCGTGAGCTACATGCATCCACTGAAGTGAGCTGTAGCTCACGAAAGCTTATGCTCAAATAAATTTGTTAGCCTCTAAGGTGTCACAAGTACTCCTTTTCTTTTTGCAAATACAGACTAACACGGCTGCTACTCTGAAACCTGTTATTATGTGACTGAAGACCTGTTTCGGTCTGTGGATCCTGTAGTAATGGTGATGATGTGTGAAGAGGAAAGAACCTAGCTTAGACTCAGATGCTAGGCTGGGAGTTACATAATAAAAAAAAAACCCTTATAAACAGCACATTGGTCAAGAGATATAAATACAGAAACCTAAGATACCATTTTTCAACATAACTGCTCTAAGCTTTGGGTAATTCTTAAATTTTCCATTCTATTTTTCAAAGCAGGGACATGGTTCTTCTGGGAAAAGTAGAATACAAAGGGTTACAAAATTCGGGAACATGTTTTAAATAAAGTCAGTGATTCTTTTCTTCATAATTTTAAAAACAGACCCTATAAAGATGAAGCCTTGCTTTAAAAAACAAAAAACAAAACAACACCCAAGACAGAGAGAAAATACAATATTTCTGGGCTTAAATGTCTTAACAGGGTACAAACTCTTCTGCTGTGGACAAGATTGATGAGATAACACTGACTGGCAAGTTTGAAGTTAACATGCTAATAAAAAAAATGGATCCCTTTTCAGGAAGAAAATATATGGCAAAGTAAATGTGGAATGTTTCAGTCTCTGTAAAGTATAGCAGAGACAGCACAATTGATAGAAGTGGAAAGTTGTGCAGGAAATACCAATCATTAGACCAGGCATTATATGTTTTTGGGCCTATTTTCCTTTCTTTTATAACCCATAAGGAATTAATACTGTCAGCTGTCAATTTCCCAATCTTGGATTCCCCACCAGCACACCATCTATTCCTGAGTTGCCTCCATGGCTCCAGAAATCAAGGGTGGGTGAGACCTCGTAAGAAAACGTGAAGGCGACCCATACTTGGTTTCAGGGGCTGTGAGGATACAGTCAGCATTTGGCCTCAGATAGGAGTGTTTGTTTCACTTTCTTATACAAAATAATACATGTAGCAAACAAAGCACAATGTTGCTAATATCGCTGCCTATGAGAATAAAAAATGGAATGAACTGAAGTCAGCTTGTGATCTTTAATGAACTAATATGGGTCTTTTCAAACTCTGTGGCAAACTTTGGAACACAGTGCAGGAGTTCTGGCTGATCGGAGAATGGAAAGAAACTTGCCCCAGCTCTGCCATAGTGCCATGCGATCTTGGGCAAGGCCATTTCACTTTTCTTGGCCTTAGTCAGTATACATAAAATGACAAAGGTGATGCTCTGGAATATAGATAAACTGATTTACTCAGATTATCCACAAGACACGTCCCATACTAAATGGAATTTAGATAAACATAACATTTGTTCTTTTTTTTTAAATCTGAATCAGTGGGTTCTCATCAACTCCAGGGAGTTGAGCAAAGAATCACTAACATGACTTGGCCCTCCAGCTGAGTCCCAGATCCCACAACTCCCACTGTCTAACAGGCCAGAAAGAATAGGGGAGAAAGGACACCAGGGAGAATGTAGCACTACTTATAAAAGAAGTGTATCCATATTTAAATTTATCATGTACCCCAAAGTTTTAGTCCCACTTCCCCAAAAGTTCTTTTTCCTCAGGCAAGTCCACAGTTTCCTAGGAAGGCAAGCCCCAGCTTGTGCCCCACTCTCCCCAAACTCAGTACCTTTTCCCTTAAGGTGATAGTCTCACATCCTGCCCTTTCTGGAGCTGTTTTTCACTCTGAAACACCCTCTAATCTTCTTGGGAGTTGCTTTGCTTCTCCCCCTGACTGGGGTGAGCTGTGTCTGGTTTATATAAACCCCAAACTACTCCCACTCCCAAAAGCCCTCTGAGGGGAGTGGTTAATTGGAGTCAGCGGTCTGGGTTTTTTTTCCTGCCCCATGTGACCATTCAAAACACCCAGTTTTCCTGAAAACACCTGTCCCATATATTTACCATACAATGTTTCTCTATTGTAGAGTATACTGGATAGGTTCAGAGTTTGCATTCAGCTCATCTATACACCTGAAATCAGATGCTTATTCAGATTATCTCCTTGAATCTGCCAAATTGCACTGGAAATCTTTCACACATAGGCTTCATCCTGTTATTACTCCAATTTAGCTTCAAATAAGATTGGTGATGTTGGGAGAAAGCAATTTGAGCCTATGATGTGTATCTGCTCCTATTACTGAAAAGAGTCTCCCTGAATTTGTTGAAGAGGTTCTTTTGGGTTACCCAAAATGGCCCTAGTTGTGACCATTTCTCTTTCCATATTTATCCATACCTTTGTGAGTTTCAGATTAGTTTATTGTAATGCTGTATACGTATATGGGAGCTGCTCTTGGAGACCATGTGAAGCAGTAGCTGGTGCAGAATGGGATGGACCAGCTGTTCAGCAGTTCACTGGAAGGAGTCAATTACACCTCTGCTCCATTGGCTGCTTCTTCCAGGTGCAAATCAAAGGATCAATAGCAACTTAAAGGGACTGATAAGTTTTGGGTCCCTGCTACTCAAGATACTCTCTCTTCTTAGGCACAACTACGAGGGCACTGGAATGCATGTGATTCACTCTCAGTAACAGTCCTAGAGAGGAACATTTTACTGGCAGGGCATTCCCAAATGATAGCCCTTGACTTTAGAACTTGCAACCCCATAAAAATAGAGCCCAAGTTTGTTTTACTTCAGAGCATGGTCAAAGCCTGCCTGTTTTCTAAGGCACTTCCCCTGCAGGGAGCTCCACAGGTGTGGACTCCTGACTCCACATGGAGCCCCACTGAAATTGACTCATTGAAGGTTTGGAGACTAAACCTGAAGGTGCTGTGTCTTTAGGGACGGCTCTAGTCATTGGTGGGGGGTATTGCTTCTGAGTTTGTACTTTTATGGTGGTAGTTGTAAATTTGGAGAGAGTGAGGAGGGCTTTCTTATTGATTATTGGCAGTAACCTTTATATATAATTGCTGTAAATGTGCCCAAAATTGTAGATAATCTATAGCTGTCTTTTTATAAAATAAAATGTAAGTAAGACTAAAGAGAATAATAGTGGATCATATTCCACTTGTTTAGGCAGAGTGGAGTTAAATATGCTATCTTTAAGCAGCTTTAGCACAGAGTAAGAAAAGAATAAAATTTGTACATATATAAAAATTCCTTCATGATTTTTAGAGCTGTGAATGGCATGACCCTAAACCAGTTTCCCCAATTATTCTACCTCACACAGATGTTCTAACAGACAGAGTCCTTTCTTTTTTTCTACATGGAGATTTCTTCTCATATAGTCATATCCCAGATATATAGGAATATAAAGTTTGCCAGAGTATATTTTAAAGCTGATTTACTTTTTCCTGTTATCTTAAAACTTAATAGCTTTGCACAGATTACAAAGTCAGTGTTTGATCTTTTTTTATGTTTTTAGGAAGATGACAGTTCATGTCAATAAGAGATTTATCTGTCTGCTTTTTCTACAAAATATACATTTTTATATGAAAGCATTTTTGTATATTTTAAGCATGGATCATTTCAAAATAATCTACACTAACTTCTTAAAACAGTGATGTGCACTGGAATATAATTAATTAAACAAACCCTGTTTTAAAGGAAAGATGCACACATAGTTGGAGTCTATTCTTTCTGCATTTTTGCAGGTGTCACTCTTGCTCTTGCAGTTCATAAACTGAAGCCAGTTTATTAGTTTTGACTGTGTATTATTCCATGAGAAATGCTTTTGTGAGTACAACCACACCAGGAATTTAACGTAGTTCCAGTCGAGAGGTCCAATCCCAAAAACACTTTACCTAGGTGCAGTGGTACCTATTCTCAGTATTTCCATTGGTTTTAATGGGATTACTTACAGTAGTAGCTACTACCTGATGAATACATGTTCTATGATTGGACCCATCGCTATAAAGAAAAGGAGAATTCTCAATGGGAGAAGGTGGGTAAGTGTTTCATTAAGCATATTTCTTAGCAGATAGTTATTTTCCCAACTATGTGTACTCCTTTGTATGTTGCTAAATTTTCCTTATTGGGAAATCATCATTATTGTTGTTAATTATTAATAATCTAATATAGTGCTTAGGAGCCCTAGTCATGGACCAGCGTTCATGAGCCAACCTCAGAGGAATTACAGGTTCAGTTCGGAACTATTCACAGTGCTGCAGCATTGGGCTTCAACTCCTATGAGAACTGCCCTTCTTGCAAAACTTTCAGTGGGGGGGTGGTGGTGGTGGTGGCAGCAGCAGGAGTAGAGCTCACTCCCTCTGGGTCCTAGTAACCATCAGGATTTGGTGATTTTGCTGTAAACATCCAACCATGTCGGTCGCAACTTCTAGTTGGGAACCCCTGGTATCCATTTAGATTGTCACAGCCTTTTCTTGGCTGTGCAGGGGAGTGAGCCCCTCCGCTCCAGCTTCCCTACTGAGACTGGACCTCTGGCTGTGGCAGGGAGGTCATGATCTGCTCACTTGATACTTCCCTACTGTAAATGGGTGCTATGGAGGAGGGGTGGTAAGTCCCTTGAGGAATGTCTGGTTGCACATTGCTTAGAATGAGGCAAAAAAATCCAATTCTCTTATATAAGAAACTAAATTATATATAATATCTCCATCAAATTCAAGCTCTTTGTCCCTACCTCAAGGACCCTGTATTACCCAGTCCTCACTTACTCCTCTGATTTCATCTACTCCGAACTTCTTTCTGCGTTACTCTTGCCTCACAGCTCTTTTTGACTCTGTCTCTCTCCTCTTGGCTTTCTGCTTTTATGTTGTCCCATGTGCCTGGAACAATGTTCTGCCTTCTGCCTGCCAAGACCACCTTCTCACTTTCAAATTTTCCTTTAAAACCTACCTCTTCTCTTTCATGCATCCTTCTTCCCATGTGCCTTCTCTCTTCCTTAAACATGTGTCTTGTGTCTGGGTCCTATCCCCTATTCAAAATAGAAGTACTATGGACCACTGTTTGCAGGGATGGGCCTTGCTGTAAATTCACATGGAAGTTCAGGGCAAGGAATTTGACTTTCTCAGTACTTATAAACCACTGTATAAATATATGGCACTGTATCAATGACAATAGTTATCTATACACTTGAGAGTGAAAATCAGTTCTATAATTAAAACAAGGACTGGATCAGAGGTATCTTTTTATTAATTTATTTTATTTTGCTGGAAGGATTTCTTATTTCTGTCAATATATCACCATTTTTCCTGAAAAAGAAGGATGAATCTATGTAGTGTTTTAGGGGTACTATATAATGGAAGGCATTTTCTGCAAAGCATGCAATTAATGAGTTCTTCTGGAATCATGGGGAAAAGAGCTGAATGAACACTAATCTATTAATTAGGCAGATGAAATTCAAAGTGGATAAATGCAAAGTAATGCACACTGGAAAATAATGCATACAAAATGTCTAAATTGGTTGTTACCTTACAACAAAGAAATCTTGGAGTCATCATGGATAGTTCTCTGAAAACATCTTCTCAATGTGTAGTGGCAGTAAAAAAAAGAATGTTAGGAACCATTAGAAAAAGGATATGTAATAAAACAGAAAATATAATGCTGCTATATAAATCCATGGTACGTCCACACCTTGAATACTTTGTGAAGTTCTGGTTGCCCCATCTAAAAATGGTATATTAGAATTGGACAAGGTGCGGAGAAGGGCAATGAAAATTATTAAGGCTATGGAACAACTTCCACATGAAGAGAAAATAGAAAGACTGGGACTATTAATTTTAGAAGAAAGACAGCTAGGTGGGGAAATATGATCAAAGTCTTTACAATCCTGAATGGCATAGAGAAAGTGAATAGCGAAGAGTTATTTGCCCCTTCACATAACACAAGAACCTGATGAGATTAATAGGCAAAAAACAAACAAACAAAGTATGTCTTCACACACTGCAGAGTCAATCTCTGGAACTTGTTCCCAAAGGATGCTGGAAAGGCCAAAAAAAAAAGTTAGATAAATTCATGAAGGATAGGTCCATTGATCGCTATTAGCCAAGATGATCAGGGATGCAGTGTCACGCTCTGGGTGTCCCTAAACCTCCAGCTGCCAGAAGCATCTGGCACTGGCAGTCAGAGACAGGATACTGGACTAGCTGGACCCAGTATGGCTGTTCTTATGTAATTAAAAGCTAAATAAATGTCAGTAATTGGTAGTTAGGGCCATGTCCAAGATACCATGTAGACAATGTTTTGGTAAAAATTATCTCCAGGGCACACATATACAATATTAGATGGTATGTTTGATAACAGTGCTGTCTCTTGTGCAGAACATATGACAATGTTTACCAAAATCTCCAGTGTATACAAATATCTCTAGATAGCTAAAAAGCATATTTCCAGTTCCCTAGTAAAATCTGATGACATTCCTGTAGGTTGTGCCCTGTAAAGGGCAGAGTCTGTTTGTGTTAATAGTCTGGTCTGTCTCCTGTGTCTAAGCTCAGAAATGCAAAATGTAAATATACAGCATAAATAGCTGAAAACAAATCTGGTCTGTGAAAGTCTTTTAATAATCGAAGGTACAGATTCTCGGTCTCTTTGTGTCTAAACTCCACTGGCGATGATTCATGAAGTGGCAGATGGATCCCTTTCATCTCTCTCTTGATCCTTCACACCATGCCCAGACACAGTTGCCACAATCTCTCCATTTTTATTTTCTCTCCTTTTCCTATTCTTTTGAATCTTTCTCTTCTGTTCCCCTTCTGCTTCCTTCAGTATTGCCAACTCCTCGTGTTCAAAACTCACGCATTGGGCTCCCCCCAAAATCGTGATATTGATTTTAAAAAATTACTTTTTTGCATTCTTTTTATGCCTTCTGGTGTCAGCATTTGGGGTTCGTGTTTTTAAACTTTTTCTCCACTAACATGAGTGCTGGAAACTTCCCTTTTCCTTTACTGTATGCTGTAGTGTTGTAGCCATGACGGTCCCAGGATATTAGAGAGAAAAGATGGGTGATGTAATATCTTTTATTGGACCAACTTCTGTTGCTGACAGAGACAAGCTGAAGAAGAGCTCAAATGCTTTTCTCTCTCACCAGCAGAAGTTGGTCCAATAAAAGATATTCCCTCTCCCTTGTTGTCTCTTTTTCCTTTACCAACAGTTGGGATTCCCGTGTGAACACATGACGTCAGGAGCTGGGGCTTTTTAAAAAAATCACCAAGTACTGCAAGACTTTTGATAAAATCACAAGAGTTGGCAACAGTGTTAAACCATTCTCTTTCCTCCCCCCTCTTCCCTCAGCTGAACAGAAGGTTACATGCTGCTTTGGCTGAGTATGGGGTCATCATCCATGACTGAACTGAGTGCTGTTGGATAAGAGGGGAGAAGTTTGGGATGGTGAACAGCTGCTTGAGCTTGCAGCTAGGTTTGCTTGAGCTGATCCCCTGACCAGTTGCGTTAGCAGCTGCTGTGAGAGCAGAGTGGGAAGGCAGTTACAGCACACTTGCAAGAAGGAGGCAAGGATCTGAGGTCATCCAGCTGCCTTTGTCCTCAATGCATTTCCCTTTTGCTCCATTCCCATTGGATTAGTCTGGCACCCACTCCCTAAATTGGAAAAATACTGTTTTAGTGTTGAGTGGTAGGGACGTTTGTCTCTTAATAATAGATGGTTTTTAATTGGAGAGTTTCCCTTCAAGATACTCACTTCACAAACCCTCCATGTGGGAACAGCTCTTAGGTTGTGTGTTGCTTTAAAAAAGTTTATTGAAGTTTTCCCATTTGATTTGCTGTTGCTAGGTGCTATTTTTTTTCAGGGTACTCGGCTACAAAGAAACCTTCAGCAGGCTAAGAATATTTTATAAGGTTAGGAAATGGTGCTAAATGTTAATTAGCAATTGCATAATCCCAGGCGGCATCCTCTAACATGCACTCATCAATTTTTAATGAATGTCACTCATGCAAATCCAACTCAGAATTAACTTTCTTTCCAAAGCACTTTGATTTTTTTCACACTTCTCCACTCCCGTTCTGATGTTACCAAAACACTGCATTGTGCCATCATTTGCATTGGTTTTATCTCCATTGCTTATTTTCATGTGCCCTATTAGTTTAGCTACAGCTTGTTAAACCAGATGTGTGCGTGCACACACACACGCACTAAAAGTGGACCCTAAAATCCTTACCCCTTGGGGCAGAGCCCCCAGTGATCTGAATAAGAAGGAACTCAGCACTTCAGTGATTGTGGGCCAAATCCTGCAGAGAAGATGATGAGAGTGGCTCCAGTAAGCTCTCTTTCTCTTTCTGACTGAATTGGAAGTGTGGAATCTCTGTCTTAGTGACTTTACGGTATGTCACATACATGCACCATTTAAACAGACTCATTAGCTGTTTGTCTTTTGATTCTTCAGAATGAAAATCTACAGCCAAGTCCTATGACTTTTGGGGGCTGGGGTGAAAATTCTCATAAATTAACATCTCATAACAAGTGATGTTATATGACCATATTCTAGAGAGCCCAGAAGTGCTCACAGACAGTAGCTTGCAAAAAGTGCTTGTGTGGGAATCATGAGTAAACAGAGTGGAAAAGGGTGCTCAGGGTCCTTAATTGTACCTTTGGGGAGTGCAGGCTAAAACTGCACTGTACCTTTGGGGAGTGTAGCCTAAACGCCATGGTGGAATGCTCTTCTGCAGCTTGATGCTTGGAAGGTCTTCAAAGGGTGAAATCTGGGGAGTCAGAATTGGGAAGCAACAGTCATATCCTGTGGTTCTCCTCTTGGATGTGGCAATATGGCATGCGAGGGGTGAGTGGGTGTGTGTGTGTATGTCTGAATAGCTTCATACTGGGATGGCCAGATTTTGATATCTCTGACTCCTTGGTTGATTTCAGTGAAGTTACTCTTGATTTACACCAATGATAGTGAGAGGAGAATTTGAAGTCAGTGGAGTTGCACAAATGCAAAACTGGTGCACACCAGTAAAACCCAGTCCAGTTCCCAGTGAGTCTTTCCCTTGACTTAATGTCCTTTTTCCCCTTTGTCAGTTTGATCAAATCCCTAATGTCTAAATGTGTTAACAAAACTTCTCAGTATGATTCTCTTTAAATTCTTGTTTCATGTCTGTCATTAGTTTAAAACCTGAATTGAGCAAACATAGAATCATAGAATATCAGGGTTGGAAGGGACCTCAGGAAGTCATCTAGTCCAACCCCCTGCTCAAAAGCAGGACCCATACCCAATTAAATCATCCCAGCCAGGGCTTTGTCAAGCCTGACCTTAAAAACTTCTAAGGAAGGAGATTCCACCACCTCCCTAGGCATTCCAGTGTTTCACCACCCTCCTAGTGAAAACGTTTTTCTTAATATCCAACCTAAACCTCCCCCACTGCAACTTGAGACCATTACTCCTTGTCCTGTCCAAGTAAAAAGTGAAATTTTCATTTTCCATTAAACTTTCTGAGGTTTGTTTTTCTTTAAGTAAGCGTCTGCTTCTGCTCCTAATGTTGATCATGAAGGTAGTTTTGCTTTAGTTTATTTTTTACTTTGATTTTTATTTATTCTGAGCATGGGTAAGGTTTTGTTTTTGTTAAATGGGATTGTTAGCTCACTTGGCAGGAGGCCCTGTATGGATTTTGCTTTGATTTCCCCTAAGAATTCAATGTGTTTTGAAAATATTGGCTCTTTGACACCCTCGTGCCAGTGACCTCTCTTTCCAATAGAACAAGTGCAGCTTTAAATTATTTTTATTAATCAAGATTTTATCTCGTATCAAAGATTGACAGTTTTTTAAAATCCTTATGACAGCTACGGTTACACTCAAGTGGTGAACCAGAATCAATTATTAAAAGTTACAGACCTGATTCTGCTGTCCCTTCTTCCAGGGTAAATGAGGAGTAACTCATCTGAAGCCCATACAGTTACATCACGTAGTGAGATTAGAATTGAGCCCTTGTATTGAAGAAAATTAAACTGTCATGGCAACGACTAGTGTTCAGCTTTTGAAATAAACATGTCAGCTGGAATAATTACGTTTTGTCTTTCATCCATGCTGCAGCCAGGCAGGCTTCACGATCTTTTCATGATCCATACTTGGAGAAATATTTGCAAAAGTAATGTTGCCATTTAACAACAAAAATTGCTGTAGCAGCTTAATATGTGCGAGGTTGAAACTGCCTGCCCTGTGCATTCAAAACATCCACTATCTTCCCTGATAAGGCCTGCATGACACACATCTGCACTTGTCAACCTAGAACAAGAAGAAACCACGTATTATTTATTTGTATTGTGGCAGCCAGGCATGGACCAGGGCCCCGTTGTGCTCAGCGCTGTAGAAATGCAGAACAAAGAGACGGACCTGTCCTAAAGAAGAAAAGGCTCAGAAGTGAAACAGGGTGGAAATCAAATAATGGGATAAAGGGTTGCGAATTCTCATGCTTTGTTTTTTTCTTCCTCTCCAGAATGAGACAAAGGCATAAGCATTAAAATGCACTAACTGGGTCACATTCTCCTCTCAGTTCAATATACTGATTGCTCAGGAGTAACTGAAAGTCTCTCTTGGGCCACACTAAGGATGGCCAAACCAACTGAATAAGAATCCTGCCTCCCTTGCCTCTGAGCTTTCATCCATTTTAGAACCCATCTGGAAACTCAAAAATGCCAGGTGACTCTGGCGACGCTATTGGTGAGGTCTTTCCAGCTTGGATCGGAAGTGAAATTTCCAGTACTTGTATCAGAAAGCTTGCTGTTGTGGGATTTGGAGCCCAATTTGAGTTTCCTATAAGTTTTGAATAAGAAATAAAAAATCTGGATGCTTATCAGAACTGAGCTTGGGCTCAATTTTCTTTTTTTAGTGTGTCTCTTCTTGTGCCACTGCTATTTTGACATTTCATGCCTTGATTCCCAAGGAATCCTAGTTACAGGGTTGCTTTCTGGTGACCGTTAAGGAGCTGAGAGAGAGCTATCCTGAAAGAGAACACATTCTGTCAGACCTGTTTTCTCCTTGGTGCTGTTATATAAAATCACATTAAAACATAAATCCTCTGCCATAGGATCTCAAAGCACTTTATGCACATTAATTAATAAGTACCTAACTGGTTATGTTGTAAATGTAGCAACGTGGTTAGCAAGAGCAGACTGGGTTATGCCTTGCTAGAGTAGCCTTGTGCAAATGTGCCCATGCTATTGTGCGTGCATCACCTTAAAAGTTTGGTCTTTGGTCCCTGCCTCAAGGGACCATCTTTGCCAGTAAGCTATTTTCTGTCACATGCTTTAGATCCTGGTCAGCGTTCTGACATTTAATTATGTGTTTTCTGACATACACACCATAGTTTATCAGTAAGTAGAATCAACTCACCTGGGGCAGGAGTAGAGTTGCCAATTTTGGTTGGATGTATTCCTGGAGATTTCATCATATGACATAATCTTTAATTAAAGATTAATTTTTTAATTTCTGGAGACTCCAGGAGAATCCTGGAGGAAGGGCTTAAATTGAGCCAGAGCTGTCCAGAGCAGAGATCTGGTAAATATTTTCAAACTCGAAGGAGCCCTGGTGTGCCCACGGGGCTGAAGCCCTGAGCCCCAGGGCTCCAAGATATGATGAGAATTTAAGCCCTGTCTGGAAGGTTGGCAACCCTAGGGTGGGAAGGGGTTTGTATCTGAATGATGCCTTATTCATATATTGGAACACATCCTGCCTTCTGAGAGGTAGGAAATTGGTTACTTCTATCAACATTTGAAGATATAAACCATTTCTTGAAGTTTATGAGCTCATTAATCCCCTTGTATTTGCTGTTACCACAGTTAAAGATGGTTTTATCAGAGCTCAAACTGCCTGTGGCATTGCTTCAAGCCATTAAGCAACAAATTTGCTGTAATGGATAATCTTGGATTCTTTTATTTTATAATGAAAGATCTTCTGTTTAATGTTATGCACTCGTGTTCAACAGCCACTTCCAGCCTTCCCCCACTTCCCCCAGCACTCAGCCAGAAAAGCGAGTGTCCAGATACTCTACTATTTGGGGATATTTCTGATAGCATCCCAGATGCATTCCACTTTTTAAAAAAATACGAGCGAGTTTTGCTTCTTGATGTGATAGCTTTTGAGTTGATTGAGTGCACATGTCTTAGGAGATCTTGAACTCACAGGAAGTTCTCTCACTGACAGGTTAAGATCTCACTTTGCTGTTAAAGTTGCAGTACACAGAAAAGAGCCCTACTCTTACATATGTGTATGTTGCATCTAAAGGTGGAGTAAACACACTTGATTTAAGCCAGTAGGCCTGATTCACCGCTGTGCGACTCCAGTTTTACATCTTCATTGGATTTAGTTGAACTACACCAGGAAGAATCAGGCCCACTCAAGTTTATTAAAATGTTTTGAGAGACGAAAAAGTTATGAAGCTCGACTCTACTCTTGCTTACACCTGCTTAAATCAGGAATAACTCCTTTGGAATCAGAGATATCATGTGAAACTCCTGTGAGTCAGAAAAGAATCAAGCTCACTCATTGTTTTGTTCAAAGTGTGGTTTTACTCTGAAATATGACCACGTAATCCTGGCACCTTCTTATGAAATGGATCTGCTCCATGTGTGTATTCAGAGTCCCACATCTGCTGACTTGAGTGGGATGATTTAAAAAAAGGTATTAAATGCCTTTTTCTCCTGTTAGCCTGGAAAAGCCGATAAAGGGACAGATCTCCGGCTAAATTGGTATAGCTTCATTGATTTTGATGGAGTCACACTGATGTATACCATCTGAAGATCTTGACCAGAGTGAGATGCAGATTGTGGTCCATCTTGCGCACCACCAGTAAATTTCAGTTTAAATTTCAGTTATTACACATCTGCAAACTCACTGAAAGCACTCGGATATCACAAGAGCCAATGAGGGCATAATTTGGCCTGCAGAACTTTTATTGATAGTGATGATGAATACGATGGTAAGAACCCACTTTAAACAGGGGTAACTAGGTGAAATGTAATGACTGTGGTATACGGGAGGTCAGACTAGAACGATCTATTGCTCCCTTCTGGCCCTAATGAATCTCTGAACTGTCAGAGCCAGGGCTGGGTGTGCAATAAAAACATTGGGTCTAATTCTCATCACATATTGGTTTAAATCAGAAGTAACTTCACTGAAAGTAGGGGAGGTACACCTCAGTAAAACTGGTGTAAGCAAGAGGAAAATCAAGCCCATTATCCTTGTAGCTGTGCGTGTGTGACAGAGAAATCACTGAGATAATCAACATGACATTTTTACAATCACATTTCAGAGTAGAAGCACACTTCATGGGCTGTAAATGTTACGTGCATTTGAATTATTTGATGGTTTCATGATGGTTTCAAATTAAAGTCTTATAAATTACCATTTTCTGGCAAATAAGCTTGCTTCTATCATTTCACTCTGACATTATGCCTTGCCATGGATTGCTGCTTTATTACTGCAAGACCTTTCTGTCCCAGTGTTGTTCCCAAAGCACCGGAAAAATGGCCAGAGGTTAATTATTTGCAAACTGAAAGAAAATGCTGCTTTGCATTCACTTAGTCTAATGTTACCAACTTTTCATACTTGTGTGTGTGTGCACATGTTAATATGTATCAGAAACCCCAAACAGCAGATCATCCAGTAAATCGCTCTGAATTATGGTGTGATTATGATGTATGCGATTTAGATTCCAGCGCCAATAACAAGAACATTTTTTTAAATGCTGATTCCTGACAGTTAACACATTCTCTGTTGGTATAGCTCTATGGGAGTAAGTGGAATTTTGCCGGCAGATAATTTGGCCCTAAGTTCATAAACACCCATAAAAGTCCATAGCATATCTCAATCTTCAGCCTTCCTATAAAATGTGTTGTTTCTTGGTGATTATTAAACAAATTTCATGTAGAATTTTAGCCCCCAGCAGTGTATTGTAGATGCTTTTGAGCAGTGCTTCTAATGCTAACACTCCCCAAAAGAGATGAGAGACTGAACTCCCTAGGGATCCCCCCTCTCCCCTAGTACAAACACATTCTCTCTCTTTGTGTGTGTGTCTCTCTCCCCTGCTCTCTTCCCTTTCCTTAGGAGGCTTATGTACAAACAGGGTCCAGCAGGAAAATAAGCTTCTCTAATTCATACCAAATATACAAGGAATGGGGTTGGGTTTTCTCATTCCTAATTGCCAGTAACCCAGTGGGAAAGAGAACTGATTAAGCTGCCCCACTCACAAGCAATACTAAAGGACATCTTCCAAACAGTACTACTACAGCAGAAAGGCTCAGGTATACCCAGGTTTAGTGATGCTGGCAGCACTGGGAGCAGGCATATATCTTGTATTCCCAAACTGGGGGTCTCAAATTGTTTACTGTTCCTGTTAGTTAGGATTACATTTCGTTTATGCTTAGCGTGTGGAGACATCTGCATGATATCCGAGTAGGTTGTTATCACTGTGGTACTGTAGATTCATAGAATCATAGAATATCAGGGTTGGAAGGGACCTCAGGAGGTCATCTAGTCCAACCCCCTGCTCAAAGCAGGACCAATCCCCAATTTTTGCCCCATATCCCTAAATGGCCCCCTCAAGGATTGAACTCACAACCCTGGGTTTAGCAGGCCAAAGCTCAAACCACTGAGCTATCCTTCCCCCCTGCAGCCTCCCACACTCAGGTGCTAGATTGAGAGATGGATTTTGCACCTGACCCCAACTTTGCACACTCCACCCAGAAATTCTGGTTACTTGGCCACCGTGAAGGTGACACAAAACCTGTTTTCTCAGTAAAATGCATTAAAAATTCTATGGAAATGAATCTGGGTAGAGGGTGACCTGAGCCCATAATCTGAAAAGATAAATATCCTTCACTATTGCATTTGGAATTTTGGGCAGTATACTTTTATTATGCAGTGTTATTGATGTCCTCTTGTTCCTCCATCTCCAATCATTCCCATCGCTCTTGTTGTCCTGCTTATGGTGTCATGTCTTAAATGAGTTTGTAAGTTCTTAGGTGTAGGGTCTGTGACAGAGTGCTAGAAGCTAACAGGTAAGCCTGCACTCTAATCATTTAGCCACCAATCTGTTCCCCTGGAGAAGGCGGACTGGGGATATGCAGTTAAATGATCAGGGTTGTTGGGCTGATGAACCAATTAGCCATCAGCTGAGCCCAGTGTGTCCTGAGATCTCAAGAAGGGAGATATCTTTTCCTCTTTGGCCCTGTGGGAAAGGGCTAAAGGGAAAGAAACATCATAAATACTTCGCTGCATGAGACTGTATTTGTGTTAGTGATGGGAATATAAATAAATTCACGTGAAGTTGCCACTTACTAGAGGTTTCTGGGGGACCAGGGGATGGAGCATACCCCATTGCAGGGTCTTTTTTTGAATTTTATTTGAGATGCAAAATGCTCATGAGTGTTGTAAATTAATGGATTACAAATAATAGTGTGCTTTGCAGACTGGAGATCATTTGCATTGGATTTGGTGAGAAAGCACACACAGCTTCCAAGGTGCAAGAGCAATAGGAACCAATATGGAGAGAAATTCCAGCCCTTAGAGTTTAGACAAATAACCTGACATGGTGTGTTTAAAAAGGCAACTATGTTTAGTGTTTATAACTACTAATGATCAGGGATACCCAGTGGGGAAAAAACTTGCTAGATTTCCTACTAAGCAATGGGCTGGAAGTGCAATCAATCAAGCAAGTGAAAGGTACTGAAGGTAACATACAATGTTTCTTTACTGAATGAACAAAAACTCGGTGTGCAATTTCATTGCAAACCTACTTCTCCTGAAGTTACAACACAGTCTTTGGAAATAGCCTGACAGGTGTGAAATGCTAGAAACTAAGTGCCCTATCCTGTAAGGTTTTGTTCAATCTCTTTGAGGTGCTGAGCATCATCAACTCTTATTGAAATTAAGGGTGGGGTTAGGGGGGGCTGTAGAGTTCAGCAGCATCTCTTAAGAAGCACTCAGTCCTCACTAGGGAGTGGTTTCTAAATTGGCTTACAATTTCATTAAAACACTATTGAAGAAAACAGCTGTCTGAATGAGCATGAGCAGTGAGGATGGGTATGAAGAGAGATTAGATAACATGTTCATATGGAAATTTTGCAATCCCAAGGCTCATTCCCAGTGGCAATTTGCTAGGATCGGGAAGCCTAGACCCATTCTGTTTAGGGTTTTTCCCTATATTTTTAATGAAAAAATAAATCCAGTTAACTACGGTATGTTTTGATGGTTGTGTTTTCCACAATGAAAGATTTTAAATGGTTTCCTGTTAAAATTGTTAGCTGCCTTAAACAGCTTTAATTTCTCCCTGGCATTGGTAGGTAGATAAGCTTGGTATCTATCTCTCTAATCTCACAGTATTAAATTTATTGGTTTCTAAAATCATTGGGGTAAGCACTACTTTAATCTTTTTGTCTGGGACAGTGCAGAATACATCAGAACATGTTAACTATATTCCATTTGTTCAGACAGACTATGTTGTGATGTTTGAGCTGAGCCTCCATTTCATTTGCAATCAATATAGCTTTGATTAGTTAAATGTTTTATATATACAGCATATTGATCAGAAACAAGAATTTCAATGATCTTTTATACTGCTGCCAGCTTTGAAATGCAGAGATTAAAAGAAGATGTGACTGATAATCTGTTTGTGAGCTAGTAATAAACAGATGCTTTAGGACAACATCACATTCCTCTTGACATTTTGTGATGTTTCTGTTAATAACTAATGAGGTCTTGCTGTTGAAGATATAGTAGTCACCTCTATGAGGTTCTTTATTTTATGGATTTCTATTTCTCCGTTTTAGCTGTAAATAACCTGTTCTATATCATATGTAGTAGCCATATGTAATTAATTTCAATGAATAAATAAACAAACTTGGTTGATTTAAAAAAGAAGAAAAATCAGGGGAAGCATCTGCTAGCGTATAAAAAATATAGTATGCCAGACAGTCGCTGGAAGCGTGAATTTATGGAACCATCTGACTGAAAGAACGCTATGCCTCTCATTGTGAGGCTGTCTTGTTTAACTATGTGAGGGCTTATAAAATGAATAATGAAACATGCTGAGAGATGTCATTGCATTTTAGTTGTCACAATGTAAGCTGTGGTTGAGAATGTATAACTGCTCTATGTCAAGCTTATACTTTTGTCCTTTATGTGAAAAATTGACCAGAACATTTTGTAGATGTTGGTAGATGATGTTAGTCACTTTACTTATGAAACAACACTGTGTTAAGAGAACTCTATCAAATAATCCTTTTTAGATGTTTTAGATAATTAAATTGGAGAGAATAAGATATGGAGATTTAATTTTGGCAGTGTTTTAAAATCTTTATTTCCAAAGTAATATTATAAATTAAAATAATACTATTCTTTATTGTGAATATGACACACAATTCAGTTTGTTTCTGGGAGGGATAGAGTTTCTGGATGCACCTGGATTGATTATCCAAAAAAAGATTTCCCTCAATGATTTCCACCACAACTTCAACAAGCACCACCCATCGATTAAACTCTCTGTGGAACGCTCCCACACCAGCGTCAACTTCCTGGACACCATGATCATCTTCAACAATGGAACCATACAGACAACTGTAAACAAGAAACCTACAGATCACCACACCTGCCTTAATAGATCCAGTAACCACCCCAAACACACCAATAAATCTGTTATCTATAGCCAGGCAATCAGATACTGCAGGCTATACATCTTAAAGCATTCAAAACTGCCTTCATCAATCAAGGATGCTCCATCAGAGAAGTAGATCACATCACGGAATGAGCCATCTGAATACCCTGAGAGAACCTGTTTCAATACAGAAGCACACCTAAGCTGTGGTAGCACACCTACCATCCCACACTGGAATCCATATGAGGTGCCAACAAACAGTTACAACCCGTACTCAACAAGGGCCCCATCCTGAAAGAAATATTTCCAGAACCCCCTCTTCTGGCCTTCAAACAGCCTCCCAACCAGAGCCGTCCCTTGGGTATGGTGAATCGGGGTGACTGCTCCAGGCCCTGTGCTTTGGGGGGCCCTACGATTCAGTGTGCGTGTGTCATGCGGGGGGCTCTAGGTCTGCCTGAGCAGGTTGGGGTTAGGGGTGTCTGGGGGACCAGGCCAGCCCAGGTAGTGGGGTTAGGGATTTGGGGGCCAGGCCGGCCTGGGAGGTTAGCGGGGGGGCCTGGTGCTGGCAGCGGGGGGTCAGGCCTGCACTCACCAGTGGGAAGCACATGTTGTATTTCTTGCTTGTCCTTCGCCACACTGGCTGCCAGCATCCTAGCGGAACACGCCAGCACCAGGCTGACTCCATCCATTGCCCTTCCGCCTGGACCCTTCCCTTTTCCAGGACCCCCCAGCACAAGAGGACCCCCCAGCACAAGGGGCCCCCTAGCACAGGTGCCTGCCTGTGACTCTCCATCGCCCCTCACCCACCAGCACTGGTGTCCCCTCCCCATGCCAGATTTCACCCCCTAGGGACGGCTCTGTTCCCAACCTCTCCAAGTTCATCATCAGAAGCAACAGATCCTGCCAGAACAACAGATGCAAAATCGGCAGACACATCTCCACTGCTACAATGATCAACACCCCCCCCCCAACACACCTTTCGAGATCCATGGATCCTGCACATGCCTATTGCAACATGCGGTATACTTCACCAAGTGCACTAAATGCCCCAAAAGCAACTATGTGTGTGAAACCAGACAATCATTACACTCTCTAATGAACTCATACAGGAAAATAACAGACAAAAACACCATATCACCTGTAGGCGAACACTTTTCACAAAGTGATCATTCTATATCTGATGTATCAGTCCTCATCCTCAAAGGAAACCTGCCTAAATTAATAACTTTGTTAGATACTAAAAATCACGGATTGAATAGATACACTAGATTTATGGCTTCATTACACCAATCTATATCCCACTAACTGCCCGCCCCAGCTGCTTCCTACCTATTTCCTTTCCTCCCTATGACTGGAGAGGATATAATGAGCTACTTCACCTTGAATGGTCCCTTGAAATATGTGTTAGCTACTTACGCTAAACAATCTGTTCCATCTTATATTTATCCGTGAATTCTAAGTTTCCCAGATCTACACAGAAGAGCTCTGTGTAAGCTCGAAAACTTGTCTCTTTCACCAACAGAAGTTGGTCCAATAAAAGCTATTACCTCACCTACCTTGTCTCTCTTATATTCTGGGACAAACATTGCCACAAGAACACTGCATACTGCAAATGGGTCTTTTTGCTCCAGTGGGAGGAACTGACTACAACAGAGGTACTGCTTTGATTTATCTTTTTAATTTTATTTTTTAGAAGCCAGATAAGATGATCAGAGAATTCAAGTTTGACCTTAACATAGCAGAAGTTGACTTGAACATGAGCCTTGGCCTCACATTTGTGTTTCAAAATGGCTGTCCTCCCCTTTCCTTGCACCTTCTTCCTGTGTTGTACTCCTGCCCTTCTCTTCAGATTCTTTCAAAACATTTGCACGGGATACTTCTTATGTTTGACTTTGGTAGAAAGGAAAAGACTGTGAATTTGTTCTTTTGACCAAAATGTATTATCAGCTTCATACGTATAGCTACAATACAATACATTTACAACTGAACTAGTTGAGGAAAAGGAGAACATGAAGAACAACCCTACATTGGGACAGGATGAACTAACAGGTTTTCCATCTCTAACTTCTGTCCTTGTATGATTTTAATTTGAAACAGACAAAGGTGTTCCATAATTTACTAATATAAATATAAAATAGCCAGGGTACAGTATCTTTTTTTTAATGTTTAAAAAATAGCAAAAGCAGTAAAGAAAATATATTCACTGTCAAGATTATTTTATAATCTTTGTGTAGGAACTTGAGTATAATGAATATGCGATGCTTAACTCAGCTGTTCTCTCTCATCTTAAAACTGGCCCCATTTACAGATTATTTGTACACGTATATTATGGATGGCTTATATCTTTTTGTAGAAAATAATTTACCACTATGTAATTTTCGAGGGGGGTTGTTTTGGTAGTAAAAAGCCGTGTCATCTTTTAACACATACAAAGGACCAAATTACCTACTGAAAGACTGACATTATGTAAATGTAACATTTCATAAGCTGGACCTCTAAACCTTGTGATTAAATTACTGTCTGAATTATGCTCCAGTGTGAGCGTCGATCACAGAAAGGGCTCCTGCATGAATGACTTTGATAACTGTGGGGCTTGCAATATTCCCATAGTAATATTTCAGCTTAATAGTTTGTGTATGTAACTCAAATTCTTCTTTAAGCAAGAAAAAAATTGAGGTATGAAAGAATTTAGGCTAACGAGATGATGGACTAAATTCTACCTTCATTTACACGACTTCTGCTTCAGTGGATCAGCTTGGTTGTAACTGAGAGCAGAATTTGACCCAGTGAATCAAAATTTGTTACTGCAAAGATTTATCCTTCTAGTTCAATTTCTAAATCTCTTCTCAAATTGATAGTATGTCTTCATTTAGCAATGACTTCAAGAGACATAGATTTTTAAAAACTTAAATTGTCAAAATATAAAAGCAGGAAGCAGTTTAAATGTATGACTTGTAAGGAGCAATAAACAACATAACTCCTACATTAGCATAAAAACTAATTATGTTCACATGTGAGAGTTGGTGTGAAATTTGCTCACTGCAAATAGCAGAGCCCTTGTACAGAATATCTGATCAGTTTACATGTATTGTATCATTAATTCTTGTAAATCAGATTATTCATATTTCACTCATTCAGAAACTAGTAAAAAGTTAGCAGAACAAATGTACTTTAGTCACTGTAGGAAAAATAATGTTTTTATTAATTGTTCATTTAGTGAACTATAATAATAATTGTCCAGATAGCAATTTACAAAGAGTAATTAAGCCTCATAGCACACCTATAATGTCACTATTTATATCCCTAAACTAAAGTGCAGAATGATAAAGTCACTTGCCTAATGTCATAATTAGCCAGTGGCAGAGCCAAAAATCCACTTAATATGAAGTTCCATAAGGGGCAGTTTTCTCCCATTTCTTCTTTTTAGCATCTCCATGAAATTACAGCTGGGAATTCTTTCACGGGGGCCCCTGGTGTTCCATGTTCCAGGTTATTCTCTTCATCTTCTAAGCACGGAGCCACTTTTTGTTTTTAACCCTCTCTCTATAGCTTAACAAAGTTCTGCCAGCCGGTAGAGCTGCTGAGAGAACTGACTGGTTGTCTAGCTCCCCAGCGTTTTGCTTCCAGCCAAAGAAGCAAGAAATTCTTCTAGGGTTCTTCTCTTTATCCACACAGGAGCTTGTTCCATAATAATTTTTTATTGTTCATCGGTGCCCCTCTGGAAAGGAGAGGATCCTTGGAGAACAGAAGTGTGTAAGAAACTGTAATTGGAGAAGAAAATATGGCCACATAGAAAGCCCAGCTAAGATCAAAGTGGCTCTTTCACATGGCTCAGCTGTGCAATAAGGTACCACTTTCCACACTGTACAGCAGTGTTGCAGGGCAACCTGAAGTTGTTTGGGGCAGAAATTCAGCAGCAAGAGTTGACTGTGCCGAATCTCCAAGCCAGTCTTCTCTGACCACTCAGTGCTTCTGAGCAAGGTGAAGAATGGCTGCAAGGGCTGACTCCAACAGCAGCAATGTGGCAGACAAGCCTTAAACTGATTTGAGGCAGAAATTCAGCAGCGGGACCTGGCATTTTGGAAGCAACAACCCAGAGATTCTTGGCTGTGTATGGGATGGGATTGGTTTGTTGGGAGTAGGGGACGTTAGTGTTTTTCCTGCTCTGACTGGGGCAAAATATGGTTTCCAGGAGTCTATCAGTAAGTCAGAGGACACAGTACCCCACAAGCACCCTTTTCAGACTACCATGGTAACCGGCTATTGTTTACCCCAGTGGTTCCAAGAAGGGCTTTAGCCAGTCAGGGTTGGGGTCAGTGTCTTGAACCCCTGCCCCCTCAATGGTTCTGTCATCCACTTCCTTCTGAAGGCAGCTGTGACTCCGATTTGATTTGATTTCAAACAAAAACCTATTCAGATACCTCATATTTATTATCAATTCCCATTCCATCAGGGCAGCCTTAGCGAGTTGGCAGAGCTGTTGATACCAGTTCTCGTGGCTCTTTGAAGTGTGGCCTAGTACATTGCTCTGTTTTACCACAGCTTTTTCTGGGTTTTTTTTATTTATTTTTTGCAGGATGCACAGAGAAATCTAGCTCATACTGCCACCCTATCTGTACCATTAGACCTGTTTTCTGTTTGGCCTCCCTTGCATCAGTGTGATCTAACTGAGCCTGCCTTTTTGCCACATTTGCTGGTTGCTTTTCTTATCAAGGTAGCAGAGGGCCAGCCCAAGAGGACAGGAAGAGAGAAAGGAAGGAAGAAAGAAAGCGGAAAGGATTGAGAAATGTAAAAAACAAAACAAACCCAAAACAAAAACACCCTTGAACACTGCTTTCTTTCAAAGTTTTCAAGCCTTCTAAATCAAATTTTAAAAAATTGACATGGGGTCTCAAAAATATCAGTCTTCCCACAGATCTAAGTTGCTCACCTTCGACACCTATTAGGTGTCTAGCTGGAGTTTCAAAACATTGTGGCTCCAAAAAAATCCATATCCCTAATGTCGGCTAGAAAATCTGTGGCCCATCCTATCAAAGGATAACTTGGCCATATTGAACACTTCCACAACAGCACGGTTTCCAAGCATTGTGACTTCAAGTATAGCTTACAAGTATTTGACAACCCAAGAGTTTTGTGAGTTTTTATCTAGTTTATAATATTGTGAAACAGCCTTTTTGGTTCTGTGGTCTCTCTAGGCATTATATATATATATATTATGCCTAGAGAGATCACAGAACCATATATATAGGTTTCCTGAATGCCCTATTGGCATGGTAATTACCTAATTTACTCCAGTTTTATACTGGTGTAACCAAGAGCAAAATTTGGTCCTGCACAGTAACTCTTTGACATTTAAAAAAACTGAAAAAGTAGGCTAAACTGTAGCTAAAAATTACATTCTAAAATAATTTCCGGAAGCCCTTCATAAATATGACATTGATTCATTGATCTACAGACCATTAGCCTAGAGTCTCTTCTATTCATCTGTCATTTCAGTTATTTCCAGACTTCCCAAAGGTCTCTGACAAATGGGAGATAATTTGCATTTTGTGCATTAATGACCTTCGTAGAAATTATATTTTTCCCCATCATATAATTATATTTTGGTTTTGTTTGTTTTTCCCCCTTTCAAGTGCAGTGTGTAACCAATTTGTAATTGAATCACAAGTTTTCAGGTGGTGAGAGTGAGACAACACGATAAGCAGAAGGAAAGACAGTATCAAATTACTATATAGTTTTTCATATAAAGACATTTTGCACTTCATTGAGCTCTTTAAATGAATATCTCAGCGGGTTTTCAAACTTGAAGTAAAGCTGCCAGCATCATTGTGAATTATGTATTATATCCATTTTACAAAGAAGCAAACAGAATCAGAGGACACGGAACAGAGAAGTCAAATTACTTTCCTTAAGATTACACAGTGAGTCGGGGCAGGATTAGGAATGCAACCCAAGGGTAAAATTTGGCCTCGTTGAAGTCAATGGCAAAACTCCAGGATGGGAGCAGGATTTCACCTCAGGAGTTCTGTCTCTTAGTGCCCTATTCTGACTATTAGAGAACCATTAAAGAAACTCCATGCAAATATTACTTTAAATAAATAAATAAAATACATATGTCTTAACACTTTAATTCCATAGGCATCTGGAATTCTTTCCTGTCTGAAATCATACAGGAAATAACATGTCATAGCTTAACACCATCAACCAATCACTTCATGGGGGCAAAACTCAACACCTACTATAAAAAGGGGAAGGGGGAGCACTGTAGAGAATGTATTTCTTGGGCTCTCTTCTTTATACTGTGTAATCACTTCTGGTTCACCTTTTGTACTGGGGAATATAGCGGTCTGAACAGCTTTTGCTCTTCATGGTCAAAACCAGAATCAGTTATTTTTCTTCATCCTGCTAAAGACACCCTGCTGGGTGGCCTTTGAGGTCTTATTCCCAGGATGGTATTTACTTACAGGCTTATGTGGTTTTGTTTTTGTCTGAAGAATAAACTTTTCAGAAATTCCGGAGCAGTAACTTTAAAGCTTTTTTTTTTTTTAAATTCTCTGAACATGTTTGTTCATGTTTAGTTTTTTCTAATGGGTGTTTTTAAATGAGTCCATCAGAGAAGCCACTGCCACTACTGTCCAGTGTTAGCATTCATATTTTCATGCTCATGTCATTGTAACCACACTGTATGTTACATTTATACATCATAGTACCTTTCATTCAGAAGCAACCCAAACCTCAGTTCTATGTACAGATGATTCACTCAACACTAAAATGACTTCTGGAGGGAGAGTCACTCTGCAGCAGCGAGGCTATGCACCAGTTTTTAGGAAAGGAATTGATAAATCATGGGCCAGAGTCTCTTCTTTGATCTAGCTTGTTTGCACTGGCAGCATAAAGGGTCTGTAAAGCCAGTGGATTGCCCTAGCGGAGCATTCCGCTGATGTGTGAGAGTCCCTAGCTGGCACAGAGACAGCATAGTTGAACACTGCACCAACTCTTGCCCATATGAACAACGACCAGGGGGATCTATCAGAGAAGTGGAAGTGCGGGGCTGGAATGCTGCTGCTCTCTGGCTCTTCTCAGCTGGTGTTCTGGCTCCCTGAGGCACCAGAGCTAATGCTCTTATGAGAAATGCCATAGGATATTCTAACTTTCATCAAAAAAGCCATAAAGTCCAGCAGTGACGTGCCCTCCACATCTCAGCACTATGCCAGGGCGTGATTCAGTACTGACTCCAAAAGCAGAGCACCCCCTGCTTCATCATCAACACCAGGCCATAGGGTTTTCTTTGCAGCTCTCCGCTCCAGGTACTGACCAGGCCTGTCTTTGCTTAGTTTATGAGCTCACAGACAAGGGTGATGGTATTAAATTACTTATTACCCCTTTCTCCATCCACTCCCTGTCCAACCCCCTGCTCCCTGTCTCCTGACTGCCCCCCCCCCCGAACTTCAGCCCCATCCAACTCTCCCCTGTCCCCTGACTGCCCCCCAGGACCTCCTGCCCCATATCCACCCCGCCCCCTTACCATGCTGCTCAGAGCGGCAGGACAGGCTTATTGGACAGGCTTATGAAAGCCTGGGGAGTGGGCTGGCGCAAGCCGGGCTGCCTGCGCGGCGGCATAGCTGCAGAGGAGGGGGGGACAGTGGGGGAGGGGCTGGGGCTAGCCTCTCTGGCTGGGAGTTCAGGGGCTGGGTAGGACAGTCCTGCGGGCCGGATGTTGCCCGCAGGCCATAGTTTGCCCACCTCTGCTCTAGATCAAACTGTGCCTACTTTGGAGCCACCTGAGATAGAAAAAGATGTCACCCATGCTCCACAGAGCTGGTTGAAGTAGAAGCTGGTGTATGAGAGCGAGTTAAAGACGAGAGTAAATGTATTTATTTGAGCTGGTTTCCTTTTCTGAAGGGGACAGCCCACACTGTGTCAATGGGGGAACTGCCACCACTGCAAATCTGCATTTGTGTGGTTGAAGAAGCATGTGCACAGAAAATAGGATACCATACTAGTCTTTATCTGGAATTACCCATGCATGCAGATGTGATATTTTCTGGCACAGGTTATGTCTGCAAACTTTGTAGGTACAACTTAGATGCCTGTGTTTGTCTCTTAATATAAAGGACTGAATTGTATGGCTTTCAATCTATGTTTTCAATTTGTGTTAAACATTCCTAATAAAATTGTCTTTTAAAACTGCTTGAAATAAGATCCCTGTAATGGATTGGCATTATTTTATACTGCTGACCCTACCATCATTCAGACAATGCCATTGAGTACCCTAAAACAGATCACTGTACAGAAGTATGCTTTATTTAAGATTTCCCAACAAATATTGGGAATGCCATTTATTAATAATTCAGAAAAGTATAGAATCTAGCTATCTTTTCTGAGCATGTTTTAAAGTATAAACTAATCACATCTGAAAAGGCCAAGTGGATAATTCCAAACTTTTACATGATTTATGCTACCTCACTTACTCTTGACTGAAAAATACAAACTGAAAGATACAAAATGTCTTTCAATGGGTGTAAATGAATTGGATATGGCTGTCCATCAAAACCAGATGCATGACATCTAGTTAGATTTTAAAGACAAATGTAGTGCTTATTAGAAACCAGAGTGTGAAGTTTGTACTACAACTGGCTCCTTTTGGCCCCGATACAAATCATTTTTCAGTAGAAATTATAGTCCTCTGACTTCTGATCACCTTTGACTTCTGACAGTCTCAACACTTCAGATGACATATTATGATAACTAGAACTACCAGGCTGTTAAGCTCAAACTGCTTCCCTCGCTGTTAACTAGACTGAGCATGGTGTGCACATATTGTTTGCAAAATAAACACTGCATTAAGTGTGATTTATAGTCATAAGGAAATACACTACACTTAGGAAATTGTACTGTAGTATAATATTAGTGCTTTCTTTGTCAATTAATCTGTGGTTAATGAAGAATAACTCAGATTTCTTGGATCCTTTGGTTTCAGTTTTTCACCAACAAAGGCAAAATGATAACTTTAGATACAAGTTTATGTCTATTAATGTATATATATTTCTCTTTTTTATCTGGATATATCTTCCAGATACTACCTTAGCCATCCCTCCAGAATATACTAGGGATTTCTCCCTTCTACTTGGGGGAGAATATAACATCTAGAAATTAAGGGCCAGATTTTCAAAAGGGCTCAGCACCCAGCAGCTCCTGTGGTTCTCAGTAGGAACAGCTGGATATTGTGCACACTTGAAAATAGGTTTCTTTGTTTAGATGCCTTATTGGATACTGACCTCTTTTGGAAATCTGGCCCTTGGTCATAATAGCAGTTAACAGGCACCCTTTAGCATCAGTTAGATTGGAAAAAGAAAAGGAGTACTTGTGGCACCTTAGAGACTAACCAATTTATTTGAGCATAAGCTTTCGTGAGCTACAGCTCAGATGAAGTGGAATCTTATAAGCGAAAGCTTATGCTCAAATAAGTTGGTTAGTCTCTAAGGTGCCACAAGTACTCCTTTTCTTTTTGCGAATACAGTCTAACACGGCTGTTACTCTGAAACCAGTTAGATTGGAAGAACTCACAAGACCTATTAAACAATGAAATCTCAGGGAATAATGACTTCCCTGTGGGAGTCTCTGCGGATTAAACTGATGAAGATTTAATCATCTCTGTCAGTGGATTCCTTTGCCCTTGACACAGCAGATCTGTTGTTAGAAAAGACATGTGACAGGGGGCATCCAAATGGTGATAAAATTATGTCTGTGTTAGCTCTTTATAAGGAAATAAACACAAACTCACTAAATATATGAATCAGTTTAAGAGAGTATGGTTCTGATTTTCCCATCCATAGTGTGATTACAGAAATGTGATTTGGTTTTAGTCAGAATAAGAATGAAATATAACTAGAGCTACCCTAACCATTCCCACTCAGGACACTATTTAACAAGAAGTACAATAAAACCTCCAATGTAACATGAAAAAAATACTCTATCATAAACAAGCCACCACCTCCAAAACCAAAACAAATAGATGGGGTATTGGGAAAGGAAGAAGGAAAAAATTCTACACATAATAGCCAACAGCTGACTTTGGCACCTTTCTTTTAGGTACAGACCTCACTGCAGTTCTGCCATTCACTTTAATTTCATATCATGCACACTAATATTAGACGCGCAAACAATGAATTGAAATTGTATATGGTAGAATTTGGCTCATTGTTACAAATTGTCACCTGGGGATATATTAATCTCTTATTGGAATACTTTGCTCACTTTTGATCTGTGTAAGACTTGAAACCATTTAAGAAGATACGGTTCCGCTCACATCCCTGCCTTTGTCGCTTTTGCAGTGAACTGCAATAGCGAATGCCACATGGGATTACATTTTAAATCCCGTTGGAAGCTGTAGCTGATGCAGAACGCAGTAGCTTGCTTCTTGAGTAGAGTATCACACTGTGACCACAGGGTGCCAGAGCTACGTGTCTCTTAGTTTCTGGGTGGCCTTGAAGATGTTGGTATTGACATAGAAAGCCATGGACACTCTGGGACCATCTTCTTCTGTTGTCATGCCACCTTCAAACCGGGTTGAGAGCTCGAGCTCATTTCACCGGTACTTCGTTGGTTTTAGGTTACAAGAAAAGTAAACAATTAGAAGTCTTGAAAATACTTTTATTTACATTTAATCCTTCTAGACGCCACACTCTACAATGGAGTTTGTTTTTACTAGAAATGAACGTGCAGTAGTCAAGGCTAAGTTTTTGTAAGGGATATTTTTAGTAAAAGTCATGAATAGGTCATTGGCAATAATGAAAAATTCACGGAAGCCGTGACCTGTCCGTAACTTTTACTAAAAATACCTATGATGAAATAGGTAGGCTGGGCAGCTGCAAGGGGGAGTGGGGGGGGGAGCTCCAGGATCCCCCTCTGCTGGTGGCTCCAAGATGCAGGGCAGGGCTCCCCCTTGCCTCCTGTGGGGATTCCAGGGGAATCCCCCTGGAATCCAGCGGGGATTCCCCCTGCTGCCGGGTCCCTCCTGCTGCCCGTGGTGGTGGGGAGCGGTGGGGATCCTCCTTGCCTGCCAGGAGTGGTGGCCAGGAGTAGCAGCAGGGAGCTGTGGGGCTCCCCCCTGCCACCCGCGGTGGCTGTGAGTTGCAGGGGTACCCCGCAGCTCCCTGTCTCCGCAGGCGGCAGGGGACCCTGTAGCTCAGCCAGTGCTGGCTAAAGTCACGGAGGTCTTTGGAAGTCACAGATTCCGTGACCTCCTTGACTAAATCGCAGCGTTATCTATAGTGAAAGTAAATTATGTTTATGTTGGTTTACACTGTTTAACCATTATAACTGCAAATGCCCGTCTCTTGTAAATGGCTTAGCTTTGCATACTTTTTAATCCATGTTTCCCAGTTCCAGTGTGGCAACCTGATTTATAAGAGAACATCAGCAAAAAAATATTTGCTTAATAGAAAGTCTTTATGAATGATGGGGTTGGGAAAGGGAGTTAAGGCAGCTTGCTGGGAGTAAAGGAATGTGCTGGCAAAGTGCCAGGCATACTATTTGGCACTGACCAAACAGATGGCTTCTTCCTTCCTCTGTCACTTAATCTGGATATCCAAAGATGGCAAACCACAACAAGCTTGCCTCTTGTTCAAGATACACTCTGTGAACTCTTCCTGAGACACTGCAGCCAAACAGGCTGTGTTCGAATTCATTTCAACACCTCAGAGCCTGCAAGAAACCCAGGCTTGTTTTCTCGAAGCTTGAAACCTTAAATGTAGCCACTGTGCCTTTGGGAATGATCCTTCAAGAGCATCACCTATCTGGGATACAAATGAGAACCCATATCTTAGAATCAACCATCCAGACTAAGGGGGGGGGGCAGGGGAAGAGAGGTCTATTTTCCACATCATTTATGTTTATCTCCCTTTCAAGGGTAATGGGAGTAAGATAGGCATCAAAGAGTCTAGACCTCCTCATGTACAATGAGATAACTACATTTTTAGACAAAAGCAAAGGGCTTTGAGAAGAATAGTACTGAGCACTCTATTATTTTAGTACAAAAAAAGGCTTTTGTAAAGAGAGATGGGGTAGGGAGGGAGCAGATTGGTCTGTGCATGGAACTGTTATGAAGACACATGCAGTATAATATAGAACACTGTATTTTATATTTTGTTCATTGTGCTCAATATGGAGGCTACCTGCAAAGCCACCACACTAGGAAAATAAGAACACTTGTCTTTAATTGCAAGGACTGTACCTGAGGTAGGGGATTCATACGCTTTCTTTGCAATCACAGTTATAGCCATACTCCATAATCATCTCCAATCATGGCTAATTAGTTTGTCAGTCTGTGGTGCTGAGTCCAGACACGGAGGGCATTCAGCTGCATTATTGATTTCTAGTCTGTGAAAATACATTTGGAAAATAGATACAACTGCAAGGTTTTATTCCACAATGATTTTTTTTCTGATTTACTTGATTACTGTCAATGTAGAAAAGAAAACCTGCTTATGGTTTAACTCTGTTGTTCAGAAATTAAGCCTGCTTTTTAGGTGGTAAAAGAGGATACATTCAAAACTGATAGAAATATTGTTTTCACACAACATGTAATTACACTGTGAACTCATTGCCACAGCAAGTCATTGAGGCCAAGAGCTTAGCAATATTCAGAACGGGATTGGACATGGATATGGATATCAAGAATATTTAGGGTTGTCAGACTTTGTTATAACAAATATTTTGAGATGTATATTGAACTTCATGCTCCAGGGCTTAAGCCAATCTCTGACTATGGCCTGCTACACTGGTGGTGTCATGTAGGGTATGTGTACCTACACACTGCAGTGTAAAGGAAGCTGCATCCACACTGTGAAACTACCTGTGGCAGTAAAAAGCCGTAGGGAAAGACTGGCTGTGGGGAGGCAGCAGGACACAGCACTGTTAAAAATAACAGTGTAGACATGGGAGGCACTGTTTGGACACAACAGAGAGCCATATAGGGTATATACCCTAACGTTCTGCCAGATCTCTCTTTGCCTAAGCAGAGCTTCAGTGCTTCCCCTGCTATTTATATCCTTGCTATGGGGCATGCAGTGTTTGCACTGTACATGCTGCTGTAAGTGTAGACATAGGCTAGAAGAGATCACGATGAGAACTAATGTAGGGACAGACTGTCCTGCATGTGTTTTCCGCAGGGTTCCTATACCTTTCTCTGAAGCATCTGGTACTGGTCATTGCGGGAGGCAGGATACTGGACTTGGTGAGCCTCGGGTCTCAGCCAGTATGGCTATTCCTATGTTCCCACCAGCTTCCTTGGTTTTCAAGAGTTGGTGGGATTTTCAAGATCATTTAATTTGTTATCTAAACCTTGAGCCTGCTGCTTCTCTCTCATTGGGTTTTTCACTGACCGTAAAGGAGTTACTTTGGATATGTCAGTGAAACTAAGAGGGGAATATCAGGCTTCAGCCTATGATTTTATAAAGGGGAAATGAGTGTGTCTCCTATGGAGTTGACATTTTAGTATTCCAGAAAAAAATCTCCAGCAGAAAAGCATGAAACAGTATCTTTAATCTGCTCCAGCAATAAAAGAAATTATAGCCATTTAAGAGGCTCTCATTCAAAGAGGAAAGACAGTTGTAGATGGGATATATGGAATTAGATAACCAATGAGCTCCACTTATGTAAAGGTGACATGGTGGTTTGGAGGAGGCTGTGCAGCAGATTAACATTTGAAAATGAGGTGACAATTTGAGAAAGGACAGGCGCTGCAGCTGGCAGTAGACACAATGGCTATGACGGGTGTATAACTGTGAGTTCACTCCATGAATCTGTGCCAAGCTGTCCAATAAGTTTGCTTCACTTATCGGATGCATGTTAGTAGCATTTCAGATTTATAGTACTTCGTAATCCAGCACTGGAAGAAATATTCATTCTGCTTATTGACTTTATGGAACAAGAAATGCTAATAAAGCATTGAGTGCTTAATAAATACACTAGGGTTGCACTTCACTATCAGAGCAAGATCTTTGTTTTCTATTGAGGTGGATAATTTACAGTTAACGCTGGAAACAGTAGACATAATTTAAGATTTAGAGACAATTACCAATAAAGGAAAAATATTCTTGATTTTTCCTCCTTTTGTTCTTTTGTATAGAAACCAAGCTGTATGGGGAATGGGCATCTCTGTCTATCTCCTTGTTTCTCTTTAGATATTTCTGTATAATATTACATGTGTATATTGATTAGAATAATGTATAATGTGTAATATCAGAGAATGGTCCAAACTGCAAAGGTGAGATCTGAACTTCCCCAAAGTTCAGGAGTTATGCAGACCTGAAATTTTGGTTTTAGACCCTCTGGGCCATGATTTTCAAAAGTGGGTGTCAAAAATTTGTTTCCAAAACCTATATTTAGGCATCTAAGTGGCATGATTTTCAAAAGTGCTGAGCTTCCATTATCTCCCACTGAGTGCCTGGATGCTCAGCACTTCGAAAATCAAGCACAGTGATTTAGGTGCCTAAATATGGATTTAGGTGCCTAACTCTAGATACCCATTTAGAACATATTTATCCAGATATATTTGGGATTTCATTACTCATCAGTGACTAAGCCAAGGTATGGGTTATTGGTAATGGAGTTGTACTAAAGGCATCCCAGACTGTGCCAATTTAAAATCTTTATCCCTCACCATCATGTATTCTGTATATGTCACATATTTTACCAGTATTTTGGAAACATTTCAGAGAGTTTTAAAAACATTACTGAAACTATTTTTTTTTATATCTATGCAAAGCAAAATACCTAAGTTACCAGAGTTGCAAGGCTCAGCAAGAGAGAGAAATTAAAACAAATCAATATTCTCTAAAACTTCTCTCAAAGATTTTTGTTAACCAAAAATATCCTTACTTTGAAGTTCATTATCACAGATCTTTCCAGCCCTAGGAAGGAGTGCATTACATCCCATTGGTAAGCTTGAAATCTCCCCTTTCCATTGATATTAAGTGCCCGTCTGTAGCCCTGGAGAGGGTGTAATTCCACATTTAGGTGGAAAAGGGAAGAAATATTTCCCAGCTAGGTAATTTTTTAAAAATTGTGGATGCATAAAACTGCTCATGGATTTGTAATGTTGGAATAACTCATAGGGAAAGATTGATTACTTGGCAGAGTGAAGGTGAACTGCAGACCCTTCCAACTGGTTTATTACATAGCTATGACCTCCACATGTACATCCGTATGTATGATACAAAATAATGTATAATATCTAAATATATTTGTGTATGCAAATTTTTTAAACACGTGTGTCTAAAGTTAGACACTAAAATTTACATTTAGGGCCTGATTATGTGGATACTTATGCCCATGCTTAAATTAAAGTGCATGAGTCATATCTGCATGATTGGGACCTTAGACTTCTACATTGCCCCTGAACTCAGTGGAAGCGGTACGTGCTCAACACATCTGAAAATCAGGCTACTTATTTGGATGCACATATTGATTTTGGTGTCTAACTGAGTGCTCGAGTCCAAAACAAAGAAGTAAAAGAACTCCGCAGACGTGGCTCCTGCTATAGACAGAGAGATGGTGCTGGGCGGAAGCCAGGGGGACCCTCTCCCCACTCTTGAAGGAGGGATAGTGGCTTGGTAACTTGGGTAAACCCCAGAGGAACCCCCAGGACCCCTCTCCTTGCTCCAGAAGGAGGGTTGGTGGGTAGGTAACTTGGGTAGACGTAGGGTGACCCATCCAAGACCTACCTTTCCACTCCTGAAGAAGAGATGGCAGCTAGCTAACCTGGGCAGGCTGGGAAGTTGAAGAGGTAGAGGAGACAGTGTGAGGAGATGGTTCCTTTGGCTCCTCCACATCTTTTGCTTCTGGGCCTGCTCCAGAAGAAGAGATGGCAACTAGGTAACCTGGGTGTGGGGAGCCAGGTCAGAGGTACCAGAACACCATTCCAGCTGCCTAACCAAGTGCTGGAACACTGTTTAGAAGTGCACCGGCATGACTCAAGCACTGGTCTAGCCTTTTTGGTACTCAGAGTTTTGACATTTTTACCATGATCTCTGGGAGACCATAACTGGGAAGAAACTGGATTAGTTGTTGGATTCATCTTCAAGGTAAATGTTTTCTGTTTGTTCTGTCCTTGAACTAAAGTGCCCACCCCTGAACTAGCATGTGGCAAAACTATGGACCGTGGGCCATATCCAGCCTGCAAGCCATTTTAAGCTGGCCCGCGAGCTCCCGCTGGGGAGTGGGGTCTAGGGCTTGTGGGTCAGGGGCCGCACCATGCGGCTTGGCCCTGCTCTGGCCGGGGGCTGCACCATGCCTACCCAAGTTACCTACGGCATGGTCCCCCTCCAGCTCCTATGCGCTCCAGTGGCCCCCTCTGGCGCTCCAATGGGAGCTGCAGGGACGGTGCCAGCAGATGGGGCAGCGTGCGGAGCTGCCTGGCCTCGTCTCTGTGTACGAGCCAAAGAAGGGACATGCCACTGCTTCCGGGAGCCACTTCCGGGAGCCAAGTAAGCACTGCTTGTAGCCTGCACCCCTGAGCCTCTCCTCACACCCCAATACCCCCTGCCCTAGCCCTGATCCCCGCCCACTCTCCAAACCCTTCAATCCCAGCCCAGAGCACCTTCCTGCACCCCAAACATCTGATCCCCAGCCCCACCCCAGAGCCTGCACCCCTTCCCACACACCTGCCCCAGCCCTGATCCCCCACCTGCCCTCTGAAACCCTCGGTCCCAGGCCAGAGCGCCCTCCTACACCCCAAACTCCTCATCCCCAACCCCAATTTTGCGAGCATCCATGGCCCGCCATACAATTTCTATTCCCTGATGTGGCCCTCAGGTCTAAAAGTTTGCCCACCCCTGTGCTAGTATAACACTTCTAAGCTAATCAAAAGAGTCTTCCATTGGAATGATGATGGGCTTTATTCATGTGGTATTCCACCAAGAATGGGAATGATTTTACAGATTTTTATTCCACTTCAGTGATCTATTACAAGTCCACTGAACTATGACATGCACTAAAGTCAGCTTATTATGGTTCAGGGCACACATTAGCCCTACAGGGGTGGTCAGTGAAACAAAGGCCCTAGTATATATGGCTGTTTAAAAAGAAGAAGTTGGTTACGTATTGAAGATAAACATTATAACCCTGGGATTTGTTTTAAAAATTAGGTCATAGACATGAGATTCTCTTTATCGTCTATTAAAAATTGTTGCAAAAACATATTAATATAATACCTTTTAATTCTAGAAAATGGGTAATTAACGTGTTCCATAAATCCAAGCACTGTTTTTTATATTTAAATCGTAAATGTGTATGAGAACTCAGCATATCATCTTCTTTCTGGAAGAGTTCAGTCTCTCATGGAAGGGGTTCATTTCTTAAGTGAATATATATTTTTTTCTTCTGCAGAGCCTTTACATCTTGATGTAAGTGCCATCTTTTTTCCCCAAGTGTTTCTTTTTTGATGACAAAACAGACTTTTTTGTGGATTGTCTCTGTTTTTATCTAAATTTTTTATTTTTATTATTTTTCTTTTATTTTTAAACCAAATTTTCAACGGAAAATCAAAATATTTTCAGGGTGGGAGGGACTGATGAAAAGTTGAAATTTTCCCCTGAAAACTGTGATTAAAAGTTGTTCTGGCCCCCTTTCCCCCACTCCCAGGGGGAACATTTTCAAACCAACTCCACTACAGGACATTCACAGAGCTGGTGTGAGTGGCATTAACTAAATTTCTGAGAAAAAGAGGCTTCTTCAGATGGTTCCCTCTTTCACATGTTTAGTTTAGAAAAGGAGATCCATTCAAGGGAGAAAGCCACCTTCTCCTAATCTGAAATAATAAATAGCTGAAGGTAATAAAAAAAGATTCTGGAGACTTTAAAATCAGCAAGGGGATTATGCAGTGATCTACAGTACTATGACAGGTTTCAGAGTAGCAGCTGTGTTAGTCTGTCTCTAAGGTGCCACTGGTACTCCTTTTCTTTTTACAGTACTGTGTGATCATGTGTGTATGAAATACATATGCATGTATTCAGAATCCATGTGTTTACAATAATACATTTAAAACCCATCATGTTCGACTCTTCTATATGTATATGACAATATAGAATATGTAAGGGTCATATAGAAACTATATGATACATGTGGAAGTGGGTTTTACTCCTTTGTTTCAAGAATAAAAATGAAGGTGGCAGGATTAAAAGATTTTATAAAGTGTCTGCTATGGATTGGTTTGTGTGTGGCAATATTGGCTCTACATAAATTTTCACTATTGAACTTGCAGACATCACAATTATTTCTTGAAGTGCGCACATCTTGTTATTACAGATGGATCAATAGTCTTGATAACACTGAATTTTTGTCAGACCTAACCTGGTAGACTTGTAATGTGTCAGAGAATTTTTGTCATTTATCTTGCAATGCACGAGACAAAAGTGTTTGCAACCTTGCATAACATTGAATGTGGAAAGCAGACTGAAATATATCATGTGGCAGGGATTTTTGACGGGCCATGAGGGGGTAAGTTTGGGTTTTTATGCATAGTATATGAATCTGCCGGTTAAAATCCTGAACACTGTGTGTGTTCTAAGAATACAGAACAGCCCATGAGGCTTAAATTTGTGGTAGGCATGTTTTATCTAGTCTCTTTCTGATCATTTATTTAGCATTAGGTAACCTAATTCCTTTATTGAGTTCAGAGGACAGATTAGCAAGGCACAAAAAGCAGGAGGAGGCTTTCTAAATGAGAGAGTGGTTACAGGTCAGGGGGCAGAACCTTGGCAATTGTAACTTGACATAGCTTGGAGCTTTGGCAATTTACACCCATTAAGGATCTGGCCCTAGATGCGTTAAGCACCAGCTGAGGGGGAGATGGCTATAGATCAAAGCAGTGCAAGATTCACTGTGTTTTCTTTTATTAAAACCACTCTACTTCGTGTGCCGGATTAATGTTGGTAAACTTCAGAGGAACAGTATGTTTTAAGGAGAAATGTGAATGAGAAGAGTAGGTTTCTTGGCACAGCAGGAGGAGGAGGAGGATTTCCTGGTGTAAGAGAGAACTGGGAAGAAGGCATGGCACATATGCAAGTGTTAGGACAGAGATGAAGGAAATCGTGGGTGGAGCATACAGAGCAAGAAGGAGAGGAGGAGGAGGAAGAGATTTGTAATGACACATTACAAATACTCTTTAAAAGGTGTAAATCACAGCTTTTTCATGATGAACAAGAAATAAATGTATTTACGTTCCTAATACAAATACTTGACAATCAAAAGGAAAGACAATGCATGCTTAAGGACTTCCGCATTCAAAGCATATTTTTGGAACTACTCTTGGATAATATCAAAAAAATAAACGTGAATTTCTCAGAAAGTTTAAAAAGAAAGTTTTTGTTTCAAATCACAGAAAAAATTAGACGATATAGGGTAATGTCCATCAGTCTGTCAATATTTAAACCTCTAGGAGGTAGTATAATATTGCCTATTCCTCAAATAATTTTTGGTAAATGATCACATTTTGGTAAATGACCACTGGCCAGTCTTCAGTACTCATAATGTAAATAGAATTGGAGACTGTAAAAGAAGGTTAGCATGTGGGTCATTATTAGCGTTGCCAACTTGGTAATATTTAAAAACCAGACACTCCAGCAGAAGTGCAGTAACCTCCCTTGCCCTGCCTCTTCCCCCTGAGGCCCCAGCTCCTCCTCTTCCTCCTCCCTCCAGGTCACTTGCTGCTTTTCCCCTCACACCCCCACTGCCTGGGTCAGGAGGGGCTTGCCTGAGGAGCTGGGGCTGGGAGCTGCAGCTGCCCAATGCAGGTAGGAGGCAGCCTCGGCTGAATAGGGGCTGACGCGGGTTAGTGACCTAGCTCCTCCCTGCCTCCCCCGCCTGTCAAACTGGACTTTGAGTGTCTGGGTGAGTAGATCTGACGAGATACTGTCAGATCCCCTTTTCAGCTGGACTTTCCAGTCGAAAACCAGGCACCTGACCGCCCTAGTTATTGCTTGTTACCATCAGGCCTTATCCAGATGTCTGGTGGTTAATGGAAGGAAATTTCCTGGAACATGCCTTAATGTTATCATGCAAGACCTAAGGAAAAAGGTATAGATTTCACTGCTAAACTTCACCAGGCCAAATATTAGGCCCAGTTAAATCAAGGACAAAACTCTCATTGACTTCAGAAGGACTAAAATTTAGCTTGCTGTGTCTTTTTAACTTAGCATTGTTTTCCAGTACTGTTGAGGATAAAGTGAAACTTCTTTTGTGACCCATTAGACAATGTGTAGAGCTATCGAGAAATTGGTTGTGGTGAGTTTGCACACCCTTAGTTTCATTTTGTGTTTCTGATTTCAGAAAACTACAAAAATAAAAGCAAAACGTATTCAAAATTGCCAACTGTAGCCAGGTTTAGTGTGGGTGGGTGGTTTCTACAAAAAGCTATGTCAGAAAATTCATCTTAAATTCATCAGAGGGTTAGCAGACTTTGGTAAAACTTAAAATGATCCTAGCCCAAGGTTCAGGTTTGTGACAGGTTCCAACAGCTCTTTTATGCGTATATGTAAAATCCCCTTCTTTTTTACTCCTTTGAAGTACTGTGTATTTCTGTTGAACAAAATCTAATAGATAGAGTTTTAAAAGGGAGGTTTTTTTCCCTCAGAAACACTGAAGTTTCTAACATTAAAGTAATTTCCTACTTTTGCAGCTAGGATTACGCCTCTGTTTTTGCCCAATCTTGTCCCCACTCCTCTTGTGTTCCCTCAGCTCTTGCTCTTTAACCTGAAAATAATGTGAACAGCCCCTTATAGTGCCAAAACCACTGTTGCTTGCAGAACTGTCACACTCCCAGGTATTGAAAGCCCACTATGTTCCTTAACCCCGGGTTTCTACTTAATAATGTGCTGAGTAGCTCTGCTGTGTCAACAAGCCTGTGCAGGACTCTCATCCCCAAATTTAAAAAAAACCAACCTCTTCATGCAGATTTTTCCTGGCATAGAATACATAAAAATGTCCCTACATGGTATTCTAGATAATATTAACATTTCAGATCCAGCAGTAATAAGACAAAAACGTCACCCAAAAATCTTTTGTGAAATATGTGAGACGTGTCAATGACCCAAATCCACATGTGCTGCTTTTCATTCAGTTTTCTATCCCACCAGTATATTTTACAACTTTCCCATTTGGAAAATGCTTCCTTAGGACTTTTTTTGTCCATGAGCCCTTTCGACAGGCCATGAGTAGCCTGCTATTACCATTCCCTGCCTCAGAAATTCTAATTCTGAATATATGAATAAATGGGTTGAGAAAAGCCTTCTTAAATACTCAGTACCAATAATGATTAATCGTCACAGTTCAGGGCAACTGCACTTCTATTCCTGTCCATGGTCCCTCAAGAGCACCCAATCTAGGCTCCTGGTTCCTCAGCAGTCACCTCTCTTGGGCGGAGACCCACATCTCTCTCTCTCTCCCTCCTGACCAGGGTTTTTTCCGGGCTGCACAGTTCCCTCCCTACACTGTGATATCCCCAGCAAGCCAGCCTGCCTAAACAGGCCAGTGTCTGCACCTGGCTTTCTCTTAGAATGCTATGAACAGCAGTAATTGTCAGCAGTCACAAATTGTAACTCTTTCTAAACAAGCACACTTGTCCTTAAGGTGAAGGTATTACAGAGAAAACATAAAAACAATAGAAGTTCCTATACTCTTTCTATCAGAGTCACCCATCAGTTTTATGGGGCCTCAGTAGGCCAAAGTCCTTCCATCCCTTCCCAGGGACTCTCCTTGTACAAAAGGTCCTGTCTGTTTGCTGGATCTGAAAGAATCCAGTTTAAACTCAGGCTGTTCATCCAAAAGTTCTTTCTTGGTCTGTTGGTCTCTGGAGAATCCAGTTTGAACCACTATATGTGAACCTCTGCAGGTTGTGGTACTTCCCTGGTGGCATTACAATCTGAATGAATTTGCCTAATCACCCCACTGTCCTTGGTTCCTGGACGAGCTGTACGTAGCTGAGGCCTGGCCTGACATGAGTAATTAACACAAGGAGGCCTCCGTTCTTGGAAGATACAAATAGGGATGTAAATGAATCATCAGGTTGAAAACAGAACATTTGTGCTAAATAAGATAAGTAAATAGGTCAGTAGGTTAAAAAAGGCAGAATGTCTGAGCCAACTAAGATAAGAGGGAGAAAGCTCAGGGGACTGTTTACTATGAACTAGATAACAAGGGGCAAAATAAGTTAGGAATGCAGAGATAAAATAAAGAGGAAATTGAACCATGGACAGCGGGTGGACAGCACATGTTGCACAAGGATTGGTTCCTGCAAAATAACCAAGCCAATCCAAACATGTGATGCGATGTATAGTAAATGCAATAAGATTGTAATGGATATAAAGTGAGAGGGTTTCTGTGTAACTTTGGAGCTGCGATGTACCCTGCACCCCACCCCACTGTGTCTGAGTCTGATCAGCTCAGCGTAGCACTGCTGTATGCCAAATAAAGATACCTGAGTGACGAAGGCAGCAGTCGAACTGAGTTTTTTGGAAGCCAAGTGGAAAGAGGTCTCAGGAGGAATCCTAAAACTGTGGTCACATTCTCCCATGGAATTACATATATTCCCTGGCCCACATTGATATAATTTTAATACAGTCAGATCTCCCAAAGGTATTTCAGGAAGTTACATATCTGACACATTAATATTGTGGCAAGGGTTTCAGGCAACGTCAGGGGCTCATTTTGTTAGGCACTGTACGCAAACACACAGGAAGACATAGACTCTGCTCTGAATTGCTGAATATCAAATGCAAGACATAAGCAACAAAGGGACACATCCTATTTCAGGAGGCTCTAAGGAGCAGCTCTTAGTTGCTTCTTCACCTGGTAAAATCAGAAAGATGCACAGTGTTATTGAAGGAAGAGACAATTTAGTCAATGCCTCCTTTGTGTTCAGTGTCTAATTTATATATGCTATTTCCTGCTACAGATGTAAATGAATGTACCATTGAGAATGGTGGCTGTCAGGACCAGTGCTGCAATACTATTGGCAGCTACTACTGCAGATGTCCAGCTGGCCAGAAATTGGGCGAAGATGGAAAATCATGTGAAGGTAACATTCTGCACTGTCTCTCTTTCCTGATAAAAATCAGGGAACATCCTTGGAATGAAAACTGAGAGAGTTACCTTTTATCTAGAGCCAGCTGAAGTGCATAAATTCAGAATCGTCAAGAGTGCAGATCTTCTCCTGTGTGGATTATGAAGATGTAACTCTAAGAACACTTCAAAGGGTTCTTATGAAAAATGTATCATTTTGCCCTGGATTGGTTTGTGCCATGTTCTGATTATGGCATTTCTATCATCAGTTTATAAACCTGAAGAAAGTGTACACATTGGAAAGTATTTCATCCGTTTCTAAAACAAAATATGCTTATCAGAAAGTACACATACATTTCTGCACTTCAGTTGCAGTTCCACAGCTACAGATGAAGCGACTAAAATAAGATTTGAAATCACATGCTACATAAACTCATTTGCCTTCTTTCTTAGGGAAACATGAAGCCAGATTCCTTGGTAAGATCTGGGTTGAATTTCATCCCTATGCAAAGGGCCAGCTTCAAAATAGGGTTTGCATGAGACTTAAGTGCTACATAGGTCTTATTTCACCCTTCTGCACATGGCTGAGTTTTATCACGGCTGTTCTGCAGCACTCTGTTAACGTACAACAGCGTAAACCTGTCTAACTGGCCCATTAAGCCAGGTTCAAAGCTATTTTGCATCAGCAAACTGATGCAAAGTAGTTAGTGTACCGGTAAATTTGGCCCATAGAGCAGTAGGCTATAGCAGGTGATGGCCTCTAAAAAGGTTTAGTTTATTTCTGAGGTCCCATGTGATCTTTCAGATATGAACTTAGAAACCGCCAGCTAAAACTCTCACTCATGCATGCACACGTGCTGGGACAGGTTATTTGCCGAGCTGTTGCCCTCTATCTTGTGTAGCTGTATTTCCTTGCTGCAGTAAATAAATAGTTGAAGCTCTTTTGGTTCCTTCAGGATGAAATGTGTTTTATGTATGTAGATTCTTGCAAACCATATTATCATCTTTCACAGCATGAAGACATTTCTGATAAAATTGTTTTCCCCATTGTACGCAATTGTGCAAATTCCTCTCTGCCAGGATTTCATTTTACTTTTGTCCTTTGCCTCCTGATTTTTAGTTAGATACATTACCGTGTATGTCCCAGCTGTTGTTATATTCTTTACTGTATCTCTATAGCTTATTCAGAAACACTGTTTCCCAGACTGGAAGGTTGTAGGATTAGTTTCCACAGCAAGCTATCAGTTGGTATCCAGCTTGACAATATAAATAAGAACTAGATGGGCATTTTCTTTTGATTGAACTGTTTTTTTGTTGTTGGGTTTGTTTGTTTGTTTGTTTGTTTGTTTTTTAACTGAGGTCCTATGTGCTTCCCTTTGATAGATTTTTATATTCCAAATACACAAACTCAGAAAAAGTGTACATAATTCAAAGAGTTTTACTACCTTTCTTCAGTCTCCTGTTATTATCTTTAGTGATTCTTCGGAAATGTTTCTGTGAACAAGTTTGTATGTGTTTATATTGTTGAATACTTACAGTTTTCAGATTTGCTTTAAAGTAATTAATTGAGCTTCCACGTAATCCTTCTTGTATTGAAAGCAAAGATTACGCATCTTACTCCTAAATTGCTTAAATATAACAATTTTGCAAAAAGAAAAGGAGTACTAGTGGCACCTTAGAGACTAACCAATTTATTTGAGCATAAGCTTTCGTGAGCTACAGCTCACTTCAGTAGCTCACGAAAGCTTATGCTCAAATAAATTGGTTAGTCTCTAAGGTGCCACAAGTCCTCCTTTTCTTTTTGTGAATACAGACTAACACGGCTGCTACTCTGAATCACAATTTTGGTGAGAGCAGTAATGAGCTAGTTATGTATGTCTCCTCCTCAAATGTGGCATTACATTCTTTAAAAGGTGAAGCTAAGGATGTTTGACTCTCCTGTCAGGCATTTCCTTATGAGCAATTACAGAGGAATGCGGTGGTAGCCCTTGTGAAGCTTATTTAAAACAATAGAAATAGCATAAGTGTACAATTACAGTGTTCACCATTGAAATCTTTACAGTTTTTTCTTTTGTTTAATGATCATTAAAACATTAGTTATTTATTGTAATAAGCCAGTGGTTTTCAACCTTTTTCATTTGTGCCCCCCTAAAAAATTTCAAATGGAGTTTTGGGCCCCTTTGGAAATCTTACACTTAGCCTGTGGACCCCCAGTGGTCTGCATTGCACAGCTTGAAAACTGCTGTCAAGCCAATGGAATACCACAAGTATAGCAGGCATGATCATTACTTGCAAACAGCTATTGTAAAGATTTTAATCCATATGTTCCTGTAGCCACAATACCTTCAGCTGTGACTTCATCAGGTTTAACAAGATAAGTAAGTTTCTACTTGGTCCTTGTTGGATGGGAGACCTCAAAGTAAAACTAAGAGTGCTTTGGGAAGTGATGCTGATAATTCAGGAGGTGGTACTCTACCCCTTTAAGTTGGTCCTGAGCCAATGCCCATTCATGATGCTACGTTGCACTGTGTAGACGGAGGTGACATTTTGCAGATGTGGTCTAAAACTGATCACTTTGTTGTCATTAAAATTACCATGGCATTTTCGAAGAGCAGGGCTGTTAGTCAATTTGATTACTTATATTCTGTTTGCCTGAATTTCCTCTGCCATCTCAGTTGCGTATCGTATTCAGTTTTAGACCTAATTTACAGCATAGCATTCCTGTATATTGAACTGCTTCCATGCTCCATCCCCAAAGTGCTTTTACTTCCCTAATGAGTGAAGTGATTGATCACTACACATTTTTAGAACACTTTGAGATGTGTTAGGATGAAAGCTGCTGTACAAACGTGAAATTTAAATATTGTAAAGGCATAGCATAAATAATGTGGACATTGTTATTTCTACTTTAGAGGATAATTACAGTTTTGGTCTTAATATCTTCAGAAAGAGAACATCGCCTGCCAATAAACAGTAGGGATATCATCAAGAAGTAGGTCCCAATTTCTGATTTTGTGTTATCCATCCATAGTAGTGGGGCTGAAGAGAGAGGAGAGAAGTGGGTTGTAACTAATTTACTAATCCAACAGCACAACAAAATTTACCATCGTCCACGAAATTGTTTTAACAGGATAAAAATCTGAGCAGTTTTAGCAAACCATTGGCCTGATCTTATAAGGTGCTGAGCAGCATCCTCAGTCCCTATTAGCTTCAATGGTAATAAAGATGGACAGTGCCTTGCAGGATTCAGGCATACATGAATACAAGCAGTATAACAGTTGAAGAAAGGTGAAATAATCCTAGGACAAGTTACTGCGTTCAGCATTAACTAAGCCTTCATAGCTTTTTCCCATTGTTCTGTTGTTCATTAACAGTGCTGCATGGAGAATGAGATTGAATGGCGCTGCATGGAACTTTTAGTGCCGAAGATTCAATCATGTAAGGACCATTTTTTAGCCAGTTGTGAGATTGTGATGACAGGATATATAATCCATAATTATATACAATACTTTGCATTACCTTACTGAACAATGCTTACATCTGGCAGTAAATTGCAGTATGGTGAAGTAATGCACAGCTGAATAAAAATGCCAGAGGAGTGGGTTGATTAGCCTTTCAGAACTAATTCTGCATCTGCTGTGTTATGACAGTTTTATCTCCCACATCCCCAGACAGACTGACACTGGAGAATTCAGGATTTCACGTCTGACAAGCAAGGAAATTTTTGGCTTAGATACGTGCACATAACAGGTTTTGACATAAAAGTCAACCTTAACCCGCACTCTTCAGGTCAAATCTGGGTCCCATTGAAATTAATGGCAACACTTTTTTGACTTTAATGGGGAAAGGATTTAGCTCTAAATCACTGGGAGACTAATGAGATGAATTCCTCTCTGGCATAATTTTAAAGTCTGTGGAACTACTATGTAGATGAATGTGGTCCAATAATTCTGGGGCAAATTCTGTTGCCCTTACATTAAGTAGTACCTTAGTCTGCAAGTAGTATAGTTAATTTCAGTAGATGAATTTGAAGAGTAAGATTGTACTCATAATGACTAAGGGTGGTGCAAACTTTCAGGTTGTTTACATATTGTATCACTGTCTGTACTTGATTGTGGTGGAGAACCATTAACTCAGGGGAGGCAGTATGGCCTAGTGAATGGACTAAAGTAGGACTTGGGAGACCTTTAGTTCTGCCGCTAGTCTGCTGGGTAAACCTTGGGCAAGTCATTCCCTGGCTCTTTGCCTCAGTTTCCCCATTTTTAAAATGGGATTAATGGTATTGGCCTCCTTTTGTAAAGTGCCTTGAGATTACCTGCTGAAAACCACAAGAAGAGCTAAGTATTATATTTCTGTATACCACAAGAGTGCTAATTATATATAACAGTAAGAAAAAATAGTCTTTTCCAAAATTCAGAGTTTCAAAATTCCACAATATCAATATAATCTAAATTCTGACTTGTAAAGTATGATGAGCTAAAGCATGTGTTTACATGTGAATAAGCTACAGAAGTCAGATAAAGAGGTCATGACTCTATGTTAACCCTCTTTGGTAGGCTGTCATTTCTTATTTATATCATCATGTTCTCATCCATCAAGACCACTGTAGCTAGAGACCAGTGAAGTCACATGATTAGCTATTGACAAAAGGGAGCTTTTGTCTTACCAATTAGAATAATATTCCTCTCCTTGTAACTCGATCAGTGGACATCCCTGGGAGTTTTTGTTAAACTTCTGAGCGTTGGCAGATTTCCTGACCTTTATAAGATATGACCTCTGAGACTATTGAATTATAGGATAGTTATTGTCTAACTCTAAGACCACCATTGTTTACCCTAGTAATATAATAGTCATGGATGTCAAGTGATTTATCTTGATTCTATGTCTGAAGAAAACTCTTTAAATAGAGATTCCAAATAATAGCTAATAGCTTAATTTTAAAAATATAAAAGATTTGTGTAAGAGAGAGAAATTATGTGTTAAAATGGCCGTAAACATTAATTTATGCTGTTAAATTTTGTGTTTTAGTCATAACTTATTCTTTGGCCAGAAGAAATCCTACATTTTGCTGTTGAGGTTCAAAGTGCTGATTCTGCATTTTCAATTGATCTCCTGACCTTCCAGTCACCATTCCAAGCAGTGTTCCTCAAAAAAATGTAAGATCCTAATATTTGGTGCCTCTAGGGAAATGGCCTGGGGTGAAAGAGAAGAAAAGCCATCGGGCCAGTTTGTTCTCTGTTGCAGGGTCTCTGCTCAATATAGGATGAGACATGAACCCATTGGAGGGATTCAGGATGCTTTTAGAATATCCAGTCTTGTTAAATTTCCACCATTTTCACTCTATTCTGTGACAAACCATGACTTAGGTTTATGCTTAGCTCAACTCAAGAGCGCCTCGATAGAAAAAATACAGCAAATATAAAAGATACAATATAGGATGAAAAACTGGCCTCTTCTGAATACATGTGCAGCAAGTGCCGGTTACCAGCATCACTCAAAACTTCCTTAGTGACTATGCTAAAGGACTCCCACGTACAATGGGGCAAACTGACCTTCTTTTATCCCCTCAACTTTAAAACACCATTGTAAGAAATAGGTATAGTGCCATGGATCTGCATCTGGCTCCTAATGACTATGGTACAACAAAAAGAATCTTGAAAAATAACAAGTTAAAACATCAGCTGATAAATAACAAAGGAAAATCAATTGTAGGTCATTGGACATTCTTTTAATGGGGTGGGATGAATTGATTGGATCCTGATTAGTTAATAGCTTAAGAAACCTCAGCTGAAGGTTGCATTGCTAGATGAACACTTGAGGTACTGTCAGAATTTTAAAGAAAGCTGCAGTTTGGTTTGGTCAATCCCTTCTAATTTGTTGCAGCATTCCAAACCTAATCCACTCAGTCACATGCTCAGGGACCCCATGAACCTTGCTCAATCCACATCTACACTACAGGAAGTATAGTGGCATAGGTACAGCACCATAGTCATGCCAGCATCATCCCATAGTGTAAACATAGCTTACAGTGATGGAAAGGTTTTTTCTGTCTCTGTAGGAATATCATCTCACTCAGTGATGGTAGCTAGGATAATGCAAGCATTCTTCCATTAGCCTAGCTGTGTCTACACTGGGAAGTAGGTCGGGATAACCACAGCATTCCGGAGTATGAATTTTTCACACCCCCTGGGCATTGCAGCTATTTCAACCTAAATTTTAAGTGTAGACTAAGCCTGAATCATGCTAAAATTTGTCATGTACCAAACGACAAATTCACAGTCATTTCAGAACACAAATATGCAATCACAATTCTATTTTTGCTGATACCTAAGATCAGTAGAGAATGTAAGCTTTTACTTCACTTAACCTGTGTTGGGCACACAAGGAAGAAAGCCAGAATTCCATCCTTTTTTGTAGCAAGGATGCAACCATGCTTAGGAAAACTGCCTGATATTATTAAACCATTGGGGTTATTGTAACTGTTTCATTTTGAATTGTTTTTAATTATACTAATTTACATTTCCCTTGAGTTGTTTGTGACTGTTGTTAGAAGTTGCTTGAAATGCTTTAGTTAGATTCAGAGAGTTAGCTGGTATATATCTGAAAGCTGATGAGTGCCAGAGTCGAGAGGACTGGTCATGGTAAACACTCTGCTAGCAGCCATCCTGTTATAGCAGAGGAGGTCTAACGCATCTGCTCCATTGCTTGTAAATGCAACGGCATTGCAAAGGGATCGTATCGCCGATAACCACATAAACACAATATAAATACGTAGGCAGATGAAAGACTGAGCCCTATTTAGAGTACATCACAAAGGTTTAGTCTCAAGGTGAGAAAGGCATGGGTGCAGTAACTGTAGCAAAGTACAAAGCGTAAGAGACATTTTCTTTTGTTTCACAAGGCACATATTAAAAAATGCCCCTTTACTCAACATAGAATACAAGCCTAGGAACTATCAAGACTCTTAAATTGCAAACCTGTGTTACAAATGGTAGCTGTGCTTTCTTCACCAATTTTTCTAGTCACTTTCCCAGCCAGCCTCAGTCTTGTCTGGATTGGGCCACAGCCAACAAACCCTCACCAATACCCAAGGTTCTTAGAGACAGTGGTCATTTCCACTATACCAACAGCTTAGGAGAGGGCAGAGATTTAATATCATCAGCCTGCTGAAGATGCCACAACCTGTAGCATCTTTCTAAGTCCCTACCAACCTCCTTGTACGTGCTGAACAAGAAGGCTAACAAGATAGACCCCATAATACCCCACAGAAGAGATCCTTCAGGGTAGAGGAGCTGCTCTTTCAGATTTCTCCCTGAAAAAAAGAACAGAGTCTTTAAAGAGTGAATCCATCCACCCTGGATAAGTCCTTGATTGACTACAATTGAGGAAATCTGAGGATTTCAGGTACTTGTCAAAGTTTTCAACCAGTTTTTCAAAAAATGGGAGATTTACACAGGCCAATGGTTAGCAAGATGGTCAGTGTTGAGAGCAAGTTTCTTCCCAGAGGCTTTGTAATAATAGCATCATTAAGAAACATCCAGTATTCTGCCCCATGAAGGGAGATGACCACCTATGCTACTATTTCCCCACTGTCTTTGTCCAACGGGTCTGACTTGCATGTTGTAGCCCAGAATTTCCCTTATGCCTCCAGAACATCAGATTTAAAACCATCTATACCTCAAGCAGAGAAAAGTCAGTGTTTGTCAATTTAAGGCCCTGCTCTTTCATTGTAGAGGCAGTTTATATGATCCCAAACAAAAATCTAGACTGAAAATTCACAAGACACTTCATCAACAAGCTTCACACTACATCTAGTTGTCAAATTATGGCAGGGTATGGCAGAAAGAATTTGGTTTGATATGTAATATTGGTATGTGACACATCTTCATACAGTGTATCTTCTGGTATGTTAAGAGCAGGATATGCTATCTAAAGGACACTTATGCATAGTTCTTAGACAACTAACATCCTGTGTCACACTTAACTTATTAGATGAATTATTGATGACGTGTTTGACAGAAGAAAAAGGGGAAAAAATTTCCAGAGATCATGGGCCTCCCCAACAAAAGCAAGTCTCGGTTCCCATCTCCACACTCTCAGCTGCTCAAGCCGACGTTGTGTTGGATTGCTAGTCAATGCTGATTACAGAGGCATCACATGGACTGGTTCCACTAAGCTTCTACATTCTGTAACTGTCCAGGAAGATCTGAGAAGCATCATGTGGACCAGTGATAGGCAACCCGTGGGCCACACACAGCCCATCAGGGTAATCCACTGGCGGGCCACAAGACAGTATTTACATTGACTGTCCGTGGGCACGGCCACCCGCAGCTCAAAGTGGCTGCAGTTCGCCATTCCCGGCCTATGGGATCGACAGGAAGCAGTGGCCAGCTCACCCCTGTTGCCCGCGCCGCTTCCTGCAGCTCGCATTGGCTGGGAATGGTGAACGGTGGCCACTGGGAGCTGCGGGCGGCTGTGCCTGTGGAAGGTCAATGTACACACTGTCTAGCGGCCTGCCAGCAGATTACCCTGATGGGCCACAGGTTGCCTGCCACTGAGCGTGGACTATACCAGTCAGGAGGAAATATTGAGCTGGAACTATAGACTTTCTTTTGTCTGTGGAAGGGACTGGTTTCTTAGAGTTGGGGAGAATGGTGATCATTCACTACGTATTTTTTTCTGTGTCCAATTTATGCATGTGTGAACTTGCACAAAAAGTTTGTATGAAACATGCTTGTATGAAAAGTTGATGCTGTTTTACACGTCAGCTTTGACATTTAATTATTAGGACTGTAATGTAGCTTAATTAACTAACGTATAAAAGTGATTTGAGTTTTTTAGTGAAAAGTGCTTTATAACAGCATACAGGTGCTATTATGTTCTAGGCCAGTGGTTCCCAAACTTGTTCCGCTGCTTGTGCAGGGAAAGCCCCTGGCGGGCCGGGCCGGTTTGTTTACCTGCCGCGTCCGCAGGTTCAGCCGATCGCAGCTCCCAGTGGCCATAGTTCGCTGCACCAGGCCAATGGAAGCTGCTGGAAGCAGCGGCCGGTACGTCCCTCGGCCCACTAGGGGCTTTCCCTGCACAGGGGGTGGAACAAGTTTGGGAACCACTGTTCTAGACAGAATACAGTATTTAGTTTAAAATTCTATGAAAAAAATCAGACTCTAGAAAAAATGTTTGTAGGTGTTTCTAGGACACTAATGATGATTTTATGATTAGCTGGTTTCTAACATTTATGAATAGTTTTGAAAGACAGGTTATGGAGAATGTTAACATTGCACTGTGCTGGTTGACAATTATTAGGATATTTTAAACCAAGGAAAAGAAATGCAGTATTGTTGCGGCTGACTAGTGTGAATTAAAAGTTGGATAATCTTTTCTGCAATTATGAAGTTACGATTGTGGTTGTCAAGGAAGAAAATGTATTCATACCTTTTTTTTAATAATTGTGTTGGAAGAGTTTTGTAAGCCTGAAATTGAAGCTCCGGTGAAGGTCTCCAAAATTCATTAATAGCAATATTGTGCTGAATCAAACATTGTGAATATTTAAATAACAGCTTGCTTTTAGAAAGGTATTTACCAGCAAATAAAAGCATCTTATAAACAGCAGATGAATCATCTTCATCTTGAACAGGTCTCAAATGTAGATTGAAACTTAATAACTCCAACCTGGTAAGAAAGGTTTAGAAACTTCCAATGAACATTGTAAACAGAAAATAATAAAACATTTTTTACACAGTTCCCCAGTATATGTGCATATTTGCCTTTCAGCAGAGAGTATAGTGTAGGAAAAATATTTCTTTTTCTGTGGTTTTGCCTATTGTGCTATGTAAACAATGACTAATGACAGATACAGAGCTATACGGAAGTAGAACTCTGGAGAGTTTGTTATGTCTCTAGTTACTGGAGAGAAACTAATGCCATTTTTCACTGGGACTACTAATAAGAGTCTCATTCTTTAGTGAAACATCCCTGGGTTGAGTGTGATATGCCCTTAATAAAGTTTTAAAATGATGCATGATAAAATCTAAAAGAAACACAAATCTGTCAACACTTTCATTAAGAACAGCAGCCCAAAGGAAATGATCCAGATGGAACTGTCAACAAGATCATAATAAGCTTCATCTTTCCCTACGTTTCCTGAACAGATCAGTGGTTTGACCGATGTAGGGCTTGATTATTTAAAATCCAGTGACATGGCTACTTTGGTGGTTTTAATTGTGAGTGATTAGGACACCTTGAAACACATTGCACACGTGCTCATCTGTTCTTTGAGAAAGCCCTCAGCAATGCTGTACTAATGGTTACCCTTTCAGAGGGGATTTCATGCAAATAGGAGTGTGCAGAGTCAGCTAATAAAAAAGGGATATCCAAAGAGTTAATCTGACAGCTATAGTGTTAGCATTCTGCTTTTGCCATTATCCTGCGTTAGAACCAGTTTCTGGAAGTTCTCTGTATGAATGGACTGTAGGGTTAGGTTCTGTTAATGCTGTAATGGCATAATGTCTCCCCTTCTCTTCCCTGGATCCCAGAGATGGCTCTCTGCAGGGTCTTGGGTATGTATGTCAGGAGAAGTCGGGAGCAAGATTAGGTCCTACTAGGTGATCACAATGGTCCTTCTGGCTTTATAATCTATGAAAGTGGGCCAAGGTGACATATGTTGTTTCCCACTCACTGAGAATCTACTCAGGAGTTAATACTTAGCCTGGGGTTATGTTGGCTCCTGAGAAGAGCCCCATCTGCATTGTGGAACCTTATTGACGAGGGGCCCCAGGAACTAGTGCCTGAAAGGAAATCCCAGTGGAGTAATTCTAAGGGGGAACTGGAGAAGATGAACTGTGCTCTATGGCTCCAGCAGATTCTCAGAGATCTGTGAAGTTTGGGGGTTGATTTCCCTGTTACATCAATGGGAAGAAGAGTCAGATCCTGCCACCCCATCCCTCTCCCCCCTCCCAACTCCTGCAGTAAGTAAGAGCAAAATCAGTTTAGAGATCTTCGAAGTGTAACTGCTGCATTATGTGAGCGACTCACACTTAATAAAATAATTTTGATTGATAGCAGTTGTACCAAATCTGTTTGTACCATGATGGCTTATGCGCCAACTGGTTTACAGCACAAATCCATCCACAAAATGACATAAGGCTATTTACCAACTGAAGTAGGACACGTTTGTGACAAACAGCATTCGCCTTTCAGACACAGCGAGTATATACTGAAGCTGAGGACAAATCACATTATGAGGGCCTTTGTGTGATCATAGTGCTGTTGTATATCCTACTTACTGTGTGATAAGAGGAACCTCTCTACCCACCATGCTGTTCTGAAGCCACTTACTGAGCTCAGCAAGAGGGCTGTTAACAAAAAGAAGATGTTTTCATAAGATGCCTATTTTTCTCTATTTTTATTCCATAATTATTTCCTTTCAAACGGTGTCATGTCCTGCTGAGAGGAGGTACTGATGGACACCTTTCTTGACACCTTTTACCCTCACTGTCTGAAGATTTTGAATTGTACGGCGTTCAACCGGCCATATCACACTGTCTGTTTTCAAGCAGAACTCTCTGTTGACTTCCTGCCAGTTGGGAACGGATTCTGATTTGAGAAGTTTTTGTTTAAAAATTGATGGCATGACAGGGTCCTGTAGCTGCTTCTACAAGCACACTTCACATTAGAAAAAGTTGAAAATAAGGTTGAATCAAATCTGTTGGTGACAGTGATAACTTTGACCCACTTGAATTTAAGACGAGTCTTCCTGCATGTGGAACTTCCGTGAGTGTTTAGTTGTCTTGTTTCAACTTCTCATGGTGCGTAGACAAGCCTTCTGTCGTGGGGGTCCTCTCCCTGCTAGGGTGCCTCCTCCTGGCCACTCTAGGGATTAGCTCTTTCCAGGTACAACATCCCCTTCTGCTGTTCGCTGTACACCTGCTACCTCCCTCTCTCTCTCACCGTCTGCGACTCAGGGTGTTCTGTCTTTGTGACTTGGCCCTCCTGCCAGGTCACTGTGTTTTTCCCCCTCCGGAAGGTCTGCACCTTCTGAAACCTTACTACCCTTTCCTACACCCTCTCCACCTAGTTTTCCTTCTGTCTCCCTACTGTCCAGAGAGTGGCTACAGGCTCCCTCACTGAAGCCCCATTCTACTGCTAGCTTCGTGGCTTTATCCTAGGCCCACCTGTTCCTTCCAAGCTAGGTTCTGTCATTATTCAGGGGTTCCTTAGGCCAGTCAGTTCCCCTTAGCTGTAGTCTATCCAGTTAATTGGCCTTTCCTCAGTCTCCTTTAACCCCTGTGAACACCCCATCACACCTTCCTATACAACCTTTCTGCACAATAAACACAATTTACTGTATATATCATTCCTTGTTCTGTGTAGATAAAGCTATTGGTGTTTTGTTTTTCTGGTCAGTGGTTCTTGTGGTTGCATCCCTTATATAGTTTACCTCTTCTAGCAACATTCTTCACTCACAATCTCTGCCTATGTGTATGGATTTCATAGGGAGATATGGGTTGGGCTGGAGACAAACAGTGGCACAGTGGTGCCAAAATATCTTTGTGCTTAATGGTAGCAATGACACTAATGGTGTTGTCATAAATATAAAGAGAAGGGTAAACCCCTTTGAAATCCCTCCTGGCCAGGGGAAAGCTCCTCTCACCTGTAAAGGCTTAAGAAGCTAAAGGTAACCTCTCTGGCACCTGACCAAAATGACCAATGAGGAGACAAGATACTTTCAAAAGCTGGGAGGAGGGAGAGAAACAAAGGGTCTCTGTCTGTCTATACGCTGTTTTTGCCGGGGATAGACCAGGGATGGAGTCTTAGAACTTTTAGTAAGTAATCTAGCTAGGTACATGTTAGATTATGATTTCTTTAAATGGCTGAGAAAAGAATTGTGCTGAATAGAATAACTATTTCTGTCTGTGTATCTTTTTTGTAACTTAAGTTTTTGCCTAGAGGGATTCTCTATGTTTTGAATCTAATTACCCTGTAAGATATCTACCATCCTGATTTTACAGAGGGGATTTCTTTACTTCTATTTACTCCTATTTCTATTAAAAGTCTTCTTGTAAGAAAACTGAATGCTTTTTCATTGTTCTCAGATCCAAGGGTTTGGGTCTGTGGTCACCTATGCAAATTGGTGAGGCTTTTTACCCAACATTTCCCAGGAAAGTGGGGGGGTGCAAACGTTGGGAGGATTGTTCATTGTTCTTAAGATCCAAGGGTCTGGGTCTGTAGTCACCTAGGCAAATTGGTGTGGCTTTTTACCAAACCTTGTCCAGGAAGTGGGGTGCAAGGTTCTGGGAAGTATTTTGGGGGGAAAGACGTTTCCAAACAGCTCTTCCCCAGTAACCAGTATTAGTTTGGTGGTGGTAGCGGCCAATCCAAGGACAAAGGGTGGAATATTTTGTACATTGGAGAAGTTTTGACCTAAGCTGGTAAAGATAAGCTCAGGAGGTTTTTCATGCAGGTCCCCACATCTGTACCCTAGAGTTCAGAGTGGGGGAGGAACCTTGACAGGTGTTTTGACCTCCCTCTCTCAAATTTTACATACAGTTCCAAGAGTCTGAACAAGAGAGTTCTAGTGTTGTTGATGAAGAAGGAACAAAATTGCTCTCATCTGAAATGTGAAAAGAGGTGTTTCTTCGCTGCTTTGTGAAAATGTCACCGTGCTTCTCTGCGGTCTGTCCTTGAGAATTATCCAATTTCTTATTTTAATCTCTTACCCTGACTTTCCTGCAAAGTATTCAGTCCCAAAACTTGCTTAATTCTCATATGTGTGTATATACATATTTTTGATGAAGAATGCCTTGAAACTCTAATTAGGGCTGCTTGAATCCAAAGCAGTTTACATATCACAGGCTTACATAGCTATCAAACAGATGCTTTTCCTTTTTCTCGTTCAACTGACACTTTCATTTTCTCTGCATATTATGAGGGCCAAGCAGTGAGGTGTCTTGACTCCCGAGGCTTCATACCATTCCATATCAAAAAGAGGATTAGAAATAGTTCTAGCTATCAAGTGAATTGTTAAGTTTGTCTTCCATGGAGTCTACACTTTCAAATGGCCTCTTTATTGAATTTAAAATAGCTTTCTTTCTTGACTTTGTTTAAATTAAATGGACAGTTTTCATTACAGTCTGCAGAGTTCCCAGCTACAACATATGGTTTTCATATAGGAATAGAGGGTGAAGGGCTCAGTACCGTTTGTTGTGCTGACCCACTGTTCAATTATCTAAGAGGAGACTGGCATGTCAGAAACTGAATGTCTGCTAAAAACAAAAATTCAGACACCAATTAATTTCTCTTCTGAGATCTCTTTACTTAACCATTTGTGTTACTATTTATGTATAAAAGTAAATGGGTAAATAAAAAGGTAACAGTGTTAACAACATTGACTTCCTTGGGGAATGCCTGCAGAATGAATATGACAGCCTACATACAGAAACCAGTCCTTAGCGGGGGCCAAGCCCAGACTTTCAGGAATGATTTGTTTGTGGCAGCACCTGCAGTGTGGCAAGGGAGTGGTATTCAGACTTCTCAGCCTGGGGGGGAGGGACGCTATTCTCCCTCAAGTGCTCCTTCCCCAAAATCAATTAATCAATTAGTGAGACTCACCTAAAATCAATCATCCATCCATCCATCACTTATATGGCCTCCATAACCATAGTATCTGAATGCTTCACAGTCATTAACGTATTTATCTGCACAACTCCCCTGTGAGGTAGGGACTGTATTATCCCCATTTTACAGACAGGGAACTGAGGCACACAGACTAAGTCATTTACCCAAAGTCAGATGGGAAAACTGTGGCACAACAAGGAACTGAACCTGATCTCCCAAGCCCTAATCACTGGGCCATTGTTATTTTCAATTAATTGGGGTACCGCTCCCCCAAAATTAGTTGCTGCTGCCTTCTATTTTTTGTGAGACTGCTGCTGCTGCTCCTCTTCCAAATGCTCCCTCTTGTAGGATCCCAGGTCCTCTTGCACCACCTGCTGTGGTGGTTGCCTGCTGCCCTTGCCCTCCCACACTTGTGAAGACTACCTGGTGCCAGCTGCCTGCTTTCTTAGTACCACTTCCCCTCCTCTTAAAGAAGCAGCAACTCAGAGGCTCTTCATTCCGCTCCACTCCTGGAAAAGAAGTGATCAGGAAATAAATCTTCACTTCATAGTCAAATACAAATAGTTCCTCCTTAACACAGACACCCTAGGGGGTTAAGAATTTAGAACCCAGAGGGGCAGAGGCTGGACCCTTCTTTCCTGTACTAGGCACTCTCCAGATACTGAGAAGGGACAGTCCCTGCCCTGAGGTGCTTACAGTCTAAGGACAGTAGACAGAAGTATGGAGAAAAGGAACAAAAATTGAGCGAATTCTGTGTAGGTTAATGAGTCATGGTAGGCAGGCAACGCAGCGCAACATCTAAAACTCAGGCCTCTCTCGTTTGATGTAAAGGGTAACTCCTTCCTCTGTAATTTTGTGCCAGGTTGTTACAGTCACTGGGAGAGCTACTAGAAGGTGACCCGCTGAAACACACCACAGGCTTGTCTACTGCAGTGTGGACTACGGAGGTGTGAATTGCAGAGTGCACCAAAAATGTGCACTCTTATTGCCCATCGTAGACACTGGTGTGAGAACTAAAAGGTACCAAGTTGGCATTCCTGTAGTCCTGTTAGAAAGAGGACTATGTTAATGTGAACTGGGAACCTTTTAGTTTGCACCAGCAGCATCCACATGGGGCAGTTGGAGCACAACATTTTGGTGCGCACTACAGTTCACATCCCTTTGACAGCACGGCGCCACAGTGTAGACAAAGCCTAAGTAGATATTGGTGAGAAGTACCTCGTCCTTTACTGTGGGTACACAAAAGCCGTGGTGCTGACTAGATTCGTTGCTATGACAAGGGGCTCTTTCCATTCTGTTCCCCATTTACTGAGGGGATTCCTTCACAGGGGGTTAGTCAGGTTAAGAATCTTGATATTACTTTTGACTTTATCCATGTGCTAGATATTGAGATGTACCCATCGTCCCCTTCAGCACAATTTGTTCAAACTATTTCCTTTATTATCCTTGTGAGGAGAAGCTTGTCTAGGCACCACTTTTTATAAGGGTTCCCTACCTAGGTCAGCAGCAGGGCCTGAACCTGGACAGTCAGGACTGCAGCACAGACCTCTACCACTTGATGTAAGGGAGTAAACTCTATCAGATAGTTGCAATTGTAGGCTGTTGTCCTCTAGTAGACCAGCCACGACAGGGGACAACATGACACTTATTGAATTAGTGTAGGTTAAGACTAAAAAAAAACTGAGGTGTGAAAGAAGCCACTTCTTGTCCTCTAGTTTCAGTGGTTACTTTTGTCTTACTGAGGCAATTGCTATTCTTCTTACATTATTTTTACAGGTATATATCTTGTATTGTTTTCCTTTCTCATAATATGTAAAAATTGTTAGAAATACAGATGTTATGGCTCAGATTTGCAGTTTAAAATCTGATAGTTTTTGCCAGTACTCTCCCTTCCACCAGTATGGGTATGTGGGAAGCAGAAAGAGGTTGTTCTCTATAATCAGTATTTCTACTTTTCTCTCAGGGGAACTTTTGTTACTATTTTTTTATGCAGTCTTAAACTTTGCCCATCACAGCTGTTACGTTTTCTTCTGAGGGCTAGACAAATTGGCATTTCCCTCATGAAAAAACCAATAAAGCAAATGTTCAGTATTTCAAAAATCATGCAATCAAATCTCAAAATGATAGTCAAAAAGAAACCCCAACTATAGTAAGCCACTGTACTGTAGAATGTATCAGTTGAAATATATGTATTCAGGACTTTAAAATATTGATGTTAATACATAGATTTATGAGTGGATAGGTGTAAATTGTCAATACAGCATGGACATTTTCAAATTCAGCTTGGTATAAGCGACAGTAATTCCAACATAATAGCTCGTTGACACTCTTATTCCTCATAACTACTCTACTCTTAGACTTATTTATACCCACTCTTAGAGGGTATATAAATCCAGTGAGTTAAGCGAAACAGGAACAAGGCACTCTTATTCTACAGTAAGGGTGTCATCTCATGGAGTTAATCAGAAACAGTTAACTTCATATTTAGACAAGCCCTTACACCACGTATACATTTGTCCCTTAATGGCACTCTCTAAAAAAACTTATTTTGTCAATTTTGGGCTAATATGGTCTCTTTTGGGACTGATGCCTAGGTGAAGCATCAGCGACTAGGAAGCCATCCTGGTTCTTTTTATGCATCTGTGTTATTTAATGACTGTTTTGAACACACATTGTGCAAAGAAAAGTTGTCTAAATGAATAGAAAATGGTAACATATGTTATTTTCACATCATGAAACTACCATTCATGCAATTTAAACATTCTTTGGAATGGATAAACCAAACTGATGCTCATGGCATATTATAAGAAGAAAAAAAGAAGATCGGCACTGCCATACGTCTTTCTTGTCATTCGAAACCTCAGGCAGCAAGGTATTTTTCATGTGCAACTTTTCTAAAAGACATACAGTTTGTCCTTCAGTACAAACCAATGAAGAGTCACATTAGCTGCGTGTGGTTAGCTTGAATTCTTCGAGTGATGATCCCCATGTGTATTCCACTTGTGGGTACACATGCACACCCCATGTGCCTGAGTCTGGAATTTTCTCCAAGCAGTGTCCATTGGCCTACACATATACTTTACCTCATGCACTGACCCAAAGGCCTAAAAGAGTGGTATGGAACAATGCCCTTCCAGTTCCTTCTTACCACCGCATAGTCTGAGTAGGAATCTTTGATGTCCTCAGCTCCTTTCTCCTGTGTTATTTCTGTAAATATATTGTAAATTGTTTCACTATTTTTCTAAGATAGTGTTATTAGATAGTTATTTCCCCCTTTCACCACCACCCTCAGGGTTGTCCCCACTGTGAAGGCTGGGATTATGCCCAGAGTTCCAGGATTCAAAAACTCTGTTTCTTGCCCTTACTCCTTTTCTGTGAGTGCTGAAAATCAACACGGCCTCTAGTGCCTGGGTGAGGCCCTCATCTCCGCCAAATGCAACATCTGCCACTCCTTTTCCCCGAGAACTCATGGGGGTCTGGAATTGAGGTTTAGGAAACATGATGGAGAAGGCAATGAGACCTTTTTGTTCGAGCTAAGGTACTTTATAAAGGGGGTCAGGGTGGGGTGTTTTTTTTTTCACACCCCAGAGCGACAAATTTTTTATTGACAAAAGTGCTAGTGTAGACAAAGCCTCGGTCCGCACCAGAGGTCACACCAGTATAGCTAGGTGGTAAAAAGAATCACATCCCTCTCCGAAATAGATACACCGTTAATACTCAAGTGTAGACCGTGTCCTAGGGTTAGCATCTGGCCCTCAGAATGCTTAATAGACTAAATAATTACGGCAATTTTTTCTATAATTGGGGGCAAAGCAGTTTCCTGTTCCTGAGATGCAGGAGTTAATGAGAGGCAGCTGTGTCTTGTGTGTTTCTTGGTATCTGTAGTCCATGAAGGAATCTCTCAACATTTATTTAATAAAATATTGATCCTGCAGAGAAAGCCTTAAATTAAAGGGATTGCCCACTGTCAACTTTATCATTAACATAGCATCCCAAGAAGACAGCCATGGAATTATTGTGTCCCACACTCATTGATCTTGCACCCTTTTTTCCCCTGCTGCAGGGAAACATAATCATTTGTCTTTTAATGTATTACTCTCCAAAACTCATTGACAGCAAAGAAGTGTTCTTTGAAGTAAACAAAAATGGGATCTTTATTAACGTATTTGTTGCCTGCAAAGGATTTTGGCCAAGATTTAAAAAAACGGGGGCTTAAAGTTAGGGGCCTAAGTCCTTACTTAAGCACTGAAACAAATAGCCTGATTTTTCAAAAGTGCTAAGCACCCAGCAGCTCCCACAGAAGTTGGACTTGTAGCTCTAGAAATATTGAAACATCGGAGAAGTTAATGAGGAACCAGTGCATCAAAGTGAGGTTGATGAGTTATGTCTTCAACTCAAGTAAAATGTTGACCTATAGAGAAAAGTAGGAACAACGTTTAAAGGATCACAGAAGTCTGTTGGAGCTGTTGGATGCACAGCCCTTCTTGAAAATCAAGTCACTTATTTAAACATTTAAAACTGGATTTAGGCCTCGAACTTTAGGACACTGCTTTTGTTAATAATATCTTGACCTTTGTGTGTCCTTTCCATTTATTAAGAAGAGCAGGCATCCCATTTTACAGCCATATTTTGCATGTTAGATAATTTGTCTTTTGTTGTATACTTGAGAGTTCACAGGAATGAAGATTCTTGAGGAAAACGCCTAATATTATGTCTCATAGTTCTGCTGCTTCCTAGTTTTTTCTTTAACCTTGTTGTTCATTTTTTGTTTGTTTTTTTGTTTTTGTTTTTAAATTCTTTGCCATAGTTGGTAAAAGCATTTTGGCAACTAATTTCTGGGTTTTAATTTTCTCTTGATACTTTTTAGCAGTAACTGGACATATGATTTAAGGTGAAAACGTCATTTATTGGGCAGATAAAAGGATTCTTGTAACAGTAGCTTGTAATTATCTTGACAATTATTTTTACACAGTTTCTCAGCATTTTTAAAGAAGTGGATTGTGTGGCTTTCCTGATGTATTATTATCAATGAGAAAAAGGTTCATGAATGAATTTTCTTAACATGACATTGTGTAATATACATGAAAATGAATAGCATGCTCTGTTTACTGTTTACATTTCAAACAACTTCTCTTAATAAGAAAAGGATTCCAGATGTCTCTAGCCAGAGGGAAGTATACAGTATGTAGCCTAATAAAATAGCATATTTGAGAGAGGGGGTGGTAAGTGATGTATATAGGCAACTGGTCTGAATTTAAACACTAGTCGGCACCAGGGCTTTAGGTTAGATGAGTGAATTTCACATGTGAAATATTAACTTTGAACATTATAAAAACATTTCCTTATGGCCAGGAGAAGCTCAGGAAGTCTTGTCTTTCTGAGTCATCTTTAAAACTTTTCCTTTTTCATTTAATTTTTATTAGATTTTTTAAAATGAAATAAACATAAAAGTATTAAACATAAACCATAAAAAGTTAAATGCAAAGCAGAAATATAACAATGTGAATATAAAAACCAGACACTTTTCTTCAAACATATAATGAAAAAAAATCTCCCTCTCTGGCCTCATTTTCCTGAGTCTCTCTACGCAGTGTTTCTCATTCAGAATACATTTCCCCCCAGTAACAGTTTCAGACTTAACTCTCTTTATGGGCTCCCTCTTAGGTGATGCCTACGCTTATGGCAGGAAGTAGAGTACATATTTCACGCCCTCCCAGCACAGGTGTACATAGCAGTGTAGATGGTGAGGCACTGCTCTGGCAGTGCCAGAGCCTTTCCTCGCCACAATAAAAGGGTCTGGCAGCTTTTCCGGAGCCTTTCGCTGCCATGTGTAACTACACACCACAGTGTGGATGCAACCTTATTTTCACTGTGGCATGTAGTTACCCATACCCTAGACACCGCCACCAGAGTAGGCAAGGCCTGTATTGCCTTGAAACCCAGGCTCCTCACCCACATTCCATTTATGTGTGGCTGGATAGGTAAGCATTTTCGGGCACTCCTAGCACCTGATCCAAAGCCTGTTGAAGCAAACAGGAGTCTCCATAAATTTTGGATCAGACCCCCCTAGATACTTCTGTGGTGATTTTTGATTCAGTGGCATCAATACTCCAATAAACTCTGGTAGTGTTGCTGAAAAGATATGGAAGCTGCTTATCCAGAACCCTTCAGAACCTTGTAAAACGTTCAGTTTTGCGGATCTACTTAAAACCTACTATGGCTGCAAATGTAATCAAGCTTGTCCTTCCAACTTACCCTTACTGTCAGGCAAAAGATTTAAGAAATGTTCTCAAGCTGATTCAGTGGCATTTCCCCTCTTTTTCTGAGAGAAATTTGAGGTATAGCCCAGAGTATAGCACAAAGCGCTTTTATGAAGTGAGAGACGTAGAAAATTGCTTGCTTTGTGCTCAGAGGTGATGAGTGGATAACAGCTCTTCCGAGATTCTCAGGACATTTGAGAAAGGAAAAAAATTAAGGTAACCATCAAGAACATCAGCTAGAGTTCAAGGAAATAGAGGTCACAGAAGTTGTGTGACGCAAGATATTGCTCCTGCTTCCACTGAAGTCAATTCTAAGGCTCCCATTGGCTTCAGTAGAAGCAAGTGCAGGCCCAAAATAGATAAAATTAGTGAAAGAAATACTTTATTAACAAATTAAAACATTACCTGTGTTCTTACATGTCTTTTTTTCCCCTTCTTCTTCAGTACTCTGCCTCATTGCCCATGAGGACCCCAACTAGTAGAGTTAAGGGCTTGACACAAAAGGAACTCTTCATACAGCATCTTCAAATGCCAGATGTTTATCCCATGGTGACTGCAAGCTTATATGTGTTGGGATATTGTATTTCTTTCCCTATATCTTTTTCCTGCTCCCAAGGAAGCATGCGTGTCACAGATCTGTCCAATTATCAAGTACTTCTGAAGCAGAGAGAAGCCAGGCAATGCCAGTTCTCTGGAACTTCAAAGAGCTCAAAGTTTCCATCTTCAACGTTTTGTTTATTCATCAGAAGCAAATTAGATCAATGTAAAGATCAGCTGCAGCATCAATATAAGAGCTGCCCTACATACATGCTATCTACTGTCCAAGAGAAATAATGTATCTTCTCTGAGGCTGACATTGAAATGACATTGTAATCTCCGCCATCTGTCTTCCTTCTCTAGATGTTAATGAATGTGCAGTAGTAAATGGAGGCTGCCAGCAGAGCTGTGTTAACACTCCAGACTCCTTCTATTGCATATGCGATATGGGATACAGACTCCATGCTGATGGACGCACCTGCCTAGGTAAGTAAATATTACACCTAGCTTGAGGCTTATTTCAGGGAAAAGAGAGTTACAAGTGTGGGAAAACAGGGTGTGTTATTTTCTATAGTAAAATTGGGAAAAAAATACAAACAATTACAGACTTTTCCAACATTGAGTTCTGTTCTCTAACCTAACCAATGATGGATATTTTGCTGTAAGTAATAACCGCACGATAAGCAGAGATACCACCTCAGGCTCTGACCCTGTGAGATTTCACAAATTGTGTCATGAAAGCTGAGGGAGAGAAGTAGAGCATGTCAAGCAAGAGGGTGTCATTAGCCATGTTGAAAGCCACAAAGAGGTCAGGAGGATGATGTGGAAGTAGAAGTTCTAAGATACGGACAAGAGGTCATTAATGACTGGTGAAAGCAGGTCTAATGAAGTAGAGTGGGCAGAGAAGTTGGAGGAGATCAAGGCTTGACTTGGAGGAGAGGAACTCAAGGCAACAGTTGTAAACTGCCCACTAGATGAGTTTGAAGGGAGAGAGGGTGGTAGCTGGAGAAACAGCTGGTGTTGAAGGTAGTTTTTTTGAGTAAGGTGGCGGATCCTTTCCACGGGGTAAGAATTATTTAGATACTGCCTCAAAGGTCCATTTTGACTTATGGTGAGTGCATAAATCACCAGCCTTCCCCCTGCACCCACTCCCTCTTCCTTAACTTCTCCTTTGTTATGAATTTTTATGTTAAAAATAGGTCAGCATTTAAATATTTCTCAAGGTACCAGGTTCTGTATGTTTGTTTGGGTTTTGTTTAAAATCTTATCCACAGAACATATTGGGATAAATGCATGATGCACACAGAACTCTTAATCATGGCCACATGCTGCAGTATTTATTTTGTGCTGAACCTTTAACTCACGGAGTAGAGGTCTGTGCTTCTGGAGCTAAGTGCATTCCGTGATGTCGTTTAGTTGGTTGATAGTGCTGTACACCTTTGATCGAGTATGGATAGTTCTTTATTCCCACTGTAGCCATAGCTCCCTCAAACTCCTCAATCTGTTCCTCACTAAGAGTGTAGCTGCCTCACTCTCTAAATACCCTTGAGGGAATTCTGCACCAAAAAATTTAAAATTCTATGCACAGTATTTTAAAATTCTACAAAATTCTGTATATTTTATTTGTCAAAATAACACAATATAATCGCACCAGTTTCAATTATTTTGGTAATTTATTTCAAAATACAGTCAGAAAGTATGTCTGTAACAATACAAACAACAACAAAAATTCTCCCAAGAGGAGAAAGTTAAAGAAAACCCTACGTTGACCCAGTTCCTGTTTCTCTATTATGCTTTTGGTGGGTGCCTCAGTCTGGGTGTGCCAGCAGGGCACATCTTGGGGGAAAACTCTTCCCCTGTGGTGTCTGACACCCACACCTCCTACTCCGCAAAGCCCAGCTGTAGGGTAGCCCCATCCCAGATATCGCACCACCTTCCTCCCAGAGCCCAGCTATGGGACACGCCCCTCCCCCCCGCATTCCCAGAGAACCCATACCCCTACCCCCCAGGGATCCAGAGAAAGAGAAACAGCGTGATGCTGGGACCCGATTTGTACAGAGTTTCCTGCATGCTTCCTCATTCCTTCAGGACATGCTGGGAGCCACAGCTGCCCGGCACCCTCCACCTTCCCTTCCCCCACTGTATTTGGGATCTAGACAGATATGGTCTGCTGAGTCCAGCGGCCCCTAGAGTTGGACAGCAGCTCTGCAGCACCAATTCTTCAGGGAAATATGAAATTCTGTGCAGAACATTAATTCTGCACAAATTCTTCATGGAGCACTGGTGCAGAATTCCCACAGGAGTGTCTAAAACTGTCCTTGAACAGCTACATTTCAGTCCTAGACCAACTCCTTGATCTGCTGCAGTCCTGCTGGTGATGAAGATATAACACTCAACTCAAGTGTGTAAGACTTTGCTTTGCTCAGCCAACAAAATCAGTGTTGTACTACTGGGTACAAGAGCCAGAGTTTTAAAAAAGAAAAGGCTACAGACAAAGGACATTGCTTTTTGTTTAACCTATTCCTAAAAACCCCAGATTATAGGTTACTTCTACTACTACTAAAGTTTATATGTGAATTTAGTGATTGTGCAAGTTGTCTCAATGGTGCCCTGATTATTACAGTTATTACTGGCAGAGTGTAGGCAGTAGCAGTGCTGTCTTCCACACACTGCATTACTCAACTCTGACCTGGAGGGGTCATATCTTGGGAAAGGGGATGGGTGATTCTCCAAGGCCTTTGCTTCTCTGCTCAGACTGTGGTAGGGGGTTCCAGTTGTGATGACAGTTTTTACTGAATCCTGCCCACTAGGAACTGGCCTGACACTACCAAACTCTATTCATGTAGACCAGTGGTTCTCAACCAGGGACATGTGTACCCCTTGGGGTATGCAGAGATCTTCCGGGGGTACGTCAACTCATCTAGATCAGTGTTTATCACCCTGGGGATCATGACCCCAGGGGAGTCTCAGGATAGGTTTAAGGGGAGGATCAGAAGTGCAGGGCCGGCATTATGTGGTGGCAATTGCCCAGGGCCCCATGCCACAGGAGTCTCCCACGAAGCTAAGTTATATGCTTCAGCCTCAGGCAGCAGGGCTCGGGCTTCAGACTCCTGAAAGAGACAGAGTAGTCGAGACAGATTGAAAACCACTGACTTACACCACCAAACAGTACCAGATAGCAAGTTTTGGTCACAAGAATGAAGTCTTTATTTATTTATAATCATGTTTATTATGGTAGTGCCTATTAGGTAGTACAATGACACTTAGACGTTTCAGAATAGCAGCCGTGTTAGTCTGTATTCGCAGAAAGAAAAGGAGTACTAGTGGCACCTTAGAGACTAACCAATTTATTTGAGCATAAGCTTTCGTGAGCTACAGCTCACTTCATCGGATCCGATGAAGTGAGCTGTAGCTCACGAAAGTTTATGCTCAGATAAATTGGTTAGTCTCTAAGGTGCCACTATAGTACTCCTTTCCTTAGACGTCAGTGGGTCAGGAGCCAAATTAGCGATCATTGTTACCCAAAAGAGCCACAATAGTGTGAATTCATTGTTTCATTTACTATTTATTAGTCTCACAGCAAAAGGACTGACCAATTGGGTAGTAATGTAGTAAAAGCATCCTGATTGTTTAATAAATTAGGTTGGTTAATAATTAAATCACACAGTGTTTTAATATCATGTGCTGCAAAGAGCCACGGGAGACACATTAAAGAAGGGAAGGGGCTGGAAGAGACTGGAAATCAAGAGGGAGAGTGTGGAGCAAACATCCAGTCTGCAGAAGGGAGAGAATGTTCAGAGTGAAACTGCAGAAAGCAATCTGATGGCCGGAGCTGGTCAGCAGTTTTTCAACAACATGATTTTTGGCCAGAAAACACTAATTTGTGGAAACCGCAGGAATGTAAACCTGCTTAAGCTATTCCTGAAGCTGCTGTGCCAGCTTCAGTCTGTGGTGGTTTCCTCCCCACAGTATCTTTGCCAAAGGCCACATGGCTGAGGGAAGAAAGGATGCTGCTTTTTAATTTAAGAATCTTAAAATGGTGTATTATTTCTGATTGACAATTGTCATAAATATAAAGGGAAGGGTAACAACCTTTATGTATGCAGTAACATAAAATCCCTCCTGGCCAGATGTACTGAATCCTATTACCTGTAAGGAGTTAAGAAGCTCAAATAACCTGGTTGGCACCCGACCACAAGGACCAATAAGGAAAGAAGATACTTTCAAATCTGGGGGGCGTGGGGAGGTTTTGTTTGTGCTCTCTTTGTTTGTTTTCTCTCTGGATGGAGAGAGACCAGGCAGGTAAAAAATCTCCTGAAAACATACCTAAAATGATCCATCTAATGTTACAAAAATTGTAAGTAAGGGCAAGGAAATGCGTTAGATTATCTTTTGTTTTAGCTTGTGAATTTTCCCTATGCTAAGACGTAATTTCATTCCTGTTTTGTAACTGGGAAGTAGAGTCAGAGGGGAGTCCTCTGTGTTTTAAATCTTTTTATTTACTCTGTAAAGTTACCTTCCATCCTGATTTTACAGGTGTGATTCTCTTACTATTTTTTATCAATAAAATTCTTCTTTTAAGAACCTGATTGATTTTCAGTGTCCTAAAAACCAAGGGGTTTGGTCTGTGCTCACACTGTAACCAATTGGTTAGTATATTATTCTCAAGCCTCCCCAGGAAAGGGGGTGAAGGGTGTTGGAGGAATATTTTGGGGGAATAGGGGCTCCAAGTGACCCTTTTCCTGATTTTTTATCTAAATCACTTGGTGGTGGCAGCAATACCATCCAAGGACAAGGAGAGGATTTTTGCCTTGGGGAAGTTTTTAACCTAAGCTGGTAGAAATAAGCTTCCCCACAATAAGGTCCCCACATCTGTACCCCAGAGTTGGGAGGGAACCCTGACAACAACTAGCACTTGAGGGACAAGGTGGGTGAAGGAATATCTTTGATTGTTCCAACTTCTGTTGGTGAAATCCCATATCCTGGGGCCAACACTGCAAACTAGCAATTAACATGTGCTTGCCTCCCAGGGTGCGCTTGCTTATTTATTTATTTATTTATTTAATGTTTTGAATGAATGGTAACAACTGTGTCCTTACTTTCTTCACAAGGATTAGGCGAAAGGCCAGATTCTGATCTCTTGCAGATTGACTTCAGCTGTGAGGCTGAGTGGGCATATAAACGAGTGCAGAATTTAGTCCTCAGGCTGGGGGGAGAGAGAGAGTCCAAATCCTCCTCTCAGTTTTACTGGCATGAATCCACTGATTATAGCACAGAGCTTCTGCTGTTTTAGATTGATGTGAACGAGAGCACAATGTGCACCCACATCTCATCTGGTGGAAGTGAATGCAATATCAAGTTTTACATTCGTGAAAGGATTACCAGATCCTGGTTTCCTTACCTTGGATGCTGTTTACTAAAAGAGATCCGTAGTTCCATGTCATGCTAAAAAAATAAAAAGATATTTCCCTTGTATCTCAAGGGAAATTACCACACAAGTCCAATAGCAGTAGTCAAACTTGGTAAAAAGGATTAAAATGTTTTGTAAAGCTACACATTTAGGGAAGAAAACAGTTCTGTTTGTTTTAATTGCTTTAAATCCCATTTAATGTCTAGTTAATATGAGAAAAACAGCCCAATTAGGTATGATTGTGTCACATCTGCTGAATTCATTCACGCATAATCTTTTCTTCCTTTCACTTCATGCATTCAGTCACTTGGATATGCTTTAAGAATAGCTAAATGTGGTGTTGGTCGTTTCTAGTATTTGCAGCAATACATTTATTGGCATAACTAGAACAAACACAAACTATACCATTATTCAGGATGTGGGAGGATTTTTTTTAAATAAAAAACTAGTCCTTTTAGCTCCATTGTGGGTTTATACACAATCAAAGCGTTCAACATTTTGGGGAGTTAAAAGCAATTCAAAGCAAGAAGATGTTTAAATCATATCTTGGCTCATTTGTTTGGAGACTAGGGGAACGGGTAAGGGAAATGCAGCATGTTCAAGAAACCAAACTCACCAATATATGGGAAATAACTGTCCAGATTTGGCTGGAACCATTGGTATTTTTCAGTGAATGAAGGGAAGGTAGCCAAATCCAGTGCTCATACTAGGGTGAACCAAGGGTATTCCCACTGAAGTCAATTGGGTTACTTCTGAATTATAGCACTGTGAGCACAGAATTTGGCCCATAGTGGTCAAGCAACTTCAGACTCGAGATGGATAAACTGCTTTGGGAAAAAAGAGAGATGATAATGCCCAGAAAGAAATGACAAATATTCAAATGACCTGGCCCATGTGCTTGACCTTTTTCATTTACTTACTGTGAACAACTTGCAATCATGTTTTCTACTAACACAAATAACCACAGATGGCAAGTTTCCAATCCTCCCCAATTCAAAGAAATTGAACTTTAATCCACACATGCAAGTATTGTGACAAAAGTATTCAAATCTTATTTTGAATGCTATATTCAGTTCTGGTTATCTTCTCTCAAAAATGATACAGATAAATACTGAAGAGTCCAGAGACGAATGACAAGAATGATCAGTAGCATGGAGAGAGATACATATGAAAAGACAGGGTCATAATATACTCATAATAAAGCTATGAAAAGATTAGAACTGTTTAGTTTCAACTATTTAGACAGGATAAAAAATATAAAGGCTATAAGAAACTCTCATGCATCGGAGCATAAGCCAAACACTAACTGGCAGGGGTTAGGAAGAAACTTTCCCTATTAAAATGTTATTCCAGGATTGTCCATTATGGAAATTCTGGCATCTTCCTCTGAAGCATCTGATACTGGCCACTGTCAATGACAGGATACTGGTCAGGATGGACTGCTGGTTGGATCTGGTAAAACAATTCAAATATGTCAAGGTTCCTTCCCCACTCTGAACTCTAGGGTACAGATGTGGGGACCTGCATGAAAAACCCTCTAAGCTTATTTTTACCAGCTAAGGTTAAAACTTCCCCAAGGTACAAACTATTTTACCTTTTGTCCCTGGACTTTATTGCTGCCACCACCAAGCGTCTAACAAATATAACAGGAAAGAGCCCACTTGGAAACGTCTTTCCCCCCAAAATCCCCCCAAGCCCTACACCCCCTTTCCTGGGGAAGGCTTGATAAAAATCTTCACCAATTTGCATAGGTGAACACAGACCCAAACCCTTGGATCTTAAGAACAATGAAAAAGCAATCAGGTTCTTAAAAGAAGAATTTTAATTAAAGAAAAAGTAAAAGAATCACCCCTGTAAAATCAGGATGGTAAATAACTTACAGGGTAATCAAATTCAAAACACAGAGAATCGCTCTAGGCTAAACCTTAAGTTACAAAAAGACACAAAAACAGGAATATACATTCCATTCAGTACAACTTATTTTATCAGTCATTTAAACAAAATGGAATCTAACGCATATTTAACTAGATTGCTTATTAGCCCTTTACAGGAGATCTGACCTGCATTCCTGCTCTGGTCCCGGCAAAAGGAACACACAGACCGAGAGAACCCTTTGTTTCCCCCCCTCCAGCTTTGAAAGTATCTTGTCTGTTCATTGGTCATTTTGGTCAGGTGCCAGCAAGGTTGTTTTAGCTTCTTAATCCTTTACAGGTGAAAGGGTTTTTCCTCTGGCCAGGAGGGATTTAAAGGTGTTTACCCTTCCCTTTATATTTATGACACGCCCCCAAATCACAGATAGGGTGAAACGCTGGCTCTGATTTCTTCCTGGAGCTCTAGGAGAAAACAGAGTTAATAAAACACATGCACCTCTAAATATACTACCAAGTATATAAAGACTAATAATATTTTTCACATCTCAAGGATGATTTTAACCAGTTGATTCTGGGAAACTTTCACAGGAGAGTGCATCAGCCACTTTGTTAGAAGCTCCTGAGATGTGTTGGACGTCGAAATCAAAATCTTGGAGAGCTAAACTCCACTGAATAAGTTTTTTGTTGTTTCCTGTGGTGGTATGAAGCCACTGTAGCGCAGCATGGTCGGTTTGCAGGTGGAAACGCTGTCCCCAAACGTATGGGCATAGCTTTTCCAGAGCGTAGACAATGGCGTAACATTCTTTTTCACTGACTGACCAGTTGCTTTCCCTCTCAGACAGCTTCTTGCTGAGAAACACTACAGGGTGGAATTCTTGATCCAGACCTTCCTGCATTAAAACTGTTCCCACACCATTCTTGGACACATCTGTGGTTACTAGGAACGATTTGTCAAAGTCTGGGGCCCTGTCAAGGTTCCTTCCCCACTCTGAACTCTAGGGTACAGATGTGGGGACCTGCATAAAAAACCCCCTCAGCTTATTTTTACCAGCTTGGGTTAAAACTTCCCCAAGGTACGAACTATTTTACCTTTTGCCCTTGGACTTTATTGCTGCCACCACCAAGCGTCTTAACAAATATATAACAGGGAAAGAGCCTGCTTGGAAACGTCTTTCCCCCCCCAAAAATCCTCCCAAGCCCTACACCCCCTTTCCTGGGGAAGGCTTGATTTGCATAGGTGAACACAGACCCAAACCCTTGGATCTTAAGAACAATGAAAAAGCAATCAGGTTCTTAAAAGAAGAATTTTAATTGAAGAAAAAGTAAAAGAATCACCTCTGTAAAATCAGGATGGTAAATACCTTACAGGGTAATCAGATTCAAAACATAGAGAATCGCTCTAGGCTAAATCTTAAGTTACAAAAAGACACAAAAACAGGAATATACATTCCATTCAGCACAGCTTATTTTATCAGCCATTTAAACAAAACAGAATCTAACGCATATCTAACTAGATTGCATACTGACTTTTTACAGGAGTTCTGTCCTGCATTCCTGCTCTAGTCCCGGCAAAAGCAACCCACAGCCCAAGAGAACCTTTGTTTCCCTCCCCCTCCAGCTTTGAGAGTATCTTGTCTCCTCATTGGTCATTTTGGTCAGGTGCCAGCGAGGTTATCCTAGCTTCTTAACCCTTTACAGGTGAAAGGGTTTTTCCTCTGGTCAGGAGGGATTTAAAGGTGTTTACCCTTCCCTTTATATTTATGACAGAATATAAAAATGTTGGAACACTCATTTGATCAGAAAGCAGAAACAATAATGTGTGCCTCTTCTGACCTGTCACAACTAAGCAAAACAGCTAGAATTTCCAATAATGTAAAACATTTGTAACAATATTTGTTCAGAAAATGCAAATACTTTTGAGATAATAGCAATCTGCTCATGAATATTCATCAAGCAGAAAAAGAGGCTACTTCCCCCAAATACGTTGGTTTTGGAAAATTATTCTCTCGACTATAGAAGAAACCCACATCCCTTTGCGCAAAACCTTTGCCCAGTTCTAGGCTGAACCCAAACCCAACTTGTCTGAAGACTGAAATGCTCTGCTTACTTCCCCCCCCCACTATTATTTTTCTTTTTGAAGGCTCTGCATTTAGAGGAACAAAAGTGCAAGAAAAAAAAAACCCATATGAGGAAGGCAGAGTTTCCAATATATATGGCCTGGAGGTTTCAAATGAATATGTAGGCACATTCTCCTAAGACTGTAGCCAGTTTTTGCAGACCCAAGAGGGTGGGACAAACTTCTAATGAACATCCATGTGTTGGCTGCTTTATTGAACAGATCTTTGCTGAAGTTCTCCCACCAGTTCTTCAAGTTGAGCCCTATCCAGCTTCCATTGCATCAAAGAGAGTTTTGAATCAATAAAAGTATTATAACCTCTTATGAACCCCATTCCAGGGGCCACAGGTTTGTATAATTTTTGATGGTGCCCAGAATGGGTACAAGTCCCCCCCCCACACACACACATCCCTGCCTTGTAAGCTGATACATATTTTTTAAAATAATGTAAAAATGGACTTGAAACATTAAGCGTTTAACAGTTTCCCTATATTGCACAATGTGGGGGGACATGGGGCTGGGAATGAGGAGTTTGGGGTGCAGGCAAGCACAGTCCCCCCAGCCCTCTCCCCTGCTGGCAGCCAGGAGCTCAGGGGGAGGGCCCCCCATCCTGGCAGCACTCACCTCGCACCACTGTCACTGCAGATGCTCCTGGGGGCCGGGCCCCTCTCAGGTCCAGGAAGCCCCCTCGCCTCCTGTAGTGGGTGCCGGGGGTGGGGGTGGGGGGGGGGAAGGCTGCCATCACATGTGTGCTTCCTCCCCTCCACAGGCGCTGGCTGCAGCACTGCCTCAGCCTACCGCCAGTGCCACTCCCTTCTGTAGCCAGCAGTGGCCGGCGAGGGAGCACAGCACGGAGAGACCCGGCCCCGAACATTGGTGGATCCAGGCCTCCAGGCCCTGAATTTGCTGGAGCATGGGCACCATGGGCCCATATAATTCACTGCCCCATGCCCCATTCCAGTGCCTACAGTGTATCTCCAAATAATAATTTTTGTAGGAAACCAATTTGTATGGTCTCTTCTTCCATTCCCATTAATGACTGTTGTGAAGGTATCATGGCAAGATCAATCTCTCTAAAATAGTTTGGCCTGTTCAGTTACATGTAGTAGAAGGTACAGTTTTGTGCATTGGTCCTTTGATGATCACTGATACTTTGTTTTTTGCCATCATCCCATCCTCACTGAAACCTCCACCATTTCTTCGTCTTTCCTAGATTTTTGTTCTACAAATCTCCATTCATATTGTAGCCATTTCTAGATCTGTCGATCTTCTTTATGGATTAGGTCATTAAAATAACCAAAGCCTTTTATGTCTCAATATTTTTTTTGTTTCTCCCATCTTGAGCATGTAGAATATCTTAACATCTGCATTAAAGTTGAACTGATTGGTGTCTGGAAATCTACTGACTGCACTGTAGTTTATTGCCTCTGATGCCACTGGAAGTGAAAGGCAAATATGGCTCTTTGACGCTAATGTATAAATTCCTTATGTCAGCTGGTGCCTCTTATTCCTGCTCTGTACACTAGAACTGTCAGGATCCATTTTTGTTACGTGGGGCTCCTTCTCACCAGGGTTAAGAGTAAAGGAGACAAAGAAATGTTACCTACCAAACTATCATCCAGGATTTGCCGTGTCACTAAATGCAAAACATATCAGAATCAGAGGTTACAGTTCCTCTCTCTAGTCAGTTTAGACTATAGAATATAAAAATATGGACATATGCTTCTAGAGCCTGATTCTTAAGAGACTGTGTGTACCAGTCACATGGGATATTTTATACATCTAACAATGAACAGCAAAGACTTTGTACAAATATACAAATAAATAAATGTAAAAATTAACTGTTTAAGAACCCAGATCCCTGCCCCTCCCCATTGCGATGAAACCCTTAGACAATGGAAATGGTTAGGGGAAGGCAGGGTTCTGTATATCTGTTCCCAGGATTTGGCCCTAGCAGATACATGAGTAGATTTAAAAGTTACACATATATTCATGTCCATTTTTATGCCACACCCTGAGTTTGAGGGTGTCTGCATTTTTTTTGCAACTTTGAAGAGCAGAGCAGAAAGTGCTGCATCCAAAGCTTTGTTATCAGCTGCGGAGGGGCAAACACGGAGTCTTGAGTACAGGTCTTGCCAGGTAAGTACAGGGGAAATGATTGATTTGTAAATTATGTAGTTTACACAGTGGCAGCTGGTGCCCAAAATAAATGGAGGCACTGCAGGTAGCACCCTCTACACTTCTGACTTCTGGAGTGTGATCATGTTATCAAAGTGAAAAACTGGGAGACCATAGCCAAAGGTATCAAAGGGAAGCTTTTTGCTGGCCCATAAGTGGGTTTGGTGGGTAGGTGGGAAGAAAAAGAGACACCCACTTCCTTCTCCCCTCACCTCCCACTACACAATAAAAAAACTCCAATGCTTTTCAGTTAATAGCAGTGTGGAGGAAACAGTAATTACCCCTCTGTGACTCACTTTCCTATCCTCCCCTAGTCTCAAACTCTGCCCCTGGATTCAGGTTCTTACCCTACCGTCTTCCCACCACACACACACTATTGCTGCCACCACCAGCTGAATCCATGTTCTCCAGCATTCAGCCCAGACACCCAAACCATGCCCCTGTCTGTTCCCTCCATCCCAACCCCAGAACTCAAAATGAGCCCCTCCTCACACACACGCCTATGTCCCAGGCTGAGAACTCCACCCCCCCTCCCTGCCCAATATTGCTAGTCTGAAGCGTTCAAAAATCATGTCATATGCCAAAACATCATGATTGGCTTAAAAATATGGAAATTCAGCCAAAAAAATTGGGGTTCTTTTTAATTTGTTTTCTACTTAAATGTGCACTCCGGTAATTTTCAAGCATATCTCTGTGTCCATGAGGGCTAGAAACGTCTTTCTTTTAAATGAAAACTGAGATTCTCATGCAATCCCATGACTCCAGAAGACTGGGCTTTATGAAAAACACCATTTAGTGTGAGCCTTATGATAAAATCATGAAAATTGGCAACACGTGACAGTTCAGAACCTACACCCCCATGAATATCTCCCCCTGAAAGTCTGAATAGCTCCCTCACCCACACGTGCATGTATGCACACATTTGTGAGTGTGTATACACATATAATCACACACGTACTCTCTCACATTCTGCCTCTTATCCGTTTTGCTAATCTCCGGTTTGTCTACACGACAAATGCTACAGCGACACGGCTGCAGTGCTGCAACTATGTGGGGATAGAGCTGGACTGAAGAAACTTGCTACAGCCACAGAAGGGATTTTTCTATCGCAGTAGTAAAGCCACACCCTCATGAGGCAGTAGCTAAAGTTGCCAGAAGAATTCTTCCATCAACCTAGTGGTGTCTATACCATGGCTTAGGTCGGCTTAACTATATCTGTCTGGGGTCTGAATTTTCATACCCTTCAGCGGTGTAGCTAGATCGACCTATGTTTTAGGTGTAGACCAGACCTCACATCAACGGGTTGCAATGCTTCAGTCTGTGTTGCAACTCTTTGATCTAATCTAAATCTGTCCCTAATAGCCTGTACATCCTGCTTGGTCCAGTGGCCACTCCAGCTCTCATCCCCTTCTGTAGCTTTTCCCAACTCTTCTCTGGTACCTAGCTGGCCATTTATTTCTTCCTTGCCACTGCTCCATTCCCCCCTCACCTTCTGGCTGCCTCACCCCAACTCCAGAATCTATCACTGAGGTACTACCACTTCATTTGCCAACTGGGCCTTTCCCTTAAATCTGTGCCTGCTGATGACCCAGATGGCACAAAGCCCTATCTGAAGTGAAAACTGCACTGCACTTTGCCCTGCAATGTACCCTTTGAGTTGTTTCCAGAGAAGCTCTGTTTTTGACATCTTTCATGCATTCATGCTTCCTTTGCTCCAGCTGTCAGTTCCTGCACTGTTAACAACGGGGGCTGTGAACAGGCGTGCGTTCAGATCAGTGATGTCCGCCACAAGTGCCACTGCCATCCACCCTACCAGCTGAAGAGAGATGGCAAACACTGTGAAAGTAAGTCCTAGAGCACTTGACGTGAGCACACTTTACGAGCGATAAAGATGATGCATATACCTTTGTGCATTAGACAATATATTATTTACAATTTATTTTACACCTATCTTGCCAGAAACAGATATAGGTTTTCAATGACTGCATTAAATAAAAATTTTTGAGGAGCAAGGTTCACTTTTGTTGACTTCCATGAGCTTGTTACTGGTTACATAGATCCCTGGTCATTCTGGACATGCCTTAAATGCTGGTTTGAGTTAAAGTAGGAACTTAAAATCATTTAAACCGTAACATTTAATTGCTCTTTAAGACATACCTAATTATGGTTTGTGTAGTAATTTATGACTCAGCATAAGGTATAGTCTTTGTCCATTTTTAGTTTTTGTTATCAGTAATCACATTCTGATTCATCTGTCCTCTTCAGGATATTAAACCAAATTGTCTGACAATCATTTATTATTTGTATTACTGCAGCACGTAGTCCTAGTCCAGAACCCCATTGTGCTAGCTGCTGTTCAAATAGAACAATCATACTACCCTGGGGTTTTTTTCCTTCTTTTGCATATGTTAACTAGTTCATCAGTTCTCAAGGCAATGATAACCTGCACTATACACTTGCATATGTCATAGGTGATTGGGGCAAAATCTTGTGTCCTTACTCAGCCAAAACTCCCGTCAAAAAGTCAGCTGTATATTGTTTCTATTCTGCAGTACACTATATATAAAGACTAAGGAGTAAATCCTGCAGTTCTACTCATTTCCAACTCAGCATGTTTGCAGTGACTTTTGCCTGAGGATTTGGCCATCCAACTTTATGTACAATTTCTGTTCTGCACAGAGTCAATCTGAACTGAATTCTTGATGGCATTTCAGTGGAAGATTTGGAGCGAGGTTTTTCTTCTATGCCTGTTCTGGTGTCAGCATGGCCTATTGTGTGGCTGAATATATAACATTCCTGTTAATCAAGATGAACCAAATGATGAGACCGTTAGCAGGGGAGAGTGGGCAACTGGTCTCCAAAATAGTAGGGCAAAACAGTCATTGAGTTAAATGGAAGTCTGATCAGGCCCCTAATTTGTGAATTCTATTACTGCAGTGCAAACAACTGTAAAGGTTTACTCTCTGACACCATTGGGGCTGATTAGGGTTAGCCAGCCACTGAGGGCAGCAGTTCATCAGCAATGGATAGACAATGCCTAGTAATTATAGAACAATAGGGAAGGTGCCAATTTAGTACTGTGGGTTCCCTGTTTCTCAAGGCTGGAAGGAATCTAGTCCCAGTTGTGTTAGGATCTTGTTTGCTTGTTTTGAAATAATCATTTACATGAGTTACTTGAGTGTATTTTACACCATCATTAAAAGTTCCTCGACTGCTATATATCATCTGCCTCTTTCAGCCCACTACTTTGTCATGTCATTGGCCAAGTGCCTGTTCAGATGTCAGATATCAACCAAAAAAGGCAGAGGACTAAAGGCAGTATCTTTTTGTAAATGTTTTTTCTGTTCTCATTGCTGTATGAAAGATGCACACAAACAGAGGAAAGGGAGTATAATGAAACGGTGAATGTAACTATAAACAAAGTGCTGTCAAATATTTTTTCCTCTTTAATCTTTCAGTAAATGTCTACATTCATGTGTGTCTACACTGCAATGAAATACCTGTAGCTGGCCCATGTGAGCTGACTCAGCTTGCAGTGCTCAGGCTACAGGGCTGATTAATTGTGGTATAGACATAGGGGCTTGGGCTGGTGTCCATGCCCTGGGACCCTATCCCTCTCGCAGGGTCCCAGAGCCCAGGCTTCAGCCTGAGCCTTAATGTCTACACTGCAATTAAACAGCGCTGCAGTCCAAGCCCTATGAGCCAGAGTCAGCTGACACAGGCCAGCCATAGGTGTTTAATTGCAGTGTAGACATACCCTCAGTTACAGTAATCTTGCAACAGTGGAAGGTAAAACCATTTTCAGACAAAAGCATGACCTTTAAGTTGACAGTAAATTTAATTGCTTTCAGTGATGGACCCCTGCGCAAGTGGGAACGGAGGATGCTCACACATCTGTCAAAACGAGAGAGGACTTGCAAAGTGTGAGTGCCATCCTGGGTACTATCTTTCTGCAGACAAAAAGTCCTGTGGAGGTAAGAAGCTGCAAAAAAGACTAATTAATGGGGAAGAAGGGCATTATTTGGAGTTTCAGTGTAACTGCACTTGTAATGGAAATGAGTAACTTGTGTTTGTGTGTATGTACCGTGTGTATAGAATATAATATTTTTCACATGTGCACACCTTATATAAATATATGTGTGTATATAAAATAATATTTTCACAAAGACCCATGTGCATTCACTTGCACATATGGATGTGTGATACAAAACAGCAGTTCTATTTTATTTTTTGACTATCCCTAGACCTCTGAAGGTCGTTTTAATAATGACAGTTATGCATTTTAATCTGTTAAGAAATTGTATTTACTGTTAATTGGATGAGGATCTATGGGTAATCTGGCATTATGCACATGATGTCCCTTATGAAATAGTGCCCCAGATGAAGATATAGGAAAATTGGTTCAGATAACACTCTGATCTAGGTCAGTGACAACCTATTTAGAATTCAAAAGGATTTTCAGCCAGGGAACTACTTTCATATTAATAGAGAAACCACTTTGTGGAGAGAAATCACTAAGGCTAAGAATTCCAAATATAAAAAAGATAGGTTTCCAGTGGATTTTGAGAAAAATCTAAGGTAGTTAGGTGCCTAAATCAATGAGCTCCCTGAGGTTCCTTTGAAAATTCACATAATCTTGCCAAAATCTCCAGCTTGCAAAGTGACAGCTAATTAATGAATCTGAATAAAATCTTGGCAAGCTTTACACTGTGACAACGTCAGGGAAGCTGCCAAATATTTCACCCTGAAAACTTCCACAAAGTAGCAAATGGTTTCTGTACAGCCCTGGGCCCCACTCTTGCGAAGGCACTGATCACATGCATAATGTTACATGCTGCTGTGCCATAAAAGGGTCTTGGTGAGGAGCGCAGAACATCTCCTTACCCCAGCATGCTTGGCTAATTACAAAATGTACCTTGGGAAAATTAAAATGAAATAGCCAGAAATGTAAACTTAGAAAGAAATCTGAGCTTCTTAGTTTTTGTTCTTGTGCAGTTATGCTCTACAAGGTCAGTACTTGGCTTTTTAGCATGAGGAATCTTGTTCATTATCCTGTTCTTGAAAGCGATCCTCCTCCTGCTCCTTTGGGTTTTCCAGCTGTGCTGAACTATATTCTTCTGTACTGACACTTAATTTGCAGAGTTCAGATGGTTCATTACAATGATGATGGGTCAGAGCACTTTGATCTGTTTGTAGAGGACCCTGTTCCATGTGCATCTCTTTCCCCTTTTCACAGGGAAGACTTGGAGTGCCCCTCCTTTGATCAGTGTAGCTATCACTTAACTCAACTTTGTGGATATGTCTACTCTGCAATCAGAGATGTGATTGCAGCATGTATAGGCATACCTGAGCTAGCTTTAATCTAGCTAGTGTGAGTACCAATAGCATAGAAGCCACCACAACATGGACTTTAGCTTGTACTAGCTGCCCCGCATAAGTACCCAGGATCCCAGATGGGTTCCTATGGCCTGCACTGAAGCCTGTGCTGCCCTGGCTTCGCTGCTTTTGGTACTTATGCTAGCTAGATTAAAGCTAGCTCAGGTATGTCTGTGTGTGCCGCAATCATGGCCCCTGGTTGCAGTGTAGACATATGATGTATGGAGGAAGCTCAGGGGTGGTGCAGCAGAGTGGGTGCTGGTCTCCATGGCACCATCCCATGCAGAAATCTTGTTGGGAGGATGTACCATTCAGGATGTATCCAAAACGATTTGACACTGTCCGAGTAGTATAGATAATCAGGTCTCTCTTTTACCATTGGTTTAAAAGTAATGAGTATGAGGAGTGTGGTCTAGTGATGACAGCCTCAGGTGAAATGTGACAGTATACATGTAAAGTATTATTTTGAAGGAGGGTGTTGTGGCTTCAGTGTTTGTGGAATTGCTAGGTGCTGCCTTGTCTACTAACCATAAGACATTATTTCAATGGACACTTCTGAAGACTTTTGTTTATATGAGCGTGGAAGGGTATAACTTCTTTAAAATCTCCCAACTGATCTCATTGCTGATCTCTTTGTTTTGCAGACATTGATGAGTGTGCAGAAGAGACAGCCAGGTGTGCTCATCGTTGTGTGAACACCCTAGGGTCCTTCACCTGTATTTGTAATCCTGGCTTTGAGCTGGGGGCTGATGGAAAGCAGTGCTACCGTAAGTGAAAGTTTTACAGCAACACATTTCAGGTGATCTTACCTGGATAATGCAGTACTTCAGTTTTAATGCAATCAGATTAGAACTCCCAGGAATAAAAAAGGATGCAAAAATGCAAGGTGAATATTCTTGCCTTCATCAGAAACGCTGCTGCCATTTTGCAAATTTATATATTCTTGAGCATGTATTTCAACCATTACTCCACTACAAACAGCCCCCTTGGTTTCAAAGGGCAAACAGCCCCGCTGGTTTATCTTCAAAAGGTAATGAATTATATGGCGAGTGTAATTCTGGAGTTACCCAAAGACACCTATGCATTTTACTGATGTTAGATGAAATTTATTCATTCTCACCCTCCTTTTTCTCATGCCATGTACCTGCTGCAAAGGGAAAACCCACATGGGAGCCTGACATGCTCGTCATCTCTCTGGATTTACTCAGGACTCCCCTGACATTTAGAAAAGCGTATTGAGTAAAAAAGCAAGATCTATGATGATGAAAATAGGAACTAAGACTTCCAAGGCTATTAAATTCCCAGTCGTTCTTCCTCAATCAATGTTTAAATGCTTCACAGCTGGCTCTCTTAAACATCCCCTACTTAACAAACCAGTAACTTGCTCCCTGTGATAAGTGATCCTCAGGCTAACCTAAGGGGTAGATTTTAGATTAATAAAGGAGATGGGCTGGAAAAGTTTGTGTTTTTTATGGGTCTGGTGTAAGCTCTCTGGAATGCTGTAGTAGACAAAAGCATGACCTGTTTTAATGAAGAGGCAGGCAGTAACTGTTCAATCTAATGATGCTGGGCAGAGGTTTTCAGCAGAATTTCCCACATACACTGCGTACTAGAGGTGAATACAATGTTTAAGGGGCGTGGGGATTATTCTATGAAATGTTTTAATGAGGGGGAAAAAGCAATTTCAAATCATACAAATAAAACTAAATGTCCAATTATTATCAAAACAAAGTATTTGAGAGGGACTGGAAAGCTATTTGAGATCCAAATGAGGAACAATGCATTTCACAATAGCAAAAAGAGATGCTATTGATACACAGAAAATTATCTTATGTGAGCAGTATAAGGGGTCTAGACCACTCGGGTTCATTCTTGTTTTATGCAAAGATTTTTCTTATTAACTGACAAATCTTTGTGAGGCAGAATTATGCACGCTTTGTATACAACATTAAGAATTTTTTTTAAAAAAAATATTCTGAATCTGTTTTAGGTACTTACATGGCCACCACTACCATGTTATCTGAGCACCTCAGTCTTTAATGTATTTATCCTCACAACACCCCTGTAGGACCAGGCAGTGCTATTAATCCCCATTTTACAGATTGAGAACTGAGGCACAGAGAGACTAAGGCCCAAATTTTCAAAGGTATTTAGGTGCTTAACACCCATTGAAATGACTTGTCCAAGGTGACACAGTAAATGGAGCAAGGAATGGAATCCAGGTCTCATGAGTCCCAGGGAACCCCTCCCTCCCTCAACCATCATTCCTCTCTCTGAATAAACAGTCATACTTCTTACTATAATAACATAAGAAAGGCCATACTGGGTCAGACCAAAGGTCCATCAAGCCCGGTATCCAGTCCTCTGACAGTGGCCAATGGAAGGTGCCCCAAAGGGAATGAACAGACAGTTATCATCAAGTGATCCATACCCTGTCACCCAGTCCCAGTTTCTGGCAAACAGAGGCTAGGGACACCATTCCTGCCCATCCTGGCTAATAGCCATTGATGGACCTATCTTCCAAGAACCTATCTAGCTCCCTTTTGAACCCCATTATAGTATTGGCCTTCACAAACCGTCTGGCAAGGAGTTCCAGAGGTTGATAGTGCGTTGCATGAAAAAATACTTTCTTGTGTTTGTTTTAAACCTGCTACCTATTAATTTCATTTGGTGGCCCCTTGTTCTTGTATTATGAGAAGGAGTAAATAACACTTCCTTATGTACTTTCTCTATAGCACTCATGATTTTATAGACCTTTATCATATCCCCCCTTAGTCGCCTCTTTTCCAAGCTGAAAAGTCCCAGTCTTATTAATCTCTCCTCATACAGAAGCCATTCTATACCCCAATCATTTTTGTTGCCATATATGGCCTTCTCTCTCTCTGTCCCCTCCCACCTGCACCAGCCAGTACTGCAGTCCCTGATCTTCTGGGCATAGGGACTGCTCAGGTAGTGGTGCAAGAAGGGGCAAAGTATAGGCACCATTACACAGCCACATATACACACCAACCAGCTGACATGGCTGGCCACAGAGGCAAGTATAAGCTGCACCTTTGTACAGGCTCTAACAGCAAACACACTCTTTCTATGTGCTGAAATGCTCCAGCAGGCACGGCAGCTCCTTAAGACACAGTGCTTTCCAGTGCTCCTCCTGGGGTGTTGCAAATTGGATCACCCTGAAAATGGGACCAGGCTTAAAAGATGCAATCTGGCTGTATACTGAGAGTGGTGAATTATGATTCACCTTCATTCTACAGGTGTGCAAATGAAGGGCATAGTGGGAATGAGGATGTAAGGAACTTCCTGTCCCATATGAGCCCTTCTACAGGGGCCTGGGGAAAACCTTGTTGGGGACCATAGTCCATATCCATGTTCTCTCGTCGTGTTATGCAGCCACAAGGTGCCTGAAAGAAAACTGAGAGAGAGGCTGAGAGTGATGCCTGGGTCATGGCAGGGTGAAGGCATTGAGGCAGTGTAGCTGCAGTCTATGTAATCTTGTAGCCCCCAGGACAAATCCTGGAGAAATAAATCTGAATTCCTTCTGAAAACTCCAGCTGCTGTGCACCTCCTTTCAAATATCTCTCATGTACCAAAGAGTGCTAGGACAGCATGTTTCACGCATTCCTGGTTAGTAGGACGTCTGGGGCTACATTCCTGAGCTATGGTATTCTACATGAATACGAACATGAAAATACCTGTTGTAATAATTTGAAAACTTATTCCCCGCCTGCCTGCTTTTGCAGGAGCACCCTGTTTGAAATGAACAATGCAAAACCCAGCCTTGGTGAGCGCTCTGTCCAATTCTCATGCTTCCTAGAATGCTTACAATCTCTTCTTCTAGTGTGCAAGCTCACTGTCCTTGTTCAAAGACTATGTAAAGTGCACCCGGGGATATATATTTTGTGTACACTAGTGCAATAGACACTTTGCTGTAACTGTGGGCCAGCACCAAGTTATTCAGCACAAAGGTGAATATGATACAATGGAACGTTGTTGAGTAGCCCACAACATGCTCTTCTAACCTCTGCGTGGGAGAGTTTATATTTTCTACTGCAGTGTTTAGCTTCCCAGCAATCAGTGTATGGACATATTGTATTGATGGCTATTCTCCAATTACTCTCCTCCTGTGCTTACTTATTAATATTCTTTTGATCATTTCTCTGGAAGGCATCGAAATGGAAATTGTCAATAGCTGCGAAAGCAACAATGGCGGTTGTTCTCATCACTGCGAGCACTCGCCTGGTGGGCCTCACTGTTCTTGCAACCAGGGATATCTCCTTGATTTGGATGGGAAAACATGCATAGGTAATATATGGTAAATGCTGCATCTCTTTCAAAGAGGGGAGGGGGAACACATGGTCCATCAGAACAGAAAGGGAGAAGGATGTGTAAGGGGAAGCCTAGAATAAAGCTTTCGCTTTTGGAAGTGTCTGTTTTTTCCCCTTCCTCTTGTCCTTCCTTTTGGTATTTCAGTAAACTGGAGCTTGTCTAAACTTCCCATTCAATATTTCGACGTGGCCTATTGAGGGTTTGGTGGGATTATTACTTAATGCTTCTACCTGCATTGAAAAATGACACCTCCATGAAATTGTTGTCAAGATGACCAAATTGTTTACAGCCCAAATTTGTTTCCTCAGGGATTAAAGTTCCTTTTTCCAAGGTTTTCCGTATTCCAAGGCCAACCAGCAGATGATTACCTTTAGTTGTGCACATTGGACTAATTTTCAAAAGTGTTGTGCACCCACCTGGAGTCCACTTTGCGGTAGAGAAGTTCTTCAGCTCCTATCATGCTCATCCATTGCCAAGATTACACCTCCTACTATGTGAGAAATTTCCCATGGGATGTGAAAGCAGGGAAATATTAGATGAGTAGAAAGAAAAATGTGGAGATCTGTGAGAGAGGCTGATAATGGACAATTTTTAAAACAAGAGGGTCAATTCTGGACTGGATCCTGAAATGAACTGGGAGCCAGTTGGGTTAACAATGGGATTATGTAGCCTTGTTTCTTGTGTGTGTATAAGACAGGCAGCAGCATTCTGCACATGCTGAAGCCTAGAGATGGGCTAATGGAGTACTCATAAAGAAGAAAGTTATCATGGTCAAGGTGAAGGTGAGGTGAGAGCATATATGAAGATTTCAACAGAGCTGAGGAAGTGAAAAGGTGTTCTGACAGCAAACATTTTTTTCATTGGCTGCAAGCTGCATGTTTCAAAGTACACAGTGAACTTTTAATAGAACTAGGAAACAAGATATCATCTGAAATATTGCTGGGCAGCTTTGCTTGTGACATTTGCAGGAAAAGGAATACTCCTTGTTCAAATAATCTGCTTTAATCAATTTTGTGCTGACCTCTAGCTTTAATTGATTGATTACATTTTCTTTCTCCACTCTCTGGTGTGTACATTTCCTAATAATGTTGGTGCCCGTTCCAAGGTTAATTGAGACACTGACTTTTCACATCTGTGGCTGCTCATCCAGTTAATGGTCAAAAGCATTTTGCGAACTCAGCGTTGACAGGCTACCTCTTGAATCGCCACTTAATAGCTCAAAACACTAAAAGAGCTGAGATCAGCTGAGAGCCTGCTGTTAAAAGATAGCAGCTTGATTCTTGTTTCCGTTAATCAGGACAACAGTTTTTGACCACGTAAATTTCCCTGCTTATACAAGACAGAATGAAATGGTGGCAAGTTGAGTATCAAAAAGTTAAATTGCTTATAAATATGTATCTTCTTCTTGTCTGAGAATGCTTTGTTGAATCGGAGGTTTCTGTTCACTGCTGTCTATTTTATGTCATAACAGGCCTGAGGATTCAAATATTCATATGAAAAATGATCCGCTGTAGATTAATTACTAGTGAAGAGATGCTAGTTATATGCTAGGGTGATTGAGTTGTTGTTTTATTGGTCTTTTGGTAACACATAGGAGCCCCCTGTCATGGACCAGGATGCCAGTCCTAGACCAGTTCTAGATGCTGTACAAATGCAGAATAAGTCCCCCTGCTACAAAATGTAGGCAACACCTGTTCTTAATATGTGGCAGTGTTCTTGTAGACAGTCCTGTCTGAAGATTTAAAAAAAATTGAGATGGGGGAGGTGATAAATAAGACACACAAACCTGGCCACTGAAGTACATTTCTTTCCTATCTAAATTACAAAACTGTGAAGGCTAAAATGACCGACAGTGCATTAATGACAGTCTTTTAAAATAGATTCATTTCCTGAGTCTGTTCAGCACAACCGGTGTTTGAATTGCCACCAGGAAGCCTAACTGAACCCCTGCTTTCTCCCTTCAGACCTGGATGAATGTGAGTCCAGCGAGGCCTGCTGTTCCCAGTTCTGCATCAACTACATCGGAGGCCATGAGTGCAGCTGCAAGGCAGGGTTCCGGCTTAATGCCAATGGCTGCGTATGTGATGGTAAACGTCTTAACACTGATGGCTGAAGCTGACTCAGAGCACAAAAGGAAAAAAGATTTTGAAGCTTCTTCTAGCATTTCTTAGCAATTTCCCTGCTAAGAGAGCATGGCAACAAATACTGCTTTGTTGATAGGATTTTAGCACTGTTTCCATTTTATAACAGTGGGGTGCAGTCATGACTCAGGATTGTATACAGACAGGCCCCTATACAGGAGCAGAAGAGATGAGTCAGTGTAGAAGGAGACTTTTTTCCCATTCCCCCATACACATGATACATGGACATGTCATAAAAGATGATTGCCTTAGTAATCTTACATGAAGTGTGAACCCCAATATTTGGCTAAACCCTAGAAGCTGGGATGCATGTCCAGATTCTTGGACCTACCCAGTTGTGCTGTTTTTATGGGGCTTCTAGCTGAGCCATAAACATGGCAAGAATAGCCTCTTCCCTCATGCACTTATGGTGGGAACTGGGGAGCACAAAGGTCCATTGGAATGGGAAAACAATTAAACAACATTTTCCAGATCTCCAGAATGAGTTTTAAATTTTGGACAAAGATTCAGGTAGGCTCTTGCTTTATCCAAACTAGTTTACCTGTCACTACCTGTTACCATTTACCAGTTACCATTAATATTTGTTTTCCAGATGTGGATGAGTGTCTTGCTGACAATGCCAGCTGTGAGCATATCTGTGTTAATTCTCTGGGGTCATACGAGTGCATGTGTAGAGAAGGCTACAGACTTAATCTCAATAGACATTCCTGCATCTGTAAGTTATTGTAAAGCTTGAAGACAATTAAACACTTCTCTCTGATTTAGAACCTGACTTTAGAGTCCAGATTTCTAAAAGAGACTAGAGATTTTTGGGTGCCCAACTTGAGATACCTTAAAGGTAGTGAAGGCAAGCCATATAAAGCATGTAGGTCCAATGTGAGCACTCAAAATAGTGGCTTGGCCATCAGATTAATGGAAGATGTGTGGCTAAATTTACTGCACTGCTCTCAAAATCTCAACGTATTTTATTTTGACAAGTTAATATTGCTCATTTCAATTACATTAAGAAGATAGGCATCACATAAAAAATACAGAGACTCAAATTCTGCTCTGTTAAACCAGTGCAAATCCAGAATATCCCCACTGAAGTCAATGGAGTGACTCTGGATTTCTACCAATGTAACTAGGACAGAGTTTGGTCCAATGACTTCTCATTTAATAATCTAGTTTAATCATTGACTAAACTATGGTGGGGAGCTTGATATTTTTATCCAGCTGAAACAAGCAGCTAATTGTATATTCTTGTAGTGCTGAATTTTCAGCTTTTCATGTGTTTTAGAGCCAGGCCCAAAACAAAAATCTGTAAATTGAGCAGCAGATCTAAATTCAAACTTGTTATGTTTACAGTATGATCAAAATACTTTCAAATTTGGGGGAGGAAAGGGGCAGGCAATAAGGGGATGGGGCATGTAATTCCAGATTTGAACTTCAGCATTTGGTCCAATATAGGGTATGTCTACAGTGCAGTCAGAGTTGGGACCGTAGCATGTGTAATCAGACCCAAGCTAGCTTTAATCTAGTTAGCTCAAGTAAGAATAGCAGTGAAGCCACAGCAACACAGGCAGCAGACTGGTCTGTACAAGCCTCACTGAGCCCTACCTCATCCCTGAGGGGTGAGCTTGTGCTGCTGCCCACGCTTCCCATCTTTACAGCTATTGTTATTCAAACTAACTAGATCAGGGATTGGCAACCTTTGGCCGCAGCACGCCAGGGTAAGCCTCCTGGCTGGCCGGGCTGGTTTCTTTACCTGCTGTGTCTGCAGGTTCGGCCGATTGCAGCTCCCACTGGCTGCGGTTCACTGCTCCAGGCCAATGGGAGCTGTGGGAAGTGGCGCGGGCCGATGGGCGTGCTGGCCGCCGCTTCCTGCAGCCCCCATTGGCCTAGAGCGGCGAACCGCAGCCCGTGGGAGCTGTGATCAGCCAAACCTGCGGATGCGGCAGGTAAGCAAACTGGCCCGGCCTGCCAGGGGGCTTACCCTGGCGGGCCGCGGGCCAAAGGTTGCCGATCCCTGAACTAGATCAAAATTAGTTTGGGTATGTCTAATGTGCTGCAGTCACACTTTGATTGCAATGTAGATATACCCTATATTGAGCCAAATTTGAACATGCTAAAGTTCAAACCTGGAATTACATGCCCCATCCCCTTGCTGCCTGCCCCTTCCCTCCCCCAAATTTGTGAGTATTTTGATCACATTGTAAACATAACAAGTTTAACTTAGATCAAACTGTTGATCTGAGCTGCAGACTTGTCCAACCCCAGATTCAGAGTTTAGATCTAGGGTTTTAGATGAGGCTTAGTTGTTCTTTCCTCATTTTCCTGCTAATATGTACTCTATTTATTCATATAGATAATAAAAACAGATCAAGTGTGACTATTTTATGTACTGTACATTTTTAAATAATATTGGTCTGACTTAAAAAATCTAACACATAAAAAGCTGTAAAAGGAGGACTGAACACCAGAGTGGTAAGATGAAGCTCTGAAGTTGGCTCTGTCTTCTTAGCATTAGATGATGATGAGCTGGAGGAGGAGGAAGAAGAGAAACTGGAGATCGCTAGGATTCCAGGCCTTCGGTTCAGAAGACCTCCTCAGCTGCTTCGTTATGCTGCCACACTAGGCACCTTCTATGAGGATGAGGACAAAGATGTACGAGGAGAACTTACTCTCATGCATAAAGTTGGTAAGTAAATGAAAAGATTGTAGTTTTTAGGAGAGGAAACACATGGTGGCCATAGCCAGCAGCTTTGTGAAGGGTGAAGATTCTCTAGGGTGGGAAAGAGATCTTGAGGAGAGAATGAACAGAGCCAGGAAGACTGGAGCTGTCATGAGGCCAGACAAAAAGACAGGGCCAAATTCTGCAGAGTTTTTTGCCTTCAGAGGATGTTGGAAAGAAGTGTGCCAGCCAGAGACAGGCTCCCTGAGTCATTCTGAAGGCTGAGGGCGTCTTCTGTCAGAATGACTGTGTGGGGAACACAATTGCCCATAGCCCATAGACTGTTACGTCAGAAAGGGGCAGTATTCTCTGCAGTGGCAGCGCTGCTGAACTCCAACCTCACAGAAAATCTAGATATAGAACTATAACGGCTGAATATTTTGTGCAGCATATGTGAAAGGAACGATGGTATTGAACTGGTCATAAACTTGAATAGTCAGTGTGTGTATAACCTTAGAAAATGTACACCTGCCATGCCATGTATGTGCCTGAACAATTGTGTCTCCAACCTGGAAATTACCTGACTCAACATCCATGTTGTTCCCGCCAAATAAGAAGGCTTGGTCATTATAACATAGACTCAAAAGCACTATGCTTTCTTTTTGGTGGAAGTATTACTTGCTCAGAGTGAGAGGACAGATTTTTTTTTATTTATTTTGTATGGTATCGGTTTTGTAATTGCAATGTCTAATTACACTTCAGAGGGACTTTGCTCCACAGCCAGGGGCTAGTCCTGGCTTTAATCAATTAACTTTTATTTATATAAAAAAGATAAAACTTCCAAAAAATATGTGATGTGTAATTTGCATTTAAACGAAAGCAGACACACTGGAAGAAAGAGTAAAGCAGCAGCCAGTCATCCACAGCAAGATATTGTGAGACTGACAACCAATGGGTAAATTGGCAAGCAATGTAGCCTCATGAAAAATTAACAGCATAAGCACCAAAGTCTAATATTGATTGCCCAGTGTTGGTGTTTTTTTCCACTATTGGACCTATGTCTTTTTGGGGGGTTGTAACTTGGTATCTGAGCTGCTGCACTTTTCCCAAAGCTGATGTACGGTGCCAAGACTGGCTGCTCCAATGCCTTAAAGATGGCAGTGATAGAAGGAAGAAAATATCTTTTAAAAGTTTACAATTTTTTAAAATTCTCAAATGTGAAATTATTTCTTCCTAGTTTTAAAAGTCTTTTTGTGCTGTGCTCTATATTTTAACAAAACAGCCTGTCAAAACATGTCCTCTTGCAAGCTGTTAGCCTGTACTATAGGTCTAGTGGCTTTTACTTCATTTTTAAAGTAAACACGGTAACCTTTTCAATGGCACTTTGCATACTGATATTTAGGTCTGATTTTTCAAAATTGTTCTAAGAGACAGCTCCTGAATTCTGAACATGTTTGAAAATCTGACCACCTACTCAGGTTCCTCAGTGGAAGCTGTTGGGTATTGATTGGCTTAGAAAATCTGACCTTACATATAAAATAACAGATGAAAAACAAGCAACCCACTGACTTAATATTAGCTGAAGGATCCTGCCAACTTCATTTTAAACACTCATCGAAATCCCCATCCAAAAAAGACTCCTGTCATGTGCCTCAAACCCCCTGAGAGGACAGGCTGATTAAATGGCTATGCTAGTAATATAAAGCAGATATTTCAACCAGGGGCAAGTTTTTTCCCCTCAGCCTACGACAAAGACTATGTAGCAGGCAAGCTTGTACTTGCATGTGTGTGTGGATTTGAAGGGGCTGTGTATGTGTGTGAAAGAGAGAGAGAGAGAAAAAAACAAGTATATTTTCTTGTAAATAAAATGCTTACTCATAATCACAACCGAAAAAGGAGATGATAAACTTTCCTAGAATAATTTAAACTTTGCTCTTGGAATATATAGTGAGTATGTTGACAATATATAGGATAGCTTCCAGCTGCTGTAATGTGAAAAGAGGGATTTGGAGAGGTGGCAATGGATATCCTCTCTCAAGAAATCCTGTTGAAAATATGTAGTAGGTGGTGCAATCTGATCCTCCTAAAGACAAAAATATTTGCTCTTCAGAAGTATTTTCTTAAGACCTTTCTGGCAGGGATTTACAGTATCATGAAGGATGAGAGACAGGGAGCCCAACTTTCCTTTGTTAGGCTACAGAGTTTTAAGAGGGGAACTTCAGAACCTCCTCCACATCTCTGGGGCTTACATTGTATCATGAAGAGCAACAGACTTGGACTCTGGTTGGGCAGTGCGGGAGATGATTTCCAGTGTTGAGAGCCCTTCATCAAGAATGCCCTGCCAGCAAAACCCCATAATGTTTAAACTTGAGGACTCTCATTGGCACTTCTTGTCAAGACAAAACACGTTGACATTTGGGAAGATCCATCAACAACACCAGTCCTGCTTTCTTTAGATTGACAATGCTCCATGGATTTCCTTCTTTACAGTGTGTGTTTGGAATGATAGTGAACAAGTTAAACTTATTAGTCGAAGGATCATGTTCCTGTGCTCACTGAGCCTTCTGTCCTTTTCCATTTCAGTTTGCCTGGATAACACCTTTGGCAATGATTGTAGCCTGAGCTGTGATGATTGTATAAATGGAGGCAAATGTAACAGTGAAAACAGTGGCTGCATCTGTTCACCGGGGTGGACTGGAATGATATGCAATGAAAGTAAGTACTGTATGTTTGGACAACATCCTACAGTTAATGGGGTCCTTGTCCTGGCCTGGCAAATCCATAAGAAGCGGAAACAATCTGCTCTTTGCTTTTGAGCTGAAAAGCTGTTTAAGGAATAGAATGGCCTCACTGAAAGATCACATTTGCAACATTTAATTACAGGTGAGGCAGACACAGCAGCATCTTAACCTGATAGGCCCCCATGTCCTATGTGACACATTAAGCCTAAAATATAAAAGAGGAACCCTGAATTATTCATCAGGAAACTTAGAATTGTGAAGTATTGCCACACCCAGTCCAGTGAAGTGCAATCAGTACAATATCCCTTGTTTGTTTTCGAGTAATTGCATATGTCCATTACAGAAAGCATTGCACACTTGGTGCACCAGTACCAGGGAGTTTTCCTTAGCGGTGCCCATAGGGGAGGCCAGGCTTACACCCTTGTGCTCCTCATGTTCCAAGATCAGGGTATAAAGGGCAGAACCCCACCTGCCCAACCTTCAGATTCTTCTTACATGGTCTGTGGTTAAAGCACTCTGTCAGTTGTTCCTCTGGGAATGTGCATTTAGTATTTTTTGCTGGTTAGTAGTACTCATTTTTGTGTCCTCGAGTCAGTCTTTCTTTCTTTCTTTCTTTCTTTCTTTCTTTCTTTCTTTCTTTCTTCATAAATTAGTGGACATCTCCTGATATCAGAGGAGTATTTGCTAAGGTACTCTGGCTTCACAAACTAATGTCCATGAAAGACATTTTCTCTCACTGTCTGAAGTGCTTGAGTGAGGGTCATGTCGGGGACAGGCGTCCGATTTTCTAAGGCTTCAGGACAAGAACCAAGAGAAGAAAGCCTGAGGTACATCCTTATGGAGGCCGCCCTTTGCCCATCAAAGGTACTACCTCAATCGATTAAAGGAATTCCTCCCCATCAAGGAGAGTGCTCCTGTCAGGGTTCCCTCCCCACTCTGAACTTTAGGGTACAAGTGTGGGGATCTGCATGAAAGACCCCCTAAGCTTATTTCTACCAGCTTAGGGTAAAACTTCCCCAAGACACAAACTTTTTGCCCTTGGAGGGTATGCTGCCACCACCAAGTGATTTAACAAAGTATCAGGGAAAGACCACTTGGAGTTCCTATTCCCCCCAAATATTCCCCCAAGCCTTACGTCCCCTTTCCTGGGGAGGCTTGAGAATAATATGCTAATCAATTGGTTAGCACCTCTGTGAAATTAGAATGGAAGATAATCTCACAGGCAGTCAGATTCAAAACATAGAGAATCCCTCTAGGCAAAACCTTAAGTTACAAAAAGACACAAAACCAAGCATACACATTCCCTCCAGCACAGCGAATTTCACAGGCCAAAAACAAAAGAAAATCTAATGCATTTATTAGCTAGATTACTTACTAACTCTATAGGAGTTGGATTGCTTGCTCTCTTGGTCTGTCCCTGGGCAGAGGTATCACACAGACAGACAAAGGCTTTTTCTCTCCCCCCCACCCGCCCAAATTTGAAAGTATCTTGTCCCCTTATTGGTCATTTTGGTCAGGTGGCGGCCAGGTTACTTGAGCTTCTTAACCCTTTACAGGTAAGAGGATTTTGCCTCTGCCAGGAGGGATTTTATAGCACTGTATACAGAAAGGTGGTTATCCTTCCCTTTATTTTTATGACAGCTCCCCTGGGTTTATCAGAAGGCAGAGAAAGGAGAAAGATCCCCTTAGTCAAGACACTCTTGGAAGAGACAAAAGTGCTCAGAGCCCTCTCAGGCTCCCAAGCCAAACAAGGGGATGGCTTCCACATAGTCAAGGTCCTTGGTGCAGGATTCTTTGACCTCACAGGCTTGCCACTCTGGTACTGAAGGGAGAGAACTTCCTGGTACTACTCCCTACTGGCTCAATAAGGGCAGAGCCACTGATTCTGGTTCCCAAGCCGGACATGATGAGGCTGCCTGTTTCCTCAGAGTAGGTGCTGGAGCTATCACCCATGATGACAACTGGGAAAAGACCTATCTCAGTACCAACCAACCCAGAGGCCTACACAGCTGAGAAATATCTCCTGTACTGTACCAGCCCCATCATTGGCCCTACTGGGTTCCATCGGGGATGCCTACGAGTCTAGATCATTATCTCTGCTGTATTACGCAAACTGGTCCCTGAGAAGTGAAGCCCCTTTGTCTGGTACCAGCAATCGGCTGGAAGTCTGTATTTATGTCCTACACAGAACAAAGGAGGGGGCAACCTGTAACAGCCCAACAGCTGTCCAAGTGGATCACCAACTTTTTGCATCGTCATGTGTTACAGTGCCAAGGATGTTACCCCTCTTGTCAAGGTTCCTTCCCCACTCTGAACTCTAGGGTACAGATGTGGGGACCTGCATGAAAGACCCCCTAAGTTTATTTCTACCAGCTTAGGTTAAAACTTCCCCAGGGCACGAAGTCTTTGCCCTTGGATTAGGTAAAACGCTGTCACCACCAAGTGCTTTAACAAAGAACCAGGGGAAAGGACAACTTGGAGTTCCTATTTCCCCAAAATATCCCCCCAAGTCCTTACACCCCCTTTCCTGGGGAGGCTTGAGAATAAACAAGATGAGCACAAACCCCTTGGATTTTTAAGTCCCAAAAAACCCAATCAAATTCTTAAAAATCAGAAGTTTATTAGAAGAACAAAAAAAGATAAGAGAACAACACTGTAAGATCAGAATGGAAGATAATCGTACAGGCAGTCAGATTCAAAACATAGAGAATCCCTCTAGGCAAAATCTTAAGTTACAAAATGACACAAAAACAGGAATACACATTTCCTCCAGCACAGCGAATTTACAAGCCAAAACACAAAGAAAACCTAACGCATTTTCGAGGTAGATTACTTACTAACTTTACAGGAGTTGGAGAGCTTGCATCCTTGATCTGTTCCCGGCAAAGGTATCACACAGACAGACAAAAACCTTTCCCCCCCACTCCAGATTTGAAAGTATCTTGTCCCCTCATTGGTCATTTTGGGTCAGGTGCCAGCAAGGTTACCTGAGCTTCTTAACCCTTTACAGGTGAAAGGATTTTGCCTCTGGCCAGGAGGGATTTTATAGCTCTGTATACAGAAAGGTGGTTACCCTTCCCTTTATATTTATGACACCTCTGGAAAAGTTGTCTGCACATTCAGCTCACTCAACATCCATGGCCTTTGTGAGTAATGTCCCCATTGTGGGCATTTGCAGAATGGCAACGTGGTCCACAGTCTACACCTTGTTAGATATTATGCAATTACTACTGCATCAAGGGAAGGTGCTAATGTAGGGAAAGCAGTTCTGCAGTTCCTCTTCTGATGAAACTCCTAGCACTGCCTCCATTGAAACTGCGTGAGAGTCACTTAGTGTAATGGATATATGCAATCACTCAAAGAAGAGAGAATGGTTAATTGCCTTTCATAACTCTTGTTCACCAAGATATGTTGCATACGCCCATTATGTCAGTCACCCTCCTTCCATGACACATCAGAGCCTTTAATCTAAGGCTCCAATACAAAGGATCTGAAAGGTGAGCAGGGTACCCCTGCCCTTTATACCCTCAGCTCAGAGAACTAGGGCACTGACTGGGCTGCCCAGCATGGCCACCGCTACCACTTTTTCTAGGGCTAGCAGAAACTCTCCAGCACCAGTGCACAAGACATGCACACCCCTTGTGAAATGAACATATGCAACAAATCTTGAAGAATAACATTTATGAAAGTTGAGTAACCATTCTTTATGTGTTTGTTTTTATATCAAGTCCCATTCATTTTATACACTTTCCACAAAATACTAATGTGCTGCAGTGGGTCTATGGTGTAGTCCATTGCTCTCTTGGCTCTTTTTCAAAGGTCTCTTCTGGGAGAGAGTACTGCTGTCTGGGTTGATACAGAAAGTAAATATGGTTTGTCCAGGCGTCCCTTTATGGTAGCCCAGACAAGCTATCCCAGTCTTTTATTGTGTTGGTGGATTTGGGACTATTTTTATGAATTTTCTGGTTTATTTACTATACTGTATAGGAGTTGTTTGTTAGTATCAGAGTTTTTAATGCTCAGAATTCTCTAACTGAACCTGGTTGATAAGCCAGTGCCCTTTATATGGAAGTGATGTTACAAGAGATTCTCTTTTTTTCTTGTCTCTACCACCTTGTAAAAGAACTTTCATGCTCTGTCGGGGCAGGTGCACAGGGTTGAGGAGAAACCAAATGGATAGGTAGAATGCTCATTTCTTGATGTACCCTACATGTTTTCTTCATCTATGTAAAGCCAATCAGAGCTTGTGCCTTCATCAGTGGGGTTTTCACATTGTGGTGGTTCTTATGGACCCATAATGATGTCATGGAGAAAGAATAGGTGACAGCAAGTTACTGGAAGAGAGAAAATTTTGCAGTCCTAATGACAGTGGGGCAGGTTCCCAGGACTGATCAGCTGCAAGTTGGATTAGCATGGACTGGGCCATAGTGAGGGAACGAGAACAAAGAAGATTAAACTGTGATAGTTTCTAGTTTGCTGTGCATCATAGCTAGAGTTAGTAAGCCACTGTGGTGTCTTTTGGCTCTCAAATTGGGATGTTTTACCTGTATTCATAATGTAATAAAGTTGCTTAGGCATAAACTGTAAGCTGGCTGAGGCAGGGCCCAGGCTCTCTGCTGCACTTTACAAATAATAATATATTCATTCTATACTTACAAAGGATTTTCATATATTTAATCCAATGGAATATTTTTCTATCTTAAAAAGAATACAGAATTATGGAACTGGGTTATTGGCCAAATCCTCATCCCACTGAAGTCAATGTTGATAATGATAATTTGCCTTGTATGGATCAATGGAAAATACAGGATTTGGCCCTCTATGAATATCTTATTTTTTTTCTCCCTTTCTCTTTTTTAAACCAGCATAGATCACAGTTTTTAGAGAAAAGCTAAATAGTTGGGCAAATCAGAAGCTAAATTTCCATAATAATGAATGAAAGAAAACTGGATGAAAATTAATGCTGAATCTCAGGTTTCTTAATGTGTGTTGAGAAAATGTCAATTAAGTCAGTTACTGAAGATAATCCCAGCAACTGTATTTACAGCTCAAGCTGAAAATAACGGAGCTCTGCTCGTTTACCAAAATGTTTTTTTTGCTAGAACAATCACAGCTTTACCAAACGGAGTCGGCTGCTGTATGTATTAGCGATCTTTGGACAATATAAAATGTCTCTGGAACATCAGAGAATCTAACTCTTTTAGGTAATGGCAGCAACATGGAAGTAATAATCTATGTCTTTTAAATAATTACCTCCACATTTTCAAAACTTCAGCCTGGTAACTCTCATTTATAGTCAGTGTGAGTTAAACCCCATGCATGGCTTTTTTTTACATTGCCAGGGATTGCATTTAGCTAAAAGACACATTTCCCGTCAGATATTTGAGTCTTGTTACTTCGGCTGTCATTTTTCAATAATCTCCATGGAGACAGATATTATTGTATATGGCAACGAGAGTGACATGGCATCATTTGTGGGTTGCTTGACCAAAACGGTTCTTTAATTGCTCGGTGTCATTCTGATGATTGAAGCATTATTTCACTTTGCTTCTAATGCAGTGAAGAGATTACTTAGCCCATTCATCTCCTCTGCTTTCTTTGCAGCTTGCTCCCCTGGGACTTATGGGCAAGATTGTAATAGCATTTGTAAGTGTCAGAATGGAGGCTCATGCGACCAGGTAACCGGACAATGTCACTGCCCACCGGGAATTAATGGACAGATTTGTGAGGATGGTACGATTTCTGTTGTTTAATTATGTATAACTGCTGCTTGGGAGTCTTGTGATTTACCATTATTTTTATTTTTATTTATTTGTACTATGGTAGATCTTAAGAGTAACAAGTGAGATAGGTCCTTGTGCTAGGGAAAAGCTTGCTATCTAATAATAGGACTGACAAAGGGTGGGAGAGAAAAGATGATATCTCCATTTTAAGGATGGCAAACTGAGGCACAAAGAAATTAAGTGACTTGTCCAAGGTCATATAGGAAGACTGTGGCAGAGCCAGATATCGGACTCCGATTTCCCAAATCCCAGTCCGGTATCTTACCCAGCACAGCATCCTTTTTCCTCAATATATTTTCTGTAGAAAGTATGCCAAGAGAAGCTGGCATGGTATTTTATAGCAAAAGCTTGGTACCGTATTGCCCATCAATTGCTGTGTTTATTTGTGCACCCCTAGGCTGTCCAAAAGGATTCTTTGGGAAGAACTGTAACAAGAAATGTAACTGTGCCAACAATGGCTATTGCCATAGACTCTATGGAGCCTGTCTGTGTGACCCAGGGTTATATGGTCGCTTCTGCCATCTAAGTAAGTCTTAATGATTTTTCTAAATTATTTATTTAAAACATGCAGGGCATAATCGGAGTAAAAAGTCTCTCAACACAATTCAACAGGTTATTTAACAATGTGTAGCCCAACTGATGTCAGTGGGACTACTCACATGCTTAAGTTTGGCTCATGCTTAAGTGCTTTGCTAATTCAGGGCATATAAGAGCAGATAATGTTTACCAAGCCCATGGAAGTGTTATGTAATTTTCACTGATCTTTTCACTTAGAGTTGGGACCAGATTGTTGGTCAAGGCTAAGGCTAGATTTAGTGTTGGAGCAGGTATGTGGTTAGGTTTGGGTTCAGGCTGGGTCAAATCATGGGTTAGAGTTAGTATTCCTGGGATACTGTCAGATCTGGGCCAGATCATGGGGGCTAGATTGTGGGGCCTGACTCAGGTTGGGGTTGGGGTTGGGATTGGGATTGGGATTGGGATTGGTGGATGACCCACGCTAGGAATAGGGCCGGTACCAGGTCATGTACAAAACTGAGTTAGGGTTAGTGCCAGCTGGTGACTTGGTTTAGGATTGGGGCTGGCTGGTGGCCCCTGGGCAGGGTTAGTATCAAGGTCTGGCAGGCCAGAATTAGGGTTGGGCCCTGGGTCGGGTCTGGCTGGTGGGCTAGGGCTAGGGTTCAGCTGGAGCTGGAACTAGAGATGATAGAAAACTGAAAAATATTTCTTGAGAACTTTCAATATTTCAGAATTATTTTCATCTATTGGTCTTTAAAACAGAACCATTTTTTACATTCAAATGTTTTGTGATTTTTTTCCATTTTCAAATTAAGAATTGTACTAGTCTCTAAGGTGCCACAAGTACTCCTTTTCTTTTTACTAAAATAAAGGGTTTTCTTTTTTTGAAACTGCTTTTTTTAACTGACCTCATCATTACGTTGACCAAACAAAACTGGCTCTTCAACCCCCAAAAAACCAAATTCCCAAAGAACAAAGACAAGCGACTGACCACAGGGAAAGAAGAGAAGCACAATGACTGAGCACAGAAAGAAGAGAGGCACAGTAACCAACAGTCAAAACCAATAAAGATAAAAGGTACGATGACCAACAGCTGAACTCAGAAAAGAAAGAAAATTCCAATGGCTGAGAGCTGAACAAACACAGAATAATTAAGACTTAACAACTGAACATAAAAAAAGAGTAGAGAAATACAGTGATGGAACCCACATGTGAAGAAGAAAGAGAATGCTAATGATAACAGAACAGATGTGAAAAGAGAAGAAAGAGATGACCAATTATGAAGGTGAAGAAGACCAACAATGAATATAAGGACTGCAAAGTGAGAGAATGAAAAATGAAAAACAAATAAAATGAAAAACAAAACAAACATGTAAAGTATCTAGGGGGCTTATTATTAGAAAAATGGGGAAAATTGACTTTTTCATTAAAACTTTCATTTTTTGACCCGAAGTTTTGTTCAAAAGATTGCAACTAGCTCTACTTTTGAACATTTCTGATTATTACATTCACTTCACATTGCCCAAAATAAAATGAGTTAGTTAATACAAGAATTATGTAAACTGTATTTTACACACATACATGCTCATGTGTACACACTTGAGTGCCTGTGAGTGTACATATTTGCTCAGAAGTACAGTGAACTTTTTGTTTGACAGCAAAAGCACTCTCTGCAGATCTGTGTGTAGACATCTAAAATAAGTCATGTGCAATTGCAAAATTAACAATTCCATTTAATCTGGTTGCAGCTTGTCCCAAGTGGACCTTTGGAGCTGGCTGTTCAGAAGAATGTCAGTGTGTCAAGGAGAACACTCTGGCATGCAATGCCAGAAATGGTACTTGCACCTGCAAACCAGGTCATCAAGGGAACAAGTGCCAGAAAGGTATAATCTACTACTGATCCTTTTATTTCTGGAAAGTCCTGTTTCTATTTATTACATCTCACTGTTCCTCTCACATGCAGTCTTGCATTGCACCAAACTCTAAAGTAGTCTGCCAGTTGTTTCTCTGTATTTTTCCTACTCCAGAGCCAGGGGAACATTTGGCTTCATTGAGGTTGCAGGAGTATAAATGAGGGTAGAATCTGCCCAGCTGTTTTAACCTGAGCAGCTGACATTTGAGATGGAAACCTGACATCATTGAAGATAATAGGAGTTTTGCCATTGATTTCAATAAGGTCAAGATTTTATCCCAGGGATTTTTTTACACAGACAGTGATTTTAGAGCCCCAGGCTGTATTTTGAGGCAGCTGAACTTTTTGTGAATGATTGTGGCAGTGTGTTACTAGATCAGTTTTGCAGCTTTTTCATTTCTCCCTTTATGGTTTTTGTGGCTAGTGCAAAGGAAACTGTATTCTACAGTCACATTTCAGTATCTTCGTAATCGTCTGTGGACAGTTAATGCAGTAATGCAATATAGATAATTACTTCACATTTCCCCTTGAATTCTTATGCCATAGGGCAACTGGTAGGATTTTGATGGGGTTGGGGGTGGGTGGGGAATAATAATAATGATAATTATTAAATATCCTTAGTCCTCTTGGCTAAGGATCAAATCAGAACAAGCCTATTCTTCCACCTCTGAACTCTGTACAAAGGCACCCAAGCAGAAGTGTATATGAAGGCAAGCATTTTGGGGTATCAGAAGTAATAACATCAAGAGAATAAGTAGACTGAATTATACAGGCACTTTCAGCAGCTGTTTCTCATGAATTCATGTGCTTTTTTCTCTGGTATAAGCTAGGTCTGTTGTTGTTACTACTATAATTATTATTTGTTTTTAATGTAGTAATGCTGGAGGTCCCAATCATGGATTAGAGCCCCATTGTGTAGGCACTACACAGTGAGGCAGAATGTAGTGGAAAGTGTACTCTGAGGGTCAAATTCTCTTCTCACACCTCTTGCAACTCTACTGAATTGCTGCACTGGTTAAGTGACAGGAAATTAGGACCGTATTCTGCCCTTGGTTGTAGGCACAAAACTCCCACTCATGTCAGTAAGTGATGCATGGGAGTATCATAGAGCAGAAATTGTCCCTTTGACTCTTTTGTTCTGTTCTACTGTTATGAAAACCCTCTGCTGTGCTACTCTTAGGCTGTCATTGAAATCTATATTTAAACATGTCCTTATCCAGTATGTGACTCTGTATTTTGGATGGTGTTTGGAGGGCATCCCATGCGTAATGACCCCTTCTGTGTTTAATGTAAATGTTTAAATTTATGCAATAGTGAACACAGCTAGATTATCAATTATATTTCCTTGTAATGTTTGAATTTCTATGTCAAATATCGTTTCTGCCAAATTATCTAGCAACTTTTGTTTCAGTTTTCTCAGCTACTCCTTGTTCTAACATACGTTCTTTGTGCACTCACGTTTTTCAGAGTGTCCGCCTGGCTTTTATGGAGCTGGCTGTAAGCTGAAGTGCAGCTGTCCTGCTGATGCTTTATGTGACCAGGAGACTGGAGACTGCAAGCATCCATGCCCACCAGGTTTCCATGGAGAAAGGTGCCATTTATGTAGGTACCTGGAGGCATATTTCAAAGAGAGGTGTAAAAGTGGATTAAGAAATTCAGCCCTGGGAAACCCAAGTTCAGATACCAAAATTCTAGATATTATGCTAAATTGTTACTGACACAAATAGGCACGCTTCCAATGAAGCCAACTGTAGTTGTGTATACTGATGCCAGTGGTAAATTTGACCTCTGGTGTATGCTGGTGGTGATAGGCTCAGGTACTAGGGCATCTAGGCAGCATAATCGACCATCAGATGTGAAGAGAGCCACTTTCTGACTCTCTAGACTGGGAGGGGATGTTAGCTCCGTGGCAGATTATGGGTATAGGAAAGAGCACAGAGCTTGGAGGAGTGAAGTTGAGATTCCGTTCCTCCTTTCATTTGAAATGCAATATGTGCTGAATATATTGTGTCAGCTAAAGCCTGCAGACTCCCACTGGTCTGGGAAATGAGTGGAAAATATAAATAAATAATGTAGCAGCTCATTTTAATCCCCGGACAAGAGGCGGGTTCTCTGTCCAATGACATTCTTCTAGAGATGGACAACTGGAAGGAATTGCAGGATCATCCTGCCTGTCACCTAAAATGAGGATAAAAGATTGAGGATAGTTAAGAATACTTTTTATGGCTCCCAGTAACTTAATATTTCCTTTTAAAGCTTCAGGCCTAGATTTTCCAGAGTTTTATTGCACAGTTAATTAAAGATCACAAATCACTGAGACACTGGCACTAAAATAGATCACTCTATAGCAGTGCTACCTGGATTAAAATTGCTGTTGGTGATGCTTCCTAACGCTTCAGAATGTTTTCTTATGGTAACCACAGTCTATGTCCTCTGGCTTCTTTTGAACAGCCTGTGGCCCAGGGAAGTTTGGTGTGAACTGCAGGCAGAGCTGTGGCTGTGCAGGAGCACTATGCGACTCAAAGACTGGGCAGTGCATGTGCCCTGCTGGCAGAAGAGGTGTTGCATGTGATCAATGCTTGATGCTTGGATAGATTATTGTGCAGAGAACTTAACCTTTGTGGAGTTGGAATGGGGAGACTGGGGAGAGGTTAAGTAATTCTAGTGTCCATAAAAACTGGAACAAGGTAACACCTTCTATCTGCAGAATGGACAAGCTCATGTATCCACATGGACTTCATACGAACTTCATGGAATCCACTCCGAAGCGGTAGGAGTTAGTTCAGTCACCCTGCCCGTTCATTCCATTGTCTCTGCTAAGACTGCCAATAGAGGTGCCAGTTGCAATGGTGATTTGGGTAAGGGGCAGGGCTGGTGCTAGACAGGGAGATCAGGGCAGTTGTACTAGACTCGAGCTGTCAGCAGGTCTGTGCTGCTGTGTACACAGTGCCTCCTGCCTGGTTCATGTCTGCTGCAGGGAACAAGTGCAGAGCTCAGAGACAATATGGAAAGAGGGCCTGGGTATCTCCCTTAGCCATCCTGAAACCAGTAAGGGAAAAGGCCGGGAGGGGGAACAGGTGAGGGAGTAAAAGCATGGGGAAGAAGGGGAAAGATGGGGAAGGGGCAAGAACATGAAGCTACTGCTACTGGGAACAGTCCTAGAAAACCCTGCTTCCACTTCTTACCTCAGGCATTGGCTGTTGCCCTCATGATGAGGACATCTATCCACTCTACTAGGACTGCTGACTTGCTGCCTCATAAATAAAAAATATGGCCTTATGGCTAACGAAAGGATAAGGAGCTGAGAAATCTGGGTTCGGCTCCCATCCCAGTCATCAACTAACTTGTGTACCTCCGGTTCCACCTCATAAAATGGGGATAATGATATATCTCACAGGGGTCCTGGGCATTAATATTGGTAAAGCACTTTGATATCCTCAGATGGAAAGCGGTATGGTAGTGCAGAGAACTACAGTTATAACTGATTCTTTCACACACATCCCCGTTTCTCATTTTCTGATGGACTTCCCCAGACCAACAATATGTGTAATTCTGAGATTTGTGCTTGGATTCCTGATGCTTCACAAACGTTAGCTGAAGGAGAAGGTCAGAGGTCAGTGGTGCGTCTATCCATCGAGAGGAGAAAATAGGAAATTAGAAATCAGCCCAAACCAAATCCCACACCTGAGCACCCGGCTCTTTTCCTAAAGCTCGGATCTCTACCTAGCTCCTTCCCATCTGATTCTGGCCCTATCGCTGCAGGAAATGCAGAGTGTAGTTCTGTACTCTGTGGCGATGGTGGTGGTGTTGTTTTTTCAAAAATCTCTCTTCTAATTGAGGTTCTCCTTTTCCTCTTCTGTGCTATGTAACCCACTCCTCAGATACATCCAAACCAACCGCAACATTAGTGTATTGCAAACCATACAGAAATACAGGCCTTTTGTGATGGAGGTTGGAAGCGAGCCTCTGTGTCTCTGTTCAGATGTTTTCTCAAAGGGCTGCAATACAATATTGTGTTGATTTCTTTGGGGGTTTTGTTATGGAAGAGCTGTCGATCCATAGAGATAATTCTCTTTCCAGTTCTGCTTTATTTATTTTTTTAATTCCCTTCGGTAACAGCTGAAATCTGCAACTGTCTTGAGATAACAAATGGTTCCGTGCTCTTCTTTCTTGTTTCTTATAGATTGCCCTGATGGTCTGTGGGGAGTAGACTGCCAGTTCTTCTGTGAGACCTGTGAGAATGGAGGGAAGTGTAACAAAGTGACTGGAATCTGTGACTGCCCTCTGGGATACACTGGGAAATCCTGTTACCTACGTAAGTCATCATACTGCATGGGTCAACAAAAAGAAAGTCAATAGAGAAATCAGCCTGAGCACTGATTTTTACCTTCTGTCTATTTTATAAGATATTTGCTGCATTAGGATATGCTAATCAAAGTTTCAAATGCATTACAAATTGACCAGGATGGATTTATGGTGTTTGCCAGACAGAGAGAGATTAGAGAGGAATCCAAATGATGAGCTAAACAGCTGCACCAAATAATCATGGAACCATCAGACCAACTGTATGGCAATATGCTAGGCAGAGAGAAAATGACAGCACTAAAAGTAAAATAGGCTGATTTCCAATGGGAGTTGGGTATCTAGCTTCCTTTATGGTCTTTTGAAAATCTCAGCCATAGGGTAACACAGCCTTTGACTTCTGGTCACCAATTCAAATGTAGTTTATGTTGGTCTTGAAGGAAAGTCATTTCCACCTGGTGGCCGTTTGGTGGTCTCAGTCCAAGCCCTGACGCACTGGTGGCCACATCACCAAACTGCCACCATATGGCATCAATAGGCACATTTGGCATTTAGTTGGTTCCCTCCATTGAGAGATCATGGGCAGAATAGGCTACAATCTTTGGTTCAGTCCAGAGCTGAATTTGAGCAGTTTGGCCAGACAGTATGGGAAAGCTGCCTATGATGTACTGGTTGTGTGACTAAGCAGAGGACTTCAGTTGCTACTGAAACACCTAAAGAGGGAGTGGGGGGATTATAGAGGCCCCCTATATTCTTCCACTGGGAGTTGAGTTTGCCCCTCCAACCCTACAGAAGAATGTGGGGATTGATCCCCCCCTATATCCTGCATGGATCTTGGGGATCTACCAGAGGTAAGAGCTGCCACTGAACAACAGGCCCCTTTGGTCCCACTCCAGCTCCATGTCCCCCTCTTAGGGAGAGCATTGTCCCAGCTCGTAATATCAAATATGTCATTCAACTTTGGCCATGAATGTCACTGACATTCATAATTCAGGGTTTAGGCCTGTGCACTCCCCGCTTCAGCAGGAGGTTCCCTTTCCATATTTCCATTAACTAACTGATTTATTGGACATGCTATGAAGTTTATGAAGCAACTCCACTAAGTCAGTTGAGTGACTCCCAATGCATGGGATTAGGCTTTATTAAGCCCTGCTCTCTTAGTATATAAACTGCTGATATTTCGCTCATTTTTGTTTTTGTTTTCTGTGTTCGGCTAATATCAGATTCAGAAGGCGGAAGGAGGGCAGAACAAGTGAAGTGGTTGCTGTCTCATTTGAAATGACAGCCCATGCTTGAGTTAATATCTAGGTGAAAAATACCATCTGTCTATTTGTTTTCAGCCTGCCCCCATGGTTACTATGGGCAAAACTGTCTGTTGCAGTGCAGCTGTGATAGCAATGCTCAGTGTCACCATGTTACCGGAGAGTGCACATGTCCTCCTGGCTGGAGTGGCCATGACTGCAAACGTTGTAAGTCAGCAATGTATCCTCTGTACTCAAGTTGTGCTGTCTTTCATAAACTTAAATGGAAACCAAGGGAACCAAGGCTCTGTTTGTTCTTAGAATTGTCAGACTATTAAACTTTTTAATATATTTTTGCTAATCTTATTGCTTTTGAAATTGTGTATTTATAGATTTATACAGCCTGGGTGGTGATAATCCTTAATTATCTGTGTTCATAGTTTTGAAATAGATGACTGATGAAGCACAAAGTGTTCATATAAGCACCTATTTTAACACTATGCATCAATTTTCTGAACACCGACTGTGCCATTAGTATTTTGACTGATAGCCAGTTTTGTTTTACATTTTCAATACAGCTTAGTTTTAAGATTAATTCCCAATCTTTCACTTTGTCTGGAGGGAAGACTTATCTCAACAAGTGAGCAGAACAGATGGTTTTGTGGCATAATGTCACTCCATAACTTGTGAATATAAATGCTGTGTGAAATTCTGCTCTCTCTTACAACACAGTACAATAATAATACCTAGCTCTTATATAGAGCTTTTCAACAGTAGATCTCAAAGTGCTTCCCAGTCTTCAATGTATTTATCCACACAACTCCCTGGTGAGTTAGGGAAAAGTGTTATTATTCGTATTTTACAGATGGGGAACTGAGGCATAAATTGTTAAACTATTTAGGCATTGCTGTGCTCAGCGTTTAGGAGGTGACATATCATTTTCAAAAGGGATTTAGACACTTAGGAGTCTAAATCCCATTGACTGTCGCACATGACAGCTGCAATAACACACTATTAGTTCTTTTTATTATCATCAACATCATTGTAAAATGGAGTAGATTTTGTTCCTGGGCTGGTAAACTGTCACGCTGATACAACAAGGATGATTTTAGAACCACAGCAGTTCTGATAATGCACAGATTGTGGCAAATCTCTATTACTTCCATTTGTGCTAAATATTTTCCAATGAAACTGAAACTTCATGGCAAATTTTTCCATTGATTTTGCAGACTTCAGTAATTTTGATTCTGGTTTTGATAAATTCCACCCCTTCTCTTAAAGCAATGGGTGATTTTTCTATTCTGGGTATATTGGCAAAATTGAGGGTGGGGTTTGAGAAGGAACTTTCAACCTTTCCCAGAAACCTAGGGAAAACTCAAAGTGTTTTCGTGTTTAAATATAATACATATGTTTCTGGAAAATTGAAAAGTGTCCTCCCTTTTTGGGTCACTACACAGTAGAGCTGGTCAAAAAACGGTAAATACATTTCATATAATGACAGGTTTCAGAGTAGCAGCCATGTTAGTCTGTATTCACAAAAAGAAAAGGAGTACTAGTGGCACCTTAGAGACTAACAAATTTATTTGAGCATAAGCTTTCGTGAGCTACAGCTCACTTCATCGGATGCATTCAGTGGAAAATACAGTGGGGAGATTTATGTACATAGAGAACATGAAACAATGGGTGTTACCATACACACTGTAACCAGAGTGATCACTTAAGGTGAGCTATTACCAGCAGGAGAGCGGGGGTGGGAGGGACCTTTTGTAGCGATAATCAAGGTGGGCCATTTCCACCAGTTGACAAGAACGTCTGAGGAACAGTGGGGGGTTAAACATGGGGAAATAGTTTTACTTTGTGTAATGACCCATCCACTCCCAGTCTCTATTCAAGCCTAAGTTAATTGTATCCAGTTTGCAAATTAATTCCAATTCAGCAGTCTCTCCTTGGAGTCTGTTTTTGAAGGTTTTTTGTTGAAGTATTGCCACTTTTAGGTCTGTAATCGAGTGACCAGAGAGATTGAAGTGTTCTCCAACTGGTTTTTGAATGTTATAATTGTTGACGTCTGATTTGTGTCCATTTATTCTTTTATGTAGAGACTGTCCAGTTTGACCAATGTACATGGCAGAGGGGCATTGCTGGCACATGATGGCATATGTCACATTGGTAGATGTGCAGGTGAACGAGCCTCTGATAGTGTGGCTGATGTGATTAGGCCCTATGATGGTGTCCCCTGAATAGATATGTGGACACAGTTGGCAACGGGCTTTGTTGCAAGGCTAGGTTCCTGGGTTAGTGGTTCTGTTGTGTGGTGTGTGGTTGCTGGTGAGTATTTGCTTCAGGTTGGGGGGCTGTCTGTAAGCAAGGACTGGCCTGTCTCCCAAGATCTGTGAGAGTGATGGGTCGTCCTTCAGGATAGGTTGTAGATCCTTGATGATGCGTTGGAGAGGTTTTAGTTGGGAGCTGAAGGTGATGGCTAGTGGCATTCTGTTATTTTCTTTGTTGGGCCTGTCCTGTAGTAGGTGACTTCTGGATACTCTTCTGGCTCTGTCAACAAAGCCCGTTGCCAACTGTGTCCACATATCAATGCCCCTCTGCCATGTACATTGGTCAAACTGGACAGTCTCTACATAAAAGAATAAATGGACACAAATCAGACGTCAACAATTATAACATTCAAAAAACAGTTGGAGAACACTTCAATCTCTCTGGTCACTCGATTACAGACCTAAAAGTGGCAATACTTCAACAAAAAACCTTCAAAAACAGACTCCAATGAGAGATTGCTGAATTGGAATTAATTTGCAAACTGGATACAGTTAACTTAGGCTTGAATAGAGACTGGGAGTGGATGGGTCATTACACAAAGTAAAACTGTTTCCCCATGTTTATCCCCCCACCCCCCACTGTTCCTCAGACGTTCTTGTCAACTGCTGGAAATGGCCCACTTTGATTATCACTATAAAAGTTCCCCCCCACCCCCTGCTCTCCTGCTGGTAATAGCTCACCTTAAGTGATCACTCTGGTTACAGTGTGTATGGTAACACCCATTGTTTCATGTTCTCTGTGTATATAAATCTCCCCACTGTATTTTCCACTGAATGCATCCGATGAAGTGAGCTGTAGCTCACGAAAGCTTATGCTCTAATAAATTTGTTCATCTCTAAGGTGCCACAAGTACTCCTTTTCTTTTTACATTTCACATAGAATTTCAAAAGAAATTACACTTTTTCATCTAATTCAAAATGTTTCATGGAAATTTTCATTTTTTTGGACTGAAAACCACAAACTTTCAGAAATCTGTTTGTTTCATTTTGGAGTGCGAAAAACATTCTTTAAAAAAGTCTCTCCTTTTTCCAGAGGAGAGTAAAAACGAAAGTGAGAAGGGTGTCTTTTCCCCCAATTAAATGCATTTTTTTCCAAAAAATTTCTCCCAAAGTGAGAACTTCTCTCTGCACAAAAATGAATAAGCTTTATGCAAAGTAACAGTGATCAAAATTTACAAACTTCAGTGTCTAGAATTAGTCACCTAAATCTACGTTTAAGCATTCAAATCAGTGTCCTGATTTTCAGAAATGCTGAGTAAGTGCATCACCCATTGACTTCATTTGAAATTCACAGATCCCTAGATGTTTAAGGCCAAAAGGGGCTATTGGATCATCTTGGCTAATCTCCTGTATAACACAGGCCGTAGGATTTCATCCAGTTACGTCTGTAGTCAGCCCCAAAACTTATTTGACTAAAGCATTTCTTCTAGAAAAGCATTCAGTCTTGATCTGAATCATAGAATATCAGGGTTGGAAGGGACCTCAGGAGGTCATCTAGTCCAACCCCCTGCTCAAAGCAGGACCAATCCCCAGTTTTTGCCCCAGATCCCTAAATGGCCCCCTCAAGGATTGAACTCACAACCCTGGGTTTAGCAGGCCAATGCTCAAACCACTGAGCTAATGAAGAGTTCAAAAGATGGAGAATCCACCACTTCCCTTGGTAGTGTGTTCCAATTTGTCCTTACCCTGTCTGTTAAAAACATGTGCTTTATTTCTAATTTGAAATATGTCTGGCTTTTAACTTCTAGTCATTGATTCTTGATTATGCCTTTCTCTGATAAGTTAAAGAGCCCTTCAGTACCTGGTATTTTCTCTCCATGGAGGAGTACTCATCATTTCTGAATGTTAAATCACTTTGATCTAGTCGCTTTAATATCAGTTTATGCACTGGGGTAAACCAGTATAACTCCATTTACTTCAGTGGACCGATGCCTATTTACCCCAGCAGAAGATCTGGCCCTAAACATCTGGGTTTGAAAATGTTGGCTATTGTAACTATTTTCTAATCTCCCATCCAAATATAACACTGCCTGCTACTTCAAGCGTGCAGTTCAGTCTCATGCAAATGTTGTTGTGTTGCTTCGTAGCTTGTGATGCTGGCCGTTGGGGAGAGCACTGTGAAAGCTTGTGTGTCTGCAATAACAGTGACGGTAGCTGTGACCCAGTCACTGGGATTTGTTTCTGTGAAGCAGGATACTCTGGGAAACACTGTGAGCAGAGTAAGTGCAAGAGCATCAAAGTGGGGAATTCACGGTGATCAAAATCAAAAATTGTTTTTCCTTTTGATTATTTTTAGGAAGGCATCCACATTGGAGTTCTCCATAGATAGGAGAATGCACATTTTTCAGGAGGCTCAGATTTCAGCAGTGCTAGACAGGTTAATTAATCATTTGGATTCCAGGAGAGTTATTTTCAGAATAGTTTTGAATTGAACAGCTACTTTGGCAATTGCACTTCATGTTACGGTGATTGAATTGCATATATCTGCATCTTTGCTCCCTCATGTAAGATTTTAAGTTATTTGCCTTTTCTTCCAAAACTCCTTTAGAGCTCAGGCAGATAGAAATAGTTTACATGTCCACAATGGACGCAAACATAGATATGCTGATATCCTCCCTGCATCATAGCCCATATTCTGATACTAATCTCTTTCCCAAATACACCTCAGGTAATACCAGCTGTAAAAACATCATACAATGTGAACTCTTGTAAGGGGCAAGATTCCTTCCTGCCCCAGTCATGCCCTAAAGCATGAGATTTGAACACTGCATCTTGCCATCCCTAACTACAAATACCATTGTAGGTCCAAAAATTGTTCAGCTTCAAAGTCCAGCTGCCATATTTTACCTCATGACACTAGTTTTGTGGGCAGTATTTATGTTATTCACAATGTCATTCATGATGGGAGAAAGGAATAAACAAAAAGAAAGAGAGAAACGCCAAGAGGAAGGCAGATTAAAAAGGGGAGGAGAATGAAATATTGTATATTATGTTGGGCCTGCCCATTTGCTTCCTTCTCAAGATACTTGCATACCACAGTGATAGGAGCCTTAGATATTCCTAAACTAACTAGTTATTTATTGTACTTCCAGTTACAGATTCATCTTTGAAAGCCCACGTCATATTGTTTCTTGGGCTCTGTGATATTTTCCAGACTGCCTAAAAATGACTTTGTTAATACAAATGTTGAAGTCCTTCCATTTTAAAGGGATCTGGCAGATATCTACACAACTCATTTCAAAATAAGTTAGCAAGACCTATAAACTGCCAGAGAAGCCCTGCATTATTGTGTCTAGGCTAAGCTATCACTACCATTCAGCTCTGTCTAAAGTGTGTCTAATGTAAATTAGCCAGCTGGCCCTATTTTAATTGATTTTTCTATAGCCCTGGAGGATATTATTTACAGGCTGAAGTGGGTGTTTTTTCCTTGAGATAGTGAGTGAGATACCAGTCTCTCCTTTAAATTCCCAACAATTACTGCTATGAAAATCTAAGTCTCTTATCCATCTCCCAGATGTAATGTTTTGGCTTGAATGTTTCCAAGCGGAGCATGTAAGCAGGGCATGCAGCTTTCAGTCTGGAGCTTTCCGGAGGAGGTCACCCTGTTTAATGTTCCCTCTCACTTACCTGGGTTCTACTGTGGAATTTGGATTGCAGAACAAAAGTTGGCAGGGGGAGGAAATGGGTTTTAAGAGCAACATTAGGAATTTTGCATGGCTTATCCCCATCCCAGCAGGTGAGCTCTCATGGGATTTGGGCAAATAAGTGAGTCTAAACCGGTGTGTGGTACACATCAAATCAGAAACTAGGAATTTGGGAGTTGTAATTTCTGCAACTGTACACTTTGTTGTTGTTCTGTGTAGTATACAGAACTGACTGCATCCCTGAGATCTCCCTTTTTCCTTAAAATATACCTTAATATAAAGCAACATAAGCTTCCTGCAGCAGCCAACATCTCAAAGAGAACACCGAATGTTAACTGTTTTCAGGGTATAGAGACAAATTTTGGCCCTCCCCTTGTGAATAGAAAAGGTTCAAAAGTGCTTGAGAATTGCAAACTGATCATCAGTTGTACTACAGGGATCTTTACCAGATTCAGCTCAACATCCAGCTTTTATTCTTTCTGTCCAGGATGCCCTAAGGGAACCTTTGGGCCAAATTGTAAGTCCAGCTGTCCGTGCCAGAATGGAGCTGCCTGTGATCATGTGAGTGGAGCCTGTACTTGTGCGACTGGCTGGACAGGAACTTTTTGTGAAAAAGGTACATTCTCCCCCTACCCTTTCATTTCTTGGCAGATGTTTCTCACAGATCATTGTAGCACTGGTTGTATAATCAGCGGGACCTGATCTAGGTAAACCATGCAACTGAACTGTGACGGCCTAATTAAATTTTATAACCCAGATCAGCAGGGTACTTAAGCACTTGCCTAACATTAAGTTTGTGACTTGATGGGACTCCTTATGTGCTTACGAACCTTGTTGAATTGGAGCGTTTCTGACGAAAGTCTTCCTGCTTTAACACAGAGAAAAAACGTTGCTCCACTTTTGAATTCTTTCATTGTCCCCATGGCATTTATAATATTATCTTTGAATAAAACATCTCCCCCTGACCTCCAATAAGCTGTTTAAGGAGATACAGGCTTCTAACGTTAAAGTCTACCACTGCATCTGTTATCACCTAGTAACTTGCTAACATGAAGTAACAATTATTTTGGATTGGATTTCGTACGTATATTATACTTGATCTGTTGCATGTTCTTGTGATGTTGTTTTCATGCCATAAACTATGCAGAGAGTAAAAAAAAAAAGGTCTATTGGCTGGGGTACAGTAAAAATAATGTGTAAGTCATCTGTCATTTTGCCGAAATATCTGAATTTGATTTGTTGCACATTTTACAGACAATGATCATTAAACCAAACCTTGGCTATTTTGTTTCACATGCAAAATTATCAGCTAGTTTAGGTAGATAAAAATGTGTGTGTGTTAGAATGAGACAGATTAACCACTTGTGCATCTATTGCCCTCTAGTGGAAATGAAAGCACTTTGCAACTTCCGTGCTATAACAGAATATTCAACAGACTACAAATTGTGGAAATTGCACATATTATTTCCTTTTTCATTCTGTCGAGGAAGTGTTAAAAGAAAAGAAACAATCTGAGTTCTGCTGGAGAAACTTGTGAGGTAATTTGTGAACACTGTGCAAGGCTCTTTTTCAAAATAACTTATCCATGCCTTATTTTTATTACTCAGTTCTTTTTCTGTCTTAAAGAAAGAATTTGCTGAATCCATAAAAGAGACATGAATCCTCAGACTTATGCATGAAAAATTAAAAACCCTAAAATGGAAAAAATGGCCTTTTTCCCTACAGCCTTTTTCTTATAGCTCTCCATAAGATCTTACGGCACCCCGCTGGGCAGTCCGAACAATACAATACACTGATTAGAGCAAGGTGATTTTTTTTCAGCAAATAGTAAAGTTGCCAAAGGATTTTTCAGGGTCCTGAAACCATTCATGAATTTGGATCCAATTTGGCGAATAGTTTGAGCAAAAGAATTAGAGGAAAACAAATGTAGGAAATGTTGAAGTTTCACTTCAGTGTTTTCAAAATTAACCATTTTGGCATTTCATTTTCAAACACTGATTCAAGTGGGCATTCAAAATGTTTTGTTCGACCTGAATGAACGTGTTTTGCCTTTTCATTTGGGGGGAAGGGGGAAGGAGGGCGGGAATCAGGTTTGGTTAGAAACTAACCAAATTTAGTTTATTTTATTTTTTGGTTTGGCTATCTATAAAAAAAAAAACAATTATTCACTCACTTCCACCATTGATACAGTCCATGGCAGATATGGCTTCATGCAAAAGGTCTTGAGGGAAGTAGAAGTGCTCGAGACATTTATAACTAGACTACATGAAGCATAAGAAAATATTCTGCAAGGAACAAATATATGCTAGCAAGAAGAACGGATTAAATGAACCACTTTCCCCTCTGCTTATCTTTCTCTGCTATATGAATTGTAAGACAAGTTAGTCAGTCTTGAGATAATTTGGTTGTTCTTCCTGGAGCACTTCTGAAAAACAAAAATTCTGAACTTGTCAACTAAAATGAAATCAAAATAAAAGACAATATATTTTGTTATATACATTATTTCTGGGACTGGATAGGTAAGGATAAAGGGACTGGGACAAGCAGCCAGGGGTGGGGAAGAGACAGGACTGTTTATGGATAGATTGGATGGGATGGGCAGAAGGGATCAAACTTGAGGGGAAATGCTCCAAAGAATCTGTGCCTACTAGAGAACACTTCCCACCAGAGCCTGGAATGGAGCTCAAGCTTCCTGAGTCTCACCAATCCTCAGCTGTCGGCAAATGTCTGTGAAACCCACTGGCAAAATGTGTCTCACCCCCTCTCATGCTGGTGGTCCACATGGAGTGTGACTCTTCTTGAGGTGCCCAGGACTGGGAGTCATCTTGTTACCCTCTTGCCTCAGCAAGAGAAAGACTTGCTTGTCCTTAACGGTGTATCAGCTTCCTGACACCACCAGTCTGTTAGTCACCCAAATAATCATGGATCAGTGTTCATGTCATGCTCCCTGTCAGTACCCAGTCCAGGACAGGGAAACTAATGATGGAACCAGCAGACCAAATTCGGTGATGTATCCTGGTCACATGCCACCTGTGACACGTTGAGTATATACTAAAAAGAAAAGGGCTCTGCCAGCCCTCACTGTACCTTGCAGGTAACAGTCAGTGCACCGCAGCCCCTCTGAAAGTGTCCCCCTCTAGTATCCAACCCTCTTTCACTGCACACTCACGAAAATTACCAGATTTGCAGTCCCCAAAAGAACAATGTACACACAGCTTGACTGGTACAACTCAGGATCAGGTCCTTTATAACTTCACAGCATTGAAATATAGTGAAAACAATCATAAATTTATTATAAATATAAACTTTGCTTTAGGTGTGACAAGCTACTTTAGTTTAGCCTGTTAAAGTTATCTCCCAGCAGTTCCAACTAACAAAGCAGGGATCCTCCTGTCATAAATGGAAAAAGCGCTGTTCTTTTTGCTTCCCCGGTGAAGGATAAAAGGGATATCCTTTTGCTTTCTTCTTATACCCCAAAATCCACTGTTTTGATCCTAGAGACAGGATGACACCATTCCCCTGTGCTTTATTCCCCAGTGTACTGGTTTACCATCCTCATGTTGATGTTGTATGCAAAAAGACTTCCTTTGCGTTAGCTTACAATGCTTATTTTTCACGTAAATCAAGGCAGACAGGTGAATCTATGTCCTTTTGTCTGGCAAAATCTATTTGCCAACCCTGTCTGGGACACAGACTCAAAAACTTATTTTCAGTAGTTGGGGAAGGTATTTCTTGTACACTGAGTCCTACACACTACTGGAACTTAATAAACAATAATATGCAGTATACAGTGATTCAGTTAAGAGTTGAAACCACATGCAGTAATTTCTAATTTGCAGCTTGATATCGGCTTGCCCACCAAATAAAAATAAACAGAAGGCTGACTAATACTTCTTGACTGTTTGACACCAATATATATTCTATTTCCCCATTTCTCTGAGACACCATGTGTTTGGAAGGTACAGTAAGTCTCAAAGCATCCATGCGACCTTGAAGAAGCTACAGGCTGGACTGACTGAAGAAGAGAATTGCCATTCCACTTGGAGTAAATGAGCCAGTTGTATGAAATCATATGTTCAGAAAACCAAGCTGCCACTGTCAAGGCAAAGTGAGCTTCCAAATCAGACCTTGCTCTGTGCTACTGTAACACCAACAGATCCTGGTGGTTGGCAGGCGGATCAAACCTGAGGCCCAGTGCATGAGCCTGTATTGTATGAGCTAAAAACCAACTGCCTTTTAGCTGAGGGTGTAGAGCAAACTCGTTACTCTCTCTCTCTAAGTGGTGTCGGTGCCACTCGATGGGACAGAACACCACCCCCAGCAGGTGTGTGGGTTACACCACCACTACTACCTTTTGCCAGCAGAGAACTTACATTCACTTTCTATTTTAGTCCACTGTTGTCTACAGATATTGTACTGGATTTCATTGTATTATAGGCAGGGTAGGTAGCAACACTCTTTTACAAGACCCCATTTTCAGTTGCAACAGCAATGGAAGAATTAGATTTCTCACCATTACATCAAGCCTAATGGTGAGAAATGGAGGGGCTGGCAGGTGGAGGAATAGGAGGTAGGGGGCAGAGCATGGGAAACTGGGACTGATGGGGCAAAGAGACTGGGACTGCAATGAGAAGGCCAGCAGGATGTTGAGGACTGGGGCTAGTGAGACAAGAACACTGGAACAAGGAACCAGCCGTACATGGATGGGAGGTGGTGGGGAAGAGACAGGACTAAGACGGGGTCAGAAGGTCTCTGTCCACTAGAGAACGCATCCCTCCAGAACCTGGAATGGAACACAAGATTCCTGAGTCTCAACATCCCTCTGTTGCCATCTTTGAAACCCACTGGCGAAGTGTGTCTCATCTCCCTCCAGTGACTGCTCCAGACAGAGGATAACAATCTCTTATTGCTATCAGTTACTCAGTTAGCTCATGTGGCAGAAGTCTATGCTGTAGATCTAAAGGTTCCAACCATGTTGATGATCCATGCAGATGTTAGTATGATTCCACATGATGGAATTCCTGTGCGGGGATTTGTTTGTGCATTGGGTGGTTTCTTTTTTAAAAAAAATAGAAAATTGCACACACACAACTTTTGTACACACAAAATCTCATTTTACCGATGGGGAACCGAGGCACAGAGGTTAAGGTAAAAAGTGTCCACCAATATAGGGGTGCTGTCAAATTTGATTCATTAATGTTTCTTAAGCACTCAGACATTATAGTGATAGGCATCATAGAAAAGCTCATGAGGAAATTAATAATTCTGTAGGGTTTAAATGGTGTGCAGTAAGTAAAGCCTAATGCCACACATTGAGCAATGTGGATAAAACAAAATATTGCATAGCTACTCATTCAGTGTCCATCCAGTATACTGAATGAGGGAGGGGTCCTGTGGAAAAATTGGACATATTCATATAATTAAAACTTCATTATAATGCAGATGCACGAGGGGGCTGAATTAAGGTTGGACAGGCAGCCTTAATTCTGTCACTTCCTAACTTTTGAGAGTTTGACTAGGCAACCTTAGCATTCTTTTAGCATAGTATTTTGCGCATAATATGGATATAGAAACCTCTTGGCCACTGAGACAATTGTTGACAGTTTATTCTCACTATGCCAAGTGTTCCTTATTGGTGCATACATAGCCTGAATCAGCAGGTCTAATCTTTCTCACACTCTACAAGTGTATTTATTGAATCTCTGTGGTGCCCTGAAGAGGCCCTGCCACATTTAGTTGCTCTTGATGTTCTTTGCCAATGTGAATTATCTGCCTCTTCTAGCAAGTTTTTCCTGTAAACACTGAACTACAATAATATATCTTATATTTGTTTTGTAAAACTCCTTAGAAATATGGCAGGACAGTCAACTGGATCGTATGTCCCCAAGTCTAAAGATAAGGAGATGGGACAAGGATGGTCTTCTAGACTTTGTGTTATACAGAATTGCCTGACCTCTTGAGATCCACCTTATCTCCACATGTATCTCACATAGAACTGGGAAGTCTTTCCTCTTTTTAGTCTATTCACCTTTTTCTTCACAGCTCCTTTTAATAACATAACAACTGGTTTATGTGAATTCACATTCATTAACTCTCTAGTCTTGTGGTTTTGGATTATAGGCTCAGCTGCATTTCCCTATGTCATAATCTGTACAACAGTATAATATGTGCAAAATACTAATCAGGGTCCATACACCCCAAATTGTAGGACATGCACAATAATGGGACTCGTGTGTGGATTTCCCCATGCACTGCTTTTCAGTTTTAACCTTTAATGGGACACGGGCTCCCAAGTATAATTTCAAATTGACAGTATAACTAAAAAGGGCACCAACTAAAAGTTTTCCCATGTACAGAATTTCCAGAAGGCAAGAGCTGGAGTTTGCTGTTTGCCAGACAGTTGTGTAAAGAAATGGGAACTGCTTTTTATAAAACCCACCTTTTTTCCGTTTTTAGCTTGTCCAGATGGATTTTTTGGAGTTGACTGCCACCAGGTGTGTGAATGCAAGAATGCAGCTCATTGTGACCACATCATAGGAAAATGCCAATGCCTCCCTGGCTGGGTGGGAGCCAAGTGTGACCAACGTACGTATAACAGCAATGATCCCAGCAAAGCTGTGGCAAAGCTCACAAAAGTCCATCTTCCTAATTCTAAAAATTGCTCCTTATTAGGCCTAGAAGAACCTAGTAAGTTAGATAGGTAAGTCATACTTCTTTCCAGAGATGCCATAAATGGAAACAATTTTTTTGGTTGGCATGCAAATATTCTGTTATTTCCTTTTACTGCCATTGCAATACATCAAACACTGTAAGTGTTTCACAGTACATCCCATTTGTTTTTAGATAGCACAGTTGTGTCCTGTAATATGTTAACCGAACTTTTCATTTCTATTAAGTGTTAAACGGCAAAATGTTACTCCCATGTTTCTGCTGAGTCTTATCAAATTGCCAATTATAAGATTACAAAAGTACACTGTGGAAAAAAATCAAAGCAGAGATTGTTTTGCTATTAGGGTGGAGTGTGTGTGTGTGTGTGGGGGGGCTTTATCATTAATTTTTAGAAATGTCATTTGCAAAAAAGGTAAGTTCCTGGAATTTCACAAACAAGAATAAACTGTCCCACTTAACAATGTAGCTTCTGTGGTGGTTGCTTTGTTTCTGTTTTGAATAGACATTATTGCTGGATCCTCTAATAAATCTGCCAGCAAATTTGATGGAAAGTCATTCTTTTCCTTATCTTCATAGCATCATTTGCAGGCATCACTGAGCCTTGTTGTCTGAAAAAATCAGTGATGGTGTTTTCTTTTCCAAATTAATTTTTTATTTAAGCTTTAATCCTTCAAACACTGAGGATGAATCCTGACCCCAGTGACTTCAACTGAGCCAGGATTTCACCCTGAAAGTACAGTATAATCATCCTCTGCAGACAGCACCATGGAGCTCAGAACAATTTATACACATCCATAGCAGCATCGCACAATAAATCGATTCTTATTGTTTGTGGAGGCCTGTACAGGGGTCCTTTGATCCACAAATGTCATGATTCTCTCAGCTAGAAGTTTATAGTTTATTTAATACACTTATTTGACAAACACCTCCATTTTGTCACCCTCCTGCAAACTCCAACCACCTTAATGACCAAACCTGACTGCAACCTTTCCAGACATGCACCCTGATTTGACCACCCCTATTCCAGCTCAACCCCCACAGTGGCCTGCTGTCATGGGACATGCAACAACCAAACACTCTTGCTACCTCTACCTACCTTACCATATCCCATCTCTTTCCTTCAATTCCCTCTGTACACACAAGCTCACACATCCTCCCTTCTATCTAAAGATCCTCTCCCACAACCTCCCCCATCCCTGTTTGGACAAGTCCCCTGACTTCAGGGACAATGTTGTTGAACCTTTCTGCTGTCCTCCCACCTACTTTCCAAACAATCCGTCAGTGCCTCCACCCAGTTACTTTTCCTCCTACAAACACCTGGACCAGCTATTCCACCTTCAGTTTAATGTATTAAAATTCTTCATGTCAATGGTAATCTCTCTTACTACCCTGTTTATAGGTTAATCAACAGGCTTTGTGAAATATAGTGCCATTGAAATATGTCTGTGCTGTTTGGGAGCAGAGGTGTTGCTGAGTGGGTGTGTTGCTTGTTTCTTGGTTGCAGTCCATGTACACTGCCCTTCAAAAGATCCACAAAGTTAACAATCCGTCAGCTTCGCTCTTGACTGCTCTGTAAACTGTATTAAAAATGGGAAGCTTTGTTCCTACATATTTTATTAAATTCAATTAAGAAATGAGGCCCTTTGTCATAGGCCTCACATGTCCCCCTTCATCTTCGTAGCAAAGTCTACTGGGATTACGTAAGAAAGCAACCATTTATTCTCTTGCAGTGGAACCATTAAAGCTTTATGCTGCCCTTGATTTATCCCTTGTGCTAGTTAAGACACCAAAGGCTTCAAGACTCCTTTTGCCTGCAAAAGAGTAAGGTCAAATAACAATGCAAAGGGGTGACCTGTTTCTTTCTTAGCTAAACAATGTATCATCATCTAGTAATGCCGTGTACTGTGTGGATGACTTTGCAGGTTTGGCCAAAGGTTGCTAATAATAATAACAATAATAATAAACAGTGCATTTTTCCAGGTCATCTAACCACAGATATGATTATATTTATATCAGGGCTGCTGTTGAGAGCCTTGGTAATGGGGAAGAGGGCTAAAGTTTGGAGGAACCTAACTAAGACAGAAATAGAGTTGATCTAAGACTTAGCAGTATTAAGAGCTGCTAGCCTTGGGAAGTCCCAGTGTGCAGATGAGAAAGCTTTCAGAATTATTGACAAGACAGGATGCAACCTATCTGAAGAGAACATGTAAACAAGGAAGGTTAAATAAATGAGTCTGACTTGTTCTTTCTCTCTGCCAAGAGTAGTGGCCTGCAAGTCAGTTTGAAATCTGTGCTTGCTTTGTGTCAAACACCAGCAACATTTACCAGCATTGATCATGACTAAAGTTCACTTATTTCGAGAAGTTTAACTTAAGATGCCAAGTTCCCTGAGGAATGAAGTGGCTGATTCAACTGAGGAACCTTTCCGGTAGCTCTAGAAGTTGCTAATATCGGTAACTCAAGCATTGATTAATCCTGCCTTCTGCCCATACACAGTTTGGTAGGGGGGAAAGCCATGGGAAGCTTCTGCCCCACACAGCTCTGCACAAGCAGAATGGCAAGATCCCTCCTACAGGCCAGGACACTTTGAGTGCATGTCAGGTGAGTGCACCTGCACAGCTTCCACAAAGGATGTGGGATGGTTAGCTAGGCACGTCCAGTCAGCTCTAGTGCACATGCTGCCATCAACAGCAAGCACTACACAGTGCTTCGGGCCAGAGGAGCAATAAGCAAATTGTTAAGCTATCCTGCTCTGGATCTACAAGCTGGCTTTTGCACTGGGTGTGCAGCCAGCTCCATTCTACCCCCAGGTACGGGTGAGATATTGTCCACCTGTAAATCTTTTAAAACAATGGCACCTATCGAAGAGGAAGAAACCGTTTTAAGATTTGGATCCATTGTACTGTTTGTCCTACTGCTCCAAACAGTATAATTCAAGCCTTGCAGAGAGTACTCTGACCCCTGCTTTGCTGGGGGCATTCACACATGCCTCTTTGCCTTTGTTCTGTGTTGCGTATTTGTGCTGGCGTTTCCTGGAATCTGCTAGCGCTCACAGCTGGGGGAGCAGCATTTGTTTTCAAGTAATGAGAGGTGCAGAAGGATGCTGAAAAATAATTCTGGCATCATGGGATTTTAATTGATTTTTTACCTAGCCACCTAATGTAGTTTATAAACTAGTATCTTTACACTCCTCATCAAAAAAAGAGGAAGAAGAATTCAATTCACTCTGCTCCATCAGTAGAGAAACCTGCAAACATAGCTTGATAATTTCACTTGCTGTTTCAGTCTTCTAACATTGTAAATCCCCTGCTAAGCAGTATGCCCCAAAGATGAACCAAGAAGGCTTGTATACTCCTAACAAGAGACAAGAATGTTTAATTTTCCTCACCAAGAGTTCCTGCTTTTGTTTTGGAATTTCTAATTCACTGATAAATCCCATCTGTCTCCTAGTAGGCATAACAAGAGATTTGTATGCACGTGATGTAAACTTCTGGTGAGATACACTCTCAGGGTTAATCTACGCTAAATCGGGGACTTAGTAACACCCTTTTACAGCATAATTCTGATTTGTATTGTGGCCACAATTTAAATCTGTCTCCATAATCAAGGTAAAGCTCATTCAGATGGTCTGAGTCTTTAATTTGGTGATGCAGATAGGCCCCATCCACAATATAGAGTTTAACAACATTATAACCAGGTCCCTGGGCTTGGCTACAGTAGTGATACAGATGGGAGCTAACTGATTTAAAAAAAAATATGTTGAAAAGGTGCTACAAGTGAAATGTCATCCATGTAAATCACACTGGGACACTGAAAAGCCCAGACAAGAAGCTACAGGTTATGAATAGGCCAAATGCTGTCAACCACATTCACAACTGAAGTGGGGGAAATTCCATTCTTCTGTTCTGTCTCTCATGGATGAGTCCTTCATGCAATACTACATCTTGCTCCCCAAAAGGGCTAGGGATTTTGATGAAAGGTCAAAGTGTGGGCCCAGTCCCATGAGGTGCTATGTGCCAAAGTTAATGGGAGCAAAGGACACATGGCATTTCACAGGATCAGACCCGTTTATTTGCTCTTGGGAAGAATGCCGATGATGTTTATTATCTGTGGGAAAACAAGTGTGACACAGTAGAATTAAAGCCTCCATTAAGACCAAGACAACAAGTATCTTATTCTTTTATCTTGGCTATCTATAAGGACAATCCTGCTTTTCTTCCTTAACTATCTTGAGTGATACTCTAGAAAGCAAAGTGACAGTATACTCCATTTACTGCCATTTAAAGACAGAGCCATGACAATGAAGACAGCAGAAATCTTGTAATGCCATTTTGTCCATGGGAGGCAACACCAGTAGAGAACAAAATGGAGCTGAAGCATGGATAAACTTGTGAGATACAGGGTTAAGTTTTCACCTGGGAGCCAGCTGCTTACCCAATGTGATGGAAATATCACTGCTTTCTTACCAAAGAATAAGGCTTCGGGTGAGCTAAAGCATCGAACTGTGAAAAATGAACAATGAAAACAATGAAGTTGTCAGTTCTCTTACCAGGCTGCAAATAAATAACCAACCTGTCAAGCTGCCTGTTCTGCTGGACCATTAGTTTAAGACAAAGACATTCCAAGGTACAGGAGAATGACAGGTGATATATCACCCGCGTGATTTGAGTCTTTGATAAAAATCTGTTCAGAATGCGTTGATATGTATCTTTAAGCCCACATTATTTAGTGTCAGGCCTGATTAATATATGAACTTATGTATCGGTATGATATGAACAGTGTTTCATGAGAAGCCAATTTCTTACTGATTTCTCTTGAATTGGGTTATGTCTGAATTTTGCTCTGTATGATGCCTCCTTTGATGTGTTGTAATTGCATTTTATGGTACTCTCTTTGCAGCCTGCCAGGGTGACAGTTACGGGGAAGGCTGCAGTCATGCTTGTAATTGTCACAATGGAGCGCGCTGTGATCATGTAACTGGGATGTGTATTTGCGCAGCAGGATGGAGAGGAGCTACCTGCCAGCAAGGTGCAGTGAGAACTTAACTTCTGTTGCAAGAAGATGACAGAAGGGGAAAACAAAACTTCTTACTTAGGGATTTTCATTAGTATTTCAATTGCCGGCTTTGTACATTGCTTTATCAAATGGCTTTTAATCAAAAGAAGATAATAGAAATATTATCACAACCCACTGGCTGATGTCTTCCCAGTTGGTAATGGACTTAGCCACACAAACTCTATTTGTGGAAGTTCTGTATGTTTTTTGCAGAATATCTTAAAGTTAATTTCCAGTATAGGTATTCAGTGTAACCTACCTTAAGCAAAGGGACAGACAGATATTGGTCTTTTAGAAACTGATTTATGCTTACAGCAATACATACAGGTGATTGCTGAATAAGGGTGGTCTTTGGTACAGGCTTTACTGTATGTTAATTAAACATATGTACAAATGGGCCACAAAGTCTATAAAAAATAATGTTCTAATTGAGGGACAGAACCATTTTAAGTTCAGGGTGTCCTATATCTACTAATATTTATTAAGTGTGTGGGCAGCTAGGAGAAGTCCGCACATAAATTATTATACAGTATTTTTATTTATTATTTATATTATCATAGTACTTAGGCCTGGACCGGGACCCCATTGTCTAAGGTACCATACAAGCACAAAACAGTAGAAGCTGAAACCTCCAGGAGTACAAAGTGAAGGGGTACAGTAGAGAGTTCCAGAGAATAGCTGATTTGACTAAGAGGGATAAAATGTCCCAGAATGTAGTAAGACAGAAAACCTGCCATCTTTGAAAATTAAAATGAAATAAAAAATAATCCAGGCAACAGCAAATATTTATCCACTTTACCCCCTTTGGACCTATTTCAATTTAAAAACAGAAGGTTTGGATTGTCTAGATAAGTGATCCAGAACCAGCAATGTGGCCCTGTGCTCTCATCCCAATGTAGCAGTTATCCTCCTATAAATCGCTAGTTTGTGGTTGCTCTATACACCATAAGCTAAATCTAGGATTGAATGTCATCACTGGGAGCTTCGCCAGTCACTTTGGAATTGCTAATTGAACAAATCTGCAGTAAAATGGTAGCTATTTGTATTTTAGGGAAGTCTGAAAGCCCCTTTTAAAATCTAAGGACAAAAGGACTTTCCACATGCTTATGATTTCCATGGGGGAGGGGAGTATAGACACACAAGTCTTCCCCTTATACTGATGGGTACAGTATTGGCTAAAATGTGAAGTTTCTCTTAAGGAAATAGCTTCAAATAGTAGAGGGTTTTTGGTTGATTTTGTTTTGTTTTAATTAACTGTAAATCAACCACTTTTTCAGTCAGAAGGACCCTAAATCAAACTACATATTTTCAGACACAAACAGTTCCTTTATATTATGGTGCATTGTGGATTCTTCTGTGTGTTTGGTTTCTCTGATAATTTGATCATCAGGAGAGGCGAGGGGGGGAGGAAAGGGAATGTTGGGTATGTGTCCTCCTCTAGTGACTGTTCCATTTGGTGGCCTAGAACCTACTACTGCTAGCAATTTATGGAGTTATCACTTTAGCACTTAAAGTACAAGCCTCTGCCCTTTGAGCTAAAGTTCCCAAGTTCTAGTTCCAGTACCCATAGTGGGGAATTCATTATTTGAATTTCTTTAAATTAAAAATAGGCAAGCTATAAAATATCATCAGCCTGCTGTGGATAGAAAGATGTAATAATTATAAAATTGTGTATCGTACAAAGTTAACCATTAAAAAGTGGAACCAGTACATAGCCTATTTGTTGAGAAAGCTGTGAAGAATCAAGCTCTTGCTATCATAGGTGAGGATGGGAAAGACTAGAGATCATTGTTTTGGGATACAATTAAGCACTTTCTTCACTTATCACTAAACAAATTTCATTGTGTAAACCCTTTGATTGCTGTCCTCAAAGTGGCCTGTGGCTAAGACACTATATTAATAAACTTCAGCTATTACTAAATGTCAACTATTGCTGTCCACTATGTTCTGAAGGGGTCTGATTCTGCTCCCAACCAGTTTTACATTAATGTAATTCTATTGGTTGCAACAGAGTTACTCCTGATTTACTCCAGTGTAAATCAAAGTGGAGTCAGGCTCTGTAGGTCAGATCCAAACCTGATTTACATCACTTGCACAATCAGTCAGATTGGTGCAAGACAAGGTAGAGTTAAGTTCTATGTATTTAACTTGCACTATCCTTCTTCGAATGCATTGCTTTCCTGTACCGTAAATAGTTTCCTTGCTTTAGTTTGTTAGCTGTTTTGTATTCTGAATGTTGCACAAAATTCCTAATTGAATTGACATTTACCGTATACGTTGTAGGGGGAAGGAATATAGGGTATTACAACTGTCAACATTAGTAAAATTTCTGCACAGATATAGTCCGTATAGACATGGCTTCTTATTCTTGTAGTTTGTGTGCATTTTTAATAAGAGTTTTCTGCTGTTGAGGAGGATGAAAGTCTCAGGGAAGGAGAAAGAAAAGGAGTCCTTGTGGCACCTTAGAGACTAACCAATTTATTTGAGCATGAGCTTTCGTGAGCTACAGCTCACTTCATCTGATGAAGTGAGCTGTAGCTCACGAAAGCTCATGCTCAAATAAATTGGTTAGTCTCTAAGGTGCCACAAGGACTCCTTTTCTTTTTGCGAATACAGACTAACACGGCTGTTACTCTGAAATCAGGGAAGGAGGACATCCAACTGGAGCAGAGGGAAATGATCCCATAGTTGGGACCCTCCTTCAAGATGATGATGTGGTATCCTCTAGCACTGAGGATACCTCTCCGGGGGAGGGAATTCCAGTTATTAGGAAGAGACAGGTATTAGTAATGGGTGATTTGATCATTAGAAGCATAGATAGCTGGGTTTGCGATGACTTGCCTGCCTGGTGCGAAGGTGGCGGATCTCTCGAGACATCTAGATAGACATATGTGTAATGCTGGGGAGGAGCCGGTGGTCGTGGTACATGTAGGTACCAACGACATAGGGAAGGATAGAAGGGAGGTCCTGGAGGCCAAATTTAGGCTGCCAGGTAAGAGATTGAAGTCCAGGACCTCCATGGTAGCATTCTCTGAAATGCTTCCAGTTCCAGTTAGACAGGCAGAACTGCAGGGTCTCAATGCATTGATGAGACAATGGTGGTATAGGGAGGAAGGGTTTAGATTTATTAAGAACTGGGGAAACCTTTGGGAAAGGGGGAGCCTATACAGGAAGGATGGGCTCCACCTAAACCAAAATGGAACTAGATTACTGGCACTTAAAATTAAAAAGGTCATAGAGCAGTTTTTAAACTAAGGGCAGGGGGAAAGCCGACAGGTGCAGAGGAGCATGTGGTTTGAACAGAGACATCCCTTAGGGGAGGATCTATTAATGGAGGTTCTCTATGTCCTGGTAAGGAGGAGAGGATGGAAGATAATAAAATAAATGTAGGATTTGATGAGAAACAGTCAAAAGAAAAAAAAGTCCCATTCAATTACATCATGTAATGGCAGACAGCTAAGAAGTGACAAGTTTTTAAAGTGCTTATATACCAATGCTAGAAGTCTAAATAATAAGATGGGTGAACTAGAGTGCCTCGTATTAAATGAAGATATTGATATAATAGCCATAACAAAAACTTGGTGAAATGAGGATAATCAATGGGACACAGTAATACCAGGGTACAAAAATACAGAACAGGTCGTGCTGGTGTGGGAGTGGCACTATAAAAGAAAGTGTAGAATCAAAAATTTTAAATGAACCAAACTGTACCATAGAATCTCTATGGATAGTAATTTCATGCTCGAATAAGAATATAGCAGTAGGGTATATGACCGACCACCTGACCAGGATGGTGATAGTGACTGTGAAATGCTCAGGGAAATTAGAGAGGCTATTAAAATAAAAAACTCAATAATAATGGGGGATTTCAACTATCCCCGTATTGACTGGGTACATGTCACCTCAGGACGGGATGCAGAGATAAAGTTCTTCTTGGAGCAGCTAGTTCTGGAACCCATAAGAGGAGAGACAATTCTTGATTTAGTCCTAAGTGGAGCACAGGATCTGGTCCAAGAGGTGAATATAGCTGGACCGCTTGGTAATAGTGACCATAATACAATTTAATTGAACATCCCTGTGGCGGGGAAAACACCACAGCACCCCAACACTGTAGCATTAAATTTCAGAAAAGGGACCTACACAAAAATGAGGAGGTTAATTAACAAGCTGCATGGAAATTTTTTTAAGATGCCATAATAGAGGCTCAACTCAAATTAAAAAACATAGTAAGAGAACCAAAAAAGAGACACTGTGGCTAAACAACAAAGTAAAAGAAGCAGTGAGAGGCAAAAAGGCTTTTTAAAAAGTGAAAGTTAAATCCTAGTGAGGAAAATAGAAAGGAGCATAAACTCTGGCAAATGAAGTGTAAAAATATAATTAGGAAGGCCAAAAAAGAATTTGAAGAACAGCTAGCCAAATACTTAAAAAGTAATAGCAAAAAAACGTTAAGTACATCAGAAGCAGGAAGCCTGCTGAACAATCGGTGGGGCTTCTGGACGATCGAGATGCTAAAGGAGCACTCAAGGATGGTAAGGCCATTGCGGAGAAACTAAATGAATTTTTTGCATCGGTCTCCATGGCTGAGGATGTGAGTGAGATTCACAAACCTGAGCCATTCTTTTTAAGTGATAAATCTGAAGAACAGTCCCAGATTGAGGTATCATTAGAGGAGGATTCGGAACAAATTGATAAACTAAACAGTAATAACTCACCAGGACCAGATGGTATTCACTCAATAGTTCTGAAGGAACTCAAATGTGAAATTGTAGAACTACTAACTGTAGTCTGTAACCTATCATTTAAAACAGCTTCTGTACCAAATGACTGGAGGATAGCTAATGTGACACCAATTTTTAAAAAGGGCTCCAGAGGTGATCCTGGCAGTTACAGGCTGGTAAGCCTGACTTCAGTACCGGGCAAACTGGTTGAAACTATAGTAAAGAACAAAATTGTCAGACACATCGATGAACATAATTTGTTAAGGAAGAGTCAACATGGTTTTTGTAATGGGTAATCATGCCTCACCAATCTGCTAGAATTCTTTGAGGGGGTCAACAAGCCTGTGGTCAAAGGGGATCCAGTAGATATAGTGTATTTAGATTTTCAGAAAGCCTTTGACAGGGTCCCTCACCAAAGGCTCTTAAGCAAAGTAAGCTGCCAGGAGATAAGAGGGAAGGTTCTCTCATGGATTGGTGACTGGTTAAAAGATAGGAAACAAAGGGTAGAAATAAATGGTCAGTTTTCAGAATGGAGAAAGGTAAATAATGGTATCCCCCAGGGGTCTGTATTGGGACCAGTCCTATTCAACATATTCATAAATGATATGGAAAAAGGGGTAAACAGTGAAGTGGCAAAATTTGCAGATGATACAAAACTACTCAAGATAGTTAAGTCCCAAGCATACTGCAAAGAGCTACAAAAGGATCTCTCAAAACTGGGTGACTGGGCAACAAATGGCAGATGAAATTCAATGTTGATAAATGCAAAGTAATGCACAGTGGAAAACATAATTCCAACTATACACATAAATGATGGGGTCTAAATTAGCTATTACCACTTAAGAAAGAGATCTTGGAGTCATTGTGGATAGTTCTCTGAAAATATCCACTCAATGTGCAGTGGCAGTCAAAAAAGCAAACAGAATGTTGGAATCATTAAGAAAGGGATAGATAGTAAGACAGAAAATATCATACTGCCTCTATATAAATCCATAATACACCCACATCTTGAATTCTGTGTCCAGATGTGGTCGCCCCATCTCAAAAAAGATATATTGGAATTTGAAAAGGTTCAGAAAAGGGCAACACAAATTATTAGGGGTATGGAACGGCTTCTGTATGAGGAGAGATTAATAAGACTGGAACTTTTCAGCTTGGAAAAGAGATGACTAAGGGGGGGAATAGGATTGAGGTCTATAAAATCATAACTGATGTGGAGAAAGTAAATAAGGAAGTGTATTTACTCCTCATAACATAAGAACTAAGGTCACCAAATGAAATTAATAGGCAGCAGGTTTAAAACAAACAAAAGGAAGTATTTCTTCACACAATGCATACTCAACCTGTGAAACTCTTTGCCAGAGGATGTTTTGAAGGCCAAGATTATAACAGGGTTCAAAAAAGAACTGGATAAATTCGTGGAGGATAGGTCCATCAACGGTTTATTAGCTAGGATGGGCAGGGATGGTGTCCCTAGCCTCTGTTTGCCAGAAGCTGGGAGTGGGAGTCAGAGAATGGATCACTTGATGATTACCTGTTCTGTTCATTCCCTCGGGGGCACATGGCATTGGCCACTGTCGGAAGAGAGGATACTGGGCTAGATGGACTTTTGGTCTGACCCAGTATGGCCATTCTTATGTTGAATTTTGTTTACAGCTTGTCCTTCTGGTTTATATGGCATGAACTGTTTACAGCACTGCATGTGTCGCAATCAGGCTGTATGTGATCAGGTAACTGGACAATGCATTTGTCCCAAAGGCTGGACTGGAATAGCCTGTGAACTTGGTGAGTTCCATCATGTTCTCCATTTGCTTTGACTGGACCTTTCATTCACTTATGATTCTGATAAAATTCTGCCCTGATTGATTTCAGAGTGTGAGGATGGGAAGTATGGAGAGAGCTGTGAGCAGAACTGTAGCTGTGGCAATGGTGGAATTTGTGACCGACATTCAGGGAAATGCAACTGCCATCCAGGATGGATTGGGGACCAGTGCAATGTTGGTAGGAAGGCTAATTTCTTTGATTTGACTGATTGTAAATTTCGACTCTATAAAAAGCATCTTATTAATTAATGTTTCCTGTATTTTTATTAATCATTCTATAGCTGTGGCTGCCCATTTCAACTCCCAAGGGTCTCTCTCTCACTTGCATTGACTCCTTTGTCTGGAACTTTAGCTCTTTCTCCCTCCAGGACATTGAGTCACTTTCTGTCCTTCAATTTGATCTTAATACTTTTCATTCTGAAGAGCACTAGAGATAGCTAGTGGCTAGAAAGGAAGAATGGTGCAGTGGCTAAGGTGCTAGCTTAGGATTGGGAGACCTAAATTCAATTCCCTGTCCTGCCACAGATTCCCTGTATGACCTTAGGCAAGTCACTTAATCTCTCTGCTCAAAAGAAAAATGGGACACTTCCCTATCTCACAGGGGTGATATGAGGATAAATATATTAAAGCCTGTGAGGTGCTCAGATACTATAATAATGTGGGGCATATAAGTACCTTAGAAAAACAGAATTTAGGACTAAGTGTCCAGAAACTTGGGATCTGTTTCAAGTTGTGCCACTGACTTGCTGTCTGATCTTGGCAAAGTCACAAGTGGACTGTTTTTTCTACCCGTGCTGAGAATCCACAAGTTTCATTTGTCAGTGAAAGTCATAGGAATCTTTGAAATACTGGCCTTTCACTTCCTCAGGCCTCAGTTTCCCATTAGCAACCTTGTAAAGTCCTTTGAGATGATAAGTATTGTCTAGGCACAATTTACTATCATTATTAACACAGTATGTTGTTGTTCAGTGTGTATTGTATTGCCATCACTATACAATCCATTGTGATCTTTAGGATTCCAGGTTACTGCCACTTTGCAAACTTTCCTGTGCATAGTCATTAGCATTCAGGACTGAGTATAACAATTTTAAATATGCTAAATATACTCTCATCAGATTATAAATTCAGTGCTTGTATCATCTATTCATCATCCCAAACTCTCCCAGAAGATAAATATTAGCTTATTTGTCAGTGGCTGATGGCTTTCACATCAGCTTTCTGTAGACCAGAAGGAACCATTATTCTGCTTATCTAATTTTCCTCTCAGCCTGTCCATCTGGATACTTTGGGCAGCAGTGTGAGGAACGGTGTGACTGTGAACACAGCTCTTCCTGCCACCATCAGAGTGGAGTGTGTCACTGTGAAAAAGGATGGCGAGGAAAACGATGCGACAAACGTGAGTTTCTGCTGAGAGTAAAACCGAGACATCTACAGAGTACTGTGTCTGCTCCATTAAGGCCCTGATCCTGCAATAGTATCATTAAGCCCTGGCATGATCCCACTGAAATCAATGAGGGAACTCAGCATTTCACAGAATTAAGCCTTAAGAAGTACTTTTTGGTAGGCTGTGGTAGTTTTCTTCTTCTCCACAGGTCAAACTGGAGTTGCCCGTTAGCAGATTGTCCTCATGATGATGATCAACGTTGTGTCCCTTCAATTTCTTTCATGTCAATTGCTGTCAGTCTCTAGTCCTTTCAGACCTGTACCTTTCATGACACATGCAGTTTTTCATTAAAATAAAATAAATTTTTAAATGTCACATTGAAAAATTTCTCTAGTGTACCCAGAGAAAATGACAAAATTCGGACACCAGGTGCTGTAAAACCCAAGATTTTTATCTTGCAAAAGCAAGAAGTATTCAAAGTATAATTAAGATCCGACTTGGTGACTTTATATTTTTACTTGTAGTTCTTGATGACAGTGTCACATGAAGTTTTCTTCTGTGCAGCATAAGGAGGTTTACATTAAAGGGAAAGATCATGGGTGAAATCCTGGCCCCCTTGAAGTCAATGGGGTTCTTGTCATTGATTTCAAAGGGCCAGGATCTCACTGATTGTGAGTTGGAATTCATCTCCTGCCTCTGGAACTAATGTAACATTTGAACAACAGAAATAAATGGTCATTAATTTATTAATGGGGGAGGTAGTCTTCTTGGAAGCACCAGTATTCTTCATATATATTTGCCGGCTAAAGCATGAAATAATCGGCTTCCCTTGCAGTCAGGGGCTGAACTTGGTCTTTAGGTTCTTCTAAGCCCTTCTGCAATCTGTTCTAATGAAAACTGGTTTGGTTATTCCAGCCTGCTTGCCTGGCTACTATGGCAATTACTGCACCAAACGTTGCAACTGCCCTTCAGGTACCCCTTGTCACCATGTGAATGGAGAGTGTGGCTGCCCTCAAGGATTCACTGGCTATGGCTGTGAAAAAAGTAAGTTGTTATACAAGCATGTGACTAATTGCCCCTTGAAAAAAATCTACAGGGGATTGATTCATTTATTAAATAATTGAACAGCTGATTTAATCAACCTCTGAAGGAGTAAGGACTGCTAGAACATTGCATTAATAAAAGTGGACTACAGCTTGAAAGCTGAATATAGATTTTTCTGCTTGCAGATTGCAAGAGCAAGCAGGGGGACAAAATTCAACAAAGCTGGCCCAGGGAAGTGTCCAGTCCACCTGAGGATTCTGTCCCTCCAGAGGGCAGGCAGTATTTCCACCTCTGCCGTCCATTGGTGTTCTTTGGGAGAACAGCTTCTGTTCTTGGCTGCCGGAGCACCAGAAAATTGTATTTTTATTATCATTATTATTTATTATTGTCAGTGGCAAGAACCACATCCATTCTGGGGTTATCTTTAAAGACAAACTGGATTTATTTTGTGCTCCAAGCTCTATGATTCCTATTTTGCTTTTCCTTAATGCAAAATTTCAGAAACCTGTTGTCTGAGCATAAATTTTACTATTAAAAAGATCTGATTATTGAAATTTTAATCCGATCCCTATCTGATCTGTGAGACTCTAAGCTTTTGGGGCAGGGACTGCCTGTTTCTTGTGTGTGTGTACAGTGTGTAACACAATGGGCTGTTAAGCCCAATCAGTGGCACTAGGTGCTAAGTAATAAAAATAATGATAAATAACTATAACAACCACCACAGCTTTATTCAAGTTGCTTTTGCTGTACCAATTTATGTCACCTGAGAATTTGGCCTGATATTTCTACGAAGGTGCTCAGATGGTGTGGTGCGCACTAATATAAGAACCTAGATCTAAACAGTCAGAAAAATGTAGGCAGCATGGCTGACAAGTGACAAAATGCAACATGTACAAATGTTTGTGCTAAAGCAACCTTGAAAGTTTAAACTATTTACACAAGGGAAAATGTCTTTATCCATACATGTGGTCCCTCTTGAGTTATACTATTATTTTAGTCGATTTTACCTGACATCACACTATGATTTTCTTTAGTGACAAGAAAATTGCAGCTGGCCCTTGGCAGTTGGGCATAAATTGACTGCACAAAACAAAATCAAACAGCAAAGTAATCCCCAAGTAAATTTAATAAAACCAGAGTCCCAGAGGGCAGCATACTTCTGTAGGCAGTAGTTTTATTTAATAAATTTTAGCCTGCTCTTTGTTTGAGTGCTATATTTACCAAGACAAATTTAATTCATTGGTTTACATTTCCTCTTCCCTCAGCTTGTCCAGCAGGCACATATGGTAAGAACTGTAACCAACTGTGTCAGTGTTCTGCAGAAAATGAGGAATGTCACCCAGCGACAGGCAAATGTACCTGCCTACCGGGTTATTATGGAATCCACTGTGACCTTAGTATGTATAATTCTTGCTTCATTCCAATTTTTTTGAAAAGTAGTTGACGGGAAGCCTAATTCTTTGGGGCCAGATTCTGACACACCTATTCATATTTAGTAATACCTGCAGCCTGGAATGAGTCTACTCCAGGTATAAAGTCCTTCTCTCTGAGAGTAAGAGGAGTCAAATTTGGCCCTTAATTATTGTAAGGCTTTTTTTTGCTGGGATCAGGAGTTTTTTCTAGAGACAAATGTTTCACAATTTTCTGAAATCATTTTTACACCAGACCCTTCTGTGAAATGTGACATGAATACACATCCACCTCTAACCTGCAGCAACACATGTGTATTGTGTAGCTCTCGCCTCTCAAAATATCGAAGCCAGAGTGCTTCCCGAAAGCTCTGAGTGCTAAACTAAGGACAAATGGTTATTATAAAACAGGCTGCAATTGGCAATATATCTAAAATGATTCATAAAGTCAGTTAAGTTGCACGGTCTTCTGAGGAACAATCAAATTAAACAGATTGTTATGGATTGGAAAAGGGTGACTAGTTTAAAAGACAAAATGCCAATTCTCTGAGCATTCCATCATAAAAAAATATATTCCCAGACCCACATGTCTCAGACTGATATTCTAGACAACAGTAAAGTAGCTTGTGGAGGAATGTGATGACTGATAGGAAACATGCAGTGAAGTGACTAAAAAGGAGACAGTTAATCACTTTTTTGGTTACAGCTTTAATTTTGTTTTTACTCTTCATGGTGTGTAATGTCCTCTTATAAAAAGGAAAATAAAGCATCTTCGCTCTTCAAGCTCAGGTCTTTCTCTCTTTGGAAAATCTTTTTCCCCCCTTTCTCTCTGTTTCTTTGGAATTCTGAATGGCTCCTTTTGGTTTGCTTCCCTTTTTGGCAGCAGTTTCAGTGCTGATGTCAGCAGCCATGTGTGCAAGTCCAGGAACAGTTAAACACTGTGCTTCACTACTAGAGTAGAAACAGATTAGGGGAGCTCATACTGTCATAATGTTATCACGAGTTGTATTTAAAAAGAAATAGAAACGCAGTGTCTGATTCTCCCCCTATTTACATCAGCGGTACACCAGTGTAACTCCACTGTCTTCTGATTTAGACCAGTGTAAATGAGATTAGACTCAGGCCCTTGAAATCTGAAGTACATCCCCCACCAGATTAATAAATGTTCAGATGAAGTAACATTATGGGCCTTAGTTACTTGACCGTGTCTTTTTAAATATATTGATATATAGCATAATACCCCAGATCATAGTATCTTAGCTTTTATTAGTCATTCTATAGATGTACAAGGGCCAAACATAGGCAAACTTCCATTCATTTCAGTGGCGCTTCCCAGAGTAAAAATTGAGTACGAACCTCTGAACTGAGCCTTGGAATAAGAAAATTAAGACAGTAAAAGTTGCACCATTGCCATGATTTAAAGGAAGAAGTTACAGAGTAAAATCCTAGCCTCACTGAAGTTGATGAGATCTTTGGCATTGACTTCAGTAGGCCCAGGACTTCATCCAAAGTGTATAAGGCTTGTGCCTTTCTGGTGCTGAGTGCCCTCATAGGAACTGAAGTTGCACAATATCTTACAGAGCAGATTTTCAATGAATAGATTTTGTTTTGTTTAATTTTCTGCCTAGAGAAATAAGAGGATCACTGGGATATACGGATTCATATGGAAAAAATGATTGTATTGCATCTAAATTTTGCTTCTGTTTTATACTCTTGCTCGGTAGCTTTCACCAATCAGTGGCAAGTTGTCGGAGTATAACCAGATGATTTTAAAGTTAGTGTGTGTTTCGTTGTGGGGATCTGTGCTGCAAGAGATCGAGGGCCTGATTCTGATCTAATACCACCTTTGCACTGGGATAGCACCATTACTTTGGTAGAAATACTCCTGCTTCAAACTGCTGTAGCTGAGAAGAGAATCAGGCCTGTTCTATCCCATGCTGAAGAAGCTTTCAGTATGCTATTGAAACTGGGCGCAGTGTAGGAAGCCACTCCCAAAGAAGTCAAGTTGGCCTTAGTCCAGTCAACATGTGGTTGGATACTGCTGGAAACAGTTTCTGGCAACAACGGCTGTACTTATAATACTGTGAAAAAAGGTTCAAGAAAATATCCATAAAAGGTGCAACTGGCTGGGAAACTGGGGTTCCAGCAGCCAAGAGCAATTGGACTTCCATGTTCTCAAGTTTGGAGTAGAGAATTGAAATAGTCTTTTGGCAAGGTACGGAGGAAGCAGGTAAACTAGCAATACGAATCCCATCTGTTAGCCATAACTCTGTGGATGGGCAAGTCTGCCTGAGTGTGGTAAAATTAGAAAAAAAAAACTAATGGCTCTAGTGGATAGAAAAAAAACACTGCCACTCTGCGTTGTTTACAGATGTATTTGAGCCTGGTGAACTTTCAGCTGGGAAGACCAACCTCATCAGCTCCAACTACTAATGATCAACCTTAAAGCTGTAGGTAATGGGACACTTCAAGGGTATGTCTGTATTGCATGTGGAAACGAGCCACCCAGCTCGGGTCCACAGAGTTGTGTCACTGGGGCTCTCACAAGCACACTAAAAGTAGCTGTGTAGTCGTTACAGCTTGGGCTGGCGCTTGAGCTTTCAAGCTCCAGGCTTGAGATCCTGAGTTCCAGCCTGACCCACAATGTCTACACAGTTAGTGCAAGGCCTGCTAGCACAAGTCAGTGGACTCGGGCTGGGATGCTAACTCTCAGATGCAATGAAGACTTCCCCAAAAGATGCAATTAATATTGGTAAGGAAAGCCCGAGTATATACTGTTGGTACAAAAGAATCTAGAAGCATGAATTCTGGATTAACTCAGGATTTAGGATTAGAATAAGGAATTTAGATCATGGCAAAACTAACCCAAGACAGAAGGAAGAGATCAGGAAATGATTTAGAAATCTGGCTGCTGTTCTTGCAGTTCTCAGAAAAGCATAACTCTGATGTACAGGAAGCTGTTAAATTAGAAAATGTCTTTATTAGATAACTGGTGGTTATAAACTAAACTTCTTTGTGGATGCATAGCCTACTTAAATGGCAGGATTCTGTGTAAATTGCCCTGGCTGTCTGCATATAAGCCTTTTGGAAAGTAGTAACAGATGAGAACAACTTGCTGATAATTATGTTGAATGTTGAAGCAGATGTGTTTTCACGGCTTGTGTTGCTCCCTGTTGAACTGAAATAAATAAGAAGTTAAAAGGATAAGTACATTGGGAAGGGAAGAATTACACATATTACTGGAACCACGTCCAGTCATGGAAGAAACCTTGTCAGCCTGAACTGAGAAACAATTCTGAAACCTCTGCCAGAGAGGAGAAAAAGTAGTTAGGTGAGTGAAGCAGAATAAAAAGGGAAAAAGCCAAACAAAGACTAAAAGGAAGTAGGGAAGCCACTGAAAAAGAGGCTAAATGAAATCATTATACTGAAGATGTCTCCTTGACACTGTTTCTTAGTGGATATTGAAAGAACATTATAGGGGGGTCTCTCTCCGACAGCAAGAATTTACATTTCACTGTGTACATGAAGTTGCAAAATTTATTCTGTAAAATCTGCAGTATGTGGGTGAGTCTGTGTTATCATACCCCCGTAGGGAGAGATGTTGATTTAACTCTCAGATTTGCTCTTCCCGTGGATAGGGGGAAGCGATGTACTGAGTAAAAAGGACCTATGGAACAAAAGAGAATCTATATTCTGTAAATACATATGTCCATTTAGTACAGTTAATCTGGTATCTGTGGGTAGCAGCCAATGTTATTTTTAAAAGACATCCCGACTGCATTCGCTGTTCTGAGGTGCTGTATAGATCAGTTCAGAGGAGGCAAGGATTTCTTCTCTATCCACACAAATCATGATTTTATACACTGAAGAAAGAGAGTGAATTATTAACATCCATAAATTCCTACAGTACAAAGTATGAAGAGACACGTGGCTAGAAATTGGCCACATATATACTCCGGTGGGGATTTCCAGTATGGCCACAGGCTTTCCTTTTTTAGAGTGGGAGAAAGTGAATGTCATTTCCAGCAACGAGTGTCAGTGTGAATTGTCTTGGTAAATGGTTTGCCTTAGAAAGGGCTGTACTGCCATCCTCAGCACAGCTGACATAGAAAGGCGTTCACGCTTCTGATGATCTAGAAATTGCTACCATACACTAGGGAAAAGGGAACACACTATGCACCTCCAGAGGCCAACAGTTCCAGAACTGGTCTAAAGTACAAGCACCAGAGGGCTGTTGCTAGCAGCTGGGCTTAGCTCCTAGAATCATACGATTACAGCAGAATCTGAGCTTTCACCTAAGTAAGTCACAGTTGCGGAGAAAAGTTTGAAAACGTAACCTGAGTGTATCTGATGCCTGAGCCTGCAGACAGCTTGAAACAGCTTTGAGAGGGGCAAACTGCCCCATGTATCACAATGGGATATTAACTCCAAGACCCACTGCTCTGAGGGGACCTGCCAACACCACCCCTGCAGAGAACTCCATGGGTATGGCGGGGGAAGAGTGCAGCGGACCCAGCCCTCCCACCCAAGTGATACACCCTTCCTGCTACTACTCTATCCATGGGCAGAGGGCATCACATGGCTGTCTCTGCAGCTCCCAAGGGGTGGGGGTGGGGGCTACCTACTGTACCTGGCAAGGAAAAGGGGATCCCATGCCACTTCCTCTGATTCTCTCCAAGTGGTGAATTGGGACCAGCGTGGGGCCCCATTGTCATGGTGTGCCTAGAGCGCTGGGTTGCCTTAATCCAGCCCTGAACATTAGGAAAATCTATTTAATACTCTGATGCATCAATAAACATTTGATTCTTGATTCTCCCCCACTTTTTTATAAGAATGTAATTTCATGGGAGTTCCTCCTGATTGACAGTGGGGTAAATGAGATCAGAATCAGGCCCTAGCACTGGAGCCTTGAAATAGCGTACAATAACCAGCTGTGTTTTGGGGAAATGGCTTTGTCCATTACCATTGAATGTATCAGGGAAATGAGGAAACATGAAATGTCAATCTCTATCTAGATAAATGCAAATTTGGAGAGAATGGATATCTGCCTAGCATTGTCCATAATAAACTGCTCTTCAAAAAGAAGACATCTGAAGCAAGGCACATGCATACAATGCCACCTGAAAAGTCTATTTAAATCTACGTCAGACAAATTATTCATGGACAGCTTATCCTCATATATGAATGGCACTGGTACTCCAGCCAAGGCCACTTTGTTTGGGTTATTACAGGACAAGGTCTCCCTTTAAGAAAAAGAATTCCCAGTTTTGCATTTGTATGTGTAACTCGTGAGTCTATGGAAATCCCCCATGTCCTCTTCTCTGAAACACTTGCACAGTCTTCCATTCACAGGCCAGGATTACGGCTCACGTTACAGTGAAAAATGCAGTTTGGAGAAAACCAACATAGGTTAAAGTGACTTTCTGCTGCTTCAATTAAAAAAAAAAAAGCCTGCAAATTAGGATTGGTTTTATAAGAACAAATAATTAGACTAGAAATAGAGGTTGAAAACAAAATTTAGGTGTAGGGTAACAAAGTGATCTTGCTATGAAACTGTAGGGTCACACAAGTAGTATTTCCTAATTGCTTTTTTTCCTGTTTTAAAACAGAATGTCCACAAGGTACCTATGGTCCATACTGCCAAAGGGCATGTAAATGCGTTAATGGAGGCCACTGTGATACTATGACAGGAACCTGTGATTGTCCTCCTGGCTTCATTGGAGCTGACTGTAGTAAAAGTAAGAGTTCATTAAAAATTAAAGGGGTAATTTAAATCTATATACTGACAAGAGAGAAAAATAAGCATTAATTGAAAATAGTGAAGATAAACAGTAGTTTATTAGTATATAAACAACAGGCAGATCCTGACCAACCCTTCACTCAATAGCAAATCGAGATTCCAGCTTTGTGAAAAATTCTCTTTCAATGCATTTTCTCTTCCTTATGAGAGTGTGAAGCAGGCACGATTGACCCAGGGTTGCAGCCTCTGTGTCCAGTCTCTTCATGAGCAAGATTAAATTGGGAGAGGAGGTCACACTCCTCCTTTTTTGCCCCAAATCTGCTTATTGAGGTACTCACCTACGTAGGATAGGGATATATATTTTTTTTTTGGTCTTTTATCATTCTTCTGTGTGAGCTCATTCAAGAGTGTAGTCATTGTCTGATTTCACCCACATAGCTGTTGCTGGGGCATTAGATGTTCTGGATGAGGTACACCACATGTTGTGATAAGCATGTGTAGGACCCCTGGATCTTGAAAGGTTGTGGAGGGTATTTATCACTGTAGCAATGGAGATGTTTGGACATTTAGAATCTGTTTTTCTGGCAGGATCTAGTGCCACTTTGAGTTGTTATGGCCTGGTCTGTGAAGAGCTTACTTCTGATGATGAGCTTGGTGAGACTGGAGGGTCATTTGAAGGCCAGAAGAGAGGGTTGGGGAAAGATCTCTGTGGGTTGTAATTGATAAATGATACCCCATATGAGTTCCAGTGTGGGGTGGTAGACAACAACTAGGGGTGTGCAGATGATGGGGTTTTTCGCCTGTATTTTCTCAGGCTTCAGGTGGATGAGCACTTACAGGAAAAGTTTGTTTGAAGCCAGTGAGCCTACTCATGTGAATAAATGCTCATGAGGATGAGAAAGAGTTCCACATTCTGGCCCTTGAAGTTTTGCACTGGCACCCTCATAAAAACTGAGTGACTAGAAAGTAATTAAGTCTTCAGTAAATCCCATCTAACCGTGGCAATCTAGTTTACCATTCATAATTTATGACTCTAATGCTAATAAAAAATTACTGCCTTGTTAGCTTTTTCAATTACTTTTTGCAGTTCACTATAACTTTTTTTACAAAACTTAACACTTCACCGTATTTTTGATAATCTGAACTGTTGCTGATCAATAAATGAAATATCAGTGTTATGGGAATGAGGAAATCTTTACTTTAAAGCGGGACCACCATTTAATACTCTAGTGAAGCTTGGTTCCACTTTCATTAGGAAGCTTCGTTGTTTTCACAGTAATGTTTGGTAGAAGATTCCTAATGTCAAGTAAAATTTCAGAGGAAAAACGTAAGCAAATATTTGGACACTTTTCTTTTTGTAAAACTGATTTCTTCAGATTCAAAACCAAGCTGAATGCAGCTTAGAGGAGTCTGCTTGATTAAAAGGAAGGGCCTTAGATTACAAAAAGAAACAAGGGTCTGGACAGCTGGCATGTTTAATGAGAAAAGTTCATGTTTCCTCTAGTTTGTCCTGTAAGCCGCTATGGGAAGGACTGCATCCTGTTGTGCTCCTGTGGTAAAGGGCAGTGTGACCCAGTGACTGGCAAGTGCTACTGTCCACCTGGCCAAATTGGACCCAGTTGTCAGCAAGGTAACAGAACGAGATCCAAGGGCACCCTGTCAATCTAAACATTTACTTGCAGCAGTCAGAAAAAGAAATATCTCAGCCCCACAGATGTAAATAAATTGCCATTATTTATGCCCCTAGGAATTCATTCTGTGAGCAATCGCTGCATTTCCTTATCTCTCTGGAGCAAAATGATGTTTTAAATGTAACCCAGTGTAAGCTGGTGGGCTGAGTCTGTAGCTGCTCCAAACTGTGCAGCTTCAGTTTCTTTGCCCAAGGCTCCTCTGCATTAACACAGAAATATTCAAAATAAGACAAAGCAACCCAAAGTTGCACTGCCCTCAGCATGTCATCTAATAATCATGTTTATTAATGTCATGACTAAGGACCAACCAAGAAAGGGTCCCCATTTTTCTAGGCACTGTAGAGAGTAATGGACAGTCCCTGCCCCAAAGAGTGTATTATCTAAATAGACAAGACAGACATGGGCAGACACCAGGTTGGGGATGGGGTGAACACACAAGACTGAAGACTGCAATGGCAGCAAATGTCATGTTCATTCTACAATAATTCTTTTGGGGCAAGGGGATGGTTAGTTAGGAGGGGATAAGCTAAATGGAAAGAAAAGTGAAGGGAGGGACAGGGCAGTGGAGAAGTGGGTAGGCACAGCACAGGGCAGAGGTGTTCACATACACCCAAAGGCCCAAGTGCCCTGTTACACCAAGTATGTGTAACATACGGTAAAGAGAACTTTCTGCATTCATCGTTTCCTTCTTTTGCATTCATCCTCTTTGAGGCTAATTTTTTTTTAACAACTTTAATTTGCTGTAGTGTGTCCCCAGGGAAGCTATGGCCCCAGCTGCCAGCTAAGGTGTATCTGTAAGAATGGTGGTATCTGTGACCCTGTGAACGGATCTTGTTCCTGTGGACTTGGCTGGACAGGAAGTTATTGTGAGAAAGGTAGTATCTTCTCTCTCTCTTTTGACTCAACAAAGAAGAGGTCAGCAGCAGTATCAGATTTTATAATGAACTGCCACTGGCATTGTACAGTAATTCATGCAACACTTTTGGAAGTAAGACTATGAGTTATATTATTAGTTGGACCTTCTCAGTAATTTGCAAGGGTCACTAGTAGCCTGATGTTTTGATCCTAACAACTAAACTACTCTATAGGAAATTTACTGGGAGCTGTGTGTTAGTGACCTCTCCAAATCTAGGTCTGAAAAAACCCTGCAGGCTGCACTAGCAGGAATGAACCAACCCTCAGACAGTGAGGGCAGGTTCCGATTAATCTTAGTGACTTAGCAGGTACTTTCATCATTGTTGTGGACATTTATGTCCCTAACACAGTTGAACAAATGTTGGGCCATATCCTCAGCTTGTGTAAATCAGTGTAGCTTCCTGACTTTGAGGGACCTAGGCCAACTTACACCAGCTATCCGAGTATATTTACATATTTTTCCAAAGATAACCCTATGTGCAGCTTACTCCAGTGATTTAGATGCTACAGTGATGAGAGCTACCTCAGAAAGAAAATCTTGTTTAGTGTATGCCCCCACCCACAGGCCTCTGAATTGGATAGTCATGCTGATTTGTGCATATCCATAGCAATGGCAGCTAGATATGGAACTGGTGAGAAATGGAAGCAAGGAGTTTCCAGATATACCTATTTGTTGTGACTTGCTCCAGAAACTCTAGAATGTCTTGGCAATGGAGGAGCTACACTTCTGCAAAAAAGCAGATGATATTGATACATGATCACTTTTGCTATCAACAATTTGTGAAGGGTTTTAGTTCGCTATGGTAGGTACCTAATTATGCAAGGGTGTGAAACAGAGTTCTTTCCATTTCCATTAGAAATTACTTAATAATTAATGGCATCCATATATGATACAACAGAAACTGAGAAAACGTACTTTATTTAATGCTTTACATTTAACAGTAAGAAAACATTGATGTAGGTACAAAAAAAACTGAAATGATGCCATTTGTAGTGTATTCTGAGAACGTGCAATTATACTTTTTTTCATCAGTATAAACCATACGGAAAGACAAATTCACAAATGGGAATTGTGGAAAGAAAATGGCTTTTCAGTATTGCATAAACATCCAGATAGTGAAAAATATTTCTCTCACAAATTTGTTAAGTTGTTCCCAGTTATGCAGAAATTTAGTGAACCCATAAAGCAGATAAATTTCACACAGGTGCGGAGGAAATTCACAACAAATAGTTCTTAGCTCTATAAAATCTTTTCTGACTAGTATTATTTCCTTACGTGTCTTTCCAGTGTGAAGTGTGGATAAATAAAACTTTTTGTTCTTTTTATTAACAGAATGTGCCCCGGGTAAATATGGTTCTGATTGCCACTTAAACTGCTCCTGTCAGAACAATGGATCTTGTGACAGGTTTACTGGTTGCTGCCAATGTCCAGAAGGTTACTATGGGCACTCTTGTGAACACAGTAAGTAGACAATCCTCTCAGAGAAAGAAGGCCTCAACTTTGCATCAGCGGTTTGTGTTAGTGGATCCTAAAGCAAGGGCCTGAGTAGTTCTATAGTCCAGCAATAAAATTATGTATGTACCCAGAGCAGTCATGTGCACTTTTTGGCGTTTCAGTTAAAAATTGTCTCTCTTTGCGGCCCTGATTCGGCAAGCTACTTAAGAATGTGCATAATTTCAAGCACATAATCTCATTGAAGTCAATGGGACTACTCACAAGTTTAAAACCACAGATATGCTCAAGTATCTTGCAGAATGAGTGGGGCCCATGTAATAATTATTATTGTTAACTCTCTTCTTGCAGATATAGCAGGAAACTCTCAGACTTACAGGATGGTGTATTCTTTTTCTGCATATACTTTTGTCCCGTTGCCAAAATAACATTTGTAACCTTTCATTTCCCAGCCTGCCCTGCTGGATTTTATGGTCTAAACTGTATTCACTCTTGTGATTGTAAAAATGGAGCTACTTGCAATCCAGTGACTGGACAGTGCATTTGTCCTGAAGGCTATGAAGGTGTCCAGTGTGAAAAAGGTGTGTGTAAACTTTTTTATGTAATTTGGGCCTGGCACCATATGTGTTCTGTCTTCTTACTTCTGTATTTTTCAAAGAAGACTTTATTTATTTTTGGACACTGTGGAATCTTATCATTAACCATTTCACTGTTAATTGTTCTATCAAAAACATCTGGATCAATGACCTTGTCCACAATCACACCATGCTTGTCATGCCCTAACATTCGTCTTTTTGAAAGAATGTTTCCCAAAGGAAAAATTATGACATTCTATCAGATATTCAGATCATTAAAAAGCAAATGAAATGTAGCTATTTCCATACTGCATTCACATCTAGTCCATTATTCTCTCTCCAGTAGTGGACAGTAACATCTGCTTCAGAGGAAGGCACAAGAAAACCTGCAGGAGACAGTTACGGAATAATCTATCCATAGGAAAAAATTCTTTGTGACCCTTATTAGAGCTTGGATTATGCCCTGAAACTCTAAACTCTTGGGTTGTTTACTCAGATCTCTGGATATTCTCGTATCCTATATAAATGTCGAATCCTGTTCTGAATAATGCTAAGCACTTGGTCTCATTGATTAGATGAGTTCCACAGGTTACTTTCATAAAACAAATTGCTTCTATACAGTTTTAAGTTTGCCACTAACATTTCAAATAAGAGTATCAACTAGATTAAGTGAGTATTCTTACCTCTCATGTTGAAAGTTACATAACATTTCTCTGCTGGTTGTTTGATTAAAAATCAAATGAAGTACCTAATTGCAACAGTGCTGGGGCATGTTACAAATACCTGCAATAGGTTGAATTAGATTTAGCCTGAATAAAAAGAAAGTATGCAAGTATTAAGGCTCTTCCATCTGTAAGTCTTTCATTAAAGTGTGGCAATTCATACTAGATTCACATTCGAGCTCATGAGTTCTAGGAGATATGAGTGAAAGATTCTACCGAAATAACATGTTTCTTGCTATTGGCGTGTACAGCACATAAAAAAGTGTTCTTTTTGTTAGGCTGTAATGTTGGAAGATTTGGAGACAAATGTCAGCATCAGTGTGACTGTGAAGGAGTAGCCTCATGTGAACCTGTAACTGGAAGATGCCTTTGCCCACCTGGCAGGACTGGAGACAAATGCACCATTGGTAAGATCATTAAACACCCTTCAAGGGCTGATTTACACAAGACTTTTGTACCTATACATGGGCTTAGAAACTTATCAGTACAACCCCCTTGTGTGGGTGCAGTTATGCAGGATTGCTATCAGGATGGCTCATTCCCTGTGGGAATAAGCTATGCCAATATAAGAACCTTTTTAAGGAGGTGGTACCACTTTTAACTATATCAGTTTCTAAACCAATATAGTTATAGTGGTAGAAAAACTGTATGTGGACCATCCCTAAAATGTTATTCTCCTCTATTTTACAACAACACACTACCAATGGATACATTCAGAAACTCACAAACAGCAACTGTGCAGAGTAAGGGAGGACTCTTGCAGGGGGCTGTAAACTGGACTTCGGAGATATTTCTGCTTGCTTTTGCACTCAGACTTATGGGCAGAGCTTTGCAAACCAAGGCCAAAGCTGTGTCAAGGATCTATGATTCCACCCTCATGTGGAAACATTGACCATTGTCCCCAGAGAACAATAATACAGGAGCTATAGCAGCTACTGCCGGCTCTGGGCTACAGAAGTTGTCTTAGGGTATGTCTACACTGCAATTAAAAACCCACAGCTGGCCCTTGGGAGCTGATGGGGGCTAAGGAGCTCTAAATGTTCAGGCTTGGGCTGGAGCCAGGGCTTTAGTACCCTGTGCGGTGGAAGGGTCCCAGAGCTTGGGCTTCAGCCTGAGCTTCAACATCTATACCACAATTAAATAACCCATTAGCCTGAGCCCCATGAGCCCAAGTCAGCTGGCATGGGCCAGCCACAGGTGTCTAATTACAGTGTAGACATACTCTTACAGGCCCTGATCCAAGTAAACTCCCCAGCACGCAGCAGGCCCTTGGAGTGTGTACTAGGTAACTGATTTGCTCAGCAAGGTAGAATTCTTCCCTATGTATCAAAATTATAAAAGTGGGGGAGAAAATTCTAGTTTTTTCTTTACAACAGCTGAGTCCTAATGAAATTGTGGTAGTTGTGACAGAGTGTAGATGGCAGCTAAAATCCTCATGCCAGATTCTGATCTCAGTCACACTGGCAGAAATCCAGAGTAACTGTACTGAAGTAAATGGAATTAAACTTGAGCGCGGAATCAGGTCCCCATTATAAAAGGTAAAAAATACTAAAGTAAACATGCTGAGTCACTACTAATATTTTAAGATCTCAGTTGGAGAATACCAGAACCACTTTTCAAGGGTCCTTTTGTTCTGGGAAATAGCATGAAGCAGTTAAAAATGGAGCACATTATCAATGAAAACGAGAGGTTAAATAATTGCTGGAAACTTACAAGTTGGTGCAACCCAAAAGCTAAAAAAGAAAATGACTTGCTTCCCCTGCTGCACTGTCCTGTGGTCAAAAATCAATCTCCAGACCCTGTGGTCTGAATGGAGAGTTGAACCACACAATACAGTGAGTAAGGCTGCATGAATCCAAAGATCTTGCCAGTGACTTTAGGCAGAAATGAAACGCAAGGGGGAAGCTTAGCGTTGAAAATGTGAGCAAAGTTTCTGCTTCTTTCAAAGAAAGGGAGGGATTTTTATTTTCTTAAACCTGCTAGTCACAACCCCCATCCATGAAAAGCAGTTATGGAGCAGGTTTTATTTGCGTTTTTATTTTCAATTAGGCTCCGTTCATCTGTGATATAACTGTGAACAGCTGTGACTATGCAGCAGCTATAAAGATAAAAGGCCTGATTTTAATTTGAACTCTGGTAAGGCACCCATTAAACAGCCAAAATGTTAATTAAAAAAAAAGAGAGAATATAACAAGCTTTTATGGGACCTCTTTTTTCTGGTAAATTAGCATTGCAGACTTTCAAACAGATGTCTTAAATACACTTTGTTGTTATCATGAAAATGTGGTATTACATAAATAAAAATCAGGTCCAGAGGTGTTCAGGAGACCCTGTCTCATAACATTTCCTAATTGAAAAAACCAAGCTTCTGAGACCAAGCGAAGAATTCCCCCACACGTGGGTTAGTAGCTGAAACGGCAATTGGAAACATTTTTATTTACATACTGCTTGGTGCAGTGAAAGGGAAAAGATTCTTTATATTTACAATGAGTTCTTTGGGGGGGAAGAGCTGTTATTTACAATGTATTTAGCACCCTGCCTTCCCAGCCTGCTGCTACGTTTTCCTCCAGGCATGTATCCTAAGTGCATAAACAACTTTGAAAAGGTGTGATGAAAATGAGGCACAAAACCTATTTACTCATCTCTTGCAGTGGAGATAGATGATCATGAAAAAGCATAATGATGTTTTACTAGCCTGGTGAATAGAATCGGTAAATAGAATTTTGCATGATGGGCATAACACCTACCGCACCCCCAGCACTTCTAGTTCCAGCACTCTTGTCTCCCTGTAGTATCCAGCCTCTCATAGGATACTCACAGAATTACCAGCTTTGCTGTCCCCCAGAGAGCAGTGTAGGCAAAGCTTGGCTGGTACAACTCAGGCCCTTTATAACATCACAGCACTGAGATATAGTTATAGTGAAAACAGTCATAAATTTATTACCAGAAATAAAGATTTCAGAGATACTGAGTAGGGATAATAGAAACAGAAATGGTTACATATAAAACAAAAAGTACAGCACACTTCTTAGAGTCTAAAGTTATCTTTAACAGGCTAAAATCCCTAGTCTAAAGCACTTTCTAACCTAAAATGACTCCCCACATTACCAGCGAAAATGGTTGAGATCCACCTTTCATGGATGCAAAACGCACAGTTCTTTTTTGCTGCCTCAGTGATGGATAACAAGATGTCCTTTTGCTTTTCCTTATATTTCCCAAAACTCATTGTTTTGTCCCCGCGGTTGCCTTCACGTGTTGGTGTTGTCTCCATATCCAAAACAGGCTTCCATTGTGTTGTCTTCAGTGCTTAATCTACATAAGAACCTCGGCAAACAGGTGAATATACATCTATTTGCCTGGCAAAACCTATTTGTCAATCCAGCCTAGGGCACAGAATCTAAAATATATTTTTAGTACATAAGTACAACTCCTTAAATATCATCTGTACTTCTTGCAATGATTATGAGACTCAGTAGGACATAAGCTTTTTATTAGGCACCTCACATGACCCTTTTTGGATAAATATTATGAAAGCACTGTGGAGGTGTAGTGAGTTTGTTGGGCCTGATAGAAGTTGCTGTTACAGAACAGTGAACCCTTTGCCAGTTGGCATTGAGAGGTTCTTAGGGTCATAAAGGGTGATATGAAATAATTTTCAGATTGACTCTGCCTGTCTTGGTTTATGTGAAGATTACATAGTGCCATGCATAGAGAGCCAAGAATTGCACTGGGTAATTGTGGAAGCCAGTAAGAATCTATAAAATGACAATAGCCTGCTTGAAGAAATCCGCAACTCCCTTTCAGTGGTTTAGTTCAGGGGGCATAAGTTTGTCACCATCCACTCTCATACCTGCTACAGTTCTCATATTGGGAACTTCTTTAAGACTTTTTGACCATGAATTGGCTGGACCAGTGAGGCAGGACCAGTTAGTGGATGACAAACACAGGCTTCAAGGCTTTCCAAAATGTGTGTTTTTTCTTATTGTTTAGCAAGTCTGGGTCTCTAATTGTTTTCATGGTACTAACAGAGTATGCTAGATGAGCAGTGGAGGTGTGTAGCAAGGTCCAAGGCAATTAATCATACAGGATAATAAGTCAGTTCTCCTCCTTTCTTTGTTTTATACAGATGAGTATTTACCTTAGGCAAAAGAGAGGTCAGCTTTTTAACACAACAAAAACCTTCAGCAATTTGGAATGGGCAAATAACGATAGTCAGTGATATTTTCTGTTCCAGAGCTGACCCCAACAAAGTTTTACCACGTCACACCCAGATCACAAATGGAGAATGACATTTCGATTCTCAGTTGAGCCATTCAGAGTTTTTTCCAGTGAAAAAGCCAGGAATTTTCATGATCTCTCAGGGAGAAAAATCCCCAGCTTCAAACTGTGTGAGACATTTTCCCCTGAAACTCTGATATTGGCTCAAAGTTAATCTGCCCTGTTTTCTATATGTTTTCTACACCATTCCCCATCTTCTACCAAGGTCAGGGCCTATGTCTTATACTGAACTTCTCTAATGAATTGTGACACATGGTTCTATTGGTTCCTGAGAAGAAGCCTTGTTCTCCTCTCCTTACCCATATCCTCCCCCCTCCTCTTTTCTGCTTCTTCCTTTCCTTTCAGACCCTCTTCTCTACCCAAAGTGCTTAGCTGAGTCAGAGACACTAAGCGGTTTTAAATCTGTGCAGTAAACATTTGCTGAAATGTTTTGCCCTTCCAGAATGCAGGTCAGACCAGTATGGCCCCAGCTGCTCTCTGAGATGCCAGTGTGCCAACAAATCCCAGTGTCATCCTCACAATGGGAGCTGCATGTGTCCTGCCAAGTGGATGGGGCCAACCTGTGAAGAAGGTAACACAGGAAAGAGATGGTAGCTCTTCTAAACAGAAAATTTCAAAGAAGTGTCTGCTTATCTTGGGAAAGAATGCAGTTGAAAGGCCAGATTTGTCACTATTTGGGTTCCACGGGATTGTGCCAGTGGAATGTGGGCTCTGAGCCCCTGGCAGCAGAAAGTCCACCTGGAGGGGGTTGGAATGTTTAAGCGACCCATGTTAGCCACTCTGCTAGAGGGCCTGAAGCTAGCTGTTGCAGCCATCAAAGTAGATAGGAACATTCCAGGAGGAGGTGAGGATTGACCAGCTGGGAGATGTACTTATTCAGCATGTCTGAGGGGGGGGGCCCACTGAAGTCCCAGATGCAATTTAAAGCTAGTTTCCCTCAACAAAGACAAAGGCCTGAATGCCTACCACACGTAATACTGTAAATGCCTCCCACTGCACAGCTGTACCTCTTTTGCCCCCTCCCTCCACCCCCGGGGGGGCATGCCTAAAATTTGTTCAACTCACAGCCTCAGGAAGGTAAAGAAGGAAGTTAATGATCAATGTATATCTCCCATACACTCGAAGTTCAATGACATATCTACCTATTGTTAATTACGAGATACCAAGCTGAAATGCTATTGATGGCCCGATGGGTAGGTGAGACAGTGGAAAATAGAGATCCTCTCTGCTTTGTGAGGGTATTAAAAACCCCATGACACTCTTTCCCAGGGTCCTTAGTTTAAATTACCCCTTTCGTCTGTGATATGTAGTGCTGACAGTTCATTAATGTTACCATACAATTCTGCATTTAGTTTGGGAAACACTTTAGGATCCATCGATATGAAAGATCTAAATGCAAGTGGCCTTTGCCGTTATTACTGAGGTCATTCTCTCTGTCTATAACCTAGGAAACAAGCATCACCTAGTCCTCTGCTTGCTGATGGAGGCTGCATTATCAAAATGTTTATTGTGTAACCTATATTAAATCTCATACAGTTGCATTATATGGCCCCAAAACTATTTCTACTTAATTCTCTAGGAGGCCCTCCAAAACTTCCTTCTTATGAAGAACAAACTCAGGAATGAGGGAATGCTTTTTCAAGATCTCTACAACAGTAATGCTTGGACTAATAAATGAATTGTTTTATAGGCACAGACAGTATTTAAACTTGGGTACAAGAACTGCTTGAATTCAGTTTGAACTGTGCTGAAATATTCACACTTTTTCATGGAAGACAACAGTGGCCAATAAGTAGTTTGGATCCCTTTTTAAAACTTCTAACCTGTTTCATTTATTTATTCTTAACCTCCTACTTCTCAATTAATCCACTCTGGACATTCTTTCAGATTCCCGTTGTCACGTATTGTTTGAATTACATGTGGGGGAAAATATTTTTAGCAATACTGATATTTCAAGACTATCATGATAAAAAATGTAATATACACATTTACAATAAGCCACATTAAATACCAGTGGCTTTCTAAACCCAGCTGACAAGGAGACTGGTGATAATACCTATTTGAACTCCAAGGTCTCAAGCTTAGATCTGGTTTATGTAAAAGAGTCTAGCTACCAGAGAACAGAATGGAATCTGTATGGGTTTTCTTCATGTAGATTCAGTTTTGCTGGTTTGTCAAAGTCAAACCATTGAGTGGCTCTCAAAGAAACATCCCCTTTTCATTTCAGAAGAAAGGTATATCTTTTGAGGATGCTGTGGGAAGCAGGCAGAGATGTCTGATTATTGGTGATTTTAAGATAAATTATATCTCCTTTGTAAACAAGACATTGTACTGTGCTTGTACTACCCAGTTTGGTGAAGTTAGACGTTAAATTCTGAGAATTTAAAATGGTTCTGACTTTGTTCAATGTTATCTGTTGGTCACTTTGTAAAACAAAGTGATCATGGTTACTGAAAATATAGTTAATACTATTTTTGTCCATTTTACAGGTTATCCTTTTAATATAGGACTAAGTAACTGTAAAGATATAATGTTCTGGATTTTTAGTGTCCTGACCCTCATGGGATGAAAGACTTAATGGCACCAATTTGTACCATTGTTCTGATTGGTTAGAAGTTATAAGCCTGTTCATAGCAACTCTCAGTCTGACTGGGTAAAAAGTGGAACTTACTCAAAAGTGGCATGGAATTTAGCGAAAGATTGTATGTGTTGCCACTTAAGCTCTCTTTCACACATCATGACACTAAAGGCGAGACTGCAGGAAAAGGCCCTGGTTTTCCTTTTAAAAGGTTCATCGTTGCAATTGTGGTAGTCTCTGATTTCTGCAGTCAGACACTGTCCAGATAAAGCATCCCAAGCTTCAGCTGAGGTCTTGAACAATTCATTAGCTGCCCAGTCAGTAGCAGGCCACTGTTGCTCACCTGGGACTTGAACTCCGGTTGTGATCTATTGAGAGCGATTAGAGGTTTGGTAGGCATTTGTTAAGCATAATGAAAGTATGACTATTGTTATCCATGACTACGCTGTTATTGAAAGTAATTCCAAACATTCCTGTGACAATAACAGAATTAATTAACCAACAGTGCTTTGAGCCAGAAAGACACTGGGCCTAATTTTGATCTCACACCAGTTCTACTTAGTAACACAATGGACATGAGTGGAGTTATTCCCAGTTTACATTGATGTAAATGAGGGCAGAAACAGCGATGGCCTGGAGTTACCCAGAAACAAACAACTCTCAGTGGGCCTAGACCAGCTGCTGCTGTCATTTTAAGTCTCCTTTTTAAAGACACACTGCCCTGATTCTCAACTTACAGTAGTGTAATTCAGGAGTAACTCCACTGAAGTGAATGGAGTTTATACCAGGCTCAAACTGTGAGAGAGGAGACTCCAATGCCTTGTTTTTAACTACAAGAGAGATATGCAATACAAGGCAAAAGTGACTGCCCAAAAAAACATAGATATTGCAAGTAATGCATTATGCTCAGGACTTTGAACTTAGGGACAATACCCACAGTCTTTGGACAAATGTATGGTTTGTTTACTCAGCAACTGATGCACAAAGAACCAATTTTGGCATATGCTATTTTGTAGTGGTACACAATGTTTACTGTTTTTCATAATACATGTATTTAACTGTAATAAGAGCTGCTTACCAAAGAACCCTTTAAGAAGCCATATTTATAAGCAGAACCTGTGTTTTCAAAGGACTGTTCTATTTTTCTTACCATACCCCTCTTTATTTTAGTGTATTCTTGTTTACATTTTCCACAGTACTTTAACTGAGCACTGTAAATATGTACTGGAAATGGAATTAATAATTTTGTCTGTACTGTTTTTTAAAACAATTACCCAAGTAAGACATAAGACACATTGTCAAGAAAACAATAAGAATAATATAGGTTATTTCCCACCGAATTAGAGGCCCAGCTAGAACTGGTCAGGAATATTTTGAAAAACATTTTTCATCAGAAGAGGCTAGTTCCTCAGAACCAAAACTGTTTGCATAAATGGGGTCAGTTCTGACAAATTTTGTCTATGCAAACATTTTTTAAAAGAAAATTTTGAAATGGTCAAACCAGGATCTTTTGATATTTTTCTGGTTGAAAAGACTTTTTGTTTTGAAATGTAAGTTAATTTATGGAAACAAAGAATTATGAAACACTTTGACATTCAGAATGGAATATTTTGATTGACTTGTGCAAAAAAAAATTGGATTGTCAATTAGCAGAAATTTTTGAGGATGACTTTTTGTTCCAATTTGGATCAGGGAAATGTTTTTGAAATCTCAAATGATTACAGGATGGGAAAATCATTTTCTGCCCAGGGCTAGGCCCAAGATCTGTTATCATTAGTTAGGTACTAACTAATTGAAAACTTACTTGGAATATTGTGAACAATTTGTGGGTGCTACTTCTTACCGTTGGTGAACAACATTTACCAAAGAGGGAATTATGTGCCTACAGAGTGTTGTTAAATAAACTACATGGGCTTTTTTGTCCTGGGAAAGGTGTTAAATAGTTTTCTGTTACACTCATTTTGTTAAACTGTGGCAAATGAGTTTTATTTGTTACTAAAACAATGTCATACATTTTAATAGATCATTTATTCTGTTTAGTAAAATACCAGTATAAACTGCTAGGATGACAGTTAGCATTGAAATGTGTTGGCAATGACACCTGTCAGGAATGATCTAGATTATACTTAGTCCTGCCATGAGTGCAGGGGGACTGGACTAGATCCCTTCCTGTCCTATGATTTAGTATATTTTAAATTCATTTGTATCTTCAGCTTGGTGCACTCTCCTTGGCAACCTATTTCCCATGTCATGTCAGTCAGTCATAGTGGAATTTCTAGACATTCGTGGACTTTGTATTCTGAATATAACAAGCATGTTATATGAACACACAGGTCACTACTGCTCTTTTACATTGGTGTAAATCTGAATCAACTCCAGACTTACAAGCAGCTAAATGGGTAGACTATGACCTGATGAAGCCAGCAGAATTCTACTCAATGTGAGTTTAAGCAAGCAGTGCAGCATGTTTTAGGTTAGATTTCTATAATTATAATACTATCTTCATAGGGAAACCATCAGGATTTTGAAAATTCCCTGCTCCTCACTGCCAAAACTTACTGTTCTACTTTTATCCTTTTTATGTTTAAGAACCATAGCTATTAAAGTTTGCCCAGATTTCTTATTAACCCTATTATTTTGATTGGCTGCAGGTTTCTGTTTGCCTAAGTAATAACCAGCACAGTATCAGAAATTGCCAACAGGACAAACATGGAAATTATGGACACATTTTGGAAGCATCACTGATTGTTATTGCTGGTTTACCCATGCCAAAAAAAATCATGTTTATTTCAGAATTTATTCTTTTACCAGGGAGAAGGGAACAGAGTCCTAGGAATAGCTCTTTACTCCTCGGGGCATTCTGCGCCAAAAAATAAAAATTCTATGCATAATATTTTAAAATTTGGAAAAATTCTGCACATTTTCTTTGTCAAATAAATGTGGAGGCTCCAGCATGGCATTGGGGAGCGCAGACCACTGGCTGCACAGAGGTGGGAGATCACTGTACAGCTCCCACCCGGGGCACAGACTCAGCAGTGAGGCTGCACCCAACTCTGACTCAGCACAAGGACTGGGCCTGCCCCAGAAACACTCCAGGGCCCTGCCCCTCCATGCCAGGTGCCCCAGGTGTGGGCAGGCAGATATGGCAAGGCAGGATCCAAGTGTGGAGGGCCTTAGTGTGGGAGATCCAGGTGTGGGTTGAGAGGGTTCTGTGTGGAGCAATCTATGTGGAGGCGGCTCAGTGGGGGATCCGGGTGTGGGGGGGATCTGGATGCATAGGGGCTTGTTGGGGGGTTCTGGGTGAAAGGGTAATGGGACTCTGTAGGAGGGTCCAGGTGAAGGTGGTTGGGGCTCAGCAAGGAGGGGCTATGGGTGTGGGGGGGGATAGAGCTCGGCAAGGGGGTCTAGGTGTGGGGGACTCAGTGGGAGGGGGTGCAGATGCTGGGGTAGTGAGGCTCAGTGGGGTGGGGATCCAGGTGCAGTTGGTTGGGGCTCAGTAGGGTGGGGATCCAGGTGCGGGTGACTCATCGGGATGGTGCAGGGGCCGGGGTACTTATCAGGGAGGGTTCTGGGTGCAGGTCGTGGGGTGTAAGGCTCAGCGGGAGGGTCTGAGTATGAGAGAGTCTGGATGCACAGGGTTTGCGTGGATGGGGGAGCAGCTCCCTGTACAGTGATCCCTCCCCCTGCAGCTGAAGAGCAATGGGTGCAGGAATTGGGGCGGGGAGGGAGGGGAGCTTGCAGAGCTTCCTACAGCTGGGGCAGAAATCTGGGGGTGGGTCTGACCCAGTCCTGGGTGCCGTGCAGGGGAAGAGGAAGTCCCATCCCACTCAGCCCATCTGGGACTAGCAGCTGAGCCTGGCGCAGGGTAAGAGCCACCAGCTGGGTCTTCCCCAGTCCCACCTCCTGCCCCACAGTGATTTACCTCTCTGCCAGCTGCCCTGGGCACCTGAAATATACTGCTGGGGAGGGTTACATGACCGCGCTTGTGGATTCTCTTTGCTTCTCTGTCAGAAAGTCATTTTGCTGGGGGAAACAAAGAAATCTGTGGAGGATATAAATTCTGCACACGCGCAGTGGCACAGAATTCCCCCAGGAGTAGCTCTTATTGAAGTAAATAAGAGTTATGTGCATATACTACATTCCCTTGTGAATCTATGGACTCATAAACCTCCACCTTCTTGTTCTTTTAAACTTGTGCAATTGGGTCAGATACTCTATAAGGCCATGACCTGCAAAAGGATCCACAAGCACTGATGCATGACCCACATGGTGATCCAGTGAATCTGTTCACCAATGGAACTCCATGCTGGATAATGGTCATGCCTGCTAAGGCCTTTGTAGGATCAAAATCTTAAAGTCTAAAGTTCCAAAGCTATATCATATTTGTAAAGCATAAATTGTTTATTCTGTTCTTTTTATTGCTTTTAATAAACATGTGCATAGCAATAATATGTCTCTGAATTTATAACCACTACTCCAAGCGTATGTGAGATGTTACTCAAAACTGTACTGTACTTTCTGTTGTACACATATCATGTTGAAATGGTGCTAATTTTTAATAAACTTGTTAATAAAATTTAATCATATTCCCGTCTTGTTGATAATCTGTAAGGACTAAGGCAACAGATTGTGCTGTGGAACAAATTCTGCTCTCTTGCACCAGTGTAAATCCAGAGTGAGTCCACTGAAATTATACTAATTTTAAGTGAGAGAAGAATCAGGCTTTATGTAAATAAGAGCAATATGTTCAATAAATATATGACTAAATACAAAGAACTATGGACGAGATCATCTTCTAGTGGGGTCTAAGTTTGATGAGAATCAGTTGTTAAACATGAGGGTGATGGGCGTGTTAGCAAAGCCTGGATACACAGCATCAATCCTGTCTGAAGAAGACTATTACAAAACGTTGCATTTCTGGAGGAACTGGGTACTATTCATTTGAAGGTATTTGAAAACACACACCTGCAGGCTCCCATCAGAGCCCTTGGAGTCTTCCCAGAGCCTAATACCTGTCATACAAATAGTCTCATTCGCCTTAAGGGTATTGTCTTCTCACACTGGTAGGAACTAAAGGAACACATGTGAACACTAAAGGCCAAATAATGCAATAAATGTGAGGTGTTTAATTGGAAGTAGCATATTGAATCTGAAATGTGTAACAAAGGGGAACAGTCTATCAAGCTTCCAGATGAAAAAAAAAACTTGAAAGTAGACAGATATTCGCAAAAAGAAAAGGAGTACTTGTGGCACCTTAGAGACTAACCAATTTATTTGAGCATGAGCTTTCGTGAGCTACAGCTCACTTCATCAGATGCATACCGTGGAAACTGCAGCAGACTTTATATATACACAGAGAATATGAAACAATACCTCCTCCCACCCCACTGTTCTGCTGGTAATAGCTTATCTAAAGTAATCGTCAGGTTAGGCCATTTCCAGCACAAATCCAGGTTTTCTCACCCTCCACCCCCCCACACAAATTCACTCTCCTGCTGGTGATAGCCCATCCAAAGTGACAACTCTTTACACAATGTGCATGATAATGAAGTTAGGCCATTTCCTGCACAAATCCAGGTTCTGATTCTGGAACAACAGCTTTGCTGGCTTGCATTTATTTTTAAATTTCAATACAAGCTCTTCAGCTGTGTTGTGTAGCAGTATAATTCTTTGTAAATTGATTTTCATATAGTTTTAGGCCAGATAAAGGACAATTGTGTTAATTTAATATGATCCCCTCATAACACAGGCTTTAGAATTTCATCCCATGATTCCTGCATCTAGCCCAATAACTTGTCTGATTTGATGCTATATTAGCACCTTTTCAAGGGAGCTCAGTGAGCAGTTGCACTGACCTTCCCATTCTGATGACTGCACTTCAGATCTGATCAAAATGATGGGTGTGAGGAACTGATATTTTCAAACCAGTATAAAGTTAGCATTTGTCTATATGGTAATCCTAAAAAACTCTCCACATAGCATGTGGCAGGATTGGAAATGTCTCTTCCGTAGATTGCAGTGTTGTTGAGCCGTGTCAGTCTCACGATATTACAGAGACAAGGTGGGAGAGGTAATATCTTTTATTAGACTAACTCCTGTTGCTGAAAGAGACAAGCTTTTGAGCTCTTCTCCTGGTCTGGGAAATGTACTCAGAGTGGTCACAGTTAAATACAAAGGTGGAACAGATGGCTTTGCGTAAGTAGTTAATTCATATTGGAAGAAACCATTCAAGGTGAAGTGGGCTGTTAACACCTTCACCTTGAATGGTCTCTTACAGTATGTGTTAACAACTTATGCCAAGCCATCTGTTCCCTCTTGTATTCAGCTGTGACACTCTGGGTATGTCTACACTGCAATTAAAAACCCCTGGCTGGCCCATGGAAGCTGACTCAGGCTTGCAGGCTTGGGCGAAGGAGCAGTTTAATTGCAGTGTGGATGTTCCAGATCACTCTGGAATCTGAGCTCTAGGACCCTGAGAGGTGGGAGGGCCCGTGTGCTCGAGCCTCTTAGCTATAGTCAGCTGCCATGAGCCAGTCATGGGTGTCTTAAGTGTAGACATACCCTCTGACTACCTTTCCCAGACCCGAAGAAGAACTCTGTGTAGCTGGAATGCTTGTCTCTTTCACCAACAGAAGTTGGTCCAATAAAAGATATTGCCTTACTCACTTTGTCTCTTCAGTAGCTATAACCTAGTACTGGAACAAGAGTAGCCTTGTGCTTCAGAAACACTTCTGTGTGGGATGGCGTTCTCAGCATCTGCTCATGCTGTTAAGCCAAGCTGCTGCCAGTACTGTCAGCCTCTCATTTTCAATAGCACTAAAAATTAATAGAATACTTAGGGACACACACTGAAAAAGAACTGTCCAAAACACTCTGAGCAAGTAACAAATTAATATCGTAAAATCCTTGTAAGTTCCTTCCTTGCTTTATAGGTTCTTTCAAGCTTAGTAATAAAAAAAAGACAACACAGCCAAATTATGATATGTTTTATGTATGAGCAAAGACATTACCACCAACTAGTAATCTAAGTGTCCATGCCCTTTGGCAGCCACAGGATTTATCTTCCTTTCCACTAATAGCTCAATAAAGATTAATCTTCTAGAAGGCTGATGACCGTGGAACATCTTGAGAGACTGCATGGGGCATAGATACCTTTTATTTTTAGAATCTTTAAAATGCTTCATGGCACCATCTGAGGAGGGGGCATTCCCCAGTCCAGATAGCACATCCTGGTTTAGTGCCTGTGCTCATGTCTCCATCTAGTGTCTGGTCCCTGCAACTATAACAATGCCGCCCAAGTTCTTAAAAGGCGTTCTTCTTTAGCCCAAGTGGCGTAGGCCTGTGGTTTTGGTGCTGAAGGTCCCAGGTTCAATCCCTACTAATGCCCATGGACCAAATTTTCATGTTTATTTGTATTACCGTAATGTGCAGGAGCCCCTGTCATAAACCAGTACCCCATTCTGTGAGGCACTGTACAATAAAACAAAAAGATGGTCCCTGCCCCAAGGAGCTTACAGTCTCAGTAATTGGGGTCATTGGAGCTATGCCAGTTTATATCTACTGAGGATGTAGCCCCATATTTTCAGTATGGATATGACCACAGTGTGTTATACATGCTGTTACATATAAAGCAGTGCAAAAGTTGGCATTTTCGGGGATTTATGCAATCTTTCATCTGGTTTAATTCATCCAAAAATGTGAAGTAAAATCCTGCTGAAAACCATCAAGATTTGCCTGGCTTCTGGTCTAAACCATGTGACATTGAGATTCGAAAGTCACACAATGGCTTCGCTAGTGCAGGTTCACTGGAAGAGCACATCCCCCCCACTGAACCTGGTATAAGGAAGCTCTAATTGGGCTACAGGTTCCAAAGAGTGCCAGGGAGGGGTTGGGGATGCTCCACTGAGTCCAGTCAAGGTACTCCATCTGAGGCCAGAATTTGGCCCATAATATCTTCAGTATTTTATACCAACACTTGGCAGATGTTACAACAGAGAGGAATCTGTTTACAAAGGTGAGTTGTTAGTGAAACTCAGTCCAATGTTTCTGCAGCCATCGTTACTGAAAGCTCAGAGTTAAAACATTTGCTTCTGCTCTAAGAGATGTTTTAGATTTCTCTCTGCCTCATGTCATCAAAAAAATATAGTAGCAGTGTGATCATAGGGTCCATTGTAATTCCAGGCCTGTCCGTTTGCTTTGTTACTTTAATATTTTTATTGTGGTAGCAGTTGTGGATTGTGGTCCTCTGTTGCTAGGTACTTTAAGAAAAGAAAGCTGCTCTTAATTAGAACTTTAACCTTGAGGCTGCGTCTGGAGTACAGAATAGCAAAATAAAAGTTTCACATTAAATACAGGATATGCACCTTTGGGTAGCCAGGCATGGGAGTTCCCTTTAGAAGGGAATGCACAAGCTATGCTTGTAGATTGTAGAGGGAACCAGTGCTCTTTTCTCCAAGGCCACGACTTCATTTAGAAGGACCCCAAAAAGCAGAGTTTGAAGGGACCCATATATTGATTATATCAGGACTGGGCATGGCTGCACTTAACTTGTTGAGTATTTAGGAGAACTGGTGATTTTGATTTTTAAAAATAAGCGTGTTCTTTTTAGCTGTCCACCTGGCAAAAACCAGTTAAGGGACAAAGTCAAGAATGTGTCGAAGGGAGAGATTTTGCCAATGTTTCTATTGTTGCAGCAAAGCCCCTCTTCTATTGTGCAATGGCAGCTTTCTCTCAAAGAAGGATTTTTAAAAAACGAAGGGGAAGGTGACCTTGTGAAACATCTCACATGTTTGGGGAAAGTGATTTTTTTCGTAACTGGCAAAATTCTTTCAATGTCCTATTGCAACAGCTTGCAAAGCTGTTGCTCTTGAGATGCTTCGTTTAAGGCACTGCCAGTAAGTCTGAGATGTTTTCAGCTCTTGACTTGATCAACAACAGAAAACTATGAGGTTAGAGATAGTATGTTGTGTAATAACACATCTGGCCCTTTAAATCCAGTATTTCACTTCCTGATTTTACTGCAGTGTGTTGCAAATGATTTGTAGCAAAGTGTGTGTATCTGTCTCTCTCTTTATCTCATGCTCACTTCTGATTTTTATCCCTTGAAAAATCTTAATTCTCATATGTCACTTTCATCTATAGATCTCAATGCACTTTTCAAAGGAGGGTAACTATCAATATTCCTATTTCACGGCAAGGGAATCTGAGCCACAGAGAACCAAAGTGATTTACCCAAGGTCACACAACAGGTGAGTGGCAGAGTCAGGAATATAATCCAGATCTTCTGATTCCTAATCCTGGCAATGCTGCCTCTTGCAATCAATCAATCAATCAATCAATTATCAGAAACCCATAAGAAGATTTTGCTAGAAAAATTCCCCTCCCTAACTGGGTAATTTCTGAGCAGAGCACAGCAGCCATTGGCAGGGTCACATCATGACTTCTTCTCATCTTGAAACCATGTCATAGAAACTGTCCAGTTGTCATATGTGATGGCTCAAAAATGGCCCTTCTGAGCACCTGGGAAAAGAGACAGGTCAGTCTCATTTGGAAACAGGAAATTAAATACCAATATTTAAAAACAGTGTCCTGGAGCTAGAATGCCTGGGAGCAGTAAGAGCTCTGAGGACATACGTATGTTCTTTATTAGGTGAACTCTTCAGAGTTTATACAGACCATCAAGCACAGCACTGGCCATTGGAAAAGAAAAATCCAGCTCTCTGTCTTTGGAGATGGCTGCATAAACTGTCAGAATATTCATTCACAATCTCTCAGAAACTGTCAAAGATAAATACAGAGGTGACTACAGATGTTCAAATATCACAGTGATGAACATGGTATAAATAACTATATAGGTTAAATTAGATTAGATAGCAGGCGCATGGATTTGCACTGGAGCTGTAACAGGAGGAACTGGTCTATCTGTTCAGAATGCTCTAGTCCAGAACTGAAGACTCAACGGGCCCAACTGCCCAAGAAACAACCACTGGTGGGGAGGTATGCTGACTTCCAAGGATGAAGATCATTAGACCTTCAAACCAGTCTCTTGATATGTGAATTAACAAAGTGCTATTATCAGACTCATTTCAGTTAAATAATACAACAGGGATTTGTAAACATTTTTGTAAATCTAAGCAATGAGTTCAATTTGCTTTTATCTCTGGTAGCTTGAATTATTTGTAGTTCATGAGCATTTGCACAGTATTTGTGAAAATGTTTGCAAATCCTGAAGGTTCCATACATTTTAGCATGAGTGATTGTTCCTCTGAAATTCATAGCAGAAGTGTGAAGTTCCTATTTGCCATTTGTTAGTTTTAAAACCTGTTTTAGAAAGCTTGTTATCTGGTCAGAAAGTAGAAAGAATACTATGTGACACCTCGGACAGCATGTAGTCAAAATGAACAGTTTGCAAACAACCCATTGGTTGAAATTTGTGTGAATACATGTTTTAGTGAATGCTAACAATACACATACAGAAGTTAGGATCAGGCCCCTGAATGATGCATAAGAAAGAGACTAAACCTATGGCTAATATTATTTGACTGCAATAAATCATTGGGTCAGCTCTTGTTATTGCAGTGCCCTGTTTTATAACTATCACACAATATCTCTGTGCCAACTCATTTGGGATGTGAGAAAACATTGCAGTTAGTAGGAGAATATTTTATTTCTGAGTAGGCATGAAAGAGGATGTTGAAAATTAGGTTTCTTCCTGACTCTGCTGGCAGGAATACAAGGCACACACAAGAGACTTTGAATGTCCCTCTGGGAAAAATGCCATTATCAACCAAACCATAGCAGTTTGTCCAAGCTACCCTAAAGGATTACTTGCCAGAAACACCTGTTAACAATCAGTACTTGTTAATGTTTCATGATTATTTCCAAAGTCTGTTATTGATGTACCGATCCCCAACAAGAGAATGGAAATTGTGACAAACATTAAGTTCACATAATGCTGAATATCATGAACACCTATATCTGCAGAGACCAAGACACATCTTTCTCTGGAAATCTGATGTAAACTACATGTGGCTAAAGTTAAACTCAGGACAGAAGGAATATTGAAGAGTGTTTAGCGATGTCATTGCACAGTGGGTTCCTTTGGAGAATTGTTATTAGGGAAGATAAATTGGTCCGGGATGAAACATCAACCTCCTTTCAGAGCTCGCTTATAAGAGTTTCACCAATTAGCTTATATTTGGTCTTGAGCACCTTGCCTCCTAGGTAACCTGACTTTCTTAGCCCTATCAGCTCAATTCCAAAGTCGATCCACGATTACCTTAATAGTTTGAATTTTGCTTTACAGACCATTTCCACCATGTAGGGCATGTCTGACATCTTGTATCCTGACGCTATGCAGGAAAAGAATTCTGTGCACATGAAAAAGGAATGAGAGCCTGTGGATCCACGTTTAACATTAGTGACCAGAGCATAACCCCTAACTGTCGCTGTTTAGGAGAGGCATGTATAGAATACCAAAGAAGATCAACAAAAGTGCCTGTCTTGCCAGGAGGCAAGGCAGCAAACTGTTTGTAGCACATCATAACCTTCTCAGCCAGTTTGGAGGCTGCAAAACAAATATGAGAGAGGTACGTAGATGGCTACAGCCGTGGAATTCCTTTTAATGGCAGCAGTACCCCTCTAGGGGGCAGAGACACACCACCACCTACTCCAGTTGAAATGATATACAAGACCCAGGTCTGGATCTGTCTGAAAGGAGCCCCTTGTGGAGAGACATACCATATAACCCTGTCTAGCCAATCCATTTAAGAAGAACACTTTGGATGGCAGATTCTGTACTGACCTAAAAGAGACATTGAACTGTTTTGTGATAGTTTGTCTCCTTCAAGAAGAGAATTCATATACTGCATTTAGCATGGGACTTAAATGTATAGGCACTTTTGGAAATCCCACTCGGCACTTAGCTGCATCTTTAGGCACTGCATTTACCTTTAAAAATCTGGCCCTTAGAGCATAGTCCCATTTTCAAAAGAGCCTTCACTCACTTGGGCACCTAAGTCCCCATGACTTGGCATGGCATTATGTGATAACGATAGCATAGCAGAGTTTCAATTAAACTTGGGCTTCTAAGTCACTTAGGCCTTTTTAAAAACTTTTCCATTTAAGCTCCTGAGCTTTCAGCTTCTCAGTTCTTGTTCTTATTGCAGTCTCTCTTAAAGCAGAACCTGCTTTATTGAGTCAATGCAATAGGCTAGTGATGAGTGTTATGTATTAAAATGTTTATATTGTATTGGACGAGCCTGAAAATTACACACCTGTGGGCTTTAGTGCAGTACCACATAAATAGGTTGAAATGTTAATTAAAGACAGAGATATAAAATACCTAGATGGTATGATATGGACCCAACAGCATGGCCACTGTACAGGAAAATTATGCCTATCCTATTGATTAGAATTCCTTTAAGGTCTCTTAAAAGTAGTGGATGAAGGATAACCAGTTGATATTATTTATATGGGTATGGGTTTTTATAATGTCCATCCAGAACAAGTTATTAATGAAACTAAGCAATCTGAGAATAAAAGGTAAAGATCTGTCATGGATTTGAAACTGATTAAGAAATAGACAACAGAGAGAAGGAATAAATTTTCAATCCAGAAGGACATGTCCCATACTAGGACTGGCATTGTGTAACACATTGATTAATGATGTGGGAAAAGGACTGAACAGTGAAGTTGCAAAACATTCTGATGACACACCATTATTTAAGTTAGTAAATACTAGGGAAGACTGACTACTGAAGGACTAACTACACTAGGCAATTGACCAGTACTATGGCAGATGAAGTCCTATGTAGATGAGTGATGCACATTGGAATTATCCTTTTGAAATATTCCCATGGAATCTAAATTAATTGTAACCATTCAGAAGGATTTCATGATATTGAAATCAAAGGGACTGTGCCCGTTGATTCATAGAATGTCAGTCATAGTTTTTTTAGGCCAGAACAGATCATTGTGCCTAGCAAAATAGGGCCCTAATTCTAGACTGTGGGCCCTAGGTTCTACTATAATACAATAAATATCTTCATAGCGTATGCGTAACATACCTCAGGTGGCACGTGACCAGGATTCATCACCAAATTTGGTCTGCTGGTTGGATCATTAGCTTCCCCGGCTAATGTGAAAGTCTCAGAGGGGTTGCTGTGTTAGTCTGGACCTGTAAAAGCGGCAGAGAGTCCTGTGGCACCTAATAGACTAACAGACGTATTGGAGCATAAGCTTTTGTGGGTTAATACCCACTTTGTCAGATGCATGTAGTGGAAATTTCCAGAGGCAGGTACAAATATGCAAGCAAGAATCAGACTAGGGATAACGAGGTTAGTTCAATCAGGGAGGATGAAGCCCTCTTTCTAGCAGTTGAGGTGTGATCACCAAAGGAGGAGAAACTGCTTTTGTAGTTGGCTAGCCAGTCACAGTCTTTGTTTAATCCTGAACTGATGGTGTCAAATTTGCAAATGAACTGAAGCTCGGAAGTTTCTCCTTGAAGTCTGCTCCTGAAGTTTTTTGCTGCAGGATGGCTACCTTTAAATATTCTGTTGTGTGTCCAGGGAGATTGAAGTGTTCTTCTACAGGTTTTTGTATATTGCCATTCCTAATATCTGATTTGTGTCCATTTATCCTTTTACATAGGGACTGTCCAGTTTGGCCGATGTACATAGCAGAGGGGCATTGCTGGCACATGATGGCATATATTACGTTTGTGGACGTGCAGGTGAATGAACCGGTGATGGTGTGGCTGATCTGGTTAGGTCCTGTGATGGTGTCACTGGTGTAGATATGTGGGCAGAGTTGGCATCGAGGTTTGTTGCATGGATTGGTTTCTCAGTTAGAGTTACTATGGTGCGGTGTGTCGTTGTTGGTGAGAATATGCTTAAGGTTGGCGGGTTGTCTGTGGGCGAGGACTCGTCTGCCTCCCAAGGCCTGTGAAAGTGAGGGATCATTGTCCAGGATGGGTTGTAGATCACTGATGATGCGTTGGAGAGGTTTTAGCTGAGGACTGTATGTGATGGCCAGTGGAGTTCTGTTGGTTTCTTTCTTGGGCTTGTCAAAGTCTGGCCTCCACAGCCAAAGGCTGATGCCCTTAATCTTTGTGCTTTCCAATATTTGATTCTGTTTGTTCATGTATTAGCTTTACCTTATTTTAGAATTTCCTGGCTTTTCCAATCTGTTAGTTTAAAAATAATTCTTTTCAGGTTTCTTTCCTCTTAAGTTATTGTCACCTATTTGCAATCTTAACTGCATCATAGCTGAGTTTCTTGTCTGGAAATATTTATAGTGAATACAATTATATGCAATTATCAGAATTTATTGTAATAACATTGCAATGGTAATGTAAGTTAATTCATATCACTAGAGTACTTTTAATTTAGTACAAGTATGTAGGTTAGCCCCCAAATAAGTTATTAAAAGCAATGCCGTTAATTAAAGTGAAAGCTAACTTTTGTTATTCTAAGCTCTACTTTTCTGTCCTGAAATGTGAAGAACTCCAGTTCATAATTTGAGAAACAAAAGTGAACCTGTAGATAACACACTATCACAACAAAGGAACCTATGGTAACTTCAAAAAGAAAAGGAGTACTTGTGGCACCTTAGAGACTAACAAATTTATTTGAGCATAAATAAATCGCAAAAGCTTATGCTCAAATAAATCATGAAAGCTTATGCTCAAATAAATTTGTTAGTCTCTAAGGTGCCACAAGTCCTCCTTTTCTTTTTGCAGATACAGACTAATACGGCTGCTACCCTGAAACCTGTCATTATGGTAACTTGTAAGCCTTTGTCATTCAAAAAAATTTGTAATTGGCTCAGTAGGTGGCGCTCTTTCATTTTCTTTATTTTCACTGGAATGTCAAATGGATTTTGGAAATGAAGTTTGTATATTTCAAATAAATTTAGTAAATGAATATTTGTTTCCCTAATTCACTATAGTATATTGTGAAATCATTACTGTCACAGCACATTTTAGTTTATATGAAAGTCTAAGTAAAGAAAATATATAAACCTAAATTGACTTGAACAATTTGAAAGTGATAGTGGACATCTGTGTTCAATAACATTACTTTGGTAAGCAATGTTTAATAGTTCATGTCAAAGGGAGGGGAGTAATAGAAAAGGGTATTTTTCTGAATACGTAGGTTGCTGCAGTTTACTATATAGTTTAGTAGATAATCTGTCCTTTGTCACTTTTATGAAAAAGAAACCTATTGCAGCTAAAATGCAAAGTGCTCTAATGTATACACTTTTGGACTTGTTACTGATCAAGGAATCAGTCTTGGAAGGTTCTGAGTGCCCTCAAGTGTCACTCAAGTCAGGGAATTGGACAGGACTCGTACACAGCACTATTGCCCTACCTATAATCCCAATCCAGAAAAGTGCTTAAGCATTGTTTATGACATCTACTACAGTATGTGAGTAGTCCACTGAAGTCACTGGTATCAACTCTCACATAGTCTCTAGACACCCCAGCTCAAACCAAGTCCACATTGTGTTAGGCACTGTATAAACCCAGGGTAAGAGATGGTCCCTGCACAAAAGAGCTAACCATCTAGGGGAATGTGTACCCGGAGACAGCAAACCAGTGTGTGAATGTAAGCAAACCAGCTTGCTGCACGCTAACTGACCCTGTTGACCCTGCTATCAGTTTGCATGATGGAATTTTAGTGCTCAGTAGCAGGGCACAGCCAATTAACATGCTGTAAATTTACAACCTGACTTGTCACGCTGTCAGCCTCTGTGTAGACAAACTCTAAATAAACAATATTGACAGTTGGTGGGAGAGGAAAGAAAGACCCAGCGCAAAGTGGCTTGCTCAAGGTCATGCAACAGGTCTGAGGTGGAGTCAGGAATGGAACCCAGGTCTCCAGAGGTCCCAGTCTAGTGTCGTATCTGCTGAACTAATCTAAATTTTCAATGGGGCTCGTAATTTACTATAAATTAAACATGTGTTTAAGTGGTTTATTGGCTCAGGGCCTCTGCCTTTAGAAGGTTCAAAGTAAGAGAAATATTTTTAAGCATCTTCCAATTGTATTATTAATGATGAATTACATTGCATTTTTGGATGGGTTTGCAGCAGAATAATTAATCCAAAACCAAATCTTTCTTTTGTATTCCCCTCCCCCTCCCCCAATCCCAATTCTTTTGTATTTAATTATAGGTGACATTTTGTAGTAGAACTTGCCAAAAGAAACATGCCTTCCCAAATCTCATGCTGAATGTCTATTTGGCTATTTTAATTTTAAATGCAGCTTGGGGAAAAAAAACTAACATGGCCCTGGTATGATTTTTAAGTTTACACTGTTCTTCCTCCATGTTCTAACTGCAGTGTAAATGTTTCCTTAAAAAAACATATTTATGAATTTAAACTGCAGAAGAATATCATGGGCCTAGGAAGCAATGAAAAGGTAATAGGGACGAATGATAGTTTGGCGCTATTGTACAACATCACCATCAGAAACCCATTGGCCCTGCCCACTTTTCTCTTGTTCATGCCCCTTTAGAACACTGTTGCCATTTGTCTGCTCCCCACTTATGTAAGGAAGCTTGCACTGGGTAAAAATAACTTTCCAACTTGCAGCGTGTTATAAAGAGTGAATATAAAAGTGATTTTTTTTTAATGATGACAAAAAGCTTAAGATGGCATTTTAAACAACAACACAAAAATACCATTCCTAATGCAGTGTTATCCCTCATGATTTATTCCTTCACATTAATCGGTATTGCGTAAAGTTACCTTTTCCTCCTCAGATTCCTCACAAACAGCTTTTCGTGAGTATTCATTCCTTGACATTTGAAATTCAGGCTTTGTTGTTTATTTGTTGTTGATCAAGTTAGTCACATGATATTTTTCTGTCTCCTGAAAGACCATCACTTTCAGCACAAATACTTGTGTGTGCAAAATTGTTTCTTTTAACACTCATGCATGTGACTGTGGAAGTCCCTTTCTGTGATTATTTGTACTAATGAAATTGGGTGTGGAAAGGGGACACAAAACAGGAGGGAGTGTAGCTGAAGTGAATTCATTAAAAGATTTTAATTACTAGAAGTAATTTTTGCATTATTCACCTAAGTACCTTTTCTAACTAGTTCAATGTGCATTTAGCAATCTCAAGTTAAAACATTTGTTTAATCATAGAAACCGGAGATGAAAAGCACCTGTCAGATCAATTCAGAATTGTCTCCATTCGGGATATAGGTTGTATGTAAATTCTGCAATTGATATACTGTATACAACCTAAAGCTAGTAACTCTCTGTCTAGGACCACACCTCATAAATGAGGTTCATGCAAGGAAGAGCAGTTTCCAGCCACAAATCTCACACCCTCCTCTCCTCACCCCAAGGTCTTTTCTATGTTTCTGAGAATCAGTGGCATCTGTTCTAGTTTGTTACACATCTCCTAAATATCACCCAACCAAATGAGAACCTAAGTACCCAGGTCGTCACTGTAGCCTTAAGCAGCAACTCTCTGCTATCCAGCATTCTTGCCGTTTGTTTACATTTTCTTGATGCATTTATTATTAGTTATTGATAATGATGCTGGTGTTACTGTTGCTATGTTGTTTTATTATTGCTGGGTGGGGGATTAAATAAAAATCTGGCCATGAGTGCCATGATGGGAGTCAATAGATGTTGCCCCTTTTGAAAATCTGGCCCTTATTCATATGAAGTCTCTTCAAAATCTGGCCCCAGCTGTGAGTGCTTGGAGCTTGAGAAATCTGGACTGGAAGTCCATTTGAAAATGATCCCAAATGTATGTTTTGTTTTGGTTTTTATTATTTTTACAGTTAAGAGATCTAGAGAGCTGCACAAAGGCAAAGTGACAAAAGTAGGCTTCGCAACAATGCAATTCACCTACTGGCAGAGAGTGGGGGTGTATTTTTCCATAATCTGGGGGAAGGTGATTCCAAAGAGGGTAGGTCAAAAAACCCACCCTCAGCCAAGGCCATTAGATTATAGCATATGTAGTGCCAAAAAATACAAGCTATACAACTTCACCATGGACACCAGTTTTCTTAACCCTTTCCAGCCCAATCCAAAGCTTACTGAAGTCAATGCAAAACCTCTCATTGACTGTAGTGGGCATTAGCTCTGGCCCTTAGATCAGCTGACATTACACAACTGTTTGTGTCACCCGAGACTTTGGACACTGGACTCAGCACAGGGCGTATTGGACAATTTCTGTCCATATAGGCCCAGGCTGGTCAAGAGCAAATTCTCTTGTGTTCTGCTGGTAGATAGTGATCCCGTTGCCACCCCGCAAGCACTAGGTACAGGTTAGCTCTGTCTATTGCTCCACTTTCTGATCCTGGCAGGAGTACTGTGTTGTCCAATATATATTTATTGTTCCAGTGAAGCAAAACAATGAAATTAACTTTTTATTTCAAACTGAGGCTTTTTAACTGGAATTGTCACATTATTATTGGGTTGGCTCCAAACCCGGGTGTTTCAGCAAGACAGATCAGTGAGTATTGTTAATCTCATGATCATGCATTATCATCCCTGACTCACTGAGTAATATATTAATCCACGTGTACACCCACAGACACCTCCTTACCTTTCAATTTGGCTCTTAAAATATGCATTAGGCATCTATCTTCTCTAATGTCTTTCTTTATTGAGTAATTTCCTTATTTCATTCTCTGGACAGCAGCTCAGATAGCAATGCCATCAGTAGATCTGGTTTGGAGTGACACTGCAGTTTTTCAAAACCAATCTGCATTTGTTCATCAAAAGGGTACAGAACCTGTTAAAGTGGCAACAGTTTGATCAAAGGTGAGTCCTCGGTACAGACTTCCCGAGAGACTAACTCAACTGGGCAAGGCAGGGGAAGCATGAACATTTTCAGATTTCCATGAATGAGAGTCAAGACTACATCCATATTGCCGTTTTTGTACTTGGCATTACAACAATGCATATTTTTTTGTTGTCCCTGGAACCACTCAGGCATGTAATAAATAGAGTACAAGTGATTGGAAATATTCATTTAAACTGATGTTTCCATACCTTGTTCCTACTTGAGCTTAGCAATGTATTTTCCAAGTGTCTACAGAATGGTTTAAGTGTCTCTTGACTTTACAGACTGCTGCTACCCCACACCTCACTTGAACCATTCTAGTTATCCTATAGGACAGTGGTTCCCAAACTTGTTCTGCCGCTTGTGCAGGGAAAGCCCCAGGCGGGCCGGGCCGTTTTGTTTACCTGCTGCGTCCGCAGGTTCGACTGATCACGGATCCCACTGGCCACGGTTTGCTGCTCCAGGCCAATGGGAGCGGCTGGAAGCAGCAGTCAGTACGTCCCTTGGCCCGCGCCGCTTCCAGCAGCGTCCATTGGCCTGGAGCAGCGAACCGCGGCCACTGGGAGCCACGATTGGCCGAACCTGTGGACGCGGCAGGTAAACAAAACGGGCCGGCCCGCCAGGGGCTTTCCCTGCACAAGCGGCGGAACAAGTTTGGGAACCACTGCTGTAGGACTTTCAGCACAACATTCCCTTGTTCTTTAAGCTCTAAATCCTTTTTTCTTTCATTAGCATGAAAGAAAAAAACAATGTTAAGTCCTACATTTTCCAAATGTCCATTCCCACAAATTCTTAGGGCACAATTTGAGATGCCTAGGACCTGACTTTCAGAAAGGCTGAGCATCTACTGCCCCTCTGGACTTCAGTGAGCATGTTGGCGTTCTGAAAATTTGACCTTAGCTGTCTCAAGTTGGGTACCCAAAACTGAGGATCTCACAAATAGTGGACCCCCTTGAAAATAGAGGTTGAAATAACAACCACGCCTGGAACCCAAACCCAATGACTTTGAATATGACTATACTCCAATCACAGAGTGTCATTTCAGCTCATGTAGACGCACCTGAGCCCATTTTAATCTAGCTAGCTTGGGTACTGGAGCAGTGAAGTTGCAGCAGCATGCACGTCAGCACGGGGTGTACAAGCCCACCCAGAACCCTGGGGAATTACTCCTGGAGCTAGCCCATGCTGAAGTGTACTCTGCCACAGCTTCATTGCTCTGGTACCTGCACTAACTAGATTAAAGCTAGCGTGGGTATGTCCACTCACATGGCAGTCACACCCATGACTGCAGTATAGACATACCTTTAGGAATAACAGGCACCTATTCAGCAAAGCATTTAACCGCATATTTAAATGGCAATAAGCTGCACTTAAGTGCTTTGAATAGGGATGGATTTAAGCATGTGCTTAAGTTCTTTGCTGAAGTGGGCCTATGGCTCGATCCTGCAGTCTTTACACAGGCAAAATCCCCACTGATGTCAATAAGCACTGCAGAACTAACACCACGGAGATCAGCTAGGGGAGCAGTTGCCCCTGAAAAACGATAGCCCTATGAACTAGGCCACCTGACTAAACCTGACTAAACTTTTCCAGTTACTCCCCTTAGTAATAGTTGAGGTCCTTTTAAATTATAGATAGTTATTTTAGTATCCAATCACTGAAATCTGAAGATGAATCGCAAACAAGCCAATAGAGATTTAGGCAATATATTGTATGATCCAAATTGAGATATGGAACCCCAAATCTGAACCACCTTTAATTTTGTGCACATTCCCTCAGACCTGCTTCTGCCTGCAGGACACGCATAGGAGGGATGGGGCCTGGCCACACCCATAAATCAATTGGACACATCCTCTTGGGGCTATGGAACATCACCAGACCAACTAGCCCAACTCTGCCTTCACCTAGCACTCTAGAAAGCACGAGGTCCACATTCTGCTCAGCTCTTGAATTAATGCAGTAGAAAAAGAGACACGCAACCCTGGACTTCCTAAAGCACCCATTCAAGGCTGAATATTTCCCATAGTGAGTTGCATGTTCATTTATTCCTGATGGTGTGGTGTGAAAGGTGTCATATCCAGTAAGTTCTGGCCCCTCCACCAGACCGTTACTGGTATATATTTTTTCTGTGCCATTAGAGGTATCACAAATACATATAAGTTTGCATATGAAAATGAAGCTGAATTGGGTCCTTTCAGCTCAGTTTCCCCATGGCTTCCGCAGCTTGAATCTCTCTTATACACTGGGTCTTTCAAAGGCGTCCACTGAGATTCACCAGGTCCAGTGTTCAGTGGTTGCTGAAGACCTTTAAGCATCGACTGCTAATGGCAGAGTAGCATTGGGCCAGATGGAGAAGGCAAAGTAATTGGGATCCTCTTGCATTGACATAACAGTGTTGTTACTGTTTGTAAAATATTTTGGCATTCAGTGTAGACTTCTCCCCCCCCCCCCGCAGCCCACCATGATTAATGTGATTAATATCTTACAACATGAAACAGTCTGTGCAGGGTACAAGCACACTTACAAAAATAGCACTATATTAGTCCCTACTACAGGCCACCTTCTGAATAATATAAACCTTAATTTACTTTTTTTATAATCTGAGTGGACTTCTTAAGTATATCTAAGGGAGTTGGGGTGTGGAGAAACATTGCTTAATTCAGCCATTGCATCTTTAACATCAGATTGGGAACATGGAAACCATATGTGGGCTTTTAGCTAATAAAATAAAATGCCAAAATGTGGCAGCTAAAGCTATTGCACCCAAAATATAATTGCACATATGCTCCTTTACTTGCTTATAATCAAAACATTTTAAAATGTTTGATATTCAGACTAGGTATAACTATTGGACTAAGTTATTTTAGAAAATGATTTTATATGGAAAGAATGTATGCAGGACATTCTAACAACCATATGAAAAGCAAACTGTATCTATAAACACACACACACAGCACCAGTTGACAACATTTCACTCAAGCACATAAATTTCACTCAGAAACCTAAAATATTGGCTCCACTAGAGTCAATGGAAGTTTTAATGTTGACTTTGAGGGAGCCAGGACTTCACCCACCGAACCCAAGTTCAATGCCTTAACCGTCCTCCCCTTTATCCACAGAACAGGAATCGCAGGACTACAGCAATGGAGACTTCCCCATGCTATGCTGCTGATGTGCTTCAACCTTGTCATGGGGTGACCACTAAAGGTGGGAAGGTAATTCGTTGTCCATGTCCATTCCAACCCTATGAGACTGAGAAAAGGTAGCTAATTGTGGTGGTGATTTGTGTGATGTTTACATGCATGTTTGCTGGGAAGTGGATCTAGATAGTAAACTCATATCACTTGTTGATAATCTCTACTTTGGGCAGATCCAGACCAAAAATGTAGAAGCGTAAACATACAGAACTGATTCTTAAAACCCTGAGTCATACAGTCCCTCATCATCTGTTTTCACTATGATATTTATTGTATTCAAGAAATTATTGGTAGGGACTAGATGGCCCAATGGGTTTACGAATGGACTGAACGAATGCTGCCCCTCTGGAGACGTGTGTCCAAATTTGGTTTTGTCACAAGTACAAATAACAGCCTATGCAAGGAGCACCATCTTGTCCGTTGCACCAAGGATTGAACTGAAGACCTCTAGATCATGAGTCTCTACAGACTGAGCTAAAGATAGGTCTATAGCTGAGGGCTGTGGGCAGGGGTGAAAGTAACTTAAGGGACTTACCGGTATACAGGGCGGCCAGGGTCCTGAGCAAGGTGCAGGGGCAGCTCAACCGAAAGGGGCGGGACCTCAGGCAAAAGGAGCGGGGTTGAGGCCAGCCTCCCCCAGCCAGCCCTTCAGCACAGCCCAGCAGCGATTTAAAGGGCCTGGGGCTCCTGGCCACCGCCAGCGCTACCCCAGGGCACCGGCAGTGATTTAAAGGGTCTGGGGCTCCCAGCCACCACTGCTACCCTGGGGCTCTGATGGTGATTTAAAGGGCCCAGGGCTCTGGCTGCTGGCGCAGTAGTGGCAGCAGCAGCCGGGAGCCATGGACCCTTTAAATCGCCGCTGGAGCCCCATGTTAGTGCTAGCGGCGGTGGCAGCCAGGAGCCTTGGGACTCTGGTAGCAATTTAAAGGGCCAGAGGCTTCAGCCGCTGCCAAGAGCCCCGGGCCCTTTTAAATTGCTGGGCTCAGGGAAGCTGCCCCCAGCTGGTACGGTCAGCTGTGTACCAGCTCTTGCCGGTACACCATACCGTACCGGCTTACTTTCACCTCTGGCTGTGGGAGACATGCTGACCAGAGGGTTACACTAAGACTTGTCCATAAGGAAGTTTTGACCACATCACAAAACCACCATGCAATGAGACATATTCCAATTTGGTGTAAGTGGAGTTTCACCTGCTTACACCTGGTCCAAATTTAGCCCAATGTGTCACACTTGACAGCATCTGTTTGACTCAAGTAGTGGGTGTGTTGCACAAGAAGAGTAGGGGGGATTTGATAGCAGCCTCCAACTACCTAAAGGGGGTGTCCAAAGAGGATGGAGCTCGGCTGTTCTCAGTGATGGCAGATGACTGAACAAGGAGCAATGGTCTCAAGTTGCAATGGGGGAGGTCTAGGTTGGATATTAGGAAAAACTATTTCACTAGGAGGGTGGTGAAGCACTGGAATGGGTTACCTAGAGTGGTGGTGGAATCTCCATCCTTAGAAGTTTTTAAGACCTGGCTCGACAGCACCTAGTCTAGGCCTGCTCAAAATTATCAGCCATTTACTTTATACTCACTATAAAAGTCACTCCCAAAGGAAATACTAATTTCCTTCTCCTCCAAATTAGCAGAGGGAAAGAGTAAAAAGTTTTTGGAACCACTGAAAAATGCATGCAGAGGTTTAAAAGTGAGATTTTCAAATTCTGAATTGTGAACACATTTTTAGAAACATAATCAGAGAATATGATAAGTAAAAAGTTTTTTTTAAAAGAGCTATAGAGGAAAATTAATGTTATGGTTAAGGAACCTGACTGGCACTCAGGAGATCTCCATTAAATATTTGGCTCTGCCACAGACTTCCTCTGTGACCTTGGACAAGTCACTTAAACTTTCTCTCTGTTTTAGTTCGCCATCCGTAAAACAGAGAGAATAGCATTTCCTTTCTCCCACCCATTGTTTGTCTGTTTAGACCCTAAACTGGTTAAGGCAGGGATTGTCTTTTACTATGTACATTACATTGCACAATGGGGCCACTGGATATTACCATAATGCAAATAATAATCAGAAACAATAAAAGACTATGAGGCTAATGAACACTTTGGGGGATAATCAGTTAAAAATAGTTTGGAAAGTGAAAAGCTTATGTACAATTGCAATGCTGGAATACCTGGGAGTCAGACTGGCCTGGAAATCATCCCTTGTTTATTTTCTTATGTGAAAAGTCAGACAGAAACTTGTAAAAACAATAATAATAGTAATAATAATAATAATAATAATTCAAACCAAGCAGCCAAAGAAATTAGTGAAGTCAGATGAAAGATGATCAACTGGTCTGATGATATGAAGAGTTTACCTATTTCAAATGCTTAACTTAAAAAGACCAGTTTTATAGAAAAGTCTTTCCTTTAAAAAAAAAAAAAAAGAATGAAAAAGAAAAGAAAAACATGCCACAGCCAATAATTTGTGAAAAACTGTGGAGACTGGCACTTCCAAATGCTTGGCAGGTTATTAAGCCAATTTTTATTTAGTCCACTATAACTGTTGGAGGGTCTGTGATTCCCAACTGTTTCACATCAGAGAATGAAAACAACTATAGCCCAGCCAAGACCACATTGGTGACTGCCAGCCCTTTATGTGCCAAACATGAAAGCAACAAGTCCAGATGCTTTGATCCTTGCATTTTTGGAGTTAGCCCAGATTTTTTTTTTAAACTCATGTTAGGACAACATACATTATAACTGGAAATCAATCAATAGCACTGTGACCTTCAAACGCAGTAAATGTTTGGAGTTAGTTTCTGAGCATGTAATCGAAATTGGGGATTGGAAGTTGGAACGGATCCTAACCCAACAGGAAAATGTATAGTTTTAAAATCTGTAGTCTCAAGGAAGCAACAAATGAAAGTTTAATTATCTAGAAAAATAAAATCAGGCATGTGAGACCCATTCTGATGTCAAAGGCTGCAAACACCCAAGCAACAGAGTAATACCATCCAACCATCCCTCCTGCCGTAAAATTAAAAGGATACATGGAATTATAGGAGGAAAAGATAGAGGGAGCAGATTTTGAATTTCCCCTCCCTCTCTGGGCTGAGGATATTGAGTCGATTTAAGAGGTGAAACATTTAGTGCCTGGGATAGGGCCATGTCTAAAGGCAACACCGCCTGCCAGTTAGTTTATGGAACTCCACTGGCATCAGTCTTGGGCAAAGTTGTTGTTTGTCTTCATTCCCTACCGCAGGTTTGCTGGGGAGGTAGCAAATGACAAGCCAGATTTAAAGGGCAAGTGAAAAACTCAGTTCCAGACCCCTGATAAGTTTGAAGTTAACAGGTATCTTTCCACTGACTTCTTTCCATTGACTTCAGCCGATTTAGGATCAGGCCATAAGTCATTGCCCTGTGCTATGAGAGTACTTTGACGTACATTGTAACAAAAAGACAGGGACATGTTTATTTTTAATGTATTTCCATTATAGTCAGTGGAGTTACATCAGGCTATGATCTGGTTATACACATCTAGGGTGAGATGCTGATCTCATTAAGTTTTATCCTGGTGCAACTCCAGTGAACAACACCTGATTTCACTGATTTAAATTAGATCAAGATCAGACCCCCACAGGGGAGTAGCGGCCCCAAAAGGTAATTAAAAGAATGCCATGTCAGTTTATTTTTACAATATGATTTAATTGTATTGTCACAGAATACCAGTCTAGACAAAGTCTTGTTAAAAGCTTTAAACCCCCCAGACTAGTTTTACATATTAGTAATTATGAATAGCTGTTGGCACATAATGGAATGTGCTAACACAAAAGCACTCTTACAATAACACTGCTAAAGTTACAAAACCCTATCATAGGGATTTAAAAAATAAAACCCAACCTTCTCTCCAGCTAGAAAGGAACATTATTATCAGCAAAAATGTGAGCTTTATGTTGGCATATTAGGCAGAAGTGATGCACGAGAGGTTTAGATGGACAAAAGTTTTCTACCTTAGACACCAGGATATACAAAGGTGGTTTGGGCCAGTTAGTCTTGTGCTGTGGCAGGATCTGTGTATGTGTCTGTGACCTGCTATAAAATTACTATTAGTTGTTTGTGCCAATAGTAAGTAGAATTTTACGTTTACAACACCTACAGTGCAACACCAGCCCTATTTCGATGTTGTTTATTTCAGTTACACTGTAGGTTCAGGACTCCTTTGTGGAAGGCAATATACAAACAGCTAACAAAAGTGTCCATCCCCGCACCAGAGAGTTTACAGCCTGTATGTCTGACATAAAACAGGTGGATGAAACACACAAAAAGAGGTTGAGGTACAAGATGAGGTAAAAATAAAATGTTTGGTGAATGATTATATAAATACCACAGAACAAGCACGAAACATATTTTCACCTCATCTTCTACCCTTCACCTCTGTTTGCACATTTCATCCACTTGTTGCATGTCAGGCATATCGGTTGTAATACTTGCTTATCGAGTGTAACTTCACTGGAATCAATGTGAAACCTTATTACAGTTCCACTAGCTGCTGACAATTCTTTATCAGCCCACAGCTATGACTTCTGCTGCTGCAGTCTCAGCAGCCTTCTGGGGATAAAGAGAAGGAAGCAGGATTTGCCCCACAACCTAAAAGCAAAACTCAACACTTACAGTGGTTCATGCACCAAGTAAATATTTTAGACATATGTTGGAGCAAAAAGAGAAACAGAAATTTAACACAGAGAATGAGGGAGGAAGCCATTAGCTGCAAAGGGGACCCAAAACCCACAACCAGAAAGGCCACACATCAACCAGAAGATTGACATAGCCATGCAAATAGTGCATGCTGTGGTGCAGGTGCAAGGCGAGAGATGCACATGAAGCTACACAGAAACAGAACCAAAATAAGAAATTGCAGACTCCAGCTCAAATGCAGATGAGGGCTAGGCAGGTGCATCTCCATTCAGCTGAGCAGTATTGCATCCAGACCAGAGCTCGAACTTAGGTATTTAAACCTCAAAATCCTCATGACCTCGGAGTTCACAGGAGATGGAACCTCTTACTCAGACTTTCCGGAGACATTTTGTTTTGGTATTGTTAGGAGCATCTTGTCCTTGTTATCTGTCCTCCAGTACATGAATCAAAGTAGTTAATCTCAGAGACTAAATGGAGCCTAATCTAGTAGGATGGGGGAAAGATGAACTAATCAAGAAGCAGAAGTTGTTTAAATTTACTTCTAAGGTGCTTGCTTTTTCTGGGGCTGTGAATCATGTTGAAAGGCAACACAACTCATTATCAGTCACTACGCTATCCAGAGTGATGGGCATAGACAAGGAATACCAAAACCCAAAAAAGAGGATTCCTTCAGTGGAACCAAATCTTGAGAAGTGAAGAACACATAGACTGAAATCAATGGGACATGCAGATACTCCAAAACCCTCAGGATCTATCCAAAAAGGGCCCCATCTTGCCAGGTGCTGAGCCACTTCCTGAAAGGTGCCAAGCCCCAAAAATTCCTGTTGACTTCGCTTTACAAGGCTGGGCTGTGAGTTTATAAGAAATACAATCTCTTTCTGGATCCCACACAGCCTGCCACAAATATTCCTAGGAAATACGAATAAATCAATATATTATATATGTTTTGAAAGTGTCCATCCTTATAGTTTCTTCAGTCCTTAATCAAGAAGGAGGGCAACAAAAATGATTAGGGGACTGGAACACATGACACATGGAACACACAGTTCTGCAGAAAAGGACCTAGGGGTTACAGTGGACGAGAAGCTGGATATGAGTCAACAGTGTGCCCTTGTAGCCAAGAAGGCCAATGGCATTTTGGGATGTATAAGTAGGGGCATTGCCAGCAGATCGAGGGACATGATCGTTCCCCTCTATTCGACATCAGTAAGGCCTCATCTGGAGTACTGTGTCCAGTTTTGGGCCTCACACTACAAGAAGGATGTGGAAAAATTGGAGAGAGTCCAGTGGAGGGCAACAAAAATGATTAGGGGACTGGAACACATGACTTACGAGGAGAGGCTGAGGGAACTGGGATTGTTTAGTCTACAGAAGAGAAGAATGAGGGGAGATTTGATAGCTGCTTTCAATTACCTGAAAGGTGGTTCCAAAGAGGATGGATCTAGACTATTCTCAGTGGTAGCGGATGACAGGACAAGGAGTAATGGTCTCAAGTTGCAGTGGGGGAGATTTAGGTTGGATATTAGGAAAAACTTTTTCACTAGGAGGGTGCTGAAACACTGGAATGCGTTACCTAGGGAGGTGGTGGAATCTCCTTCCTTAGATATTTTTAAGGTCAGGCTTGACAAAGCCCTGGCTAGGATGATTTAGTTGGGGATTGGTCCTGCTTTGAGCAGGGAGTTGGACTAGATGACCTCCTGAGGTCCCTCCCAACCCCTGATATTCTATGATTCTATGATTCTAAGAAGGGAGGCACCAAACATTAAAAGCACTGCTGGTATTCCTGCAGATGCCATGGCATCCATTTGAAAGATGCACCATGCTCCAACTACACTTCAGCTTGGCAGGGTGCCATGTTAATTGCCATTCATCAGTGCAGCTACCTGCTGAGGGCAGCAGTTTAAAAACAGTGGGCTATCAATAAACCAAAATATCCCTCTATTGCCAGAAACCTTAACACAATGGAAGGCTATTACTGGTAATTAAGTGAACAATTGGCCAGTACTGAAATGGCAGGGTAGGTCAGTAAGTCTTCTCTGGATCCATACGTGAGTCCTGGGCATCCCCCCACTGTATGGGAAATACCTGGGTATGGGTTAAAGATCACGTTGTTTTCCCCCTGCTGGAAAAAGTGGTGCTTGGCCTGATCACTTCTAATGGTGAAGTCCCTGCACGAGCACCTCTGGGAGAGCGTGGGGATGCACTCCCACCCCACCTCTAGTGCACAGAAAGGAGGAGTGGAGGCAGGCCTGAGCTGCCCCTGCACTGAAGGGGGGTCCCACGGTGGCTGCAGGATAACCTGCCTGGCACCACAGCTAGCAGAGGCCATGGGACATTTGCCTGCCCCCATTGCCGCTGCTGTGAGGAGAAGCTGCCATGGTTACAGCTAGAAAAGTTTCCCTGAGGTGCTGGGGAAGGGGAGTTATGGTAGTTAGGTCAAAGGGGATACTGGGACAGGGCAAGGGCAGAAGGACTGTTTAGCAAGCCTATGGGATAAGATAAAGCCTATGGGCAAAATAAAAATATGGAACTGATGGATTTATTTGTGGAAGAAATATGGGACAGATGGGGGGTTTTTGGAGTGGGGAGGAATACAGAATTGATGGAGTAAGCTGGAAAAGAGTATGGAATTGATGGATTTATTTGGAGTGGGGAAGAGCATGGAATCGGTATCTTTTATGAGGAACAGAAGCATATTGTTAGAGTCAGAGAATGTCATATGTACATCAGAATAAGGCAGAAAAACTCAGCAAGTAAAAAATCTTGGCAGCACATCACTAACTAAACAGTGCATTTTATTATCTGAAAGAGAAAATAACACAGAACCAGACCATTTGTCTGTCTGAGCTGATGACTCTCTCATTTTATTTCCCCATGTTAGCAATGTTACAGACATCTATGGGATACTCCACAAAGGCTGAACCAGGGAAATTTGCAGGAGTGTTCAGTGGGAGGTCAGGAATTTTTAAGAGGTATCATTAAAGAGTGGTGTGGTTTGGGTCATGTTTCTTGTTAGACATTTTGTCAGGACATTGTCGAATCATAGATCATAATCTTTTTATATATTCTAGGTGCTTATTAAACTCAATCTTTATCCATCAAACTGAATTAAATAGAAATTTATCAGACAAGTTCAGGGGCTAAAAAACTATCAAATTTCTCCAAATTAAGAGAAATAAATTGTGTTCTGGCCAGCCTTGTTAAGATAGTAACCACCATATATGGCAGTTTAATTACTACTTGTTTGCCAATTGCCTGAAATGAAATTGTAGCCTTTTTGATCTAGTTAAACACTTGCATTAAATGTCAAAGCTTCCTTGTGAAATAACCTGTATCAAATGGAACTCTTTGCCAGAGAATATTGTGAAGGCCAAGACTATAACAGGGTTCAAAAAAGAATTAAGATAAATTCATGGAGGATCTGAAGATGCACGAAGCATAATTCAGGAAAATCTGATTATATTCTGGGGAATTTTTCCTCCACTTTCCAGACTGCTTTTCACATACTCCATAAGGGGTGCTTGTATCCACCAGTATTTTTGCAAAGGGTGTAATTGCCTGTTTGAATTATAATGGTTAGCAATACATCAGTGGTTATTTGCCAGGATGGGGAGGGATGGTGTCCCTAGCCTCTGTTTTCCAGAAGCTGGGAACGGGCGACCCGGGATGGATCACTTGATGATTACCTGCTCTGTTCATTCCCTCTGGGGCACCTGGCATTGGCCACTGTTGGAAGACAGGATTCTGGGATAGATGGACCTTTGGTCTGATGCAGTATGGTTGTTCTTATGTTCTTAAACTGGACAGTGTGGTCAAGTGACTGCAGCGCTGGGCTGAAATTCAGGAGACCTGGGTTCTATTCCTGCTGCTGTGTGACCTTGGGCAAGACAATGTGCCTCAATTTCCCCCTCTGTAAAATGAGCATAATGATATTTACTTCTTTGTCCAACTCTTTGAGATCTACTGATGAAAAGCACTAGATGAGAGCTAGGTATTTATTATTGCTAGTAGCAGGAGCAGGAGCTGAAAAGCATAATTTGGTATGAAATCATAGAATATCAGGGTTGGAAGGGACCTCAGGAGGTCATCTAGTCCAACCCCTTGCTCAAAGCAGGACCTATCTTGACTAGCAGAAGCAACACCATATATTGTAATCCAAATTACATTTTAAAAATGTTACCAGTGCAGCATTCTCCTCAATGATTTTGTTGACTTTAATTAGAGAAGACCAGTTTATAAACGTGCCACACACAATTTGTCTACTGTCTTGTAGATGCATCCCATAGATAGCAGTACCTGGGTGCCCAGATCATAGGACTAGCACTAATTTAACCTGACCATTTGTAGGATCAAACAGGGGACCTGGCAATTAATTCAGACAACTGTGGGATTAACTGCTTTATGCATCCAGTACATGCCCATCCTCAACTAATAAAAAGGTTATATTCCCCCCATACGAAAAAGCAGCTCTATTCTTACAACCTAAGAGTACTTTTATTTTAAAGTATGGAAAAACAAAAAACTAAGAGAGAACAAAAGTTACATTTCCAATGAGAGAGCTGCATGTCCCCCACATACTGACTGAAACAAATCTGAAAACAAAATGGCTGCATATAATTCGAGTTGTTAGAAATTTAAAGGTATAATGCACACATATGAAAAAACCTGCAGCTTCTGAGCAATAGCTGAGCCCTCAAAACACAATATGAAACACAAAGCAAAACCATACTAAACCATGGTGAATTTAATTGAAAACATTGTCTCTAAACTTTAAATTTCCTCTATATGAATAATGGCACGTGAATGAGATTTATCTACCTAACTGGTGGGGAATAGAATGAGAGGCATTCTACAGCCAGTTTCAAATGCAGACAATGGGCCAAGTTTTACCCTCACTTACACCTTCAGCAACACGGTTTGTTGGCCCATTATCAGTAGATCGTCATTAACACTCAGGGCCCGGTTAGGTGGCAATATTCACTGGGAATATTTGTGGCAATATAAATCAGAGAGCCTTTTTCTAACGTCAAAGGTGGTAAACTGATGTGAGAGTTTTTTCATAAATGTGTCTTCTACCAAATGCTTAAATGAAGTAGGGAGAATGATTGGCAATGAATTACCAACCTCCTCGTGAAAAGTGGGTAGCCATAATCTAAATGTGATTAAAGTAATTCAATTTTAGTCACTATTACACTTAATATATGTTGGTTTGAGTTTAACTGATGAACATTAGTTGGTGTCCGATCAGATCTGAAGATGCACGAAGCCTAATTCAGGAAAATCTGATTATATTCTGGGGAATTTTTCCTCCACCTTCCAGACTGCTTTTCACATACTCCATAAGGGGTGCTTGTATCCACCAGTATTTTTGCAAAGGGTGTAATTGCCTGTTTGAATTATAATGGTTAGCAATACATTGACAGTGACTATAAAGGAGAGGCAGCATGGATAGAGCACTGGACAAGGATTGCAGAGACCAGGATTTTATTCCCTGCTCTTCCTCTGACCTGATGTATGAGCTTGGGCAAGTCACTTAACCTCTGTTTGTCTCTGTCCTGCCCCTGCTTTTGTCTGTCTTGTCTATTCCATTGAAAACTCTACAGAAGTGCCTCTTAGAATGTATTTGTACAACACTTAGCAACAGCCAGGAGTCCTGATCTCAGTTTGGGCCCTTTACTGGTACGTCTACACTGCAATACAAGACCTGCGGCATGGCTGCAGTTGGCCTGGGTCAGCTGACTCAGGCTAACAGGGCTTGGGCTGCTGGGCTATCAAACTACAGTGTAGACATTCTGGCTCGGGCAGGAGCCCAGGCTCTGAAACCCGGCGAGGTGCTTGGATCTTGACTTTTGGCTTAGCCCCATTGCTGAGAGAATCTTATAGGTAGGCCTCATAGGCCCGTAATCTCCAAAGGTGAAATTTGGATCTCAGTTCAGTTTCTGAAACACTCTACTGCTTAATGAATCTGTGGGTGTTTGGCCTATCTAAAACTATGCTGCTGGATTGCTTCACTCACAATCTCACAGGACACAACAGCAAAACACAAAGGTTTAGGACAAAAAGTCAAGAATTCCATATCCATGTAAAGCTGTGTGTGGGGAGAGGGATGGATATAAGTAGACTATTTCATAACTATAATCTGGCCAAAGTGTTGGGGTTTCTCTGTTTTTTTTTTTTTTTGTTTCTTTATTTTGAAAGTGTGCCATGGAATCTCCAATGAAGACAAATGCTTAGGACCTTGGTTTTAAATCTTACTGGAAGTCCATATTTCCAGGAACATGCCATGCTGGAGCTTTGGTTCAATACTAATCCAGAGGGAGGATCCCTATGGTTGACCACCAACACTGACACCAATACCCAGCTCACCTACGTCCATTAGCACTGTACAGATTTATCCCAGTGTTGCTAAGCTTATGAAATGGAATCACAGCACAAGATAGTGCAGCTGCTGCTTTGTGAGATTCCCATCTTTGTTGGTGTTTATTGAAAATGGTACATCCTATCTGTTCCTGGATCCTCATTTCATGTTTTTCATCTTGTTAGAGTCCCTAGTTCCAAAATGGCTTCTTTTGGTCCATGTGGAGTTAATAAGCAACTCTGGTGTGTGAGTGTATACGTAAGGACCCGAGATGTCTTGTTTCATAAAAGTCTGTCAGTGATTTATTCCCTCTTCTGCTGAGTTCCTTCCTGTTCATTTCTCCTTGCACTTTTAGTGGGAGGGATGTTGTTTACATTAAGGACGTTTCTTGTGTTTACAGATAGGGAGGCATTTGTAAATGATTCTGAAGAGTTGTTGTTTCTGAAGAGTCTCTCTAAACTTTGATGAAAGAGTCTCTTATTGGTTTGTATTCGTTGCTTGTTTTAATTTATTTTGCACATCTTCAAAACATGACAGTGGTATTGGTCACTTCCTGCTGGTGGGATTCCATTGCTATCTCTGCAGTCTTCTGAAGGATAAGCAGCCAGGACTTTATATGAGCATCATTTAGGGTGGTATGTTTGTGTCTGTGCATTTTTATTCTCTTCTCTTTGTGTATAATTGAGTAGGACGTGCAATCATGTGGTTTTATTTCAGAAAACCATCTCTTTTTCTCCCCCTCTAAGTACTGGTGCCGAGTTTTAGTCTCGGCAGCCTCATCAGTATTAATGGTGTTTTAGAACAATGCTGCTTTTTTGTTTCAGAACAGAGCAGAGCAGAGACCTGCTTTACAAGAGAACTTGTGTATGTCATTAATTAATGTATTTTTTTTCTTTTTAGTGCAATTTAAAGACCTCATCCCCTGCTTTTGGGAACTTCAGGATAATTAAAAATACACGTATCTTCTTTAACAATCTTCCAGATGCAGTGTTGTCCTATTCAATAATGCATGGATCAAAGGGATAGTGCCTCATGGAAGTGTAATCATTCAGTGTGTATATGTGTACCCCTCTGTGCCTGCTCCATAGACAAGATGACTCGGGTATAATTGCCAGCTAGAGGGTTTAGTCCCAGAGCTCAAGCTGCAGAAGCTCCAGCTTTTAGCTGTGGAAGTCCCAGGTACAATCCCTGGTGGTGACCAAAATGGCAGTCTTCACAACAAGAGCACAAAACTAAGGGTTTTCATGTCATGAAATTTCCCAACATTACAGCATTTGCTGTGAAAATGGAAACATTTTGCAAACAAGCCATAAAGAACATGCAGAGGGGTGCACTTATGAAAGACCTGGCCTTTGAAGTTTTTTAGGCCTAGGCTTAAACATGAGTAAAAGGGACCAGAATCCAGCCTTTTAGTACATTTCTTTTAAGATTAACCAAAGGGGGAAACGCCAATCAAACAAGAAGGAACAAAAGTAAAGCCTCTATCTTTGTAAGTACAGTGTGCACTTCCTCTGTCTCTCTGCATAGATCTCTGAAAACAAAACTGGCTGCTCAGCTCTGCAAACAGAGGGAGTGCTTAGAAAACCAAAGGCATCACAGGTTTATGATAATATACAGTTCCCTTTTCCTTGTTTTCCCTGTTCCCTTTCTTTCTCTCAAACTGAACCTTACCTGCTTCTGGCTGCTTTTTAATTCAAAAGGAGCTTTTTTAGGCAAGTGAAGGAATTCATAATGAAGGGGCGCTCATAACGGTCACTGTGCCAATGAAGGGGCAGAGCTGGGGGCCTGTTGACAAGGCTCCAACCCTGATTTAATTCTGCAAGGCAGAGGAGCTGGAGACACATGAGATGTTTACTACTTACTTGTTTATTTAGTAGCTGATTCTGATTTGATGGGCTTGTCTGATGACTACTTCTTTGATCTCTTTCTCTCCCTCCCTCTCCCCCATTTTATAATCAGCCCACACAAACACTGGGCATCACACCACAAGAGTGTGGATACAGGACTGAATTTGACATTGTCTCTCCTTCACTTCTTTTTACATGAGGCAGTGGGATATGTTGTTCCCTAATGGTCATGAAGTGGTTTGGAATATCTTCCAATGTACACTTGAAGGCTCAATAGTCAGACACCTGGTACCAGTAAGAAGAGTGCCCAAAGTAAAGTGCTCAGTCTGAATCAGGGTGAAATTCAAGGTTTAACACCATGTATTGGATAAATAAAATTCCTAGTACAGTACTATTGGGAGCAGAGGTTCCTGAACAGAAGAGCAGTGCTCAGAACTAAGTAAGCCATTCTAATCAGTTTCTCTGATGAACTAACAAGACTTCAAAACACAGAGAAGAGCTGATGGGTTTTGGAAAATCTGACCCATATGCCTGTATTTTCCATATCTTCTGAGATAGGTTTGAAGAGTAGCTGCAAGTTAAGTATTTAGCTTCTGTGGAGAGTTTCTACATTTAATACAGATGGAATGTAAAATTGAAGTCCTGACCCCTTGTTTTCATTTTGGATTCAATGGCATTTTTCACGATGCCCCAGTGTCCTGAGCAAATTGTTGTCAATTATACTTGGCCAAATCCTGACTTTCTTTAATCCATCTTTACACAAGCAAAATTCCCATAGAACAAATTGAGTTCTATGGAAATTTTGTCTGAGTAAGGGCTATTGGATTAGGTTTAAAAGATGGAACCTCATATGCTATAGTTTACTTTTGAAGGCTTCTGAATTACTTGACAGCTGTGTAAAAGAAATGAAGTAATTAAATATGGTTCTAAAATCTTGCCACTCATTAAAACTCTCCAATTCTCACTTTGCAAGTAGATGTATGGCTAATGGAACAACTATTACTTTCTCTTAATGTTGGAAGATTACAAAATGATTTCTGCTTAAAGCAAAATTTTGAATCCTACCTAAACTCTACATAAAGAGTCCTAGTGGCTTGAAATTTGGTATAAAATATATTAATATAAAACCAGTCTTCAAACTAATCTGACTCTGTATGTGGATCCCTATATATGGATGTATATATGTATATTCATTAATTAAATCCTAGCTAAAACCTTCCCTGTTCCATTTGCATACACAGCTTCTGAGCAGAGGTCCAAAATCCATGGATCTGCTATTAAATCTGCAATTATTTTTTTGCTTATGTCACCAATTTTTGCCTAGCAAAATAATATCTTTGAAAAAAATATTTTTGGTTCTTTTCATGGCTCTTTTTAGATACTGTAAGTATGCAGGTGACTATTAAGTATCAGCAGAAACACGGTACACACATTTTAGGTGGATTTTTGTTATCAGATTTGTTGTATCAAAGAAGGAACACAAGTGCAGTGTTGTTATATACAAGTGCATGATCAGAGGATTGATGCAGAAGTGTTATACTCTGAGAGGTCCACTAGGAGCTCGTATAACATTTTAACACATATGTGGATATGAGAGTATTCTCTCCATCCTGGAAACTTCTAATGTCCCCATTCCCAACCCAGTACGCAGGTGTCATTACTTTTATAATGCAGAATTGTACTGTCTGCAACGAGTCTTCTGTATAACAGTCTTGTTTTTTTTCCATGAGAAACATTAAAAAATATAGATCAAAGAAAACCTCTACAAAATGTTTTGTCTTTTCACAAAAACATGACTCTTGCATTACCATGTGTACTAGCACATGGTACTACGCCTCTCTAAACTGCAGTACCTCAATTAGAGTGCTCATATGGGCACTTAGCCCTAAAAAACTAAAATGAGTGCTCTAATGTATATGGTCAGGTATGAAAATTATCCCAGTGTGTCAAACTCTCAAGGACTAAATTATCGTTTCATCATTATGAACCAGCTGGAGTTACCTAAGAATGTTAGAGTACCAGCAGATCACGCCTTTCTTCTCACTTTCCAGGTATCTTTTGTCCCAGTGTTATGCTGTAATTGGTTTGTGTAACATACATGTCACTACCTTATAGTTTTGTGGGGGATGTTTGTTTCTGGTGTGGTGATTGGTTTGGGTAGGACGTTTCTGCTGAATCATTAGACTGAAATGCAAAGAAGGTAACTTGAGAAAGAAGCTTACATTTCTGTAGCACTTTGCAGCAGATGTCTCCTATTTACCGCTTTATTTTATTGCTTAATGACTGGATCTCAAGTCATTGAACAATTTGACAGATATTTATTTGTAAAACATGATTCATTTAGTCAGACACTCGTGGAATAGTTCTTATGCCAGTTCTGTAGATTTTGGTAGAACTTTCTAAAGATGCAAACATTCAAGTAAATTGCTTTTGTCAATAGCACATCCACTTTTTAACGTTCTTTATTGTGCACAAATATTTGAGTTGACAAAAAAGTGCTGGTGAACAGACTTCAGGGACTTCTGGATTTTAATCAGCCACAAGCACTGGCAGGGTTCAGAAGTAATTTCCTAACTATGAATCACCTGCAGACAGTGAATCACATACTGGAGAAGACTGCCAAATAAAACAAGCCATCATGTATAGCTTGCATTGACTGGACTATGGGAAGCAGTGAAATAAAAGAATTTAAGAATCAAAGACACATCTGCAAGTAGTGAATGGTGATGTTTAAGCTTGACAAAGAAGATCAAAAAATCACAATGTCAGGCAAGGAGACAAATCTTACTTGAACACATTTCACTACTTGCTTGGAGAAGCACTTCATGTACCACTGATGAGAAGAGGACAACTTCAGGATAAACTTTATGCACATATGTCCGCTCAGATTTCTAGGTGATGTGATTGTCCTTTTGGAAATGCCCAGTAACCCTGAAACAATTACTAGAGAACTGAAATAATGTTGATTGCAGATAAGAAGAATGGTGAGAGAATCTTTAGAAGGCTAGGCAGTCTCGTAGGGTCTGAATCAGCATTCAGTGAGAGTAAATGAGAGTCTTTCTATTGACTTCAGTGGGCTCTGGATCAAGAGCAAGCTCCTTTGGCTTAAAAAAAAGGTCTTAGGTACACTCGTATTTCTACCGTTAACTAATGCAGAGCCATAAAACTGGCAAGATATATTAAGATTCCTCGTAGAGACTAGTGAAGAAATGAATATTTAAGAACATAAACGAAAGATAACTCTGAGACAGTAAACAATTGTAAGGGCTGTGGATAGGTCATATTCCAAGAAGATAAAATAGAAGATAGAATACAATTTACTTTTTGATATTTTCCTTCATAATGAAGTATCCCTATGTGTTTTCCCAAGTAGTGAGAACAGTGTTAGGAGAGCAGTAACATTACTAGCAGGCAAAGCTTACATTAACAATATTCCCATGTTTCCCTCTGTTATGTCGGTGTTCAATAAACCCTTAGAATTGTACATTGTAGTAAAGCAGTGAATTTGATTGCAGCACAAAATATCTGAATGCAATGAATCAAGATAACCTTTCCACACTGCTCAGGTCTTGTTCATCTGTAGAGTATATTTTCTTGTTTTCTTTATGTAGCATAATTGTAAATAAAGGCAAAGTTTCAAAGAAGCTATTGTTGTCATTGTAAATGACCACAGACATCGTGAATGGACTGGAGCAAATCACTCAAAAGGTTAATGAGAAGAAGGATGGATGGCTTTAAGACTGTGGGTCTCCTATATAACAAGCAACTAGAATGACTATGTGGTACTTCATGATAGAGTGAAAAAGAAGTTGTTAACCATGTGAGGCCCATTATTCATTAATTGAATGTAGATCTAGACATCTGTTATGTATCATCCAGAGGAGCCCCTGATAAAGAGGGTAGAAAATGAGGACAAGACCCTGAAATAGGACAAGAATAGGAAGATTGGGGAACTGGATGGCTCTGAGTATTGGCAATTGAACCAAGAGCTTTTCACCTAGATGTGAAATCCATTGCAGGTGGATAGTGACTGAAAGTTGCTACCTCTGAAGGCTGGTTAGTGGCTTATGTCAAGTGATCTCCTCCCAGTTCCTGGAGGAGAGGTGTTCACATGAAAAATCACTGTCATAAATTGGCACCCTGTTTGGTAGATAGAGAAAGAGATGCATGAACATTATGGGCTTCTCTAACCCCATAAAATTTGACTATTCCTGGAAGATGACTACACACAGCGGGGAGCAAATAAAGCTGAAGCAAAATCATCTAAAAATTGCAACAAAGACTCTCAGAAAAGTGTTGGCTGTGTTTGCGCAGCTCTGCGTACCTCTTGCACCCTCATTTCCGTATCCCCTCTTCCTATGATGGGAGTGGGTTGCCTTTTTTTTTTAATGTATTCATTTTCAGTGACAGAACACTCCTCTCCCATGTCCTAGCTGGTCAGAATCCACCCTAGTACCATGGCAATGTATGCAGGCAGCAGTGTTTTAACTCTGGCCTATTTCTGGCTGTACAAATGAAGGGAGATTAGGTAAAACCTAAAATTGCTATCCAATTCCAGAAAAACAAGGAACTAATTATCTATGGTAACACAGAGCTCAGCCTGTGTTCTCAGCTGTGAAGAGTTCTAATAAGTTAGAAATTCTCTTATTTGGGAGTTTATAATTACACAGTGTTATTTCCAATTGGCAACTGGCCCTTCTAGTTAATTTGTCTTTAAAAATATACATTTTTTTAACCTGTAAAGACAAAATCTGAGCAGTTCCTCTGAATAGCCACAAGAGAGCACTAAACAATTAAAGCTAGGGAGATTCTCCTCTCATTTCTGAAGCAGACTTTTCTGTAAAGAAAAATGAAACACTGACAGGCTTAAGAGAAAAGACACGAGTTCTTTTACAGGACTTCTGTCTTATATAATGATCTTTAAATAAAATTCAAGCTCGGAATATAACCCAGGACTGATTAAATCCCAAAACTGTCTTTCCTAAATTACAAGGAGTCTGAGTTTTCCAGAACTTTGTTATTTATGCCAATGTTTCTTTTTTCAACATTATTTTCTGAGGGGATGGATTCATAGATGGATGGATTAACTATACACACATTGACTGGCTGAAAGGGTAATAGCTGTAAATTATTGCCCCAGTGGTTGGAGAAGGGGAGGGAGACTTAGTTAATGAGTGTGTGATGTTATTGCTTACAGGAAAAGGCTGATTGATGACAACTGGCAGAGTAGAAGATTATTTCCTTCCCTATTCTGTCTATTTCCTTGTGTATATGTGAATTTCCTCTGGCTGATGTTGAATAAGATCCATGCATTATGTGATCGAAGGACCTTCCCACCATATGTAATTTAAATGAAAGCTGTTCTGGTTTTATTATTTTTCCCCCCTCACGCTTTAAATACATTGATAAGACCCATAAACAGTGCTACTTTCAGAGCTTGATTTAAGCCAACAAAAGTATGGGCATTCAGAATGGATGTTGATACATCATCCTCGATTCACATTGCTATTAGTACATATTTCAGGGATCTCAAAATAATATCTACAGCACATTGAGAAAAGCAGCAGGAGTTAAGGATGGAGAGTTGGCTTTAGCCTTGCATTTCTTTGCTTTCAGTGATTTAAGTCAGATTCTAATTGTAGAAGTTGACCTGCTCTAGCAAAAGGAAATGCAGTTTTACGATGTGCATAAATAGCAAGTTATGGGATCCACTGTGGAAAGATCATTTACGTACAGACTTGATGTTTCAGCCAGGCTTTTCTAAACCTGTCAGATAGTATTAACAGAGAGTGTGTTCATAACTTCAGGTCACATACAGAACATCCAAATCCAAAGGCATATGTTTACTTGCGTAATCTGTGGACTGCATATTTTACCAATCATGTAAAAACAAAAATCAAGCTGCAATTCTTTTTTACACTGGATGATAGCAGGGTAAAGAAAACATGCCCATTTGCGGGATGGCTAGGTGGGTTTGCATGCACACATACCAAAACCAACGTTTTCAATGAAAACCAGGTCCAATGCACTGACTTCAGCGAATTGCTCTTGATTCACATATGTATAAAGGAGGCCTTCTGACCCCTGTGAAATGAGTTTGGAGGCCTCCGTCCAGATCTAGGTGGGTGGGTGTCCACACACCAAATACTGTTATTACAACTGGCATTGTTGGAACCCTAGCGTCCTTCTTAGCAGTCTCATTTAAGACACTGAGGACTGAAAGGAGCTGGACCTGCTCTCTCTCAGCTATGGAATCCCCCTAAGCAAAGCTTAGGCATCTTGGTGGTACAGCATGGGAAACCTTGCACAGTCGCTTCCTGTGCTCTGCCTGTTCTTCAGAGGACTTGAGGTTGAGATTTTCAAAGGGGAGGGGGGAGGCTGTAGGTACCCAAGTTGTAGTGACTTTCAGTGGGAGATGGGTGCCTAACTCCTTGAGGATGCTTTGAAAATCCCAGCCCACTCCCCTGTGCTGCCAATCTGGAATCTTTCAAGAGCAAATAAAAGACACTTAAAAACAACAAACAAATTAAACCATGATATAGCCCCATGTGCTTTTGTACATTCGGCGCCCTGTGGCTGAGACACTCTGGCTCCGCTAGTTCAGGCAATTTCCTCTTATTTGACTTTAAAAAAAAAAACAGCCCCAACAACAACAACGACTTGCTTTTGCTTTTGCTTTTCTAAAATCAAGGCAAGCTTGCACATGCTGTCAGAGAAATGAACATGGTGTTATGGTGGCAGTCACATTAACACAGAGCACCTCTAATACCTAAGTATTTTAAATACACCTTTTCACCTTTTTGGTGCTGAGTCTCCCATAGGCATGGGTGTGTGGGGATTGCAATGGTTTAGCTTGCGGCTACCCACTTGGATAGGTGATGAATGGTACCTGAAGGATTCTTTGAACCAAGTTAAATAAATAGAAATAACTAAATAAAATCAGGTCAGAGCATAACAACAGGCAAGGAGCGGTATTTTTATCTGTATAAGCTTTCACTGCATAAGGGACAGGCTACTACATGCCTTCAAACATAAGAATGGCCATGCTGGCTCAGACCAATGGTCCATCTAGCCCATTATCCTGTCTCCGACAGTGGCTGGTGCCGAATGGAGTAAATAGAACAGGACAAGTGACCCATCCTCTGTCATCCGGTCCCAGCATCTACAAGTCAGAGGTTTTGGGGATACTCAGAACCTGGTGTTGCAGCCCTGACCATATTGGCTAATAGTCATTGGCGGACCTATCCTCCATGAACTTATTAAATTCCTTTTGAACCCAGTTACACTTTTGGCCTTTACAACATTCCCTGTCAATGTGTTCCGCAGGTTGACTTGGCATTGTGTGAAGAAGCACTTCCTTATATTTGTTTTATATCTGCTGTCTATTAATTTCATTGGATGAGCCCTAGCTCATGTGTTACATGAAGGGTAAATAACACTTTTTCTCCACGCCATTCATGATTTTATAGAATTTTATCATATCCCCCTTTAGTTGTCCCTTTTCCAAACTACACAGTCCCAGTCTTTTTAATTTCTCCTCAGATGGCAGATGTTCAAGGTCCGTAAGCATTTTAGAGACTAACAAATTTATTTGAGCATAAGCTTTCGTGGGCTACAGCTCACTTCATCAGATGCCCATGAAAGCTTATGGTCAAATAAATTTGTTAGTCTCTAAGGTGCCACAAGTACTCCTGTTCTTTTTGTGGATACAGACTAACACAGCTGCTACTCTGAAACCTAAGCATTTTGTTGTCCTTCTCTGTACTTTACATTAGTGCCTTGATTGCTGTTTGGTTTGTGCACAAAGTATGAGATGCTCAGAACAGGCACTGGAGTTGATGTTGCATAGGAATGTCATGAGATAATTTCATTTCATCATAAGGCACCACTACATCATCACTGGAAGGATACACTGGAAAATGATGGATACTGTCTTGTGCCTTACGTCAATAGCTTAAATTAACAGTCTCCAAATGAAAAGACAAACAACAGACATCTGCTGAGGGAAGCAGGATTCAAATTAAAATAAAGTTCTTCTGAGATGCAGAAATCAACATGTACGTCTTTTATTTACAGTTTCCTTATTACTGAGGTTTGCTGCAGGTTTTACAGGGTCTTACAAGATGCTAACCACCCTTCGCTTCTGTTCATCCCAATCCTTCCCCCATCACTGCTGAGATCAACATTTCACGGGGGGGCCGGAGACAAAACCCCTGGACACATTCTCATTGATTTCACTGAACGTAGCTTCAGGTCCAGGAGGATTTCTAATTCTGCCCTTGGCACGGTGAGGCCCTAATTTAGATATTTCTTCATTCAAGTTACCCTTTGGAGCAATACCACTAACTATGTCTGTACTTCCTTAGCATGGAGGCTGAAAGGCAGAAAACCCCATGTTAATGTGAAAAGATTGTAATTACATAAATATATTCAACTGAGAGACCTCAAATGTTAGGTTCAACAAGCCCCCCTTCCTCCCATAAAAAGTGCTTAGAAAGACTTTTATAGTGTTTAGGGGTGGTGCTGTTAGTGGGAGAGCGGTAAATCTCCTAAGTGAAATAATTTATACATATGAGTTCCTGCATAATAGTGATCTATTTCTTTAAATAAACTTGGATTTACTGGAGAACAATAACAAACTCAGTGTCATGATGCCCTAGGGAGAACAAAGCCAATCATCTAAAAGTCAAGTCAGATTTTCACAATCTTGTTTCATTCCATACGTTTGATCATCTGAAAATGTTTTCAGAAGTTAAAGCTTTCCCTTCTGATGTGTCTTGTACTCAGTAAATCTTGTTTATATCAGCTGTAAGCACATCTCAACTGTATATAAAATTAATGTCTAAGTGCAGAGAACAAAAATAATCATTCCGAAAAGTGTTTAAGGTAAAATCAGGATAGAATTGCAAAATTCCTAGTGGAAAACAGATTCTGATGATGTGAGGTGGCAGTCAAGCTGCTAAAGACACCTTCTGGATCTGTTTTAAAAATTGCTTATTAACCACTTCAATAATAAACACAAAGATTAAGAGTATGTACTAAAAGAAAAATCTGTTGAATATTTCACTTGATCGCCCTAAGCATGATATTTATGACACTTGAAAACACGCCATTGTTGACTCTGTAATGTGATTCAATGTTGACTCCAGAGTTAATGATTTTTAGTGAATCTTTTGCTGGCCTTATAATACTGTATAAAGCAATTAAGATTTGTGTGCCATATCAAGGGGTTGGGTTGTTTTTTTTTTAAATGTAAGCACATTATCAAAGGAATTTAAATGTATAGTTTAATCACCATAGTAGGCCATTTTCTGGGATGGCCATACACTTTGGAAGTGGGGAAAAATACCAGAATACAATTAATTTAGCATTTGAAGGGCTTAGTACTGCAAACCCAGTGAATAGCTTTACTCATGTATTAGCAGTCTTAAATTAGGGATGGATCCTGAAAGGGGCAGAGCAATTAGGTTACTCACCATACTCTCATTTAGTAGGCATGCACTGCTAAGTGTTTGCTGGATCAAGCCCTAACATGTGGTTAGCAATAAATGTGCCCAATTCAACTGTGCTTCTAAGGGAAATGTCAGGATATATTTAACATTCACTTAATTATATTTTAACCCATTCTCAAAGTCATATTAAACTGAGAACAGTGGCAGCTGAAGAGAGATGAACAAGAAATCTGTTCACATATCATTTGGATGTGAACTCTACCAATTATACAGAGGGCAGAGACTCAGCAAGAAACATTAGGTCCTTAAAAAGGACCTCATTTCTACGAGCAGCTGAAAAATTATCCATTGGAGTATGATTTCTGAAGCATGTAGCTAAAGTGCAAAAGTAGTCTTTTTCTTAGCTCCTTGGAAAATATATTTGCCCAGTTACTTGCCATTTGCAGACACTTATGCTTCCTCAATTGTTTTTAAGATGCAATTGTTGTATGTTAAAAAACAAAAGCTTTCGAGAGCTGATTTCCCAAAACATTACCGGTAGGCAGACTGCCTGGGGATAGCCTGTACAGCGATTGTTGACTAATAATATGTGCTTTGTAAAAAATTAACAAAAAACAAAAAAGAGAAAGAAACAAACTGTTGTATGTTTTTGCTGCGATATATTTAGAGAGCTCTCTTATTGTTAAGAGTTTAGGAACTTTTCAGCACAATAATCAGTGGTATGTCATTCTGGTATTGTTAGCAGAGTCCTTTCTATTGAATTTTCAAGATGTTGTAAAATGAGATTATGTGAGTAGCACCTCTAGACACTTTTTCCCATCATTGTGTTGGTATCAATCGCTGACTTCCACTGTTTCTCCTGGTATTAAATAGAAATGTTGTTTCCCACTGTGCTGATTGGAGAATTTATAATGCATGACATAACTGATAACCCGTCTGAGATTGTGCATTGTAGGATTCTAACTGCAAGAGATTTTGGACAACAAAGTAGGTGGCCATTTATACCGTGAGGCAGACTTTAAAAAAGAGGATTTATTGGGATAATTGTTTCAACTGAGAACAAGGGAACAATGCAAATGGATTTGGTTTGTGAGGCTGATATTTCAGGTTCTAGGGAAAAGATCTTTATTTACATTTGTTGTTGGAAAACTGGGCAGGGTGAATTCTCTTATGATCAAATTCTAACCTGAGAAACTGTAGGGCTCCTGATCATCCCACACCAGTGGCAATGCTGGATTAAAGAAGAATTCAACACCTTGGGGGACCCCTGACATTTTCCACAGAGGAAATGTTATAAATTCAGTGACTGACTAGCGGTGGAGGAAGTTATGTTCTGGAACTAGCAATAGGTGAAGGAAGCCAGGTTTTTTGGTTCCCTAATTCTTTTTAAAAGGGCAAAATAATTAATTGTTTTGAGTTAGGTTCTATTTTATCTGAACTACCAGTGTCTGGGGAAGATGGAGGGCAGGGGAGAGTTCTCATGAAAAGCTCTTGATTTGTGATACCTCAATTAGGCCAAGGCAGGGTGGTTTGGTTTTGCAAAACTTCATCAGCTGGATTTTAGTTTTTGCACTGAAGTTCAAGAGGGTTGTTTTTGTCCCTCTGGTGCAGAGCACACCAATGCCTATGTATGCTCCAATTGGCTACCTATCTCATTAGTGCCTGGTTTGATCTAGTTCTTGATCCGCTTCCCAGTTCTAACACTTTCCAGTCATTAGTGCCTAGCCCAGCACAGCACCCAATCCCTCCCCCATACTTGATCCATGAGTTTCCCCCAGCTTCAGGATATATAAAGCCTTTCCCTTGTTGAAGGGCTATAGCTTTTTACCAGCATGTCCATACAGCTGGTTGCTATTCAGGGTGAATGGTGAAAAATAATTACTGAACATGCTCAGATGTGCTCCATGTGAGAATCTTGGCCTGACAAGAATTGAAACTAAATTAGGGTTGCCAACTTTCTACTCGCACAAAACCAAACACCCTTGTCCCCTGCCCTGCCCTTCCCTTCCTATGAGGCCCTGCCCCTTCTCCATCCCCTGCCCCTTCTGTCATTAGCTCTTCCCACTCTCACTCACTCATTTTCACCAGGGGGTTGGGGTGGTGGTGGGGGGGTTGAGGTCTCCAGATGGGGCATGGGCTTTGGTGTGGGCTGGTGCTGAGGGGAAGGAGGGGGCTCTGGGCTGGTGCTGAGGGACTCAGAGTGTGGGATGGGGCTCTGGGGTTGGGCTGGGGATGAGGGTTTTGGGATGCAGGAGGATGCTCCAGGCTGGGATTGAGGGGTTCAGATGGCAGGAGGGAGATCAGGGCTGGGACAGGGGGTTGGGGCATGGGAAAGGGTGAAGGATCTGGCTGGGGGTGTGGGCTCTGGGGTGGGGCTGGGGATGAAGGTTTTGGGGCGCAGGAGAAAATCAGAAAAACTCAAAACTTTTCATTTTGACATATTCTAAATGCAACATTTCAATTTTCCGATTCAAAATTACTTTTTGTCTCAAAATTTCCTTCACATTTATTTTTCTTAAAGCTCTTTAAATTGAAATGAAAATTGTTGCTGTGGACTGAATAAAACATTGTGTTCAACCCGAGTTGTTGGTTTTCTTCAATTCAGCAAAAATGTCATTTTTGGATTAACCCAAATTGCCAGCAAACCAATCCATTATTCACACATCTGTATCCTTTGTGCCAGGGTTAGAGTTTAGTGCTAGGTGCAATTTCTGGAGCAACTGTGTAACTCTTCAGTAATAAAAGCATCAAAATCATTTCCAAAAAGAGCATCGGTGAATCAAGACCATAAAGTAAGAACAGCTGACTATTTGGAATGTGTGTGGGGCAACGTAGCTGTTGCAGTGTATGGTGCTCTTAGAAAGTTTCATTGGTATTGAAAGGGTCTGCCAGCTCCAAAGGTATTCCCTGCCTTTAAAGGTGGGTTGTTATGGGCATAATGGGATGTGCTTTTTCTTTATGGGCACATCTGTTGGGTCTACTTTTCAGTGTTTTATCCGTTAGCTGAGCTACTAACTAAAGGGGTAGGAAAGTGTTAAGATAGGATGATTCCTCTCAACTCCACATTTGGCAACTATGTGTCAGTTTCAAATTCAAAAACATTCAGCATGTGTTGTTTTTTTTTAAAAATTATTTCTGCCAGGAAAATAAGGTAATGCCTTAACAGACAGTGGTGTTTTTTCCCCTGGAAAGATAGACAATGAATCATTTACTTGCCTATTTGGAGGCCTGGGGGGAAGCTCATGGCAGGACTGTTGTTATTGTTTTTATTGCCCGGAGGCCGCAGTCAGAATTGGGCCACTATTGTGAAAGCACTGTACAAACACAGAACGGTCCCTATAATCATGAGTCCCTAGAATTTCATCACAGGGAAGATGCAATAGTGAGTGTGATAAGGAAGAGATAGGAATGGGGAGGAAGAATACTAATAAGAACACATGGTTCCACAGCTAGCTGGCTCTAAGTCATTTTAAAGAGTTTATATATAAACACACACATACATACACAGAGGCTTTTCAGAATTCGATTTTATTTGTTTTTATAACTTTGATAATCTCAATATTTATTTTTAAGCTTTTTTATTTTTATCTATATATATTTTCACAGTTGTGCAAAATTATGGGTGGTGTCAGGCAATTATTTAATGAAAGTAGACATTGAGAGTCAAAAAGTTAAAGCTTTATAACTGTTAAAACACAAATTGTCAACATCACACATCAAAATACACAAAAATAAATCTACCTCTAATAAGTTCCCATAGAACATTTTTCTTACTTTGCCTATCAGTAAATTTCAACTATCATTGATGGAAATCTTTTTTGTTTGGTTTGCATGTGTGTGTATGGTACCAACATTCAACTGATTAAAAATCTATCCTTCCAAGCTCCTCTCTTCCTTCCTTTCTCTCTCTCTCTCTCTCATATATATAGTAAAATTAAGATCAGCATTTTATTGCAGCTGTTAACAGCCCAGGTCTTGGCTCTTTTACCTTGAAAAACTAATCCTTGACAAGCTATTTCTTACACAGGAATTGCCAGGCCATATAAGACCAGTGAAGTATTGTCTAGTGCAGTACCTTGTCTCTGATAGTGGTTAGTACCAATACATCACAGAAAGGTGTAAAGTGACAGAATGGACACTGATGCAATAAGTGTTGTAGCCATATTGCTCCCAGGATGTGAGAGAGCCAAGGTGGTGAGGTAATAACTTTTACTGCCCCAACTTCAGTTGACGGAGGAGACAATTTTGTGTGCTTCACAGAGCTCTTCCTCAGGTCTGGAGAAGGTAACCAGAGTATCACAGCTAAAAAACAAGATTGTCAAACATAAGGGGTTCACACATGTTGTAGGAGACCACTTAAAATGAAATGGGCACTTAACATCTCCACACGTGTAGGACAAAGGAGGGTTAGTAGACAACAGACTGTGTTACAAATTGTTGTAATGAATCCTAAAACCAGTGTCTCTGTTAAGTCCATGTTTTTAGTGTCCATCAGACTTAATATTTAAGTCCCCAGGCTCATCTTTTGAAGATGATCTGCAGGTTTCCTTTGAGGATGGGGACTGAGAGGTCAGCTATGGGAGTGATCATTTTGTAAAAAGTGTCGGGGTGCAGGTAATAGTGTTTTTGTCTTTTATCATTTTTCTGTGGGAGTTCATTCAAGAGCATAGAGATTGTCTGGTTTTACCCACATAGGTGCTGTTGGGGCATTTGATGCACAGGATGAGGTAGACCACATGTTGTGATAGGCATGTGTAGGACCCATGGATCTTGAAAGGTGAGTTGTGATGGGTATTCATCATCACAGCAGTAGACATATGTCTGCAGGTTTTTTATCTGTTGTTCTGGCAGGACCTGGTGCTGCTTTGAGTTGGTGTGCCTGGATCTGTGGTGAGCTTTGCTTCTGATGATGAATTTGGTGAAGTTGGGGCGTTGTTGGAAACTCAGAAGAAAGGGTTGAGGAAAGACGTCTTTCAGGATGCGGTCCCAATCAAGTGTGGTTTGTAACAGTTAGATGATACCTGATATGGGTTCCAGTGTGGGGTGGTAGGTAACAATCAGTGTGCAGTTGTTGGGGTTTATTTTTTCCTGTATTGGAGCAGGTTCTCTCCGTGTATTTGGGTGGTCCAATCCATGATATGATCTTCTCTGGTGGAGTGTCCTTACTTGGTGAAGACAATTTTAAGTGTGGTAATGTGTGTATCCCGGACTTTATCTTCAGAGCATATCCTGTGGTATGTATGTGCTGGCTGTAGATAACAGATTTCTTGGTGTGTCTGGGGTGGTTTCTGTGAAGGTAGGTGTTTCTTGAACGTAGTTTCTGAAGGTGATCGTTGTGTCCAGGAAGTTGATGCTGGTGTGGTAGTGTTATGGTGCTGAAGTTGTGATGGAAATCTATGAGTGACTTTAGGTCTTCTGTCCAGGGGAAGAAAATATCATTGCTGTATCTTTCAGGTATATCATAAGTTTCATGGTGCATTTTTCCAGAAATTCTTTCTGAAGGTGGCCCATGAAGAGGTTGGCATTTGCGGGGCTGGGGGAGGGGGGAGGGCATCCTCATACCCATGGCTGTTCCCATGCTTTGGACAAAGTGTTGGTTGTTAAATATAAACTTGTTATGGGTAAGGATGAAATGCATGAGTTCAGTGATGTATCTAGGGTGGATATCTGAGTGTTGTCCATTGTCTTGTAGATATTTGAGGCAGGCAGTGATGCCATCATGGCAAGAGCTGTTGGTGTACGTGGAGTTGACATCCATAGTGGCAATGCTGGTGTTCTGAGAGAGGTTGTTAATGTTGCTGTTTCCAGAGGAAGTTGGTTGTGTCCTGAAGGAAACTGGCCTTTTTTGTGCTGAGTGGTTTGAGAATGAGTTTTGATCTTCCTTCAGTAAGAGTGCCATGGCCAGATACCATAGGGTGTGTCAGTGTTCCCTTGTTTGTGTATCTTGGGAAGCATGTAGGTCCCAAGGGTGGGTTTGTGTGGGGAAGTTGTAGAGTTTCTCTTGGAGTTGTGGAAGGATTTGTTGATATCCTTAAATTCCTGTGTGAATTTCAGTGTGGGGTCTTCTTTGAGTTCTTTATAGTAATTGTTCCACCTAGTATTTAGCTCTGACACTCTGGTTACCTTCTTCAGAGTTGAGGAAAAGCTCTGTGAAGCTTAAAAGTTTGTCCTCTGCACCAACAGAAGTTCATCCAATAAAAGATATTACCTAACCCACCTTGTCTCCCAACATACTCCCCAGGGAAGCTTTCTCCTAACCCCAGGCATTTAGTGGATGGCTTTTACATTGTACGTTTTTATTCATAGTCACTAAAAAGTCTTATCTATAAGTTAACTTTTTCCAATTGATTTTGTAGTATGCCTTTCAAGATTCTGCAAGGCCTCAGAACAGAGACATGGCATTTTTCAATTGACATAAGAGATAGAATTGCAGCATTTATGGTTGTGCAAAGGCAAGCACTTATTTCGCATGCTATCCTTTACAAAAGGTCTAGTTTGCTAAATGACCACATTATTCTGCTGCATACTCACCCCAATTAGTGTAGGTCTGTGTGGATTCTAATTGGGCCTGACACGCGCCTGTTTAAAGAGATTCCCTGGGAATTAAAAGAGCTACTTCTATAGTTTGACTTGGCTGGTGATACGACACATGACATGATTTTGAGAATTTTCTGCACTTACCATGAAACAAATATGCCACAGGTATCAAGTGGGCTTTGTTTTGGGGCTGTAATCGTATTACAAATTGAACATTTCCACATGTGCACACTGGCAAATGTAGCCCCAGCTATCTCATGTGTATCTGCCCCAGGGTACAGATGCTGGGGTCCTGACAAAGCATAATATAAATATAAATATATTTTCCACATTATGTTAACACATGCTAATAAAATTGAAGGATAAGGGCCTAAAAGAAGCAGCTGTTAAAAATTTTCATCAATCCCAGAAAATCAGCTTCTTAATTATTGATAATTTAGCATCAAAATGACCATTAACCCTCTTCCCCTGCCCCACCTTGCAAAGTTGGGGCCTCTTTTAGGACTTACAAGAGGGACTTTAAAGAAAAGTGTAGCATTTCATCACCGCTCTTTAGTCTTTCTGGAATTAATTAGGATTAAAATATAACAGGAAAAAGCAAGGCTTATTCTCAAGGTCTGATATTTCAGAACCCGTATCCAGTTTGGCACAATCAGATAGTAGTAGTAGTAAAACCAAGCCATATGAAAGCAGTTCATATTTCTACAGCACCTTTCATCAGGAAGGATTCAAAAACACTTCCTGAACAGATTTATAAATTACACATATGAATAGCTATACTCACCACTGAAGTGCAGCCACTTTTGGGGTGAAATGCAACTGTTCACTTCCCGTTGCTGTGAGCTAATAAAGGACTGCATCTCCTCGTGAGCCGCCAGGGGCTACTCAGGATGTGCTTCTCCCAAATGGAATTTAGCATGTACACTGGGGCTAATAACTCTTCTTGAGCGAGACGTTCAATGAGCTATTTAAAGAGTCAGAACTGTGTGTTTAGGCCTTATTAAAACGCTGCTTTGATTCAGATCTGTGTCTTGGGGAAATGGCAAAGTTGGACTCTTTGTAAGAAGAGGAAAACAAATATAATGGAGGAGAAAAGGATCACCAAACTTAGTTATTTTTGTTGTGGTCATGTAGGGTTTGTCCTTGCTTTAGTAAGTGACTCTGAATGGTAAAGACTGAAGGGCTGCATCTGCCATCATCTTTTACACTGAAACTAAGGATCAACCAACATGGCCTTTGGAACCCATACACACTGGTGGGCAAACGGCAGCCTGTGGGCCACATCCAGCCCCTGGGACCATCCTGCCCGGCCCTTAAGCTCCCGGCCAGGGAGGCTAGCCCCTGGCCCCTCCCCTGCTGTCCTCCCTCCCCTGCAGCCGCAGCTCACCATGCTGCCAGTGCTCTGGGCAGTGGGGCTGCAAGCTCCTGACAGGCAACGCAGCTGTGAGAGCTGCTGGCCTGCCCCAGTGCTCTAGACCGTGCGGCGGCGTGGCTGGCTCCGGCCGGTCGGTGCGGCTCCCAGATCTCGTGCTCTGAGCAGCGTGGTAAAGGGGTGACGGGGGGGGGGGTATAATGGGCTGACGGTCCCAGGGGGCAGTCAGGTGACAGGGCGCAGGGGACAGTTGGATAGGCGTGGGAGTCCCAGGGGGCCTGTCAGGGGGCAGCAGTATGGATAGGGATTGGGGCAGTCTGGGGACAGGGAGCAGGGTGGTTTGATGGGGATGGAGTCCCAGAGGGCAGGTTAGGGGTGGGGGGGTCCCAGGATGGGAAGATCAGGGGATAAGGAGCAGGGGGTTGGAGGGGTCGGGGTTCTGAGGGGCAGCGGGAAGTGGGAGGGGGTGGCTAGAGGGTCAGGGGGGCCATGCTGTTTGGGGAACCAGAGCCTTCCCTACCCAGCCCTCCACACAGTTTTGGAACCCTGATGTGGCCCTCAGGCCAAAAAGTTTGCCCAATCCTGCACTAAGATTACAAAGAAATGTCAGTGGGGTTGGGACGGCAAGAGCTTTTGGCCAGGCCTCATAATGCATTTAAACAATGGGGCCCTGGCAAGGGTATGTAGCCTCTGACATAGAGAAGGCTTTACCCACTTGGTCATGGCTGGGTTTGGCTTTATTTAATTACTTTTGCAGATATTCTTATACCAACTTTCCCTTCCACAAATGCTGTAACTGTGTCTGTTTTAAAATATAAAATACCTTTGGATACATAGGAACAAAGTGAAATACTGAGTATATAGCTTGTCATGGTGGTCGTTGGCCATAGTCTCCAGTTGGACTGATTACGTCTTTTTTGTGGTCGTCTATATCACACTGAACCCATTGGGTATAACAGGAAAAATACCTAATAGCATCAGAAGAAGGATCCAGAAGCCATACTTAAAGGTATCTTAGTAAAAGCCAGGTTTCAGAGTAACAGCCGTGTTAGTCTGTATTCGCAAAAAGAAAAGGAGTACTTGTGGCACCTTAGAGACTAACCAATTTATTTGAGCATGAGCTTTCGTGAGCTACAGCTCACTTCATCGGATGCATACCGTGGAAACTGCAGCAGACTTTATATATACACAGAGATCATGAAACAATACCTCCTCCCACCCCACTGTCCTGCTGGTAATAGCTTATCTAAAGTGATCATCAAGTTGGGCCATTTCCAGCATAAATCCAGGTTTTCTCACCCTCCACCCCCCCCCCCACACAAACTCACTCTCCTGCTGGTAATAGCCCGGAGAGTGGTCACTTTGGATGAGCTATTACCAGCAGGATAGTGAGTTTGTGTGTGTGTGTTTTGGAGAGGGGGTGAGAGAACCTGGATTTGTGCAGGAAATGGCCCACCTTGATTATCATGCACATTGTGGAGAGAGTTGTCACTTTGGATGGGCTATTACCAGCAGGAGAGTGAGTTTGTGTGTGGGGGGGTGGAGGGTGAGAAAACCTGGATTTGTGCTGGAAATGGCCCAACTTGATGATCACTTTAGATAAGATATTACCAGCAGGACAGTGGGGTGGGAGGAGGTATTGTTTCATGATCTCTGTGTATATATAAAGTCTGCTGCAGTTTCCACGGTATGCATCCGATGAAGTGAGCTGTAGCTCACGAAAGCTCATGCTCAAATATATTGGTTAGTCTCTAAGGTGCCACAAGTCCTCCTTTTCTTTTTAGTAAAAGCCATCTTAGCAGAAAATAGACATTATGAACCCCCTTGTTTAGAATGCCTTCCCCTTCTGGACAAAGGCAATTGGTCCTTTCAGCATGCTCCAGTAAGACACAATGTAATATTTTTTTTCTATTTTTGTGTGGTGGGGGTAGACTAGTTTCTTCAAAATCAGTTTGCTCTTTCACATTACCCTTTTAGGTACATGAACTTTGCTATCGGGGAGAAAGCAATGAACTTCAAGAGCCTGGAAGGAAATAAGTATGAAGATGGATAGAACTATAAGGGGCAAGGTCCACGTCTGTTGTCACTCATCTGTGTGTATTTCACTCAACATTCCCTGCTTATACTCATGATACCATAGGCACCAATGACTTCATCACTGTCCATGGGCTTTATTATAACACTGCTGCTGGGTCCATGTCAAATGACCTTTATGGCTTTTCTTAAAATAGTGTCGAAGAAAAGCCTTACAATTAATTTTCTTTGAATAGTGGTAATAGTCAAGTTTGATGTAACACTGATGGCTCATCCATAAAACACAGATGGCCTTTTTGACAGATATGGGTGGTGCTAAGTAGTGCATGCTGTGCTATATGGTGTAAACAATTGTCTCTTCTAGTTAGCCCTTCACCAAAATAGCCAAATTATGTCTGGCGCGCCACTGAGCAATATGTATGGTACCTTCAATATACAGCCATAATGGCTAGATATTAACCACACATTAACATTCAATAGAGACACATCCAGAGGCCTTCTTTCTCTGGGGGTGTCTGAAGGGAAGGTGCTACCTTACTCTGGGACATTAGATGCAGGGAAAAAGTTATACTTCCCTAGAAGCATTATAAAGCAGTGGAATTGGCAGGGAACCACTCTTGAGAGGAACTGCCGCCTTCCCCTATTGGGGGTGGGGTGGGAGGGGGAAGATGGGGAAAAGTATTTGCAGTTACAGACAAAATTGAAATTAATTCATGTATTTAGTCTCCTTGCTCCTTTGGTGGCAGTGAAAGAAACGTAAATAGGGTCCTAAAGTGCATTCATATACACACATATTCCTAAAGTGAATTCAGGATATTTGTATGCACACCCATTTTTTTTTATGTGCAATCACATAACTGGGCAGTAGCTAGGATTGCCAGACACCCGATTTTTGACAGGAACACCCAGTCGACAGGGGAACCTGGAGGCTCCACTAAAAGTCCAGTTGGGCCGCTAAAAGTCCGCCATGGCGGCTCTGCACAGCTCCCAGAACATGTCTGGCATGTCCTTCTGGCTCCTAGGCCGAGGGGCAGCCAAGGAGGGTTCTGTGTACTGCCCCAAGCACCAGCTCCCACAAACAAACTGTAGCCAATGGGAGCTGCGGGGGGGGGGGGGGGGGCGATGCCTGCAGGAGGAGGGACAGCATGTAGAGCCCTCCCCTCCCCCCCCCCCCAGCCACTCCTCCACCTTGGAGCCAGAGAGCCATGTTGCAGTTTCGTGGGAGCCACCTGAGGTCAACACTGCCCAGAGCCTGCACCCCCGAACCACCCCCCTCCCCCATTATGCCCAGCTCAGAACCCCCAATTTCCTCTTGGAGCCTACTCCCCCAACCCCCTTCCTCCCATGCTCTGAACACCTCGGCCCCAGCCCAGAACCCTCTTCTGCACCTGCCCCAACCTCTCATCCCTGGCCCCACCCCAGAGCACCTGCCCATACCCTGAAACTACTAATTTCTGACCCCCCCCCCACTCCTGTCCTTGAAGCCTGTATCCCTTCCTGCACCCTCAACCCCCTGCCTCACTCCGGTGCCCTCATCCATACGCTGAACCTCTCAGCTCTAGCCCAGAGCCTGAAGCACCAGCCAGTGTCTGCACCCGCAGCCCCCTCTTGCATCCCAAATCCCTCATCCCCCGCACCCTCCCTGTCAGAGGCACCCCACCCCCTGGCCCCAGCCAAAATGAGTGAGCGATGATGGTGGAGAGTGAGTGACCCGGGGGTGAGGTGGGCGAGGGGGGAGGAGGGAAATTGAGGGCCTGTGGGGCGGGGCCTCCGAGAAGGGGCAGAGCCTCATGGAAGGGGCGGAGCTTCAGTGTTCAGTTTTTCTGCAGTTAGAAAGCTGGCAACCCTAGCAGTAGCACCTTCATGTTTGGCCACCCATTTTGCTGCACAAATGGCTTTTTCCCCCAAACTAATACAATGTGGCATAATTCAGGACCCCTCTATGACAACATGGCCCTGTAGGTGCTAAAAGCACACCTGCCATCAAAATGCCCGTGTTTGGCATCCTAAGCATGGCAGAAAATGCAGCAGGGTGGGGGCTGACCGAATGGCCGAGGAAGGAAATAGACTGTCTCCTATTAGCTTCATTGGACTTTGGCTTGGGCCACATGTGAGCAGTCTGTGGCCCTTGTGTTATCTGAAACAGTATCAATGCCTATCAGAGTTGAGGTATAGAATTACACAAGATTGGTAATGTAAGTAGCGGAACAATAAATGCAGCCGTGCAAGGCTTAGGGCCTAATTGTTTTAAGGGTATTGTGCCGCACCAGCGAGGGTGACCAGACAGCAAACGTGAAAAATCAGGAGAAGGGGTGGGGGTTAATAGGAGCCTACATAAGAAAAAGACCCCAAAATCGGGACTGTCCCTATAAAATCAGGACATCTGGTCACCCTAGCATCAGCACCCATTATCTTGAGTTGGAGTGGCGAGTGCTCAGCCCCACTGCAAAACAAACTTTTAAACAGAATGGGTGCAATCCTTGTACCACTGACGTCAAAGGGAGTTTTGTCTGTGGGTATGGCTACACAACAAAAAAGACCCACATCAGTGAGTCTCAGGTCAACAGACTTGGGCTTGTGCTGTGGGGTTAAAACCAGCAGTGTGAACACTTGGGTTTTTGCTGGAGCCCAGGGTCTGAAACCCAGCAAGTCGGGAGGTTCTCAGAATCAGCCCGAGCCCAACATCTGACTCTGAGACTCACTGATTTTATTGTTGTTTTTTGCTGTGTGGACATACGCGTAGACATCAGTGGCTGGGCTGTTACCCAAGCTCCCCAAGGCTATACTTACCCTCCACTGAACCTCTGTTGGTGGTACGGTTCTGATTCTCCCAGTCTGCTACCTGGTGTATTACTATATGTACAGAACTGGTAATGCCCTCTGTTTGCTCCTTCTTCCATCTCAGTCCTGCTAAAGGAATGCCTTCATCTCAGTTCCCCTGCTAGCACTCCTTTGCCTTGTCCACCATATGCCATACGCTCCCTGATTGCGCTAGCTGGGGTCTCTTAAACTTGTCTACTACTCTACAAGTTTGTTCAGAGGATGCATGGCCTTGAGCCTGATCCAGATGTGACTGCATTAAGTAAAGCATTTAAATCTGCATTCTGGCCACTAACGACCCTCTTATTATTTGTCTTAATTATCTGTAAAGTACATTAAGATAATTGAAAGATACTATAGCAATTCCAGATTCTATTGTTGTTATTATTATCCATGACCACTTGAGATACAGATCCGTCCTAACCCTTAAGTTACCAAGTGATAAATGAAATGGAATGACTCCACAAAAACAAAAGGAGAGTGAAAAAGATGCCTTCGGTTTTATAGTCCTTTATTTTTTAGTTGATCCTCCCATAATAATGTTCTGAAATGCATAACAGTTACATTGTACAAAGCATTTAAAGAAAGTACCTCAACTTGCCGATTATTTCAAAATGAGATTATAAACAAAAGGAAATAAATCTGGTCCCTCACTAAAAGGCAAAAAAACAAAACAAAAATAACTGAATACAGTCCGTTATTTATTTATTTTTTTAACGTAAGTTTGGAACACTTCATCTTACAAATAGGATTAACATGAACATAACATCACACAAGCTCGCAGACAACCAGCATAAAATATTGGGTACAGTTTTAATCAGAAGAATCATGCTTTCATGAAGAAATTATAACTGTTTATACAATTGAATCAATTTACTGTATTTAAAAAAAACTAATTCGCATCTATTAGTTATTTAGTTTCATTAAAAAGAAAAAAAAATAGGAATGTCAGAAAATTTCGAACACTGTTTTGCACTCCAATATACACAGATCAGTTCACCTCACTTGTTTTGAAGTACATGGGTGCCTACATCATAAAGTAGTGGGGGACTGGAGCAGTGCTGTTTAACATAGGAACAGTGCTATTTTAATCAACAAACAATTGTTTGCCAACAAATAAATACATGGTACACACAACACAAAAAAAGAAATTAGAGGAAACAAAACAACACAGCGACATGATTGTCTAAATTTAAAATGTCATTACAATGATTTGGCAAACATTGAACTAGTGGTACTGTTGATGAAATGGTCCTTTGACAGAAGTAGCTGAATGACTTAAACGTCTTTGAGTGGTGAACATTCATAGTTTACAATATACACAAACCTCTTATGTATTGTCTCTCAAAGTTTTTTTTTTTGTCTTTTCTTCTTTCTTTCTTTTTTTTTTTTTCACAATGCAGGTAAGAAGAAAAAATTACGGAGAGGATGAAATATTCCCTGTTATTGGTTTCTAATATTAATGATGGATAGTGTGCATATGATAGAACTATTTTCTTTCTTTGAAGGGTTAAAAAGCATAAAGCTTTAATGAAGAGGATTTGTACATAAAAGCAACTGTTCCCAATCCTGTGTCAAACTATCTTATACAAAAAGAAAAACAATTCAGTTTCTATTTTAAAGGAGTGCCCATGTGTATCAATGCAGTCTTAACTCATCTGCCCCCACCCTCTCATGCCGGGTGAATTGGAAGACATTTTTCCCGGCCATGGTTTACATAATCCACTGAAACTTTTTTTAAGTCGCATTGATCCTCCAGAAGTCAGCAGCTGCCTTGGCTGTGCAAAACAAAATATTGAGAATAAATAGTTTCTTTCTTTTTAAAATTATTCAGTTTAAGGTCATCAGACTTTAGATGAGTGACCCTGCAGATTTATAAGGCATTCTGCTCAGCAGTCTTTTAAATAGTCATATACGAAAGAGCCATGCTACTGGTTTGGACTTGGTCCCAATTCTTGGTAAGGTTTCACAATGTCATACATGACTAATGGACTGGATGGCACTGGATTCTGCGGCAGCTCTTGCCATACTATGCCACATGTTGGGAGAATTGTGGGATGCAGAATGGAGGGAGTCCTTGTCAGAGAGAGAAAGCATCATAGCATATGCCTGAATGAGGAAACAAGAGAAAGAGAAAGTGGTAAACACTGCAGAATGCACTTCTTTGACATTAAACCATGTCACCTATATGGAAGCAGCCAAAATTTGATCCCTAGAGAGTATTTTGTATTCAGTGGAGGTCTAAATTTGGATTTATGTATACAACATCTGTTAGGTAAAGCTCTGCCAACCTTTCCTTTGACATTTTTTGACCCACTAATAGTAATAATTCTTTACCCTCATCACCCAAGGCTGACAAAGAACTTTAAAAACCTTCAGTAGTAATTTCCTGGGTGGTTTCAAGACAAGAACACAACGAAACCCCTTTGTAATTGCTTCCAAATAACATTCGAAACTGGGATTGAAATATCAGCCTAGCTAAACGCTGCTGAACAGAGAAATGCCATGGACATAGTGAGCAACTCCACTAGGAGGCGACAGCACCTCTGGCAACAGACACATCCCTAGGGAAAGTTCACTAATTCTCTTGAGTGGTGCAGTCACACTAACTTGTGAAAATACATCTGGCCAAGTCCTCTCAGTTGTATTGGAGCACACCCACTGACTACAAGTGATGACTCCAGCAGGCTTGCACTGGTGTATCTGAGAGCAGAATCCCACTAATTACAGTGATGTAATCTCTGCATATGTATACAGGAATACATTATACAGCAACATACTGTTTTTTAAAAATATTCCATATACCTACATATCATGGGCCAGATCCTTAGGTTGATTACACCACCCAAGAATATGCCCCCCTCTTTAAAACAATCTGATATCCCATTTGCTCTGATAGTAACCACAGAATGGGGAGAGCAAATTTTCAGGGCTTACTGTGGATCAGGAGCACAAACCTTTCTGTTGTGATTAAGATGACTCTAGTTTACCACACACCAGCAGGTCCATCTTTTGGATACTCAGTGACAATGAGCTTAAGATGAATTAAGAATTTACCTGGGTCTTGGATTTCCTGTACAATGGTTGCTTTAGATCCTCTGGCAGGTGTGAAGTATTGAAAGCTGCCAGTTCAGCTTCAGTGTATTGATTTTCTTCCATCTTCCTCATTTTGAGGCTATCTGTGAAGTGCCTTATGTGATCCAAAGCAGAGAGTCCAGTCTTGGTATACTCATCCTCTTTATACCTACAAAAATGTGATGGAGGTTGTGGGTTTTTGAATGTAATTAAAATCTTTTGCATGCCTCCAAAAAAGGTCTTCTTATAAGGACTCACCAATATAAGTCCTACACCAATTCTCATCTATTTAAGTCTGCTCTAAACTGCCTCACTTTTAACTTCACCAAAAATCATAAGCAGCTACAGTATGGTCCAGCAGGTAAGGATAACGGCATGGGACCATTGCACAAGTCACAGGCAGCTAGTAGGTGCCAGACAGCATATGCTACATGTTTATATATGTATCCACTCTGGCCTGACAATCGCTCATAGCTCCCTGTGCCAATTATTTCTACTCTTAAAAGGAACTGATTGCCCAAAGGGGCTGAGAATAGGGCTGGTGTCAGCCAAATACAGGTGCACACTGACATTGCTATTGGGGTTAGCTCATTAGGGCTGTTTCCTAGCATGCTTGCCAGAATTTGGTCCTTGGAATGCTTGCACTGTTTTCTTTTTTTTTCTTTTTTACCTTTATTTGACTGTACCATTTAAAATACTAGGAAGAAACCAACCTGCCAGGGGAAGCCTTGCAGTTCATTTCCAAAGTACTTGTTTCTTCGTAGTCATCCTCAGGGCTCCCTTCATGTAGGTTACTTGTAACCGGTTCCTTGACTGGCTTCCCTGCAATTTCACTTTCTTCGTCTTCCTCATCCATCACTGCTTCATCTTCTGCCTCTTCATCATCCAGCAAGTCCGAGTTCTGACTTGCCACCAATGCTTTCTCATCCTTAAAGTGGCTGCCATTCATTCTAAAAGAAAATAAAAATCAATCAATCGATGTATAATCAGGCTTATGAAATCATACCAAGTAGAGCTGAAAAAGACCTCTCCTGCTGCCAATGCAAAATGGTCCCTTCCAGCATGCTTTGTAGTGTTTTGTACTCTTTAGCTTTGAACATCAAGGAATTATTGTTGTGAATTCTGTTTAAAAAACAATGAAATATTATGGCCCAAACTGCATGGAATTCCACTCTTAGTTTTGGGAGCCCATCCCACTCCATTGTATACATAACCGTCAGGAGGTGTTTTCTGATGTTCTTTTTAATTTTTCCCGTCCTTCATTTAATCATAGTACTCCTACTTATACCAACTAGCCTTGGCAAAATAACCTAATGAATTTTAATGGGAGCTATAGAGGCTGAGAATCTGAATTTTTTAAAAATGGCCTCCAATAGTATGCTCACAATTTTGCAAAATCAAATGCAGGTGCAATATTTTCTACAATAAATTGTGCTCACAACTCCACTCATTAAGAAGCCCGCTTATGTCACTGCACCCACAGATTATGCATGGCATCTGACTGGGTGCAACTGCAGGTACAAATAATTGTGCCCGCAGTTTTGCACCCACACTGAAGTCCAGGTGCAAAATTACACCCACAATGATGGGAGGCTGGATTGAAAGGTGGCCAAAAATAAGGGCTGATGTCAATAATGAAAAGGTCCCTTAATTCTCAATATCTAATGCAATGTTTTAAGTGAGAAGTGAAACCAACACTCTTATTTAAATAATAATTATAGCAATACACATTTTGAAAATTCAGACATATCATTAAACTGTCTTGTGCTTTCAGAGCAGGTTCGCTCTTTAGGGCCTGTTACAGCATATTCTACAACGGGTGCTAAGTTCATGCTGACCTATAGACTTGTACTCTGTAGCATGTTTGATTAAGGGGTTTTATCCTGTAGGTTGCTGAATAACTTTGGAGGTGCTCAACTTTTATTGACTTAAATGGGAGTTAAAGGTGCTCAGCTCTGCCACAAAAATGTATACATTGATACATGCTGAGCCATCTATGCAGCTGGTGTAAACTGGCATAGCTCCATTGACGTCAGTGGAGCTATGTCAACCTATACTAACCTATGTAGCTGGCCCAGTGTTTTTATGTAAGAAATAACACTGCACTGGTTGGCTCATTTATTGTTTTAATTGCATACGTGGCCCTTTGCCTTCCAGGAGTACAGCTATAAAAATGGAAACTTTGTTGTCTGTACAGAGTTAGCTTGAGAATATATGTGACTTAAACCATGCTGCATGATACAGAATATACTGAGAATTTTAACACAGGAAGATGCCTCATGAAAACACATTAGATATTGATGTTTGGTTTATTGTTAATAACATCTTTACTTTCTTAACCAAAAGCTTTAGCACACCAGAAGTGGCCATGCCTGCTGGCTGCATTCCTCTAGGGTCATTGTGCTCCTGTATACGTGCAATGAGATTTAATCTATTTGCTGTCGCTTAGTTTTTCCAGGAAATCATCATATGGCTAACTCCTTCAAAACCGCACTGGGAATGATTCAGTAATTGGCCATGTCATGAATCACTGTCCCCACATAGTGGCCTTTATGGCATATAAAAAAGTTGTTCCAGTTGTGCCCGCCAATGGGCCAACATCCCCCACATCTCATCATCTACATGACAGTAACCATTATCAACCGATATCACTCAGATCTGACACCCTATTAAAAAAATCAGGAAGTGATCTATTTGCAACACAATGACAGAATCCCTGAGTTTGCACTGAGTCAAGATAGTTGAACTGCAAAGGAAATAGAGGATAATTATTCAAATAGAGTCAAAGAACAGATATCTGTAACATCTTTTATCTAAGTATGATGATGACATGTTTTGGACAGACATAAGAAATTATTAATCATGGCTCCAGCTGACAACTTGCTAGTTATGCTAAATCAAGACTGTTAGAAATGAAAGGGAAATGGACTAAAACCAAAGTAACGAAAGCCATATGATTAAGAAAACAGATTCACTAATTTTGCTTTCAAGTGCAGTAATTTGCCAAGGATAAAACATCCATCAAAAATAGACTGAAGCCCTGAATTTAGAAAGGAAAAACTGTATGACCCATCAACCTTTTCTCTTTACTGCCTTCCTGTTGAGACATGTTGAGACCAGATGTGCAAAAAACAAACAAACAAACAAAAACCCCAACAACCCTCATTGCCGGTCAAGATGGAATGAAATTTGAATATGCATGTAATAATTTAATCAGTTGCCTTCATGAATATTTGTCTTACATCTACTATTGTTGATTCCAGCACAAAGACAAATTGGAAATTGAAAAGGGGGATGAACGTATTCACTATCAGCAAACAATTTCTGATATTGATAATCTGATGCAAATTAACTGAAAGAGGCAGACAAAGTTGGAGCCTTTATACTACTTCATAGAGTATATGGTTCATATACATGCTCAATATGGTAGCCTTTAAAATTAGAAGCAGACAAGCTCTCTCATGACCTTTATGCTTAGCCATATTTTTATAGTAGCTGAACATTCTTAGAAGTTGTTATCTGTTCCTTATTTATAGTTCCTTATAGTTAAGGAAAAATTAGATTTACATATGCACTTAAATCATACCCTGACAGAACGAGAGTCTCATATGGCTAGAGTAGCGTGAATTACTTATTACTAGTAGTTGTACTAGTGACTTCATGGTAGTGAGCACTTTACCTGGCAGTAAGTGTATGCAGGACTGGTGCCTTAGTAATGGCCTTGCATTTGTACTGAGGAATTAAATTTAACTTCTTCCACTTTGTTAATTGCCCATTTACCTTTAGATTACAATGTTCTTTCTAATCCTCTCCGCACATGGCTGACAATGCTGTAGGGTCTGTGATTTTCAGTGAATTCAAAATGGAGGCAATTTATAGTATGTTTAAGTGGACAGGAGAATTGGTGTATGGTAGCTTTAAATTGGGAAGCCCTCATAAAAATAGACAGCTACCCATTAAAAAGATGTTTCCTGATGCCTAGTATTTGCTGTACTCAGGGATTTTGCTGCCTATCACGAGATGATGTGCTCTGGTCTGTATGTATACAACTAAAGTTGTGACATGCTCATTTGAACATATGCCTTTGTTTCCAGGCTTTTGTTTATTCATCTAGGTTGGTGTCAGCACAATTGTTTTGCTAAACTGATTATATGACAATTGTGACAGCAAGGATGCTAAAACCACTTCTGGTTCAACTCAGCCAACTTCCTTTTTACAGTACCCATAATACTCAAAATAGCAGTCATGGGAAAATTAATTGGGAAAGAAACATAGTCATCTTCAGGAGCTGTCTTACTACAGTGACATCTTACCTTTCTTCCGAATTTCTTGGGGATTGGTTATTGTGGTTGCTGTTGCCGATGAAATTCCGAATTTCTGTAAAATAAGAATCCTCTTTGTCATCCAGAATTGCCCCCGTGCTTTCAAGTTCTGAGTGAGGTGAAGATGTTGCAGTACCTTCAAGAAGGTAAAATTGGGGAGAGGATTGGTCATTTGCATTTTTCATCCATTTAATCCTTTACAAACTAATTTAAAAATAAAATTTTCATGTGCATCATTTTAGGACAGCTGCCAATATGAAACCCCTAAGACAGTTTTCAAAATAGTCTGTGTGTGTGTATGTATTTCATATTTTGGCTGACCACTTTCAAACATTATTTAAACTTCATAGCACCCAGTGAGGGAGGGAAGTATTATTAACTCCATTTTACAGATGGGTCAGCTGAGACACAGAGAAATTAAGGGCTAAATCTTGTTTGCATTGAAGTCTATGGCAAAGCTCCGAGGGACTCCAAGATTGTGTCTTAAGTCAGTGGTTCTCAAACTAGGGCTGCCGCTTGTTCAGGGAAAGCCCCTGGCGGGCGGGCTGGTTTCTTTACCTGCCATGTCCACAGGTTCAGCTGATTGCGGCTCCCACTGGCCGCAGTTCACCGCTCCAGGCCAATGGGGGCTGCGGGAAGCGGCGTGGGCCGAGGGATGTGCTGGCCGCCCTTCCTGCAGCCCCCGTTGGCCTGGAGCAGCGAACCGTGGTCAGTGGGAGCCACGATCGGCAGAACCTGCGGTCGCGGCAGATAAACAAACCGGCCTGGCCCGCCAGGGGCTTTCCCTGAACAAGCGCAGCCCTAGTTTGAGAACCACTGTCTTAAGTGGCGTGCCCAGTATCACACAGTGAATCAGTGACAGACAGACAAGTTCTGTGCTGTAATCATTAGAAAAAACAAGGCTGGTTCCCACCTTCTCAGGGACACACCTTATTACGAACAGGGGTGATTTGCTTGTTTAAGCCTGCCAGTCTACCTGACTGCACAAGTGAGGCAGATACAAAGCCTTTAAATAAATATTGGTGATAGGCTGTTACTCAGAACTGGTGGGCTTTAGCCCTGTCCCTTCCAGCCACTGTTTTTAGTTGAGTCCATTGCATATGTTTCCAAAAGGGCTGGAGGCTGAGATCTAAGAAAGGAGTCTAGTAATTTACTCATTATCAGACTCATATGAGAGGAGCAGCAGGGCCAAATTCTCTGCCTGGGGAATAGTTAGACATTGGATTTCAATGTAATTCATGGATAGTGGACATTTGGTAGAACTTTAAGTCTAAAGGGCTGATGTAGAAGGCAGCCACAAAGACAGCTTGCATACTGGGTGTTATTTCTCTGGTTTACATTCATAGCAGTTGCCTTTACCAAAAATTTCAGTGTCTTTCTTTCCTGTCGCCCTGTAGCATCAGTAGTGTCAGTAAATAAACCTGCGTGTTAGACCCGGAGTTTCAAATGGAACATAATCTTACCTCCTAGTTCTGGAGTATAGTTTTGAAAATGCACATCACTGATATAGTTACTGAGGTCTATAATTGGATAACACCCAGGAATATCAATGAGAGGCATCTATATGCATCAAGGAAAAGACAATCCCTGCATTTGATACATGTGTTTGATTATTTCTAGTTAGGTAGATAATGAATTAAAGAGAATGCAGATAGGCATTTTAAAAAAGTCTACAGATTTCTCAACCAAGTGTTATGCACTGTCTCACTATCCCCTTCCTCCCCCGACCCCAGTGCTACTTTCATGGCCCATGAAATCCTCAGATGTGGCTCTCTTGATTTTGTGGGGGACCTGGTCCAATTTGTGGCAGTGGGGACAGGAGGAGAGAGGCTCCACTGGTGAGAGCTGCTGGTGGTCTGAAAATTTTAGGGGATGGCAAGAATAACCTTGAAGGCACTCCCCAGAATTCTAAGGCAAGGCCTTCTGCTGACAGCAGTGTGATCATGGAGGTTGCATGAAAAATCATTTTGCAGGCCAAAAATACTATGGCTGGCTTGAAAAAACCCCCATAAAATTGCATTAAATTATAAAAAGAAAAAAAATCTATGCCTCTTGAAAATCACTGGGATTGGTGCTCCTAAATCATTTAGGTACTTTTGAAAATCACACTCCCAATACCCAGAACCTGAGAACAAATGGTGCATATTTCACAAAGCCAGTGTTGAAAATGAGCAGGAAGTACTTGTATATTAACACTGGATAGCTCTCTGGTGCAGTGAAAGGGGAAAATGATTACATACCAGACATGTTCCCATTCTCATGCTTTTTTAAATGTCTGTCTAGATTGGTTTGTTGACCAAAACACCTGTCACATAAGTGACATTTGAATGGCTTCTCCTTATTGTGGATGTTACGGACATGCCTCTGCAGGTTAGACGATATGCTAAAAGATCTGTCACAGTATTTGCATCTAAAAAGAAACAAGAGGAAAAGAAATTGTTTATTAGTAACTGGAATAATAATCAGAATAAAGGGTAAAGAGCATTTCACAAAATGATTGTTCAAAACACACTTCAGACCCTAAATTCTCCCCTTTTTTCTTCTTTTCTGGATTTGCTGATAACTATTGACTCGATCCCACTCCAATTGCAGTCAAACGCAAAGCTCTCGTTGACCTAAATGGTACAGGGTGGCACCCGAGGGGCCCAATTCTCTGCTTCTTCCCAGAGCTTTCAGACCGGTGGAACTCCACTGACTCGTGACCTACAGGTGCAATTCAGCGAAGTGCTGAGTAGCCTTAACATACACTGTAGCTAAAAGGAATTGCGGTTGAGCTTGCTCAGCACCTCACATTTAGGAAGAAGCATAATATTTCTGATTTATTAGTTAGCATAATTGATTCCCATGTATTTAAAAGTATTGCCTGCAAAGTTGAGGAGTCTGAAAAACAGTAGAGCATAATGCTATTGTTTCATGTGCTGCCAATACAATACAATTAAACACTTTTGGAAAAAAACATGAAACAAATTCCTTTTAATACTCAAATAAGGTAAAACAGGCCACTTTGTCTTTGCAAAATTATCCTGTGTGATTACATCTTTTTTTGAGGAATTAGTTTGCTCAGTTGCTAATCCCAAAGGAAATTCAGTTAGCTTCCAAAAACCAGCAATAAACAATCCAGATCTTTAATACCGTGCCAATGTGGGTAGTTTAGTCTATCACTCTGGTACCAGAGGCATCAATTTTCCTACTCTGTAGTGATTTGGAGTCCCTAAAGCCTTTACTGCATTGCTCTTTAAACCATTACTAAGACATACTCTAACTGTTCCAAATTCTCTTTCTGGCAACTAGCCAATAGTCTTCATCACCCTCGTTTTTCAATCGTCTTACTTTTCCTGTGCTTCAAAACATGTCCATTACACTCTGAACAGCATCAGTTTTTCAGTGCAGAAATTGTCCATTATGCTTCTAATTGTTTCTGGCTTTTATGTGGTGGACAAGCGTAACATGCTTCAAGATGCAGCTTCAGTCATGAATAAAATTAGATGCAAATCCCATTTCCCAAAAAGACTCCAGGAAGAAAAATTCATCACAAACAATGAGATTTTCAGCTCTTTACAGGTTCTTAAGTGCACAAATTTGTGTGTTTGTTTTATTGGAACATGACTTGGCTTCCTTCCAACTGATTTTCAATGAATATTTCATTTTCAATAAGCTAACGCTTCAATTCTCATTTCTACATATGCATAACTATCATGGATATTAATAGCAGCTACACATGCTTGTCAACAAGGGATTAAAGCCAACTATGTTTCTGGTAATTATACATAGTTCAGAAAGAATTCAAATTAGACAGGAAGTAAATTTATACACCAACATCTTTGAAACTGTTTTTTGTTTTAAATCACATAATCTAAGGAGCACCTGAATTAAACATAAACACTACAAATAATACTGCTGTGTTTTTAGGCTGGGATTTACAGATGTGCCCAAGTGATTTAGGAGTATGACTTCCATTGAAAATCAATGGGACTTATGCAGCTCCCTCACTTTTTGAACCACCTATCCTCAAATGTCAGTCATGTGCAGTGGGTGGGATTCTGTTACCACAGACATCAATGGGATCAGAGTTAGATAGATCTACCTGTTATGTATCTAAATAGGTACATCTACTAAGGGCCTGAACCTGAGATGCGGTGCACCTGTAACACCCGCTGAAGTCAAGGGGAAAGTCAGCACCAATCCAAATCAGGTCCATCCATAATAAGATCTTTGGAATGTATTTATTATGGATGAATTCTGAAATAATCATATAATCTTACATTTAATACAGCACTTTTTATTCTGCAAGGTCCCAAAGCAATTACAAAATTTGAATGTGGGATACAGGAATCTTCTTACTCACAACTGGGATGCTTCTACCTCTGGGGTGGAACATGGAACGGTTGAAAAGTTTTGACCAGGATGAAAAGTTTTGCTGTTGTCTAGACCAGGTGCTGTTTGTTTTAAAGACATGTTTTAACTAATGAGTTTTAAATCCTCTATGTAGCCAGGGTACGTTGTATTTTAATATGTGTTTGCTGGTCAAGGTGATCCCACTCTCTGTTGCAGTAGTTACCACAGGTTTCTGCATATCTGTGCAGTGGTCACTGATCATTCCTGAGACTACCTATACCTCACCATGAGCTCCCTCTTAGAATTGCCTAAAAAATGGCTCTTGTCACACTCAAGGGGTCGTACAGCCCCTCTTCATGGATTCTCCAGTGCTTGTCCCTTCCCATACAGTTCTACATTATTTGGGGCCTGCTTATGCAAAGGGATGTGGAGGAGGATTTTGACCAGAGTTTGTAAAGTGCTTTGAAATAAAAAGTGCAATATATATAATTACAGCTATAACTTCCCCCCATCCTCTACCCTGCACACATACAACCTTTAGAAGGCTATACATGGTAAATATCACATGGTTTTTCATGGGCATCCTGCAATACAACTGTAGTTAGATATAAGCTTGATTCTCAAGGAAGAACGAAAAGCTTATGGAAAGTTTATTTGGACCAACATTACAGCTGGTAAGGAGCAAAATAATGCCACTGGGGTCAAAGTGGCATTCCCTCCCTACCCTCAAGTTAGGCCAGGTGCATTAGAAGGGCCTTTGTCTTCCACTAACACAACAAGCACATAGCACATTGCTGAAGGCAGGGCACTAGGCTGGATTGATTACTGGTGTGCTCTGTAGTTACAACAGCCAGTTTCTTCTCTGGATAAGAGATCCTATAGGAGATCCTATTTCTGTGCATTAAGGCAAGTGGGAGAGTCTCTGCAGTCAGGAATAAGGTCTATCATATTGTCAAAGAATTTTCAAGAACTTCATGTCTTCAAGTCCCTACCCCACACCCTGCTTGTAACATCTACCAAAAAGGAGCTGAGCTTTGAGACTCTCATCAAGAAGTGGCGTTATAATGGAGGTAAATATCCTTCCTCAACCCTACCTTGTGAGTGAACATGCCCAAATAGAGTTGGGAGCCAAGGCAGCTTTAAATTAGACCACTGCCTCACAGACCCTTAAAATTAGTGGAGTGTCGTTGCATACATAGGAAGGAGAGGGAACATCAAATTTCCTAATTCTGCACACACCAACCAGCAAATAATACTATGAACAAAATTAAAAACATTTCCTAATAATGATACTCAAAATCCCAAAGTGTTTTACAGACTAATTTATCCTTACCACACCTCTGTGAAGGAGGCAAGTACTATTGTACCTATTTTTCAGATTGGGAAACTGAGGCACAGAGATGGTTAGGGCTGAGATTTTCAAGTCGCCTTGACACACAGTTCCCATTGAAATTAATAGGAGATGTCTAAATCTTCAAGACAGCTTTGAAAATCTCTCCCTAAGGGTATATCTACACTGTGATAAAAAGCCTGCAGCACTGAGTCTCAGAGACTGGGTCAGTTGACGTGCGGTTACAGGGCTTGAGGGTGAGAAAATTGCAGTGGAGACTGTACCACTGACTCATGGGCTCAGAGGGCCCATAGCCTGAATGCCTACGCTGCAATTCTACAGCCCAGCAGCCCAAGCCAGCTGACCTAGACTCTGCGACTCACTGCCATGGTTTTTTTATCTCAGTGTAGACATGTCCTAAGTGTCTTTCCCAAAGGAACTGAAGGCCTAATCCAAAACCTAATGAAGTCAACGGAAAGAATCCCATTGATTTCAATGAATCATAGAATCATAGAATATCAGGGTTGGAAGGGACCCCAGAAGGTCATCTAGTCCAACCCCCTTCTCGAAGCAGGACCAATTCCCAGTTAAATCAAATTTCCTAATTCTGCACACACCAACCAGCAAATAATACTATGAACAAAATTAAAAACATTTCCTAATAATGATACTCAAAATCCCAAAGTGTTTTACAGACTAATTTACAGACTAAATGAGCCCGTAATGAGTCAGTGCCAGAACTGGGGACAAAACACAATATTGAACTCCCATTCCCCTGCTGTAAACACTAGGCCATGCTCATGACCACAAACACATTTTATTATACCTGTAAGGCTGCTCTCCAGTGTGCGTCCTCAGGTGACGTGTTAAGTTAGCCGATCTTGGGAAAATCTTGCCACAGTATCTATGATTAGAAAACAGTTTCTATGACAAAGTCATCGCAGTTGACATTATTTCACTGTGAACTGCATAATGCACCAGACGCATAGCCATAATTTAATCAATCCTGTATGGTACTGGGATTTCTTAGGCATTTAAAAAATTCAACGAAGGCATCACAGAAATATAAATAACCCATGAATGAAGCCTGAATTACTGGCACTTGCTAGATTTCCTTGCACATAAGCAAGCAATTTATGCAAACAGACATTAGTTTTAATTACCTTCCAAAATTCTAATCTAATTAATTCTATATCTTTCACATTCATGTTTTAGAAGCCTGAAAATCTGTTATTCAAGGCTTAGAATTCTGATTTGAAGTAAGGAGATTCAATTCTTTCCATTTATTCTATGTGTCAGCAAATGTGACATCATTCTGTGCATTGAATAGGATCAGAGCAGACAAGATTCAAAGACCTAATCCATCAAGGTATGTTTCTATAACAACTTGTCTTGAAAGGTGACATGTTTTCAAAAAGATCAGATAAACTGATATGCCAGTGTCAAATACCCTAGCATTCTAGAGATGATATAGAGACTTAAATAAGGCAATTTTAAAAATCATTCTACCATTTCCCTAATATTTCACAGGGAACAATAAAACCTTCTCAAGGCTCCCAGGTAGCATTCCAAGAAACAGCATGATTAGAACAGTTACATTAAGGACCTTCAGCCCAACCTTGCATGGTAATAAGCACTCTCAACTCCCCCTGAAGGTAATGTGAGTTACAGGTGCCATGCATAAAGGATGCATGCAGAAGCTTTCAGGATTTGGCCCTCCATTTTTAACATACAGTTTATTATTTCATACCAAGCATGACTATACAAGCATGACCCTGATCCTGCTCACGTTGACAAAATTCTGATTGACTTCATTCATACGTGCAATGACTATGAACGTATAGTTTTTGTTCAGATTGTAAACATATGTCCTTATAATTCATATATTTTGTGAAAGATCCCTTCTGACATTAGAGGCAGATGGTCTGAGGAAAGCAGCCCTGTAGCCTGTGATCAGAAAAATTAATAGTGAAAGCGCATTTATTAATATAAAGGTGATGAGGAAATTTGGGAACAAGCTTGTTTATGCAATATTTTCAGCCTCATTTATCAAACTCGAGTGATGTAGGACAAGTTCCTCATATAATAACAAAAAACAAAACACTGTTTCTATGTTTGACTGAATAAAGAGCACTTTGAAATACTATAGACCTTCCATGATCTCTATTAATCATCCAATCAGGAGTAATTTCTAAAGTAAACAACAGCGTCTTTTGAAAGCAGAGAGGAGATGTTAGGAGACCCTGTCATGATTAGCTCAGCAATTACCTGCAGGTATAGCGTTCCTTGCCCTTCCTCAGGAGGTTTTCTGGTAGGGCACTCGGTGGGGCTCGGAAGTTAAACATGGAAGGGACAGATTGTATGAGTTCACTAGCTTCTGGTTTCAGGGCACTAAAACTCTCTAGTTTTTCAGCCATGTTTTCTATAGCTGACATCTGCAAGAGGAAAAGGAAAAAGGAAAACATATCACAGTGAAGGTGCTCTTTTTCTGTACAGATAATTCGAAACACAAAGAACTCCATTCAAAAAATGACTGTGCATAGAAAACTATTTTGGTTTTTCACTCTGTGAGTAGGACAAAGTGATGGAAAACTATGTTATCACAGTTTGAATAACACAAGTAACTTTTACTGACAGTAGATCACTCCACAGCAGTGATGACGTTGTACCTGACAGTTCCTGTTCATCTAGCAGATCATGTTTCCTAATCTCTGTACATACTAATAAATAACTAATTCTACATGAGAGCTACACTAATTGGTATGAAGGCTTATAAAATATTTACGTTCAAATACTTTTTTTTTTGCACTACAATGTAGATTCCTATGCTTTTCTGCTACATTGTTTTAATATTCTTGCTCCTATAGTAATTATTTGTAAACTCTGTATAAGGCAGATCCTACACTTGGGCTTGATCAAGTAAAAATAATGGGTGATCTGGAGTTGTCTTATGGCAAGGATTCTTGTTCCCACTGAAATCAGCTGGAATTTTGCCACTAACTTGAATGGGAACAAGATCTGGCTTTACATGCACATACCACAAAAAGGATATGCTGTCTAAAAAGGATCACTTGGAGAAGCTGGGTCTTATTGGAAAGTACCTGTAGCTGGTAGCGGAAGGATTCTTTTTAAGTTAGCACCTGCAATTTTCAGATATAAATCTGACCCAGTGTATACACTATGACCTTGAAGATAGCAAGTCACATTCGGATTTGAATTACATGGTGTAAATCCAGAATTAAGTGGAATTACACTCTCTAATCTAAAGGAGGGCAGAATTAGCCTCATAGGCCACAGGTGTTTACAAGCCTGATAGATCAGTTCCCATTAAGCAGGAACTGATATATACTGTGATCTCTTGGCAAAATTTATTTTTTTCCCCACTGTTTCGGGATTTCTTTCTTAGCGTTCTAATCTCATATGCTAGCTGGTTTGACTGCCCTCACTCCATTCATTAAAAAATATTCTGTAATAATACTCAAAAAGCACGACGGCCAACTTTTTCAAAAGTGATTTTGGATGCCCAAGCTTAGACACCTTAAAGGAACCTGATTTTCAGAGTGTGGGTGCTCAGCACTTTCAGGCCACTTGAAGATGTCTCAGGTTTGGCACCTCAGAAAATTACCCCAAATCATCTGTCACGTTTGGAAACCCTGGCAACACTGCAGAGTTACTGTAGAACATGGTAACACTTGAAAATAAGAGTTCCCTCATCTCATTCCCCCCTCAAAAATCACAGTGCTCCAACTCAAGATTATAAGAGGCATGCCACTATGCAGTCTTCTGAGAAAACTGACAGAATGGAAGCTAAAGAAAAAAGCCTACACATTTTACAAAGAAGGAGAAAGTTACTTTAAAGCTCTTAAGACTAATTCTCCTCTCTCTTCCCACAACATAAATAAAAAAAACATTTCTAGTGAAGTCAATGGAATTACACTATCCCAGTGTAATAACCCATGTCTGCCTCATTATCCAGTGTCTAATAGTAGCTTACTACATGAGTAATGCCACTGAAGCTAACTGATACTAAGGATGAGCAAGAGTTGCAGAAGGATCTGATTTGCCTCTCACACAGACTGGGGTAACTCCACTGCATTAAGAGGAGATACTCCTGATTTACACTGGAGTAAGGGAGGGCAGAATCTGGCTTACAATGTGCAAGGAGATTATTTTTCATAATTCAACATATTAATAAAGTAATATTCAAGAGACAGAATATTTTTCATGGAACCTTCCTCTAAAGTCTGTGGCGCAATTGGTCTGATTTTGATGCTTTTGTTACAAAAAAAATTGTTGCTTGAAATGACTATTCATGTTCTGGTTAGCTCAGGGTTTTTGGGTTTGTTTTGTTTTGTTTTTCCCTTTGCCTCATAGCCTGCCCTCTCATTTCATGCTCAGACTCCTAATGCGCACTACAAATTGCAATGTACAGGGTACCACTGCCAATTTGCCAAATGTCTTTCATCAGACATGGTGCAAAAAATCACAGAGGGAAGTCAAGATACATTTACTTGTCAGGCAACGAATGTGAAAGCATTGAGAGGCAGTAGGGGCTGTAAGCTCTGGGGTTTGATTCATAATCACTCAGCTGCTAAAACATTCTCCATAGATGCAAGTGGACAGCACATTTGTCAATATGAAGGATTTTGACATGTACTGATCACAGGGCTGAGATATGTAATGATGCTGCTTCTGGGATAGGAGGTAATTCTGTCCCAGCAGAGCAATGTCATTATCAACCCATATAGCTCAACATCACGATATATTTATTTTGATACCTCTTCATATTCTTCTTTACTCAGAATCGATTCTTAAAGCATTTATGATTGTATTTCCACTGCCTTTAATTCCTTCTAATTGTTCCTGGCAAGTAACCATTCTGATATTTACTATTGCAGAGAATAGATGGCTTGAATGAAAAATAACCTTTGGCCTTCCGGCTGATTAGCACTGACAAGACAGTGCATGGGTTATGATAGTACATATTTATGGTGAAGAATAATAAGTGCATTGAGGAGGATAATAAATGTTTTTATTTATGTACATATAATACTCAAGTCAGTTTCATTATATAGGGGTTTTAGATCAATTTTTGATCAAATCAACATTTTTCATGTACATGGATCCCTACAGTAATATATTAAATAAACTATTTTCCTATTTACATTTAAAATGACTTCATCATGCTTAGTATCATTGTTTTATTTGCAGCTTTGGGGCGTGATTCTTCTCTGGCAGTGATGTAAATCAGGACTAAGTTCACCGATGTCAATGGGGCTACACCAGTGTGAGGTCAGAATCGGGTCCTTAGTTTCTTATTCACAGAAACCACAAGCACTTCCAATTACTGAAAAGCAATAACAGCTTTTTAGAAATACATGCCCTGCCCTAAGAATTACTACAGTTTTTTTTTAAACAATGTAGAATGTAGTTACCTTATGTGGTTTATATTCTTAAAGAAACACACCATCTCCAAGAGGAAATATTAAATATTTGGGGTCAGATCCTCAACTGGTGTAAATGAATATAGCACCACTGAAGTCAGTGGAGTTACACCAGTTTACATCAGCTGAGGCTATAGCTCCCAGAATCCAAACAATGCACATTTTTAAAAGGTAATAAGGAAAATAATGACTATTAAAAGGCGACTTTCCTTTGCTTTGCAGCCAGCCAGACCTGAACTAAAGTAGGGATAAAAGTGAGGGAAGGGTAAGTTATTAACTCCCTTCCTTCCTCTTGCACATATACTTCTTTTCCCATTTGTATTCCTTCCACTCATCACCGAGAACCACTGAAGCAACATAAACACTATCAGTGAATCCTTCCTTTCAGCATCTTAATGCTGGCTATGGTAGCACTTTGCGTCAGCTAGAAGGAAGGGCTGTGGTTTCCCCATCAGAGCAGATCCTCTCCCCCCTGCTTCCCCCCCCCCCCAAAAAAGCCCCTCTAAGGCAGAATTGAGATTAGAGGATATACCAGCAATGTAAGGTCAGAAAACATTTCAGGAATGGCATAGTTATCAAAGTAGCAGCCATTAGAAACTCAGGAGATTTAGAAATGATGTTAGATTTAAAATAAAGCAAACCACTTGAAAGCACGACAGTATTGGGAATTAGGGAGGGAGAGAACACCCCACCTTGCATTAGTGTTGCATTGTCTGTGGATCCCCAGTTGACCTTGATGAATCAGCTCCCCACTACCTCCCAGGTACTTCCTGCTCCTCTAGATTCCACACTTTGAGTCCTAATCCCCCTTCCCCAGCTTTGCTTCCCTATAGATCTTCTAAAGTCCACAGGGCCTCCTGTGATCCATAGTAGATCCCAGCGAACCATGGGCCTACTCTGGTCCGCTGTAGCTCCTGCAGCCCTATATCCCAAAAAATAGCATGTCTGAATGACTTCAAATTCTCGTAACTGATCACTGGTCTCTAGCCCTTCCTTTAAAGTGGAAATTCTTTTTCTGAGTAGTTGGGACGCTCCTGGCTAAACATATAAAATAAATCTCAGCCTTAACAATGGAGAGGCTGCAATGATCAGTGAAACACTGATCTGCCAGCAGGGTTATTTAGCAGAGTTACTTATGACAGGCACCCACCCTGGGAGGTTAGGTAGATAGTTACTGGAACAGGATGCACTTCCTCTAGCCTATGGTATCAAATCCAAAATCTCTTCCCACACCAAGATGCTCCCCTTCCACAACTTAAAGATAATATGATTCTTTAACACAAGGCTGCCCAGGGCAATGCACCACATTATAAGTGGAATGGGTTTCTGCAGCTCTTTAGCCCAAATTCTGATCTCTCTCCATTCAAGTGAATATTTAGGGTTCAGTTATCCCATCAAGGTACAGACATACCTTGGAGGCAGTGAAGAGCCAAGCCACCCCCAGGTGAGCTCTGGGAGGAATCGTGTCTCAAGGAAGCACAATTGCTTCTGGTGCTCCCAGGAACAAAGGGGGAGCACACCTATCACACTACCTCTCTGGACAATATAGTATGTTTCCCCCTTCATATCTGGGGGCTCATCCAAAGCCCAGTGAAGCCAATAAGCATCTTTCCAATTACTTCAACGGGCTCTGGAGCAGGCCCCTGAGAATGTTCACTGACCAGTATGAAGCACAGAGCATGGCCCCACACTTTCCACCTCATTTGGCTTGCACCCCAGTTCAGGGTAAGAGAGAACACTCCTTGTATTGAGGGAACACTGGCCACTGCATGGTGGTGCAGTTGTCAGGACAGGAAAGGCACAATCTCACTCTTAATGTAGAATTAGTGTAATTTATATGTCTACAGAGCAAGTTAGCAGAGGAGGTAAGAGAGCGAGAAGATTGCATTACATATTTTACATAAAGTTATTGCCTTATGGACAAGTAACGTCTGCTCCTAATCTGAGATCAGTGAATGGCAGTATTTTATAAAGAACTGTAATTTTTTCATTTACATATATGAGAGTTGTTGATTCTATCTGAATCCAGATGTCTGGAAAAGGAAGTAGCTTTACCCCCACCTCCCTCCTGGTCCCTAAGAGGCTATTAACTGCATACTGACGCAAACCAATATGTAGTCACAATTCCCTAGCGCTGACCCAAAAAGGCAGACATTACCATAATCGGATAAAACAAGTATTTTTAAACATTTCAACAGGCTAGATATCATCAACAAGGGTCTCAGACATTTGTCTTAAAATTTATTTGCAGCAGCAGAAAATCAGTGACATACATAAAGGAGAGTTTCTTTAATTTTTTTTTTTTTAAAAAGGATAACCTGATAGTATGAAATGATCTAGAAACTAGTGTCAATGAAGTGCATGACCTAATGTTTTACAAATTAGACTCCTTAATGCTATTATCATAAAAACAACTGACTTCATGGCCATAACTCATGGGAAAGGATTGTACAAACGTTTGTTTTCTATTTTTATTCGTCTTATTTAAAGGAATCTCAAAATCCTGATGATTAAAGTTCAGCAGTTCTACCTCCCTACCCCAAACTATAATGATTTCTTTAAAAGCATGACTTTCAATCAATTTGTTGTACTGCAATCCCATACCTCACCACATCACATTCATGTTCATGACCAAGAGACTGAATGACTAAATTTTGTGAAGTATCAAGTAAAGACCAAAATCTGATCTCAGGTATACCAGTGTAAATCCAGAGTCTCCATTGATACTGATATAGCTGATCTGGATTTAAACTGATGTAACAGAGAGCAGATCTTGGCCTATAACAAACACAATAAATGAAAAAGCATGGATAATTCATCGCAAAATGTGTTTCTTAGTTATTTGGACAACTATTTTAATTGTTTATCATAATTCTTCATAATGTTACTGCAAATGCTGTCCTAATTGAAGATGTCTTTATAGCACACTGCTTCTAAACTTTAGTGAGCAGTAGGGACAGAGTGCCAGTTTTTGGGGTGGAGATTGAATATATTGTGATCCATTCAAAATAGAGTGTTTCCAATTGATCTGCACTATAGGATTCATGCCACAAAGTGAAAAATAACCTTAAATAAACTTAAAATAGATGAGCCAGGATGCCATGAATTGAGATATACAGGTTCAAGCGACACATTCAAACCCTTCAAATTGGAGACAAAGCCATCCATAAATCAGCACTTTCTCCAATCAGTTTAACAGTATGCTTTCAATACATATTGTATTGCAGCTGTTCAACCATCATCATGGCCAGAGGACAAAAGAAAAAAATAGTTTGATGACATAAATTTGGGGACAGAGCCAACATTAGGGAGAGAGGGTGGAAGAAAAAGAATGTACTGAGATTTTTTCTGTTGCATAATTACCACAATACCACGCTGTTATTTTAAAAGTGTAGTGGAACCAGAGTGCATCATACAAGTCACTTAATCCTCCCAACACCATTAGATGGCACCATTTTGAATTCACTCCACTGAGGAGAAAAAATGTCTGGGGCCACTGTGATGATGTCAATGTTGCGCGGTCTATTTCTGTTTTATTGCTTGTGGCCGATATAAGATTTCAAATGGGAAAACATTTAACAACTTCCACTTAAATTGTTTTTTCCATGCCAAATTATAACAGGTGAAATTCATCCCTTTGAATGGGGCCAGCACACAGTGCCTGAGTTTCTCCAGTCCCACTCAATTCCTTAAAACAGGGTTCCAGTTCAAAAATAGGGTGTAAGCTACGTGCTGGCCATCTGCATAGGAACTAAATTCCATCCATTCGGTACAGCATTTTCAGCCCATTTCTATCACTAATAATACTTCATACATAGAGCCTGATCCAATGCCCATTGACATCAGTCTCCGCTTTGAATGGGAATTATATCAGGCCCTGAAGTAGCACCTTACATCTGAGGACTTTTTGAAGATGAGTAAGTATCATTATTCACATTTTACAGATGGGAAAGAGAGGGATTAAAACCCAGATTTACAGAAAGTAAGACTAAGGTCCACAAGTATTTTTGAATGCTTAACTGAGGTACTTGGGTTCTAAATGCGTATTTGGGCATCTAACTATTCATTTGCATGTGCAAATGCCCCCCCCTTTTCTTTTCTTTTACACTACTGAAGTCGCTCTGTTCACAAAAGTAGGCATGAAAAAAATTGCCTGGATCTCAGGCCACATTGTATGAAAATCTAGCCTTAGTCTTGAGACAATATCTCAAGTCACAGTGAATGAGCAGAAGAGAACATTGGTTTCCTGACTCTGACTCTCCTATTCTAGCCGCTAAACCATGATGTCAGGAGAATTCTGGGCTTAGTAGTTATTGGTTAATTACAGCTGCTGTAGGGGCAGCAAAGTAAGAACAAAACATTGTGTTATTTGGGGGTTATAAAAGTAGCCAAAAGAGTTAGTTGGATTTCCATACCAATTTGGTACTGGATTTAAATATGAGACTAAAGGAGGGGGAAAGCTTACTCTCAGTTTTACCCACTGATGCTCCTGTTCTCGTCAATGGGAGTTATATGTGCCTACGTGAAAGAAGAATTGGACCCAAAGGCCCAAATCAATGTGTGTTGTATCTGTGATGTAAGGGCTGAATTGGGTACGTTAAAGTCTAGAATCCAGAGGACTTTGATCATCAGATTATAACACCTGTAATGGAGGTAAAATTTGAAGCCTAAACTTTCAGCCTGGAGGCAAATGTCTTGTAGTAGCCTCACTAAAATACAACCAAAAGGCCATATGGACTGGTGAAGTCCTTACTTAGGCAAAACTCCCAGTGACTTCAATAAGAATAGACTGCAGGATTACATAGAAATAAGGCCAATGTGACATGGCAAGATATTATCCGCTACAGCTATGTCATTCAGTAGGAAAGCATGTGGCATATTCCATAACTATGCAGAGGGTTATCTTTCATGTTATGCTTTTCTTATGCAATTTATTTTACAATGTTTAAATAAAAATATAAGCAAATAACTTACCCAAGTTCTTTGATCAGGCAATTGGAACTGGGAGCAAAATTGAAACAAAAACAACACATTATTCCTGCATTGGAACCCTTATTGCAATCAATCTATTGTGAAGTTAGTTAAGGTTTCACAGTGAGTGGATTGTTTGCTTTTGGGCACACTCTACCTAAATGCAATCTTTGAAGTGGCAATTTATTGCAAAATATGACCAACTGACCTAGTCTTGTACAGATTTAGGGCCCTAGGCTTTATGGGGAATTTTTTCTGAGCAGGGACTGTGTAACGACTATAGGAATTGTACCTTAATATTTCTCTCTCTGTCTCTCTCCTCTAGTCTAAAAATCTACGTTAGAAGCCTATCCCATAGCTCTTATATCATCAGATTACAAGGATGCAAATTAACCTCTTGCTTAAGCAAATGAAAAACTCCAGGCAATAAATGTAGCTATAAAAATAAGTATTTGTAGAAGAACTGAACTATTTGAATTTATTTCACAAATGTTTTCTACAGAGATAATTTTACCCTACCATTAGAAGGTGAAAATACATGGTGGAATCTGCAATTACATTAATAACCTGGGGACTATAAGGATACCCACAAAAAAAGTTGCTCTGCTAATTTGCCTTTTTTGTACTAAATATTGGGTCAAATTCTATTTTGGAGTGCAGGGAGCGGTTTCCACTGAAGTTGATAAGAGGGCAGACTTTAGCCCTTTATGATTTGACAGGTTGTGCAATAGCATTTTTATTTTCATTTGCTGTGTTTAAAAATGCACATTATATTCAAGACTTCATGTCACACCATCTCTTACAAGTTAAACAGTCATCCCTAGCACCCAGATACATGATGAAAATGAAGACCAGCTGTTCCCATGTATTCTTTCTATTGCACAATCAGAGCCTGTATGAAAATGTGTGAATTGCTATAAATGTACATCATTTATCTCACTGAATAAATACTCTGTAACAGAGTACAGCTAAAGAAATTAATACAAATTTTAATATGGCCTCATCTGATATAACTCGGGAACACCATTTTAAAAAATTATAGGGTCATTATAGATCATCCCTCATACATGGTACAAGGGGACACTTCTTAGGCATGGTAATACTTTACACAGATGGATAATGATTCTCACTCAGGCCAAAGGGCAAACGACGTACAGACAAATGGCATTCTCACACTACGTTGAGATCTATGGGGACAAGTGAGCTTCGCTTGCCCATGGTCCCTTTGGTTCTCTCAGAGCAAGGCAACCCATCTTGCCATGCTGCCATTGATTTGTCTCCCACCATCCCACACCCTCTCTGAAATATGGAAAAGCCACAATTATTCCTCATTTTATATAGTGCCATACCTGTGCACTAGAGGCATTAATAAAGACACAATTCCTGCCCCCAAAAGTTTATAATCTACTTCAGAAAATCTCAGAACATGAAGCTGGCCAAAGAAGGGGACAGGGAAAGAAGAGACCAGGTGTAAAAATAAAGAGAGAGAAAAATCATATAGGACCGGACCATTTTAAATAGAGATTGTGGGGTCGGAACAACTTGCCTAACTCAGTCATAACTTATGATGCTGTAAATGACAACTCCTCCCCTAGCTACCCATAGCATTGACCTCCCACACTGCAGTCATGGAAGGGCAACAAGAGGTTGTTTGGGGGGAGGAGATACTACAATATGTTTGCCTTTTGTCACTGTGCACTTCCTCTCAGTTTTTCATGGGTTTTCTAGGGGGTTTGCTCCTCCTCTTACCAGACAGTGGAGAAGAGCGCTTACCCCAATATCATTAAAATGTTTGGAAATCCCAGGCTGAGTTCTCTGCTAGTGTAAATGGGTGCAGCTCCATTGACTTTAAAAAGTTTCCCTCATTTATACCAGCAGGGAATTTTGCAAGATCGCTGTGAAGAAAACACTAATGGTGAAATCCTGACCCCATTTAAGTTAATAACAAAACTCTCATTGACCTCAATGAATCAAGATTTCACCCTAAATGCCTAGTGCATCCTCTCTTGAAATCCTATCTCTACTGTATGCCTTTAACTCCCTCCTCCATCTTCCCTCCTCATGTGTTATTTATTTAGATTTATGCTGCACTATATAAAAGCCTGTCCAATCCAAACTCTGGGTACCTCTGACAAGCCCTGAAGAATACATTCATACATAACCAGACTCCATCATTTACCTACAGCTCACAGTACCCTAGCAGCAACATAAATATACTAAAATGTGATAAACTCCTCCAGCAAAACCACCAGAGCCCCCTCCCCATTTCAACTGAGCTACACAGATTTATGCAACCTGAGGACCTAACCATCACTGAATTTCTACCAGGCAGTGCAACACCTGAAATGTTCTCTCTGTAAATGTAGGCTCCTTAACTACTCTGTTTTTTTTCAAAACAGACCTAGAAATTGTCTTTGCAATACCACCAAGTCTCCCATCCTGCAGCCTGAACCTGTTTTCATTCACTTATTCATTAAAGGCTGAGAAGGAGGAGAAGAGATAGCAAAGGCCCTTTGTTAAAACATTCTGAATTGAGATTACTGGCCAGATTCTGCTCTCACTCGCAGCAGTACAAATCCAGAGGGGAAGCTCAGTGGAGTTATCTGGGATTTACACCACTGTGTCTGAGAGCATGGTTAAGTCTTTTCTGTGCATTGATTGTTAGTATCACCTGCTATGAAATGGAAACTGGAAGCACTTTCATAAAGAGACTGAAAAGGCTGTCTGGTTGCCTTGCAACTTTGGTAAGTATAGTACCTCAGTATATTCTGTTGAAACACTATCAGGTTGATTTTTATTGTAATACTTAGTGTTTAGCATCAACTATTCCCTTCATTTCCTACACCGTCAGTACATTAGTGCTTTTCTTCCTTTTCCAGCTGTGCAAGAACATTGCTCTCATGTATCTATGCTAAAGCATGGCAAGATCTGTTCTACACCGAAGCCAAAAAAATCCCACACTTGAGTAACTGAGCCTGACAACATGAGGTAGGTACGTACTCATTATTATCCACATTTTACAGATGCTAAATTGAAGCAGAGAGTTTCTATGGCCTACGCAAGAGCTCAGAGGGAGTAAATATCAGAGCAGGGAGTTCCTTACTCCCCTGTCCTGTGCTCGAAGCACTAGACCAACATGGGGAAGTGAAGTGACCCTGTCAGACTGGCACACTACAGGATAAGCAAGTGATACAAGGTTGCAAATAATGCAAAGAGTTTTGATCCAGGCTATCGTTAACCGTTTCTATGCCACGGTACGGATCCACAAGGTTGAAAGAGGCATATTATTTTCTTGACACAGCAAATGAGCAGCAGGACATTAAGCATATGACCAAAGAACCACACAGTCGCCTCATCGCACAATGTTAGCCGAAAGTCTTCAGGCATGGAAAGGGGATGTATTGCAAGCACATATTATTTCCAGTTATTCTACAAAGTTACTGAAACCATGGAGTTGCTCTGTGGTGAGCTGGAATAGGAGTGTTTGTACTGTGTCCTTTCTGAGTGTCTTTATATATATATATGTAACTTTGTAGAATAACTGGAAATAATATATATATATATATATATATATATATAGAAAGAGCCTGGTCTTTATAAAGGCTTTTACTTGGGGTGCCCAGATTTGTGGGCCCCACTATGTATCTGCAAAAAACGGCAAGTGGAAATGCTATCACTGATATCTCCAAATATGCAGCTGTACCTACACACCCTGTGCTTAAACTTATATATGGCAACATTGGTGCCCACAATTAATTACAGGGAGAATTACTTGAGGGTGCAAAACTGAGCAGCAAAAATAGAAGCCACTTTTCAATATCAGGTCCCAAATTCCATTGTCTCTCTGGGTATTGCTTAGAGATGGGCACAATGATCCCTCCATTGCCATTGGCCACAGCGGGGAGACTGCAGAAGCACAATTTGGTAGTAGCACATCTTGTTTGATCCATTCTAATTTTGTGGGGGAGGGAGCTCTAAAACATACATGTAGCTCAGATTTGGGTCCCACTACAACCAGAACATGATGGTTTAGCTGCAAAACATCATGAAGAACATGCTAATGTTTTTCCACCACAACGACATTGGAAAAATTGTGTGTTTTAGGAAATCCAAAAATAACTCAGACTGCATTCTTTTCTCTGCACCTGCTTTGAAGCATCAACAGGATTTGTTTACAATATTGAAATTCCAAAAATACTTACTTGCGGATGAAACAAGAATCCTGGGGAAGGTCTCAAGTACTTTTCCTTTAAAGCTTCAAGTGGGTCAGTTAACTTTCTTTTCTCTACTCTGTAAATGTTAAAATTGATTTGCTTGTGATGAATCAGTCTTAGGCATTAATAACTATTCAGCTACTTATGTTTAAAATAGTCAACAATACATCAGATAATTGGTTTCTTGGTGATAATGGTAAATGATAAGGAGGTACAGTCATCTCTTGATTTGTGCATGCAACTCTCAGGAGCACTAATGAGAGTTGTGAACATCCATTAAAAAGAGATTACACCATTTACATTGGATATAATCCCATTTCAAAAGGCCGATACTATTGATAATAGAAACTGATGACTAACTGCACTGAGCCCTGTTATCAAGAAATAGGGCCCGACTACATTTTCCAAACACAAGAAAAGCTCTCATTGACACCAATGGGTGCTTTTCATATTAGGCCTGCAGAAAGGGACCCTTTGGAAGCTCATCTTCCTTTGTGAGGAATTTAAGCCCTGCTCTTGCCAACCGCTCCACGTGGGCACAGGGATGCCCTTGCAAAGAGAAGTTAGCTAGATCCTGGCCTCGAGAAATGTAGTGAATTTGCCACAACAGAAATGAAGGCTACGTTCAACTGTGTGGCTTCAAGTAGTGAAATAGGGCATCTGATCGTTTAAAATTAGTAAGGCATTTTAGTTCCCCCTGCATTTTTGATCAGTAGTTTAAATTGTATCATTTATCAAAGGACTGATCCTGCATTCCTTACTCAGACATAATTTTCATTGGCTTCAATGGAAAGTCTGCATGAGTATCAACTATGAGACTGGCCCCATGTTATGCTGGTAGCATTCCTTTACTATTCCTTGACAAATTGCATTATCATGCACTGCAGTACTGTATAACAGTAAAAATTTCCACTAATTCAGAAATGATAAATTAATATGATACAGGAAACCTGTGGCCTAATACCTATACTGCATAAATTAAACCATCTCAATAAGTAACACAATGCTAACACTGTTCCTTTCTAATGTATACCCTTTATCTTATGCCAGAGAGTATTCTATGAAATTTTTGCCAAAAGCAAATTTTTGAAAGATAGTAATGAATTAAGATCATTTGTATTACAGTAACTTTTGATTTTTAACAATAGTCTCTTTGTGAAATAGGCCATTTAGATTATGAACAAATAGTTTTTATGGCTAATATTTCACTACTCCTATGTTTCCCGTAGATTAATTTAGACGTATGACTACAACTAATTACAGATATGCAGGCAGAGTATCAAAGTGCATACAAGTGCTGACGTACACAAGACCTGTGGTGAAATCCTGGCCCCACTGAACTTAATGGCAACATTAATGGGAGTTCAATGGATGTGAGGATTTCACCCCTGATTTCTAAGGGCTTGTCTACATGGGGAAAATGGCCTGGAATAGCTATTGCGCAATGGCGCTACATGTGGACATTCTTATTCTGCACTGAGTGTTCGCATGGGGAGTTAGTGTGGAATAACTATTGTGCTTTAAACTCACATGCTAGCTTATATTCCAGTAGCTTCCCTGTGTAGACAAGCATTAATATCTTGGCTCACTTAGGACCTGATCCTATTCCCACTAAAGTCAATGGTAAGACACCCATTGACTCATGAGGTGAGATCAGACCCTTAATGCCCACATATTTTTTTGTTTCATTTTGCAACCAGGCACACATTCTTCCTTCACTTACACCCGCACAGCCTCACAGAAACTGGTGGGTTGCTCTAGTATAACTGAGAGCAGAATTTCAATCCTCAGTACCCACATTCCTTTGACCAGTCAGACCAGATCCAACCCGTACTTGCGGCTGTCTGCTACAGCAAGTGGAGTGGAATGGTGCAACCAAGAGCAGAATTTGGTTCAGATAATTTTTGAAATAAATGCTATTATGGGAGTAGGGCATGGGGTGTAGTGCTTTTGAGGAAAAGGGACTTGTAGTAAAAGAATTTGAAGAACGTTTTCAACTATCCAGCATTTGTGCCATCTCATTTCTGGATAAGCAAATGTATTAAATTACTGCATATTTTAAATGACAGTGCATGAAGTGATCCATCAGCTCAGCAAGTTACACAGGAAAAATCCTGAAAGTGTTAGCTGTGCTCAAGAAAGCTATATTCCATTAAAGCCTGTTACCTGTAAATGGGATCCATAAAGAACGGAGTGGGCCTGGCATGTTGCAAAGAAGCATCAGTTGCTTTCCTTGTTTCAAGGTCAGCTCCTTTCTTTTCACCAAAGACATGGTTTTTCCGAGGCTCGGCTTGTTTTGTACCACTGGCTCGACTTCTGCTGCCCATGCTCAGATCTAGTGGTTGATCCTGGCTTGTCACGGATGGAGCTGCTGGCTTTGAGGTTATAGGAGTAACTGGCTTCTCCTCCTTACGTTTAGTGGTGAGGTCAAAGGGAGACTCGGAGCTTCCCTTTGGGATCTTCTTTACTTCACTTGGTGACTGAGGTTCCATTTTCAAAGGCAACGGTCTCAAGTCTCTATCAGGAAATGGGTACATTGATTGAGAGAATGCTGGAAAAAATGGGAGGGGAAACATGGAAGGGTAAGGTAAAGCTCCAACTTTTTTGTCTTGCAGCCCCACAAGTCCTGTTGAACCAAAGTATTTTTCAGCAATAGAAGCAATAGCCTTTATAGAATCATTCACTGCTCCTGACACCGCAGTTTGCTCCTCTAAAGATGGTGAGAAAATGGAATGACTGCTGTATTCTTTCTTATTATTTATTGAAGCCAAATTCTGAAGAGAGCTTACTTTGTCTTTGAACATTTTACCATTTTCTTTAAATTTCTCTTTATCACTTTCAATGTCACTTTCCAGATCAGAGCCAGAGGTGGTCTCCAGGTCACTGCCACTGGGAGTACTGACATCATCAAGGTCACTACTCTCTGACTGGTCACTGATTTTTTCATGCGGCCTCTCTTCAGAGGACCTCTCTGGTTGAAGCTCCACTGGCTTATTTTCACCTACAGAGGGGTGCTTATTTAGTGCCTTCAAAATATCCTGTGTAGCTGGCAGTATCTGAGGATGTGTCAGGAGGGGACTTTGACTTTTGTTTGTCTGGTCTGTGCTGGGTAGTCCTTTAACAGGAGAACTAGCAGGTATCAAAGGTGGCCTGTGGTACAAGCCTGAAGGAAACAGACCGGGGAAGCTAAAAGAAAATCCAGGAGCTGTTGGAAAGGTAAGACCAGCAGGATGCCTATTGGCACCAAAATAGTCAGCAAGGCCCGGATTTGCATGATTCATATTAACCATGGACGTTTTATCCATAGCTGGGGTTCCAGGAAGTGAAATGCCTTGGCCAAAAAATCCTCCTGCTGCAAAATGATTCTTGCCCTCACAAAATCTCCTGTGTTTATTTAAGGAAGATGTAGTGCTGAACATTTGTCCACAGTCTTTGCACTTGATTTGGGTTCTGCAATCAGCATGCATGCGCTTATGACGACAAAGGTTTGAAAACTGAGTATAGGATTTATGGCAGACCTCACCTGTGTGTAAACAACAACAACAACAAATCTCAGGCTTTATGATAATTTCCCCTTTCCCCACCCGAATTTAGCAAAGAAAACAATTTGTTATCCCCAACATGTCAATTAGGAAGCCATAGGGAGAAGTCTGTGAGCTTCATCTGGGTGCACAAAACAAATGAAAACTCATTTTACTTTTTCCAAAGCAAGGCATCCAACCAGACAAATGTCTTGAGACAGCATAAAGAACCCTCCCAACAAAAAATAAAAATCCCTAAAATACAAATATTTCCTTTTCAGTTTTCACAATACTTGTGTGGCTTACAATGTTTTAAAGTCATGATCATTATTATCATTTATACTCAGTAGCACTCAGAGCGCCTGATCAGAATCTGGCCGCCAATGAGCATGACGCTGTGTGTACAAACTAAGGCCCTGATCCTGGAGACACTTACACATCTGAATAGCTTTATCCACATGAGTACCTCCATTGATGGCACCGGGATTATTCAAATGCTTAAAGTTATTCACAGGCATATGCATTTGCAAGATCAGAGCCACAGAAGTAGACATAGTCCCTGCCCCAAAGGGCTTACAATCTAAAAAGACAAACAAGATATATGAAGGATGGGGGAGAGGGAGACAATCAGATATATACAAGCACATATAACTATTAATAAACCCAATGTTTTGCATTTACAAATGAGATGCTAATTACTTGAAAGCCTTGGCATTCCAGGCTGTGGTTTCCAGAGCAATCACAATCTGGTGCCTGGGCACATATGTAACCTTCTCTATTTTCACATACAGTGTAGTGGGATTCATATGGTCAGACAGAGTTACAGTTGCTTTGGAAGCCATAATGCTTAATTTCATGTCTCATGTAATTATAATCATGGCCTTAATGTTTCATAATGCAGTTTATTTGCGTGTCTCTTTCATGTGAAAAAACATACCATATTTCAACAACTATTTCCTCAAAAAATGCAGCTGTATTTATTTGAATGTCTGATGGTCAAAACAACTTGATGGATTTCCTCAAACTCCTTTGGGACAAGAACAATTTCAGCTCAAAAAAGGAACATTTAGAGAAAGCCTTAAACCCTGGAGATTAGGGGTTGCAATTTTGATCTGACCAGCCTGATCTATACTACGACATTTTGCATGTCTGAATACAGTTATCAACAATCACATTCAGTGACATGATGAGGATGGTGGTGTAGTGGCCAATGTAGAGTGAGTCATGATACATTTTTGTAGAGTAAACCAGATCACTGAAGTGAACGGGATTTTGTGCTGTTAGCAGGTAAATGTCATATAATCACAACTATAGGGTGACTACTGCAAAGATGCAATTTCCTAGTTTGTGAAACCTTGTTTTCATGTCATATTGAAAGTGCACAATTACTTTGATTTTTCTCTCCTTTAGGAACTTTATTGAGCAAGGCATTGGGGTAGAAAATAGTGAATAGAAGCAAAAGGCTTAGCAATTTTAAATTCCCTATTAGAGAATAAGATCTAGACTTCTATCCTCCACACACGTAAACATGAGCAACTTCATGCATGTGAGTGTTCCCATTGAACTCAATGGAACTACTCATGTATGTAAAGTTACTCAAATAATTTGCAGAATCAGGGCCCTAGTCTGTCCTCAGTAAGAGGCTTTTCCTTGCAATTTGGAATTCTCAGTAGAATAGGAAAGATCTGTAAGGGAACTCCAATAAGCTTCGCTGAGGCCTACAGAAATCTGACCAGAAACCTTGTTTGAAAGGAGAAAGTCTAGGTTGTCATTCATTTGGAAGGTTGCTGTGGAAGGTTGCTGTGGTTTGACTTATAGCTATTTTAGGTTTTGTTTGTCTATACAAAGTTTATGTCCCTTTTTGACTGTACTTTCACACATCATCAGGAAGTTTCCAGAGTTGTGCCATGCAATGTGTTGTATTTGACACTTTCCTGGATAAATAGAATGTAATGCTAAAGTTGCTGAAACACACGTTCCACCAGTAAGTCTCGTGTGTTAACACTTCATAGTATTCTGCTTCTATCAGTAAATGTTCTAATTTGTTCAAAAACAAAATTAAGCAATGTTATACTGCTGCGATAAAATTCTCTCTCTCTTCTCCCCCCACCCCTCCCAGGGAAAAAGCATGTGGCTACACTTTGACTTAATATGCACTATATCTTAAGCTCTCATCTTTCACACATCAAAGCCACACAACAATTCACATTGTGTATTCTGAGCCCTTTTTAACAATCATTTTCATGCTTTGAGACAGGCTGACATAATTTACAATGGCTCTATTTTAAGCTGGTAAAGGAAACTGAATTGAATGTATCTCATCCTGCAGTGTTGGTTCCCATGAACTATAATCACGTCTTCTAACTTCCACTCACACCAATGCCTGAGCTAACCTTCCTGCACTTCTAAACCCCTGCCCTTGAGAAACTTGACCACTTGTTGTCATGTCTTAACTGTTTACCTCTTTAGTGGGCTCTTCACATCACCGCAATAATAATTCCATTGTCTAAGGGCCTGATCCTGTCAGACAAGTTTTCCTATTCATGCCTCATTGCTATCATTGGCATGGCTCAAGTGGGAAAAGTTTGCAGGATTAGGCCCAAACACAGGAAATGTGCAATGCTATAATTCAGGAAGAATGCCTGTTACAGTATATCAGTTGGTGTTCCTGTAAGATAGCTTCATTCACAAAGAAGATTATAGATTAAAAAAAAGCAAAGTTTTCCTACCATGCATATTAGAATGCTTGGTTTTCTCTTGCTACATTTCCCCCCCTAATTTGGGAACCAGATCCTAGTTAATTAAGGATTGTAGGACCAGCCATTTATTTGTTCGGATATAGCACATTTAATTGACATTTATTTGTTATGCCTCATATAGTCAACATATAGGGCCCAATCCTGCTTCCACTGAAGTCAATGCCAAAGCTTCCATTGATCTTCATGGTACAGAATCAGGCCCACAAAGAAAAGTTTAGGGTTGGCTTGTGCAACTTGTGGGACCAATCAGATAAGCGAAAGTAAATTGGCTACAATTGTGTGAATAAATGCTAACAGTGAGAGTTGCACAGTCTAGCCCTTGGATACCATGAGTCAAATCCTTATCTACTATAAATCAGTTTAGCTTCACTAAAGGCAATGGATCTACGCCAATTTACACTAGCAGAGGATCTGACCACATATATTTCATTCCAAAAAATATATTTATACTACTAAGTACTTTTACAAGACCGATATGTACTGTTTTAGGGCTATATACAGATGCTCCCCGGGTTATGCAAGACCTGACTTATGCAAATTCGCACTTACAGAAAAAGTTCCATAAGCCAGAAATAGGATTTTCAAGTTGCGGAAATTTTTGTGTAATGCACAGGTATACGTTTCCGACTTACGCAAAATTTGAATTATGCAAGGCTTTCCAGAATGGAACGATTGCATAAGTCGGGGGCCAAATAATTATTCTCCATCAGTACACTCAAAATTGAAGGGAACTGAAAAACATCGTATTTCCATGGAAAAGCAGAAAAACCCAAAAATCTTCCCACAAGTTATTGGTATCCTTGCAAACTATTAGAATGTGTGCAATTTAACCTTTAAAAGGCCTAACATGACTTTATACTCCTCTTTAAAACAAACAAAAAATTACTGAAATCATGCAAATACAAGCAGCTAAAATATTCAGATGTATATTATTATAACTCCATCCATGTAAGTAAGAGCCATGACAAAGGACTTGCCTTTGGGACCATAAAACATAGTCTATATAAATAGGTCTCCCCTGTGCAAAATTCCTCTTGTATTTAAAAAACTGAAGGGAGAAATGGGAAACATTTTCATAGGTAATCTGCTGAAATATATGGGCTTTAAAGAGTAGCTATGTTTGGCAATCAAACTTTGGACCCAACTCTGTAATCCTCACTCACCAACGTAATCTTATTTATGTGGATAGTCTTACTGAAGTCTATGTATTACCTAATGCTGTTGAATTTTACACAGAATACCCCATTGATTTTATTGGGGAATCTGCACATAAATCAATTGCACAGGATGAGTCAATGGGCTTACTCACGTGAGCAAGAACTATTCCGATGAGTTAAGGTTACATGATCTAGCCCTTTGCTTTCTGAACAACTTTTATTTCCAAGAAAAGTTTTGCTTAATATTTAGATGGAGGGGATTTACTGACTTTAATAGCTTCCATGTATTTAGGCTATAGAAGCTGGATTTGACTTCTCCAGTCAGTTTTATGGTATGCTTGGTTTTCTATATCCTTACCTTTACTCTAAGCAACTAACATATAGCTATGGCTTCCCTCTTTGCAAGTTTTATCACTGTGTAGACTCCCACCCCTAATACAAACCACAACCCTCCCATCGCACCCCTCAAGGTATATTAATTCATTTGATGTGTAAGTGTACTCTGTACTGGAATTTTCTTAGAACCAAGAAATTACCTAGCCGTTAAGTTTGCATATTTTCTGCTTATTAAACAAATTACTGTAAGTACTATTTTGAATACGTTCAGCCTATTATGGCATGTGGTTTCTATTTGGAGATTTTTTGAAGGCAGTGAGTAATTATCTTACTGTTGGTGAGTTTTCACTCAAGCTTGGGCAGTATACTGTAATAAGAGACAGTTGCCATAAACAGACTGGTAGGGCAAATCATGGTGTGTGGCCTTGTACTGGGAAACAGATATCTACTTTAAGTGACTTGACCCCCAACCCTTCAACACTCAGAAAGGCCTACCCCAACACGTGATCTCTACATTCTTTTGTTCTGTTATTTCATAGCTATTATCCATAATTGTTCTTTAGTTTTCTGTCCATCACACTTTGCATCTGAAGAATAACAGTTGATGTTTTGATTTACCAGAGATCACTGAAAACATTAATGGAAAGCATTTTACACATGATTTCATTTGAAAAGAACCATAGTTCTATCTGGAGCATTTGATTCAAAAGCAACTGTAACTCTAGTGCTCAACTAGTCCTCCATGGCAGGAAGCCATTGTTTTCTAATTATTTCATTTCCACTAATACAGTATTAATCTGAAAAAACCCTCTGTGATCCTGGGTAGGGAAAAATAATTAAACAACTGCTGTAATTGTGTCTCGTTAATTAGATATTTGCTAGCTCAAATAAGTCTAAACATAAATAAATAAATAAATAAATAAATAAATATTTATAAATAAATATGAACGAGTCCACTGGGCTTACAAGAACATTATTACTCATGCTGATGTATTATCAAGACCCAAAGCACATGTCATAGAACCATTAAACTGTTCCCTAGGTGAACATATGCTGGGTGTTCCAATATACTGAAGAAGTTAATACCAGAACTTTTGAAAGCTGATCGCTGGTGGCTCAAACTCCAAAGCACAAGTCCCTGTAGACTAGTATGAAATTGCAGGTTTGCTTCCTCTCCCCATTAAACTAGCTTCCAGTCACTTGACTTTACACCTTTGCACTGTAATTATCTGGATGCTACAGATCTCCAGTGTAATTTAGAATGCTTTAGATTGGTCCTAGTTTGAAGTAGTCACTTTGAAAAGATGGAATGAAGCCACAATCAGTTTGGAAGAAGCACCAGGAAAGAGTTTTTGGCAAACTAGTGCTGAAAACAGGGAGATGGTAGTGAATTAGGGCATTGAGTATATAGGGGCGAGGATTTTTAATTGGCTTTGAGTGGAATTTGAGGACAATGAGGTGGGATTCAATGGCCAAAGGAAAAATATTTCTCTTTGATTACCATATAGGAGAGAGAGTCTCCTGAAGCAGTATCAAATATCCTGAGTCCTGATGCTGCAGCAGGATCTGACTGTGCACTGCAACCGATGCAGTCAGTGAGACTGTGTGGGTGCAAGACTCTTCACTACCATGTCCAGATGCAGGAATTAGGTCCATGGAGCAAGTACATGTTTTAAAAAGCTTGATTTCCAGGACAACTGTTTGTCAAGGCCTAACAGCTTCCCGTTAATACTTAAGACTGGGATTTGCAAAGGAGCCTAAGGGAGTTAGGCACCCATCTCCTACTGAAAATCTATTGCCCTTACTATCATAAGCAAATCCCAGCCTAACGGTGTGAACTAATCTTGTAGGGAAACCTCATGAGCATTTCCAAAGCAATGCAGATTTTCAGCATCAGATACCTTTGCCTGTCTCGCTTAAATCCCATAACCCACTGAGGTTTTTCATTATTGACTAACTATATTGTCTCTGTCAAATCCTTCCCTGAACTGCTCTTTGTGTCCGGGGGGAAGGGGAAGATATTCCTGGGGAAACAGGTGTATTACAGCGTTCAGTGTCTGCTTGGAAAGGAATATATAAAAACAACTCCACGTATTGGACTATGAATTACACAGCCACTCATTCAGTAAGTCAGGGCTTAAACCTACTCCCAGTGGGAGTTTCAACAGAAGCAGGACTGGGCCGCCTATTTCCTGATTATGTTGCTTTTTTGAGACGAGACAGACATTGAAGTTTAGACGTTTAGTTGAAGACTTACATATAAAGGGCTTGACACTGCTGTGGATGTGCTTGTGCTGTTTAAGGCCTGAAGAAGTAGCAAACGTTTTACCACACTCTGGACAAGCGTGAGCACGAGCCCCAACATGCTGGGAACGAATGTGCCTCTGAAGGTTGCTGGGGTCCGTGAAAACCTGCTAGGAAATGAATACTGATTAATCAAGCAACTTAACTGCAGCAAGGGAGCCAGCAATCACAGATGACTCCTACAAGACCAAAACTGTGGTTTTGTTTTTTAAAGGCTAGAAAATGAAACGAAAACGACCTAATATTGGCTGGTTAGTATGACCAGATCTTGCTGCATTGAAGTTTTGACATTGGCTTCAACTGGAGCAGAATTGGGCCGTATGTTTTACAGGACTCGCTGATTACTCTTTGGAGCAGTGACTTAGGCAGGGTCTTTGTATAGTGCTTGCCAAAATGAGGCTGCGACTTGGTCATCGTCTCGAGGCACTACTGCAGTATAAATGCTTTATAACAGTAATGAGTGACTTGTATCAAGGAAATCCTGACCCGCAACCTAGTATCAAGGATGCACCTTCAGCATCTAGCTTTGTCTCGCTACAAAATAAAAAACATGCTCGAGCAAGTTTTGCTTCACTGAACTTAAGCAGACAAACTCCCATGGATTTCAGGGAAGCAGGAGCTGATAACAGTTTCCATAGTGTTATGTAGGATTAATAAAATTATGTATCCAGGAAATGCAAAAAGGAAAACCCACCCACTCACACAAAAAACTAAAAACAAAACCTGTGGAATCATAAGAGGGAAATAATTCCTTGCTGGTGTGGTATAAAGAGAGCTGACTACAGCTATGCATGAATAGTCTATATAATGGGCCAGAGTCTCAGCTGGTGTAAATCGACATTGCTCCATTGGAGACAATAGCTGGGGACCTGGCCCATGATTTCTTCTTATTATTTATCTTGCAGTAGTGTCCTGAAGCCTCAATCAGCATTGGGCTCACCGTGCAAGGTGCTGTACAAACACATAGGAAGACATGGTCCCTGTCCAAGAAAGCTTAAACCAGTTAAAATAATACAAACTGAACCTAGTACAGAAAATAAAGAACTAGACTGCGGCCATATGATCGGCGCTGATCAGAGGGCAGCATGTTGTAGCTCTGGCCCTGGAGCAGCTTGGAAGGGGGACTGTGTCTTACAGAGCTACAATCTCCTTTCTGGTTCCCAGATACCCTGGGGAGGGAGTAAACTTGCACTGCTCACCTAAGGCACCAGCACAGCTAAGCTTCCAAGTGGGTTGAAGGAGCAGAGCCACCTACTTCCCACCCCATGTGTTCCCTCTCACCCCCTTTGCACAAGGGGGACATCTAGTAGCCCCTTGGAGGCTAATTTCCTGCCCGTGCTGCTACTGATCACCTGGATGGCCAGTGCAAGGTAGTCGGGGGGTGCCTTACACACTCATATTACCTTACATGACTGCGCTATCTCAATCACAATCTGACTCAGAGAATGAGAAGGAACATGAGTCCATCCCTGCATTTCTAGCGGGAATTCCTGCTGCATGGAGGTAGATAAATAAAATGTTACCCACTCCTTTTAATATATACTAGTTCTTTTAGCAGGCCATACTGATTTGAGGGTTCACCTTTCAAAATATATTTACAGTTTCCTGAAATTGGGATCAGACTGGGGGGTGGGGGGCAAGGTTCCACCCCCATTCCCAGAAAAGATGGATAGTTCTGCTAACTTGCTTGCAATAGTTAATAACCTTGATGTCATTAGGCTACCAAATCATTGCCCACGTAAATGGGTGAAGTACACATCCCTCTTGAAACTATTCTATCTGTCTGTAAGTTCCATCCCTCACAAGGGGCTGAGTATTGACCTCAATGGATGGAGTGTGCGCTCAACTTCCTTCACGGTCAGCGCCTGAGTGAGTTTTGCATTAGGTCATCTTCAAAATCATAAGGGCAAGAAAATGAAAATATTTTAAATGAAAGCTTAAATCCTACAGAAACTGATGGGATGGCTAGAGAAGGATTGGTATGACCTCCTGTTGAGTATTGGCTGAATCTGCTCCTGACCCCCGGGTTTCCACACCCAAAACTTGTTATTATATCTCATAAAACACATGATACACAGAGAAAGGCCAAATATCCTACAAATTCCTGTACCTTGGCACAGTTTTCACACTCATAGTGCTTTCCACTGTCATGTGACATTTGATGACGTATCAAATTGGACTTCCAGTTAAAGGCCTTGGGGCACTGATCACACTTGTACTCTCTCTCTTCAGTGTGGGACAGCATGTGCTTCTCTAGGCTGTGAAGACAACAACAGGCTTTGTGAGGTCTCAACAACACCTAAAGAGGAACCCAGTTTTAACAGTGATTTGCAGCCCAAGTTAGATATGAAAATGAAGCGTCAGGAAGAGAAGTAATTTTAATAGATCACATAATTATAGAAACTAGAGGGGAAAGACCTAGAGAGCCTTATTCGGAGAAGTGCAACTCCTTTTGAGTTTTGCTCACCATCTTTCAAAATTAGGGCGATAATATTGTCTCATTGGAGCTCATCTCCATGCCAGAACAGTACATCTCCTCGTGTCTTGGCCAGCCACTTTTTAAAAAACTATTTATTTATTTAGGAAGCTTTAACAAGTGTACAAACCCTTGTCATGTAAATAGCAGAAACAAAACAATCATTACAACAGTTAGTTTTTGTTTAAAGCAACATTATAGATGAATAGAGTCATCAGATTCCAACACCTATGTTGCTTCTAGTGATTTTATTAAATTGACTGAAATTTCTATACACATATTTAACAAACCAGGCATGTCTATCAAATGATAATATTTAAAAAAGTTGGACAGGTGTGCTGAGGTTTTTATACAGGTGAATATACATTGGGTATTGAATAAAAGATAACTAAATATCTATCTATCTATCCTCTGTTTATCTGGCTGGGTACATAATAGGTGTGTTAATTTTTCCTAACCACAACCTTCCATAGTTTTTGAACCATTCCTCTATGGTTGGGCTATTTCCCTTTTTCCAATGAGAGGCTACCAATAGCCGAGCAGCTGCTACCAAATGAGAAATTAATTCTTCATTCCCTCTTGTCTGATCATTTCTACTAGGAAGAGCCAGAAGGATTACTGTTGGATCATTTGGCAATAAGTGTCCAGCAATTTGTGACTATGGATTGCATCCCAGTACTCTCTAATGACTGGGCATGTCCAGCACATATCCATAAAGTCTCCTCTTCCACCATAATTTCTCCAACATTTATCCATTCAATCTCTTTCTATATCTATATATTTAGCCTAATTGCTGTCAGGTGTCACTGAAACACTATCTTAAAGAAATATTATTTTATATTTGGCCAGCCATTTTAAAAAATGTATTCCTATCCTTCACTGGGGCCAGATTCTGATCTCTCTTACACCAGTGTAGATGAGGAACAACTCCATTGAAGTAAGTGGATTTACAGTAGGATGAAACTGGTTTAAATGAGATCAGAATCAGGTCCCTAAGCATTGCAGACTAAAAACATGTTCCCCCTAGCTATCATTAGCTACATTAAATGTACTTAGCAGTTTTGGAGCCAATTGTCCAAGCCCTTTAATAATAGAAAGACATAGAACAAACTGAAAAGAGTTCAGAGAAGTGCAACAGAAATTATTAATGTGCCCAAGCTACACGCAGGCAGAAATATTTTTAAATAACCTCTATTGTCTGGTTACATACAAAACCTTCTCTCATATATTTAAAATTTAGGAGGACAGAGAATATCACAATGTCTTATAAGCAGATACATATGGAAGACTAGAAAAAAAAAGTCTGGTACCATTACTATCAGAGCACATGCCAACCCACCAATATGGGGACACATTCTGCAGTCCCTCCTCAGACAAAGCTCCAATGATTTCTACTGATTCAACTGACCAAAGATGCTGGGGTTTTAGCTTAGGGTCTCCAGTCTGATTTGTGATTTTCACGCTCAGCCATCGGTCATCAAAATGCTTTTTGCCCTGTGGATGCCAGTTACATTTAACTCTACCAGACTCCTCTTTCATTATGTCAGAAATGGCTGTGGCTTCCTCGTATTATATTTCTGCAAGAGTTTTGGCCAAATACTGCACCCTTTACTGGCCACCAACCCTGTATGCTGGGTGCATCTGTGCATGCAGAATGCCTCATTCATTGGATAATACTGAACAAAAGTTGGCCCAGCATGTGACTGATTCAAAGTGACTGAGTTAGCTGGGTAAAAATAAAAAAGGTTGCCAAAGTGTAACTGTGAGCAGAGTCTGGAGTGTAATATTTCAAAGTGTTAATAGTTCTTTTCTACATTTGAATTTGAAGACAATATCTAATGTAGGGGAGTCACTGAACAAATGTAAATTTATCTTAAAATATTAAAGATTCGAGACATAGGACAGAAAATAAAGACTGAGTCATCATAAATAGATGTGCTGTGGTGAGAGAAACAGTGAAAAATGAGAGCCAATGCAGTCAGTCCCAGAACTACTTAAATTATTGAAAGGCTAGTACATGACAAAGACTATTCAAGGCAGAAAAATATAGAAGGCCATTCTATATATATAATAAACCAAAAGGACTATATTACATATCCTGGGGGTGGGGGGATTAAACCAAGAGACACTGAATAGGAACAGTCAAAATGGTGTGCTGGCATAACGGAGGGAGAAAGAATTGGCATAGGTCCACTAATTTCCATGGAGCACTACTGATTTACCCCAGCTGGGGATCTGGGGATTACTTTGTTATTCAGATCCCTGACTTTTACTATTAAATGTCAGTAGCTGGGGCCAACTTTCCCCTGCAGCAGGTAAGCGTCAAGTATCAAGAGACCCAGCACAAACACACAGATGTGCATGTGTGAGGAAGTTATTGCAAGGGTTATTGTGCCCACTCAATGCCTCGCAATAATTTGCAACATCTCAACGTATTCTGCACTGCAATACATTATAAGTATCTGCAGAAACCTGCCGGGATGGGAAATGTACAAATGAGTTCCACCATAGCAAATGTATACTAAATATTTGTATACGGATTTATATATATGTATTATACTTATGGCTGAGAAGGGGCCTGATCCTGCAAGGTGCTGAGTGCCTGCCACACTCATAACTTCTTAGGGAGTTGAGGGTGCTCAGCACTTTACAGAACTGAGCCCAAAGTGCAGAGTAAAAATGCTGCTCTCACTCAGTGGCAATGAATCATCACTAGTGTTTGTTAGTTTTCACTGTACTTTAATGTTACTGCTTTTGGAATCAGATTAGATGAAAATGAGAATACACATGTTGTAACTAGGTACTTTGGGCCTGATCCTCCCCCCACTGAAGCCAAAGTCAAAGCCATTGTTTTTGTCATTGTTTTCAATGGAACCAGGATACTTCCCTGTAACATTTTTTTCCAGAAAAAGGGGAAACTGATGTGTTTTTCATGGGTCCCTGTGATCATATGCAGCTTTGTGCTGCTATATGGTGGATTTGTTCTATACAACAAATTTTAATTTTAATTTTAAATTTAAATTTTAATAACAAATTTTATAGCAGACTTACGGTGGCTAGTTTTGTCATGTTTTAATTGGCCTATCACTGCTAGTTTGGGCAGAAAAAACTGTTGTCAAACTATGAACACTATGCAGAAGTGTACCGAATTATTTCTGCCTAGGACAAGAAGAAGAATTAGATCAGGTCCTAGCTGGTGTAAATAATTGCAGTTCTACTGATTTCAGTGGTGCTATGCTGATTTATATCAGCTCTGGAGCCGGCCCATTTAGGGTCCAGTTCATTCACAAATAAGGGCTTCAAAATCAGGCCTTAGTGTGCAACCTACACATAATAACTGTAAGGTTAAATAAAGAATGGTCTGATCAGTGTGTCCTAAACAAATCTGATTCTGCTGTCATACGTATTCTGTTTTAGAAGATGGGGTCAAATTCTGCACTAACTTACACCTTCTGCATTCCTACAGAAACCAATACAGAATTGGACCTATGATTTTAGTGGGTCTGATTTTAAGTGGCTCTTCCTACCTTTGTAAATCTGGAAACACTTGATCACACTCTTTACATTCTTGAATGTCATGCATGTTCCGGAGGTCATTTTCATTGTCAAGCTTTTGTTGAAAGTCATCCTCCACCATAGAAAATGCTGAGTGAGGTGTGCTGCATGGGAATTTCTGATGGTCTACTAGTTCCATCTTGGACTCAAATAGCTGGTCACAATCCTCACAACGATACTGGCGCTCCTCTGGAAGGCAAATTAATTGGTTATGTGTTGTAGGAGAAAAGGTGCAGTGAGACAAGTTCTTCAACAATGGTCTTCAGACATATTTTAAACTACCATTTCATCAGCTGTCCCGCTGCTTTGCAATAAAACCTGTGGCCATTCAGAGAACAAGGAAGAATCTGAGAAGAAACTAGGAGAAAGGATTTTTCATTTCTCCAGGTTTTTTTTAAATCAGTGCAGTATAATCCATTACCCACCTTGGCTATTTCTGATAGAGGATCCTAAGATTAACACAAGACACAAATCATTATCCTCAAATACTGTGGTGACGGGAGCTCAGTGAATGGACAGATAGAAGTGGGCAACCCTGACATTTTGGAGTGAGGTCTAAACTGATTCAGGCACAAACATTTGTATTAAAATGCCCTATAGGATTTTTTGAAGGTTTTAAAGACACTTTGACATTTCCTACCCATGTGTGACAAAGTGGGGATTTTCTCTTGTTATGTTATATGTGAGTCTGACTGTTGAGCCTATGTGAGTTTTACTGTTTTGCATGAATACTGCATGTCCCTCAGTTTCCCTGTGTGCTGCATCAATACCTCAGTGGTGGGAATAGGGGTGTGTGACTTTGGCTGAGACCTCTGGAGCAGGTGAGGCTGCTCCAGCTGTCTGCCTATATGCTATGACCGTTGCCCTTTGTAACCTGAGACCCAGGAGTGGGATGCGACCAGGTGACTCTTTGCCAGGGAAGCAAGACAAAGACGAGGAGGAGGAGCAACAGGGATATCTGAGGTCAGGTCACTGGAAGCTGGCAGTCTGCTTGGGGGGACTGGAAAAGGGGGAGTCCAGGGCATCTGGCCCAGGATTCCGCAAGATGGACTTGGCTGAAAGTCACTGATTTCTGTGCTAACAAGTTCTGTTCTACACTGTGTTCCTGTCGAATAATAAACCTTGTGTTTTACTGGCTGGCTGAGAGTCACATCTGACTGTGAAGTTGTGGTGCAGGGCCCTCTGGCTTCCACAGGAGCCCCACCTGGGTGGACTCACTGTGGGAAGTGCACGGTGTGGAAGGGGTTGCTGAATGCTCCGAGGTCAGATCCAGGAAGGTCAAAGCTGTGTAAGCTTCTTGCCCTGGCGACAGTATGCTCAGAGAGAGAAGACATGCTCCCCCAGAGTCCTGGCTGGCTTCATATGCAGTAGATCCAGAGTATCACCCGGTGACTCCGTGACACCATGCTCTGAATAAGCATCCAGTCCTGTCCAGTTTAAGTCACTAGGCTGTGCCATTGATTTTAATGAGAGCAGGGCCAATCCCTATATATTTCTTATCAAAGGCCACCATAAAAATGAACTAGTATGATGAGTGTGGAGTTATTTCACAGACAAAATCTAATAATACTTGATATTCTTATTAACTGAGTGAGATTCTAAAATATAAACTAGGAATGCCAGATCCTCTAATGCAGATTTTTTTCCATCTGTTAAATTGTACATTGACTGTCTTTGTGTCAAGTCACATGTCCTAGTTTTATTTCTATCCTATCAGTATTGCAGCTGTAAAAGGTATGTGGGCTCTGATTCAGAAAGGCACTTAAGCACATATATAGCTTTAAGCATGAATAGTCTATTTGTGTAGTCGCATGCGTAAAGTTAGGCATGTGTTTAAGTACTTAACAAAAAAGGGGGTCAAGGTGGGAAACCTACCCAAAGAAACTACCACTATAAGAACCTGATTATGTAGTCCTTACTCAGACAAAACTCCCAGTGAGGCCAGTTATATATTAAATTAGTTTAAAAATTAGCCAAATTAGTAAAACAAAAGCTTGAGAATGTGTCTATCTGTGTGTGGCTGCAGAGCATTTTACAATGATGCATTAATTACTCTAACTACATAGAATAGTCATGGAGAACACTGCACTTTAAAAGGATGACATTTGCAGCAATGGCTTGACAAAGTTACTATTTATCACCTCAATTTTTTTTAAAAAACTGCAGAGGAGAGGAAAGGGGCAAAAATCCTGCTCTTTATATCCACGGGTGCAGGGAAGGGGTAAATTAAGCCAGTGTGGAAACCTGAGGAAGCCCCTATGTATGATTTCTGAATGTTCAGGCAATGGCTGGTGCTCCACTTCCCCCCAGTACATTCTAGCACAACCCTCACCCCCTACACACAGCTGGGTATTGGATGAGACCCTACACGCAGCCCCACAGTAGTGATATAAACGCAGGCCTTTGCACTGCAGACAACAGGGCATTCCTTTATAAATACATTGAACGTCTCTTGGAGTCTATATAATTTGTAGGATATGAGTAACTACTTACGCATTCTTTACTCAATTCCAATTGCAAAGCCTAACTGTACACTCAGTTACACCTGTCCAACCCCACTGCAGACAATGAGGTTGGGCATGGTCAGTGTAATAGATCAGGGTAGAGGTAGAAAGTAGAAAGTTAGGTTGTAGAGATACAACTCCAAGAAAAATGTGGACAGTGGAATCTTTATTACTACTAGTGCAGGAGGCAGAAAAAAATCCTGGAAAGAGTCTGCAGGGTTGGCAGGTAAAAAATAGCTCTTTGCTTGTGAATGGAGCAAGTCTGATCTGGAATGATTGAGAGACAGTAAGCACAAAACCTCACAATGCCATTTTTTCATTTACTTTTCAGAGCACAAACACATTTTAAAGAAACTTGCAGACAGGGTGCCGGAGTGAGTCTCAGGCTACAGTTCACATAAGCGGCATCATGCACTCCTGTAGTTTATGAATGGCAGAAAATCCCCCAAAAGAGATTTCAGCTCACTCCCAGGCAATCTTTCATTATTTATTTTAGGTACATTTCATTTCTAATCTTGAAAAACATTGAAAGTTAGAAAGGTTAACAATTAAGTCACATCAGCAATGGGGATATTATCAGTGTCACAGACAACAGTAAAACTTGTTGCCGAGTTAACAGCAGTTTCAGTCATATTTAATAATTAGGCACTATTAATGTATTTACTGCCAGGGTTTGCAGAGAGATAGATAGATAGATAGATAGATAGATAGATAGATAGATAGATAGATAGATAGGCTCCTTCTTAGCTACACTGCTGCAATCCCATTGATTTCAGGCAGCTTCCACCAGCAAGACATTTGCCCAACTTTTCATTTTAATGACATTTTGTATCAAACTAGATAGGCTGGAGTAAAAAGTTGCTAACCATGAATATCTGGAGCCATTGTTTCATGTGAATAATCTTCACTCTTCATGAATAGTAACAGCTCCTCTCCTGGGTCAATGTCTGCGACAACTCTGTAGAATATCTGAAAAACAGAATCATAGTGAATCTCACAAGAGGTAAATGTGTACAGAGTAATGCTTGTGGGCGGAGCAAGGTTTAAATATGGCGCCAGATCCTTCGCTTATTTAAGTGGGTGGAGCTCCACTGAAGTCAATGGAGCGACGCCAATTTATATTAGCAGAGAATCTGGCCCCATACCTTTTGCTCTTTGGGTCCTATGGAAAAAAGATTTTGCTTTTCAATGAACTATGCCAAGAAATGAGCTGATGATGAGTGGAGGGCTCAAAATTCACAAAAAGGGCTCCTATTCACAAATCATCAATAAAACAAGTTCCCTGCTGCTCTGCCAATGAGATAGGAATGTACCCTAAATAAGCCTTTCCAGATTTACACACAGACGGTCTGATTCTCTTCTTGATTACGCTGGTGTAAATTAGGAGTAACCCCACTGAAGTCAGTGGCGTTGCGCCACTTAAAAGCAAGAGAGAGAGAACAAGCTGGATTAAAATGTGCTCATCAGGGGAAAAAGGTTCTGCAATGACATGTTATGAGAGGTTTGTACAGAACAGTGCTGCTGATTATCCCTTAACTTCAAACGTGAATCAAAGGGGAAATTTGCCTACAATGAGAAAATGGCCCAAGGAGCCCATCAGCAGCCAAACAGCATACACAGCTGGTGATAAACCTACTGCCTATGGAGTCTGTCAAGAAGCTGGATGTCACAGCTGGAGGAAAACCTTACAGAGTCTGGCATTTGGGTTTTGCAGTAGTTATCAGGAAAGAATGAAGAGGAGAACCAGTGCAATGCACTGGGGTAAATAGGGCCGCATACTTTTTTGGCCAGCATGTATCCTGGAGAAAACTCATACTTGTGATTGGGAGATTTTCAAGGAATTGAGTAATTATGACTTCATGAGAAGGGAACAAAGTCTATCTTTCCCCCGTTGTTTCAGAAGGAAAGGTGCAGAACAGGAAACAAAGATCCATTAGGCATAGTCTAGAGGCAACTGAATTAACATCGGCAAATTTTAGTAAACTTGTTGAATGCAAACACTTGAAAATAATATTTTGCTAGGCTCATAGATGCGGATCAGCATTTTCTCTAAAACTACTGACTCTCAATACTAATTTTATTGAGTCAAGAGGAAGGCAACTGTTAGCAACCGTTTAAAAACATTTGTTTGCAAAGAACCATCTTACATCTATTTTTTCCTTGCAGACATATCTTAATTATTGCACAAAAATACAAGATTAACCCATGTGCCGTTATCATTTTTCTCCAGTAGGTGGCCCTAAAACCCAATTGTTTATTTTTTTATAAGGGGCCTCAACCACAAATATGCGCTAAATATCTAAAAATAACTTAATGAGGAGCTTCCTCTGATTTTTTTTTTTTGTTTTAAGACATTCTGTGGCTTGTTTTGAGAACAGCAGGTCAGCCACCTGAAGTATGCAAGCAGTGCAGTTATACTGAAGTAAGCACCAGCATTTTCACAAGACAGGCTGAGATCATTTCACACAAGAAATTCTGAGGAAAACGCATCAGTCACAATGTACACATGCTGCAGCCTACTGTTTGCTGTGTGCTTTCCCAATAAAAGCCATGAGTAGGAGTTTGTACGCAACTTCCCCTCCCATTCTGTCAAGATTACAACTCCCTTTTCTTTTTCACTAAGAGCTGTCCTGGTCAAACCGTCATTTGGATTTTCTTGGTCTTTTTTTATCTTTTAGATAAATGCTTATAAGTCACATGTTTCATTCTGGAATTCTATTTCCCTTTAGAAAACAATGGACTTCTCTCAACAATTTGAATCACCTCCTTTGCTGGCAACTCTCAAAGGTTTAACTTATTAGCTTCCTTTCCAACAGCATGTTGACATTTGAATTGTGACATATTGGAACAGCAGTGAAACCTTGCAATAGGGAATGCAGCCTTCACACATATGGCAAAGGATTTTAAGGAAGTACTATGATATCACAGTCTCATTGGGCTTGATTCTGTTTTGATTTATACTTGTGTAAATCCACAAGGACCTCTATGAAGTCCTTCCGGCTATACTGGTGTAAAACCAGATCAGAATCAGGACCCTTGTCTTGCTCTGCTAATACTATCAGTTTTAATCTTATTATTGCCTAATTTAAACAAGCACATGAAATCAAAGTGGAACATTCAAAATGATAGGGTGACAAAGATTTTAAAAGTACCCTTTTGTAGGATATACATAAATTAATATTGCAACCGTCCTTAAGGAGCCTAATTAACATCTGTGAAGTTTCATGTGCATATATATTAAAAGAGAGAAAATATGTGACTACAGTAGCAATACTGGATTTATCTGATGGAGTTTAAAAAGGTGACATCGCAACTCATGAATGGTACAGTGACTCTGAGACTGAGTGATTTTTAACTTCACTGAGTTCATTCTCAATTTTAAGCAAATATTTATTGTTCATGAGAATGTGAATGTCCAGCAGAGAGCAGTGCCAGAGGAAAGGGAGGTTCTGAGCTTGCCTCCCCCCACAGCTATGCTGATGCACCTCAAGTTTGAGCCACAAGATCTGTTATTATAGTCTTCTCTTGAGAAGATACTGCCAATTGTGACAAATGATGCAGGGGATTTGTGATGTGGACTTTGGTGCACCAGGGACTTGGTTTGGGCAACCAAACTCATTTGATCAAAGACTGAAACCCATTTAAGTGAAGCCAGCTTTTAACTTCTGCAAATAAATCTGATGTCCACATGCATCCACAGAATATTTGCTTTAAGCAACATTTGTTTTTCCATTTATTAAGACAGATGTATTTAAATCTGAGTCTTTTTTGCAGAAGTATAATGGTCTCCATGCACTTGAAAGGTAATATTAAATTATATATAGACTGATGAGCCTCAGACAAGCCTAAGCTGCTGACTGACCAAGGGGTGGACGCACGACATTCAGTCTTGGAAATACACAAAGGCACTCCTGTGGTCCTTCTTCATGCAACTTCCTTTGCCTCCAAAGATAGTTCCATGCATGGGAAGAGTGCAGGATTGCGCTTGGAGTGGGATAAATGTTTGACATGGTGGAATCATAAATTGTGTGGCTAATGCACTGTATAATGGTTTGAAGACTGGCCACATTATGGATGTCAACAAGAACCTGTTATTTCAACATTTGCTAAGCTTTTATCAAATGAAGTTTGTCAAGATTCTGCAGGTTTGCACACACACACATACGCACAGAGGCTTTCAGAATGTGTGACATCACACATACACTGAGCCACATTGCCCCTAGTCCTAGACAAGGTGTGCAGGATGGTTGAGAGGGTGAGGAATCTTCTGTTCCCACAGTACTCCCCATGCAAGGGTTAGAGTCAGTAGAAGCTTCTGAGCTCAGAAGAGCCCAAGGACTTCTCCTTTCTGGACCTGATGCAACTCTCACAGAAGACAGTCCGTGCACCCTACTTTAAAAGAGCAGAGAGGAGGAAGGATCATGACTTTGCCCACTGCACTGACTTGCACAGCTGGACCCCAAGGGAGGCAGTCCCTTGGCACAGGGAAGAGCTTGGGGAGAGAGCACCACTGAAGCACAATCCCTGCCAGAGCTCTCTCTGAGGTGACCCACTCTGCCCCAAATTGATAGTCTTGGTCCACTCTGGTGTTTTTTGATTCTGTATTATAGTATGTAAAATTAGCCACACTTTTGAGCTCAATAGTGCATCAATACCAAGGTATGAACAAAAGCCGTAATGCAGTGTTGCCTAATATTTCCTCCACTTGGTTCATGCCATACCATAGAAGATATTTCAGCAGACCTTTTCCCTCTTTGTTGCAAACCCAGGACACATGGTGCTCATATGCATTTGAAATGGTGCCTTGTTTGCACTGAAATGTATTATGATGCATCAGCTTTCCTTGTAACAACCCTTGGTATGATGCATTTCCTTTATTGCAAACATGGTACACATGTTGAACTAATTAATGTGTGTGTTCTGTAGCTAATTGTCTAGCCTGACTGAGCTGGCATTTTGAAAATAAACTGGAATACCAGCAGAGATTAGTCTCCTCCAAGAAATGATCTGTCCAGCCTCTCTGCTCCCAGAACTCCCACTGACTTCAGTTTGAGTTGCACAAAGAGAAGAGATGTAGGAAAATGCCAGCAAAATTATATTTTGTAGATTAAGTTATGTTTTGATCTTGTGTAAAAAAAAAAAAAGCCTCCCAAATGGATCCAAATTACATTTTTGAAGCTCTGAAAATGAAAACTGCTTAGCTATTTATTTAATGTATTTATTTTTCTTTCTGCACATGCAAAACAAAATTCCACCTGGTCTAACAATTTATATGCCAAATTGCATCCTAATGGGATTTAAAATAGCATATATTGAATGCTGAAAATATTATAGTGCTGGTAAATGTAATCTGGTTTTAATAGACATTCCTAATATTTCATGTAAATGTGTTTTATTAGGTTTTTTTTCATTTTCTCCACCCAAAACCAATTGTAATTGTCCTGTCTGAGAAACAGTGGGAAATTTTCAATGCCCTGTACAAACGGAATATGTTGGCTTGTGTTCTTTTAAACCAACATAAGATCGGCTATGACAGAGGGTCTGAAGAGTCAGGAAACCCTCTGCAAGGAAAGCTGACAGGTCATAAATTACTTTCAGACCATATCTGTTTCATACTGGTTCTCCCTGCTCTTTAAACCAATAGACGACTATATTCATAATGTTATTACTTGCAATTGGAAATGGTAGTGTAGAGTATATGGATTTTTGTACTACAAAGATCTTTTGGATGAAATCACCAAAGTCAATGGGAGTTTTGACTTTAATGGGGACAAGATTTCATCCCTTGTGTTCATCAAAGCCACTTTGCTATCTAACTACTGCACCAGTTCTGCAATTTACAATGCATAGCCAAAGCAACATGCCTTGTAAATTGCAGGATCAGTGCTTATATGTCATAGAAATAGGCCCAACTGCAAAGTCCAGATCCAGATTTCAAACGCCCCAAGATTAGTAGTCTTGGTTATGGGGTTTTGGTTCAGCCCATTATATAGAGAGGGGCAAAATTCTGAACCAGATATGGGTTTGGATTTCAAAGACCCCACAACGTTTGGGATGTTTGAATCAGAGGGTTTGATTGATTCAGTTTTTTGTCCATAGTGATTTAAGGTAGTATGTTTATGCTACTGATGCAAGGTGGGGGAAGGAAGGGGACCAAACTGCAGTGATAAAAAGGGAAATAAAACAAAACAAAACAATGAACATACACAATTTACTTTCAAAGGGATGAATAAGGCCTCATTGTTATGAATCCCAGTTTACTTTTCCCGGTCAGGCACTCGTAATTTTATTTATGCTTAATAGACTGCATTTGGCATGTGTAAAGATGACAGAAGCGTGAATTATGAATGACCTTCAACCTATTCAGGAAGTTGTAATAATTGAAATAATAGAGAAAATGCACTCCCTGTGAAAGCTGTAGAGAGACGACTATTTCAGGCACTACCGCCTGCTCACTTTGAAGTTCACTGTTGATCTCTGCTTACTCCAGTGAAATCTATACCACTTTGTTTGAATTCTTTATTTACTATCACATCATTCAATTTGCCATTCAGCCACCTAGGAAAGGTTTAATAGAACGATAGCAGTTTGGGAGGGGAAGGGGGAAAGGGACACTTAGTTTACATATCTGAACAAAGTCAACAGTTGATATGAACACATCTGTTGCCCTCGCTGCTGAAGAGAAGTTATATTCTGTTGCATCTGACTAAACCTTTTATTCTTGTACATGCAACAGCTTTGGAAAACACTGTATGTGTCCCAGTGCTAGGAAATTCAGATTTTGGCACAGATAACAGATGCTATTCAGATTTGGAAGCAGGTAGTCTGCGCTACTTAAACTACATTATTATTGTTTTTAACTTACTTATAGCTCTAGGAGGAAGGACTTCACTATTTACATGTCCTGTACCCCACTGGCAAATGGATTGAATTGACTTCAGCTGTAGTAGAAGCTGACTATGAAAAAGATGGTGAAAAGGAACAGAATATGAAAAATGTTAAGCACATTGGTAGTCATAATAAAAGTCTTATAAGGTCCATTAGCCCTCTGCACAGAACCCTGTGTTATTGTTTTGGAATGGAAATACTACACTACATGATGTGCATTATGCTCCTAGTTGATAGAACAACGGGAAAACTTGCACTGCGAGTGTGAGTACCTACAAGACAAAAATTCAAATGCAATAACTTTTAGGTAAAAGGCCGTGGTTTTATTTTGGCAGTCATGGCTTCATGCATTTGATCAGCACAGTGGCAGGACAGCCCTGCCTATGATGCAGATGAAAGGATAGCTTTCACTTTCTCAAAGCAATATAGCACTTTAAAATAGCCATCTTTCACTTTAAATTATGTTTAAAAACGGCTCCCTCGCTATGTATGTCTATGTGCATTTTTATCACTCAGGACAAAATGTTCAGTGGGTGTTAGTATCACTTCATAAAATGATCACAAGGCGTGAAAAATGATCTGAGCTGAGATTGTTGGACACACACTAATTAGCAAAAGAGTTAGACACTGATCCTGCGGTCATGCTCCATGCATGATGTCCTTATTCCCACTGACTTCAGTTGGAGTTGTGTGTGTGAAACAATGACAGGATCAAACCCTCTAAGTGCAATCTTTTTTTGCTAGTGTCACAAGGCTAGAGTCCTGAAAGCAAAGGGGTATATACATGGAAAGAAGTTGTGCATCAGTATGGGACTACACCCTTAAATCAGGTTAGGCAAGCAAGTGCATACATTCTTGAGCCCTGCCAATTGGCATTGATCTTAGAATAGTAAAGTGTTATTTCTGAATAAAAGTAGAACTTACCCAAAAAGCAAAACAAATTAAATGGCCAAAACTAATAACAACTTTTACATCAAAAAGACTCCAACAAAATATGGATTTAAGCACATCAGAAAATGTGAAGTGCAAACTAATACATACTTCTGCCACAGATTATAATTAAATGTGCAAATAGTCCAAATTACTAAAATGCAATTTTAGATCTTAGGATGAACAACTTGCACAGTTGGACAACTGCATTCTGAAATATGAGCCAGATCCATCTTGCCATACTCAGGCAAATGAGCAGTTGAAGTAAATCAGTGTTTTGCATGGGTACAGCATATAGGAGTCTTTCTGTTGATCTCAATGGGCTTTGAATTAGGCACTTAGAGAAGTTTAGCAAAAATCCATAGAAAACAACTCAAAGATTGACCCTGCCTGTCCTTTACAAGGGTGCAAAGCTAGGAAGTGGGGAGATGAACATGTCTCACACACACCCTTTTGCAGCTTATATAATGGTCAGACCCTTTACTCATGGAGACTGTTCCCTGCCTTCTCTCCTGAAGGTCTGCGGTATCCCAAGGGAGGTGGAGATGGTGGAGCTATCCCCCCACTACCATCACCTCCACACCAGCTCACAAAGGAGGACCAGAACAGCAGCAGGAATATATAGCACCACCATGGAGGGTTGTAATAGCATCCTCTTAATATAGTTGGGGTGCTCAGACAGGACTTCTGCCTCTCAGAGACAGAGCGGCTCCTGGTGCTTCCCCCAGGTGGTGCAGCTTCCCAATGTCCCTTCCAGTGGTGGTGCCTAAATGGCACAGCCTATCCCTGTGCCGTGTAATCAGCTCACTATAACAAGCATGTGTCTAACCATCATCGTCCAAATCACACCCAGCTGCACTTTATTTTTCCATTGTGAATTCCAGTGCTCACAAAAGGTCCATAGTCCAAGTGACTGGACCACCACAGCCTCCCATAGCATAGACACAGTGGCAATGCAATTCCCCCCCACAGTGAGCCAGTCAATGTGCCTCAACCCTGACATGGAAGGACCACCCCTGGGGATGGGAGACTTTTTCAATCCCTCTGTGCCCATTCAAAATCCTTGGCCTCTCTGCAAAGACCGGTGACAATGCTGTCAATTAGATCAAATGTGGGGGTTTGTTATTGTACCTGTATGTTGGCCCAAACAAAACCAAGTTCCTGATACAATTTCAGAGAAGGAGTGAGTGTGTCCACCAATATCAGCAAGCCATTTCCAGAAGCACTAATGCTTCATAAGGTAAATCACAAAGTAGAACAATACATATCTCAAGTGACAACATGGCAGAATTCTCTACTAATGCCCTGCTTCCGTTTATAAACCACAAAAGAATTGGCAGAATCCACTTGGTGAATTTCAGCCTGGTATTCTCTCTGTGGGCAGTTATAATCTTCCATATTATTTCTTGGAAGCATACGAAGATTAGATAATCTATCATCGGCATTTGCTCAGAAAAAACTTATCTTCTTGAGTTTACTAAATATTAGTTATCAAGGTTATCTCAATAGTATGACTTGTTGCAAATGGCAAGATTAATAATGACTTTACATTTCTGAAAATTTCCTTCCAATTTTAGGTCACTTCAGGAAAGGACAGTGTGCTGAGTGAAAAGATTACAGTGTTTTATGTCGCAGATAATATAGATATATGTAAAATGTAAGGCTGGAGTTTAACACCCAGCATTAACTCTAATTGCAATAAGTGAAGAAGCAAACTTGGTGTAGGCTGGAAAGTAAAACAACTTGACAACCAGATGTTGCCATCATAACAAATAGCGGCTATCCCATTCATTTCAGTGGGTCTATGGAAAGACTGCCACTGACTGTAATGGGAATTGTCCCCGGTCTTATATGCTGAGTAAGGAACTACTGACCATGAGGAAGCACGGCAGAATCGAGCCCTCAATAAATGTAGTATAAATAAGCCTGCCTGACTGCCGACAGGCACAAGCTTAACTTCATTGTATCATGAAGCAGGATCCACAAAATTCATTTTTGAAATACACAACCATTGCAGGTGCATATATGAGTAAAATTGTTTGAGAAGTGCAGAGATGCTTATGGCCACAGTTGTGTTATTCTCCCACTTAGCTGAATGGAGTAGTGACAGAGGCAATAATATCTGAAACACAAGGCTGTGTCTGCAGATATAAAAAGTCTGTAAAACTCTAAGATGTGATCAGATCTGGTAAAACGTACAGCAATTCACTTAGGACATTGGCCTTGTATACTTTGATAGTTGTTAAGATGGAGATACTGCTAGCTTTTCCATCCAGCAGATATAACTGAGCATAATAAAATTTGATTTCAACTAGAAAAATCCTCAGCAAACTAATCTTGAGATATCTGGAATTTTCGATAGCTAAAACAAAATGAATCTCCAATAATTGTGTCTTTGAGAAAAACCTAAGCACAGCCCTCCAGCATTCTGTATATGGCTATGCCACTGTTGGAGGCCTATAAGTAGTAAGTAAGTTAAAAAACAATACTCAAGAGCTTTAAGTATAAATACCACTGACTGGACTTTCAAAAAATATTGTATTTTATAATTGGAAGCTGACTGATATCAGTTTGCTAGTGCATTTGGAATATACTATAGTCCCCTTAAAAATACTTTACTATAGTTACTATTCTGTTTTCAATGGGATTTCCTTCAAAATCTGTACTTAAAAATTACAGTTTTGCTGGGATGCTAGTAGTGTCAGAAAGTCTAACAATTCTATTCCTTCTACAGTCATTTTTTTAAAAAATCATGCTAATAAATACAGAGATCTAGCAATAATAAACTAGAGTCTTACAAGATAGCAAAAGCTAGTATTAAAACTGAATTGATTTTAAGCTGAAATATAATTCCAGTGAAATAATGGTGGCAGGCCTCCTTGCAGTCCTATAAATACTGTAGGCTCTTTGGGGAAAAGAAAAAAATGAAAGTGCACTATTTGTGGAATTTATTATTCATGTACTTCTTGAATTACCTTCTTTTAGGACTGATTAGACAGGACCAGAGATAATAGGAGGACAGCACAGAGAAATCCTATATCCGCTCTATTTGAAACAAAAAAAAAAATACCCATACATACAGCCTTTAAATCCTACTCCATCCCCAATCAAATGAAATATGAGTTGCATCCAGCATACATGTTTTGACTGCATCCCACTATTATCAAGCTGTTCGTCTCAGCAAAGCTCATTTATACAGATATACGAAGGAGCCCAGACATTTTGTAAAGTTGATCCAGAGTGATGAAACCTGACCTCAAATTTGAATATGGGGGTGGGGGAGATATGTCTTTCATAAAGCCTAACATAGAAAACAAAAAAAAAGTGTTTTTCTTTCTCTTTTTGTTGAATGAAGGAGGTTCCGCTGAGCACCTTGACTATGTTATAGTAGTTCAGAGAGTTATTTGAAAACTCTGTTTCCAGCAGTCTAGGACTCATACCTGTCTTTCAATCAGGCTTATATTTAGCACTATAAACTGGTGTTCAGACTAAGGGTCAGAGTGCTGGTAAATATCCTTTACCATTTCAGATAGCGTGCAATGTTTGCCTGTGAATTTTACAGGTGAGTTGAAGTAATTAGAGGTTAACAATTACGGCTGATCAAGTGTCTCTGTCCTTTCCTTAGTAGTGAATAGTCTCTCATGCAATGAGAGTGCTCATTATGGGATGAGTATTTCTTATTCACTAGTTGGCAGGTCTTATTTCTTATGGAAAACAGAGTGAAACACCAGACCAGGAGAACCTCTTGAGTCAGCTCTTTCATCCATGAGCTCAATGCAGCTTTCTCATATCAAAGCAGGACAGGGACCTCCTGACTTAACTGTCTAGCATCTATTACCAATCTATCAACAACTTACTGATGTGTACTCTCAATCTTAACTCTGACTTAAACCAAGTTGTGGTGGGGGGGTCCATATAGACAGACTGACACAAACACCCCCACATATAGTGTGCACATAAATGCATACACATGATGAGCTTGACTTTTATTTGGCCCTCTATATATGCAGACATTTGGCCATGTAATGTCAATTTCACAGTTTGGTCTCCTATTCTATTTTACCTTACCTTTCACAGGTTTGTTCAGAGTAAAGCAGAAGGAGGAGCTAACAGTTGGAAGAACTATTCCGTTTAAGATTCAAGAGCACGTATATAGAATTTTTTGTGTGCATAAATTTTCAGTGTCTATTGCAACAGCAATCCATTTTCTCTTGCTGACAGCAGATCTCACACAACACACTACTTGAAAGGCAACCAGGTTTTAATTTACAAATCTTGGCAACAATATTCTGTAAAAAATATGGAATTATGAGTAGCACAATACTGTGCAAAAATAAATAACAAGTCTCCGATGAATGAAGGAAATCCGTGGCATCAATACAGATACCACCATCAAATCTCAGAAATGTAAGCCTTAAAAAAGAGAAACTTCTAAGCTCTACAACTTCAATTTCAAAACCATCAAAACATGTACGTGTGTGTGAAGGAAAAGATTCTGATATTTCAGTACAATGCATATTTTATTTACAGAACAAAAATATCAACCTGGAGACAGTAAGCCACTTTTATCAATTCATATTATTCCTTTACGAAACTTACCCATTTATTCCAACTTTTATTAAATGTAAAATATTGGTATTTGAGCTCAGCTTCATAGTTTCCGCTTTGCAACATGATCAAATGAATGCTTTGCATTCATAGAATTGACTGTTTTCCGTATAAAACATATTGTAAATTTGAGAATGTGTTTTTCATCTACCAATATTATTGCTTGTTTTGTTGAATCAGCGTTTATGTAAAAAATGAAGTTATCTCACAGTAGGTTGATTTCTCCTACACTGCATGCGTTTAATGCTGAATATTAAAAGTTCAAAATGAAAATGATACTTGATCACAGTTTCTGAAAAAGTTATTTAAGTCAATTTTAATCGATTATTCGGTAGGATACAAATACCTAATCCTGTAATGATGTTGCAAATGGGAGACTGACATTCACTTTATATATTGGCATTTGATTGGAAAGAATGATTTCTAATTGAAGCTTTTCTCTTGTTTGATTTTTTTTCTCAATAATGTCAAGGCAATTAAATCAACTAAAGATAATCTTTAAAATCCACTTGTTTCGATTAATTATTTGGTGACAATGGAACACAGTGATTTAAAGAATCAAATACTGTGTTACAGATATGAACATTTAAATATAAAAAGAGAATTCACTGCCTGCTACCCCTTCAAGCATTAATTTCTTTTCTTCAATTAATCATAATAATCTTAACCTAACTTCATTCAATTAAAACATTTCATCATGGCATTTATTTGATATTCACATGCTAAAAGAAACCTTTATGTTAAAAAATTAACCCAACAAGTACTCAGAGTGTTTCAAAGCAAACTGTTTTACTACGATTTCTCTCCACCTACCCTAACCTTATTTTAAAGGTTAGGGTAGGTAGAGGGAAACTAACATTTCAATCCAATAAAAAGTCAATGTTCTAACCCTGCAATAAACTAAAAGGGAAAAAAATTACCTAAAAATATAAATGAGTTCAGAATAAAACTATTATTAGATCTATCTCATTGTATGAGAAGGCATAATTCTATGCCTGCACATGTATATTCATATCCATAGTTATATATATATGAAATATATTTGCAGAGGTTTTCTGGGTTGGGGGAGGGAGGTTGTTTTGGTTTTGTATCTTCACCTCCATTTTCCATTAATTTCACATTGAATGTTTTGATTAACTTAAAGCACTGGTTTAGCCACCCAATTAAACTGGATGATAAATTAGAAAATATCATTAATGACAAATGAAAAATACTGGTTTCATATGTTATATATCAGGTGTAAAATAAAAACAATGTATTTTACAAAGAGGACATTCAAGTGAAAAAATAGGAAATTCTTATCTGCAGTAGCTGGTAAAAATGACTCTATTCGGAATTTCACAATCGTGTTTTACCTGGTACCATAATCAACGAACAAGTCATAAAATGTACTGTGGCTTGCTATTATTTTTTTCCACTGATACCATAAAGCTCTTTACAAACAAGTCCGGAAAGCGCCCACAACATACCTGATCGCTTATTTGACATGCAACAAGGTTATGCTGATTGTAGCATCCAGCAAATTTGATATACTTGAGCCAGTTCCCTACATCTGGTTGACTGGCATCTATGCAGAACTTCACATTGCAAAACTCATCCAAGATCTAGAAGGAAAAATATGAAAGGGTAAATCTTTCTATTGGTGTCAGGCCACACTAATTAAAAGATAAATCACGGGTCTTCAAATAAACAAATGGATAATCACTTAAGCATGTTTTATTCAAATTCTATGAATGAATAAAAGCGAGACTTTTAAAATAATTGTTAGAACATGTGCATATTAATAAAGGGACAATACATTTGTTGTAAACATGTCCTGAAAAATGCTTACCCGTAATCAAGGTGATGTCTAATAATTGCTAATGGAAAATATATTCATTTAGCAAACATCTGACTTTCTCATTTTATATTAGTGAATATTTATCATTTAAAATTCTATTTTGGTAAATTTTTTGTCTGTGATTATACATAAAAATTATTAAGAATAGTGTCTGTGGTGGTCCTCTTGGGTGTTGTGTGTGTTTTCTTTTTTCTTTGTTTCCAATTGAATTTATTTTAGGTCCCATTTAGCATTTTCATGTTTGTTATAAATTCCATCCACTAAATGATGTTTGGATTCAGAGTTATTAATCTTGTTTTAATATTATGCTTCCCAAACCCCTCCCCCCTTTAGCACTTAAATCATACCCCTTAATCGAAGCAATTTACAGGACTTGGTTAATAACAAAACCCTCTATGCCAAACTAAAGAAAATAAATGAAAAACAATGTAAACACTCATGCAAAACATGGCACAATATTCCACACATACCAATACATAGTTCCAATTATGCAGAAAATAAACAAATCTAATGAGATTGATTGTGGACAAGTTAAAAAGGATGTTATATTCTAATATTATGACAAATTGCTAATCGTTATATATGACTGCATATCATCATTTATCTGCAGGTTTTATGACTGGCCTAGCCGAAGCTTTCAGCAATAGCCCAAGGTATACATAAAGCTAATATTATATTTGGAAAGTTCTCCTGTTTGACATATTCTGTACTAAAAGTATATTAACCTATTTGTATTAGAAAGGAGTGAGAGAGAGAGAGAGAGAGAGAGAGATTGTTTCTGCACTTAAATAATTTGTATTCAAGTCAAGACCCAGAGCACTTTTGGCCTTCAAGTTGAATGGAAAGGAATTCTGGTATTGTATATCATTTAGTTAATGAAAACCTAAGGAAGTTTTCTATCAAAGACTAACAATATAGTCTAGCTCTACCCCACAACAGCTCAGATTCATTAATTAAATGAACCCAGCCGAAAGCTGCTTTATCTATGCCCTTATGAAGGTGAAAACTGAAGTTGAGGTTTCATTTCCCTAGCCCTAGAGCAGTTTAACATAGAGTTCAGGTAATCCTCCAGAAGCAGATTCAGATCATTAACTCACCACAAACTTCAAGGGGACAAACTAGAGGACACAAGGCAAGACACACTATGAACAAGCCTTTTGACCAGGAGGCAATTAAACAGCAACCCGTGTGCTAGCAGAAAGCATGCTCTAAGAAGACACTTTCTGGTAAGGACTGTGCTGCAGAAAAAGTTGTCTTCTTTCCTCCAAGCCAATTTGTCAGGCTAAAATAGTCACAGGAGTTTTTGTAAGTTCTTCGGTCTTGTCAGGACGCTTCGTTTTAAACATTATTTCATTGTAACACACTTGACCCGAAATCACTAGGTTCAAATATTCAAGTGAATTGCCCCAGACTTAAACACCACACAGCTGACCCCGGCCACTGGCTTCGATATTGTCAGACAGGAAGAAATCATCTCATTTCAGTTGCACGATACTGACGAAGTTCATTTCGAATTCCGCTTCCTTGTCGTTTGTTTAAAAATAAGTCTGCCACGGAGGTTTAGGATGGTGTTTCAATAGGGGCTCCGATCCTGCATGGCTTGTGCACCCCCCCCCCCGCTTCCCACCCCCCCACGCTTCCCCTGAGTCCAAACAGAAGCTTGGGGTACTTGGGGAAAGCAGGATCAGGCCCTGTTCATGGTAAAATAGGAAAGATTGACTAGACCGGGAGACCCCCCCCCCCCAAAACTAACAGAACAATATTCCCTCCCCTCTTCCACACGCTTTCATAGAACGATCTAAACAATTATATTTTAATTTCAAAACCAAGAAATAATCCGAACCAACTACATTTACACGTCCGGAAAAAAAGGCAAGTTTTTTAGCTGCATTCCAATGTCTACATTTAATTTCTTTTACTGTGAACATTATTTCAGCGGCTCCCCTCAACGGAGCATTAATACAGCAGATCGTGCGTAGGGTCAGTCCCGATGTTATGCCCTTCTTGAAGGGCTGAGAGCATTTCCACTGGAAAATTAAATGTCTTCGTCTCGTTGCAACCATGCTTTAACTTTTCTTTCATTCCCAAACGACTGTGACTGCTTAACTCGTTTCTAGAGGGACGTCTCCAGGAGGTAACGAAGGTTTTATTTAGTTTGGGGGGGTTTCTCTGACAGGACCAGAGACTTTTAAATAAACGAAAATTGCAGGAGTCACTTCCCACCCCCAGCCACCCCCTTTGCTGCTCACACAGGAGTTCTGCCTTTTCAAAAAGCGACCATTGCCCCAAGGAGCCTTGATTGGATTTTCTTTTCTTTCTTTTTTTTTTTTACACGCCTTGCCCTTTCCAACCCGCTTGGTTTTCCTTTTAGCTGATGTTAGGGTTACTGCAAGTGTGGGTAACAATTCGGCAGAGCCACGCAGCTTAGGGGTCTAGACTAGCCAGGAGGAGGAACTTTGCCGAAGGCAGATCCACAAGCTCCTCGGCGGCTTTGCCAGGAATCTAGGGTTTGGCAAGCCAATCCCTTCTCTTTCTGGATCCCTGGGACAGAGGGAAACAACCAGCCAGACACCCCCACCCCTTCCACACACACATCACCCCCTCGCCCCAGAGAGACACCAGCAAGCTGCAGGGAGAGAGCGAGTCGTAGCCGCCCTGCGAGCAACAAGGAAATCACGAGTCTGAGCAGGGGCAGGGAAGGCACCCAGGGGCCAGGGAGCAAGTTCCTAAGCCAAGGCAGAGCGGACACGCAGAGAAAGTGTCAGGGGGTCCGGCGAGTTGGTTATGACGAGGATCAGCTCTCCTCGCCCGCTCCTCTTACCTTCTCTCTCCCACGGCACTGATTCCTAAACCCTGAGCGCTTCCGTGCACAGGGAGGGGGAGGGGGGAAGGTCCTTCAAGCGGCTGGAAGTAAAACAAAACAAAAAACACTCGCCGTCGGTCTGCAGAGTGGGTGGGTAGCTGGTGTCCTTGTGCCGGCTCGGGTCGCTGCTTGGAAGCTCCCCTCTCTTCCACCATTTGTTGGGAAGTTTCTCTCTCCTCGCCGGGAGTTCTCAAGGGCTGGTTTGCTGTTGCTGGATTTTTTTTGGGGGGGGGGGGGGAAGGGGAGGTGTCATGGGGGGGAGTTTGCTTTAATGATGATTATTGATCATTGTTATTGTTGTTCTTATTATTTTTTTTTCTTTTTTGCAAATTCCTCCCGGCTCCCCATCACCTTCCCCTCTCTGCCCCTCCTGCTCTGATCGGCTGCTCTGGGTGTGTGTGTGTAAAGAAAGTTATCGGGGGGGGGGGGAAATCCCATTAAAAAAAAAAAACTTCTTTCACTTCTCTGTTGGTGATCACAGGAAAAAAGTGCGACTATGTGCTGGCGAGGGAGGGGGTGAGAGTCTGTCCCCCCCTCCCCACACACACACTCTCCTCTTCAGAGCCTGTCCTGTGAGAGCTTCTTTCTCAGCCGGAGCGTCTCTCTCATCCCTCCCCTCCCCTCCCCTTTTTTTTTTTTTTTTTTTTGCAACCCCACACACTCAACTGCCAGGGGTTTCCATTTCATGAACTGTCTCTTTAAAGAAGATCTGACCGGCCAGCCATAAAGAGGCGAGAGCGAGCGAGAGGGAGCGATCTCCCCCTTGCAACCCAGCGGTCGGAAGCCAGACAGAGGCTCCTCTTTCAGTAAATTTTTAAAGTGACAGCAGCCTCCTCCGGCGAGAGAGGTCACCAAAAGGTCGCCAAGACAGAAGTCCTATAGGGGCAGACTGATTACGGATGCACCATCCCCTTTACACATGTCGAGTCCATCCATGTAATCAGCAGCCAATAGGGAGATCTGGGGTGGGAGGATTTTTCTTTCGCAGCAAAACCTCGCCTTGTTTCAATGTGTTCCGAAAGCGCAAGTGTCTCTGTCTGAATGTGTTTATTTAAGAAGCGTTTAACAAAATCGGCAGCCTTATTCTTTTCTTTCTCTCTCTCTCTCTTTAACATATAAAAGGCAGCAGCAGCAACCAGGAACTGGAATGCAATTGAGAACGTTAATTGCCACTTATATTGCATACATTGCAGTTATATTACATATATTGCAGCTGCGATATGCACACTGTCCATATATAGGGCATTTAGATATTATGATCGCTCTGAATTCTACTCTTCCTGGCAGGAATTTTTGTATGTTCCCCCTTTCCTCTCCCGTTCACCGCGCGCGCGCGCACACACACACACGGCACGGAATTAATCAATAAATGATCTGTTTGCCAAAGTTCTTAAAATGTTACTTCCTAACATTACAAAGCAACGTGACTCCATCGATCACCCAATTTGGTCCAAGGGAAAGATCATTAGGCTTATAAATCTGCAACGAGCTAGTTCCTTTTTTGATGTCTATTTTACATCTATCGAAAAGGGCACGGACTTTTAAAAAATATGAAAAGCAGCTTTTTGAATGTTATTTTGCACTTCACAATAAATACCCTACACCTCCTGTTTTGTGCAGACGGAACAATCGCTCCATTTGGAATCGTTTCCTAAAGGATCTTGATTGATTGATTGATCTAGTAACAAATCTCATGAATGAAACTGGAGGGAGGTTAAATATTTGGACTGGGGTGGTAGAGGGGAAGAAATCGGTATCGAATTAATAATCCAAGAGATGATTTCTCTTTGAGTTTACATAAAAGCTACAACGCCTCGAAATTGTAGTGGCTTCTAATTTTTTTTAAAGTAACCATAGATATAATCATAATGTAATGCAGTAAATTGATCCAGTCTAGCCAACAAAGTTGGGCACTGTCTTCTGAGGTTAACTATAACATATGTTTTTAGGAGGGAGGGGAAAGAATTGAAAAGGGGGGCTGAACTTTACCGTTTATTGCACAATCATAAGTGCCACCCACTTTTTTTAAAGTGCAAATATATTTCTCAGACTAAAAATCGATTTATTTACAATGGACAGGAGGGAAGAAGGCGAGGGGGAGAATCCAAATGACAAGGGATGATGATTAATTCCTCTCAGCGGCCTGTTATCTGTGACATTGAACTGTTATTTCAGATAATAGCTATTGTTCAAGACAAGAGGAGAGAGAAAACAAATCGCAAACAGCAGTGTTAGGTAGGCCAGGGGAAAAAAAATCCTTTGTAAATAACCCCAAAAACCTGGCCAGAGATTCCCAGAGTCCGGGGCTTGAGAACCTCACTGAGTTCCCGGTTTGCTGACCCATTGATTTCCTGCCCTCCCTCAACTTGTCCATTGTTGGAGCCTTCTTTTTCTTTTTTTTAATTTAGCCATAAATTGGACCAGCTCGAGCTATGAGCTGTTCTATTTTCTTCCTGTCAGGATGAGGGATTTGTTTTATGATGCATTGTGTATTAAATACAAGTAATCTGGGAAACTGATTGCTCGAGCCCATAGGCCTGATCAGAGGTTCTGATATCAAGTCGTAGCCCCCTCCCTTTAACAAAGCCTCTCTGAAAAGGAGGAAATGTTGGTGGATAAACAAAAGGTCTTTTGGTATCAGTAGCAGGTCCTAGCTAAATTAGGATTTCATGGAAAGGGCTTATATATATATCTATATATATATCTACACTCACACACACCCCATGCCATGCATATATGGTATTGAGGAGGGTGGGTGATTTGTCAGAAGCTTGCAGCCAGTGGCCAGTAGATGGCGTAGCCAGCTGAATTTCTGCTCAGTGCAAAGATTTAAGAACTCAGCGGCAGCCACTGTCTCTCGGGTACTTTCCTTTAAGGAGCAGGAGCCAAGGCGGTGGCTGCTGCTAGAAGGTGTGAGCTGAGTGCTGCTCCCAGAATCAGTTTTACAAGTAAATACAGAGAGGGCAGAGCCTGAGCTGTTGCATCCATTCTCCTGTTAATACTCTGTGGTCTTATTCCCCAGGTTTTTAGCTCCTGGTCCTAAACCCCTGTTATTTATTAAGCATTATTATTATTGATGACGATGAAGGACCAGGCTATTAATCAGCTGTTGGTGTGACTCTACTTCGGAAAGTCATCCTAGGTTATCAAATCATAATCGCTGTGAAGCACTAATAATTTGTAACGAGAGTTCCTCACCTGAATGAAGATAGTGCCCTGTATATGCAGAGCAGATCCCCCCAGAATAACGCCAGGAGAACCAGCCAGTACACCAGAGGTTATCCACCCACCACAACTGCTGTGGATTCTGTATGTGGCCAAACTATGATCACTTTCGTTCAGAAGATTTCTGCAACAGACACACACTCCACAAACCGCACTCCCTAGTAGCTTTCTTCTCCCCCTGGTATTTTTCGGCAGAAATCTATTTGCAGTAGTGCCCCACTTAAGCTGCTCTCTGCTAGCAAGTATGGGGAACATGCCTGTTTGTTTTAGCTCCACACTTGAAATGGGCTATTAAAAATAATGGTTTTACTATCATAAAACCTGGTTTTATTTCGTATGTTTTAGGACAGATCTAAGCATTAATATTCCCGTCTCCCCAGGCACGAGAGAACAATGTGTACAAAAATATTATGTAAACTTTTTTCGAAGTGGGGCCGAAGAGGAGAAAGAGGGTTTCTCCTACAGATTTTGCCCCCGGCATAGGAGGGGCTTTTTCATTTTGTTGGTAAGAGGTTTAAAGGAGCGTGGGAGAAAGCAGCCTTGTGGTGACTGAGAAATGTCTGATACGTGTAAAGATCTCCCGCTAGCTGATCACATAAGAAGATGTTACTGTGTTTTCTTCCTGTTTTGAAAGGGGGCCAAATGCGTCTCTGGCCCCTTCTCTCTTCCTCTTCCAGTTTAGAGGGTTTGTACGTTCTTCAAGAGACTCAAGGATTGCTACTGGATCTGCCTCCCTTTCGCAATTGTTTATTAAAATAAGACCCCATATTAAAGGAGGCAGTACGGAGTTAGTACTCCAGTCTGCTAGCTATTCCCACCAGGTTGTAAACTGATGCCTCTTTTAAGCCTTTAACTTCATGGTCGCCCCAGAAGTAAAAGTTCTCCTAATGGAGACCCTATGGGCATGGTGCATTCCAACACATCATTAAAGCAAAGAAAAGCAGCCCAGCCAAAGCCAGATGAAATAACTGCACTGTCCACTTTTAATAGGCTTCCTGCGGACAAACACTCTGCAGAGGACAATACTGAAGGGGAAAAAAAAATCAGACAAGTGGCTGGGAGTTTCTTAAATACCATAAATGTTCAATAACATGTTCATCTTAATCTGAAGATTAGCTGTTAATTTACAGAGCAAGTCACTCCTTAACCACAGTTGGTAAGTGGGGCTTAATGTTCTATTTCTCAAGATGACTAAACACATCCTGGAGCATCCTGACTACTAACACTGTGGCAGCTTTTAAAATACTGGAACAAGAGTATTAAAATAAAAAAATAAAACCCCTCTAACATACCCTAATGCTCTGTGATGCAGGGCAAACAAGCCACAAAAACAGCGAAATAAACTAGAAACATTGACACGATTCAGCTGCATGCTAATTCCCTTTGCCTTATGTTATAGATATTGACAGATGCTTTAAAAAAAATCAATGCTTTTAGTATATACTAAGAGCCAGATCTTTACCAGATCTTTCTTGAGTCAAATCAAACACATCCCGGGGTACCGGGTTAAACGGACTTTTCCTAGTCAATTGCAGCTCTTCCCAATCTCTCTGCTTCTGTTGCTGCCCTGGCTACCCTCGCACTTCTCTGGGTTCTGTTTCCCCCCCACGCCAAAAAGGCTGTTTAAAAAGAGAGGGGGGAGGGGAGGAGGAGGAGGAAATTAAAGGTAAAAAAAATGTAAATAAAAAATTCCCCTTGGTCTGGAAATGGGCCCGTCTGGAAGCATGTTAATCTCCACCTCAGTGATTTGGTTCTTCTGGAGAAGACAGAAGTCCTGCTGCTGTGCCCTGCACTTCATAAATCACGTCTTTATGTGGACAGGGTCAGGGCACCTAACAGCTCAGACATGGGGCCTTTGCAGTGGCTCGGAGGGCTCCGGCATGTTTATTCTCTCGCACAGATCTCCGAGGAGTAGTCCAGCACGCTTCTAATTACTTTTGATTATTTTCATTTGCTGGGGTCAGTCTGGCTTCGCCAGGACTGCTGGAGGGTTGATTTCCTACACACTCCCCTTGTCTTTGCGGGACGGCGGTGTGGGCTTTCGGAATTAGCACCCCATTATTGTCCGGGAATCCCATGTGCTGGAGACCATCGGAGCGGAGGGTTTCCCCCGGCTGACCATTTCCCGACTGCTGCCCTTCTTAATTAAACTATAAAACTGTAATCACCGTTTGGCCACGGCGTGGGGCTCCGATCCGTTTCAGGTAGAGCATTGGACACGGTCCTTTGCAGGAGGCTTCGCTGCAAACAGTGACTGCATTTTATCTCCTCTCTTTGATTAGAATATATTTAGTTAATTTTAAAATTTGTTTCGAAATGGGGCAGTCCTATTTCTGCGCTCAGAGACTCTAGTAGCGCGTGGATGCTGCTCTGCCCAATCCCACGATCCGCCGCTCCCAGCATTATCCGCGGAGTTATGCTACAAACTCACGCCTTCATGCCCCCCCACCCCCAACAGATGTTCAGCACAATTCCGAGTTCTAACCTCGACCTCCTGCAGATACATACAGTTCCCAGTGTTATCTCTCAGAACCAAGAATACTCAGCTGTTAAATTTACTGCGAAAAAAATGAAAGGGGGGAAATCAATTGGTCAAAAAAATCCATAGGGCGATCAGAAAGTCTGCAAATACGCACTTCCTTACCTCAAAATGACACTTTATGTAAAAAATAAGGGTGGGTCTTCTAATAAATGAATGCAAATTCCCCACAGAAATGTGTGTAATGTGTACACAGCAGATTGAAAAGTATAGCTGGTAATTTGGTAATACAGATCAAAGGCATTACATTATAAATGAGGTTAAGCCTACTTTTGTAACTATGGAATTTTAGACACACAAACACACAAATATATATATACACATATATCTCTCTATCTACATACAGAGAGAGAATGTGCCTATTTATGTTCATCTATCCTATTTATATAATACCTTCATGATAGTGTGTGTGTTTATTAAATACATATGCTAAATATATGTGTGGGTATGTATATATATACACCCACAAATACACACTATGTATATGGATTGAATATACACACATAGATAGCTATACAAATATTAGCACATATATACCCACCGAGAACATGTAATTGGAAGTTATTTCAGAACATAAATTCTGTAACATTACCAACAGTGATGGTATAAACAACTGTATATCTGCATTTTTGACATCACTATCTTGTTCACAATAGTGAACCAATTTATTTTTTAGTATCACTGACAGTTTACAACTAACTGATTGCTCAGCAGAACTGTTCTACTTTTTCTCTCCTTCTAAAATTCACTCTTCAAAATAACAAACTACTTCACTCCCAAATCTAAGGTTGACCCTCTCATTCTTAAAAAGAAAAGGAGTACTTGTGGCACCTTAGAGACTAACCAATTTATTTGAGCATGAGCTTTCGTGAGCTACAGCTCACTTCATCGGATGCATACGGTGGAAAGTGTAGAAGATCTTTAGCTCACGAAAGCTTATGCTCAAATAAATTGGTTAGTCTCTAAGGTGCCACAAGTACTCCTTTTCTTTTTGCGAATACAGACTAACACGGCTGTTACTCTGAAACCTCTCATTCTTGACCCTCTTTTTTCTTTTTATTTATTTTCTTTAAAAAAACAACAACTAAAAACAACCCCAGTCTTTGCAGACCTCTCCTGTTTTGGACATCAGTCATAATCATTGGCACCATTCAAAACTTCACCCACAACTTTTAGTGCTCCTCCAATCAAATTTTCTCCTGTATGTGTTTCCAAGGTAACCAACAAGAGAGACAACCACAGAGGTGGGCTATATAGAGAGCAAAAGTAAACTGAGCACAACCTGAAGTATTTCTGTGTTTCAGTCCTTTCTTATTAAACCACAACACAAACAATATCCCACTTCCATCTTTCTGCATACTGAAATTGATTCTGGTCTCACTTACACCAGTGCAACATCGGTGCAAGTGAGATCAGAATCAGATCCACTGGCTTTATCTGTAATTATGTAAACAAACATAATATGCAGAAGATCTGTGTGTACCTAGCACTATTGCTGGGTCAGGGGGCATAGGTGCAGAAATCTATAGATCCCTCAGCTTCATCTTGCCACACTGTTTAGTGTCTCCTGTCAAAGAACTAGCAGAACAGCTTCTCCACTGGTTTTGTGGGCAATCAAAATTGACTGATGGAAGCAAGTTTTCTGACTAGAGGATGATTGATGGCAGTGAGTTTTCTGGCAGGCTCAGTGCCAGAATTTGGCCCAGAAACTTTTGTATCTTGGGCTGAAAGTGGACCAAGAGTGGACCATAATGCATGAAGGTACAGGTATAAGAGCATTATTGTTTATCAGACATGTGTTTTTCATTCCAAGGAACAATGCCGGTGGCATTTTTGACATTTTCACCAAGAGGGAAGGAACAAGAATAAGTGTAGTTCTTTTGATACACCCTCAGCACAAAATGGAAATACCCACAGCTTGATTGTAACCCCATAGGAGTGTGTGGATTTGTCCTGCCCATGTGAAAGGGAGGAAGGACAATCACCCATATAGCACCATTCTTCCTTCCTCCCAGATTGTGTAATGGGGCTGCTTGTAGGGTCCAGGATCCATACATGGTGAGACAGGCTGGGAGTGCGGCTGAGGGTATTTAAACCCCATGGGGAATCTCCACAGGCATCAATGCTACCTGGGTGTAGCATGAATGAGCTCCTCCTCACTGTAAGGGAATACTGAGCAGTTACCAGCCAGGGTAGCCCTGACAGCACAGGTCAACAAAAGGCATGCTGAAAGGGAACAAGAGGAGAGCAGATTAGGGCAGAAAGCAGTGGAGATGCACAGGACCACTGTGCAGATAGCAATGGTCTCTGGCAGATAACCATAGAATTGCCCTGTGGGAGGGGGTAATAGGTCCGGTGGGATTTAAGGTATAATGTCTTGCTTATTCCACAGGTGGGGAGGATCACTTCCTTACAGAAAAATTCAAAGGAAACTATGAGCAAAACCTCATGGAATTTCCCATCCCCAAACCTTCTCACAGGTTTTCCTGCAGGAGATGGTGATCTGGGCCCATGTAACGATGATGATGCTATTATTATTCTTCATTATTTTTATTACAGTAGAACATAGAAGCCTCTAACCCAGGTTGGGACTTCAATATACTATGTATTGTAGGTACCCAAAGCAAGAGACAATCCCTGCCTTAAAGAGTTTACAATCTAAGGGCATGCATAGACTAAGGTGAAAGGTGATTTAAAAATCAGTTAGTTAACCAATGCATTTTAACACATAGTGGAGACAGACCAAGCTGTATTTTAACACACTGACTGACTGTTTTGAATGCTAGGCTCCTACCCACCCAGAAGTTATATTTTTTACAGCATGTTTACATTCATGTTTCTTCTTCCCACATTTTGAAAGAAAGCTGAGAATTCTGGAGAACCTAGGAAACTCCAATCTTCACTGTCTAATTCCACAACTCTTTCAATGGGTTCTGAAGCCTGCAGGGGCTATTACAACCACCCAACCACCCCTGGAATGAAAAGCTTGAGCTTCATCCTCAATGGGGAAGGTCCTTTATTTACCAAAAATGCTTTCTAGTTTGTTAGCATTAGCTAAAGCCCCTGGCTAGAAACCTAGTACTGCACAAATCGGTGGTACTACTATATCTATTTACAGCCAGATGTGGGACTAACTCACAAACAGCAATGGAAACTTTGCTATTGTGCTCATATCATTTCCTTCCTTCCTCCTCACCCTATGGGAGAAGTTGGTGTTTTATACCCCCCAAACCCATTGATCACATATTGGGAATGGGGACCTGTAGAATGGCCAGGGTTTTCCACCTGATCCTGTAGCTCCTTACCTGCTTTGGACAACATGGTTCTTGCAGAAGCTATTCTAATAGAGGCTCTCCTGACTCAGAGCTGCCCTAGAAACTCCAGTGGAAAGCATTTCTCAGCCTGGAAATGGAAAGCCTAATAAATGGACTCTGTAGACTTCCCCCATAGACATGTGTATCATGATCCAGCAGGGACTTACTAACCCTCCATTTCCCAACTACCCTCTTTTAATTTTTAATTACAAATCTTTTAATTTTGATCAATTTTGATTAAAGTCTGTAAATTTCTTAATGCCTATTTTGAAAGCTCTCTATTCTCAGAACCCCCAATGACTTCAACAGGAGTTCAGTATGCAGAAAGCTTGCAGGATCAACCCCTAAAGCTCAGTAGTGGGGATATTATGTGATCTGACAGGGGCTATTTTATGACTGAACAGCATTTACAACATTCCAAACCAAACTCAATTTGCAAAGCAAAACATCCCTTAAAACAAATGGAGATCAACTGGTAAAGGGAAAACAATCTTGCTAGACTATTAGGCTGAAATGGATTAGAAGGGTTAATAAGCAGAACCTAACCTACAAAAATTAAAATGGTGTATAACAATAAATCCTATTTCTTCAATCAATTTTAGGAATGATTGGCTCTTGCCAAAGCATTCCTGTTAAAGCTGAGTTTTTAACTAAGCTTACAATAATAGACATAAACACCTGTGGACTTTATAAGGCAAAGAAGCAATTTATCACCCAATAAAAAGTCAAACACTCATTTTAAATTTTTCAGGTTTGTATTTACCATTTCAAACGTACAATGTTTGGATGGTTCTAATTGAAGTTTAAAAAAAATGCTAGATACAGATTTTTACAGGAAAAATACACACAGTAACAACTTATCCAACTGTAGCAATAGATTGCAATGCCAAAAAAAAAAAAAACTGACTAAAAGGAGGCTTAGTTACCATTTTATTTCACCTATATATTGATTCATTATGATAATCTATCAGAGTTGTCTAAAAGGTGAACTAAATGGACATTAAGTCAGATGGCATATGAAATTACTGGATTTCGATTCGCGAATAAGCCACAAAACTTGATTAACTAATGTTGTTCCAGATGAACTAACTCATCATCTCTGGGAACATATACAAACTATACAATCTTTTCCTGAAAGCGCTCTAAAAGCTATGATTAATCCTCATTCTATTGAAAGGCACTTGCCTACAATTGAAGAGGAACCTCACTAAAGGCAGGTTAATGTTTGACACTGCCTCCAGAATTACTGCCATGACAGTAAGCTCTGACAGTAGTGCTAAATATTATTTACATTTGGTTATGAAATGTTGAATTATTTGTTACAGGCTTGTTATGAAACTATAAATAGGTTAAAATCCCATCGACAGTTCAAGTCATGCTTAGTAGACAAGTATAGAGTTTTAGGATGCTAATTTATTTAGCCAATGAGAGAACATATAGGGCTGAATCTTGCACTCTACTCAAGCAAACTCACATCAACTGAGTAAGTAATGAAACATTTGGACAACAGGTTCCGTATTATGGATCAGCTTTTCAAATTTAAGCACGAAAAACTATTTGCATATGTCTAACTTCTGTATGGAAATCAGCTACTTGACTGAACACATGACCAGTTAGGTGCCTAACTAGCCATGTGCACGCACAAACATCTGATTTGTGTGTTCATATTGAGTGCTTCCCTGCATATGTTAGTCGCTTGTGAATAACTGTGCATGATTAATTTTGAAATTCTTGCCCTATGAGACCTACATGAAGTGCCCAAGAGAAGAGCATTGCAGACAGAGAGGATGCAACCGAAGATAGGCCACATCTAGTCACAAAGGGTGAAATTCTGACCCCACTGAAGTTTTGCTCTGGCCTTCAAGGGAGGCAGGATTTCACCCAGTCTTGCAAAATTGTTGTGAATGTTTCTCACAAACACCTCTCTTTTATTATGAGAAGAAATTATTAAAAAACAAAGATCTTTTATTCACCCATAAAAACACTGGATGAGTGAGCAAGTAGAATATTTTTGACCATAATTGTCAAAATAAATTCACACATAAAATGAACATGTTGATTGTTATGGGTATTTAACAAAAATAGCCAAGGAAATCAGCATGCCCTTACTGTAAGTAAGCTGAACATTTTCCAACTTGGAAAAAAGAATACTGTATTACCTATAAACTTGGAAATGAAGGTTCCCCCTACCCCCTTACCCCCAAGACTTAGATCCCTGAAGGCACTTGTGTTCTGGCATGCATCCCTTATTTCCTGAAGAAATTTCCAACCTGGTAATTTAGCACCCTACTGATAAAAAAAAAAAAAAAAAGAATTTAGGCGTGTGAGCATGTGAAGAGGGTGAGAGGAAGTGGCAGAATAGTAGGCACATGTCAATCTATACAATGAGTTGAACAGATGCAAAAAGACTTGCAGAATTTAAGTGAGTATAGCGACCATTACATATCCACTTTCACATATAATTTAGCTAAGCTTAAGATATTAGGCTAAATTCACCACTGGCATAAACAGTCATATTACTATTAGTGTTATATATATTACAGCAATACCTAGATGCTCCAACCACAATTGGGACTCTACTGTGTATAAGTGCCAGTCTCTGCCCTAAACAGCTTACAAGGTAAACAGACAAGACAAAGGAAATATTGTTATACCCATTTTACAGATGGGGAAAGAGACTGAAAGAGATTAAGTAACTTGATCGAGGTCATGCAAGATGTCTGTGACAGAACTGGGAACTGAACCTAGTGCAATGCTCTTTATAACTTGGAGAAAGTAATCATTGTGAGGAAGGAAAGAGGGAGGAGAGGACATTAGAGAAGGTTTTTCTCCTAGGACTATAATATATAGAAACTTCTTTCTGCCATCTACTAAACATCCACTGCTTCTTACTGCCGTAATAGAGAGAGTCTACCTGATCTCTGCCAGTTAGAATAATTATGCTTGTTTTGACATGGCTGATCTGAAAGATGAATTATCCTTCACCACTATTTTAGCTTAGGGAAATATTTTAGCTTAGGAAATGAAAAGTAGACGCTTCAGAACAGAACTTTTAACCATAAGCATATTGCCCTGATTGGTACAGAAAATGGAACTCCTCCTACAGAAACACTCTGGGGGAGGATATGTAAAACTCCGAGTTCTACATTTGCAACAGAAATGTGAAACAGAGTTCATTATGTCAAGGCTTGTTGCTAGGAGTCAGCTCGCAATAATGCAAGTGTGAAACATAAGATTGATCACAATTCCCATAAGGGGGGATGCTGAAAATAGAACACTGACCTTTCTAACCTTATATGAATGACCAGAAACCTGGCAAGGCATAGAGCAGTGCCCCTTTATTATATACCCAGGCAGTTGTGTAACCTTCTGAATGTATCTGGGCAAAATGAGATTAATATATTATATATCCTAACAAGAACAGATATCTTTGAGCTACTAATAATTCCGGAGACTGTATGATCCATGTATATTGATTTAAGATTCGATGTTGTTAATATTGTGTATGCATTTCAGGATATTCTCTCCCTTCTTAATGCCTGCCTTCCTTCTTGGATTTACACCTGCATGAAATTTGTGATTTGTGATCACTTTGGGTCATATCCTCAGCTGGTGTAAACTGAAGTCATTGACACTGAAGTCAATGGAGCTACACCAACTGACAAGGTAGCCTTTCATATATTTATGAACAACAAGAAAACTGTCAGAGAATGTGATAAGGCAGTCACAAGAAAGAATAAAATAAAAGATGGCATTAGCTTTAAAGCTGGAGATGTAACATATTGGATCAAATGCATAGCACAGAGTAACTGCAAACTTGAGCAAGGTCTGGATTGGGCCAGTAGAAGTTTCGAAAACTATGAAAAACTTTTCGTAGATGCCAGGTATTTTTCACACTTTCCCAAAGTAATGCTTGTGAGATCTTTGGAGGTGAACCAAAGATAGAAAAATCTTCCAACTGGCAGCATGTGACAGAAGCTCTAAACAGCCATCAGCATAAGAGAAATGATTTGCCTATCAACTGTAGTGATATGGTCTATAAGAACTGTCCATCTTCTTTCCATTGTCTTTAATATATTCAGCAGTTCTATACAACATGGATTTCCCTTCTCTTCTCTCAAATTATTGACATTTTATCTATTATCCTCTTCAGACTTTGAGCTATTTTCTCTAGAATTCTCGAATGTCAATTTAAAATCTCCTCAGATCTGGAGTGTTTTCCCATTCATTTTACCTGAAGCAAATTGTCCTTGTTTAGTTGGGAAATTGTTTCCCTGAGTCATTCCCCAAATGGGAAAGAGATTAGCGGGTGCAATTTAGGAGAGTACTGAGGCATGGCTGCTTCTGGGATGGGGACAAGGTGGCCATTCTCTGCCAGCAACAGGCCATGAAAGGGACGTGAGGAGCAAGCATCCCCAGTGGAGACTGCCCAGCCCCAGGTTACTCATTTCCAGCTGTTGCCTCCCTCCCCCAGCCCAACACAGCTCCCCTCATCTTCCCATCTCTGGCTGCTGCCCCTTCCCTGCGGCCAGGAAGCCCTTTCACTCCATCCCCCTTCCTTGCCCTTTTAACGCTGCTTCTCAAAGGGCTCCCTGCTGCCCATGTGAATGGCAGTGGTGATGGGGTGACCATTACTTTCTATTTGTTTACTGTACAATCCTTTCAGACTTTCCCACTTTCCCCTCTAATTGTTGAATATCCCTCAGATCTTGGCGCTTTTCTCTCATATTATCCAATATTTAGTTTTGGACCCATTTTCTCCCCAATTCCCAAAGACATAAAATACCCTAAAATTTTGTCCCACTGTCTCTCTAGTTATCTATTACTAATTTAAAAAGCCCTGAGATTTCTCCCTGTCTCTCTAATTCTAATATATTAACATAAATCTGCTCAGATTTTGCCCTTTCCTCAAATTCTTGGATATTGATATAAAATCCTTGCAAATATTGCTCTTTTTCTATTTATAAAATATTGATAAGAAGTTCACTTAAATATTACCTCTTTACCTATTAGCAACTGTCGATATAAAAGCCCTCACTTTTCCCGCTTTCCTGTCTAATTTGTGAAAATGGACCCAAAATTCCTCATTGTCTATGCTTCTCTCTTTAATTAAATTACTGATATCCAATCTCAAATTTCTCACATCTTCTATGTAGTTAACAAATATCAATTAAAAAATTGTTCAGGTTTGGTGTGTTCCCCATGTGTTTTAATTGCAGTACCGTCTCCTTTTTGCAGGAAACCTGTTGCCCTGAGTCATTCTCCAGGTGTGAAGTTGTAGAGAAGGGTTAGATTCCCCAATGATCAACTTTCCCCTATCACTTGAGAGTCATTTCTCCCCCGCCCCAGCCCCGCTTTGTCTCCCTCTCCCTTCAAATGTTTGCTGATGAAAATGACTTGCCCCATACTGAATATACATCAAAGCCAAAGGGATTCCCCTATTGGGGGGACTAGTGACCAAGTTGCAAACAGGAAAGTTGGCAGTACCCTTTTCTTTTTCCCAGATGGTGTGGGATAAAGGACAAACAACTTAATTAGTTTTAAAAGAGAGTAGGATCAATTGATGAGTGGCACTGTACAGCAGGGTTGCTTGTGATGATAGGAGGTAGGGCTCAGCAGCCCAGGGGCTCTCTTCTGGTTTATATCTCATGCTCCTAAAAGCTCCTGCTTCAGGGCTCCAGCCTGCAGGGGTCAGAAAGGGATTCCCCACCTCAGTCCCAATGTATTCTGGGCGGGGTGGAGGGGGTTGGTCTCCTTCCTCTGAAGCATCAGAGATAGCCACAGCTCGAGATGGGGCAGTGGACAGCATGGGTCACTGTTCTGAGGTGGCACTGAGCATTGTTTCTCTCAGGTGCTTGGCTGGCTGGTTCTTGCTCACATGCTCGGGGTCTAACAGATCACCATAGGTGGGGTCAGGAATTTTTTTTCCTCCAGGTCAGATTGGCAGGGTCCTTGGGTGTTTTTCACCTTCCTCTGCAGCATGGGGTCTGGGTCACTTATTTGGGTTTTATCTTGGGCATTGGTGCACCTCTCTCCTATTAGTCACCTGTGAGTTATTATACGCTGGTCTAACTTCAGTTGTTGATTTTAGTGCGTGGCTGCTGGATGGTGTTGGTAGCCTCTGATTTATGGGAGATCAGACCAGATGACGGTGGTTTCTTTTGACCTTAAACAATATGACTATGACTATTATAAGGTTCCATGCTTATTAAAATCTCAGGATAAATTTATTCTAAATTATTCTTTTTTATTGAAAACCAAAATAATAAGCCCAGATCTAGATTATCTTGGACTGGAAAGTACATCTACTTTAACACAGGAAACTGAAAGAGGTTTTTGTCTTTCTTTTTACCATGTGTATATTCGGTTAGTGAACATGAGATTTTCATCCCAAAACATATTATTTAGACCTCCAGAAGACTAACCAGTCATAGACTTCCAGAAATGGAAAATGCACATCAATCCAGCCAACATACAAAGATGGAAGATAACACTGTGCTGGTTTAAAATACAATTGTCCATGTACTGTATATACATATTTACAAGTAACTGATTGGTATGAAGCATCTAAAATACTTGTGATGGTGCCTTTTGTACACTTCTCTGCCAAATCCCTGGTGAATAAGAATTGAATGGAAGCATTAATTACTTTCCCAGGAAAGGTTGATATCATATCACTGAAGATATTAATGATAGCAACTCACTATACAGAATGTTAAGAGCATCTTCCCTCAGACAGGACAAAGGTTAATAAGCGAGAGGGGAGAAAGTGGATGGTGGAAGGAAGGGCCACAAACTCCACAGACACTCGTAAATAATTGTTCTTTTTGATATGATGCCTCTCCACCAATTCAAGATACCTAAGAAATAAATGGGATATAAATGGAATGTAATAGAAGCTTAGCGTTCCTGACTTCAAAAGAGGGATTCTATGGTCAAAGGTCATAGAGTCTGAGACTATTCAGTGCAATTGATATTGGTAATACAAGTAGTCATGATACACATTACAGTGCAATGATCTCTGTTTGCTCAAATTAAAAGGCTAGTAAAAACAGCCTTATTTTGTTGAGTTAGATAAGCTTGTAACTCAAGATGAGAGGAATAGCTTAATGAGAAAGAGGTACATTTTTAGGAGTAAATTCAGGATCAGGCCCCAAGTTTCGATGTGTGCAGGAACATTTTATGTCAGATATTGATTCTACTAAATGGTTGGGTTTTTTAAAATATGCCCAGAACTCAACTAGCCACATTTTAAATATATTAAAATAAATAACAAAAACTAACCCACTAAAATGCAACCAGCTTTGATCGCAGCACCAAACAGCCAGTGATAACTCTTCAAACCTCAAGTTATTTCTATTGACTGTTACATAATCAACATGTTAAATCTAAGCATCTCTTCAGCCAGTTGTTTGTATGACATATATAAATCAATACATATTGATTTCATATCTGTGCAGTTCTCCAGTTTCACATCATCTTATTTATCAAATCTCTTCCCCATTCCTTCCTTCCTTCCCCCAGCCTTGCATTCCTATCAGGACTGCCAGACTCTCCAGTTCGAAAAGTTGCACTCTGTTTTTGATTACTGTCTTTGTTCTACTCACCAAACATTTGCCCAATTCTGCTCAAACATACACACATACACTGGTGATGTCAAATGGAGCAGGGTGTGCATATCTGACAGAAGGATGGGGCCCTACTTATCTTCTGTCTAGAACTCACTGACTTCTAGAATTTAGGGAAGCTGCTGTGCTAAATATCTTTAGTAGTAAGGTTAAGAATCTTTAATACTGATCTTAGCTAAGATCATGCATAAGTACTTCCACATACAACCCCAGGAAACTGTCCATACTCCCAACTCATGGTTAGGATGTAGGGCCACTCCATAGCCACTGGACTCAAAAGAGGATACAACTCTTGTTCACCCCCCTGGACATGGGATTGTGGCCAGTGGAACCAAATAATCATTGTCCTGTGGCCATGCCCTCAAGCTTCCCTCCATGATGGCCTATATGGAGATGGAACAGAGCCCAGGCTCACTATACACAGAAGTTTTTCTCCCTGGTTTCCTCAATGAATCTTTAGATTTCTTCTCTCCATGGAAGCTCCAGAGTTCTATGAGAACAAGATGGTGCCTGAGAGAGATAGTGCCGGCTGCAACTGCTCCAGCGAGAGCTGAGAGAACAGCTGACTACTGGGCATAAAAATCCTAGCTCTGGGTTGATTGCCAGCCTGACAGATAAGAGGAGACACATTCCATGGCACATACCGTTGGTTGCAGTCTCATCATAGAAACCCCATTAACTTCAATGAGGTTGCACATGAGTAAATGAGGGCAGATTATGTTCACATTTTAGGGCCTGGTTCTGATCTCACTCAGACCAGTATAAATCAGAGCTCGCTGGAGGCACATCAATGTAGGTTAGAGCAAGCTCTTAATTGGTAAGGGCCTCAGCACTGCCTAACGTAACAGCTACTTGGAATAAAACCCATCTCCAGTGCAGCCCTTTATATCCAATACTTTGTATCCCAATTGAAATCACCTTACAAAACACCACCGAGGCCTGCAGTAACAGGAGGTGGAGCAGAGTGGTCAAAAACAACGTGCGAATTGCTAAGGCAAACAGGAAAACTTGTTTTTATGCAAAATATCAGAAAAGAAAACAGAACACACTTATAATGATTTTTACATGTATTTACAGAATATGCTTGAGGGAACAGGACTAGCACAGTATTTTGAAAGCTAAATTATTAGGATTTATAAATCTGTGAAAATAAAAAATAAAAAAGAGTCAATTAAATCTAAACAAAATCCAGGAGGGTCAAACAATCTGTAGCAAGACAGGCTTTACTTTGTAATTAAGTTTTCTATCACCATGGAAAGAATAAATAGCTTTAGATATCATGTTAAAAGCACCTCTAGAACTAAAAGATGCTATGCTAAATACAAGAGATCTAAAGATCTGTTGTTACACATCCATTACATTTACTGAGCTGTCTCATTTACTTTTTGAAGTCCTGTATACATGATACAGCAAGGCAAAACATTTTATGTACCATAAGAAATTTGACACATAATGTTTAATGTTCAGAAGATGAAGTTAACAAAACTATACATGGATGACTTTTTTATTTCCCTATTTTATGACCTTTCAAGAACTTAAAGCAAATAACAGCAAGAAGGAAGGGCAAGTAACCGTATGCCACTTCTCATTTTGTTGTAAATGAAATTATAACTTTGTTGATTGAAGCCCAAGGCAGAAATCATAGTAAAATATGGTGGTTTTTAATGTTGAGACAGAAGCTTTCAAAAGACCAAAGAGCACTATGTGTTTTGAGATGGAAAGCATTTTTTCTTCTTGCAGTTTTCAACAGCCATACACAATATGCTTTTCAATTTTTTTCTCTGTACCAGGTAAGTCCATAATATTTTCCCACACTGTCTAACATGAATTCTACTGCAGTTCTAGGTTCTACTGTATATCAACAAAAACAACAAGGAGTCCGGCGGCACCTTAAAGACTAACAGATTTATTTGGGCATAAGCTTTCGTGGGCTAGAACCACTTTATCTGATTCATGGAGTGCATCCGATGAAGTGGGTTCTAGCCCACAAAAACTTATGCCCAGATGAATCTGTTAGTCTTTAAGATACCACTGGACTCCTTGTTGTTTTTGTGGATACAGACTAACACAGCTACTCCCTGATATATATCAACACTAACCTCAACTGTGACCTGCAAGAACCTTCTTTGTAGGCATCAGGAGATTAATAGTCTCCTCCTGTTCCAAGTACCACACATTTCTGTGGCCTTGGCCTCTCAGCAAAGATGTTTATAGCAATAATTACTGAACATATTGGGCAGCGACCCCACTAAAGGCTTCCACTCCATCGGTTGCCAAAATGCTAACGGTTCAATTAGTGAGGCAGTTCAGTGAGAAAGTTGTGGATATCCTTTCCCCATCATATTTAACTCTTACCATTGCCTCTATGACTCATATGCATTCCCCTTTTTGATGTGAGTATGCATTTAAAAACAAAATTATAGTCGACCTTGGATCAAATCCTGAGTGATCAGGGAGTAACTAATTTTGGTTGGGGAACTCTCCACTTTCAGCATTGGAAAGAAAGTAAAAGAGAAGTGAAAAAAGCAATATACAATCTATTGCTCATTTTACACGGTCATGATAGGCAGTTAGCAAAAAATAGTGGGTTTGATGGGAAATTGATACAACAGTAACAAGTTACAGTTATCTAATATATTTGCTTTACAAAAGTGAATCACTAACTTCTGTGTGGCATAAACTGTGTTTAAGCTAGCACTTTAATGATGATTTCTACTGTAGATTTTAAAAAGTGCCTTGTTTAAATTGCTGCTAAACGAATCTGCTGAGCTAGGCAAATTATTTTCCAGCAAATAGTAAATTTGCCCCAAAATGCATTCAGCTCTATTTGTGATTGTGTATCCATGTTACTGGTGAGTAGAGGATATGGCAGCCAACAAGTCATTGCTTCTGCCCTGGGTTGTGGAGAGCAGAAGAAGAATACAGGAAGAACAGCATGAGCATTCACAAGTGTGAAGGAAAGGTTGGCAAAATTAATGTAACAAAATATCCCAAACTAGAAAGCATGGTATGTACCCTACCTGAAGAGATTTATAAAATCCACGCTTAGGGCTACTTTTTGAAAGAGTTTCCAAATATATTTTAGAGATTTTATATTGGGTTTTTATTGTCATTATTTTGAATCCAGAGACAGTTTAAAATGCGAAGATTCAAAAAGTGTGCTCTCCATTACATTTGTGCAGACTTACTACATCAAATTCAGAGGTCAGTAAGTGGATCTAAAGTGGTGTAATTTACACCTTCTTCCCCCCTTGAAGTTCTCAATATAATTTTACCATGGATGAATAGTATTTTCAGTGGTGTTACTCCAGGGATTAATTTGACCTGCAGTAACTGACACTAACTTAGACTCTTTTAGACTCACAATGGCTGACTGACCTACAATTTAAGGAAGGAAAGAATGATAGTCCAGTGGTTGGTGTGATAATCCGGTACTTAAGAGAAAGGTTCAATTCCCTCCTCTACTACACGTTTTCTGTGTGACCTTGGGCAGGTCATATAGGGCATCTCTAGACATGAAAGCCATTCCACTTCTTTAGCTATACTGGAATAGTTAAAGTGAAACAATTTCCCCTCTCCCCATGTGAATGCAGTTTTACTGGTATAAAGGTGCTTATCTTATTTCTGAAAGGGAATAAACTCTTCTGATCTAAAGCACCATTTTACTAGTATAACCACACTAGAGGTTGTAACAGTATAACCATTTTGGTAATTAAAAAAAATACACCCCTAAGTGAAATAATTATAGTGCTATAAAATCTGTGTGTAGACCAGGCCTCTCTGTGCCCCAGTTCCCCTTTTGTAAAATGGAAATAACAGAATTTCTCTGCTTCACATGAATTTTGCAAGAATAAATACATTAAAGATTGTGAGATGCTCAAATATTATATTGATGGAAGCCACATAGGATGGATCACAGACTTCATTCTCCATTCCCTTGCAATTTATGCCTGAACAAAGTGGTTGTAAAATGCAACCAAATCAGAACAACATTTTTTCACATCCACTTTACATAGGTGTAAAGGTACAGTGAGTAATCAAGCTCCTCAGCTGAATTTGCATCACCAAAAGCCACATGATGCAATCTAGTTTTAAGCATTTATTTCCATGGGGATCTCTGCTTACAATGTTATCATTTATCATTATGGTAGAGCATCCAATGTCCTAGGTGCAGTCTAAACATGAAGTCAAAAGCAGTTCCTTGCCCAAAAGATCATAAGAGTACCTATGTAAATACCATCTCCTTCCAACAGGCCCTCTGTTGACTGATAGTTAGTTGGCTGCTAATGTCGTATAGATGACACTGTAGAAGTTAGTAGGGACAGTAGTGGAGAGAGTGAACTAGCCTTGCAGAATAGTTCAGGGCGGGAGTTCCCCACCATCCAGACAGTTGTACCCAACGATGCTTATGGGCAGCACAAAGAATGTGTGAAGATTATAGGAATTTAAAAGTCTGAATCTAAAACTGGGGTAAATGATGCTAAATGACTGGAAGTGAAGAGTGTTAACAGGAGGGCATAAGAAGGTGCAAGTTAAATCAGGCCATTTTATCAACCAGTTAATGAATAGTGATGATCTTCCATTTATTTTACCCAGAAGGATCCCAACACACTTTACAGACTTAAACTCATATACAAACTATACCCAGAGATCATATCCTTCACCAGTGAAAAGCTCTGAGGTATAGCACAGCAACTGTTTGCCAGCATGTAGCAAAGAGATAGAGCAGGAAGTGAAGCACACCATTTCAAGTTGGAATCACAGGGGAAGTGTAGAGAGTCAGAATGTAATTACTTTTGTTAGCACACAGGATTAACACTCCAGTCCATCAGAAGGTACTTAGGAACTTTATATCTAAACCAAAAACCAACTCCTTGTACCTAAGCTTGATCCTTTTTTAATATTCACTCGGAGGAAAGTGTGCCACCTACTGAGTCACCAGTCCCATTTTCTGTAGTATCAATATTTTCCCTGGAGGTCTCCCATCCAAATATTGTCTTGGCCTACCCCAGCTCAGGAGATCTCATAGGATCACAACACAATGCGGTATGGCTGCAGCCCAAGTAAAGGCATTATTTTATTTTGTTTTGGTTAAGAGAGTTGATATTTGGTTAAGGACTCTAGCTGTGAAATAACTAGGAGCTGCCAATTTTTAATTTAAACGCTGTACATTCATATCCTGCTACCACTAACTCCATTATGATTGGTCATGAGTGAACCTTAGAAGGTTCAGAAATAAGGTTTGGATGAACACCCAAAATTTTGGATGCTTGTCTGAGTCTGACCCAAGCCCCTTGGGTATACAGAATTGGGCTAGTAATCTGGCAAGAATGTAAATTTCCACATTTCATTTCTCTTTTGAAGGCTACATTAGCAGTTTAAAAAAAATCCCTTCATTGGAATTAGCATAATATATTATTTCCCTGTGGAGAGAACAGCTTTTCTATAGTTACTCTGGCTTGGATTCCAGCCAGCACTAAAAAGTGCAACGGGGTATGAAAGTGAATACAAAAATGCAAAATAAATACATCGACCAAACTTTTTAAACCTTAAAAAATGGTTTGATTCCACTGAGGGCTTTCCCCTCATTGAATCACTTTGTCCATTCCTTCATTCCTGATACCTTGCCTTCTGTCTTGGGGTTTTATACTGCCATCTTTCACCATGGCATCTGAGCACCTTTCACATGTACTCAATACCAATAGGAAAGACCCCAGTGGATTTCATGGAATTTTTGGCACTTCTCCCTTTTTATGATAAAAGTTCTGCTTGGCATACGTTCTTTTTTTAGTTTTATTAATTTATTATACAGAGAGAGAGAGAGAGAGAGAGAGAGAGCGCCAAATGTTTGCTTAGACTTCATAATGGGTAAAATGAACAAAAATGAGTATTGACATAAATTTCTTTCCCAGTTATGCAACACTCATGAAGAAGAAAAGAAACCCAACGTGTCATTCCATAAAACGTACATTTGGTACTCAAAGATAACCCCTTTCAAATCATATTCCAAAACATTGCACCTAACATGAGCTCAGCACTGAGGCCAAAAAGTAGCCTTCAGTTTCCCTGAACCAATCCAACTTCCTGCTCACCCATTATCAGAAGTTTATCTCAGTAAACAGAGAGGGGCAGCAGTAGACAGACTGAATCCTGTGTTCTATTTTATTCTGAAACAGGGGCAGTGCTGCCTGTTTCATGAGAACGAAGAAAATGTCATCTCTCCTGAACACAAAGGACAAGATGGTATCTTGATACTGGTTCAATGAAGTCATATATTAGGAAAAGTATATTTAGCTATTCATGGGTTTAATAGTGTGGCACTGAAATCCCCAAGACGCCACAGAATCTATTCTAATACATGCATCTTGTTGCTAATATCCTCCAAAGAGTTCTGTGAAACAGTCACATCACCTCAGCCCATAGTATACTCAGGAAAACTCTATGAATGGGAGCTGAGGTTGTTTGCACAGCTGGGAAGCTGCCAAACCCAGCTGGACTACCCCTCCCCCCAAAAAAACACAATGGATATCTTCAGGGGAACACAGTGGCCTGAGACACTTCTTTCTTACATGGCTGTATCTGTCGTACAAGCTGTACAGGCAGATGTCTAAGGCAGCAAAACTTTCAGTCATTGCTTTGAATTGGGTGGCTACAGGTATTTGCAGGTTTAACCACAACAGCAGAATCCCTGGAACCAGCCCTGTTTTTCTCCTTTCTCCTGGAGCCAATTGGTTTCTTCCACAGTATAGTGCACAGGAATAATTTGTAAGCCCTCTAGCAGTGCAAACTATGTTCTGTGTTTAAGAAGCCACCAGAATCCAGCCAGAGCAGCAGGCCTGGCTCGTTTGTAAGTGTGAGTAAACAGTTATATAGGACCAACTATGCCCATGTGGTTTCTTTATATTGTTATTATTGTGTAAGGAGCAAAAGATACAATACCCACATATTGAAGAGACAGAGAGAGAGGAGTAAATGGAAAAGTCCCCTTCAACAGGGTCTTCAAGGAGCCTCCTGGAATACATCTGTTGAAGCCCTCAAATCCTTTACAGGTTGCTGGAATAGGATAGGGGCCCATTTCTCCATCCCATTGTGTAGTGAGATAGAGAAATCACTCTTTTTCCAGTTGGCTGTTGCTCTGAGACAGGGAAAGATAGGGACTGAAAGCCTTAATTCAGTTGTTAAGAACACCTGGGGACTCACTAGCAACCAAGAATTAGGCGAGAAGCCTCAGAAACCTTAGCATGCAGTGTCCAGGGTGTCCTCATTGGTTCCCTGGTTACTGGGCTAAGATTAATGGGGTGCTAACTTTTCCTTAATGTCTTAATGTAGCAGCTGGCTTGTATTTGCCTGCTTCCACTGCATTAGAGAGCATGCCATTCCATTAAGACCCCCTTAAAGGGTCTTTAGGAAGCAGCAGCCTTTACCAGTCATTTCCCACAACATCCTGCTTAGGAGAATGGGAGTGAATATTTAGGGGAGGGGGGGAATTGGCCTCATGAAGAAAGAGCAGGAAGACAGTCATGGGCCACCAACCCACCATACATAGAAGATGGTCCCAGCTCTTGATGGGGGAAGGAATTTGCTAGAGACGCTAAGCTGGGATGGCCAGCTATCTAGAGCTCCCCTTGGAGGTACAAATTAATTGAACTTGAACATCAAAATAAGTTGTTCCAACCCCAGAAGTCAAACTGAAGAGTTCAGTTTATAAATCTCTTCTATCATACAGGCCAAACAGGCTTCCTGAATCTCCCCATGAACTGAGATCAGTAGGGTTAAGCCACATCATCCTGTATTTTTGGAAAGGTATGTATGCACCCATGTATTTAACCCTACAAAGGGTCTCTTATGTTGTTTGCAGATTGCAAGCTAATAAGGCTTGACAAAAGTGATCAGTCAAGTTTGGAAGTAAAGCTGGAACACATCTACTCTCTCTTTTTTATTTTTGTAATACTTGCACATTCCCTCATGTTGGGCAAGCACGTTCATGTCAGGTCCTAATTAAAAAAAATATTTATAAAAAAGGGTGTTTCTAAGTTTATTCAGCTTATCTTTATCTGCCTTCCAAATAAGAACAAATCTCTTAGATCAGGGATCGGCAACCTTTGGCATGCAGCCCATCAGGGAAATCCTCTGGCGGGCCAGGCTGGTTTGTTTACCTGCAGCATCCACAGGTTCGGCCGATGGCAGCTTCCACTGGCTGCGGTTCACCGTTCCAGGCCAATGGGGGCTGCGGGAAGTGGCGTGGGCCGAGGGATGTGCAGGCCACCACTTCCCACAGCCCCATTAGCCTGGAACGGCGAATCGCGGCCAGTGGGAGCTGCAATCGGCCGAAGCTGCGGATGCTGCAGGTAAACAAACTGTCCCGTCCCGCCAGTGGCTTTCCCTGACGGGCCACGTGCCAAAGGTTGCCAATCCCTGTCTTAGATAGTCACGTGGGCTACATCGTCAGATGGTGTAAATTAATGTCACTCCATTAACGGTGCAGATTTACACCAGGTAAGGATGTGACCCATGGTTTCTACAAACTCCTTTTTATATTAATGTTTCTTATGCTGTGTGAGTTTAGCCTCATAAGTTATGTTTTCTTTGATAGCACTGTATTTAAAACCCTTAATTTTCTTTGACAGCATTGTATTTAAAAACATTTTCAAAGCACTATCCGAGATAGAACCAGCCAATTAATTATGGATTGAGCTATTCTGATCCCATTGGTCTTAACTGTGTAGTTAGGAGAGCATATGAAACTAAAGCTGATAGCCAACTTCTGGGCTCAGACAGTCATGCACCGCTCCTCACTGATATCCACGGCTGAATTTGACCCCTGGAGTACAGTGAAACCCTTGTGCATTTCAAACTGAGGAGTCTGCACCATGCCTATATTTCCCTTGAAGCTTCAGGCTACATCAGAGGAGCAAGCACTAGACAGGTGTGGTACAGAGACAGGCATCTGAAAGAGGATTCTGTGACAGAGGTAGACATTACGAGGGGGAAAGTGAAATGTACTTTTTACCTCTGTTTTTTCAAGGGTGAAATGAGAACTGATAATGAGAGCAACAGAAATTTCCCAAAAGAGGAAAAATGAAGGCCATTCCACAAAAAATAATTTAAAAATTAGAGCTTCTGAAGGCCAGTAAGTTACCAGGACGAAATTCCAAAGGAGCCAGCAAAGGTGTTAGAGAATCTAATAGAGATATATCTGAAAAATCCCTGGAAATAGAGGAGGTACTTACAGAGCTCTATGTCATACTAGCTTCTGAGGTGAGAGCTTGGGCAACAAAGACCCATAAATAATGGGGAAATGCCAATCCAGTTCAGGATCTTACAGAGCTCTACTTACATTAGGGATAGTCACAGTAAATTCATCAAAGGAAACTGCTCTAAGCATAGTGTAGCCTGGACTTAAACAAAACTTTCAGAGTGAAATCCTGATCCCATTGAAGTCCGCGGGAAAACTTCCATTGACTTCACTGTGGCCAAGATTTCACCTTCAGTGGAGTGTTCAGAGAGTATATTGCCCAGGCCCCATACTGTTCCACGTTGTGTCTGACATTTAAGTGAGGAGTTCTATCTAAAATCCGATGGCAAGATATAGCCCAGTAATTACCTTGCATTTCTAAATACTGTGTTGCAGTATAAGCCATTAAGGAAGTGACCACTCTACTTTTCTGTCCAATTATTCTAAATCATGACTTCTCGCCTCCCAGTTATTTTATCGTCTGACTGTACGTTACAGACCATATCCTCAGCTGAGGTAAATCAGTGTCATTTCATTGACTTCAATGGAGAAACACTAATTTATAACAATTGAAGATCTAGCCTTACCTATACAAAGCTGTTGTTATCCAAAATAAAATAAAAACAAATGGTTCTTTCTGCACTGTTGTCTTTCCATATTGGATGGCATATGCAATGAGATGACACAGTGCAAATTGTGAATTATTAAGTTTATAAATGAATATACAATTGAACATTTGATTCTGGAGTCTATTCAAGTATTTAAGTTTAAAACTGCTTAGTATTCATGCTAATAAAGTTTGGTGCTCAAAGATTAGCAGAAAGTGAATGCGAAAGTGTCACAAACATGGTTGGATTGAACAGCACTTTGGAATTTGAATGAATATTCATGGCAAATTTTATCCACTATTCATTTAGCTCTGGTAAGAGCATCTTAATAGCAAAGGCACTCCTTTACCCTGTAGTTATTTAACTTAGCTTGACTTATTTTGTCACTTTTTGCACAAGTGTGGGGGTGTATTTTGTGCTCAGAAAAGGAGGCTGACAGCCCCCCAGGAAATAGATGTAATCTATCCAGAGGACAGCTGTCATAGTTACAGGACTAGCTGCACCTCTGTCCTCTTTGTGGTCTTTCTGAGTGCTCTCCTTCAAGTGTCAGGCCTCGTGCTTTCCTTTCACCTATCCTGGGCTGGAATTCTGTACTTCTCCCACTCTTAGACTATACCCTGGGCTACAACTGTTGTTATCCTAGCAGGTCCAACTGAGTTTGAGCACCTGCAGTTCTTCCCTTTGAGAGTCTATGACCAATTGTACACAGTGATTTATTGCTTATTTTGGAACAAAGCATTTAGAGAAAAATAATTTTAAATCAACAAACTACATGCTTGTCTATCTTATCTAAAGGCTTACCATCCCCCGACGATAACTTAGGCAGACCTAACTTCTTCATAAATCCCAGTGGGGTGTTCTGTGTCTCACTCTGGTTCTTCTGAATAACTACCCCCGGCTCTTGAAAGATTTTTCTGTTTTAACCCTGCCAAGTTCTTTTGATCTCCTGTGTTCATGGGCTTTTTCCTGTCTTGGTTCAAACCAATTTTGTAGGTCAGCTGGAGAGGAGGCAAAATTTTCAAAGCCAACAGTCCTGTCATTGGCCCTTAACAATTTTCAAGTGTTTGCTGAGAAGTGGCTTATCTGGAGCTTATTCTTTCCCTTCTGCTTGCTTTTAAAGTTACCCAATATGTTCACACAGTAGGCATCCCAATAACCAGGTCAACATACAGTATTCATTAATTATTATAGAGCCCCTCCATATCCATCACGACGGGTATATCACAGAAATACAAGCTTCCCACCAATCCCTTTCGCATATGTTTCAATCCTGACCTGAAAGGACCTCCTTTAAGCGTGAAGGGATTGTTCTGTTTGCATGTCCATTCAGACTTTGGCCTCTCTGCTGAGACTGCTAGCAAGGGAGCCAATCAGTAATTGGGTGGCTTTTATGATGTGATCAGCTGTCCACCAGCAGTCAATCAGATGGAGAACACCAACTTGTTTCACAAAGGCCATTGAATAATGATTGCCTTTGTATTAAAACCAGTTTTGTAGTGACTGTTATGCTCAGTTTCAGCTGATATGTAATACAAACCAAGAAGAAGAAAACTGTTTCTTACCAAGTATATTCTATGCGTTCAGAAGCCTTTTTCTTTTACTGGTTTTCCTCTGTCTGGCATTCACAATATGCCCACTGAGGTAGACAGGCAATTATGTACCTTTTCCTATCTAAGCCATTTTAAACTTAAGGTTCAATGCTATTTCCATTTGGAAAAAATATTTGTACAAGCCATTTACAAGGACTTTACAAGCCACAGTATGCCAAGATCTCTTAAATATCCAATTTATTGTGACTGAGTCTAGCTGGCACTGAGAATGAAAAAGCGTAACTATCATATGCAAGTGCCAATCAAAGTATCTATCTGTCTCTGTCTATAGAGGTGAATAAATTGTTGATCAAGAAATAAAACAGCCAGGCTGCAGTACAGCTAACCTATCAATTTGCAAAATGGGATAAAAACCAAAAAAAGTTTGCTATCATTTTAAAGGTCTTCTTGTTGGACTATGTACGCAGCCCTAATTCTGCTGAGGCAGATGTTATGTTACTGTTTATTTTCTTCATACTATTTAATAACCTGAGGTATGACCAATAAGAGAATGAATGTATATAGTCATAAAGTCCTGAAGGCCTTTATTTCATCACTTTTTGCACGTGTGTGTGGGTGATTAGTGCCTTTACATGTAACAACAAGGAACTCTTCAAATGCTGGTAGAACTTATTTCTCACTTTGCAACCTCTCTTGGTGTCATTGTTCTCATATTCCAGATTCTGTCACTAGATGCCCTTGTAGTTATTGTAACAAATGTACAGCAGTTAGTAAACAATGGCTTTGTAATACCAGGCCAGTCTGGTGTGATATAGTTTCAATGTGGAGCAAGAAATCATGGCCCAATGGACAGAATGGAGGCTGAAAGCCAGAAACTCCTAAGTTCTCAATGCAACTCTTCCACCGACTCAGTGTGGTCTCTTTTCATGTCAATTTCTCACTCTGCAACATAAGAATAGTAATAGTCACTTGCCTACTTGTAGAAGTGTTGTAAGGAAGAGTTAGTTAATCTTTAACCAGCACTTTGAAGATGAAAGGTAATAAGTATTATGTATAAAGAGTAAAGCAATTTTAAAGTACTGATAAATATTACTGCAGCTTTTAATCATGACTGTCAAATGTTGGAGTGAAACGAAGGCAGGCCCGGATAACACCTGTGTCTATGCATATGTGTAAATGCTCGCTCTATCCATGCTGTAAGGAATTATAATGTTTTAAACAAGAGCTTAAAAGCTTTTGGGAGTATCCAGGCCTCTTTCTCCTCCTTCGATGCCAAACTAGTTGTTTATCTTAGGCCTAGATATGACAATGAGGGGCATGTAAAAAATGCATTAGATAGAGTAAATAGTTTAGACAGATTAGGTTCAACGGATTACCACTATTGTGTCTTCAGTGCCTTTGGGCCAATTGTACTGTGCTGCCTCGCTGAATCAGAGGGGTTCCAGGTTCAAGTCTAGTGCTGGACAGCTTGCATTATGTCTGCCCATGCTATATTTTGGTTGTGGGAAGTGGCGAGGGAGAGAAAGAGGGATGGAAGTAGAGTATTACTCCTGGGGGAATTCTGCACCCTGCAAGGCGGGGCGCGGGGGAGGAGAAGGGAAGAGGGAGCGCAGAATTCATACCAATCTACCATACAGATTTCTTGGCTCCCCTGCAGAAAAATGGAGAAGCAAAGAAATCTGTGGGGAACACATGCCCCTTCCATGGCACCTCGTGTGCTTCTGCTGTGAGCAGCCGGCAGCAGAGAATAGATCACCGTGGGGGGGAGGATTGGGGCTGGGGGTGTGTGTGTGTGTCGATGGAGAGGTGCTAAGGGGATGGGGATGGGCACCTGCCTGCATGCAAATGAGTGAGAGACACTCACTCTGTCCCTCTCCTCGTTCCTTTACCTTGCCAGAGTGGTGTAAAGGAGCCTTTCTGTAAATGACAGTAACGGACTCCTCAGCTAGGAAGAGCTATATGTGCTTTCTTGCTTTTTTTCCTGTGCCAGGGAGGCACAATGTGGTTAGATTACAGCTCAGGATCTATTTTAGGATATGTCTACACTTACAGAGTTTTTGCGCTGTACGTTTCACTGGTGATCGGGAACCAGTGAAAGTAAAGCGCTGGTCTGTGTACTCACTCAATTCCTCAGGCGTCAGAGAGCGTTTACACTACCAGCACTTCCATCGCCTTTGAAAGCCGCGCTGTAGATCAGCTATCCCACAGTGCAGCTCTCTCGATAGGTCTTCTGGGAAGGGGGGTGGGGAGGTTTGAGCGAAAGGCATTCTGGGTCCCTGCTCAATGCCCCTGGCTGCCCTACTTCATGTCCCAGCAGGCCCATTACTTCATTGTTGCTTTCGTGGCATTTTTTACCCGCCCCGCTGTCTGGCTGTTTTCCATGCCATATCTGCAAGCAATTGGAAAGGGAGTTTCAAACTTCCTGGGGCTTACAGGGGGAGGGGCGGACGTCCATTTACTTGTCATTAGAGCAGCAAAGGTGCTGGCCAGAGTGGTCACTTTTGTGGGCTATCCTTCGGAGGCCAAAAGGTGTTTACACTGGTAGAACGTGTCTTCACTTTCACAACAGCGCAAAAAGAACAACGGTAAGAGCTATATGCCTCTTGTGAATGTGGTTTTCTTTTTGCGGTGAAACTTCTGAGTTTCACCACAAAAAGTCATTAACAAGTGTAGATGCTCCCGCGCTTTTTGCACTTTCAATGGTAAGTGTAGACATAGCCTCCATTTAAAAAAAAGGCAGGACAATTATTAGCAAAACTGTATGACTTTCTTGTGTGAAAGTCTGAGCAATTTAAAGCGACATTCTACTTTACAGAACACCAAACACCAAAATAAAAGTAATGTAATTTAAATGAAAATCCAGGATTATAACTGAAAGGCAGGGTCCTGGTTACCAAGTATTTGTAACTTAACTTTCATGTGTTTAGGAAATGCTGAACAGTTACTGTGATTTTTTTCTGCATGGAAGTTTAAATAAATTACCAAAATAAGTGAAACTGGTGTGATTATATTGCATTATTTTGACAAATAAAATATGCAGAATTTTGGATTTTTTGGTGCAGAATTTTGCATTTTTTGGCACAGAATCCAACAGGAGTAGAGTACGTTTCAATTAACAGAATGTGCAAAAGGGGAGAGGAGAACACAGAAAGAAGGTAATTAGGAAAGATAAACGGGGCCAGGGATTTCCCACATATGTGTGCATGTGATTATAAAGTGGAAAGAGGGAAGGGAAAAAAGAGAGAAGGAGTGCAGGAGGATAAGATAAACAGTGACGGGACTTTCACATATCTTTTGAGCCTAGAAGTTCTCATGGCACCACTCCCTGCTACACAAAGCCGCCATTTGGCTTACATTTAATATAAAAGTAAACATCTCAAGATTATCAACAATTGTGAAATATTGTTATCGTTCACCTTTAAATACCATGAGTAACTTGGATGAAATCCTGGCCCCACTGAAGTCAATGGCAAAACTCCCATTGACTTTAACTGGGACAGGATTTCATGCCTGGTGCCCCCACTAGCTTCTTCTACACAGGCAGTCAATGCTAATCCTCCACTGAAGAAGACTTGAACTCATTGACATAGTCATAGAAAAGTAACTAACAGGAAACCCACAATGCCACCAAATTACTTTCTTTGGGAAACTGTACCCCAAAGGGGATCTGCGTGCATAGCTTAAAAACTCTGGTTCATATTGTGAAGTTATTCTGAAGTGTTACTGTGAAAACTACGGTATCATGAATGCCTTTCTCTCGATACGTCTACACAGCAGCTGGGACATGTAATTCCCGACAGGAGACGACATACATGTGTAAGGGGACTTTTGCCCCCTTACTAACATTCAGTGGGGGTGTTTTGGTTGGCTAGCTCCCAGTACTGAAAGGGGACGGGTCTATGGCAAACCAGGACCCTGAGACTGATAGTCCCCAGGAACAATCAATGGGGAGAGGCCAATGCTCCAGGTCATCCTGAATGACAGGGCGGACAGGCTAATCAGGGAGTCAGGAGGCCAGGGAGGTCCCGTCCTCCATGTGAGCTGGAATTGCCTGGGTCAGATGGAGTGGGGCCGAGCTAAGGAGAAAGCAGGGGCCCAAGCTGAGCTGGGGAGCAGAGCTGTGCCAGCCCAGAGAGAGCAGACCCTGTCCTGGGAGCACAGCTGCAGCCCCAAAGCCAGAGGCACAGCCCAGAGAGAGCAGACTTGCCCTGGGAGCAGAGCTGCAGCAACCAGAGCCAGAGGGGCCAGAAAAGCAGCCCACGAAGCAGGTCGGTGCTGGGAGCAGAGTCACAGAAGCAGCCCGCAGAGCAGACCTGTCCTGGGAGCAGAGCTGCAGCAACCAGAGCCAAAGGGGCCAGAGAAGCAGCCCAGGGAGCTGGAGGCAGAGCAGCAGCAGCAGTGCTGAGACAGAGTGGTGGAGCTGGGGCTGGAGCAGTCCATAGCTGGGTGCGGTGAGCAGCTGGGAAGAGTGAGGGGGACCCTGGGCAGCGGGCCCAGCACAGGGAGACACCTCAGCCAAGAGGCTCTGCAGGCCAGGCTTGGATCGTAATCCCTACAGGGCAGGGGCGACACTGGGAAGAAGGGTCCTACCACTTAGAGCCTGAGAGCATGTGGCCACCACCAGAGCAAGTGTCCAACCCACAGCATCCCTGCAGCACAGCCAGGGCCTGAGAAGAAGGCCTGGGACTTACAAGGAACAGACTGGGAACTGCCCGGACATTCCAGAGACACTGTTTGTGATGTTCCCTGCCACAGAGCGGGTTGATGTGTTTCCTTTAACCTTTCCCATTTTCCTTATTCTTTTTAAAATTAATTGTTGATTAAATAACTTGCATTTGCTTTAAATTGTATGTAATGGTCAGTGGGTCAGCGATGTGCCCAGTGCAGAGAGAGTACCCCGGAGTGGGGACACCCTAGCCCCTGTCCTAGGTGACCACAGCAGGGTTGGGGGGTCGAGCCTCCCAGGAATCCTGGACCCAGCCTTGTTGGGGTTACGAGGACTCTGCCAAACAGGAGAGTGGAAGGGGAGTCGTCAAGGGCAGGGAGGCCATTGGGTAAAGGAAGCGGGAGCGAGCACTCAGATCCTTTCGCTAGCCCACTTCACCGGGGTAGTGCAGAAGCCAGAAAAGTTCCCCACAAGAGCGGGACTATTCCCCTGCTTACACACGCGCTAGCTCTGCTTGAGTGTGTGGCCGTGGTGGGTACATACTCAGGCGGCTAGCCTGGACTGCCATCCAAGCCACCACAGTCACACTGCTGTTTTAGGTACTAGTTCAAGCAGAGCTAATGTGCACATGTCTACTCACACTGGCAATTACATCTCTCAGCTGTTGTGTAAACATACCCTGTATCCACCATGTCTTAGCAGCCTGGAAAAGCCCGGTCTTCTCAGAATTTTAAGCCAATGAGAGGTTTGCCATTGACTGAAATGAACCCCTGGTCTTTATACAGGCTGATAAAGTGCCATGCACACTCACTGGTATGGCATTATATCAATAATAATAATAATCAGTAAAATAAGAACAGTAATGCATGCACCCACTCATTCTCTCACTCACTCATCTGCAAATTAAACTGTGCTTCTCTTTTATATTCCTCCAACCACCACCAGTGCTACCCTTTGTTTTCTTTGTTTGTTGGTGTTGCTTCTAGGCAAGTGAACATTACCACAAAAATGACCATGCATAAAAGTTGTAAAGTTAAATATGGGGCTATACACTTACTGGGAAAGAGGGGTTGGGGCTGGGATTCTACAACAATTCTTTTATTGACACTGGGATGAAATCATGCATGACCCATCAATGACATTTTTAAAATATCCCCACAATTTTTCTATAACTATAGGTAAAATCAGGCATTTTCCGGACTTCCCAGAAAGTCTTATAATCTATCTATCCACCTATCTAATGCATCCTTCAGTGCAGAGGTAGGTGCCCTAACTGTTCTGTCTGTAGTGTGCCTAAACAGGACAATGCTCCTGCAGGGCACTGGGGATATATACATAGGGACATCTTCAAAAAGAAAGCAGAGTGTGGCCCCCGTCTCATCCCCCAAGTGCTGGCCCAGTGCTAATGGGTGTGGAGGAGGGGATAGGGCACCCTGCCCTGTCCGGCAAACTCTGATTATCTGTCTCTAAGGCCATTCTAGCTATCTCGTCTCTTGCGCTCATGAGGTGCCAGCACAATATTCTGAGTGTCCTCTCCTGGGTGTCTAAGTAATGGATAAGTGCCCCTTGTGTCCCAAACTTCCTTGCCCAACAAGAGGAAAGCAGCCTCAGCTTGACTACTCATTTCCCCTTTAATAAGGAATTACTCTCTCCCTGTCTCCACCCCATCATGCTTTTGCTGAAAACACAGCATCCAGAATTTTCATGCTGAGTGCACCAGTAGCCTTCCTCATGGAGGATCAGTTTAACTAAACACCACTGAGCCAAATGAAGACTGTTTGTACCACCCTGTTTCATTACTTACTGAGGGGTAAAGTTACACTTAGAAGGACATTCATCAATCAGTAGGAAAAAGAACACACATCAAATTAAAACTCCAAACCCCACCACCTTAGGGCTTTTTCCTTTTATAAGCAACATTTTCTTCCACTGAAAACAGAACTACTTGTGCAGGTGGTTATTAGAAACAACCAGCTGCTCTGTGGAAACGTGGTTTTGGAAAAAGAATTCAGAAAAAAGAAAGCTGTGGGTGTGGAGTAAGATTCGATACTGTACTGATTCCCTGCGTAGCATAGGAGGGGCAGAAATAAACAGCAGTGGAATTTCTATTTCATTGGCCCCAATAAACATGTTGGTTTTGGGAAAAAAGAAAATAGATCAAGAAAGCAGACATACCTGTTCTGTGTTGCAAAGGAAAGTGTGTCTGAGGGATTGAGCTGATTAAAGGCTGATTCATCTTTCAGAAAATAGGAGTGCCATAATACTGCCAGGGTGTAGATTAAACTGGGTTATCAATTGCACAGTTGGAGCTACACTGGGGCTACTCTAACTAGAGTGGCAGAGTATTGTGCTCACAAACTAAAAATCTCCTTGATCATCCATACAACTTCCTTCTTTCTTTTTCCGTTTAGTGCTTTAATAGTCCCCCGTGAAACACCCCCATAGGCTGCAAGCCCCCCATTTTTATCAGTACCATCATTATCCTCCTCATGCTTCTAATCATGTATGTAGCATTCTTCAGCTTCAAAGTGCTCTCAAAGATGTCTACACACTAATCAATCCTCACAAAGAAATACTATCTTCCTTGTATGGAGGGTAAGCTGAGAGGCCGACAGAGCTTACCTGCCTTCCCCAAGGTCACAAAGGGATTCACCACCAGAGCCAGGCAAGCCCGGCTGCCAGCCCTGGGACTAGGGGTCAGGGAGCACACACCGCAGCGTACTGAGTGACAGTCCTGACTGGGAGGGGCAAAGCGCTGGTGGCTGCAGCAGCCTGTTGACTCCCGAGAGAGGCAGGATCCAGAGAGAGAAAAGAAGAAAGAAGCCTGGGCATCCAGTGAGAACAGGAGAGGGACAGAAGCCGGGGAAGCCAAGGATAAGAAATGACTGGAGATCTGGGGAGAAAGGAAAGGGGAGACAAGAGGAGCCTGAGAGCTGGACTGAAGCAGAGTGGGGGCAGAAGAGAAGCCTGGGGAGCTAATGAGAGGAGAGGTACCCTGTGGTTCCTCGTGGGGAAAGCAGAGGAGGAGAGGGGAGAAGTGAAGCCAAGGAGACAGGGCATGTGGAGGATGGCACTGCTGGTGCTGACATGCATCTGGAGGGAGTGGAGGATCCTGATAGTTCAGCGTCAGTTGGCATGGATTTGTCAGCAGCTCATACTGGGTGGGAACTGAATTATCAGTGGGCCAAATGCCACATTTCTTATTGGAGCAAGGGAAGTTTTTCTGTATTAAGAACCCCAGAATTTTGTTCATTATTTGTCCAATGCCAGCAACATGCTAGCTAGGCAATTTACATGAAAGAACGAACGAAAGAACGAAGTCCCAACCCCAGACAGCTACATTCCAAGAAAATGACATGAATGCCAGTGATGGGACAGTGAAGACACACATGAATTTTGTTAGTTCCACCATGGTGTTTTTTTTTTTTCCTTCATACATCCTTTAAGTTAACACTCTTGGGAGGAGATGGCTGAGGTGGATAAACTTCACAGAAGAAGTGGGCATTGAAAGAGAATAAAATCTTCTTTCATCAAACCAGACCAGAGCAATTGTCTGTCTAGTTCAGTATCCTGTTTTGGACAGCGGCTAATGCCAGATGCTTCAGAGAAAGGAGTAAAATTGCTCATAATGGACAATTCAATATAAAAAAGTTAAAAGTTCTGAAACAATGGAATAAACAATTGCAATTTAGAAAATATTATCTTACCAGTAATGTGATTACGACTTGGCATTACTCATATTCTCACAAGTACTGGCACTTCATTCTCATAAAGACTTGTTCAGTTGTGTTTCATTTGTATTCACATCCTAAACCACGAATTTATTTGCCCACAATTGCTTAGTAGTAAATCATCATCAGAGAAATAGGCTTATATTTACTTTTAGTATTCATGATTTGCATGCTGTTGGAACAATATATATTTAGTATTTCTAAAAAAAAAAAAAAATACAACCATCACTTTTGAAGGGAACAGCTTTATATATCATTAAACACATTGTTTCCTTAACAGTTAATCATACGCTCTCTAATCATGTGACATAAGTCTTTTACCTTAAAAGAGAAAAATGAATGAGTCTTTAGCTTGCAATGTAAAGTCCTCTACTTGACCTTGAAATGTGAAAAAATGCATAGGGCCAATCCTGTGAGGTGCTGAGCACCTCTGGCCAAGTACTGAGCATCCTGGATTTCCACCAAAGTCACTGGAAATTGAGGGAGGCCAGCAACTTGCAGGATCAGCCCCTTAATCACTAAAAGCTCTGTCTAGAGTGATATAAATATGTGCACTCACTTCACAGATTCAGTCTAACATTAGGGTTACTTTAAAACCAAAGCTGTCGGGAAAAATGTTAGATCTATGATATAACTTTGAACCTGGGTCACTAAAATCTTACCAAATGCAGCATCTTCTTTTGGATTCTTAAAGAAAGCTAAACCTGAAAAGACAAATATTATGGCAACAAAAATAAATGCACCAGTTTTTAACCTTTTCAGGGAAAGTAATTCCCTTATTAGCTGCAACAAAAACTTCCTACCTTTCTTTCCCTTTTTGTTGTATCTGTGAGTAATTTCTTCAATCACATTGTTTATAAGAAGTGAAGTTATTCATAATCATGCCTTAAGAGTATGTACACAAACTGGACATCCTAATAGAGCACCATGTATTAAATTCCTGATTGTTTGACATAAATTCTCTCTCTCTCTTTTACTCAGACAGGAAGCTTCCCATTTATTTACGAATAGGTTAAGACCCTAGTCATGTTCCTAACCATGTCCCTAAGTGCTAACATATATTAAGTAAATTTAGAGTCTCTTCTGCATAGGAAACAAATTAAACTGGTCAAACATGGAGAAAGAATAAATGTAATCTATCTTTTGTCATGTTTATGATATCGAAACGCATCTCATATGAATGTTCCAATTTGGCTGCTACAGCAGATGTGCTTTTCTGATAAACCACAACTACAGACAGAGAATGTGATAATATAAATCATAAAGAAGATAAATAATGAAATTCTTTGAAATAACATTGATTAAATATTTAGACATTTGGTTTCTAAGCTTGCTTGCATGTACAAAATGGCATTCTCATATCTAGCAATGGAAAGACGTGCTCTCAACAATAATCATGTTAGGCCAACTAATAAAGTTGAGAGGATTCATTGAGTCTACAGAACTTGTCTTGATTTTAAACATATGTGATCTCCATATGCAATGAAGATACTGTGTTCTAGGGGCTAGACTTTGACATAGACTACACACCTGAATAAAGGAGTAAAGGGGAATAAGAATTCTAGTTACACATACATTTGTATCCTTTCCTTGAGTCTGGGCATGTTGGAGTAAGAATTTGCTATTCACCCCTTTATTCTCTCCCACAGAGCAGGTAGGTGGGGAGGGGTGAGATAAGGGTGGAGTTCTGACTCCATTCCCACTACATTATGTTCAGTGTAGCTGAGCTGGCACGATGAGGGGGTGTTGTAAATTACTGCTGCGAGAGCGGGAGGAAATAGAGAGGGAACTGTGACAGAAATGTGTCACAATGCTTCCCAGGGTCACTCCTGGGGTGGTTCAGTTTATACTCCACTCCTTGCTCAGGGCTATGCCTGGAATCACAATCTAGCCCTACAATATTCATAGAACCTGGGCCAGGATGACTGAGGGATACACTGACAGCACTCACCTCCCTCCACCAGTTTGCTCTGTTGTGCCTTCTGTTGCAGGGATATTCACTGCCAGGGGAGGGCAGGTGATGTTTCTGCCTAAACTATCCCTGCGGGCCTTCTGCCCGTGGAAAGCTGCTATAAATTCTGTCCACATATCCCTCAATGGTCTGGGTCAGATTAAGGCATAAGCACAAGGGCCGAGAGTCATGTGGTTATGTAAATTTCTATCTCTCAACCTCAGGGTTGGAAAAAAAAAAAGAGTTCAATATGAAATGGGTGTAACCAATGCAGGGAAGAATGCCTGAGTCTGTACACAGCTGAAACAATTGTTCTGAGAGGTGTGAACTGCCCCATGCAGCTCATTGGCATGTTAACTCCAGCACCCAATGCTCTGGGGCAGCCCCTGCAAAAGATGGTGTGTGTGGTAGGAAAAGAAGAGCACGGTGGACCTGGCCCACCCAACCAAGCAGATACACCCTGACTTCCAGAGTAAATATTCAGGGGCCTCCCTTACTTTTGCTTTTGCCTCTCCAGAGGGCAGAAGGATGTCTGTCACTGCTCTAGTTGCTCCGGAGGGGATGGGGCCTTGCTGCTATTTCTAAGGCAACAAAGTATCTCCTGTCCCTGCTTCTCTGTAAGGGAGATGGTTCTCTCTGCCATCATCATTCCAAATGGGGGGAGGAATCTGGCCATATTACTATAAGATGCCTCAATACAAGGATGCCACAAACACAGAGGATCTGGGCTTACAGCCTACAAGCAGTTCATGGCTGACCCTTCTGACAAGCTGCGTGAAAGACAGCTTCACAAGAAGTTTTCCAATCATCCCACAAGTAAGAAATGAGATTCCCTACAATCATCTGATGGAATTATGGAAAAGCCTGTTAGGGCTGGGAGCAGGTACTTCAAGAAGAAGCCCCTACATCTCTCATGATAGGAGGTCAAGGTAGTCAGAGCAGGTGAATTCCTAGGTAACCTACAACAATGGGCCCAATTTTCAAATTGCAGTGCCTAAACATAAATACCTACTGATGGCTAAATTTTCAAAGATTCTGAGCATCCATAACTCCCAAAGAAATCTATGAGAAGCGTACGGGCTCAACAATTCTGAGAATCAGCCGGCTAAATCAATATATAAGCAACTAAATCCACACTTGGGTCCCTAAATATGGATTTGGGCATCTAACTTTAGGCACCCAGGTTTGAAAATAAGACTAATGATCAAAAAGAAAAGTTTAATTGATAGAGAAGGATTTTCAAATCAAAAATCTTTCAATTATTAGGAATAATTCTTTGTGGGTGATGATGTCTTTGGGCCATGTTGTACATCCACCTTTGAGCAGACACCTCCATTGAAATAAACGAGTTAAGAACATAAGAACGGCCATATTGGGTCAGACCAAAAATCCATCAAGCCCAGTATCCTGTCCTCTGACAGTGGTCAATGGCAGGTGCCCCAAAGGGAATGAACAGAGAGGTTATCATCAAGTGATCCATGCCCTGTCACCCAATCCCAGCTTCTGGCAAACAGAGGCTAGGGACACCATTCCTGCCCATCCTAGCTAAGAGCCATTGATGGACCTATCTTCCATGAATCTGTCTAGCTCCCTTTTGAACCCCATTATAGTACTGGCCTTCACAACACCCTCTGGCAAGGAGTTCCAGAGGTTGACAGTATGTTGCGTGAAAAAATACTTTCTTGCGTTTGTTTTAAACCTGCTACCTATTAATTTCATTTGGTGGCCCCTTGTTCTTGTATTACGAGAAGGAGTAATGACAGGTTTCAGAGTAACAGCCGTGTTAGTCTGTATTCGCAAAAAGAAAAGGAGTCCTTGTGGCACCTTAGAGACTAACCAATTTATTTGAGCATGAGCTTTCGTGAGCTACAGCTAACACTTCCTTATTTACTTTCTCTATACCACTCATGATTTTATAGACCTCTGTTGTATCCCCCCTTAGTCGCCTCTTTTCCAAGCTGAAAAGTCCCAGTCTTATTAATCTCTCCTCATATGGAAGCCAATCTATACCCCTAATCATTTTTGTTGCCCTTTTCTGAACCTTTTCCAATTCCAATATATCTTTTTTGAGATGGGGCAACCACATCTGCACGCAGTATTCAAGGTACGGGCATACCCAGTTCTGCCTAAATACTGTATGGCTCTCTGTGATTGCCAGAAAACACCACTCCAAGGACAGGGAGTGCTCCAATGGGTCTCACCACTGGAGAGAGACTTCTTCGTCTAACTCCTAAGGGTGGGATATGTTTTAAAGGGAAACCATAGTGTGATCTTTGCAGTGGATTCATCATAAATACCATACAAAATTCAAAGACAGCAAGTGTGCCAAATATCTATAGATTGTCAACAGAAGCAGCTCCAAAATATAAATTTCTTTTACTGGCAATGTTCCAATATTAACACTTTTTACACGTCAGATCTACAAGGAGACAAAAGAAGGGTGTTTCTCAATAGTGGAGTAACGCTAGCCTGAAGCAATATTACAAAGGCAAAATTACTACCACCTCAGTTACAAAACCTCAATAACGCAGTTCACAAAGGTTGCAGAAATCTGATTGCATCCACTATTTAGAACCAAACTCTTAAGTTTTATATGAGTGGAGTAAAACTAAAAATTGTGGTTAATAGAGTACCACAAATATAATCTTGTTCTTATATGGATGTATTTATTTACTTTTAGTGTTCTCACTCCTTTAAAAATAAAACACAAGTTACATCCCTGGAAAGGCTAGGAATTCCCATGCAAGATAGCGTAGGGACTTGCACATGTAGTTTTAAAAACAAAATGGAGACAGATATTGCATGCATGTTCCCCATGATGTAAAAAAAGGATGTATTAAGTTACTTTTTGGTTACAAACAGGGTCAAAAATTTCACCCACTGAATCAGTGGGTTTCTTGCCATTGATTTAACCTGGGACAAGATGAAGCCTGTCTTTGTTACAATTAAAATTGTTAAACTATTCTGAGAGGAAAGGATCATTCTTAATATGGGATGCAATTACAGAATTGCTATGAAATGCAAAATATTTTTGCACATCCTGATTTAATTTTTCAATTAAAAGCAAATGTTGTTATAATTTTTTTTATAAATAAGGCAACTGAAATATTAGTGCCTGATAAAAACATTCAGAGAACCTAATTCCACCCTGACTTATGTCCATTGGCATCAGTGGTGTTGCAGAGGACATACACCTGAGCAGAATTTGGCCAATATTCACTCAATTCCTATGAAATATGCTGATACACGATTAAAAGCACAACAATTGAAGTACATAATTTGCTCCCTTTCTAGAATGCTGTTCTTTTAAATAAAGGATTTTGTCTACTTGAATAAACTGCTTATTGTAAAGGGGAGAGAAGGGTTAACAATGGACTAAGGTCCTTATAAGCAGGTTCCCCTCCATAATAGGAAGCTTTCTAGTGAGGGACCACTATTTTCTTCAGCTAAACTTTTATTAAAACCAATTAATTCATTGAACAGGCTTGTATCGTTTTACAGTGTCTGGACCTCTGCTTAAAAGAAATCAATTGTAGGAGTACAGTTGAGAAATAACCACTATAATAGATGTTTTAGCTCTTGCTTTTACTTTTCTCTGATAGCCCTTAAGGTGGTCAGAGGTAAAAGCTAAAGATGCATTGTAGCCTGAGGGAAGATTGAATGAAAAAATGGGGGATGGGAGTATAGCTATGCTGATAGACCAATTTCCCACCACTGCAAGCCAGCGCAATTGATTGATGAATCCTTGCTCTGTCAAGAGGCAGCCCTTCAGATTTGATCACATAAATACTCATTCAACTCAAATTCTGCTTGACAAGCCTCAGACAGCTTTGTTCTGTCACAGATATCATTGGAAGGAAAATGCTCCATTAATCATCCTTAATTAACTTTACCATAGTCTGCTGGAACCAATATGTTCTCTGGCTAAATCCCTAAGATTTAGCTAGGATTCTATAGTTATCAAATTGAGAGTAGTTTTTAAAGTCCCTCTCTCTTATTGCTGTTAACTACAGGAAATCTTCTCCTGTGCAGTTTTCAGGAAGTGTCTTGCATTGATCAGGATGTAGACTAATCCTTTGACAGCTCACATTTTCTTTCAAAGAAACACATATTGTTGATTAGGAACCAATGTTCTCTAGATCAGTTATGTCCACAGTAAATGGCAAGCTATTAGAATGATTTGCTTCCAAAATTGTGAGTTTCTATCAGGCAGTTTAAAAGTTTAAAGAATACAGTTCTGATAAAAAATACTGTTAAAAAGTTAAGGAGTACTTGTGGCACCTTAGAGACTAACCAATTTATTTGAGCATGAGCTTTCGTGAGCTACAGCTCACTTCATCAGATGTATACCGTGGAAACTGCAGCAGACTTTATATATACACAGAGAATATGAAACAATACCTCCTCCCACCCCACTGTCCTGCTGGTAATAGCTTATCTAAAGTAATCGTCAGGTTAGGCCATTTCCAGCACAAATCCAGGTTTTCTCACCCTCCACCCCCCCACACAAATTCACTCTCCTGCTGGTGAATGTTCTGGTTTAACCAGATGTTCTGGTTTAACTTGGATTTAAACTTGGAGAGTGGTCAGTTTGGACGAGCTATTACCAGCAGGAGAGTGAGTCTGTGTGTGTATGGGGGTGGTTTTTGGAGGGGGGTGAGGGAGTGAGAGAACCTGGATTTGTGCAGGAAATGGCCTAACTTCATTATCATGCACATTGTGTAAAGAGTTGTCACTTTGGATGGGCTATCACCAGCAGGAGAGTGAATTTGTGTGGGGGGGTGGAGGGTGAGAAAACCTGGATTTGTGCTGGAAATGGCCTAACCTGACGATTACTTTAGATAAGCTATTACCAGCAGGACAGTGGGGTGGGAGGAGGTATTGTTTCATATTCTCTGTGTATATATAAAGTCTGCTGCAGTTTCCACGGTATACATCTGATGCAGTGAGCTGTAGCTCACGAAAGCTCATGCTCAAATAAATTGGTTAGTCTCTAAGGTGCCACAAGTACTCCTTTTCTTTTTGCGAATACAGACTAACACGGCCGTTACTCTGAAACCTGTTAAAAAGTTATTATGGAATAAGGGGTATTAAATTAGGTACATTTTGTTGAACGATGAAAAGGGTTTTTTTTAAATTGTTCAGCTCCAAAACTGTTTGTGAGTAGGGTCTTGATCCTGTTCCCCTTTCCTCCTCAGAAAAGCCTCACTTTGGCAGTGGTACAACCCACATGACTCATGTGTGTGTAAAGTGTGCAGGGTCAGATGTAAAGAGTGAAGACATGCATTTTATCTTGGGCTAGCTGATATAATTTCCTCACCCATCAGGCTGTGATGAGGTTTTGCTAAATAATTGGAGGGAGCTCCCAAAATCACCTAGTTAAAATTCTATCACCAGATTAAAGGGAATTGGGATGATTCACTGCTTCTGGTGGAATTGCCTCCTCTCCGCGTACTGCTAAATTACCCGGCCAAAGATTAGAGCTCATAAAAATACTCATAAAGAGCATGCAAAAGTTAGCTTGCCCTATGTTGCTGCCTCCTACCTTATTTATTGTTATTAATTTAAATTATTTGTCTCTAGTAGCATCTTTAAAACCTCATCCTCCAAAGTGGAGAAAAAGATCAACTCCCATTTGCTTTAATGGGAATTGAAGGTATCTAGCACCTTCGGACCTTAACATGCAAGGTGCTGCACAAATACAAAGGAAAGGGAAACCAAGAAAATAGATTCCCTAGTTCTTCTCCCCTCTTGTCTGCATGCACATGTACCTATGAAAAGGTTTTCCACAGACTCAGAGGAAAAATTATGTAGAAGTCACGTGATTAAATAATGAGCACATCAGTGATGAAAGTGTATGGTAGGGATCGTCTATTTCCTCAGTGAAAGAAAACCTTATCTTGCACATCCTTACTCAAGTGATTAGCCTTTACTATGAGCAGTCCTACCGAAATAGTGAGCATTTGCGGGATCAGGTCCATTTATGTGTAAAGCTGTGCGAAAGGTGTTGGACTGTACTTTACATCATTGAGCAAATTTACTGGTAAAGGCTAATGCTTCTTTCCATAGCTCGTGTTAAGGAAATATAGTACTTCAAAAGAAAACATTGCAGCGCAGGGAAAAAAGATTATCCTCTATCCCAGTATCCGTCAGAAATCTTCTGCTCTCTCTCCTGCTAGAAGTCGCTTTGTGTTATGTTCTCTACCAACCTTGGACGCTGGTCAATTTAATCAACACTCCGTTTTCGACTGCAAAGCTAGTCAGATGAAAATGGAAGTGACCATTTCAAGCTGTGCCCTTTTAAAAGCCAGCTGGCCCATTTTAGAGTCTCTTTAAACTTGACATACTAATGTTTTCTTTACAGCACAGAATATACTATTTATAAAGGCATCCTCCAGGGTTATCTGATAGAAAGAAGTGAATGTTTAAGTTAGTGAAAATACTACTATGCCTCTGTATGCTTAGCAAGCAAAACAGAAGCAAAGAAGATGCCAGTGACACAACAATGAACTGATATCTAAGTCTAGAGGCCAAAGATATCTACACAAGTTCAATATTAAAGCAAATTGTTGTTTTCTGTCCCAAGATATATTCAGAAGCTGTTGAATCAGAGCCCCCTGTGCAAGGCTAGGCAAATCTACAAAACAGACACAGAGAGGATGCCCACTTGATTTTGTAGCCCAGAGTCCTACACACCTCCAGCTGAAAATGATTTGACATTTGGGGGTATTACGAAGTGCTAGATTCTGACTCAGACTCTGTGCCGGCACAAGGGAATAAGTACTCCCCAAAAGCACCTCCCTGGGCAACCCAGACCTCATGTCCAAGTATGTAGGAGTAAGTGGGGCTACTCACCTGTTTGCTCCCCTCACAGAGCAGATGGGAGGGATGAGGAATAGGCAAAGTCTTGGCTCCAACACCCAACTCACCAGAGTAGTTCAGCCAGAGCAGGGGCAGGGGCAATAATTAACTGTTGGAATAGGCCAGGAGCATATCACTACTCCCCTCCCCGCCAGGATCAAGGAAGAAGCAGGGGAGATATTCCCTCCTATAGATATTGCTTGGGTGGTACAGGTTAGGTCTGGTTCTAAAGTCAGAAGATAGCCCAAAGCTTTGAATAGAAACAGAAGGGCTCTTCATGAAAATGGTAGGAATGCTTCTATTCAGTGACCAGAACCCAACACATTTCTTCGGCGTGTGGAAGAGGCTTAGGAGCATATACATCAGGTACATTAATAAGGCTCTCTTATCTCCCTATGTGCATGGAACTCCCATGGACATAAATCAGTAGTTACACTAAGCTAGGGAGAAGAGAAGAGAAAGACAGTAAACTAATATGTTCTGTTTTCTATTCTGTACTCAGGAACATAGGCACCGATCCTACAATGATTTTATGCTGGGCCGGCACACTTCTATAGCCACACAGAGCCCAACAGACTCTGCACAGTAGCTGACTGCAGGATCTGGGCCTTAGTTTTCCTTTCTTATTTTGAAATTTTATCAGATTTAAAAAGCTTAAAGAATATTTATCTTCGAAAGTCTTTTAAAACATTTATTATCAAGACCTCCACAAGAATGTTCAGTCCATCATTAAGTCCTGAAATAAAGTAAACAGGATCAGATGTAAAGTGAAAAACCTGTAAATGTCCTTTCTCATTACAGAGGTCAAAGACTGCATTAGTTATTTTTAACTAATGTCTTATTCAACCCCATGCAAACTTAAATCAGTTTGGGTCTGCCTGATTCAAAGCTGTTCTCTGGTTCCCTGCTCTGCAATAATAATTGACTAGGCTAGACTTTACAAAGGTCAGAAAAATTGACCCACTTCATATTATTTCAATTAATAACTTGATTCTTAAATCAGAATTTAAGAACTAATCTCTCAAAGCACCATTTCCTCCCCCTCTGCCAATCCATATGTAATATCAAATTAAATGATAGATGTCTAAAACTTTTATTTTTTCCTTAATTACTTTTAAGTAGCTAGGGGACACAGTATGAGGGTTTGTTAGAAGATCTAGGATTCTCCAAAAAAGTGGAATTAAGAAAATCTGAGAAAATGCAGCAGAGACTAAAGAATCTAAGGAAAAGCAGCAGGATAGGGACAAGCTGAAGGACAAAATGAAAAAAGACACAATGCAGTATCTAATGTAGGTTCAGAAAGGCTGTGGTGAAAATCTTTATGGCAGGTAAAGGACAGGTGGGATTTGTTTGTCATGAAAGGCAGACCGTAGGCCTTTACTGAGTTACAAAAAAAATATAAAGGGAAATAACTATCAAGTTAAGACAAGGCTCTGAAATACATTTCAGTGACATTCCCAAAGTAGACTTGTTAAAGAGGTGCCAAATCTATACATTGAACCCTGTCAGATTTGGTCTACATAATAATAATCCCACATTATGTATAAAACACATTAGTATATAAATGTCCCCAACTTTTTACTCTGTAAAAATGGGGATATTGGCAGACTTAATTTTATTATTTTAATTTACAAGCACCAGACCAAAAGTATTCATCCTATTATTTTTATTTTTTTCTCTCTCTAAAGATACTTCTATGCTTAAGGCCCAGTTCTGCCGCCCTTATCTGAATCACTTCAATGGGAAATTTGCCTGTGTAAAAATTAAGTAATTCAGGACTGGGTCCCAGAGGAATTACAAACACTGTTATTCAAATATTAGTCCTTCTTTTAAAAATCCTATTGCCAAATTAAGAAAAAAGATGATGAGCCCACTTGCCCATGAAATAATAATCTCGCTCCCGCTCCCACGGACGTCAATAACAAAACTTCCATTGGCTGCAGGTTGCAAAATCAGGAGTAAAATGCATGCATCCATTTTGTGTGTGCAAAACCATTTGGGTGCACACATCATCTGTGCATATAGCTCTACCTATCTACTGCTCACTTTATGAAAACATGGACCTTAGAATACATCATCACAATGGGCACAATACTCACCTATTGCTCATTCATTATAGGCAAACAATAGCCATAACAACGGTTTCCACTCTCCACCCAATTCTCGACTCCTCTCCCAATATATGCCTTTTATTTTTAACTTATAAACAGTCCTCCAAAAACACAAAATGTAGAGGGTTCAAGTGGTATTTAATAGACACTTAATTTTGGGTCGTATCTAACACTGAACTGTTTGTTTTGATTCTTAAAAGTGTAACCTCTACAAACTTTTCCTGCCTACTGAATTCTTCTTTCCCACTCCCCCTTGGTCACTTACAGCCAGGCTTTGGTTTATCCTCTCAACAGGAGATTGTTTATTTACATTAACAGTGCTTACTGTGACTCCCTGTGGACTGTTTGTTCAATGGCATGTGGCGTCTCCAAGCTTTTATTGTTGACAGGTGGTAGGTGCGTTCCAAGCTTTTGTGGTTAAATTGTTTATTGATAATCACCTTTTAATTACAGCTGTTGCCTGCCTCCTGTAATTTACCATAATCACTACTTGTATATCTTCTTAAAAATGTGTAAAACAGGGAGAAACAACAAAGATAGGAATGAAACAGTTGGGCCTGATGTTGATCCCACTTAGGTGAGTTTTACAGTTCTGATATGTAAGAAAGTTAGTTAGGATATGCCAAAAATCACTGAAAGTCACATAACTACATGACTGATCAGTATTTACATGGAGCTCAGCAACACAGCTCAGTTAGTGCAATTAGAGCTTTGTCTCACTAGGATCTTACCATACGACACAGCAACTCTTAGGGAAGCACCAAATTACAATATATTATTAGCAGATATATTTTTACAAAGCTTGGCATCTCCACTGGAGATGGGCTCAAGCAAATCTACCCCTTGAACTTTGGGAAAATATGGACGCTGAAGCTTACCAGAAAATTTAACACTATCAAATTTTAGTGAGGGAGGCTGATTTCCATCTGAATGTTATGGTTTGGGAGCTCTCTTGTTTCTAAACTAAGATGTTCCACCAGCTACAAAGAAAAGGACAAAATGCTGCCCTCCTCTACACTGGTATAATTCTGGGGTAACTCCAGTCTTAAATTGATATATGGAGAGCAGAACTGGACCCAAAGTATTTTAACTTGGAGGGTAAAGAAGACAAGGCAGAAGGAGAAATAGTATGTAAATGATAAAATCTATTTCCAGGAACATTTTTTCTGAGGAGACTGAAGTCAGGCATGGGAATGGAACTCTCTTTGTGAGTGACAGGATGGGTGAGGTAATAGCTTTTATTGGACCAACTTCTGTTGGTGAGAAAAAGACAAGCTTTTGAGCCACACAGAGCTCTTCTTCTGGTCTGGGAAAGGAACTCCCAGCATCACAGCAAAATGAGTGACATTCTCTGTAGGGTGAATGCCTTGGGAAGATCAGCAGGAGTCTGGAGAGCTAGAACCCTCCCTCGGGGCTGCCAAGTGGCGGTGGAGTTGCGGGCTACTCTAGTAATTTTAGTCGTTTTGGCCCCACCACTTCCATACGGCACTACGGTGATGATGAAAGTGTAGATTCACCAGCCCATCCCTCCACTGCCCCTGACCTCCAAACTTCTGTAGCACTGAGAAACATGAACCTTCTTCAGAGAACAGGTCCCAGCATGTTGGGAATGTTGACCTACTACATGGCCCCCTCACATTCTGCCTCCATGACTACCGGATTTGGCTTTAAAGGCTGGGAACTAAAATACAGCTAAGTTATTTCTTTCAATATGAACATTTCCATGCCTATGAAATTTGTGCTGATCTCATGTTTTAAACCACACTGCTTGGTGGAAATCCATTCCTAATGGGTCACAATTTTAATGTTCTGAAATTTTATCGGTCCACCAAATTAAATAAATTAATATTCAGTGGGTGAAAGCCAGCATGTTCAACAGCCTAAGGAGCAGAAGCTGTAGGGATAAAACAGCCTAAGGAGCAGCATTTGGGGACAACGGGGAAAACAAGAACTGCCCACAGACAAGCTAAACCTATAGATCTGTTTCCATCAGTACCCTTTTGACATTGTTATAGACAAATTGCTAACTTCATGGAGCAAACAACTGTGTTTTTGTGTTTTAAATAGTTTACATAGTTCCCCCTTTGGAAACACTACAGCTGGAAAGGAACTATATCTCAATTTAGATACATTTATAGAATTTTGTTCTGCGTGACCATTTACCCATTTCCTGATCTAAACAATAGTTCCCCCCCAACACACACATACACCAAGTGCCATCTGCTCATCAGTCACTCACAGGCATGATCTGTTCTTGTGACTCAGCCAGGCTGTGTACAATTGTCCAAGCAACTCACAATAGTTTATCATCATTGTTTAGTATAATTGGAAGCAGAAGTATATATACGCACCCACATATCCCACAAGCAAATTTATATGGCAACTGTCTCTTTTAATCTATAGTGCAGCCAGTGTAAATAGTAATCTGAAAGAATATGCAGATTTATTACATTACTTGCTTAAAGATCATTGTTTAAAATGGATATATTTTGCATTAATTCAAGCATGCAACATATCATACAGCTATTTGCACAATAAATTTATAATTCCCTCAGACATTTTAATTCTGTTTCTGCATCCTAGGAATACCTTTTTTGTAAACTCACACATGTGCACAAAATACTACTATAAGGTTAATTAGCCTAATTTATAAACCTCCAACTAGACCTCTAACCTTCATACTACAGACATTAAACCAAGAAGTTGTGAATTAAAGTCATGTTAAGGGGATCTGACAAAAACAAAGAAATTCAGAGTTAAGGTAAACTTTATCTCATCCCAGGCATTGTGCCTAGAAATTGTAGCACATGTGGTATATGTAGAGTCATTGTTGGAGACTTCTGCACAACAAAGGAAGTTAAGAATGTCGTTTTAGCCTATACCTTGAATCTTCTTACCTTTCTGGATGTAAGTCAGACCCTAAGTTATTTAAAACTCATTTTTTGTGGTTCAAAATAATATCCCATTGACATGGGATCCAAGTCTCCTTCAGACCCAATAAAATGTCACATTGTCAGACAGACACCATTCATGCCAACTCTATGCCTAATGTGAAATTTTATAACTGAGTTGTAAAACCCCCCAAAACAGGGCTTATAATGGAAATCCTGGCAGACTCTTAACTATACTGTTTCTAGTGGGCTCCTGTTTAATACACTGTATTTCTTCCTCTTGAACATATTAATTTACTTCTTGAAATGTTCATTGCTAAGATTAAGCGTACGTTTTTGAAATGTGTTCTCAGGCAATTTATGCAGAAGCACAAATGTTCTCTGCTACGGATGTACAGCATACTAATTTGAAAATGATTTATATGCCATGCTGTACTGTACAGACATCCCCTGTTCAAAAGGCTTTCCTCTGACATAACACCAGGATCTTCTCATGTATTAGGAGTACAGTAGCATGAGAAATGATTTGAAAATTGAATGATGAGTCTGGTTCATGGAATGAGCCAGAATGAATTTGGTAGATTTCAGCTAAATTGCCAAGAAGAGTGGAGTAGATGGGTTAGATTGATCAACAAGTGAATGCACTGGAAAATAAAAATGTGTGTATATTAAAATATATTAATACGAAAGGAGGAGTAATGTGAAGAGTCAGAAAGGCCAGGGAACGGTGTTGAGGTTGCAAACATCTCCCAATAATCACTCCTTAATCTAACAGCACGGGGCCATATTCTGCCACATTTCTGCAACATGATTAGTACTTTATTTTGCAAGTAAAACTACTCATCATGCATAAGGATAGCAGAATATGGCCCCTAGCAAGTTAATAACAGATCACATGGTTTGTAAAGTGTTGCCATCAGAGTGCACTTTTTACGCATATATGCAATCATTTAGCATATGAAAACAATTAAATGTTTTCTTATTATGCATCTCCAGTCTCATGTGCATAAATTCATCTGAGCCTAATTTTTGTTTCCTCAATTGATCTCAAGACAAAACTGTTGAACCATGTAAAAAGATTTGGATATAGGTTTATAAAGGTTTATAGCCCTAAATCCTAGCAACGGAGAGATTGAGGACCCGTGAGAGTGATCTTCACAAAAAACAAAGGAGGATGGGACATGGACATAGGAGACCCTTACATGCCTCTGAATTTAAATTTCAAAAACTATCTAAGATTTCAATGGGAGAGACTATGTTTTCAATGGACCTTTATGGTGTTGGACTGTGTATCATACCAAGAACCTTCATCTTCATATTAATGTCAGACCTCATGGTAAAACTATTAGTTCTCTTGGACAATACACCCTCCTCAGTCCCTTAAAATAAGATACTGTCTTTCTCGGGCAAGCCAAATGCTGTTACCAGATGTTCTAGGTTTTATTATAAACAAACAGGGCCTAATCCTAGGCACCCTCAACTCCCATTGACTTCAAACAGGGCAATTAAGACCTGTCAGGCAGAATTTAGTATTCACAGGAATGGTCCTAAACATACTTGTCCTAAGGTGTTATAATAAGAAGGGGAAGCAGTTCAACTTAATACTGACTGCCCTCCACCCCTTCCAGGTTCATAGAGCCAGTGTCCTGCGAGTACCCACAGAGAGGGAGGCACGAGAAGAGAATGATGTCTAGTTAGAACCCTCCCCTCGGTAAGTTCCAAACGCCCTTTGTGCACAAGGTTATTGGAGATCCTGATGCCCTGTGTCTGCATTGTATTGTACTTTGTTGTACCATGCCCATTCAAATCACTAGACTTTGATCTCATTGGGGCAGATACCTATTGGATGTTTCGTATTCATTCAATTATTGTACAGCACCATGTACATCCAGAGCACTGTACAAATGATAAAATTTTAAATATTTATTTTAAAATTTCACTATTATTCTATATAAATTACAGCAATCAGGATTTTAACCTCAGTACATAAACATGTACTATTCAATATACCGTTTCTTATTGCACATCTCCTTTTTTACATAGGTTTTTTAAAACCACAGGCGCTTTGGGATATGTCTTTTTTATTGTTACTTTATTACAATCTTTTACAGCACATTAGTTGTTTTCTATACTATTGGGTGAAGCACAGACACATTAATTTTGGTAGTCATTTAAAACCAGTTGGGGAATGATTACATCAGCTGAGGATCTGTTCAATAGGGCCAGGATCACACCCTATGATTTCTTTTGCTTGTCTTTTACTCTCTTAAAAAAATGTTCAGGCATCTCTAAATAGCTCATCACTATCACAGAATTAAGTACCTTTGCTTATTTGAGATTTAATGCAATTGTGACTTTTAAAGGATACTTAATAGTGAAGAAAATTCAGTAATTTCTTCAGTTAGCTGGGAGACCAACTTCAATAGAAAACTATTCCATCTGCCCCTGCTTGAGATGATATATTTTATTTGAAATAATTTCTTCAGTCTGTGGCTGGAGGGTGAAAACTGACTCGCTCTTATTTATCTTTCTTTTGGGGCAGCATGAATTTTAGACTCATGGAAGTGAGAGACTGATAGCAGTTAAGCTAGGCAGAGCATTGGCAGGTGCTTTCTGAGCTTCCATACCATTGCAAAACCATCTTGAGTGTGTATGAGTATATATGTGTATATATATTCCAGGGAATAGCCGCCTTTAACAGGCACTACTGGGTTTATAATAGTGATAACTATGCACTATGGTTTGGATTACCTAGAGAGTGGCAACTGGATTGGTTTCAAATGTACTTTTAGTCTACCTTTGTTAAGGATTTGTAGAGCACCCATCAATATCTGAATGCTACTGCAACCCATTCAGAGCCGAGGGGCCTCCATATTGGGCAACAATATGGTGATAGGAGGTAAAAGTAGAAGAGGAACTCACAGATGTAGTATCTGATTTAAATAACACTGGTCTTATGACACAAACCAACAAAAGCCAAAAAATACAAATAATTGAAGACTAAGAACCTGTTCACCAGTCACCCCATTAACTGAAAAATCAAATAAACAAAAGGCACAGTGGTACATAGTGAAGACAGAATGAATCCAAATTCCATCGCTGTATATCAGAACTGGAACTTAATTTGCATGGAAGTGCCTGTCAACACACCATTTTTCTACTGCTATACTACCAGGATAACTGTGCCTGCACTAGGGGTTGCTCTGCTTTTACTGTAGCAGTTTCCTAAGATGCTACAGTTATAAAGATACAAAAAGCTATGGAACATCAGCGCTGAGCTTTTTCTACTTACTTCCCCTTTTTAAAGACAAAATAATTTGGTAAAGTTGATTTGCTACCTTCAAAACCAAACCATGATCTGAGATGACTACATTCATATTTGGGGTTAGAATCTAGACACAGCCCAGCACTGGGATTTGTACAGGTCACACTATCCCAGCGTCAGATGGGGAAGGGATTGTAATTCATGCATCCACAATTTCTCCTGGAGCTGCAGGGTTACTGGTGGATCATGCCTACTATATCACCCATTCAATCATGCTGTATATTCCTCTCCCTTCACCCTGCCGGCTCTGCCTTCTTCCTGTCCTTTTTGGGCTGGCCTGCACTCTCAGGTAGGGGACATCCTTGTGTCTGAAGTGCATGTGGATTGCGGTCATGCTTGGTCACTGTACAGGAGCCACAACAAGAGAGGGTTCCTTGCTCCCTCTCCCACTCTCTTGAATATCCAGGTAGGTGTCCCACACTGTGCTACAAATATGTACTCAAAATCTTAACAGAGTAGAGTTATTGGAGGTGCCCTACTGCCAGCTTGCAAAATTTAATATCTACCTTTAGATTTTGCACCAGACCAGACCAATTACATTACACGAGGAACCATGTCCCAAACTTTGGGCAGGATCTATGAAACAAAAATATTACCAGGAGTGGAGGTTTGATTTCCATGGTGGTGCCTGAAACTCCTGTTGACACAAATAGGATTTCCAGATATGGAAGACTTGCAGCATTGTACGCTACATCTTTTAAAATAAAAGCAGGTATAGTTTTTATGGTATGAGGGGAAAAAAACCCATATCCAGTGAGCAGTTGATTTATACTTGAATACCTAAGGACAACTCAACAGATTATGTTGAGATTTGTGCTGGGGATATTAAAAAAAATAGTCTTGGGTTGTAGCCTTGTATGCCAAATACTGTAGAGCCCAGATGAAATTTTATGGTTACAAATTCACCAAAACTGGGATTTGCAGTAGGAACACTGGCGCAACCCTACAATAATAACCTGAACACAGCCTTATAATTATGGTCACTAAGCACAGCCACACATTATGAGATCTGAAGATCATTTACTTATAATAGTTCTGTGTTGGGGAGGGGAGGGGAAGGCGTTATATTTCCACTGCATTTAATTATTCATGACATGCTGTTCCTCACAGCATAGGTTTTCTAAGAATGAAGAATAAACAGCTAATGCACAGCACTTGAGAATCATAAGCTGTCTATTTGTAATGAAACCATTACCTTTCATCCATCTTCTGAAAGTTAGGCCTACTTATAAACAAACAATGGTATATGGTGTGTGAAACTAGCAGTGCTTGCAAATGGTGAGTCAGAGATGAATCAGTTATGAAGAATTTAAACATGAATCCATGGAAATCCTTTTTTATTCTTCTGTTGTTTTGTTTTGTTAAAACATTTCTATAATAAACTCTTCAGTGTGACTTGCAGTTTCCTCAAGTCCTTTCTCTCTTAGAACAATGATGGTTGGCAGCCACTCAAACTAGTTCCGTAAACTTTAGAAGATAAAGCCAATTCAGTTTCCCTTTAAGACTTCATTGCTAAAGTTAACCTCATTGATTTTTTAGCCTCATAATTAAAATTCCTCATTAAACATGCCTGACAGCCGAATGTGATTCCTTTTACCTGCTACTTCTACCTTTTTTCTCCCCTGTGATACCATTTCATTACAAAAGAACAATAGATTTCCTTTCAGGGTAAAGTAAGGACACAATGAGTAATGTACTTTCTATTCTACAGAAAGCCTAATATTGTTAATTTGCAAAATCAATTAAAAGAAACCACTTTGGAGGAATACGAAGTCTTGCATATGGATCACATCATATATAATGGGTATTAGTTCAAAGGCTGGCATTCTGCCACAGTTGGCACCTAACAATTTACTCTGATCCAGGGAATTTGGCTCTTGATTTCAAACAAATGCATCCTGAAGACTTAAGACCAGAAATAGTTTGATATGATTTATGCTTCGTACTTTCTCATAACACAAAACCTAAAGAGCTAAAAGACATTTTGTTATTGCTAGGCATTTGCTGCAATGTACCTGTAAACAAAAAGTTCTCTCATTCCACTTGGGTTTTTGGGGACAGCAAACCAGACACAAATGACTTGATCTCCCCATAACACTTCTTATTCTGTGGCGGGAGCATGTCCTGGGCCATGGCTGTTGTCACTGAACTTTACAGAAATAAAAAGATTGCTATCTTTCAAGATGGTGGACACCTGGCTTTTCCCAAAATTGTCTTGTTTTGAAAAGCAAATTCCAACCACAGCACTCATTTTATGTAAAGCAGGAAGAGTTGATGGGAGTCACATTGGGGGTGCCCCTCCAACCCCAACATGACCTGAGGCCCATCCCATTTCTTACTTCAGACACCTTCAAGGGTATGACTGTTGCAAGGCTTGTTGAGTGTGAGGCTGGCTGTGTTAAGGGAGGTTGGTTCCCAGCTGTGTAAACTACTTCATGGTAGATTAATTTTCACAGGAATGGGTAAATGCAGCACATTGTCAACTTACAACTAAGTTTGGACCCCATTTTCCCCTTTGTCAGTGTGTGTGGAGGGGAGCCTGCTCCTGAGCATACTCAGTCTGCTTTCCTCATGAGCCTGTGGTAACCAGATAGACTCCATGGTGTTTGGGTTTTGCAGGGTAAGAGGGAATGAGGTGGGAGGGAATGGAGAGGGCCGGCAGGTCTCTACCAGATTCTTCTCCACCCCATCCTGTCGGGCCAAAGAGCATACATTACTACAGACAGGGTGTGAAACTACCCCTTCTGTGAAAAAAAAAAAGAAGCAGCAGCAGCTAGTGGTCAAAGAAACCCCTGGATGCCCTGTTCCTGCAGGACCCATGCTATACAGTAGACACAGCAAACCCTGGGGCAGACATGGATGCTAAGACAAGGGGACGGTGTGCAGAGATTGAAGGGTAGAACCTGGCCACTTCCAAGCGGGTGCAACTGCCCCCAGTCCTTGATGGAAAAATTCAAAGGAAACGCCTCAACATGATATTCATGGGATTTCCAGAGGGTTATCCACATCTAGAGGAGAAAATGGTACTTCGGGTGGGTTTGCAATTTGATGCAAGGACTTTACATAACTTTAGTGTGCGCCACCCTCACTTTTCATCTATCTATCTAGAGATTACTATCTACATCGTAGCTAGGAATTTGCATTGAATAACAAATTTAGTCTGTCATAGAACCAGAGAAGGTAAAGGTGGGAGACCCATTAAGTCCTCCGATCCCTTTCTCTGCCAATCCAGGCTTGGTTCCCATTGTACATTTACTTCTGCCCAGCCTGACTTTAAATGTGCCAAGTGTCTTCTTCCTCTTCCCCTGGGAGATCATTCCACGGGTTGATCGATCACGCTGTCAGGAAAATTCCTTTTCCTTCCGTTGACATTTTCCCTTTTCTAATTGCATTATATCACTGCCTATCATAGCGCCGTGCGTGATCTTAAATAATTCTTGATCTTCATACATCACAGCTATTAGTAGACTGTGCATGTCCCCTGATAATGATCACTTTGCCAAACTATAAACATTTAACTCTTAATCTATTTAACTGTTGCTCTTCTCTGAGCTCCCTCCAATTCCTTTCCTGAAAGGAGATGCCCAGAAAAGAAAAGAACTATTGCAGGTGTAATATTCAAGTTGAATCACAACTATATGGAGTTGATTTTGATAGGTGCTCCCCACCGGCAACTTCAAAGCACACCACCAGTTCTCAGGATCAGGCCCATGGACAGGGAAGGTTATTGACTTTCCCCAATCATGAAATTGACATTGCAATCATTTTAAAATGACAGATTAGATTTTTCAACTATTGATAAATGCATTCAGTATTGCCTAAAATACCACGTATAGGGGGCAAAATACACCTCCAGGGCTGTTTCACAAACAATCCCAGAACATCCAAAAGTATCACTGACAATTAAAAGAATGTCACTAATTTAGTTGAATGTATCAGTGAAATGGTTATCTTATTTTAGCAAATTCTGTGAAGGTCTCTATCTAAGTATATACTACATGCCCATCACCGTGTCATCTGAGTGCTACCTGCAATTAACATTATATCACCCCCTCTGTAAAATCAAGTATCTATTTATGTAAAATAAAAGCCAATCGGTGCTGTTCTCAAAAGTTCAGAAAGACTACTGTGTTACACCCTGACACTCCAATATTCACCACTGTCATGTAATTAGGATATGTCTCATACAAAGTATGCCTTGTGAGGTGTCATTCTAAAATTCTTGATCTGCTAGACCAGTGGTAGGCAACCCATGCCACATGTGGCCCATCAGGGTAAGCTGATTGTGGGCTGCGAGACATTTTGCGGGCGTTGACCGTCCACAGGCACGGCCCCCGCACAGCTCCCAGTGGCCCACTGCTTCACGCAGCTCCCATTGGCTGGGAACGGTGAACCGTGGCCACTGGGAGCTGCGGGGGGCCATGCCTGTGGACAGTCAACCTCCTCAGAATGTCTTGCAGCCCATAATCAGCTTACCCTGAATGGGCCACATGCGACCCCCAGGCCGCAGGTAGCCCACCATTGTGCTAGGCAGTAATATCTTGTTGGATTGTATGTGCTATTGTCATGTGTGAAGTTATGAAGTTTGGCTATGTATGTGTTGCTGAAACATGTCCTGAGATTGAAAACACCCACAAGCAGCCTTTGGCCTTTTTACTGTCATACCTGAAAAATGTTAATGGGTTACTGAGAAAATGCACACAAGCACAAGGATTACCCCAGGAACTGTGTACAATAGAAACCTCTCAGAGATAGCACTACACAGTGGGAACTGTTTGACCCAGGTCATAGCAAAAGAGCTTTCCAACAAGTGGGGAGAAGATATAAAAGGGGGGAAATGACATAATGGAAAGACCTCACTCTCCCTACAACAACACACCTGAAAACACCTGAAGAATAAAGACTGAACTGTGGAAAGTGATGGTCCCAGGCTAGAAGGATTTTTCACCTGTGTATGAAAACCTGGGAAAGCTGAGGCAACTTGTGCCTTAAGTATCTGCCAGCCTGTTTATCACTCAGGGTGAGAATTTGCTAATTTATATCTTACCTATCTAGTGTGTTAAGCTCAGTTTGCGTTTTTTGTTTATTTACTAAGGTAATCTGCTTTGATCTGTTTGCTATCTCTTATAATCACTTAAAATTTACCTTTTGTAGTTAATAAACTTATCTCTTGTTTATAACATAACCAAGTTTGTGCAATTCATATCTGGAGGAGCAAGAAGCTGTGCACATCTCTCTCCACATTGAGGGAGAGGGTGAATTTTTATAAGCTTGTGCTGTGCAGATCTTTCTATACAGCAGAAGACAGTATTATTTTGTGTTTATCCCCAAAAGAGGTGTGCGTGTGAGTGCTGGGTGGGTCCTCTCACACACAGCTGATTTCAGTCTGTGTCTGCAGCTGGATGTGGCCCTAACTGTGTATGTGTGCTGCAAGAGGATAGAGATCCTAACTCAGCAAAACAGGGAAAGGTAATCCAGGCTAGTAGAGCAGGAGAGGTTCAGTGAATCCCCAGTACATCAGGTGGCATCCCAGAAGGGAGGGGTCTAACCCATCACACACTGTTCCATAGATTCTTTCTCTCATAGATATAATATATTTGTATAGCAGTTCCCAGTTATAATTAAGCTTGTCAGAATTTGTTCTTTTAAATAATTTCAATGGATAATATCAATATTTATTTTAAGAATTTTTATTTACATTTGCATAGTTGTGGGAAATTATGGGGGGGTCAGACAATAATTATGTAATGACAGTAGATGTTGACATTCAACAAGTTAAAGCTTTATAACCATTAAAACAGAAATTATCAACATCACATATCAAAATATACACAGTATACTTAAACATATGTAAATGTAATCCTTAAATTACACTCTAATAAGTTCTCAAGCAGCATTTTTCTTACTTTGCTTATCTGTAAATTTCTATTATCATCAATGGGAATATTTTTTCGTCGGTTTGTGTGTGTGCAGTGAAATTGAAGTTTACTGATGTTTGCTGATAAAAATGTAATCCTTCAAAGCCTAGTTATACTAAAGGCACTGTCAGCATTTTCATCAGAAACTCTGTTTTTCCAAGGTTTATGAATTGGATTTTTTTTTCTTTTAAAATTTTGAGAGTGAATTTAGTGCTCATGGAAGTGATAATATTAATATTTTAAATCATGCTAACATTAAATTTGGTACCATAGGCTTGAATCTGAAGGTTGGTGAGATTCATTTTGAAGATGTTGTGGAAACAAGTTTTTTAAAAAAAAAGCCCAACAAAATTATAAATAAAATTGTGAGTGATTTTGATATACAGGAGAATAGAAATCAGACTAACTTTTCAGAGTTGCAGATTTGATGTGCAAAGATTTAGAGAAAAACCAGATTAACTGTGAAAAATAAAATTACTGCATTCGCCGTGGAGTATATTTTAAACATACCCTTGACATTTTATCTGACCTGAAGAATTCTGACTGTCATAAGAGTGTCAGAGGAAGAATGAATCAACAGGATATGGTGCTATCACTCTTTAGGAGACACTGACCTGATATGCCAACAAACGTTTAAAGTATTTTAATGGAATGGCCATTAAAACTTTCATTGACTTCAGCGGGGCCAGAATTTCAATCTCCAGACTAAGATTCAAGTGTTGCACATTTCACAAGCAAGGTAGAGTTCAGCCTGGTCACTATTGGTACTGGAGACCCCATAGAGCTCTATAGGACATATTTTTTTATATAAAGTGTAGGCAGAACTCTTCCCTCTAAGTCAGTACTGGATCAATTTACTGGCCTGGTGTTAAGAGCACTGTTGGAGATGCTGTCTTTCAGAGGAGCCATAAAACTGAGGTCTTGACCCTTGTGGTCAGAGGTGATCCCATGACATTTGGCACAATAGTATGTGTTTTATCACTGGTCTCCTGGCCAAATTCCAATCTGGGCAATTACATTCAATCTTCCTGAAGTCCTCTCACAATGTCAGTTGGCTATAGCACAGTTCTTTACTTTTTGTCTCAAACTGTTGTATGGGGTTGCTGTGCGCTGCTACATGATGGCAGGTAATGTGATATTTGTATCTAAAACTGGCAAAATACTTTAGGGCCCTTCTGAATGAAATATGCTCATTTGTTTGCTCTCTACATTTTAATTTCGTATAACAAAAGCAATTATAAGATGAACTCACAGGATGGATGCATCATCATCCAAGTGGCCCCATAACATTATTTTGTGTATTCCTTCCTTCTTCTCTCCCATTGCCTGATGTCTTCTTCTCCAGAATCTCATTAGGTGGTACTCAATTTAGGGCTTAGATGTACCTACTGGTCTGTATTGGGATCAGGGTGGAGTGTACCATCCTTGTGGAATCTTGGGGAGGGTTTGTGAGACTTCGTTGCCTGCCTATACCCCTGGTGCACCCAAGCAGGTGCTGGTCATCACCTAGACCTCCAGGCATACCTATAGGGATGAGTACAAGGAAAACAAGGAGAGCATCTTGGACTGAAAGGTTGTTGGGAGCTTTATTCTGTCTCCCCTGGCCAGTGAGTTTGCTCACTGGCTTACAGTTCTATTGTTAATACTTTCAGCAGGCTGCCATAAAAAAATTGTTTCAGTCTTTGCAGATAAGGGAGACTGGATAGACCTTTTGACAGGGAGAGCAGAAGGGACAAAGTCCCAATAGTCTCTCCCTTCTGATTAGATTTGACTTGGTTTCTCATTAAGATGCTTATGGTAGTTTGAGATACAACATATATACATGCTCCTCTCTGTTCCGGTTGTTTAGAGCGAGCAATTTGGCTAGGGTGCTATTGCTGACAAGCAAAAAAAAAAAGCCTATATTGGCAAAACGGAAAAGAGATGCCAACAATCCTTAAACAGACAGGTCCACTGTCTGCTTAAGAAATAATCTCTTCAAAGTAGAGTGCCAAATAGCTACAATCTCACTTCCCCCTTTTGAGGAAGATGACAGAGAAGACCCAGATCCAGATGCCGTTGGACCAGAAGTCTGGATTTGGCCTTCCTTTGGTACTAAAATGCATTTGTTAGGGTCAGGAATGATCTTCTGCTGGCTTTAGATCAGTTTACCCTCTTTATTCAAGCTGGACCTTCCAGCAGCTCAAGATATAACAGATGCTGAGCTGTGTGTTGGAATGCCTGAACTTATGCTTACATCGGTGGACTGGGTAATTGTGAGACAAACAGATGCTGGGCAACAAAGAGAGGAGAAAGAAAACAAAGAGATGGATGAAGAGATCTGGGTGCCAGACAGGGACAGAAATAGGAAAATAGCAGGAGACAGACAGCGAAGTGAACATGGGGATACTTAAGTGGCCACAGAAACTCTACTGTTCTTAAGCCTAGCGAATGCTAACTAACTCACCCTGTTAACATCATCTCAAAGAACAAGTGCCAAGTGAAGGGGAAAGAGATAGACAGTGAAGGCGTACTTGTGAAGGGCTAGAAGGGGGAGAGTAAGAGCTATATTCATCATGCCAGCACTGTATGAATATTCCCATAGCAATGCCCTGCATCTGTGTAAAACCTGGGGTGGAGTCTTTGTAGGCTTCTGCATGCTTTACTTTGATTGTTCCTGAGTGCTGGCCAGGAACCTGGAGGGGCTATCCATAGGAAATGATACAGCTACTTTTTAAAATACTGATGCATGGAAGGTATGAAGAAGCTATTTTTTATTATGACACTATTTGCATATTTAAACTGCATGTCATATTTACACATTGGGATAGTTCTCTCCCAAAGTAAACAGATTATAGAGGGGCCAGGTGGAAATCTTGCATGGTAAACAATGTAAAGAAAAATAGTACATTTGGAAAGAACATTCTAAAGCAGTGAAGTGGGCATGAATCTACTGCATTTCTGGTGACCACATTTTCAGGAACACCATTAAATGCTTGAGAGTGGATGGATGAATTTTATCCAATTGAAACTTGCACATGACAGTGAACCGGTATTTGAAATAACTGATTCTCACCTTCTTGGTTTATCTTAGTTCCACTTACATGGATTTCAAAAGATCCTTCTCTCCACAGAGAACTGTATAACGTCTTCTGTTCCCTCTAGCTTCAGATATCCTATTTGTTTTCTCAGAGCTACCAAGCCTGTTTTAATTTCCTTGCTTACCTGCAGTGACCCTAGTCCACCCCAGAAGGCTTTGAGTGCTCCTCCAGTATAACTGACAGGCACAAAGCCTTTGAGGTGGCATTAATGTTACTAAAGGCTAGGAGACAGTGGATGGAAAATGAACAGGTTTAGGAACTCGGTACAGTATTGGTGCTACAAATGGAAGCAGGGAGTAGAATATAAATACAGCAAAACAATAGGCAGAAACTCTGCAGTGGGAAGGACTGAGGAGTGGACAGACTAAAGTTTGGAGACAATCTCACCTCTCTCTCTCTGAAATCCCTGTGCTTTGAGCTCTGGCATCACACAAGACACAGTTATATATAAATGTTTATGTATAACTACATTAAATAGTGCAGATCATCTCTAGAGAGAACCAAAGGTAAATCTGATACATGGATGCTTATTAAAGAAAACCTGAGAGAGGTGACAAACAAACCACTGGCAGAGATTTCAAATTAATTTAAAAGCAGCTCTGTCTTTGCAAGTAATTGAAAACATGTCCAGCTCTTGCAGCCTTATGACAGCCTGCCATTCCCACTACGAGACAATGCCAAAACACCCCATATGTATGGTATCCTGACCAGTCACGTGACTTTTAATACCCACATGATGGCACTAAAATGACCTATTAGATTTACAGTGTCATTAACCTTCCAAAATAAAATGAGAGTCTGCTCTGGCAAAAAAAAAAAAAAAAGTCTGACTGCCGTTGGGTTTCGGGTAACCAGTCCGTGAGGAAATGCTGACAGGGGTCACTGTGGCATAATCTTTCATTCAGCCCCAAAGCTGTCACATCCTCCCCAGATGTCTGAAACATAGATATAAATTTTCATTATCCAGAAGTACAGGGGCAGAGGTACACCAAATGAATTTTTTACCAATCAAATTATAGCTCATTGCCAGATTAAGTGTAAACACTAATTTTGTGAAGTTTTCTGGTGGTCATTTATCTACCAGCCGCCTGTAGTAGCACTGCTGAAGCGGTAGCAATGTTGTGGAAAAAAAGGCTTTCTAAATCAAATTATTGTTTTTATAATCATGTTGTGGACACAATAAAATTGAATAAAAAATAAATTTTATTAAGGAGGAGCTGTGCCTTATCCTATGGAAAAATGAGATTTCAAAATCGTTTTAAGAAAAGCAAAAGGGAAGGCACTTTTTAAAAAATCATAAAAAAAATATGCCTTACAAACTATAACACATCTAGGATTTTCAAAGGCATTCAATGCAAATTCGGTGGGATTTCAGTGTCTAAGTCCCTTAGGCTCATTTAGAAATCCCAGGCAGAAATGGTAACTCAGTATTTTTCTACAATGAATATAACACATTTAATCTCAGACAAGATTGTCACATTGAGGCCAAGATGTTAAAAAAGGAATAGCCTTTCTCACTTTTATTTCTCACAACACAGTGAGAAAGCATTGTCTAGCAGTTACAGTAAAAAGGCAGAAGAAATGAGTTCCATTCCTAGCTCTGGCACTGACTTATCTTTTGACCATGGGGGTGAGTCAAATAACCTGTCTGTGCCTCATTTTCCCCATGTGGAAGATAAAGATATTAATATTTCCTTACATCATAGGGCAGTTGAGATGCAGAATTTATTAAAACTTTGCATAAAAATTTGGGACCATCAAGCATTATAAAAATGCAAAGTCTAAAACATTATCTTGTCTATTATCTTAAAGTTTGGGTTGTACCAAATACCCTCCATCAGGCAAGACCACTGTCACCCTAATGAGCTCCATTTTGGTGAAAGATGTGTTCTTGGTTGCATAGCTGAACTGGATACTCTTGATTAGAGTTCACAGGCTACTTCTTGTGTCAGCAGTGGATACAGGAATTCTGAAGCAAAGAGGTATGCTTGGTGTGACCCTTTGCATCCCACTCCTATGCTGCTATTTCACCGGACAGAAATTTCATAGACGTGCAGGGGTCTGAGCTCCAAAAAGTACAAGTTTTGGGTATGATTATGGATATACAACATCCTTTTATATCATCCTTCAGCAACACCATATATATCTCAAGACAATTCCAGTTGCACCAGGGGTTAAGGGGAGGAAGCTAAGAGCACCACTTGAAAGTGTGAATAACTCTCAGCCCCCTCTGCCATCAACGGGAACTGAGAGCACTCAACATCGTACTTTAATCTGGTAAGTGCCATTTGGATGCTAGGAGGCAGATCTCTTGATATAGCACTCCACTAGAAGCTTCCTCCACATCTTAGAACCAAGCAGTTCAGAGATAGCCAGCTTGGCCAGGTCCTAAGATGGTGCCCCCATTGGCCAATGGAAGAGCACCACATCAAAAGTTGCCCTCCCATATTAATTAATTAATTGAATGGAAATCCAAATGGGCAAGTCTTATATAAACAGCTCCACCCTGGATCACTCCCCCAGAGTCCAGGGAACCCTATGATAGGCCTGTGATTATTATTCAAAAATCCCAAAGGACCCCACCGTAACTACTATATAACCAAATGCATGAAATTGTGTTGGTTTGCTTTAAATTTTTTTAAAGTTATACAAGATAGTATCTTTGATAGATATTGTGTTGCTTTTCTCATCTGAGATTCTTCCTCAAACAGCCTAAAACAATTAGGATAAATGAGTAGGCATAAAGGTCAACAGTACAAATAATTCTAGGAAAATTAGACAGCTCACAGGCTCTCAACCTTTCCAGACTACTGTACCTCTTTCAGGAGTCTGATTTGTCTTGTGTATCCCAAGTTTCACCTCTCTTAAAAACTACTTGCTTACAAAAACAGACATAAAAACACAAAAGTATCACAGCACACTAGTACTAAAAAATTGCTTAATTTCTCATTTTTACCATATAATATAAAATAAATCAATTTGTATATAAATATTGTACTTCCATTTCAGTGTATAGTATATAGAACAATATAAACAAGTCATCTGTATGAAATTTTAGTTTGTACTGACTTCGCTAGTGCTTTTTATGTAGCCTGTTGTAAAACTAGGCAAATATCTAGATGAGTTAATGTACCCACTGGGAGACCTATGTGTACCCCCAAGGGTACATGTACTGTTTGAGAACCAGTGGCTCATTGGATAGTCACTTAACTTCTGTTACCACTGAATTAATAGATATATGTCCAGAGTAACTCACAGCAATCTGATTAGAAAGATTTTCAAAATCCCTAAATAGCTTTTGTGGTTTCATCTTTTTTCCTAGTTGACTCGACCCTACATTGCAGATCCACCGCAGCTTTGGCAAAACTAATAGTTTTCTTAAAAAGAAATGCCTAGAGTGTTTTTGCCATTTTTGGGTGAGCTGTGTAGAAAAGGAGTGTTTGGAAATGCCAGAATGTGGCATTCCTGGCATGTGAATGTCATTCTTTAGAACTATTAGTCATCTGCATATCATCTAATGTCATCACTAAGGAAGGAAACAGAACAACAGAAAAACCAATGGACAACAGATATCTATCTATTATGAACTATAATTTGTGCATTCATTAGTCTGTCAAGCTGTAAATCTAGTAGTTTAAAGCACATTTTTGGATATTTTGATATATAGCAGGAGGCTATTAACGTAGGGGTGAATTATAACAAATATACTTTATAAACGGAGTTAGGATATAGTTTTAAATAATTATAGTGACCGACACTATAGTTAAGATTTAAAAGGAGTTTGCATTCAACCAGCTTTTTTTCCCAGTCAATCACACTGGCCCCAAATAACCCTCCCAGGCTGAAACTTTCCAGACATGGTCTCATTCTAACAGTGAGTGTTGATCATGTGGGGGCAATCAGCAGCTTTTGAGTGAGAGGAAAACAGGAAACAATCATTTTAGGGATTTAGGAACAGATCCAGTTCATACCGTAGTCAACGAGAGCCTTACCATTGAGCTCATTTGGAACTGGATTGAGCTCTTAAAGATTTATTTACTCTCTACTCAAAAATGGCCATGTTTGAAAGTTCCACATTGGGTCCATGAAGGTTTATGGAGGACTGTTTGCTTGACCAGTATGACATATTAATCTTTTAAATTGATGGAGACATCAATCATTAAAAATGGCAAGCTGAATATGTGCCTAAGCGCTATTACTAAGGATGCAAATACTTCAACTACAGTGGCTCAGAACAATCCATTACTCTTGTATCAATGGCCTGTGACCTAGGAAATCATTAAATAGGGCCTAAATGGATAAACCATAATGGCCTTTGGTCAATAATCCAGCTTTAAAAATACCCACTGCACAGTAGGCATTTACATGAAATAAATTTCTAAACACTATAAACACTCACTTAAATGATGGAAAAAGCAAAGGAAATTAACACCTGTAACATTGATTGCAATACCAGCCACAAACAAGCAAGGAAACTGAAAGTTAAGCTTGACATAACTCAGCATTTTGAGTCGACCATAAATACCAAAGAACTCCAGACAGCAAACATGGAATGGGGCATAAGCATATATGGTCGTGATCTGAAGTCCACTGAAACCAATAGGAGTCTTTCCATCAACAGCAGTGGTCTTTGGACCAGGCCAATATTGTCTCATAATATATGTGTAGCAACCTTTAAGCACATTGGTATATGTATGATAATATGTTAAATCAGACATCTGCATTTCCTTCTCCAAAACGAATCCCACATACATCTTAATTTACAATCCTTTTAATGATAAATGCATGCTCCACATAGCACAATGCATGCTCCTTCTACTGAATTATCATGAGAACTCTTTCTTGAACATTGCAAAGAATTGCTCAGATTCAGAACAGAGATAGTTTAGCAGCACTTGATTTTCTTAATTTGAAAAAAAAAAAAGTGGTAAGCATTTTGTGCCAGATCCAAAAACTCATTGAAATCATTGAGGAGTTTTCCATTGGCTTCATTGGGTTTTGATTGAAGTCAAATTCCAGATGTTTCAGTTGATTTTGTCAAAATGAACCAATGAATAGAAGTTTCATATCCCTATTTATACAAAAGAAACGTTAATCTGCACTCTGCCGCATTATTGATACATATTAGTTCTTTCAGTCATGAAAAAGTGGCAACTTCACCATCCAATAGAGCAACTCTAAAAATTCTAATCTACGCCTCAAGTAAAGAGATCTGCATTAGTATGTATCTACAATGTCTCAGCTGGTAATCCTTTATATCTAATGAAAGGACATCACACATACCTTCATGATGGAGGACAAAATTTAGTGATGGCTATTGCATTCTGCCATTCTACAAAGCAGGAGGATGTTGTGCTAGTTAATATTTTACAGAGACTGCCATTAAAAATGGAACAATTGTAAAAATATAATATTTACCTTTATTGTGGCATCTACTATATGTAGGATAGGAAACACCACAAATACTAAAGTAAGTTTAACTAGTGCTGGAGGTACATATCCCATTTTTAATACCATCCACTGTAGTTTACTGTTATTGCATGATCTCCCCATTCACTCTGTGGGACCAATAACACACTGCTCCTCAATATACTCAACTTCCTCCTCCCTGTATACTTATCACAGACCCACAACACGTGTATGAATTCAGTTTCTACATGGTTGGCCAGGCAGTGAATGCCTGCTTTGAGGGCAACCGTTTCACAACAGTAAACATTTAGTTGGAATATGTAAATTCCCAGGATCATTATGTAGGCCTTAGCAATTGCATTGCTGAATAAGACCTTTTCTTATGGCAGATCTTTTGTCAAACATATCATCCAGTTTCTAAGTTATTTTAATTTATTTATTTATTATAATGTAACGGCCATCACATAACTGACTATGTTGATTTCAGTGGGAGCTGCAGGTAATCAGCACTTTTGAAAACATGGCCAAACTTATTTAGAAGCCTAAATATGGGTTTTGGAGCCTCACTTTAAGGAATCTATTTTTTAAAATATTGGTCAATGTTCTTACTGGTCAGTACCAGATTCTTCCTGAAAACTAATCGTAGCCCATCAATTAACTTTTGATAATGTTTTCATTCCTGCCTCAAGCATGTCTTATCATAGCAACAGTCATGTTGAGACCAGAAACATGTTTGGAAACTGAACATTGTTATCTGTAGTCCTTCCAAAGTATGCTATATGGAAACCACAAGATTTTCTTGAGAGACAGTTTAACAGTTGAAAAACTGATCCTTCAAAACCTGAAGGCATCAAACAGTCTAAATATCATAGCCTGGAATACAACTCTGAATGCGAGTGGGGAGAGAACTATTTTCTTTAAACAGGCAGCAGAAAGAATTTAAAGAAATCTTGGCTAATGCTCTATCATTGTTGTAATGTTCCTGAAATAAGATTTTTCATAAATATGTATATTTAGAAATAAAGGGTTTGATGCAAGACTCCCATTGACTTCAGTGGGTTTTGGATTAACCCCACAAACTTTAAACTGTAAACATTTGGGATTAGGACTGCGTCTTCTGATGTGTGTGGACATCCCTAGCCGACTGAAATATTGTTATTACTAATAACAATGCTAAAATACAAAAACAGTATGTTATCTAAAGGTTCCAACAGATAACAAAATGCAAACCCTTAATGACTCCAGCCTTTCCCAGCTTATCATCGAGGTCTTTAAATCTCCCACTAGCTCCTCACAATTCCCAAACTGGTTTTAACATATTCTAGATTATCTACAAAGCCCTTAAGCATAGGTCAATTTTTAAACATTTCTCAACCTTTTGTCATCTTATGTTCCTTTCCACATCGTTCTGATAGGGCAACCATTTCCTGGCCTGCTTGCATTAGCTGGTTGCAGTTTTTCATATTTTGAGCTTGTAAATAATTATGCTCCACAATTGCGGATTTATCTTCCACTTCCCAGTCAAGATTAGAAATGCCAAATCATTTCCCGTTTTCTACTTCTAAATGAAAGATGATGATATTTGATACAGTTTTTCATTAGGAAAAAGTTTCCCTGATTCTTCTTTTGGTGGATGTTATATAAATAATTATTTTCTGTAGCATCATACTGTGTCAATATTACAAAGTATTATCTGTGTTTGTGTTTCAGTGAACAGCTTTTTTATATAAATATATAAAATATGTCTATATTTGGCCACTGCATTCTAATGAAACAAATTTGCTTGTTGGTTGGAAGAATCCTTACGATAATATATGATTCAGTACATACTAGGAAGATAGTAAAACGATTTGTTGGGTCACACAATATTTGTGCCTTGAGCAGGGTCAAAGACTATAACTACACCATGCAGTTAGGGCCTGCTCTTAAGTCCGTTGAAGCTTATTGAAAGACCTCCTAATTACTTCAGTGGACTTTGGATGATACCTGTAGTACTGAGTAATTTCTAAAAACGAAACCTTTAATACAGTAGTTTGCTCAGATACAGCATAGGCTATGAAACAGTTCCAGAGACAAAAACAGCAAGACTATATACTACTCTCATTGTATTGCACTCTGTTCAATTGCTCCTATCCATGCTATCAAGTCTGAGAAATTAATAGCAGAAAAAGTTGGAAAAAAAGAGAAGGAAGAGCAGAGAGGAGTGTCACAGTGGGTGCCATTAGATGTTCAATAAATAATGAGACACATAGCATGGTTATCTCCTATTCTATGTATACGAGGAACTGCATTACAACACTATGGTGACTCTTGGCAAATATTAGGTATTTTTAAAGCAACCACTGTAGCAGAGAGAACAAAACAGATCAAAAGTACAGTAGGTGAAACTGATAAAAGTACCAAAAATAACCTTTTCAGCTGTAAAAACTTCAAACCAAACCTGTTCTTTTTCACTGTGTTTTATTTCCTGTAAAATATATTATTGCTCAGCACCTTAAAGATAAGCAATGGGAACATGATTATTACACCAGAAAGCCAACATGTTCACATCAGCCATTTACTTTATTTACTGTATTTAGCTAGCATGGTATCTAAAAGATAATGTCTTCATCACATGTCCTTACTTCACTTCACTGTGACAGAAAATCTATACATTACTAGATAAGGTTATAACCTGTCTGTTGCATTTTACAGTGACAGGTGTATAACTTTAAAAAGCTGAAATGTAAATACTCTCATTCAGAACAAAGGTTGGTCGGGTTAGGTTTATGATACATTTTCTTCCAAGGGTATGGAAAGCATTTTAGCTGCTCTGTAAAGAATGGCTGTTAACACTAACAAAATATAATGGGATAAGCATCAAAGTATATGATACACTGAACAAACTCGGAAGATGAGTCAGTCAGTTATGTGTAGAAGTATCATAACCATGTTCACTTAGCAGGCAAGCAGAAACATTCACCCTCTTGTTGGCTGCTGCAAAAAACCCAACAACATTGAAACAATGATATTAGAGTCTGTCAGACTGATTTAAGTCTTAACTCAAATAATTTGTGGCCACAGTAATTTGTAGAAAACATAACATTTAGCCAATTTCAAATGATAATATTTAAGTCAGAGAAAAAAATTCATGCTGTTATGCCATGATAATATTTCCATTGACTGCAAAGAGAGTTGGATCGTGGCCTCAGGCCCCAGTTCAGGAAAGCATCCCTATTCAGAACAGCACTTCAGAACATGCTTAAGTATCATTGAAGCAAATTTAAGTGCCCATTAAGCAGAGAAGTGTGATCGCAAATTGGGGCCTTAATTGGTGCATCTACACGGCATTAACAGACCTGCGACAGCACTGCAGCTGGCTTGGGCTGCAGGGATATAAAATTGCAGTGTAGACATTCAGCCTTGAATTGAAGCTTGGGCTTTGAGACCCTGGGAGGGGAATCTCAGAGGCCAGGTTCCAGTCCAAGAGTCTACACTGCTGTTTTTAGCCCCACAGCCTGAGCCCCATGAGCCCAAGTCAGCTGACCTAGATTCTGAGACAGTGCTACAGGTTTTTTATTGCAGTGTAGGAAAGAAAGAAAGAAAGAAAGAAAGAAAATTCTTCCTTCTAGCAACTAAATCGCTATTTTTGTCAATGATTCATGCTAAAGGGCTGATAAAATTCTACAAATAATATTTTTCCCCAGTAGCTAGATCTATTTGTGTGGAAAGTATTTCTTTGTTTCTGTTTATCTGAGTTACAAGAGTGAAACAGTAGCACAACTCCTTTTGTCACTGGCTCTTACTTCTGGCAGTATTTCACATTTCAACCTGCTCACCATATGTGTATGCACTTTCCCTTTCTGTGCCACCAATTGCCTCTTTTTGACAGTGCCATCTATATGTGCACCCTATAGTGCTGGTTTTATCACTCTAAGCCTATTAATGCCCAGACTTACAGTTCCCAGAGGATTTAAAATTAACCAGCTCTCTAAATATTGTTCATGTCTTTCAAAAACTCCTGTCTTTTCGAGCCTGACTTGGGTTGTTTATAATTGGTTTGCTATATTTCATTCTTTGGGGCCTGCAGTCTTAACTTTTGAAAGTGTAGATCAACAAAATTTATGAGTGATATTAATATCCAGGAGAGGCAAAACTTTGGAAAAGTAAACAATTCTTTTGGTCTTTGCTGTTTGCTTACCTCGGGTCAAAATCTGCCCTCAGCTATGCATGTGCGACTCCCATTGACTTTAAGCATGCACACAAGCATTTGAGGAAAGAATTTGGCCTTAGATGACTTAAGAGGTTTGTCAGTCTAACTCCACAAAAGAACACTGAACATTTCTATAGGATATTGTGCCCCATTCTCAATATTTTTTTTTATTCAGAGCTATAGATAGATAGATATTAATCTATTTTGGAGCAATTTATTAAATGCTAATGTTCTGAGACTACAGCAAGAAGTTAACTGGGAAATCTTAGCTTTCCATGGTTAGTTACCTAACATGGAGCATAAAACAAGCCACTGACAAACTGCCCCTAAATTACAAGGAGCAACGCAGTGCTGATGACAAAAGCACAGCAAATGAGAACAGTTGTGCCATTTACTAAAAAGACAACCACTCTTAAGGATATAGAATATTGTCTGTACGGTAGAGCCACAGAATGCCAGCTATTGGACAATCCTGTTCCGAAGGGAATAAAAACGATGTTATCATCATCTAGATGCTTTTCACTAATTCCTCTCTGTTTTACTAAGAGAGATAAAGAATATCAGCATTGTAACCACACAGCGCACACAGAAGCCAAGTGATAAATAAAATCATAGTGATCTTTTGGCATGTTACAGCTTCAAATTACCACAAAATGCTATCCTCATAAAAAGATGTTAAACTAAAATAGCTCTATGTCAAGTCACAATCTGATCATGACCTACTTGCTGAATGCAATACACTGGTGGAATATATATATATATATATACACGCACATATAGAGAGCGTGTTTTAAAATTATCATTGTTATAGCTTCTGGGATAGTAATGACAATTTGGCCAAGTGTAAAATTTTCAGAAGTGCCTAGGGGCCAGATTCACAAAGGTACTTAGGTACCTAAATATTCAGGGAGGAGACTAGCGGGATTTACTAAAGCATCCAAGGGCTGATTGATTGATTTCAAATTCCACGGGAGTTAGGCACCTAACCTGCTTGGGCACTTTAGTAAATCCTACTGTGAGCCAGATCGTCAAGAGTTTATGCAGACAGCCACATAGGGGGGTTTCCAGAGCAACAAGGCACCTAATTCACATTAATTCCCTGGGCACTCCCAAATGGGAGTTAGGCACCTAGGCACTTTTAAAAAACCAACAATTAGGTTTTAGTGAAAGTCAATAGGACTTAGCTTTAGGTGCCTAATGCCAATTTTGAAAAGGGACTTTGACTCCAAAGAGACTTAGGAGCTTTACAAATATTACCCCAGGTATAAAAGTCTCAATTTTATTACAGCTTCTAATCAACATATAAGTCAGGATTCTGCAAAGACTGAGAGGCTATGGGTTGCTGTGTCACCAATATATCATGGCACTGAGCTCTGCATTTCTCAGTCATCAAGCACATACAATGTTTGAGGGAAATGGCAAACTGGAAGAGCAACTGTAGTTTCAAATTTAATCTAAGCAGGATGGAGGTGATGCCAGTAGGGTAGAAAAAGTATCTTCAGAAGCTACTGGAACTTCACCTTTGGTGGAGGATATCAGCTTCCTGGAGGTCAGGTAGGATTCTATTGTCTTTGTTGATACTCCTTCTTATCCAAATGGCCAGAAATGCCTTTTCTCCTCTTTGACTGGCCAGAAGACTAGGTCTTTTTCCTACTGGATGTGGATCTAGCCATGATGATGCATTGATTCAACACTTCCAGGCCAGACTACTGCAATAAGTTCATTACTGAATAAGACTGTGAAGGCCTTGTGGAAACTACAGCTGACTTAACATGAAATGGCTCACTCTTTAAGAAGGGCAGGTTGCTAAAAACACTCCTTCGGTGGCTTTTCTATCTCAATCTGGATCCATTTCAAGGTCTTGTTTCTTATATTTAAGACCCTTAGAGTAACATTTTCTATGACTTTAAATCATTTAGGTGCTTCTGAAAATTTTACCTGTAAAGCATAAGGGCTAAACTTATCATAGAAATCACCATTCTCCCTGAACTCCACCTTGGAAACTTGGATTAATAAGGATTCTCTGGCTCACAATCCCTAAAGTGTAACATCTCAGGGGACAGGCACTGGGCATTCTGTGTGGACGGCCCCTGGCTACGAAATTCACTACCACCAGTGATCAGGATGAAATGATCCCTGTCACTTTCAAGGACTGATATAAGACTCATCTCTTTAAGCAGGATTTCCTCCAGTCCATACGGAGTAGCAGTATGTTGACCCTGACAACGTTTCTCCTGGAAGACAAACCCCAAGAGTTATCCCATCAAAGACAGAGACTTATCGTGGGAATAAGGAAGACTTTCCTAGGAAAGAAATTATGCTGTCCTAATTTTGTAGTGATGGTTATTTTAAAACAGAAGATAGGCAGATACATAGATGGACACGTCCAAGCAAGATTTGCTCACATCATTTGTGGATCAGATTCTGCCACCCTTCCTCATGCTGATTAGTACCTTACTTTGTGAAATAATTAGAATCAATTACTTCAGTGGGACAGCATCTATCCTTGTATTTCCGGGCTTGGTCACCTTGCTCTGTGCATGAACTTCTATGTTTCTCACCTACAAAAACAATAACTCAGAGCTCCCACTGAGAATTATTTGAGACTTTGAACTGAAAAAGCAGACAGGATACAACCCATCTCAAATCAATGAAGGGGGAAAGGAAAAGATCTTCTGCCTGTTAGACTAGCAAATGTAAGTAAATTGATTACTTGGAATAGTATTTACACAGTGAATTTACTTCATTGAAAAATAAGATAGCAAAGCAGCACATATGCAATTATAGGCCTCAAAGGCACACTTCAGGTGCTTAAAATTAGGCATGTGCTTACCTACCTTGTTGAATCAGAGTCAGAGAGAGAGAGAGAGTTAGAATTGTTGAGAAAAGCAAGCCAAACTGAGAACCACATAGAGATCATTTGTACTCTAATGCAGTGGTGTTCAATCATAAATCAAATAGTTATCTTGAGTAGTGGATATAAATACCAAGAATGATCCTGTTTGCAAATACAGAAGGCAAAGCAGAAGCAGGGATGATAGAGGGGATACACTGATACTATTAAAAAAGCAACAAAGCAAGACGCTTGAATCTGAAACTCTTCACCTTTTTGGGTGGCATAAGGGGTGCAGATTTGCATTACAGAAATGGTTCAGATTTGTCCCAAGATGGTGGAAATTTTATGAGAACAACTAGAGATTTCATTACTGTGAAGTGCCAGTCTAAACCCTAGCCTAATTCTGTGTTGAACTAAACTCCAAATCTGAGTTTAAATGACTCTGGAGCCAGATTTGAATGCTGTCTTTTCAGCCCATCTCTAGTGACTGTGTATGATATCTGAGAATGAACCTTCCATGGCATTTTGGTGATGAGTACTTTGACATGGGGACATTGTGGTGTGTGGTCTGTTCAGTATGCAAACTGCTCACTTTCATCTATGTTGAGCCTTTCACTTGACTTTTGACCTTTCACTTGGCACTGTCCTGTCATTTCCTTGGTTTCACAAATTTTAGCCTCTCACTTGACCTTTGAACTGTGACCTTTTACTTGACCTTTGATCTCATAAATTCTGGAAGATCGTACATGTAATCACAGAACAAATAAACAAAGCAGCTGGAAGAAGCTGTTCCTGAATGAAACCCAAGTGGAAGGAATATAGTGAGCACTGCACATCTCTGGCAGACAACATTAGACCCAATGGAAATGTCCTTCTGTTCTGATGAGGACTGGCATATAATCAGTATGAAGTGTATTGTATTCTGTATTGCCTATATATCTTGGCTGATGTCTTTGTGTGTGTGTGTATTGCTTTGCGACAGTGGCAAGGAGAATGGTATTAAACTGGTCCCAACTTTGCTGTATAATATGAAATATTACTCAATAGATACTCATCCACAGTTGTGAGCATATTAATCATGACCTCTAAAGTCCCATTAGGGTCTTATTAAATAAAACCACCAAAATGAATAGGCGCTCACAGCCCTAGGCTTTGATTCCACTTCATTATAAGAGGAATGAAGCAGAGCCCTCCTGAGTTCTTGCTTCACCTCCAGGCCCATCCTTATCCTATAGAACTTTAAACAGTAAGTGATGTTCAACCTTAGTTGCAGGAGAGCTACAGCTCTGCTATAATAACTTATTCAATACCTACTGCATTCCTTACATTTTTCCCAGTCCTGTCAACTGGGTTTCAGAACAAAGTAAGGTAAAGGGCCCCATGATACCTCAGGATAATGAGATAATATTCTCAGCTTGGAACAGCTCAATCCATACTACGTCCTATTGCAGTGCATACATATAGAACTGCAGAAATTGTGACAAAGCATGCAACTAAATTAAATTAACAACTTCACAAAGTGAATAAATGTCATAAAATATAGCAGCGCAAAAAGATCAGGTGCCATTCTCAAATGGGTCTATCCTAGCGGAGGTGTGTGATGTGAGAGTAAAGACTTATAGATATTCTTGGAGTATCTGGGTTGCTATACATTAATGATTTAGATTCATATGTTTTGCCTTACATGATGATTGTTTTTGGGAACCTCCAAATGAAAGATGGAGACATTTAATTCCTCACTTGCAGCAGTGTTTCCAGCCTAGAGAGTCCCAAACTTGTCAAGAGAGGGGGTAATGGACATAAGAAAGAAGCAGTGAGAGAGCACTGCAGTTGTACTCCCATGGCATAGAATAAAGCAGTGTGTGCCTCCCTGAAAGAAGCCTACATTCCCTCTCTGTTCTTGTGGGGGGCATATAATGAACCAGCAGCAGCAGCAGCTCATGTGTACACTGTAATTGTACATAAGTATGAAGCAGGGTGACATCGGAGGTAGGCAGAAGCATTGTCTATCTGCCACTCTATTGCAAAGGGGACCTCTAATAAAGAGAACCTTGGGAACCACTGATTTACACTGACATATGATGTAATGAACCAGTTCGTGCTGTCACTTCACTTGAATTCAGTTTGATTTTGCATTTTGGAAGAGAAGTATTTTATATTCACAGAAAAGGAGACTATGCAGAGAAAACAACCGAATAGAAACCATGATCAAATCTTTTTATTCTTTTAGTTCCACCAAAGGATTTGAAAGATCAAGATGAAATTCTGCAGTCATACTAAATAACTATTATACTGCACGGAAGGAAGGATACACATTATCTGATTTATCGGTGAACAGATTTTGTATGTTTTTCAAACTTAATATTGTTTTACAAAACTAATGAAGTCAAGTGAGGACTTCCAAACACCTCCAAACAGAGTGGTCTCTTATTCAGAATCATACTTTGTGTCAGAGGCAAGAATGAGATTCACGCTAATGCAGTGAGAGAATCTTCTGAGAAAAGGGCCCATCAAATCATTCAGACTCCTCCTCATGGGACCAAACCTTGAAGAAATGTTAATGTCTGAATCCCAAGAGAGATTATGCTAGCTTTTCCTTGTAAACTTTGGGGGTCTAATGCCATTTAATAACAAGAGTGGATGAAATGGGAGAGATAATCTATGCATTCTACTCTAATTAGTGATGGAAGAAGCTCAAGGGGCCAAAGATTGTTTCAGATACCTATAAGACCATATAGATATTTTAAGTATTATCTGAACATCTAGGTCTACAAATTTGTGTTGGAAATCATGCAAGAACTGTGTTTCTTGCAAGACTTTTCTCTCATGATTTTCAGTTATCTGTTTCCATTTGGTCTGCAAATACCAAGAGAAGGCTCTTTTTCTAGTATTCACTAGATCTGTTTTCTGACCTGGCCAGAATTAGAAAATAAAGAGGAGTGAGAAAATGAAAATTAAATAGGAAACATGAGTTAAACTTATTTAAAACCTTAAAAAATGATCCACTGGAGATTTGGGTGGTGGTTCAGGTTGGTTCTTGTTTGTCTGATTTACCCTACCAGTTATGAAGATAGCGTTGAGAACCTTGCAGATGGTTAGTGGTTGAGATATGAGAATAATGTAGCTCCTTAAAAAAAACACAAATATTATTCATCCTAGGAAACTTTAGGATAATGAGATGGTCAAGACATGGAGAAATGCAGTGAAATGAAGTGTGTTCAGAGCGGTTACAGAAGGGATGAATTTGCTTCATTTTATTTTAATACATTTTGTAAATGAAGATCCGCTAATATGGGCAGATTATTTAATCATTTGCCCACTCTCTTCCTTTACTCTAAGAGTTGTCTAAACCTATGTTGTCATTATCTGAACTAATTTTTTGCCCTAGTTTCTCTGCATAACATTTATCTTCAGATAGACAGGTTTCCCTGTTTACAATCTCTTATATCTTGCAACTATTATGGGATGTGTCCTGAAATCCTTACTCATGCAAAAACTCTTACTGACTTCATGGGAGTAAGGGCCAAGGGTTTGCTGAAGTCAATGAAAGTTTAGCCTTTGAATAGAATGGGAGCAGAATCAGATACTTCAGTAAGGAAAACAGGATGGTGCCCAAAAGGACTTGAGACATGCAAAGCCTCCTCACCATCTGCCTTGAACAGGGAATGGCTGTATAACTCAGCCTGCAAACTGTATAACTCAGTTTGCAACACAGGATCTGAGATGTGTGCTTTGCTGAATCAGGAAGATCAATACAATCATTTGAATGACAAAAGTTTATGTGTATGATTTTTTGAAATCTACTGATGATACATAATAGCAAAGTATTTATTATATATTATAAATTATTATTATTATTTACGCGTTTTGTTTCTAATAACTCTTGTGATCAAACATATTGGTAAGACACATCTTTCCAATAGGATAATGCATGCTAAGCTTCCGTAACAACAAAATACAAGCAATTTTCAATGGTTTGCCCCTGCTTTTCAATTAGGAAGCTTTTCACTAGAGCCAAGACCCTGAACTCCATTTCCTGTCTCTTATCTTTAACGGCAAATTTACTGATCATTTGCTGTCTCTGGTTGTACAAAGAAGAAGGTAGAGTATTTTGTTAAATTCACTGGTTTCAGAGTAGCAGCCGTGTTAGTCTGTATCTGCAAAAAGAAAAGGAATACTTGTGGCACCTTAGAGACTAACAGATTTATTTGAGCATAAGCTTTCGTGAGCTACAGCTCACTTCATGGGATGCATGAGGTGGAAAATACAGTAGGCGGGTTTTATATACACAGAGAACATGAAACAATGGGTGTTACCATACACACTGTAAAGAGAATGATCAGGTAAGGTGAGCTATTACCAGCAGGAGAGAAAAAAAAACCTTTTGTAGTGATAATCAAGGTGATATATGCCATCATGTGGCAGCAATGCCCCTCTGCCATGTACATTGGCCAAACCAGGCAGTCTCTACGTAAAAGAATAAATGAACACAAATCAGACGTCAAGAATTATAACATTCAAAAACCAGTCAGAGAACACTTAAGTCTCTCTGGTCACTCGATTACAGACCTAAAAGTGGCAATATTACAACAAAAAAACTTCAAAAACAGATTCCAATGAGAGACTGCTGAACTGGAATTAATTTGCAAACTGGACACCATTAAATTAGGCTTGAATAAAGACTGGGAGTGGATGTGTCATTACACAAAGTAAAACTATTTCCCCATGTTTATCCCCTCCCCCCTC